>NC_136389.1:10668815-11916315 GCF_965140285.1 Lepidochelys kempii | reverse complement strand
AGCCAGCCAGTACACAGATGTTTCAAGAAGAAAACCAGGTCAGGACTAATAGGTTCACTTCTTTGGCTCTAGGTGACAGGTCAGCAGCTGGCAGGCTCCACAGAAAGTGAAAATGCTCCTTAAGCACTGTCCTGAAATCCTATCAAATCTGTGCTTCTCTTTATACACTTGGACACCAAGCAGGCAAAGCAGCTCCTCCAGCCCTAATGCGATATCTCTGCTGAAACTAGCCAACCCTAGTCCTGTGATTTAAAGATCACAGGCTCTCTCCCAATTGCCTCATTTACTCAGTTAAACCAAGAATTCCTTCAGTACAAGAATAAATCCACTGATACCCCTTTCATTTAACTCAGAGGGCACCCTTGGCACACTAACAGAGTCATCACTACAGAAAGGGACATTCCAGTCCTAAATGTCTCTTGCAGAGAACATCGCTGCTGAATTAAACACCAGACACTGAGATGGGATGGCTTCAGCCCAAAGCAAATGCAAAGATTAGAAACGACGGGGATAATCAATCCCAAGACCTCCATGGGACATCATGCTCCAATGCTGACTGAGGCCTCCTCCTTCTCCTGGCTTTCAGTTTTTAAAAATTAGCTCTTCAACTCACCTGCACTCCTCTCCCTGACTCCCTTCATATGTTACTTGTCTTACACCATAAACATTTTGAGCAAAGACCTGTCTTCCTATGTATTTGTATAGATCAATGGGGCCCAAATTCTGACTGGGACCTCTGAGCATTATCACAGTATATTAAACACAACACAACACTTCTCATTTGATATAAATATACACCTCAGACCTCTCTACCCACAGTTTATCCCTCATCCCCTTTTGACTACACAAACAGGCTAGAACCTTTCTTCCTATGAAGAAAGATGGGCGTTGCTCCTTCCAGAGTCAGCCAGGCATGGAGATAGAAAGGAGGAAAAGAATCCTGGAGAGCAACGCAAAACACTCCATTGCTCTCTGATTCCTGGGCTGAGCAAGCAGACTTCTCTCATAGGAGAGCAAAGCCCATGAAAGGAGGAACAACCAACCAACCCCATAGCAGTTCTGATAGCTGTGGGTCAGCCGCAGCTCTGAAACCTAGTTACCTAGAGAGAAGTTTGTATAAGCCTAAGCTATCCCCACTTCATCGCTCCAGTCAGTCCTCCAGTGTCATAATCCTCCACAGCTTTAAGAGATTCGTTCTACTGCACAGAGACAGATCTGTAGGATTATCCTACCGGTGATACTCAGATTTAGAAATCAGTGCCACCAATTTAAAAATAAAAAAGAACACAACTGTCTGTTTTTTTCTCTGCACCAGTTCTCTTCAAAGAGAGAGATTTCTGGAGTGATCAGAAGTCTATACTTCCTGTGGCTTCTCATCTGTGGGCACCCCTACCCCACCCCATCTGACTGTAGGGATGGGCATAATCTTCCAGGAGTCTTTCCAAACACTAATCTCCTGGTTTTGAGAACATACATGAGGTCACTTCAGAACTAACCATACCAGCAACAACAGATGGGAACATTTTAGTAGCCAGCCTATCTTGGGCTGTACCTCCTTTTTTAAACAAGCCACCTAAAGCAAATCACCCTTACTCTAGTGCTGAACTATTGCAACCAGCATTCTGGGATGGATCTGGCAGTGAAAAGCACTAAGCTATGAGTGGTTTACCAGTAGTTGAAGATAACAGCAGCTGAACAGAGACAAGAAGAGGCAGGTACAAGAGTGAGCTGCAGATGAGCTATAAACATATTTAGATTAGAACAGTGGTTTTCAATCTTTTTTAATTTGAGGACTCTAAAAAATTTCAAATGGAGGTACAGACCCCTTTGGAAATCTTAGACATAGTGTGCAGACACAGACTACAGCTTAAAAACCACTGATCTATGGTAACAACCACCTTTCGTGGATCCCTTAGACATAGTCAGAGGGTTCCCAGGAGTCCACAGACCACAGGTTGAAAATCACTGGATTAGAAGATTTACAGGGCAGGAATCTTGTCTGTGTATTTGCCAAGTGCCGCATAGGCTCTGAGCATTACATAAACAAAGAACAATGGGAAGGAAAGAATGGCAGGTTGATTATATTAAAAACAACATTTCCCTCTTAAGGATGATTCTGTGGATAACAGTGAAGAAGAAGAGAACTAGATTGAACAAGTCTGAAAAGAGAGAAAGGACAGGGAGTCAGGGAGAAAAAGAGGGTTGCTGAGATGGGTGAGAAAGATATGTACTGCACTCTGTCACTGGAAAAACTGTGTCTGAATCTCTGTTCACGTTCAGAATAGCTGCAACAAACAGGAACTCTGCTAGACATACACACAGAGAAAATGATCACACTGGTGTGGTTTTAAAATAGATTTTAAAACATTTGATTTTAACAAGCCAACAACTTTAATTAGACTAATGCCTGACCTTTTTACGGTGCCCAATTGATGTTTGTACAGGAGTCAGAGCATACCAGAATGAAATCAATGTTTTTCTGATACAACAAGAGAAAGTGTGCCATCTAGCGGTGAGTTCCTCACACTGACATCAAAAATAACTGCACTTCTTTTTTACAAACCCAGAAAGCCTACTCCCTTCCAGAAACACTATTATTCTGCAAAACTAATTTCTTGCCTGAGATTTGCAACATTTATTTACATTAGAAGGCGTCTCTGAGGTTACGGTGCCCTCTAGCAAAGGAAATATTCACTGAAGTCTGTGAAAGTTTTATACTGGTGCCCCTCACTAAGTCCTTCTCTGAAAATAACCAACCACCTGGTCACCCAATCCACAATGATCTGTAAAAATCTACTGTCATCAGTGTGCCACAGGGAGAGACACAGAATAAGAGGAACACACTTTACTGACACAGAACAATAGAATCACAGCTCATTCCTAGCAATCAGGAGTTACAATAGTTTATATCAGCCAGCAGTGCCTCTTCTAAAGCGAGTAGCCTGTAGAGCAAAATAAAGAGGCTAATACACTTAATACACAGCAAGTAGATTTATTCTGCAGATGAAAACTAATGTTGCAGAAGAACTGTAGATTTGAGATAACTGAAGGCTTAGCATCTCTGGGAATCCATGACAGAGTAAATATAAAGGGGCTCACAAAATACTGACCGAGTTCCTGCAAACCCAAACTACACCACTCTTAACAAAGAAGCAGAGTCTAGTAAATTGGAAAGTGAACAGCATTAGGACATGAATATAGAGGAACCCTTGGTCAAATGCATATGAGACTGCAGACAGCTTCATGATTTGGGTACAAGTGGAGCGTAACAGATAGAATGCCATGTACAATTTTATGATCTGGGTAAGGAGGGGCACAACTTATACGTCCATCATATTGGTAAACTGTTGAAGTTATGCTTGCATTATATATAGGGTATAATTAAAAATAGCATGTGCTGTTCTTACCACCATAAGAGTAGGAAGAACTTTGGAGAGGATGAAAAGGAGCAGGGGAAGGACAACACAAAACAATTCCAGGCTATGCGACAATGTTAGCCAGTCTTCTACAATTTCTAATGTTTAGGCAAGGGAGCAATCACAGGTTTCAAAGAAGATGGAACTGATTCCCATCACCTGGTTGAGATGGCAACAATTCAGAACTTGTGGTCACTGGACTACAGTACAGTAGAGCAACTTTTGAGTAAGGTATTTAGTTTTTGCACTTTTCATAGTTTATTTCCACCAAAGTTGCAGCACTGGAAGACAACCACCAAATCTCTCATAAAACTCCCCAAAAAGATAAGCACAGAGATGTTTGGCCTTAACACTCCAAGAAGATGCCCCCTCCCCTTCCAAATACTATTACATAAAATTACACACCAAAAGCCCTGCTCATAAACTAATCTGACAGGGAACCTCCAGGGACCACGCAATCAGTGAACAAAAGCCATTGCGAGCAGACACAGAAGAGAAACCCTGAAGAACAGCGGGAGGAAATGAAAAACCATCTTCCCCAAAAGAGCCACAGGCTGCGTGCTCTTCCCCTGCATTCCATGTATAAGTGGAGAAACTAAGAAGAGGAGACACAGGGACATAATGCATTCCCTTTCTTCCTGCTTCTCTAGTTATTAGCAGACAGACAGTACATTGCACTGGCTCTTTGGGATAACCATCCAACTGTTCCCATTCTCTCCTACTCACTGTCTAGCAATTAACTTTCCTCAAGCTTTCACAAGAGGTATGCTTCAGGAATACGATTGGGACAATGATCTCCCTTTATACTTGGTCTCATTTCCTGGCTGAAAATGATCATAATTCATACTGAAAGAAGCCTGGAAAAAAAAAGTAGCTCCAATTCCACTTGGTGCAATCACATGCAAAAGGTGATTTTCTTGAGAGCAATTTGTTCGTCTGTACAAAGAAACGCCCTTAATACTGCTAAACAATGCGGCACAATAAAAAACCTCACTAACACTTCTCATCGAATATTCTGACTTTAAATGAAGAGGTTATCAGACTTCAGCAGGAAGAGTTACTTGGTTCCATTTCCTTTCCACTGTGAAATTACCTCATTAAACCTTTAACAGCTTGAGGTAAGTAAAAGCTTCCATACCACTGTCTGGCAGAGAGAAAGTTTGCTGGGAAGAACTCAGTACTTCACTCTCCTGCAAGTCTGAACATATGAACCCTGAGCAGAGGCAGGAGACGGTCTCAGCATTGCTATCTACCTACGTGCATTAAGGAAAAGGTAGCTCACCACACACATTGGACAACACAAAGAATTATGAGAAAACTAAGAGGACATTGCTTGTGAGAGAACAGGGCCGGCTCCAGGATTTTTGCCACCCCAAGCAATAAAATTTTTGGCTGCCCCCGCTTTTTTTCATTCCCTCCCTGCCCTGCCCCTTCCCAACCACTTTCCCAAATTCCCAGCCCCACCTTCTCTCCCAGACATGCCGCATTCCCCCCCCATTGCTTCCTGCAGCTCCTCCCCCCACCCCCAGAAACGCCCTGCCCTAGGTCATCTCCACTCCGCCTGCTCCCCTGAACACGCCGCCACTCCGCTTCTCCCTCTCCCTCTCAGTTGAGGGAGAGGCAGCGCGTTCAGGGGAGCAGGCGGAGCGGAGGTGAGCGGGGCGGGGGGGAGGTAGAGGAACCGCTCCCCGCCCCAGCGCACCTCTGCTCCATCACCACTCTGTTTCCTCTCCCAGGCTTGCCGCACGCAACAGCTGTTTCGCGCAGCAAGCCTGGGAGGGACGGGGGAGAAGCGGAGCGGCGGTGCACTCAGGGGAGCAGGCAGAGGCAGAGCGGAGGCAAGCTGGGGCACGTTTCTATAGGCAGCATGGCCAGCGCCGGAATGCCACCCCTAGAAATGTGCCGCCCCAAGCACCTGCTTGTTTTGCTGGTGCCTAGAGCTGGCCCTGTGAGAGACAATCCTCTTTTACCTCAAGTAGCAGCGTACCCAATATAGAATCCCAAATCCAAACAAGGCTAGGCCCAAAGTATGCCATCATTTTGCATGCAAAACTTCCAGTGTTTTTGTTTGTTATGCAGCTGCAATTGATGGGATAGGGACAGGGGCCCGAGTGGGGAAGTTTGATCTGGGGTAAAAGTTGCAGGTCAAGCCTAATTCTTGTCTAAAGCATAGCTCTCAATGCAAGGATGTACAAAGGAAAGCAGTTCTTTTGGGCAAAACACCTCCCTTCCCACCAATAAGCATAATCACACTTGAAACATTGAGAGAGCCACAGCCCTTGCAAAGGTGGCACCTGAGCATGGCCCTAATTTCGCAGATTACTTTTCTTGCAAAGCAGCAGCTATCCCTGGGAAGAAGATGCAACAGATACCACTCTTTGGTTACATCACAGACAAATTAGAAGAGCCAGAACTGTGATTTAGTTCAATGCTAAAAGATGTCAATCTCTGTATCTGTAGCAGCGGTTCTCAAACTGTGGGTTGGGACGCCAAAGTGGATTGCGTCCCAACTTAATAGGGTTGCCAGGGCAAGCATTACACTTGCTGGGACCCGGGGCTGAAGCTGCAGCCCGAGCTGCATCACCACGCAGGGTGGCAGGGCTCAGGCTGTGGCCCCCTCTCCTGCCACCCAGGGCAGCTGGGCTTGGGCTCTGCTCCCCCACCGACCCCACCCCAGGGTAACTTTGTTGTCAGAACGGGGTCGCGGTGCAATGAAGTTTGAGAACTCCTGATCTACGGTGTTACACGTCAGCCCTCTCTTTGACAAGTGTTACAATCATTTCACTGTCCCTAGAGAAATTTTCTCAGCACCAGAAGTGAAAAATGTTTATTACACCTCTACCATCATATAAAATACAGGATAATAAGAGAAAGAGCTGTTAAGTTAAGTTACTACTTTAGAAAACAACACGACAGGTCAGTCTAACGCAACATTCCTGAGATTTCATTACAGGAATTATATTTTCAATAATGCATCACAGGCTCATATATGTGACTTGCCGTACATCTCATGAAACGCTCCACTCTTAATATGGTCACACTAACTCAATTCCTTCTAAATATGAATGTAGTTGTACGTAAGAAGTTTAGAGAACTAAAAGCTGAACCAGCTTTCCACCCACCACAGTCTCAAATGGATTGGGTCAGGCTGTCAGTCACCAGTTCACAAATTAATCCCCAAAAGATACTCTTTGACTGTTTGTATTTAACAAGGCAAAATCATATATACTTCATAGCAGTGAGAGAGAGGAGTACCAACAGACAAGTTTGCACACGGGAGGACAGATAAGGTGGACAGCCTGACAAGCTTAAGCCATCAAGATCACTAAGAAGTAAAGCAAGTGGAACAGGTGGTTTAACTCCATCAGCACCTACCTGATATTTAAGCCAGTGCTCTCATCTAGTTTTTCCCAGCTTTTCAACTTTCCCAGAAGTTTCTAGGGAGGAGGAAAAAGAAGTCAATAAAGAAACCTAAATGAGTGTTCTTACATCTCAACTCCTATAGCTGCATTTTTCATTCCTTCCACCTTAGCCTTTTCCACTTTTTTTCCTGTGGACTTTATCATCTATGCATGGCCCAGTACTGCTGGAACATCATTCTGTGTACCCAAGACACTATGAACAGCAGCATTAATCTTCCCAACCACCACAGTTACATGGCACAATGTACCATTTCTGTGCCATCCATTATCTATCCTTGTGAATTAACCCCCATGCACCAGATCCTGTTACTGCACAGACCAAAGAAATTAAAGCAGTATTCCAAACATGCCAGTTCTATACCAGCTGCTGTGCCCATTTCTCCTCCCCCACCAAAGGGATATGCATCACAACTCTCTATGCTTTCAGTACCAGATTGGATTGCCCAAGTCAGATCTAGCCCTTAGAACAGCTCTGCACCACAACACTTTCCATGACCGGGTAATCATCTTGAAAAATCATTTTACCTTTGAGTAAAATGTGGGTGGGTGAAAGGGGTGATTCAGGCAACAGCAAAACAAAGAAATCAATTGTATTGATACAAGACTGTACAGTGGCCCCTTCTACCAGCAAAACTGATCTGAGGGTATGTTACAGGTTCCCATTATGTGTCTATCTTATACCAACACCTCTGGTAAGCATTGGGGAACCGAAAGGGCATTCATAGGTGGGGCAATGTGAAAGGGAGATGCCACAATGAAGATGCGCTGCTACTTAGAGAAGTCTTTAAGATGAACAATGGACAGACCTTTGTTTTTCTCTCATTATGAACACTCCCCTCGTATGGGTATTCTACATCTTAGGCTACATCTTGGGGTTGGGCCAGCACGAACCACAAACCACAGCAATCACTTTCTGTACCCTCGCTATGTCTAGAGGAACTTAAGTTCCCTAAAAGACCACACAAGCAAGAGCAGTAGCCCCAGTTCTACATATATAGCATATGTTCTTGGCTCCTCACCTCATTCTCCAATTCGAGGTTCACTAGATCGGCCTGAACCTTCTCATAGCGCTCCAGTTTCCTCTGGAGACCTTCCACCTCCTCTCTGAGTAACCCATTGTTTTCCTTCATTTCCCTGAGAAAAAGAGAAAGGGCAAAGCCATTACAAAGCCACCACAACAACTCAATTCTCTTATGTAAACTCCTGGACACACACACACACACACGGAAGCATAAGGTATTAAAAAAGCCATTATGACACTGAGCCAAAGTGGTAACCTTCTATAACCTTTGCTACAAAGTGACTGTTACACAGGAGGTAGCATTCGCTGGGCTAAGTTTTCCCACTCCAAAATGCCCTGAGTTATGTCCAAACATATGAAAATTTCATACCTGCTTTACCGATTGTACAAAAACAGAATTTAAAGTAAACACAACAGCCTTGACATTATGATGCAAAGTCAATATGAATGCAGGTCTGGAACTCAGCAAGTAAGGAAACAGGCAAGAGTTAGTGCTCTTGTCCGTTTACAGATAGTAAGATTTCTTCAGCCCCGAGTTTATTTTAGTATAGGTTTTGTGGGGGTACATTAGTCAGTCCAATGGTGTCAAAAATAAGACCACTAATCTTTCAATGTGCTTCTGTTTCCACTCTGCTATGACACATTTCACATTTCCAAACAGAGAGGATTGCATAGAGGCACCTGGAGAGTTTCCATGATAAATCGTCATTGAATGGTGGTAGTCCACATAAATCAAGAGCAAACTCAAAGGAGCCTGCTTAGACTCCAGTCTTCTAAATTGTGGTAAAGGGAAGTTGGCAAGATCAGATACGCATGTACTTCAGACTTTTTGTTCATTTGTTTTCAGAGATTGAAATTAAACTCTCTCAGTATAACAGCATATCAAAGTAATGCCAGATTACTCCATAAACACAAGACAACCAAGTTTCAAAATTCATTAGTACTTTGGAAGCCTACAGAACAGATTCTAAAAGAGGCAGCACCAGAGCAATTTATAAACTTCAGCAGCCAGTCTTTCAAAATGATACACTGGCACAAGAATGCTTTCAAAACATTAGTGGAAATGCTGACTGGCTGGTAACAAAATAAGAATTTAAAATCTTTGCCAAGATATTACAGGGATAGACATGTTAGAAATGTCGTGAGATTGAAGAGATAGCCCATCACAAATCCCATAAAGAAAGGATTTACTATCAGCAAGTACGTTTAGCATCAAATCCCTCTCCAATCTCCCCTTACTATGCACAACCTTCCCTTTGATCCAAGTTGAAGGTAAATGTGTCTCACCTTCCAAAATGACCAATCCTCATTTCATGATCCCCTCACACTGTGCAAAAGGAGATTATCCAGAATCCTCCAAATCACAATAACTAGTAACCATTACAACACTGGCTCAACCTCATACACAGTAGATACAGAAGACCTTTAAACTTCCTTCCACAGCATTCTATTTGGAAATTTCCATTCTGCATAATGCACTGTATAATGCAAAGCCCCCGAGACAGAAAATGACAGCTATAGGAGGATGGATCACAGCAGAAGACAGCCATTTTTGACATATGCCCCATACTGAAGGCAGATCTTTCCTTCTCACCTGAAGTAGGCATTATCCTCCCTGAGCTGGAACAGTTCCCGCTCCATCTTTGGGAATCGGGCCAGCTCTGTTTTCATGTTCTTCACAATTGCAGCATCTTGTTCCTGCAGGGAGAGCTTCTGTTCCAGATCCTGGAAGGTAAGTGATGACATGAGAACAAGACGACAACTGAGTTTAGCTCAGGAAGGCTCAGAGCTACCTCTCCACCAGACTGCTAAACCTGTCCAAATCCTTTTCTCTCTAGCACTCTCTCTATCCTTACATTAACTCCAACATACATCAGAAATGGGTACTGTTAACATTTAAAAGGACATCTGCCCTCCCTTTTACACATCAATTTCCTATTTGTCAAGGAGTAATAAGCCAAAGGTCATCTCTTCTCACCTACCATAAGGTAATCTATGAGAGAAATTAGTACTCTGATGGACTTATTAGGAGTGGTCAGAACAGACACACACAATGGAGACAGGTTTCAGAGTACCAGCCGTGTTAGTCTGTATCCGCAAAAAGAACAGGAGTAATTGTGGCACCTTAGAGACTAACAAATTTAGCTTATGAGTAAATGAGAAGACATTAATTGGATAGAGAGATTCTGGGATGAGAACCACACCTTCTTCCCCGCACATTGGTTTTTCCAGCAGACTAAGAGTTTATTTAGAGCAGTGCTGCAGTTTGTTGTCCTCTTTCCCCACCTCCACTTCCAGTCACTCTGCCTGCTGTAGAAGTTTCTCTTGACACATCCATAAAGAATTGGCAATGCTGCTGCCCTTCAATCTTGCTCTACCCAATGCCAACCAAAGGAAACTCCACAATCAGCATTCCCTCAAAATCAAGTTTAATTCTCTCCATCTGTTTCTATCTCTACTGCCTCCTATCTCCACAGAAGAGAATCACTCCTAACTGGCCCAGAAGTTAGTTTGGCAGGACAGAGGGCATCTCCATACTTCCCCCAACAAGTCAACCTGCAATCAAAAGCATTGCAGCTAGCTGTACTTTGTATGCATATTAAAAAGAATACCCTGACTCCAGTGGAAAGATTACCCCAGAACAGGAACTGAGCTCAGAGTTTCAAGGCTCACCATCTGCCATGAAAAAGCAAACATGTCTAGAAGTATTGTGCCAGAGCCCTGAGTGACCAGACAAGACCAGGCTGAGCTTGCATCCAAATAATCTGCTATATAACGATGCAAATCAGTTATCTACACAGAAGGGATCTGTACAGCTTCTGACCACTTGGACTCTGTGATACAGAAAAGACAAAAAATGTTATACAGTAAGTCCTCACTTAACGTTGTAGTTATGTTCCTGAAAAATGCTACTTTAAGCTAAATGATGTTAAGTGAATCCAATTTCCCCGTAAGAATTAATGTAAATTTGGGAGGGGAGGGGGGGTGTTAAGGTTCCAAGGAAATTTGTTTAGTCAGAAAAAAGACTATTGTTATATACACACGCACACTACACCTTTTAAACAAACAATTTAATACTGTACACAGCAATGATGATTGTGAAGCTTGGTTGAGGTAGTGGAGTCTCAGGGTGGAAGAGGGTAGGTTATTTCCCAGGGAATGTCTTACTGCTAAATGAAGAACTAGCTCTCAGCTGAGCCCTCAAGAGTTAACACATTGTTCTTAATGTAGCTTCACGTGGCAGAGAGAGACACAGACACACTCTGTGTGTGTGTGTGTGTGTGTGTGACAGACAGACACACACACACACACACACACCATGTATGAGACAGCAAGCCATGCATTGCCCCTTTAAGTATGCTGACCCCACTCTAAGTACACTGACTTTTTAAGTAGATCAGCAAGTTGAGACAGCAACTGCTGCCAGCAAGCTCCATCCATCCTGAGCCCTGTCGTGTCCCCCCTGCTCTGTGGAGAAGGGGTACAGGAGCTGCTGCTCCTGCCCTCCGAGGCAGAGGGCAGGAGCAGCACACAGCAGTGGGGGGAAGGACAGTTGAACTGGCCAACAATTGATAGCCTGCTGGGTGGCTGTCGCACAGGGAATTTAGGGGAGCTGATGTGGGGCTGCTGGTCCACCCTGGTTCCAAGCCCCCACCAGCTAGCTCCAACAGACTGCTCTTTCTGTAAGCAGTGGACAAAGCAGGCGGCTGCCAAACAACATTCTAAGGGAGCATTGCGCAACTTTAAACGAGCATGTTCTCTAATTGATCAGCGGCATAACAACGAAACAACATTAACTGGGACGATGTTAAGTGAGGAGTTACTGTACAAGTGCTGAATATTATAGACTGTGTAATCCACCCTTCTAATTTCTGTGCCTTGACATCTGAATTTAGGCAACTTCAGCTCTACCCACCTAACAAGCAAGGCATTTATATGACAGAGTGGCTCTCAGTTTCTGTAAGGGTAAATCTTCCCAATACTTTTTGTATGTAAAAATGAAAAGTAGACATTCAGCATGGGTCTCACACACTCTCACCTTAATTTTCTGCTCATGTTCTGCCAACAGAGACTGGCTTGCTTGCAGCAACTGGATTTGTTGGTTGGCCTCCTGACATTTTCTGTTTTAAGTAGACATAAGAGACAAATTTACATACAAGAATCACTTGATGGGAACTATCTATTATAGATATAGAGGTATATTGGAGACACACACTTATTCAAGTGTCATTTACCACCACGACCAAGGACTGTTGTGGTGTAAAAGCAAGAACTGCCCCGCAGGACCTTTCTTTAATTTAATTTAAAGTTCTGGAGCAACTGAGACATTCACTGTGGAGACAGATTACCTCTACTTAGGAAAGCAGAAATATTCATTCTTCTAAAAAAATACTGACTCCATATATCCATAGAGATCCTCACGATCAAGTTACCCCATGGCCACACCAACAAATACATGAGTACATTACATAAAGAAAGAGTCATTTAAACCTTGATCCTAAAAAGGAGAGTTGGTACATGGAGCTGAAAGAGGAGGATGCAGCAGGCAGACACACACCTCATGAGATCTTCTAATCACCCCTCAACTACACATAGTACAAAATCAAGTATCAACATGAATATGAGAAGTAAGGGCGGTTTTAAGCTTGGATGTTTTTTTTATGAAGGTAGAATTAAATTGCTGCTCAGCGCTAGTTTCCGGCAAATTTTATAACCTGCACATCCAGATCAAAAAAGCCCTTTGAACAGCAAAAATAAAAAGGCTGTTGAACGTTTTCTGAATGGCAGCAGCTGCAGAAGACTGAAGATTTCTTTTTTCCTGGCAGTTGTTAATCCCCTACTCACTGGTGTTGCAGATCCAGCTGTTCCATCAGCTCCTGCTTCTGAGATTCCTGACTTGTCATTTGCATCTCCTGATTCATTAAACTCCACTGCAACTCAGATATTTTCCCTTTCAATACGCTGATCATCTGGATTCACAGAAAGAAGAGGAAGAACAAACAACAAACAAATAGACCATTGGACCTCCAGGCTGAACATTATGGAATGCAAACTGTTGAGATATAACAACTGACTAATGTGAAACACTGAATCTAGAAATAATTCACAATAAGACCTGCAAACCCACCTCAGAACAAAGTCAAAGAAAATTCTTTGCTCTCTTTCGTCTGCCCTGCCACCCAAATTGACATTTCCATTATTCATTAAGTGTATGACCTCAAACTGGTATGCAAAAAAGCAAACCTCAAAGCCAGAACCTATGCTCACAAGAGGATGTGTCCTACTGTTGACAATTATCCCATCATCACCATATCCACATGCTCCTAAGCAATGGGTTTTCAAAATAGAGACCCAAAAATTTTCAACCAGTCAAGTAATAGCAAAGATAAGCCCTCAGTAGGGGTCTAGCTACCATGGTGATTGGCACAAAGAAGTATGGCTAAGACAGTAATCACAGCAGCATTTGCCATTACACCTTTACTAAGCTACTAGACTCAGCTCTCACTCTCAGACTTACTCAGAATACACACACAGAGGGACAAACATCAGTACTGCCAAGTCTGAAATAAACTAGTTGACTGACGAACCTTATATGGCAAATATAGACAGCAAAGCAGAGGAAGGAACTTCACAAAGTTGAAGAATAAGCCACATTGGCTCGAATAACCATTATTCGTCTGACCCTCATACCTCACTCCCACCTTTAGCATTCTGAAACGTATTGGATCGCACCCAAAATGTGTTAGATGCATTAAAGAGACAAGATCCCTGTCCCAAATTTTACCAATGTGGGGATAAAGGTGGCATAGAAATAGGTCAGCTGCATTTATTATTGGGTTAGTTTTTCTTCCAACCTCCAACAGTCTTCCTATTTTTATTGCCACAAATTCCAATTGGCAAGTTAAATCCACTCATTTGAACCCCCCCTCATGGGCCCCAAATCCCTAAATTTTGGGTGCTTAGCTAACAAATGCTAGTAAAGGAAGTTGCCATTTAAGACATATTTGGAAGATGTCTCCTCTAGGTAGTTTGGTCCGACGTAAATCTCAGCTCCGCTAACTCTCCTGCTTGTTTCCTTCACTCCCTTGGCTCCCTCTCATCTTATCACTCCCTTCACTGCTTTCCCCCACTCTCCACATCATGACTTCTATCCTGATTTCCCCCATGCCCAGAACACTCTCCCTGCCCTTGCCCTCCAACTGTCTTTCTCCTCCAAATCCACCTCTCCAAGCAATGTCGTCTCATATTCCCCATATTCACCACTCTCAAACTGTTATCCCGTCTCCTGTCCTGTTTAGACTGTAAGCTCTTTGGAGTAGAGGACACATCTCATCTCTGTTTGTTAATCAC
Source organism: Lepidochelys kempii (assembly GCF_965140285.1). NCBI lineage: Eukaryota > Metazoa > Chordata > Testudines > Cheloniidae > Lepidochelys > Lepidochelys kempii. The sequence continues at coordinate 11,902,105 of NC_136389.1, read as the reverse complement.
TGTGTACACTGTGGTTCTAATTGTTGTAACAAGAGTGGATTGCTTCAACTCCATGTGACCCTCAAAGTCACCTAGAGCACTGGGTGAAATAAGAAATTGCTGTGCTCTTACTTCATTAGCTTCAGCCAGTTTGCTCTCCTTCTCCTGCAGCTTCTTGCTCACAGTCTCCATGCTCTTCTTAAAGGATTTATTCATCTCCATTTGTTCCTTCAGTTTAGCCTCAGCCTCCACTTCCTTTTCCTGATAGTGCTTTATGCGTGTGAGGAGCTCCTGGTTACGGTCAACCTCTCGCTAGGGAAGGGAAAATGTAAAGGGACTTCATAAAGAAGGAAGAGCCATAACGGTGAAGACATTGTCCTTTCCTCTTTGCCCCTTTCCTCACTATACGTCCCACAGGCAACCCTACCAACCAATGCTTTTCAGAGCCAAGCTCTTTTACCCCCTCGCTAGCAAAGCTAGTATCTCACTGGCAGCTTCTCAATGACCGGGGAATGAAGCCAGAAAATTACCAGACAGATTCCAAGCACTTCTTGAACTGATGTATGGACGTTAGCACACAGAGTTGGCTTCATGGTTTGCACAGCATAATTTACATTGGCTCAAACATGAAAACCCTGGATACATCAATTACCCTTTCACAAGAAGTTTATTTCACTGAGCCTGGGACCTTGATATCTGGAGTAACAAGACAAGTTTCTCTGTGAAATTTCTATTTGCATTAGAGCATTTTAAGTCTAAAATATTTTAATCTTAAATAAGTCAACTTTAATCGTACAACATAAACAACCAGTGCAACGAAACCACCAACATATGGGGGCAGATTTAGGGGTTTTTTTCAGCCATATTTATTTATTTTATTGGCACTCTGACAGCATTTCCCATGCCATTTCAAGTTCATTTCTAACTCAAATTGATTAGCACTTATTGAAAAATGTAAAGCAAATTGCTCTGCTAATCAAAGCAAATCGGGCCACAGATTTACATACTAAGCAAAGATTATGCAAAGCAACGCATGGCTCCTGAAACCTTTATCCACATGACTCATGAAACGCTGAATTTGAGCAGGGTAATTACCACACTGCTGGATTAGTGCTGCTCCCTTTTTGTACCAGTATTTTAAGGGTTTCTGTGACTGACTCAGCTAGATTCAGGTTTGAACTGTTCTTGGCTTAATCCCAAGATCGACTGACTTGAGGCAGAACCAGAAATTTACTCAGTGACCCACCATTTCACAGCTACAGAGTAAATCTGTCTCCCAGCATCCTTATAATACTTTGCTGGATTGACTTTTTTTTTTTTTTTTTTTAGCAGCTGAACTTCGGAGAGATGCTAAGAGCTTTATAGGATGACAAAGCCCACAAACTCTGCTGCTTATTTTAGCGACATAGCTAAGCAAACACATTTGGGCACACAACCAGAAGGCAACGAAACTATTAATCACTGACTAGAGCTCAGTGTCTTATCAATGCAGCTTCTCTTGTATTGCAGTCGCATGACTGGTGTTATCATTCCAGTCAAACATACCAAATGTTTGCAATTGTGCCAAATGAAGTTTAAACGCTTCTGGAAGAAACAAGGTTTAATGCAGCAGACCTGAATCTCCTTTTGTCTTATACTGATGAGCAACAGAGTGCTCAATAAATAAATGTACAGAATATCTGGTGGTCAGATCAATATCAGACTATTTGTCAGCCATGCAACAAAGTTTTAATGATCTCAAGATGCTCTGACTGAAGCCTTGGCTGTCAGACAGCACAAATGCCGTACCCACCTCGTAGCTCCTAGCATTAGTATTAGCTGCCTTCTCCAACTCAATGCGAGCTCTTTTGTGGCTCAGCTCCATCTGCATCTTCTCCCGTTCCACTTGCAGGAGCTGAGATTTGGAACGGATTTGCCCAGCTTCTTCCTCCAGCTGATCAGTTTCCATGTGAAGAGAGACACAAAAAACATACAATCAGCAGAAAAGCAATAATATTTTGCCTTTCTATAATACCCTCCAGCTTCGGCTTTCAAATTACTTTACAAACCTTGATATATTGAAGACTCCACAACCAACGGTGTCACACAAATAAAAGAGTAAGGAGTTTAAAATATTATAGTCAGAACTTTAAATGCAATGGAAATTAAAATAAATATGGCAAACCCTTACTTTACACTCAGAGACATAACCAGAGATCCATAACAAAGCTACAGAAGCTAAGAACTTTAAGGGAGATTTGTCTAAGATATCTTAGGTATTGCTGAAATGCCCATCACCATAGTATCCATAAAGACTGGTTTAGTAAATTAGACATTTACACTTCCAGGGCTACAATTCTGGCCCAGATAGAGGTCCTCAATGGAATGAATTTGGTGATCTCAATTCAGCCCTCAGAGTCACTATCATAAACACACCACCGATAGTTTAGCCCAGCTGACAGTATGTTTTCAAGAGAGAGCTAGGCAAGGCAGGAAAACTTGTCCAACACCGCAAGCAAGCCATCAGTTAAGCTCAGTCGTGGGGCAGGATGAAGGGAAATCGCAATACAGATGCCTGAGTTGGCCTACAGATAACTTAAAGGGGAAGAATTCAAGGGAGCCCCTTGATTAACCAGGACAAAGAGTCAGGCCCATAACTCACTTTTTTTTTTTTTAAATGAAAGGAATGAAGAGTTTTATTTTGGGTGCAAATTATCTCCCTCATTGACAATGTAGGGACAGCAATGTAAGAAGGGACAAGCCCCATCTCCTAACTAAAACAAATCTCCAGGCCTAAGATCAAATGAAATCTAAACTCTTGACTGCAGTGACACTACAGCTGTCAGCAAGCCAGGGATGCCTCACCTGCACCCTCTGCTGGTACTGCATATGCAAGGTACTTTGAAATGATCCTGGTGTGGCTGGACCAGATGCCCCCTCCACACGCTGTGAAATGAAGTTGTTGAAAGATCTCAGGGTGGAGAACACAGTTGTATTATCCTCCAGGTTCTCCATGGTGAGCTCTCTGCTGTAAACACACACACACACAAAGCCAAAAGTGACACATCCAGGACAGCTTACAGTCTTATTCACTGCTGTAACCTAGGGAAGGCATACTCCTTCCTTCAAGTCACTCTGGAGCAGAGTTTCTCAAATGCTGGGGCCACCAGGGCCATATGCAGCCACCAGCAGATTTTTTTTTCAGCCATAACAGCCTCCGAAGCATGGGGGGAGGGGAGGAGCCAAGCAGATTGTGGGGGCAAAGCAGCAATTCCTCCTTGCAGCGCCCAGCTGTTGCTCCTGAACAACTGTTACGAAGGGCAGCAAGTTGTACCACCTTGGTGTTTGCGCTGGCACTGCCAGTGGGGCTCGGGGTACCCTGCACAGCACAGCCTCCTCGGGGGGCCCCGGCAGTGCGTCTGGAGACATGGTGTGCACAGTGCTGGAGGTAGCTGCAGCTTTCAGTTGCTGGAGTGCTTCCCCCAGGCAGCTTCCCCCACTCCTTCCCAGTCAGGCACAGGGAACCGGGGACTCTACAGGCAGCTGGTGACTTCCTGACCCACCTTCCCTGAGAAGGGGGCAGCTCTCACTGAAGGGCCATGGGAGGCAGGGACAGAAAGACAGATTTGTAGGAGCAGCCACTAGCAAGAGTTGGTGGCCACACTCTGAGGCCACCAACAAATTTTTTGTGAGAACTCCTGCTCTGGAGTCTACATTCTTCCCACATGCATAGGGCCCTACCAAATTCACAGCCGTGAAAAACAAGTCACGGACCGTGAAATCTGGCTATTGTAGGGGGATCATGGTATTGCCACCCTTACTTCTGTGCTGCCTTCAGAGCAGTAGCTGCCGGCTGGGCATCCAGCTCTAAAGGCAGCATTGCCACCAGCAGCGGCTCAGACGTGAGGGTGGCATGGTATGGGGGGCATCCCTTTTTGAGAGGGGGCAGGGACAGCCTTATAGGTGGGCAACGTGATCGGGGGTGCGATGGTCACCCACTCACCCCATACAAACAGCCAGCCCAAGGCCCCTTTAACACCCAACCACTTGGGAGGAGCAGAGGTGGGGGCGCCCTGGCCAGGGGCTCCTACTTTGCACCAGGCTCCAGCTGCCAGCCCCAGCCAGACAGTGGAGGGACAGGAACTTCCTCTTCCCCTGCACTGGCCGCTCCTGGGGCCAAGTCAGACCCACCTCCGGTGGTGGCACAGAAGTAAGGGTGGCCATAACATACCATGGCACCCCCATTTCTGCACTGCTGCTGGCAGCGGCTCTGTCTTCAGAACAGGGCTCCCAGCCAGCAGCCGCCGCTCTCCAGCTGCCCATCTCTGAAGGCAGCATCACCACCAGTAGCAGTGCACAAGTGGCAATATCACGACACCCCTACAGTTGCCTTGTGACCCTCCCACAACCCCTTTTTGGGTCAGGACCCCCAGTTACAACCATGTGAAATTTCAGATTTAAAAATCTGAAACTGTGAAATTTAAGATTTTAAAAATCCTTTGACCATGAAATTTACCAAAATGGACCGTGAATTTGGTAGGGCCCTGCACATACAGCATGCAAAACCAAAACTGTCAGCTGCAGTAAAAGTGAGGGAGCCAAAACACACACGCTGCTGCCCAGAGGGGAGGAGCACATTGGTGGCGGGGCCCTGTGCTACTGCCCCGGGGGTTCAGGGCAAGCTCCTGTGCTGGAACTCCTTGCCAGAGGATGTTGTGAAGGCCAAGACCATAGCAGGGTTCAAAAAAGAACTAGATAAATTCATGGAGGATCGGTCCATCAATAGCTCTTAGCCAGGGTGGTCAGGGATAGTGTCCCTAGCCTGTGTTTGCCAGAAGCTGGGAATGAGCCATAGGGAATGGATCACTTGATGATTCCCTGTTCTGTTCATTCTCTCTGGGGCACCTGGCGTTGGCCACTGTCGGCAGACAGGATACTGGGCTAGATGGACCCTTGGCCTGACGCACTATGGCCGTTCTTATGCTGCCCTAGGGGAAGGGGCACACTAGTGGCAGGGCCCTGTGCTACTTCCACAGGGGGGTTCGGTATCAGGGGGCATGGTCCTGGGCTGCTACCCGGGAGGGGTCAGTATTGGGGAGCAGGGCCCTCTGCTAATGTCCCTGGAGGTTCAGGTTTCAGAGTAGCAGCCGTGTTAGTCTGCATCCGTATAAAGAACGGGAGGACTTGTAGCACCTTAGAGACTAACAAATTTATGAGAGCATAAGCTTTCGTGGACTACAGCCCACTTCATAGGATGCATACTGTGTCTTGGGACGGGGCCCTGTGCTGCTGCTGCTGCCGGCCCCCCCCGGGGGGGGTGGGGGTTCTGGGGGGGGCGGGGCCCTGTGCTGCTGCTGGGCCCCCGGGGGGGGGTTCTGGGGGGGGCAGGGCCCTGTGCGGCTGCTGGGCCCCCCCGGGGGGGGTTCTGGGGGGGGCGGGGCTCTGTGCTGCTGCTGGGCCCCCCCCCCCCCGGGAGGGCGGGGGCTCTGTGGGGACGGGGCTCTGTGCTGCTCCTGCCGCCCCCCCCGGGGGGGGGGGGGGTTCTGGGGTGGCGGGGCTCTGTGCTGCTGCTGGCCCCCCCCCGGGAGGTGGGGGTTCTGTGGGGGCGGGGCCCTGTACTGCTGCTGGGCCCCCCCGGGAGGTGGGGGTTCTGTGGGGGCGGGGCCCTGTACTGCTGCTGGGCCCCCCCCGGGAGGTGGGGTTCTGTGGGGGCGGGGCCCTGTACTGCTGCTGGGCCCCCCCCGGGAGGTGGGGGTTCTGGGGGGGGCGGGGCCCTGTGCTGCTGCTGCCGCCCCCCCAGGAGGGTGGGGGTTCTGTGGGGGCGGGGCCCTGTGCTGCTGCTGCTGCTGCTGCCGCCCCCCCGGGAGGTGGGGGTTCTGGGGGGGGCGGGGCTCTGTGCTGCTGCTGGCCCCCCCCCGGGAGGTGGGGGTTCTGTGGGGGCGGGGCCCTGTACTGCTGCTGGGCCCCCCCCGGGAGGTGGGGGTTCTGTGGGGGCGGGGCCCTGTACTGCTGCTGGGCCCCCCCCGGGAGGTGGGGTTCTGTGGGGGCGGGGCCCTGTACTGCTGCTGGGCCCCCCCCGGGAGGTGGGGGTTCTGGGGGGGGCGGGGCCCTGTGCTGCTGCTGCCGCCCCCCCAGGAGGGTGGGGGTTCTGTGGGGGCGGGGCCCTGTGCTGCTGCTGCTGCTGCTGCCGCCCCCCCGGGAGGTGGGGGTTCTGGGGGGGGCGGGGCCCTGTACTGCTGCTGGGCCCCCCCCGGGAGGTGGGGGTTCTGGGGGGGGCGGGGCCCTGTACTGCTGCTGGGCCCCCCCCGGGAGGTGGGAGTTCTGGGGGGGGCGGGGCCCTGTGCTGCTGCTGCCGCCCCCCCGGGAGGGGTGGGGGTTCTGTGGGGGCGGGGCCCTGTGCTGCTGCTGCTGCCGCCCCCCCGGAAGGTGGGGGTTCTGGGGGGGGCGGGGCCCTGTGCTGCTGCTGCTGCCGCCCCCCCGGGAGGAGGGGGTTCTGGGGGGGGCGGGGCCCTATGCTGCTGCTGCCGCCCCCCCGGGAGGGTGGGGGTTCTGTGGGGGGCGGGGCCCTGTGCTGCTGCTGCTGCCGCCCCCCCGGGAGGGTGGGGGTTCTGGGGGGGGCGGGGGCCCTGTGCTGCTGCTGCCGCCCCCCCGGGAGGGTGGGGGTTCTGGGGGGGGCGGGGCCCTGTGCTGCTGCTGCCGCCCCCCCGGGAGGGTGGGGGTTCTGTGGGGGCGGGGCCCTGTGCTGCTGCTGCTGCCGCCCCCCCGGAAGGTGGGGGGTTCTGGGGGGGGCGGGGCCCTGTGCTGCTGCTGCTGCCGCCCCCCCGGGAGGAGGGGGTTCTGGGGGGGGCGGGGGCCCTATGCTGCTGCTGCCGCCCCCCCGGGAGGGTGGGGGTTCTGTGGGGGCGGGGGCCCTGTGCTGCTGCTGCTGCTGCCGCCCCCCTGGGAGGAGGGGGTTCTGGGGGGGGCGGGGCCCTGTGCTGCTGCTGCCGCCCCCCCGGGAGGGTGGGGGTTCTGTGGGGGCGGGGCCCTGTGCTGCTGCCGCCCCCCCGGGAGGAGGGGGTTCTGGGGGGGGCGGGGCCCTGTGCTGCTGCTGCCGCCCCCCCGGGAGGGTGGGGGTTCTGGGGGGGGCGGGGCCCTGTGCTGCTGCTGCCGCCCCCCCGGGAGGGTGGGGGTTCTGTGGGGGCGGGGCCCTGTGCTGCTGCCGCCCCCCCGGGAGGAGGGGGTTCGGGGGGGGGGCGGGGCCCTGTGCTGCTGCTGCCCGGGCGGGGGATCTCTGCGGGAAGAAGGGCCTCGTACTGCCACGGGGCGGGAGGGGGCGGCCAGTCCCGCTTCCGCCCTGGGGGCGAGGCCCGCGGTGGGGGGGCAGCGCGGGCCTCTCACACTCACCCGCCGCAGCTGGCTCCCTTGCTCCGGCTTGGATCTCCCTCCTCGTCCTGCGCCGAGATCTCACGAGAACTCGCGCCCAGCTCCCGCGACACCAGCCCGCCCCCTTGCCGTAATGCTGGGATTATACTTGTATCCTCGCTTGTAGCGCCTCCGTTCTCCTCTTACCGTAATGCTGGGAGCACGCGTGAAACTCCTATGTCCCCAGCGCGGTAAACCAGTGAGTGTCATGGCAACGTTGTGCATGGGAGACCTGCCACTTTTTTGGGGAGTGGAAGGCTGATTTTCTGATTCAGACCCTGGACTGGGGTTTGGGAGACCTGGGCTCCAGTCTCCGCTTTGCCGCGTGAGCTTGCTCACTCTGTGCTCCAGTGGGATATTTCCTCTCTCCCCTCCTTCGGTTGTTTAGACTCTGTCAGCTTTTCCCGGTAGGGACTGTCGCCCACTCTGTACATACAGTGCCTAGCCCCCTGGGACCTGGACTTCCTTTAGGGCCTCTAAGCGCCAGTGCAACACACATGTTTAACAACAAGAGTCATTCTACGAGGGGCCAGAAAGGGCATGAAGCCCCCCTGCAAGGGACCATCCCTTCTCCAACAAGGCAAAAGGCACCACGCTACAGGAGTTGGGCTGCCAACATGCCATAGGGAGAGCGAGTAACGCACCTGGTCCCCCCAGATCTTCACAACTCCTGCCCACAGTAACACCCATGCCTGCATTCCATCCTTTGAACCCTGCAGTTCTGCTATCAGATTGGACCAGGACACCTGCAGAGAACCTTCCCCTGCCCCTTCTTCAAAGTCAGAAGCGTCAGGAGGGACTCCTAGGATCATACACCCCCCAGGGCTCAGGCCAGCCAGACCTGATCATATGCTGTCCTCTACTGAGCACTTTTTTTGCTTCATTTCCAGAGGAGACAAAGAGCTTAGAAAATGAGCAAAATTCTAACCTGGACTAACAACGTTAGTAGCAATATAACCGTGCATGCATTGGATTTGCAATCACATCAGTGACCAGCCTTAGTACTGTCAGGAGTAGAAGAATATGCCCAAAGTGCACTGTTAGCTCTGGAAAACGAAGAGGCCTGAGTGGAATGAAAAGCTGTATCCTTTTGTTGCTGTCCTTCTGCAAGTAGATAAAGAATTCATGAATTCTCACTCCCACGTTCCTTCCTCACTCTTTTTTGGTATGCAATTGCACCTTTGTCCCTTCTGCCTAGAAATGATGGATACAAGGCTGAGAAACTCAGCAATTCACACCCCAATCTCCCCTCTCCAGCAGTAGCACTAAGGATGCCCACTGTTAGTTTCAGTCATTCATGCTCTTATTCCACTCTCGCGGGAGGGTGCAGTTTAATCAAACCAAGTGTTTAAACAGAAATCCAAGGTAAATCACAGTAACTAAAATGTGTACTTTGTAAACCTCTTCACACTGCTCAACTGGGAATCCCAGCTATGCTTCCACTACACGCACAAGTGACTCTGACCAGCTTTTTCCTGAGGCTGCATGAGAGAGCCTCCAGCACTTTGCTTTCCATGACTTTGGGGTGCAGCAGGCTAGAGCTGTAATTGTAGGGAGAATCCTGCTCAGCCCAGGGCTGGAGCATGCCAAGTGAAAACAAACTCTTTGGGGAATTTAGCTACTAAGCTCTAACAGGACTTGACTTGAGTACATGCAAAAACTGATTTTTCAGAGGCTTGTAAGCTGGTTAAATGTGGTTGGATTGTCGTGGGGACAACAAACGGCACATCTATGACAAAAAGGCCACTCCTCCTCCAAGCCCCTGCTCCAAAGCCTAGGCACAACAGACCTTCTCAAAGAATAAGTCACCTGAAGTTTTTAATACAGGTAAAACATGCATTTTTCCTAGCCTCTTTCTTAGAAACAGCTTAACGATTTTGGCTGAAGTTTTCCAGAAAACTTCAGCCTGACGCAGACGTCTGGCATAGAAAGGTTCAGCCCATCTGGTTATTTGGCAAAGAGTGCACTAATAAATTGCACTAAGTCTTAGGAAAAATGCAGAGGAAGTAAAACTGACTCCTAGATCCCTTCTCTTCACTCTCATTGTGAGATCCACCTTATGTTTTGTTCAAAGCATGACTAGAGTCAGAGTAGCAATTTGAAATAAACGTACAGCTGTAAACAAATCAATAACTTTTATTTTTGTTTCCATCCCCTACAGCCAGCTTTTATATCATTTCCAAGAGCTTTCTTCCCAGAGGTGGAGTTAGACTGGATGTTCTTACTTGCCTAGTTAGATTATGAACTCAGTGGGACAACAACCTTGTTTTATTTTGTACCTGTAAAGCATGATGCACACCTATCATGTTATATAAATGACAGATTTCACCAAATTAGGCTTAACCATAAAGCAATTCAATTTCAGAGTCTCAATGCTGGGATTTTTTTTTAAATACACTTCAAATCAAAGTATCCAGTCAGTGACTGACAACCACTGCAATAAAGGCAGACACAATCAGTGTTTCTGATGTTTCACTCCATCATTGTACAGTTTTGCCAAGTAATAGATCTCCGCTGACTCTTTCCGGCTGGACTGAGGCTTTATAGTTCTCACGTCCTGGAAGCGCTCCATTAGTCTGTTTTGGAGAAGATGGGCTTCCCGTCCATCCCAGAATTTACAGAGGATAGTTCCTCTTGGCCGCAAGATGCTTTGGGACAGATCCAAAAGCGTCAAGCACAAGTTAATCAACTTCTGATGATCTAACTCTCGGATCCCTGTGGCATTAGGTGCCATGTCACTCAAGATAACATCTGCCCTCTCTGTAGGAAGGAGCTCCTGGATCTTCTTAAGCGTGACTGGATCTGTAATATCAGCATTGGAAAGGAAGACTGCTCCTTCCAGAGCGGAAATATGAAGAAGGTCAACTCCAAGGACAAAACCAACAGGGGCATTAGGATCTAGGAAACAAAGAGTTAATGCAAGAATGGAAGATGCAAGACACCTCCCTATCTCCAAATTAATCACTCTTATTACAAGAACTGCTAACAATACAAGTCATATTCATGAGTTTCCCCAGAGTTCAATATACAAACCTACACCACACATTGACAAAGTGCCGTCTAGCCCCCCTATAACCAGAATGCTCATCTATTATGCTCATCTCACCCTAGTTATTTTTAGCACATTAAAAAAAATAAAAGCAAGCTTTCTTTAAAGATCACTATTCCAGAAAGCCTCTTCATCCATCTCTACCCAGTGTATCAACAGTAAGGCTCTGCTGGAGTCAGCCAATAAGAACAGTACTTTGCCCTGTTATACAGCACCTTACAAACATTAATGAATTAAAACACAACACCTCTAGGAGGTCAATGTTACCACCACATTTACAGAAAGGGAAATTAAGATACAGAAAAGCTAAGCTTCTTGCCTGAGGTTATCCACTAAGGGATGGTCTCAGAGAAGTGGATTTACTACAGCGATGGTGTATGGGGAGACTTTGGCAAACCAGTAATGTGCCTGAAAGCACTATAGCTTATTGCTAAAAGCAGACAAGTCAGCAGGCTGTAAATTGTCCAAGTCAGCAGGATTAGCTTAACCAAGACCAGGTGGAGGGGGGGTGGTGTCTTTGGGTGCCAAGGAGAGGGCAGCTTGACCCCGCGTCCTTCCTGAGAAGAATTGTGTTGAAGTGGCTGATACATGCATTTTAGAAGAGCAGGATGTGCCCCAGGAATGTTTATTGCGGGCCTCAAGGCTGCAAACTCTGGAAAAACCTACACCTGGTTAATCGATAATCAGAAGGAACCTCTTGCTTGACAATTGAAACTACTTACTTAACAAGTTTTCTTTAAGGGATCTGTCATTCTATTACTAATGTATAAATAACGAGGAAAAGTTTGAGGTAGTTGGACTCTTTTTGGACTCTCCCTCTGGATACATTTTGCAGTCCCCACTGGCAGACGAAAGATTTGGCCACCGGAAGCCTACCACTGTGCCACTCGAAAGTCATACTCAGCTTTGGTAATTATCAAGGGTTGGGGGTGTTTTACTAACGTGTTGCGGACGTGTGTGTAAGTGCTTGAGACTAAGTAAAGTTTAGCTTTAAGTGAAAGCACTCTTGTGTTGTCCTGTTTGTGCCAGCCATCTATTGGTCGGACAGCCGTGTCTCCCCGGATTTATTTCCTGACACCACTTCGCACAGAGTAAAAGTTACCAAGAGCTTTGTGTTGAAAAAACCCCAGGTAACAATGGAACAACCTCTTACATCACTGTAGTAAGTATCTACAGTACAGCATGTTGCTAGCGTAGACCTATTCTAAGCTAGTGGCAGAGATGGGGACAGACCCCCTCTTCCCCTATGCCCAGCCCTTTTCTTTAGCCTTTAGATAATATACCATAGAGTAGCTCAATGTAAGAGCTTTAGCCACTTCTGCAATACATGAGCCATCTCCTTCTGGGTTCTCACAACACATTTTTTGGTGGCCTCACAACGTGGCCACCAACTCTTGCTGGTGGCCGCTCTGACAGTTTTTCGTAAAATACTTAATTGAGTTTAGGAAAAACAAATAAATACACACAGATACGCATAGGCACGGACTCCATGGGTGCTCCAGCCCTGGAGCAGCCACGGAAAAACATTAGTGGGTGCTTAGCACCGATTGGCAGCTAAGCTCCCCCACAGCACCTCCAGCCCGCCTGCATGCAGCCCCACTGATCAACTCCTCCCACTCCCTCCCAGCGCCTCCCAACCACCACGATCAGCTGTTCCACTGCGTGCAGGAAGCGCTGGGAGGGAGGGGAGGAACAGGGATGGGGCATGCTCAGGGGAGGGGGCAGGAAGAGGTGGGGTGGTGGTGGAGCAGAGGCGGGACAGGGATGAGGTCTTGGGGTAAGAGGTGGAGTGGGGACAGGCCTGGGGGCAGAGCAGGGGCAGGACAGGAGTGGGGGTGGGGTCAAGAGCAGGGGTGGGGTCAAGAGCAGAGCAGGCGCTTGGGAGAAGATGTGAAGGGGGGGGGGGCAGGCCTGGGGAGGAAGGGGAGTTGAGCACCCCCCCGGGGTAAAGAGAAAATTGGCATATACATGTCCAAGTCATTGTAATTTATTTATGTAGGATTTTTTTGGCAAACTCAATAATAAAAATAATGTACAGCTGTCTCTATTCTTTACTGGACCTAAACAGAACAGAAACATAAATAAAGGTGCTTTGCACATTGTCTTTTTTTGTTGTTTCTTTCGCTTTTTTGGTAGCTTTTTTTTTTTTTTAAGACTCCCTAGATATTAAGTCTGTGAAAAGTAATATTAACAAACATACAAATATCACTTTTCACAGCAGACTTACTCAGCCCCAGCAAGCCCTGGATGGGGAGGTGGGTTTGTAGGCAGAGGGGGCCAAGGCAGAGGGGTAGTGGGGGTTAACTCAGGGCTAGAACCCACCACCACCTGGCTAGGTAATGAAGCTCAAAGCCCCGTGGCTGGAGCCTGCTACCTGCCACCCCAACGCTGAAGCCTGACCCCACTACCCCCAGGAAGGTGGGGAACTCACTGGAGACACAAAAGCTGGAGGAGGCGGCGGCACCCAGAGGGGAGCAGGGCCCAACAACTGCTGGCAGTCCCGGTAGAGGGGCCGCTGCTTTACCCACCCCTGCTACCAGCCCTGCCCAGGAGGCTGTAGTCGCAAGAAAAGCCCGGGTGGCCGCATTTGAGAAATGCTGGGTACTCCCTAAAGATGGCTTCTCCACTCCAGAGGAGTTGCTCCTCTTTATTACCAGCATGGTTACAAAAAGCCCCGCATACTTTAAACTTTATACAGCTAGTAATGACTGTGCTGAATGTAAGCACACACCCACATTCAGCTTTCTTCAGCCCAGCTAAATCTATTAGTAGAAGACATTCCTCACAGACTGTAGGTTGAGTCAGCATTGTCTAGTTCTTTTGGGTGCTAAGCATGTGCACTCACCAGAGCCCAAAGCATTGACTCGCTGTACAGCAACCTGACTCCAAGCTCCAGGAGCTGCCCCGCAGTCTATCACAGAGAGCCCTGGACGAAGAATCTTATGTTTGTCATCCATCTCCAGCAGTTTGAAAGCACTCCGGCAACGATAATTATGCTGTTTTGTTGCCCGCACAAATGGATCCTTAAGATGCCGCTCCAGCCAGCGATGCTCTGCCCCGGTTTTGCTCTTTAGATATCCTGCAGCAGTGTGGAACCTTTGGCACTGAAGGGAAGCGCTCACCAACCTCTGATAACTATAAAAAAGAAAGGTAAGTTAATCTGTTTCTGCATAACCACTGTGCACTTGACAACCATATGTCTCTAAAGTAACAGACTCCAATTCTAACCTCATTCCTTTCAATCTATCAGTAAGCTCGTCTACAGATGGAACTCCTGAAATTTACTGGCTCATTTTAAGACTATTGGGCACCTGCAGTTAATAATTATAATTATTTATTATTTGTATTGTAGTAGTATCCAAGAGTTTCAATTATAGACCAAAAAGAAAAGGAGAACTTGTGGCACCTTAGAGACTAACAAATTTATTTAGTCTCTAATTTGTTAGTCTCTAAGGTGCCACAAGTCCTCCTTTTCTTTTTGCGAATACAGACTAACTTGGCTGCTACTCTGAAACCTGTAATTATAGACCAGGATCCTATTCTGCATCAGCACTGTACAAACACAGAACAAAAGGATGGTCCGTGCCCGCAAAGAGCTCAGCATTTACAGTGAGATTTTCGTATCCTAAAAACAGCATCAACATTATCCAGTCCTCGAAACAACTCTGCAAGATAGATATTATTGAATACCATGACCATCTCACACCAATCCGGTAGCTTATGTGAAGCTAGATGGTTCTTCTTGGTCCAGTCTTTAGGGAATAGGTGTTCACTTGGCAACACACACCATCACTGTTAGCACACTAGGCACCTTTGTTGGCAGTGGCAAAGGCACTAAGAAACAAATGAATCTGGATGCCCCTCTTTCTCCTAAAAGTAGTTCTTTAAACATAGTGAAAGGACACCATGTTGTAGCTGTTCTGTGGATAGAGAGAGGCATTCAGTCACCAGAGCTGTCATTAAGGAACCTCACCCCAACACTAAATTCACTAAGAAAAAAGGTTAGTTAACATTACTCCTCCAAAAGTCTCCTTTTCCCACTAATAGATTTAGTCTAAATTCTCCTTCATCTTTCCCAATAACAGCTGTTTTATAAACATTGATTCATAGACTTGAAGGCCAGAAGGGACCACCTATTATGATTACCTAATCTCACCTCCTGCAAGACCATAGAATTTCACCCAGTAATTCCAACCCTTATCTTGTGTCTGACCTACAGCATGTTTTTAGAAAGCTATTCCATCTTGATTCTTCAAGTGGTGAAGAATCTACTACATCCCTCTATAAGTTGTTCTAATGGTTAAATCACCCTCACGGTTACAAGTTATATGTACCAAGAGAAATCTGCATGTGTGATAAGGACCCAGACACAGGGTAACAATCCAATCCACTATTTGTAAGCTCTTTCTGATTTTTGATTAGGTAACCCCCCATATAAGTGATGCTTTTGAGACAATCACAAAGGCCAATATCAGTTTGGGGCCCTTGTAGCACTGGCATGTTGTATCACGTTATTCAGGGACCATGACCCATTGTCACATGGTATGCAATGTTTGGTTTCAGAGTAACAGCCGTGTTAGTCTGTATTCGCAAAAAGAAAAGGAGGACTTGTGGCACCTTAGAGACTAACCAATTTATTAGAGCATAAGCTTTCGTGAGCTACAGCTCACTTCTTCAGATGCTGCAAAGGAATATATCAGCTCAACATCACAGTGTCAGACTCATGCGGTAGAATTTCAATCCCAGAACATACCGATTGTCCCCATTTTTGGGACAGTCATAAGTGTTTTAGCATACAATAGTTAATCCTCTGCATCTCTTTCTTTTTCTTTCCGTTCCAGCGATTTCAAACTGAGTCCATTTGAGTGAGCTCAACAATGATTCCCCCCCCTTTTTTCTCTCCCCAACTGTCCCCATTTCTAGATTTCAAATATTAACAAGTCTGAAGTTTTTCCTTCAAAGCAACAAAAGTGGCACCCCTGCCCTCTGTGATGCGACAGGCCTTGGGGAAAGGGGGTTTGCGCGCACACAGACCCTCCAGGCCCAAATAGGGGCTCAGTGGGACAGGCGACGAACAGAACAAGGGATATGGAATGGAGTCTTATCCCAGCCCTGGGGAGCCACACCCCGCCCCCCGCAATGCGCCACGGTGACAGGGAGCACCCTGTGAGCAGCAGCAGCAGAGACACCCCCCCCCTTAAACCCCGCTCCCGAGGGGACGGTACCGTGGCTAGTCACAAGTGTCTCCCGACCGGGCCGTCACTGGGTTCAATCCCCAGCTCCCCGCTGTCAGACTCGCCCCGCTGCACCCCCTGCCCGCCGCGGGAAGACCAGAGCGACCAAACCGCGCAGGGACCCCAGGGCGGAGCTCCCCGCGGGGAGCAGCCCCCCAGCCCCGCGCCGGGCCCCCTCACCGGCTCATGGCTCCGGCCCACAGCCCCGCCCGGCTCCCAGGCTCTCCTCTGAGGCCTCCCCGCCTGAAACACGCTCTGCGCCGCGGGTTCCGGCTCCGCGCAGCGCCGGGGAGGGGAGAAAGCGGCTTTCCGGCTCCTGCTTCCAGTCGGGCCGTTTTCAACGGAGCAACCGGCGGCGCAGGGGCGCTGCACGTGGGACCGCCAGGCCGGGTTCGTTGGGGGGCTGGGCCGGGCCAGGTGAGTGATGGGGGCGGGGCCAGGTGAGTGATGGGGCGGAGTGGGCCAGGGGCCGCTAGGTTACTGATGTGGGGCGGGACAGGCTGGGCCGGAACAGGTGAGTGATGGGGGGCGGGCTGGGCTGGGCCAGGTGAGTGATGGGTCGGAGCGGGCTGGGGGCGGCTAGGTTACTGATGTGGGGCGGGACAGGCTGGGCCGGAACAGGTGAGTGATGGGGGGCGGGCTGGGCTGGGCCAGGTGAGTGATGGGTCGGAGCGGGCTGGGGGCCGCTAGGTTACTGATGTGGGGCGGGACAGGCTGGGCCGGGACAGGTGAGTGATGGGGGGCGGGCTGGGCTGGGCCAGGTGAGTGATGGGGCGGAGTGGGCCAGGGGCCGCTAGGTTACTGATGTGGGGCAGGACAGGCTGGGCTGGGCCAGGTGAGTGATGGGGGGCGGGCTGGGCTGGGCCGGGTGAGTGATGGGTCGGAGCGGGCTGGGGGCGGCTAGGTTACTGATGTGGGGCAGGACAGGCTGGGCCGGAACAGGTGAGTGATGGGGGGCGGGCTGGGCTGGGCCAGGTGAGTGATGGGTCGGAGCGGGCTGGGGGCGGCTAGGTTACTGATGTGGGGCGGGACAGGCTGGGCCGGAACAGGTGAGTGATGGGGGGCGGGCTGGGCTGGGCCAGGTGAGTGATGGGTCGGAGCGGGCTGGGGGCCGCTAGGTTACTGATGTGGGGCGGGACAGGCTGGGCCGGGACAGGTGAGTGATGGGGGGCGGGCTGGGCTGGGACAGGTGAGTGATGGGGCGGAGTGGGCCAGGGGCCGCTAGGTTACTGATGTGGGGCAGGACAGGCTGGGCTGGGCCAGGTGAGTGATGGGGGGCGGGCTGGGCTGGGCCGGGTGAGTGATGGGGCGGAGCGGGCTGGGGGCGGCTAGGTTACTGATGTGGGGCGGGACAGGCTGGGCTGGGCCAGGTGAGTGATGGGGGGCGGGCTGGGCTGGGCCAGGTGAGTGATGGGGCGGAGTGGGCCAGGGGCCGCTAGGTTACTGATGTGGGGCAGGACAGGCTGGGCTGGGCCAGGTGAGTGATGGGGGGCGGGCTGGGCTGGGCCGGGTGAGTGATGGGTCGGAGCGGGCTGGGGGCGGCTAGGTTACTGATGTGGGGCGGGACAGGCTGGGCCGGGCCAGGTGAGTGATGGGGGGCGGGCTGGGCCGGGTGAGTGATGGGGCGGAGTGGGCCAGGGGCCGCTAGGTTACTGATGTGGGGCAGGACAGGCTGGGCTGGGCCAGGTGAGTGATGGGGGGCGGGCTGGGCTGGGCCGGGTGAGTGATGGGTCGGAGCGGGCTGGGGGCGGCTAGGTTACTGATGTGGGGCGGGACAGGCTGGGCCGGGCCAGGTGAGTGATGGGGGGCGGGCTGGGCTGGGCCAGGTGAGTGATGGGGCGGAGCGGGCCGGGGGCGGCTAGGTTACTGATGTGAGGCGGGACAGGCTGGGCCGGGACAGGTGAGTGATGGGGGTCGAGATAGGCGGGACAGGTTAGTGATGGCGGGAGGGCAGAGCAGCCGAGCTAGGTGCAGCTAGGGCAGTGATGGGCTCGGCCCTGAAGGGCGGTGATTGGTTTTAATCAGCAATTTCTGGGGCTAAGTAGGGGACAGGACCGGGCACAGCAGCATGACCTCCTGGCTATTGTCCCTTCCCTTCCGCACGCAGTCTGTGTACATAGGTGCTGGAAATATGAGGGTGCCTGGCTTGAAGTGGTTTCCATCATACACAGGGTTTATAGTGTGGGCTAATGGCTCTCAGCACCCCCACAATACAAATTGTTCCAGCACCCCTGCCTGTGTGTGTCCCATGCACTGCGGGCACAATTTCTGATCACACTCTCCCAGGAGTGCCCGGCTCAGACCCATCTCCCCTTTGCACAGACAGGGGCGATGTTCACAAGCAAGCTCTTCACCCTGGTGTTGGTGGTGGAGCCCCAGCGGGTGCTGCTGGGCATGAAGAAACGTGGATTCGGGGCTGGGCGCTGGAACGGATTCGGGGGCAAAGTGCAGGCAGGCGAGACCATAGAGCAGGCAGCCCACAGGTGAGATGGGTACACGTGCGCCCTGGGGGTGTGGGAGACAAGACCACATCCTATGCATCCATCTCCAAGTCAGGTGTGTAACTCAGGAGTATCACCAGCCTCCAGCATTTAGAAACCACGAGTCAGCCCCTCTTTTAAAAAAATCATGAGATTGTTTTAAATCATAATTTTTAAAGCCAAAACCCTGGGGTTTTTTATTTGCCGTCTGGGTTTTGAATCTTTCGGGTTCACGTTTTTCAAGCTTTTATCTTAAATGTTGAGGGCTGGAAACTTTCTTTGAAAAATGAAAGCTGAAGCTTTAAGAAAAAGATCAAATATCAGGAGACTTGTGATAAAATCACAGGAGCTGAGCAGGTGATTCCCCGCTCACCCCCCACTTATATAATTTATTACAAAAGCCTCAGCCCAATTAAATATTACTTGTCAGTTCTGTAGTGCCTTTTGTGGGAAGATCACTAAGCACTTCGTAAACTAATTAAGTATGGCAGGTTGCTAAGGGTGATGTAGATAATCACTTCACCCATCACTGAAAATGCCTTGAGCTGTAAGTAGCACCTTTTGCAATAGTCTCTGTGCACTACACAACAGGTGAGGACATGACTGATGAATAGTGTGCTAAACAATTTCATGAATTGTAATTTGGCTAGGATACCAAATTAATATCTATTTTACTAAAAGTGCCAGACACTCTCTGGTAAACCTGTTTTAAGTTTCATCCAAAAGATAAGAAGCACGGTGTTGCCTTGGCCATGTTGCAGGATTGTTTCAGTAAGGGCTCAAAGGAAGAATGGCCGCTGCTGAGTCACTAATACTGACTTCCTGCAGCACTTGGGTCTCTCTCCAATTATTGATTGAACCAGCCCACTCCTATTTATTTTATGGACTCTGTTGGGATTGCAGCAGAAGGTGACATGGCAGATGACAGCTGAATCAATAATTTCATATAAAATTAATGTCCACTTCATATAGAAGAGTTCTTCTGACATAAGCCCATGTCTCCCAACCTCCTGGCCCTTTCACAAATGCCTGAATTTTCCTTTGGATGGGCAGGGAGTTTGGCATTGCTTCAGTAAATCTCTGGGTATGCTACAAGCCAGTTTTACTTGTTTCTGGGTATTCCAAAGCTCCCTTCTGCATAAAGTAGTTTACTTTGCAGAGAACTGGCCTCTCACAGAGCTTCTTTGGTTGCATTTTATATAACAGCCTTTTAGGTAAGTTACTGCCAGTGTATGGAGGGAGGGAGAGAGATGAGCCTCCTTTCTTCAGGGTGCTCTTGGTTTGTTAGGCTCTTGCTACTGCTGAAAATATGGTAGATGGGATGCTTTGAATAATTCAGCATTTAATAATAAGTATTTGAAAAGTTCTCAAAGCACTGCACACACTAAGCCTCACACCAGCACTGAGGTTCTAGTTACTAGAACAACGTGTTTGTGCAAAAGATGCAGGATGTCTCCCTGCCTTCACCCTAGAGTGGTGTGTGTGCAGATGTTAACTGTTGAGTGTGTGTTTCCCTACTGCTCGCCCTCATGCAAAGATATCTGTTCCTCTTGTAGGGAGCTGCTGGAAGAGAGTGGATTGACCGTAGACAACTTGCAGAAGATGGGTCAGATCACCTTTGAGTTTGTAGGTAACTCTGAGCTCATGGAAGTCCACATCTTCCGGACGGACAGCTTTCATGGAGAGCCAACAGAAAGCGATGGTAGGAGTATGGGGCAAGTGGCAGCCCAAAGAAGATTTGTTTGCCCCTATTTCCTAATACTTAAAAGCATACGCGGAGAAGGGGTGATGCTGGTCCCATGCACACGTAGGCCTCTATGATGCACATTGAATTTGTCTTACACACACCCTCAGTATTAGTTTTGGACTCTCAGCCCTCATTCTCCTGGCCAGAAGCATCCTGCCAGGGTTTACTAGAAAGGGGGTGGTGGCTGAGTAGGGCTATGTTGTCTGAGCAACATTAGCAGCCTATTGCCTCCCAGAGTCCTGCTTCTTCCTCTGGACAATTTCCCCTTACAGTCCCTCCAAAACGAAGCCAGCTAGCTGTGCAGGCCTATGAATCATAGTTGTTGGAAGTGCTTTCCTTCCCTCCTAGGACACCCAGCATTAAAACAAAACAGCAGTGAAATAAGTTTACCCAAACCTCTTTATTCTTCCTATTTTAGAAATGTGCCCACAGTGGTTTCAGCTGGATCAGGTGCCTTTCAGTCACATGTGGCCAGATGATGTCTACTGGTTTCCCCTACTGCTCCAAAAGAAGTTGTTCCTGGGCTATTTTAAGTTCCAGGGGCTAGACACTATCCTGGAGTACACGCTGAGACAGGTGGAGGAGGTATAAGAGGAAACAGCAGCATTCCACCCTCATCAAATACATCATTATCCATATTGGGCCAGGCCCCAACTATTAGACATGAACCTGCCATAGCAGTGGCCACTGTATGCAATGCTCTCCTTTCTCAGCAGAGGAGATTTATCTACTGGATGGGTGGAGGAGAAAAAGTGGCTTTTCTCCTCAGGGAGAACAAAAGACAGCAGTTCTTGTGCTGGTGCAGTTCCAAAGTGTGGAGTGTTTCACTTATGGTTTGGGTAATGACTCCCATAATTCAATGGTATCCCTTTCTCCTCTAACAGTTAGCTCAATAATCTGTTCCACATTAAAAATACTAAAATGAAGATGGCATTCATGGTCTGATTCATGTTCCAGGGAAGTGACAAGATGATTTCTGAAAGGCCCTTACAAATAGTCCAGAAGCGGAGACCTGGCCCCAAGCAGCACAGAGACTGGAGTGTAATAGTTAACTTTCTTCACAGCACTGGAATTAGCACTCCCCTTAATTCTTTTCCCCACTCATGCCACAAAGTGGGACAGTGTGTTGCTTCCTTTTCTTCAGAGCCAGCTGAGGCTGGGCATGGAACCGTGCATGGCTCTAGTTCTTTTCCTCTCAAAGCAGCAGGAGGTTGTGGCAACAGGTAAAATAAAGCAAGGTGGTTGCATAGCATTGCTTAGGCACTGCCCAGGTTCTCATTTCTCTTAACCATTTAAACAGTGAATGAATAGTTAAGGTTATTAACTGTCCCTCCAGCTCAGCTTTTCATGCAGACAAGTGAAAATGTGCTATAAAGCTCAGAACCTTCAGCAGGGGCTTTCTAATAGGTTTCACCCCAAGACAGCAGCAGGTAAGCTGTACAGGGCTTGGGTCTGCTCCCAACTCAGCATGCAGGGCAATGAGTTTGATCAGTCCATACCAGAAATAATAAAGCCACTCTCAATGTCTTATACAAGGTTGTTTTTTTTTTGTCTTACAAATACATATTTTTTAAACACAGTTGGAGATATAATCTGTAAACATTTCCAGTCTATCAGTTGTAGTAATAGTTTTCTAATTCCTGCAGTTTGATAAAGTGCTTCATACATAAGACTATTTGAGCAAAGCAAAGATACAGGATTTTCCCAAGCAGGTAAAATTCACATCCTCCAACCAAGCCTGCCTCTTCCTATCTCCGTCCAACTGCTCTGAATAGTCTGTACTAGTCAAAGTGCCATTCCTCATGCACGTGGCAAGCCTTGTGCCCCTGCCATTCATTCTGTATTACAAACACTATTACCTCTGCTGCTATTGCAGAGACCAGTATTTTGAATTCTGTCCTCACCTGAGCTGCTGCTGCATCTTTCAGTAAAGTCACAATCTTGAACTTGTGCAGCTAGCCTGTTACAAATTCAGCAGTGACTTCCATGGGTGATCAAAAAGGAAGAGCAGATGGAGCAGAGACAAGAGGAGAACAAGGCACTGTTTAAACATAGTGATCCCATCAGAAAGTCACAGGTGAGGGGGGGAGTGATATTTTGGAAAGTTTCCCCATCTGTAAACCCTTCTGTGCGGCTGGTCAGAGTGGGCACCGCATGTTGTCCCCTTCCAATTAGAAACAGCGGTGGCAATAGGAAAGGCAGGCTACATGGCTGTTTTGGTGGAAAGGAGACCAATTTCTGTACTAAAGAGTCAGGTTCTCCTCACCGGCTTCGTACTCATCTACAGACCCGGCTTCTTCAAGACATTCTGGTGCAGACACTCTTGCACTGAAAATTGTAAGTCTGGATGCCTTATCTACAAAGTCACATCGCAAATGGGTGGAAGCCCCATGAGATCAATATGTGCAGAGAAAGCTTCCATTCAGAAAGGCACATTAACTCTTTGGTGCTAGAGCTCACAGCAGCAGCAGGCACACCCTAACTGGCATGCCCTGTTGAACTCATTTCCTGTTGTGCTCAACATTAATTCAAAACTAATTCCAGTCATCGGAAAAAATCTGGCAAGTTAATGCCCTACCAGCTCTGGTATTGGGAACTGCTTATTTAATGCATTATGTTTTGTTTTCACTATTTCTCTTTGTTAGTCTGAACACAGCATGGACCATAACAGCACCATGGAAGCAACTGGTTCTGCTTCCTCTACATTGCATATGGGGCACACAGAGAACTGAAGTCAGTTTGACTTTTCTACCCTTCACTCTTCCACAGTAGAGAAGTTGTAATAGACGCTGTCTCTGCGAACTGCATTGACCCCTAAACTAAGAGGAGAATACAAGTGCAGAAGCCCCTTCTCTGCTGCTGGAAGTAGTCATGCCACCACCCATTTGGACTTCAGACCAGAATGGCTAAGTCTGTAAAAATAGGTTTGCAAGTTAAAGCTTGTATGGACCACAGTGTGAAGGGAAGATGCTCCACAGAGAGAGCAGTAACCAAGGCAATCCCCCGGGATGTGGCATTGGCTGTATCAGGTATACGAACACTAGGCACTCTTTCTCTCTTGAAAGCTGCCCAAAACTTAGCAGAAGTTGTTGAATAACAACTGCAGTCCTCAGTGAAGCAGAGTATGCTCATCCCTGTCTTCATTCAGGGGCTAGGACAAGGCGACTGCACGAATAGGTGTATTCTCACTCCGAGCTACTCCAATGAAACATTTCTTTTTAAGATAGGTTAAGCCTGTGACAGATATAAATCTGATTATCCTACTGAATTCCACAGGCAGAGCCTGTAAGGGCTGCTGCTTAAAGAACAGTAATGAGCAGTTATCCCTTGGACCACTAAATATTTAATATTAGCCTTAAGAGTTTTTAGAAATAGCTGTTACACTTTCAGGCTTTTTATAACTGTGAAAAGGGCAGGGTTTCTTTCTACTAGAGCCAATTCTTTGCTATGCCGACAATCAGCCTCTATCAGACAACTGATAGCGGCAATGCGGCTCCCCATTTGATTAAACGGGAGATCCAAACTTTTCAAAGACAATGTACAGTATTTTCTTATTCTGATTATTTGTTTAACAGCAGACAAACTACTCCTCAATTATCAGACAAATAAAAAGATTTATGCTGGGGGCGGGAAGCTAGGGTTGACCACAACCAGGCAACACATCTTTAAAAGTATTGATCCTGTCTGCACACTGTTTAAAAACACAGTAAAATTTAATGTAAGCTAACATAAAGCAACCTATCTTCCTAGTCTAAACAAGGTCAAATGGAGAAATTTTTCCTGTCTGCCACTCAAAATGGTGGTTTATTATTACACTGTGCATACATTTGTGGTCTTAGTAATTTGTCTTAGTTTGTGAATAGAATCTCTTCTGTATTCCTTGGTATTCTCTTCCAAAGAGTCACTGGCACCTGTCTCGGGCTCGTGCAAAGCACGGTAGATTAGTTGCAAGGGAAACATTTTGAGCAAGCGTTAGACAGAGTTAGCACTTAAGCTGCTAACACGCAACAAGCAATGCATTCTATGTAGGACCGGTTTTTACATTCACCGCAGCTCCCTCTAGCCACAGCACCGAGAAATCGACATACACCGGGCATGTTTACACTGCATTAAGAGAGTGTGGCTGCAGTTCACATAGCTAGTTTAATCAAGCTAGCTTGTGTGTGAGGAGGAGCGAAGCAATAGCAGCATGGGTTTCAGCATGAGCTAGTCATCCCAGTAATTACCCGGGTTCTGGACACATTTGTACAGTCAGCGCTGAATTGTGCGCTGCCAGGGCTTCACTGCTCCCAGCAGCTGAGCTAGCTAGAGTATAGCGAGCTTGGCTATGCCTACACATGGTGTAGTCACATCTGATGACTGCAGCGTAGACACACCCAGTGTCCTATGTAGGACAATCTAGTGTAGCCCCTGTCCCACAGTGGTGGTTTCTCAAAGATGGAAGGGTCCTGCCTGTCCCAGACACCAGAACACTGATTAGCTTAGCGACATAGGTCAAGTAACTTTCGTTATTTCAATCATAGTTCCTCTTGCAGCAGAAACTAAACACTATATATAAGAATCAGAATTCTAGGATTAGAGAGGTTGAAATACTCCCCCTAAATGGACAAGTTACCTGGACTAGGGAAATAATTATGGTCCAAATTTGACAGCTCATTCTTCCTAGCTAGTGTGTTTCCTTTTCACTCACTTAAAGCTTATTGCCTCCTTCACCTCAAGGCGTTTGCCTTCATCTTCAAGAGAAGATGATCATGGTGGTGCTGCCAGAAAAGAGCGGCAGCATCACCATGATAAATACTGACTCTTGCTGATGAACTGATCATTTTCAGTCCTGTCCTGGTTATGTAACAATTAACAGTAGATCAGAGGGAACATCAGCCTTAGCCAATTTGGGCTTTTACAGGCAGCCATCCTCTGAGGATACCAGCGTGTAACACAGACACCCAGGAGTGAAGACTCCAGCTCTTCCCAGGAAAGTTAATCACCCCAGAGCTGTCCTGCTTCAACAGTATGAAAAGTTATCCCTTTCTAAGGGGTGTATCATCGTTTCAGTCAGCTATTTTCTATGCATGTGGCAGGCAGACTCCCATAAGAAATGCTGTTCAGCAAGGTAATCTGTGGCCACACATTACTACTTATGAGCAAATATGCCCTGTGCTTTCCTGTGACACAGGTTCAACTCCCACACTGGGAAACATCACAACCAGCACTGACCCACCCAGCAGAGCCAGAGAGCCACCCAGAAGCTTTCCCCTGTTTTGCATGTGGATCTAGCAATATGAAATCAAACACCTAACCAATGAACCTGGGGAGAAAGGGAGGCTAGCCTTCAGCTCTCCTTACCCACATATGCCTCTGGTTTGGGTCCCAAGCTTAAATAGCAAGGAATGCTTTGGACATCCTGTGCGTCTCAGCACTGTAGACATTGGCCAGTATATGTGTAGATAGCTGTAAGAGGGTAGTTAGTATGAGCGGCATGGGACTTCAGCAATAGCTGAACTGCAGCACGTGATGTACCAAGCCACTTCCAGTCCTTAGGCAGAGGACCTCTGGGGCAAAGAATCTCAGTCGTGCCCCAAGTCTTCTTCAAAATAAAGAACAAAAATCAAGAGATTGTCTCTCTCTCTGTATGTGCTCTGTATGTGTATGTGCTTCTGTTTCCAGTCTGTCCATAAGTCAGAGAGCAGCTCAAAGCAGCAGTATAAAAATAGCTGTTTGGAGGATTCCTTTTAATATCTGGAGATAGAGGTCACACCCCTCTCTGGACTGCACTTCGACTTGGTCAGTGTCAGATCTCGGAGCGTTAATTGGAAAAGAAGTTGCCCTCTGGGGGTGACAACGGTGGTGTCGGCATGTTGTGGGGTCCCACAAACAGGCAGCTCAACTTCGGCTTCAGTTCATTCCAAACTTTACTCATCTGGAGGAAAGAAAGCAAAACAGCTTGGTGGGTCATCACCTTGTCACACAGCACACTCAGAAGTCTGAGTTCTTGGCAGCACTAAGCTGTGTTGGAGGTTGGTCAAAAGCCAATGCATTTGCAGAAATGTTATATGGAAAACCAGTAATTCCAAAGCTCCCCTCCATCAAACTGGTGCTTTACTGCAGCTCTCTGAAGATCCTGTCATCCTTACCAAAATAGGTAGATGGGGAAGAGACAGAGTTTTGAAGGCTTGGTTAGAGCCCTCCACTTAAACGGTCTCCCCTAACAAACACTTCCATGAAGCAATGCATGGAAAGAAGTCCGAACCTAGGAAATGCTGAATGATTTATTTAAACACATAACAAGGCAACCTGTTAGGTCAGAGGTGGGCAACCTTTTTGGCCTGAGGGCCACATCTGGGTATGGAAATTGTATGGCAGGCCATGAACAAAGAGCTGTGACCACAATGTTTTTTGTTTTTTTTTTAAATCAGAAAAGACACGCTGCACCAGGACGTAGCCACAGGTGGGCCTGGGTGGGCCATGGCCCCCACACTTATCATCCAGGGCAGGTCCACCCCATCACTTGCCCCACTCCACCACCCGGTTCTCCAGCCAGGGAGCAGGGTCAGGGGCTTGCCCTGCTCCCCCTATCCGCCCACGCTCCTGCTGGGGAGCAGGATCAGGACGCCGGAGCAGAGCAAGCCGCAAACTCTGCTCCTTGGCCAGAGCGGGGCAATGGAGCTCAAGGGACGGATTAAAAGCTCTCATGGGCCAGATGCAGCCCACGGGCCATAGTTTGCCCACCCCGTTAGGTCCTTTTTCTTGCTATATAATTTCTGTTTAACACGAAGCAAAAAAGCAAATCCATCTAGCAAATATAAAGCATCTGCAACTGAATAACCAGCATTCCACAGATGATTATCTCAGACAGCTCCAAAGCTAAAGTCACCCTGGGGAGTGCGGAGACTGGAAATACACACACACACACGGTTTATCAGCGCCACCTTCCCAAGCAGAGCCCCACTCTTTGAGAAAGAGGGAAAAACAAACAGCTCAAATACATATTTTCAACTGGAGGAAGGGAGGCAAGTTGACTGAAGAACTTACCTCTTTATGGCCCTGGATCTGGGAGTTGACAAAAGCTCCCAAGATGTGGGAAGTGAGAGGCAGGTAGATATGGATTAGCTGTGTCTCCTGGTGCAGGCAGTACAAAGAAAAGTAATTCCGCAGCTCCATGGTCATGATGGCATTCTCTTGCTGAGAGACAAAAAACCCAGTTAACCTCACTGTCCAGAAGGGAGGTGCACGGGGGGCTGGAAGAAATGCATCATCCTCAGTGTGCACTCACACCAGCAGAGCACAAGTTCTCCTCTCTACCCTGTAACTCAAGCACTTGCCAAAAATCAGAAATGCAGTCCTGTGCCCATTTTGCTTGACAGCAACTGGAGAGGTCACATAGCAAGCACTTTCCACCATGCAGATTGTGCATTTCTGCACTTCCTACAGGCAGCTATATTGGACCACCTTGTTTTTGATGCCAAAAACCAGCAGTAAGTGTTCATTAGAACAAAGACTCTTTCCTTGCAGCACAGCACTTAATCTGAATAAGACTAAGATCTATGGGTGACCCTTTCTGCCTCTTCCAAAAACACGGATAAGCCACATTATGGCAGTATTAGGAAGAAGTTTCCATCCAATACACATGCAACCCATCACTCCCACACACACAGAAACATCTGCCCCCTACCTCCACAATTCGGGACTCCAGCTGTTCCACGGACTCTGGCTCCTTGTTCTGCACAGTGGCACTCATCATCTGCTTCTTCATCATGCTATACTTGTGCAAAGCTCGCTGGTGTTTGTGCAGTACTCCCTTCTCGTGCCTCTCACACAGATCCTTCAGGACAAAGGAAAACAACTGATACTGACCCCATGCCAGAGCCTAGACACAGGAAAGTGAGCCATGGGAGAGGGTGGGGAGAAGAAAATGTGCACATCTGGGAGATACACAGCTGAGGGCATGTAAGGTGTCCCATGCAATTTCTAAACTCTGGACTATTTCAAATAAAGCCTTTTAAGACGAGAACCAGAACTGCTCTGAGCCAAAACGGAGGATACAGCAGGTGATCTGAAGCTGCATCTCTGTCAATGTGCCTTGAACTTTACCAACACCAAACTTACTATCTGCATATCCCTTTTCAATATTAAGCATTACTAATTAACCTCTTGTTAGCTTGCAGTGCCCTGCTATTTCAATCCTGGACTGGGCCCCTCTTCAGGAAGGCTGCCAACTGTGTTGAACTGCATTTAGATGCTTTCTGCAGGGTGTCCATGAAGGAGTAGGCTGAGATTGTAAAACTCATTTCAGTTCTAACTGAACTAATGTCTTCACACGTAAAAGGCTGGTCTACTAAATTCATTCTCTTTTCCTGCCCCCAAAATAGCTGACTTATGAAAAAGATTAGCTGATTCCCACAAGTGAAGCAGACGGATATCTTTAACTCCTTGCAAGGTTTGGTGTCCACAAAACTTAATGAGCCAAGAGCAGATCCGTAACACTTCAGAGCTAGCCAAGGGGGAGAATCAATCCCCTCACTCTACATGATGCCAGTTTGCCTCCGAACTGACTGTCCAGCTAGTTTTCCATTCACTTGGCGTTACACCCTCTAAAAAGCACAAAACTGTTCTCAACAACTTTCTCACTGGCAGAGAAACAGCAGCACTCACTTTATAGGACTGAAGTAAATCCAGGAAAAGGTTCAGCTTCTCCACCACATCACTCTCTTCCTGTTTTCCCTAGAAAACAAGAGACAAGTACATTTCATATAAGCCTGGCAAGAGCACACTTCACAGCTCCTCAAACCCAGCCAGTATGTTGACCCTCCACTGTAATCTCCAGGGCACACCAACCATTACATAGCTACATCAAGCAGCTCTCACAACGGGACTGGAGATTTTAGGCTTGGACACTAGGATGAACACAGAACTAATTGGAACAGGAATAGCATTCTGATTGCCTGATCACTGCAACAAGAGGTTGGCATCATGAGTCCTCTGAGGTTTTCCATGCAGCTCTGTCTGGAACCCCTGCACTCATAGAATCCACCAGGATTTAATCTTCCCTCCTTAAGACACACCTATTCCAGGTGACCTATAAACACCAGCACTTAGAAGACTTAATGAAACAGAAAGCAGAGCTGACAAGACACAAGCTAAACTTCAGCACTTGCTTGTTTGTTTATGTCCCATCTCCCTTCCTGTGTCCGTGTTATGTGTGTGGCTCTCAAGAACTTAGGATCCTCGGTGCAGGAAACTGGTTTTATTTATCTGTAAAGCACCCAGAATATCTTTAGCAGCATGAAGTGATGGTTGTAGTGAAGAGAAACGATCACTCATCTTTCTGGATTGCCATTTGCTCGTGTTATTCCAATGGTCATCATCACATTGTGCTGTTTCAACAGCAAAAAGACCTCTTGTGTTCTGTCTGAATGAGTTTCATGTAGTGTTTAACAAGTGGTGAAGGTCACAACTGGATACAGAAACAGGTTCTGCTGGACTATATTCACCATATGATCTTAGCCAGGCAGAGTACAGGATTTTTGGACAGCTTGGGACAGTCACTATTTACTTTATTTAAACCTTTTAAAAAGGTTCCCCCCACTTTTCCCCTCCTCACTGTGCTTTCCCTGCCTGAACACCTTTGAGTTTAATTCCACCAGTCAGAACATGTAGCCCAGTAGCATACCTGGCCAGTTGGACATGGCTTTAGACTGATGCCTGCATAGCTGCAAAGAAAGGGGAAGTAATTTCTGGGGCACCCATGCCTAGAAGGCCTATGAATCAAGAGGTGACACTAGGCAAAAACACCCCTCTCAGTGCAACAATTGCAATAATACAGGAGAAGCAAATGGCAAAGGAACTCACCTGCTGTACAGCCTTATCGGCCAACAGCGCAAATTCGACAGACAAGCCTTTCAAGGCCTGTTTCAGAGTCCCCCACGTGCTATTGTTCAGAGCAGCCCAGGAGGGAAGTGGTGTAGTGTCTGAGCCCAAAGCACTGGGAGAGGAAAGAAGAGGCAGTGAGTCAGTTGCCACTAAGCAGCTCGGTTAGTGTGATGATTTACCCATCCCAGCAGTTACTGGAAGTTCCCCCTCTCAAAACTCACTAGTAGGCTCTGGGGAAATAGAGTCCCCTAGGAATCAGGTGGCAGTAAGTTTATACCTACTCCCCAAGAAGGGTCAAGTTAACAGCACAGCACAGTGATAGCAGGTTGGGACCCGTATATGTGGGTGAGTGTATGCACACAAACGAGAGAAAATGAAAGAAACTGTGCACTAGCAAGAATATTAGTGTTTTCAATTTAAAACAAAAATGCGGCGTGTGTGAACATATACAGCATGTAAAAGGGTCTATGAATGTGCATGACCACACCCCCATGTACTTGGGGGCTGTACCATTTCACACAAGTGTAAATCAGATCCAAAATGTCAATGCTGTTTTCTCCCCCTCACCCAGGGGAACACACCTACTATGTTTTCTTCTCTCTGCAACAGGAAAACGCGAACCTGGTTTGTGCCATGCGTCTTCAGAAAGACATGTCTCATTCCCATAGACATTCTACTGGTACACCTACTGCTCTCTTCAGAACTCAAGACTGTTCACAGAAGTGTGCTCTAGAGGGAGTCCTCACACCCTAATCTACCTTAGTTCCTTTCCAAATATGAGAAGATCTGAGGCATTATCAATGGCGCGGGAAGCTATTCTTTCTGCACGGTCCCGCAGTTTGTAGAAGCTGTTGTAGATGTTTCGGATAAGCTCTCGACTGGCAGCAAACTGGGCCTGGATGTCGGCTGGGAGGAAGTCCTGAGGCAGCAAAAGAGATCTTAGTAATGGACTCAGTTGCACGATAAATCACAAACAAAGAGATTAGGAGTCTTAACCTGGTGACACTGAAAATGGTTTTATGTTCTGAGAGGAGCCATTGAAAATGGCATTATGATGTTCCAGGCCTATCAGTGACTCCAGGTCAGAACTCTTAACTGTAGCCCTGCAAACTCAACCAGGTATTACAAGCTGAGTTGAGCTGCTTCTGGCTTGTACCTCATCAGTAAAACATTGTGCAACCACAGCTCAGTTAACAATTCTACTGGTGATGCATGGGCCACAGTAGGATCCACCGCAGTCTCCAATAGCTGAGCTTGCTCTGCAGAGGTAACATCAGTAAAAGTTTGAATAGTCCCTAGCGTCAAGCACTGTGAATAATGCACACATAGGGGGCAGGACTGCTGAGTAATAAAGGTACCATCTTTATTATTTATTTCTATTGCAATAGCACGTAGGAGCCCCAGTCACAGACCAGAGGCCCATTATGCGAGGTACTGTAAAGGCCATTTAAAAAAAAAAAAAAAAAAAAACACAAACCCATAAGCAACATTTAACCCTCACTGGCTGCTTTATTTTCCCCTCACCCCAGGCTGAACTTCCACAAAAGCAAGCAACTCAGGGGAGCAGCAATGTCAGATTCAGCAAGCAAGATACACAACTAAGGTACAGCAGCCTTCCCCAAACAAATGAACAAACCACGGTGAGATTCATAGCTTCTCTCATAGACAAAGAGGGATTATGACACAAAGGAATAGTAAGCGACAGGATGAACTTTCAAACTGTGTAGGTTATTTATAGTTACCGAAAGAATGTGCATTTGGACAAAGACTTCTCTCACACTAATTTTGTATCATTTTACTAAACAGACCCAGGCTGGACATACTGGGCCTGGAAATAACCAGCTATATGTTTTGTTACGAAGAAAACAGAAGATCAAGTCAAAAGAAGGTCCTTTACAGTTCTCTGTGGAAATTGCTCTTTTCCCTTTCAACTACAGCCCCTCTCTTTTACCCAGCAGATACAAGACCTTGTGCACTTGGGCTACTGGTATTAAGACTGCAATTATGCACCATAAAGAAAAATACCTTGGCCCGGGGGGCTAGTTGACAAGTCATGAACTCATCTCCCACACCTTGTACCAACTCCCTCAGCTTGTTCTGCACATCCTAGAAAAGCAAAAGAAACCACCAACCAACCAATTAAACCCATCTGGCAATTCACACAGTGACAATGAATGGCAATTTCAATCCTGTTAAAACCAGGGCCTCCTCATGCAATAAAGCAACAATCCACAGTTGATGGTTGCTTTTATTACACATGGAAAGGGGCCACCTTTTCATGACATTTAACCCTTCCACCTTGAGGGAAAAAAATCAACCCCTCATGCGAATGAGGCATGGAAAAAAGTGATTCCACATACTGAGTCCATTTGTAGGCCCTGACCCATCTCTCTCTATGAATTTCCAACTCCTGTATCACCCTCTTCTCCTAAAATTTAAACACATATAAATGTTAACCCTCCACTTTAAATGCTGCATTCGTCTGAGGAGAAAGTTCTTCCTGTGCTAAAAGTCTGCATTAGGAGACTGAGAAGTCCTAGAACAATGTTTCTTAGCTCTCCCCTGGTCAAATACCTTTCTGGGGAGCATCAGAGATAAGGAGTGGTGTGACATATATTGCCACAGGAAAAAGAATTATTTTTAAGGTATCGTGCCTACAGCATTGCAGAGATAACACATCCCACTGTCCAGTAGCAGAGTTACCTAGTGTGGACGATATACTCCACTAGCCCCTGGTAGCCAGGATCACAATTGTGAGGATGACAAATGTGCAGGCAACAGGCAGCTCTAAACTCGGTAACTGTTTCCCAGTGCAAACACGTGGCATCACCAACAAGTACTCACCGAGCCACTAAAGGAGAGAAAGAGCTTCAGGAGCACGTCTTCCGAGAAAGGGGGATGTCGAGCCACCAGATTAATGAAACGCTTCAGAGCCCGCCGCCTAGACTCTATGAATTCTCGGTCAGCTACAGGAGGGAACACTACATTAGTGTTAATGCATCAGGCATTGCAACTGGCTCAGAACGAGGGTAAGGCAGCATCATGTCCCACTGCTCCCTTGCATTTACATCTGCAGCAAAACCCAAGAACAGTACTATCGGTGCCTTCCATCAGCTCCATGCAACAGATCTGCTGGGTTCACTGGTCTAGCCATTACTTATCAGAACACTGCAAACCCCCACACCCTCAAATGGTCTGTTACAGCTTGTCTTAAGTTCTGCAAACCCTTCTGCACCTATTTACCTCAACAGGACTACTCAGGTGAGTCAAGTTAAGCAGTGTGAACTTGCAGGATTGGACCCTTAGATTGCAAGCTCCTATGTCTACACTAGCATTTTTGTCAGTCAGGGGTGTGAAAAAAAACACACTCCTGACCGACGTAAGTTTTGCCAACAGACGCGCCGATGCGGACAGCGCTATGTCGGTGAGAGTGTGTCTCTCACCGACACAGCTACCGCCGTTCGTTGGGGGTAGTTTAATTATGCTGACAAGAGAGCTCTCTCCCCTTGGCATAGAGCAATGACACGGGAGACCTGACAGCAGCGCAGCTCCAGCCACTGTAAGGTCTATAGTGTAGACGTAGCCGGAGTTTCTCTTCCTTTATGTTTATGCTGCATCTGGCACAATGGGACTCTTATCCTGTGTGGAGCATCTGGGAACTACTGCAATACAGATAATTTTTAAAAGCACCTGCTACAAATTCTGGTCCAACTACAAAGTGAATCACCCCATATCTTTAATAGATGACATGCAAAGCAAAATTAACATTTGTACCCTTTTTTGCTCCTTTATGTTGTGGAAAGGTGGCTTCAAAATATTTTCCCCAGAAGTTCCCTTGCCCCATACATTGTTTGGGCTGGGATTTGTTTGTTTGTTTTGGTTTGGTGTGTTGTGTTTTGTTGTTCATTTGTTTTTTGTTTTGTTAAAACTGGTTTTCTTCTTTTCTGTGGAAGACTTTGCTGAGACCTTTGGAGGACGTGGTAGGCAATTCACAATAAACTAAACCCTAAAGGTACAGCTCTCCTAAGTCCTAATTGTCAGGCTACAAGAAGTTCAGCAACTCATCCTCCTGGAAATGGGAGGGGTTCAGATTTCAGACTACTGTCATGTCCTTATGCAAGTAATTCAAACATCACGCTAAAGTCTTCCAGGAAGAAGTGAAGTCCAGAGCTGATAGTTGTAAAGTTGAACAAAAAAAAAACAAAAAAGGATAGCAGCTCTTTTTTTTTTTTAAGGGAGAAGAAAGGATTGCAAAGAAAATGATGCAGCCTTCTAAGTACACAAATAGCTTAGTGACCCCCGACACAGCTTATTAGAATGGTCTCTGGCAACATTTTCACATCGTAAAGGGACAGTGAAGGGCATCACAGCCTTTTGCTTCCTCGTTCACCTTTAACTTGAGTTTGTTGGCCACCAGCGGTCCCATAATGATCCTTCCCCACAAAGTGATTTTCAGTTGCTCAAGTCACAAGTCCACTCAGACTCCCTAAAATCTTGTGCTCTGCAATTCTGCTTCCCTGTTTTATTAATCTAACTAGACATAGCCACCCACTGATAACATGCAGTGAAACAGCAATTGCCAGGAAAACTTTGAACAGTAGTTCTGTTTCTTGTAAGGTTTTCTAGGTCATCAGTACTTACTACCATGCATGGAAAGACAAACTCAAGTCCAAGTGCATGGAAGGGAAGGAGAGAGTGGTGAAACTCTGATCCGTTCCAATTGCTACACACTCGTCATCTAGTGGCTACTGCCACCCCCTTTCTTTATGGCTCATGCACAACCCTGGACAGAACTAGCAACAAGGAGATTTTTTTTTAAAAGGAAAAATTAAGATGGGGAAAAAAATCAGAAGGCAAATAACTTCCTAAATGTGAGATCTGTTGGACTACAGAATAGTCTCCCATGGGAAGCCAACATTTGGATAATTTAGAAACAAACAGAATAAAGGAGTGGAAGATATACAGTAGAGAATAATCCAGTACTAATATGGGGCTGGAAAAAGATAACCTAATAGATGTTTTGCCTCTCTAACTTCTATGATATCTGTACTCACTGGGAAATCCTCTTAAATAAAATGATCAGCAGTGAAATAGTGTTGACATTCAATATTGTTGCCATTAGTTATTGTTCAGTTTAAGCGTCAACTCTCCACTAATATTAACAGGAGCAGGTCACTCTTCTCACAGGTATTGTTTCAGGCTGTAGGTCTTCAAATTCTCACAGACTGCACTGCATTAGATCATATTCAAGAATTACCTTTGAAACCTCAAGAGTTATATTTTAAAAAAAAAAAAAATCATCCTGACATCTTACATTCTGCAGAAATTGACAACACTACCAGAGTAGCTCCAGAATCATCATTCTGGCCTGTTCTGGTTCACTTTAAACCCTGCGCCAGAACCTTTCACTAATTTCTGATTCTTCTTTTTCTATGGCATAATGTGGACTCCTTAAATTAAATGAATAATTTATTGTGAAATGTTAAGCTTGGCAATATGGGCAGAAGACAAGACAGTGAAAGGCTTGTTCTTTAGCAGATAAAGCAGAAACAAAACAGAACTGTATAAAAGACTTATGTAATGTATTAAATAATAAAAATAAAACTTAAAAACGTGTCAAGATTTCAGACTAGAGAAAGATGTATCCAAAGTAGCTTTGATGTGTAGTCAAGCTTGGAGTATTTCACTATCCACAAGTACATTGTAACCATTAGAATATGGAGGAAATGACAGTCTGATTCCAAACCCATCATTCATCTTTTTAGTTTCTATTTTGACTCTACATAACTAGACACTCTGATTTTAAAGAAGAAAAAAGCTACTCCTGAGATAGGTGATTTTTGTCAGAGAAGAACAAGGATCTCTCTGATAGGAAGTTACCTTTTATATACGGACAGTTACTTAATTCATGTGACCAATATTGGTACAGAAAGGTTTCCGGGGGAGATGACACAGCCTACAGAAGCTATTTACTTAGAGTCTCCATGCTTGTAAATAAAGGCCATAAGCTTGAACAAAGAAAACTTGGAGTAAGACACGCTCTCACTGAGGGGTGTGAACACTTTTTATACACTCATTTCTCCTGGAGCATTTAAACCTTTTCATATGCAAATGATTTCCCCCACTTTCCATCTCTATGGTTCTCCCGCCACCGAAGAGGGAAGGGGTGTCTAAAGCACCTTTCATACTCAGAGCACTTCACAAAGCGCAATGATACAGTAGCCATTCTGCACTCGCCAATGTGCGTCAGCACCATCGACATTATAACCTACTTTACTGGGAAAGAAATAGCTGAAACTCTTCCCTATTCTAGGTCTATCCCTCACTCTAGGGCTAGCCTTACTCTTTTCATGAATGCCATCGGATTTTCAACTTACACCTGGAGAGTCGCCAGTGGAACTTTACATTCATGTCTTATCTGAAAATGACTTCCAGCAATGCAGTGCAGTGCCTCCCCACGGTATGCACTACACTGTCAGCGCTGCTTTTTGAACCAGAGAACAACAAATGCTATGGATTCTTCGAGACATGTGCATTCTTGACTGTATTCTCATGAGCACATGCATACCAAAGCCCATCCAGTCACTAGGAAGACCCAGGTTTACCTCCCAGCATTCTCTTTGGAGGAAGTGCCGGCACCATACGATATGGGAACTTCTGAAGCAGCATCTCATGGAATACCACAAAGTCATTGTATCGCCTGTACACAGAGCACTTGAAGCGCTGCAATAGAGAGAGAAACCTCACAACACTCAGACAGGACAATAACAGCATTTCAGTAATTTCCTTGCAGCCAGGAGGAGTTAAAGCCACATGTGGGACTTGAAGAGAGTGGCTGGTACATTTATTGGATTTGCAGACCACTTGCTTTAAGCGAACAGTAAAAAATAAAGTCACACAGAACCCTCCAGCCACCTCTCAATTATGCACTTAGATAGCTTGCTGGTGGGTTAGGTCCCTTTGGGAACAAGAGTTTCAGCAAAGAGCACATTTCAAATTCCATACACGCAAAACATGGGGGCAAAGACATTTTATAAAGGAAAGGGGAAATGTTTTCTGTGGGTTACTGGAAGGAGGTGGTAGATGTCCCTAAACTTGCTGTCAGTCCACATAATTCCTCCACAAAAAGACATAAAGGAACAATACAATTTTCAATGAGCACCCTATCATCATTAAGGAGCATTTCAATGCTGGTGTTCCTGGTAACATCCACCAAACCAGGTCTAATGCCATGGGAAGCAAAACAGCTTTGAACAAACGTAGTTCTCAGCCCTCCAAAACCCAGCTGTTTGACCTTTTTAGTGAGTCATGCAGCAGAATGAGGAGAAAGTAGGAACTGTTGTGGGATTCCTAAAACAGCGTTAAAGTTTCTTATAACCTTAGTTTCAAGATTTTTGCATTTCTGATGTCAGGTTACAGGAATGAACAGTGAGAACACCCAGGTTTTGGAGATTAATTTGGGTCCAAAATGAGTGATGTAGCACACAAAGAGAGACACTCAAAAGGCACGTTGGCAAGTCATTTAAAAACCACATTTGGCTGATGGAATAGCATGTTGAAAAGACTAAATGTCATCACATCCATCCACGTCACATGTGCATCGTACACTGCTAGTTCTTATTGCAGAGCTGTGCCATTTCAGAAATAACCCAACAAGATTAATAACTGGAGCACAATGGATACAGCTCTTAGGGCTTTCTCATGTCTGCTCGGCAATCAGCAGTCAGATTTGCTCTTGCAGATTTAAGCTGGTGCCCAAGGCATAGCTACTGCCTCTTTATGAAGAATCTCATTACACAGAAAGAGAACTGTCGGAAGAACGATGGCTCAGGGAATTGGTAATGGGATAAGAAGTCTCTCAAACCTGTGATCCGAAGGTGACTCTGGCTGAGGACAGTAGTGACTGAAAACTGCTACAACACTGTCAGACAGTTGCTTCTTTGGTGACCTGTGTGGAGTGAGCTGGTGCTCTTGGGCCAGTTCTTATGGGACAGATAGCCTCATCAGAAAAAGAAAAAAAAAACCCATCACAGAAGACACTAGTGAGCAGTCTCACAAAGGGGACAAAAATTGAATGGGACATAGAAACTGAACTCCCCTCCTGCTCCAAAGGTGGTCCCTACAGTCAGGATTGGGGAAGTGAACTGGGAGAGGTATGGGAGAACCTGCATTGCTGCTGGCTGTGCCATATGTGCATTCATATACAGTCTAGTCTTCAAGTGAGTTTGGTCGTTACGCTCTAGTCCTCAGAGGGTGTCCGTTCACCTTACAAAACGACAACAGTACTTGTCAGTCCCTGCTTTGGAGAGGCCCAGTATCGGAAAAGCAGAGGTTAGGATTGAGCTGCAGTGGCACAACTGTAAAAGATACCTCCATGAATGCCTGACTCAAACCAGCATCACCAATACATTGAACAGATTAAAAAAAAAAAAATGATCTGGCTTTTGAATCTAGGTTAAACCATTGCATGGAAACTCCTGAGGAAACACACATTCTCCCACAGACACCGGTGTTCTCCCGCGTTACCTTGCTGGAAACTTCATACTCCACATGTTTCAGAAAGAGGCCCTTCTTCTCAGGTATAAGCTCCACCTGCACCGTGTCCTTGCTCAACAGCTCCTGTAGGGTGTGGGAGAGCAGCAGTGGGTTTCTCTGGGGCGTCTGCATTAGCAGCTGTTCCGGATCCTTTGGCTCAATTACTGGAGGCTTTGCCAAGTCTAAAAGAAAGAAGAGAAAATTGCCATTTTTGAAAGAAAAACTGAGTGAAAGAAGAAGCCTGTTCCTCTGCTACGTCCTCTCACAGCACCTCAACACAAGTCAGAAGAGCAACCAAGCCACTCCTTCCACAAGAGGCTCTGCCCATTTAACTACCTCCCCTACTCTTAGCATACTCAGTACCTCCCTCTGCACAACGCCCTGAGCATCACCTATTATACCTAGTCATGAAGCCAGCTCCGCGTTTCTGTTACAGGCCAGATTTGTTCTGTGAATCAGCTAGGAGGCCTGCATTTCCTGTCTGTGCAGCTCCCACCACAACAGAATCTGCCAAGCTAAGTGAATACCTAGCTCAGCACTCTTGGATCCTGTCTAGAACAAATTGTGAAAGGAAAGAAACTGTTATTTTACACTGCGGAGTAGGAATTAAAATATTACTTTCATATGTCACTAGAAAGAAAGGAGGCACTTCACTTGACAGAACGTAATTATTCTCTATGATAGTATAGTGGGGTATGTGGAAATTAATTAGTCCCATTAATAGCTTTAGCACCTCCATGCACTGAAGCTCCAGACAAGAGGCTTCTTGAATAGGGCAGCCAACTGGGCAAATTTTTACTCAGAGCAAGCTCTGGATAAGATTCCAACTTCCCGCACCAAGGGTCATGCGTCCTAGGTGGTGCAGCTTCTTACAGTGAAATCAAGCACCCAGCTGTGCAGCTTAGACAGACAGGTTCCCCAATAATTCTAAGTAATACATTATCAGTGAACTAAGAGTGGCTCTGAAATACAGACCGCCTCCCTTGGGAACAACCTAATACAGAAAGGGGATATTAATCTGGGGTACTCCCTTACTAAACAACATATTGCAGCTCAGCTAAACAGCTTGACTTTACTGCATAATTACACATACTGTGCAACAGGTAAATTCATATAAATGCTTCCCGGGTCACAGGAAATAGAGATTCCTTTCCTGTTTCCAATCCCACTGTAAAGGGAAGCTATAACCATGCTATCCTTCCAAGCAGGCAGGACCTGGACCACCTGGCTGAACTGGCTAAACGTTTGTGAGCAGAAAAGATCTGGCTGCTTTAGGATCAATAGACGTTAACATCCTCCAGTGACTTAACAGAGGGGCTTTGAACAATAGCTCAACAGAAGGTAACTGTATAACACCAGGGTATGGAAAAGGAAATTAATTCACAGAAGGCAGAATCAAAGGCTCCTTATCTTAATTTGAAAGCCCTGTCTTTATGATAAGGTTTTACATTCTGTTTGCTGTAAGCCCAGATAAAGCAGAAAACTAGTCCATCTGCAATTCCACCAACACACTGCTTCAAGACATAGAGATCAGGCAGTTTGTTCAGTTTTCCTCAGATATTGGACTTTTTTAAGTAAAGCAAATCAAATCCAGGACAAGTGACCATACCCCACAAGTCTAGTTAGTCTTCAGATTCCTGCTAATGTGACTCAAAGAAGCGAGCCTTGAAACCTCAGCATTGCTCAGGATAACAAATCACCTGGCAACTGCCTATATAATAGCGTCTAGAAGATTTACGTGCCAGAACTTGGAAGAAATCAGTGCAATCTGATTGAATGTTAATAGTGTTTACTCATGGATGACATTGCAACATATCTGTTCTTCCAGCCAAGAGACAGATGCTACAAAGGCTTCTACTGGACTAGGAAAGGGGGAAGGAGAGGTAGAAGACAGTGAGGTCAGGACAAAGGTATTGAGGTAAAAGGCAGGTTCTCTAATGCAGTAGAAGAATCCTCCCCCATTTCATCTTTGATAGGGCAGCACTTTGATAAGTAAATCTTTTATCAAAGGCAGTACCACTTCAGCTTGGTAATGATATTAAATGCCTTCAGTCAACAGTACCCAACAGACACAAATCATCCCATACTGTTAAAATCAACCCACAGAATTAATTCACAGTCCTACAACCAGAAAAGCACCTGAAAGAGATGATTTCTCCTTTCCTAATCCAACACCAAGAGGGATTTTAAATTACTTGGTTGACTCCTTAGGAGGTGTACAATTTGGGGCCACAGCTTCTTTCACAGAGATGCTGTCTCATCAAGGAGACTAATCACTAGTTAGATCAGCTTCAGAAGCTCTTCCCCACCTTGTAACCCTCTATTTCCTCTCCTTCCACACCCCACAGGCCCTCTGAGCCATCCAAGCTTTTCTCCTAACCGCTCTTCAGCGCCTTCACCCACTTCTGACTTCAGGCCTTCTTCCATGCTGCCTCAGACATCTGGAGCAGCCTTCTGAAGCACACCAAACTCACCACCAGGCTTCTGACTATCCACCTATTCCCATGAAGCATTCTAGCAATTGTGACCATACTGGGATAGTTGAGTTTGCTGTCTTGATTTGTACCCTCTCAAGCATTTAGCTTGGAAACTCCTCGGGACAGGGACTGGTTTTCTATTTGGCACAGTTCTCCCAATGCAGTGTACACAGACAGCACGATCTACATGATAAATACCCCAGTGCTTGTTCCAAATTACAGATTAAAGAAGCTTGGCGCAAGGGCATGCTTTCAAGTAACTGTCTCCAGATGCAGAATATACCCCAGGACAAGGGCTGAAATGTTAAGTGAATTCTCCATCTCTTGATGGAGACTGGATGCCTTTCTGGAAGATATCCTTTAGCCAAACACAAGCGAATACATGGATAACTGGGTGAAATTTAGTGGCCTGTGATACACAGGGAGATGAGACTAGATGATCTAATGGTCCTTTCTGGCCATAAAAATCTGTGAATCTATAAAAACATGCAATTAAACATCCCATTGTAGAGAGGGCTTATCTTATCCCTGCTCCATACCTAAACCCAATTCGCTGAGAGTACCCTTTTCCACCTTCAGGTTATTTAATAACTTATTTCATGTGTAGACTCAAGGCTATCTGAGCACCTCACACAGAACTCCATGCTCCTCTGTGCTGTCATGTGAGTAACTCACTTCAGAGGAAGAATGACAGGAAAACAATCTTCTAAACAGAGACTAGTTAAAATGTGACCAACCCATTTCCTGAGAGGACAGGGTCAACCAACACTAATGCAGAACCCCCTCCTCCATATGCCAATATTCACTCCCCATCATCCAGCTTGCTGACATATAAAATAAAGTAAAAATTCCACAATAAGACACTTGCTCTCCTCCAAACCAGAGGTTCAGCAAGAAATGGCAATCCTTAGAAACAGACAGGAGGGGAAAGATGGGCATTCAAAATTTGAGAAAAAGAACCTGCAGGAGGAATCCTGAATCCTCCAACATTTAGCTGTAACCCTCAGAACACTGGCATAAATCCACCCAAATTAATGTTCAGAGCAACCCTATGAAAAGTATTCAGCCTCCAAAGGGTTAATAATGTGAATGGCCCTTAAGATTCCTCATGGGGTTTAGAGCTTACACTGCACAATAGGGGGAAAAAATGCAGAATGAAACCCCACCTTGAGGATCTCTGCAAGACATGTGTTGCCCATCATAATTTTAGGCAATTTTAGGCATTTTACTCCTAAACCTTGCATTACTCTTCCTGTCTTCATCTATTATCAAGCACCCCCTTATTCTCCTAGTCCCCTGCCTAACACCCACTTCTTCAATAAATCCTTTCTCCTCATCAATAATCCCAGACCCAATCTCTCCTGAAATGTTTTGTAGCTTATTTAAATTGCAAGATTGTCTATGCATCCATGTCTATGCATGTGTAAATTATGATACCACACACATAAATATGTATTAACTAGGGCTGTTGATTAATCACAGTTAACTCACACGATTAACTCAAAAAAATTAATAATCATTAAAAAATTGTATCGCGATTAATCGCAGTGTTAATCGGACTGTTAAACAATAGCATACCAATTGAAATGTATTAAATATTTTGGATGTTTTTCTACATTTTCGTATATATTGTATTCTGTGTTGTAATTGAAATCAGTGTATATTATTTTTTATTACAAATATTTGCCCTGTAAAAATGATAAACAAAAGAAATAGTATTTTTCAGTGCACCTCATACAAGTACTGCACTGCGATCTCTGTCGTGAAAGTGCAAATTACAAATGTAGAATTTTTTGTTACATAACTGCACTCAAAAACAAAACAATGTAAAACTTCAGAGCCTACAATTCCAGTCAGTCCTACTTCTTGTTCAGCCAATCGCTAAGACAAACAAGTTTGTTTACATTTATAGGAAATAATGCTGCCCTCTTATTTACAATGTCACCAGAAAGTGAGAACAGGCATTTGCATGGCACTTTTGTAGCCAGCACTGCAAGGTATTTATGTGCCAGATATGCTAAACATTCATATGCCCCTTCATGCTTCGGCCACCATTCCAGAAGACATGCTTCCATGCTGAGGACGCTTGTTAAAAAAAAATGTGTTAATTAAATTTGTGACTGAACTCCTTGGGGGAGAATTTTATGTCCCTCGCTCTGTTTTACCCACATTCTGCCATATATTTCATGTTATAGCAGTCTCGGATGATGACCCAGCACATGTTGTTCATTTTAAGAACACTTTCACTGCAGATTTCACAAAATGCAAAGAAGGTACCAACGTGAGATCTCTAAAGATAGCTACAGCACTGGACCCAAGGTTTAAGAATCTGAAGTGCCTTCCAAAAATCAGACAGGGGCGAGGTGTGGAGTGTGCTTTCAGAAGTCTTAAAAGAGCAACATTCCGATGAGGAAACTATAGAACCCGAACCACCAAAGAAGAAAATCAGCCTTCTGCTGGTGGCAGCTGACTGAGATAATGAAAATGAACATGCGTCGGTCCGCTCTGCTTTGGATTGTTATCAAGCAGAACCCGTCATCAGCATGGACACATGTCCCCTGGAATGGTAGTTGAAGCATGAAGGGATATATGAACCTTTAGCGCATCTGGCACGTACATATCTTGTGACGCCGACTACAACAATGCCATGAGAACACCTGTTCTTACTTTCAGGTGACACTGTAAACAAGAAGCGGGCAGCATTATCTCCTGCAAATGTAAACAAACTTTTTGTCTGAGCAATTGACTGAACAAGAAGTAGGACTGAGTGGACTTGCAGGCTCTAAAATTTTACATTGTTTTATTTTTTAATGCAGTTATTTTTGTACATAATTCTACATTTGTAAGTTCAACTTTCATGATAAAGAGATTGCACTACAGTACTTGTATTAGGTGAACTGAAAAATACTTTTTCTTTTGTTTTATTACAAATAATTGTAATAAAAAATATAAAGTGAGTATTGTACACTTTGTATTCTGTGTTGTAACTGAAATCAATATATTTGAAAATGTAGAAAACATCCAAAAATATTTAAATAAATGGTATTCTATTATTGTTTAACAGTGCGATTAATCGCTTGACAGCCCTAGTATTAACAATAAATTGTTCAAAAACATCAGCATGTGTAATACAACCTGGGTGACCAAGCAGGTTAAACTTGCACTTGTACTGGTTGTGTTCTCAGACCAGCAGTCAGAGAACACAAAAGGATAACTTCAGAACAGCTGCCAGTATTTTGGGAAAAACACTACCATGGAATTAATATTAACCCTACAGAACAACACACTCTAAAACTGCTCAACATTTTTCACTCTGTCAAAGAAACCAGTTTAAGAACAGACCCAAGATTCTTGGCCAGGACTAGTGGATAATGGTGTGAATTCTTTGGTATGAGTAGCTGCATTCAGCCAACTGATAGAAGAAGTTAAATGCACCCCCTTGGAAATAATAAAATATTTAACCCTTCTTGTTATGTATGCCCTGTGTAGAGCTGTACAGCTACACCTGTGAAAACATTCCCTTTGATTTCAGCAGACCACCACATAGTAATGTTTACATATAGCACAGTATATATGCCAGAGACATCAGGTATGAAGTGCTCCATGAAAGCATAAGGGAGTGTTAGTAACAAACAGAAGGAATTTA
This sequence comes from Lepidochelys kempii, assembly GCF_965140285.1. Taxonomy (NCBI): domain Eukaryota; kingdom Metazoa; phylum Chordata; order Testudines; family Cheloniidae; genus Lepidochelys; species Lepidochelys kempii. The sequence goes on along the minus strand of NC_136389.1, from coordinate 11,857,708 downwards.
GCTACCTTCTGCAATCCATCCCTTTACATAGAGAATAACTCAAAGGAAGCTGCTCTTTTTGCACTCTTATGTCAGCATACACAAATTTGGGTAAAAATAGTCACGGATACCATCCATCCCTTGGCAGTTCATTGATAAATTCCCTGTGTGCATACACCTAGTCCAAGACGACAGGAAGACTCCCAATTTGCACTCTCTATAATTGGTCATCTATAGGATCACAAGACCTGCAAGTCTTTATTGTGCAAATTCCACCTGCAAGTACAGGTCGCTTTGCTACACTATATCAATTTTGTATGCATGCGTGCACACACATTTACTTTAAAAAGAGGAAGGTTTGTCTAGTGCAGGGATTGGCAACCTTTGGCAAGTGGCCCATCAGGGAAATCTGCTGGTGGTCCGGGACGGTTTGTTTACTTGCAGCGTCTGCAGGTTCGGCCCATCACAGCTTCCACTGGCCGCAGTTTGTCGTTCCAGGCCAATGGGGGCTGCGGGAAGCAGCATGGGCCAAGGGATGTGCTGGCCGTCGCCTCCCACAGCCTCCATTGGCCTGGAACGGTGACCACGGCCAGTGGGAGCTGCAATCGGCCAAACCTGCAGACGCTGCAGGTAAACAAACCATCCCGGGCCACCAGCGGATTTCCCTGATGGGCCACTTGCCAAAGGTTGCCAATCCCTGATCTAGTGGTTAAAGCACAGGACATAGAATCAAGGGGTAGGAGTTTTATTCCTGGGCAAATTCTGTCAAGTCAAACTCTCCAAACTTTGTTATCCCCATTTTACAGACGGGGAAAACTAACAACTCCCTACCTCACTAGGGTGTTTTGAGATTAAGTTAATTCATGGTTTTAAAGTGCTCAGGCATCCTCAAATGTAAGGTGCCTTAGAAGTATTTATTATGTTAGCAACAGCAGATTTCCTACAAGAAGACAAAAAATGTTCTGGAAGCAACAAAGCTAACCCCTCAGGAAGGGAAGCTGAAATTTCCTCATCATTATCACAGGTCAAAGCCTCAGGGAGAAGAGGTGGCTTCACATCTCAAAAGAGGAAAGCCAGAGCTGTACATTTATGCATGGGGAGACCTCAGATTTCCCCTTGGCAAAAACAGATGTTTCACTCACACTTCTGAGCCAGGAGCATTGAAACAATAATATAAGTATCATTCATCAGCATGTCCCTTCCCCTTCCACAAAAACCTCAGGAGTTACAGATTAAACCTATCATCTATTTACTGGTTTCAGAGTAACAGCCGTGTTAGTCTGTATTCGCAAAAAGAAAAAGGAAAAGGAAAAGAAGTGCCACAAGTACTTGCATCTATTTACTATATCAGTTAACCCCTCTGTCTCCCCTCACCTCTTAATTCCCCCTTTCCTGTCCATACCAACCTTCCTTGAACATCTGGCTTGTCCCCCAACTGAAAATTCAATTTGTTTTCCCTCCCTCATCTTATGTTGAAAGGTCTTGCATAGTTTGAAATGTCAAAGAGAAAACACGTTTCAGAGTAGCAGCCGTGTTAGTCTGTATTCGCAAAAAGAAAAGGAGTACTTGTGGCACCTTAGAGACTAACCAATTTATTTGAGCATAAGCTTTTGTGCATCCGATGAAGCGAGCTGTAGCTCACGAAAGCTTATGCTCAAATAAATTGGTTAGTCTCTAAGGTGCCACAAGTACTTTCTTTTTTCTTAGAGAGAAAACAGTAACTCTAAAAGTGTGTTGCAAGGAAGCCCTTCCTTCCCCCATCAACGGGCCTAGCATGCTTTTGATATTCAAGTGTTTGGAGTTTTTCTTGTTTTTACATCTCCTGTAAATTCATCTGATCTACCAGGACGAGACCCAGGAGAATCCAGTCCACTTTGTCCAGTAGAATTTTCTATTTACTATGCAGGTCTGTGTTCAACATGAAAGAGAAGGCATTCTTCTGACCAGGTTCAAAGTAAGCTATCCATTACGTTTCCCTTCAGCTGTAACTTCTGTTTGCTGAGGGCTTGTGAATTATACTGTCTTTGCTCCCCCCTTCTCTCCAACATACAGCTGCCTGCAACCTCCATCCCATGCCGACCTGCCACACACACCCAAAAAGGACACCTATTCAATTCCATAATAGATCATTACAAAGCATTTATGATGTGGGGACTAGCAAGATCTTGCTCTTCACTTTTCATTTCTCTCCAGCCCAAACATTCCTGGTGAAGATCTTTTAGTCTCAAGCCTGTGTCTTGGAGCTTCAGCACTTGCACGGGCTGCTCCAGCCTTCACTTCTGATTCTGTGGATCAGGCAGGGAGTTAATGGCACCACTCTAAACATTTGGGTACTGTGTTACCTGAAGACTGTTTAATAAAATAATGACACTTCGCATTTCTACAGCGCCTTTCAGTCACAGACTTCAAAATGCTTCACAAAGAAGGATAAGTATCATTCTCCCCATTTTACAGAAGGGAAACCTGCAGCTAAATTAAATCATTTGTCCAATGTCACACAGTGATTGTGAGAGAACAAGGAATTGATCCCAAGCCTCCTGAGCCCCAGCCTTGTGCCCTGTCCACTCAACTTTGCTGCTTGTTCTCCAAGTGATTACGTGATTTTCCAAGTCTCGGTAATACAAGGAGTCCTTATACTGTACACAGAGCACATTCCATCCACAAGCAAGGCAGAAGATCATAGTCCCAATGTGCAGCTACAATAATAAAAATAATAATAATTAACTGAGATACAGCTACAAATTGGAGAAATAACAGGATTATAGGAAAGACTCCATTGAGGAATATTTCCATGGACTACAGAGAAAGCAAAGTCATGGCCAGTGCAGACTTGAGTCCTCAATTCAATATCAATAAACTGTTGCTCTTAAGGTATGGATGTGACAGAAGATAAAAAGCAAGCAAACAGTAACTGAAACAAAGCTTAGCCCTCTGAACTCAAAAGATAACCTGAGCTTAATGACTAGGCATGTAACTGCTGCCCAAAACACTTTCCTCTGTGAAGATGGTTTTCAGGAAGTCACCAGCCACCGCAGCCTTGCTAGAATCTCCCAGCAAGAAGAAACTGCATTAGGTACATTCCACGAGTAGTTCTAAAGTTAGAAACTGTCAAGCTTCTGCAGTCCCCACCGCCCCATTTACTCAGGCCTGGAGAACCCCATCCAAAGGGAACAACTATCCTGCTCTACTATCATTTCTTTCCTCCCTTGCACATGAAGCGGCTATCTAAGAAGAAAACTAGGGACAAAGTATTTTAACTATAGATTTATCATGCAGTAAAATAAGTGCATTGGCAAAAGACCAGTTTGGAGACAACACCAATTAAACCAATCTCTCACCCCGCTTCCAAATATTATTGAAGAGTAGAATTCCCAGCCAGTGCGTTTACAAACCTTATTTTCAAAACTGAAAGCTTCAGGGGGAGGAAGTGGGGAAATTCCACTTGCCTGCAACCGGTACAATTCTCTCCTCTCTGGTGCACAAGGTCTGCACACACAGTTAAAGATTTACCACTAGAGAAAAATAAACATCTGGATTTAGCAGTGCACTTGGCTTTCAGGACTAGCCATAAAAATCATCGGTTCCAAACAAGCTGCAATACAGGCATAAACAACCAAAAAATTAATTTACCAGTGCCAGCTATTTTCTGAGAGAGTGACTTGCACCAATAATAAAAAAGTTACTTTTTAACCTTCTATAACCAGATTCTGTTTAAAAGTACCTTTCATTCTAGGGACAAGGAAAGGCAAATAGATTGTCCACCTGTCCCTCTACAGAAAATCCATCAACAGCCTGTCTGAAGCCTCACTACTGTAGAGAAGAGAAGTCTTTGGCCTTCCTAGAGCATACACAGCCAAACTGTGGTGGTTCACAGAAGAGGAGCTCAACCATCTCAAACTAAACAGGGACCATCAAACCCACACCACGATGCTAGAGATAAAAGTAATGGTTCAAGTTCCTCCAGTCTACCCTGCCTTCCACAGCCAAGGCTTCCTTCACTAAAACCCAATTCACTCCCACAGTTTACAATATTTGTCAGAGGAAGACAAATGAAGATGAGCAGGTCAGTCAGTTACAGAAGTACTAGACAGAAACAGCCTATGCCAAAACACCATCACTGTTTCATCATTATAAGCCTCCTAAAACAGCCAGATCAGAACTTTCCACAACAGACACGCCTAACCAAGCTTGTTCTCTGGCACTATAAAACACCATCTCACAAAGACACTTGTTCTAATCTCTTACATTGGTCCTTGGCAGCAACAGCCCAGATTTATTTTACAAACATGACCATGGGGGGGGAGAAATGCAGTAACCCCATATCTGTAGGGTTAACAAAAGGACGCACATACCTGATGCTGGAAGCAATCCTACCAAACTTCTTATTTCTTTCATGCATAAAACCTACTTACTTTTTGTTAACTCTACCTTTGTGTGTTTTCAAGTGGACACAAAACACTACCCACAGAACAATAATTAGTGATCAGCTGTCTGAACCTGCTCTAATTAACTGTATCCCTCTCTCCTCCCTCAAAGAGAAAACTGGCAGAGAAGTGTCCTTCTGCAATTGATATCTGATTAATATCCAATAGATCAGCTTTCAGGGGGCTGTACTCTGCCTTTCAGAGAGATGGAGATGATCATACAACTGTCCCTCCCATCTTTAATTACCAGGAGTCTAGTGAATTAAAAAACATATATTAAAAACAAGTAAATAAGACACATCAGAAGCTCCCTCCCGTTCTCATTGCATAACTAACATTAGCAGAATGTGCTGCAAGTTTCACACAACGTCATGATCTTAAGAGCAGCTCCCAATGCTGAAGTTTTAAGAAAATGCAGCTGAATGTCTTTTTCAAGTTAGGATTTATTTTTGGCTTGCCTCAATTGGGAAAGGAGAAGTGGTCCACATCCTGGAGAGTCTGCCCAGACTATCTATGACGACAGTACCTAGCAGACTGCATCATAAATTTCACCAAGTGTTTAAAGTGTCACTGAATCCACTTACATAGCCACAGTAAAACAAAACACACTAAAAAAAATTCATTTTAGCAGCTATGAAAGTGTCCAGCTATATAACTCCCAGTGAGAGTGTTTTACAGTTTGCTAGACTATTCGGTTTTTAGATTAAATTATGGAGAAGGGAACCATTAAAAATGTATCCACATCTTTAACAAATGCAAACAGTGCCCTGAATGTACTGTGGTCTTGTTCACGATTCATTCAGTATAAAAACCACTCGACTTTGCAATCCATTAGCCCTCTCTACCCTCCAGTGGTAACAGCTTCCCTTACAGGCAGGCCCCAACCTCAGCCACGATACATGAGTTCACTACCAGCTCTCTCCCTACACAAGGAGGCAAGCTAAGCACAAGATGAGAATGGACCCAACTCATGCCTGAGGTCAAAACCTTGGAAAGACTAGTCCAGTAAGCCAGGTCCTAACAGACCCCATGATCCACAGAGTCACTGGGCAAGTCAGTTTGCCTCTTTGTGGCTTGGTCATCGCCAAGATATGGGGAGGGCACATCAATACATCTCGTCCCTGGGAAATGGGACTGGCCAAGGCATCTCTGCAGACCAACACTGTGAGCGTGAAGTCTTCTTTGGAAATGGGTGGAGTGGGGCAGCCCTGGTACATGCCATCACATGGCCCCAGCCCAGCTGTCCAGAGAGGGGAGGCAGCTCTGACATGCCTCCTTCTCAGCATTTTTTCAGGGGTGAGGGCAAGGGAGAAGGCAGCCCTGACAAACACCTTCCCCTGCCTAACTTATTTGGGGAGGCCGAGAGGAGCAAGGAATCCCTGACACCCCCAGTTCAACTGAAAGAGAAAGAGACAGCCCTGAATCCTGCCACCTCCTATGTCCATCTCCCAGTTGGTGGAGAGAAGGAAGAGACAGCACCGACACCCCTGCCTCCTGCACCCAGCTCCCTTGGGTTGGGGGGGGGAGACAGACCCCGACCCCCCCCCACCCGGCTTCCTTAGGTGGGGGAGGGGAGCAGACACAGCCCTGACACCCCCTCCTCCTGCGCCCGGCCCCTGGGGGGGGAGGGGGGAAGACACAGCCCTGACACCCCCTCCTCCTGCACCCGGCCCCTGGGGGGGGAGGGGGGAAGACACAGCCCTGACACCCCCTCCTCCTGCACCCGGCCCCTGGGGGGGGAGGGGGGAAGACACAGCCCTGACACCCCCTCCTCCTGCACCCGGCCCCTGGGGGGGGAGGGGGGAAGACACAGCCCTGACACCCCCTCCTCCTGCACCCGGCCCCTGGGGGGGGAGGGGGGAAGACACAGCCCTGACACCCCCTCCTTCTGCACCCGGCCCCTGGGGGGGGGGGAGACACAGCCCTGACACCCCCTCCTCCTGCACCCGGCCCCTGGGGGGGGGAGGGGGGAAGATACCGCCTCCTCCTGCACCCGGCCCCTGGTGGGGGGGAGGGGAGAGAGACCCTGACACATACCCCCCTCCTGCGCCCAGCCCCTGGGGGGGATGTGGGAAGACACAGCCCTGACACCCCCTCCTGCGCCCGGCCCCTGGGGGGGCGGGGGGGGAGGGGAGAGAGACCCTGACACATACCCCCCCTCCTGCGCCCGGCCCCTGGGAGGGAGGGGGGAAGACACAGCCCTGACACCCCCTCCTCCTGCGCCCGGCCCCTGCGGGGGGGGGGAGGGGAGAGAGACCCTGACACATACCCCCCCTCCTGCGCCCGGCCCCTGGGAGGGAGGGGGGAAGACACAGCCCTGACACATACCCCCCCTCCTGCGCCCGGCCCCGGGGGGGGGGGGGAGACACAGCCCTGACACATACCCCCCCTCCTGCGCCCGGCCCCTAGGGGGGGAGGGGGGAAGACACAGCCCTGACACCGCCTCCTCCTGCGCCCGGCCCCGGGAGGGGGGGGGAAGAGACACAGCCCTGACACCCCCTCCTCCTGCGCCCGGCCCCTGGGGGGGGGGAAGACACAGCCCTGACACATACCCCCCCTCCTGCGCCCGGTCCCGGGAGGGGGGTGGAAGAGACACAGCCCTGACACCCCCTCCTCCTGCGCCCGGCCCCTGGGGGGGGGAGGGGGGAAGACACAGCCCTGACACATACCCCCCCTCCTGCGCCCGGCCCCGGGGGCGGGGGAAGACACAGCCCTGACACATACCCCCCCTCCTGCGCCCGGCCCCTGGGAGGGAGGGGGGAAGACACAGCCCTGACACCCCCTCCTCCTGCGCCCGGCCCCTGGGGGGGGAGGGGGGAAGACACAGCCCTGACACATACCCCCCCTCCTGCGCCCGGCCCCTGGGAGGGAGGGGGGAAGACACAGCCCTGACACCCCCTCCTCCTGCGCCCGGCCCCTGGGGGGGGAGGGGGGAAGACACAGCCCTGACACATACCCCCCCTCCTGCGCCCGGCCCCTGGGAGGGAGGGGGGAAGACACAGCCCTGACACCCCCTCCTCCTGCGCCCGGCCCCTGGGGGGGGAGGGGGGAAGACACAGCCCTGACACATACCCCCCGTCCTGCCCCCGGCCCCGTGGTTACAGGGGAGGAAGAGAGAGACCCTGACACCCCGCCCGGCTCCCTTGGGTGGTGCGGGAGACGGGCCCCGACACCCCGCCCGGCGCGCTTGCGGGGGAGGACACTGCCCCAGCTCCCGAGGCGAAGCAGCCCTCGCAGCCCCCCTACGCCCCGTTCCGTACCGGTGGCGGCTCCGCCCGAGCCTGCGGGCACCTCCCCGTCCATCTCGCCAGCGGTCATGTGAGCCCGGGATCCCCGCCGCCGCCCTCCCCTTCCTGCTCCGCGCCCGCCCCTCAGAGGGCGGAGCCGGGGGCTGGAGAGTCCGACTCGCCCGGCCTGCCCGGGGCCGGGCTGAGGGGAGGCGTCCGGGGCTCCCGGGCCTCGTAGGCTGAGACGTGAAGGGGCGCAGAGGGGGAGATGGGCCACCCGGTGGGGAGGAGACACGGGGAGGGGCGGATGGGAACCCCATGCGGGGAGGGAGCGGGGCCACATGAAGTGGAGCAGAGAGGGGAAGAAAGAGCGAGGAGGGACATGAGGGAGGCGGCAGAGTCACTTTCATGTTGTCAGGTTTCAGAGTAGCAGCCGTGTTAGTCTGTGTCCGCAAAAAGAAAAGGAGGACTTGTGGCACCTTAGAGACTAACCAATTTATTTGAGCATGAGCTTTCGTGAGCTACAGCTCACTTCATGGGATGCATATCGTGGAAACTGCAGCAGACATTATATACACACAGAGATCATGAACCAATACCTCCTCCCACCCCACTGTCCTGCTGGTAATAGCTTATCTAAAGTGATCATCAGGTGGGCCATTTCCAGCACAAATCCAGGTTTTCTCACCCTCCACCCCCCCACACAAATTCACTCTCCTGCTGGTGATAGCCCATCCAAAGTGACAACTCTTTACACAACGTGCATGATAATCAAGTTGGGCCATTTCTTGCACAAATCCAGGTTTTCTCACATTCCCCCCACCCCCATACACACACAAACTCACTCTCCTGCTGGTAATAGCTCATCCAAACTGACCACTCTCCAAGTTTAAATCCAAGTTAAACCAGAACATCTGGGGGGGGGGTAGGAAAAAACAAGAGGAAACAGGCTACCTTGCATAATGACTTAGCCACTCCCAGTCTCTATTTAAGCCTAAATTAATAGTATCCAATTTGCAAATGAATTCCAATTCAGCAGTTTCAGGACAGGCCTAATAAAGAAAATAACAGAGCACCACTAGCCGTCACCTTCAGCCCCCAACTAAAACCCCTCCAACGCATTATTAAGGATCTACAACCTATCCTAAAGGATGACCCAGCACTCTCACTGGCAAGGCCAGTCCTTGCCTACAGACAGCCCCGCAACCTGAAGCAAATACTCACCAACAACCACATACCACACAACAGAACCACTAACCCAGGAACTTATCCTTGCAACAAAGCCCGTTGCCAACTGTGCCCACATATCTATTCAGGGGACACCATCACAGGGCCTAATAACATCAGCCACACTATCAGAGGATCGTTCACCTGCACATCCACCAATGTGATATATGCCATCATGTGCCAGCAATGCCCCTCTGCCATGTACATTGGTCAAACTGGACAGTCTCTACGTAAAAGAATAAATGGACACAAATCAGATGTCAAGAATTATAACATTCATAAACCAGTCGGAGAACACTTCAATCTCTCTGGTCACGCAATCACAGACATGAAGGTCGCTATCTTAAAACAAAAAAACTTCAAATCCAGACTCCAGCGAGAAACTGCTGAATTGGAATTCATTTGCAAATTAGATACTATTAATTTAGGCTTAAATAGAGACTGGGAGTGGCTAAGTCATTATGCAAGGTAGCCTGTTTCCTCTTGTTTTTTCCTACCCCCCCCCCCCCAGATGTTCTGGTTTAACTTAGATTTAAACTTGGAGAGTGGTCAGTTTGGATGAGCTATTACCAGCAGGAGAGTGAGTTTGTGTGTGTATGGGGGTGGGGGGAATGTGAGAAAACCTGGATTTGTGCAGGAAATAGCCCAACTTGATTATCATGCACATTGTGTAAAGAGTTGTCACTTTGGATGGGCTATCACCAGCAGGAGAGTGAATTTGTGTGGGGGGGTGGGGGGTGAGAAAACCTGGATTTGTGCTGGAAATGGCTCACCTGATGATCACTTTAGATAAGCTATTACCAGCAGGACAGTGGAGTGGGAGGAGGTATTGTTTCATATTCTCTGTGTATATATAAAGTCTGCTGCAGTTTCCACGGTATGCATCCGATGAAGTGAGCTGTAGCTCACAAAAGCTCATGCTCAAATAAATTGGTTAGTCTCTAAGGTGCCACAAGTACTCCTTTTCTTTCATGTTGTCGTGTCCGCCTGAAAGCCCAACGTCTTTCTGTCTCCACGACAGTCACTTAATCGGCTTCAGAGTAACAGCCCTGTTAGCATGTATCCGCAAAAAGAAAAGGAGTACTTGTGGCACCTTAGAGACTAACCAATTTATTTGAGCATGAGCTTTTGTGAGCTACAGCTCACTTCATGGGATGCATACCATGGAAACTGCAGAAGACATTATATACACAGAGACCATGAAACAATACCTCCTCCCACCCCGCTCTCCTGCTGGTAATAGCTTATCTAAAGTGATCACTCTCCTTACAATGTGTATGATGATCAAGTTGGGCCATTTCCAAAACCTGGATTTCCTTTATGCATCATAAAGCATTCAAAAATAAGAAAGCTTGTCCTACAGATGTATTTTCTAAAGGTACATCAGATGAGGATTTCAGACATGCATAACTCACATCTTATTTTACCAACAGATCTTTCTCAATCTGGAACTATATGGCTGATTCTAATATAAATAAATAAGACATATTGCATAATGGTTTTTTTTTTAAACACAGCAAAGAAAGCAGAGGGAATGTAAAATTTAAATGTTTATGAATTGTGAATCTTCTCATTACAATACTACCAGCCTACAATACAATACTACTTTTCACTTTCAATTTACAAACCACTGTACATACATTCACTAATTAAGCTTCATTTTACTTCGGCACGATAGGTAATTAGTATCCCCATTATTACATAGGGAAACTAAGACACAGAAAGTTACTTTACAAAGTGAGACTTGTAGACCTCGGTAATCATGAGCATGCCACTCTCCCTTGAATTTTTTTCATGCTGCTTCCCCACCCAAAAGATGTGAATGACCCAAAGATTCTCCTTTTCCTTCTCCTTCTTGCCCTAGCACTTCTTATGTTGTGCTCCCCCAACAGATTAGGAAACAGAGTAAAACTGACTATTCAATTAAAACAATACAGCACAGATACTCCATTTTAGCAAACCAGTAGGACTATCATGAAGCTGATCAGCCCTTTTCTTGAGGACATCAGAACCGCTGGGTCATTTGTACTTTTTGTAGACAGGAAGGGAGGAGGGAATGGTGAATGTTCAGCACTTCTAAAAATCAGGCCCTATGCTCTTTTCTGTGTAGATATATAATTTGTAAACAAAATGCACAGCAGAATCTACTTGTTCTCATTTAGCCATACGTCTTGGATTGGATTGTACTTATCTTCAAAAACTATTATTATGCCCCAATATGAATATGACATTTTTCACTTAGAATTGCTTTTGCACACTATAGGTGGAGTCGTGCAGAAAAATATTGTGGAAAAACGTAACCCAACTGCAGAAATGGTATTTGAATAGGGTTTTAAAGGTCTTCTTTAGCATAAGCCATTGACGCTTCACTTTTACGATAAACACAATAAGAGGCAACATGGACTGGTGGATAGGACGCCTCTAGGCACTAGTGTAATATAAATAATAAAAATTACTAGAGAGAGGGGAAAAAAATTGGGTCATTTGCACCATGGAGATGGCAGGGGCCAATGGGCTCAGCGCTGCAAACATAGTGGGTATTTACTTACGTTTTCCTGTAGAGAGTTTACAGGGTCAGCCTTAACTGTCAGTACTTAAAACCTTGGGCCTTAGAAACTGCCCCACTGTAACATACCAGTCTACAGTCCAGACTAATGAGTAGCTGTGTCATCCCTGCTCTCTAACCTGGGTGCCCTTTACAATGCTTTGCTGCTTTAGCCCAGTCTGGACTGCTCACAAACAGCTTCCAGCCGGCAAGTTACTCCCAGCTATGTCTCTGTGTGTGCTGCAGATAGCCAGCCATACTTTGGCTCATACCAATCTTAGTTATGCTGCAGGGTGACCCCAACTCACTCTTAGTCTTAGATTTCCCCCTTTCCTCCCCCAGAAATGTATGTCCTGTACTGCCCAGCCCTCTCCTGGACAATTAAAGTTTGTATATAGTCTGTTATTGCCTTTATAGAAATAATATGCACATACTTGACGCTCCAAACAGAGTTTCCAAAACACTTTGGTTTAAACACACTGCATTAGATAAAACAAGTTTATTAAGTACAAAGATATAGGCTTTAAAGGACTACAAATAATGAGGAATAAAAGTCAGAAATGGTTAAAAAAATAAAGATAAAATGCAACTGGTGCCCAACTTAACAAACTATGTTAAATTCAAAGCAAAGTTTTCTGACCACATGTTCTCAACAGTCTTATTGACTAAACTTCTTAGGTCAGGACCCCTTCTGCAGTTCAATGGCTGCTTTCTTTGTCCGTTCTGGTGCAGTGAATCAATGGACAGAAAGAGAGAGGGAGGGTGCATGGGGTGTTTGTTCCTTCTTTTTGTAGTGTCAGTCCCCATCTTGGAAAACATTTCCGGCAGAGATTCAAGACACAGACGGTCTATGGAGAAGGATGTTTCCTGCTGCTTTTCCTCACCTTTTTGAGGTTTCTTTGTCTACCCTTCCTGATTGATCATGCTGTTTACTACTTAAATGCAAATTAAGCAGAGCACAAGTTCCTTTGTTTGAGACAGACCTATTTGCCAGGTTTGGAACACATTAATAACATTATACAGGGAAATCTTATGACTTCACATACAATGTTGCCACACATATTTTAATAGGACAATATGGACCAGCAAATTATGAGTTTTCAGATGATACCTCACAAGACATGCTTTATACCAGAGGTGGGCAAACTACGACCCGCGGGACCCTCCTGCCCAGCCCCTGAGCTCCTGGCCTGGGAGGCTTGCCCCCGGCCCCTCCCCTGCTGTTCCCCCTCCCCCGCAGCCTCAGCATGCCACGCCGCGTTGCGCTCTGGGTGGCTGGGCAGTGCAGTTGCAAAGCCATGGCCTGACCCGGTGCTCTGGGCAGCGCAGCTGTAGAGCCGCCAGCCACCGGTGCTCCAGGCAGCGTGGTAAGGGGGGAGCGAGGGGGTGGGTAGAGGGCAGGGGAGTTCAGGGGTGCGGTTAGAGGTCGGGGGGTCAGGGTGGGGAACAGGGGCGGTGGATGGGGCAGGAGTCCCGGGGGTGCTGTCAGGGGACAGGGAACGGGGGGGGTTGGATGGGGCAGGAGTCCCAGGGGAGCCCTCAGGGGGTGAGAAGCAGGGGGGTCAGATAGGAGGTGGGGGCCAGACCACACCTGGCTGTTTGGGGAGACCCCGCCTCCCCTAACTGGCCCTCTATACAATTTTGGAAACCCGATGTGGCCCTCAGACCAAAAAGTTTGCCCGCCCCTGCTTTATACCAAGATTAGTACAACAGTGTGTAGGGTGTGGACACAGGTACATTCTGTCACACCCACCCAATCCTGAAACTGCTGATTAAGGATGGGAAGAGTCACACTGAAAAAGCAGTGAAAAACAGTTGGCATACGGGCAGAGAAGCAGTTTCTATAGAAAGGGAAAGAAATAAAAGAGAAGAGAAGCTGAAAGTTATTGCAAATGAAGGGGGACTGTAGAGGCAAAGAGAGGGGAGAAAGGTCATGTGTTTAATCTGAGTGGTAACAAAAGGAAAACTGGTTAGTCTGAAGGTAGCTCTGCTCCATCCCCAGCACCTTAATGTTGCTGCAAACTAAGTCAAGATCCTGATATGCAAATCAACAATAATTTTACTGAAAAAAATCTATTATTGCATCCCTCATTGCATAAAAATAGCCCATTCTAAATTTCCTTCTTTAAGAGCTTCAGGTCCTAGATTCTCAAAGTTATTTAGATGCCTAAATACCATTGAGGATCAGGGCCCAGGGGAGAATATGTAACAGCCAGATAAATACAGTACACTAAGTTAGCTAGATTTGAGAGGAGTTAGAGTGACATCCTGTGACTAGTTTGCAAAATAACAAATCTGGATTTCCTGACTTTTCCCCCTCAAGTTTCTTCTCCTAAATGAAAAGGAGTACTTGTGGCACCTTAGAGACTAACCAATTTATTTGAGCATGAGCTTTCGTGAGCTACAGCTCACTTCATCGGATGCATACCATGGAAACTGCAGCAGACTTTATATACACACAGAGAATATGAAACTATTGAAAACTATATGAAACTATAGAAAATATTCATATTCTCTGTGTGTATATAAAGTCTGCTGCAGTTTCCACGGTATGCATCCGATGAAGTGAGCTGTAGCTCAGGAAAGCTCATGCTCAAATAAATTGGTTAGTCTCTAAGGTGCCACAAGTACTCCTTTTCTTTTTGCGAATACAGACTAACAGGGCTGTTACTCTGAAACCTGTCTCTGTACACAGAGAACATGAAGCAATGGGTGTTACCATACACACTGTAAGGAGAGTGATCAGGAGTACACTAGAGTCACTTCAGGCTCATACTTTGCCTCTAGTGTCATGGCGGTCACACGTCCCTATTCCCAGCGCCCAGAACCTCCCTAGGAAGTGTTCTTCCAACCACGTGAAGGGGAGAGAGAGAGCGCTGATGTGGCGACCTTTGTTGGACCGTACCATCCTAAATGTGACCCCTTTTTACTGGGGGTTTAAATAGTCTCCTAAAATGTTTGCTGTGTCTTCTCCTAGTACCGCCCATGATCATGTGCTACCCTCCCTTCGATTGGCGTTGGTAGCGTCCACGCGTTGGCTATGTCCATTATACAACATTTGTAGGGGTACCAGGGATATATTATCCTATTATTATACCGTTTTATCATTTTACCCCCTTATCTTAAATACATTACAATAGCAGATACCCTGGGTGCATTTTATTTTTAATCTATACAGGGAGGTGTATTCGGTATCTCTCCCTTTTCCACCTTCCAAGATGGTTCAGTCAGGCCTCACCTAGTGCTGCTGACGAGGGCTGCCATGTTGGACTAAACCAAACTGGTGTATGAAGAAGGGAGAATTGGTTTTGAGGGGAGGTAGGGATTGAAGTCGCCATCGGCGCTGTAGGGAGCGGGATGGAGAAGAAGGCCAGGTGATTATAGAGCGCGTGGCGAGAGGAAGGTACTGGGTGAAAAATTACACCCCACCCTCCCCCCACACACTAGGAGTTGGTGTGTTCTGCTTCGCCATGCCCGCCGGGTCTCGCGCACATGGCCTAGCCGTCGGAGACTCCCCTCCCCCCTGCCTTTCCCCGGAGAGCCTGAGTGAGCGCGGCGGGCCCAGCAGCGACCCCCTCCCCATGCAGGAGACGGAGGAGAGCCAGGCGCCCGCGGCGGCCGGAGCCGAGGGGTCCGGGGACGAGCCCGAGCAGCCGGACGGGCCCCCCCAGCGGGAGGAAGCGTCTTCGCCGGCGCCGCCATCGCCCGGCTCCCAGGAGGAGCAGCCGGCGCCGCCATCGCCCGCGTCGCAGGAGACGCCGCCCGCCGCTGAGGAGGCCGGCGCCCGCCCGGAGGAGCCGCCCGGCCCGCAGACCCCCGAGGAGAAGGCGGAGGCCGCGGCCGAGGAGCGGGAGGAAGCCGAGCCCGCGGAGGAGCCCGAGGACGACGTCTCCTTCAGCGACCCCGAGGACTTCGTGGACGACATCAGCGAGGAAGGTGCGGGGGCCGGGGCTGTGTGGCTGGGCCGCCGGGGGCCGAGGCCTGGTCAGGCCGGGCCTCCAGGCGCGGGGCGTGGCGGGGGGGGGGCCTCCAGAGGCGGCCGGAGCGGCGCAAACCTGGACAGGCGGGAAGGGGCGAGCTGCGGGGCCCACGGGTCTGTGGAGCCGTCAGAGACCGGGGCCTTGGGTGCCCGCCTGGGCATCACGGTGGGTGGGGGCGTAGCGTCCGCCGACTAGGCCGTGCTGCGCTGGGCTCCGGATTCCCGTCCGCCCTGTCCCCGGCGCCGCGTGAGGGAGGCGGGCGGCCTGACGGGCATCTCTAGGCCCGGCTCGCTGAGAAGAGCCGGGCTGGGACCCCGCTGAAGCGGCTCCATAGGGGCCCTGCATCCTGGTCCCCCTGGTGACTAGCTGGTGAGCCGCCAGCGGTGCAGGGGAGGCTCGTGGCCTCAAGACCCCCCCAGGCTCCCGCCCCCCTTGCCAGGCGGTGCCACCCCGCGGCGCTGCCGCTGGTCCGCTTGCACCGTGGGGAGGGAGAGCCGCTCGAGCTGCGGCTCTCGCAAGCCCCTGTGATCTGCTGCGCGCTGTGTAGCGTTCCTTGGCATTTGCACCAGGGGTCCCAGAGCAGGCGTCTCTTCCATCCCGCACATGCCAGCCACGCTGTTCGTATGTGGTGTTTCTATTACAGCAGCTGCTTCAGAATCCTTTTCAGAATAGGGTCCTCACTCTGTTATGCAAACAAATGCACAGTGGGGATAGAGTCTCTGCCATGAAGGGCTCATAATGTTAGCAGATGGCGTCTGTGCACGTGAGAGCAGTAGAGAGTCTCTTCTATATTAGTACTGCTGTATTCCAAGTACACTTAACTTAAACGGTAAGTTTGTTAAAAGCAGTGTTTTTATTATAATATAAAACCTATTAAACCAAACCTCTTAAGTACCTTTCATATTAATGTACCATAAAGTATTTGGTAAACTTAATGGCTTTTCATTCTTAAACCCACTAACATTTGAAAGCATTTGCATATTTGCCAGCCCAGGACAATGATGTAATTCACTTGATTGTTCCCAGATCTCATCCTTTAGTTATTTTGGATTATCTAGCATATGGATTTTCAAACCAGCCCATCAAACACCTCTCCTCAAGGTCTACGGAGTGAAAAGTTTTGAGAATGGTAGGGAGGGGTCATTCCATCAGTGAGTGGATAGGATTGCTCTTATGTGATCTTCAGAATGCAATAGCTGAAGAGCATTTTATTTACTACTAGTGAACCCAAGATGTGTAGCTACATGGAAAATATAGTTGAATGCTATCGTGTGTAATTATCTAGAAATGCATATAATTTGTTGTGTTGTGGTTGTGGGGTGGGGTGGTGAAACTACTCCAAAACCATTTCTTTACTGTAGTGAGACCTTGATAAACCAGCTAAACTTGCACACAATGGAATCTTATAAGCAATGTTGTGCTGTACCTGTATTTACTGTATTGAAACAGACAGTAATTATAGGCTCTCATAATGTCTAAGTGCGGTGTCAGAACTGAAAAGATCCTCTGATTTTAAAATCTGATTTGCATATAAATTAAGTAAAAATCAGTTATTTCTACTAGTAAACAATGCATATACAGTGTGTATATTGCGGGGCAGTGAGATGTTACTTTACTACATTAGAACAGTTAAACTCTAAAACTGTACAAAAATTGCTTTAGGCTAAGAAACTTATTTGTATGTTTTTTTCTAAACTTGTGCAGTGGTTAAAGCAGACATGGTAAAAACTGCTTGGTCAGGTTTTTTCCCCCATCTTGGGAGAGGCCCTTTAGGTATCTCTACACTGCTGTTAGATACCCTTGGCTGGTCCTTGCCTGCTGACTTGGGCTAAGGAGCTTTTTAATTGGGATATAGACATTCCTGCTGGAGCCTGGGCTCTAGGATCCTGTGAGGTGGTTGAACAGCTCCTTAGCCCAAGCCATGTGAGCCTGAGTAAACTGCTGTGAGTTTTTTAAATTGTGGAGTATATAGGTACCCTGTGCTGAGTTTGGAATGACTGTGTTAATTTTTCTCTTCATTCCATTCCAGAACCAGGTAGGCTCTCCCTTTCCACTTCATTGTTAAGGGCTAAACTCTTTCTGGTGTTTAGGGAATGTCATATAAGTAACCTGGTTACAAGATTTTAATGTAATTCTTGCTGGTTCACCAGCTAGCCTGACTTTTCCATCTTTGCTCACTGCTGCTTCAACTGTTCTCTCTTTCTCTTGAGAATCTGTTTTTGAAGGAAAAAGGAAGTAATATGTCCATCTCAGTCATTGCACTAAGAATAATCTTGTGCTTGTGGAAAGCCATTGGAAAGATTAGCTTTTTTTTTCTGTAATATCTTTAGTTCCTGCCCTCTCCACTCTGATCCACTGACCCTTCACTGATTGTGACTGTGCTGGTGAGTTAAGTTAATTTCTTTTACTTTGCAGTGGACCAAATCCTCTGCTATGTCAAGTATCATGCTTGCCCTAGTTTAAATCAGTTGGTAATGGTCCCCAAGGGACCATCTGCCTCTTGAAGATACCAGGAGCACAACACCCCTCCATTCCAGACATGATTGTCTGCACTATAGGGTAGAGTATACATGCTGGCTATACTAACTCTGTGCACTCTGAGCTATTGCTAGCCTGGAGCAGCATGAGGGGAGCAGGCCAAGGAACCTGGTCTGGTAGGTCTTTCCTTCAGTACAACCCTAATTCAATCCAGATAAAGCTGTGTTTGTGTATATAGTACAGCAGGGAGAATCTACAGAAAACAAGTTTAAATATGCATTACTCAGTCTGTCTAGATGTCTGGAAACTTGATTATGCAAAAGACTTTAAGACATTCAGAAATCTTAACTGTGACATTTCCTTATACCATCAGTGGTTCTGTCTGATCATAAACATGTCTTGCATTTCTTCTCAGTGGAGTTTCTCTTCTTTGGCCTTTGGTTTGTCACTACTTGTTGGAAATGCTTCCATTTCTATCTGTTATATATGAAAATCTTTTTAATTCTTGCTATGGCAAGGAAAAATACTTTAAATAACATATTGGTGTTTGATTAAAATTTATCCTCTCTGGTTAGCTGTCATGTCCCTGCAGAGATTTCAAAATTCCTTCTTTCACTCTGGGGCCTAAAGTGTCTATTGCATTTACAAACTAAACTACCAACACCTAAATCCCAGAGAAGAGTGATTACACTTCTATGTCTTTCATGTATTTTGCTGTCTTGGCTACTAGGAGAATGGTGTTGCAAACTCTGGATGTGCATCTTGAGAGCCCTGTATGCACTACAAAATTAATTTCTTTCTGACACCTGTCATCTACATCAGTTTGTCCTGAACCAGTGGCAAAGAGGTAATGAAAATCGGTTCACCTAGTTTACAACACCACTGCAGAAAATGTGATTTGCGAGTCAGTGCATGGTGGTCTTGATTTCACTCAATAGCAGTTAAATCAGTTTTGGCACCTGTTGCTGATCGCCATTGTCAGCGTTACAGCAGTCACTTTCTTAATGTAGATACTACCTTAAAAGCAAGTAGTATTCAAACTGGTGATGATGGTGTTTAGGAGCCCTAGTCGTGGACCAAGACCCCACTGTACTATGCATTGCAGAAGCACAACAAAAAGATGGTCACTGCCCCAGACCCTTATGTGAGGAGAAATTAACTGCTAAACATGCTTCTGTGTCAGCTGTGGGCTATCAGTAGAATAAGACCACATAAATAACTTACTGGGACAAGATGGAGCAAAATTTAAAGATCCTAAGGGCCTACCATGTAGTGACTTGAAAAGAGACTTGTGACTTACTGTTTCTCTTCCTCTTCTTATTAGCATTGTGAACACTGATATGTTCCCTTACATCAGGGGTGGGCAAACTATGGCCCGCAAGCCAGATCCGGCCTGTCGGGGCTTCGGATCTGGCCTGTGGGATTGCCACCCCCGTGACGCCGCTGGCCCCGCACCGCTCCTAGAAGCGGGCCAGCACCACGTCGCTGTGGCCCTTGGAAGAGAGGCGAAGGGCTCCATGCTCTGCTCTTGTCTGCAGGCATCCCCCGCTCCCATTGGCCGGGAACAAGGAACTGCAGCCAATGGGAGCTTTGAGGGAGGTACCCACAGGTGAGGGCAGTGTCGTCTGTTTCCCTTCTCCCCTCCCCCCCCATATGGTGCTGGCTGCTTCCTGGAGTGGCTTGGGGGCAGGGAGGCTGCCGTAGCCCAGCAGCACTGGGCTGGAGCCTGCACCCCAAACCCCCCCCACCGCATCCCTCCTACACCCCAACACCCTGCCGAGTTCCCTGCCACACCCCTCCCTGCACCCCAACCTCCTGCCCTGAGCCCCCTCATACACCCTGTACTCCTCCTGCACCCCAGCTCCTTGCCCTGAGCCCCTTCCTGCACACACACACACCCTCTCATACCCTGCATGCCCTCCTGCACTCCTGCCCCAGCCCTATATTCATGGCCCTGCATGCAACTTCCCCACCCAGATGTGGCCCTCGGGCCAAAAAGTTTGCCCACCCCATCCTACATGTTGCCCCAGAAATTCATTCAGTCATAGGATTAAGATCTGGGAAATTTGCTATACAGTGCCGAGTGTGATGCCATCACCCGTGGTCACTCTAACTGACACAGTGCACAGCCTACTAAAGACTGTTGTCTCTGGGGTGGCACTACAGGCAATGCCAGGTAGGGTCAGCGTGTGCAGCCCTTCTCGTGTCATTCGAAACTGGAGAGCGCACAGTGTGCTGGGATGCTTTTGTTCATCCCAATGACATGGCTGAAAAGCATGTAATGCCACTTTTGGATATAATGAGTGACTGAAGAAAGGCCAGGGCTTTGTGAGATTGTGACATTTTGCAGAAAGTCAAACCACTTTTTACTCAGAATTTACTTAGCCTGTATAGAATGGCTCTAGCGGCTCTAAGTCTGCCTGTAGCAGGGTCCAGGTTTCTGACACGTATAGCAATATGGGTAGTACTCACATTTGAGAGATCCTGAAATTTGTTAAATGTATGGTCTGTCATTTTTAAATAGGTACTATCAACTTGCTTGGAGTTGGTTTCAACAATTATTTAGAAATAGTTTTAATGTAGTTCACCTATGCTGTGATTCCTTCTGGCAGATTTTACGGTCATGTTTTATGGTTTTACTGTCATATTTGTATTTTGAATGTGTTGGCATTTTAAAAACAGAGAAAAGAAACAAACAGGAGAAACTGACTGTTCAGCAGAAACAGTGACCTAGACTATGCATACTGCTGTCAAGTGTGCAAAGACAACAAAATGGAAGGGAGGAGGTGCGGTTGCTTTCTAACCTTTCCTCACTTATCCTACTTGTTACTTGTATAGTAGATTGTTTGTTTTTTTTAAAAAAGGTTTTTTTTTTAAAGGTTACCTATTTTAATGTTGTCTAATCTTCCCAGGTTCCACTGGAGGACCTCTGCAGAGTCTCAGGGTGGTTTTGTGACCTCTGTCTAATACCTGAATTGAAGGGGACATATGCGTCCAACCTTTTAACAAATGCATTCTTTATCCAAAATTAGTTTTGTTTTGTTTTTTAATTCAGCTGGAAATGAATTGCATTAATCTCTTATCTTCCACTGGTAGCTATAATTGGGGCAACCCTGCGTTAACAAGGAATCAACTACATAATTTTTGTTCTGTTGGCTCTTATGATGTCCTCGTTTTTCTGGCTTTCAAATAGCCTAGTTTTTCATTTAAGACACTACCTGGATTTTTGATTGAGGGGAGAGGGAGAGACTGAAAAAACTGTGGGAAGGAAAAGGTATAAATTTGGTTGGTAAAGGTAATAGTTTTGATGTAGCATACTTAAACTTCTTTAAGGGATTGATGTGTTCAAAAAAGAACTAGATAAATTCATGGAGGATAGCTCCATCAATGGCTGTTAGTCAGGGTGGGCAGGGATGAAAAACTATGCTCTGAAGTGTCCCTAGCCTCTCTTTGCCAGAAGCTGGGAATGGGTAACTGGATGGATCACTTGATCATTACAGGATACTGGGCTGGATGGACCATTGGTCTGACCCAGTATGGTTGTTTTTGATACCAAGTGACATTTTGATTTTATTTATCAATGACATGGAAGAAAACATAAAATCATCACTGATGAAGTGTGCAGAAGACACCCAAGTTGGGGAGTGGTAAATAGTGAAGAGGACAGTGCTCTGAATCTGGTGACATCTGGATCGCTTGATAGACCGGGTGAAAGCAAACAATATGCATTTTAATACAGCTAAATGTAAATGGTGTACAGCTAGGATCAAAGAATATAGGCCATACTTACAGGATGGGGGACTCTGTCCTGGGAAGAAATGACTCTGAAAAGGATTTGAGGTCCATGGGGCATAATCAACTGAACATGAGCTCCCAATGTGACACTTAGGCCAGAGGGAATTCTATGCCAACAAAATAAAATTTCTGTGCACAATATTTTAAAATTCTACAGATTTTGTCAATACATAAATGTGGAGTCTCCAGCATGGCAGTGGGGGAGCACAGGCCACTGGCTGCATGGAAGTGGGAGATGACCCTGCTGCACCTGACCCTAACGCAGCACCAGGGCCGAGCCTACCCCTCTACTCTAGGTGCACCACGTGTGGGCAGGCAGGCTCAGCCCACTGGGATCCAGGTGTGGGGTGAGGGCAGTTCAGTATGGGATCTGGACACCAGCTCATTTGGGGGGGGGTTCAGGTGGTTGGGACTCATCGGGGGTGGGGGTCGATGTGTGGGAGGAGGGGGCTTGACTGGGGGGGCGGGGTTCAGGTGCTGGTAGGGTGGGGATTCAGATATAGCTGCTTGGGACTCAGTGGGGTGGGAGTCCAGATGCAGGGGGTTCATCGGGGTGGTCCAGGTACAGGGGGTGTGGGTGTTCGATGGGCCTGCTTAACAGGGGATCCTCAGCAGCTGCTGCCAAGAGGACGCTGCGTGCTGGGCTCCCACTTTCCCCTTCCCCTTCTCTTCCATGTCCCATCCTCCTTCCCCCATTTTCCCTGCCCCCCACCCTTGTCCTGCCCCACTGCAGGCACTCACTTTTGTACAGAAAACAGGATGGCTCCCAGCACACAGAAGGGGAGCATGGACCCAGGAGGTGGCATCCAGCTGCAGAGTTAGCAGAGCTGTGCCACACACTCCTTCAGCGAGGCAGCTCTGCGCTCACAGAAATGGCCGGAGCAGTGGCCCATGACCCCGCATGATATCTTTCTTCTCTCTCCCCCTTGCCATGCCTTGCCTCTATTTGGGGGGCAATTTCCCCCCCAAAAAACTATGCACCCGGGCATCCCTAGACTTGCCCCCAACCCCGTATGGCTTTCCTTTCACTTCCCCACAGAACGTGATGGGGAAGCAAGAAATTCTGCGGAGGGACGTGAATTCTGCACATGTGCAGTAGTGCAGAATTCCTCCAGGACTGCACTGTGGTCAAAAAGAGTTAATGTGATCCTGGAATGGCTAAACAGGAGTGTCAAGTAGGACTAGAGGGGTTATTTTATCTCTGTATTTGGCACTGGTGTGACTGCTTCAGGAATACTGTCTGGTTCAGGTGCCCACAGTTCAAGAAGGGTGTTGATAAATTGGTGAGCATTCTGAGAAAAGCCACAAAAATGATTAATGAATGAGGAAATATGCCTTTTAGTGATAAATTAAATAGATTCAAAGAACTCAATCTAACAAAGGGAAGGTTAGGGGGTTACTTGGTTGGTCTATAAGTAGCTGCATGTGGAACAAATATTTAATAATGGGCTCTTCAGTCTGACAGAGAAAGAAAGATATTATATAATCCAGTGGTGTAAATTGAAGCTAGACAAATTCAGATTGAAAACAATGTATACATTTTTGACAGGGAGGGTACTTTACCATTGGAACAATTTACCAATCACTGGCGAATTTTGAATCCAGATTGAATGTTTTTCGAAAAGATATGCTCTAGGAATTATTTTGGGGGTAGTTCTGTGTCCTGTATTATACATATTATACTATATCATATTATACATACATATCATATTATACTAGATGATCACAATGATCCCTTCTGGCCTTGGAATCTGAGTTTATAGACCGCTTGCATCATAAAGAAGCAAAAAAACAAAGCAAAAACCACTTTGCATTTATCTATCCTTCATTTATAATAATACTGTGGTGCTAACACATTTTGCCAAAATCTGTATAGTAACTGTCAATCCTGTGTAATCTTGGTAATGTTTTATGCATAAAACCGAACAGTTTGGAACAAACTATAGCAGGCTTAACAGACAACGTAATTGTATATTCACTAAATTAAAAATAACACAAGGTCTAATATTCTGTTTTCTGGTTGGTTGAAATTGAGTAAGCATTTATCAATGCCAGATATTTCCCAACACTGTCGTCTTTTCTTTCCCAGTTTCAGCCTCTGGGTAAATAATTCAAAAATTCTGATCACGTCAGTTACTAGACAGCTGGCAAAAACTGGTGGTTAAAGCTTTAAGCACTTCCAACACCTTGTCATGTTTTCTGGTATTTAGGTGTTTTCATGATGCTTATTAAATCTTCCTGATTTCTGAATGCTGTCTACACAGTCTGACTCTCCAGACTGCATCTTTAAATTGCAGTTCAGAAGTGAAATGACACCTATCTCTCTTCTGTATTAGCTATATTTTAGTAGTGTTTTTGCAATGATTCATCTTTTTTGGAAATTACAGGCATAAATTGATTGAATTCAGATAATTATTTGAGTATCTGAAGGAACCAGGATTGTCAGAATTATTTCTGCTCTGTTGTTGTCTCCAGATCTTTTTTCTGCCCCTATTTAGCCTTTTTGTCAGTAGACTTTGTTCCACTCAGTCAGATAGCATAACTAGAAGCCTTGGTAAAACTGAAGGAGATATTTTTTCAGTCTTATAGTATAACAAGGTAATGGGATGCACTGGTTATAAATCTTGGGCTTTGCTACATAAAGCAGATATAAAGTGGCACTTAGTCCTTGTTTCTATGTCATTTTGATTAATGGATCTGATGTCAGTGCATGTCTTAGTACTGGGGGATTTGTTTGGGGGGATTAGTTTGGAGTCTGTCAATTTCCCATCTTGGGCGGTGGAGGGCAGGTGGGGGGGGCTGTTACTAGACACTACCCAGAAATCTGACCTGTATTCTATGAAATGGAAAAACTACATGAATGCAGTGGTGTTGTTGAGGTTCTGTGACTTATGTGCATGTGAAAGTTATGGTTCCCAGAGCAATTGTACCTTGGATACATTGCACATACATAATGTTTATGCCTTAATATATGTGTGTGAAAATGGAGGATTAGAATAGAAGTTCAGTTACAGCTTGAACTACCACTGTCTTCCTAGTGAGAACTAAATTTGTTGTGTCCATGCCATGATTCTGTAGGAACTATACTTCTGAATTTCCTGAGTTCTGTATATGTAAAACCTCAACCATAATATTAGAGTAAGACTATTTTGGTTTTAACTTCCTTTTCCAAATAGAAACTTGAAACACAGGCTCACTGTACCATCCTACCAGCTAAACTTTTTCTCAGGCAATGTAAAGGGTGTTGTAGGAGATGGGCTAGGAGGGTTTGCAGGATACGGATGACCTGTCAGAATGTCAAGAGGGTTGAGAAGATACGTTCAGTTGCCTCGTGCTTAAAATGGCTTAACAAATTTTCCCCACTTCCATATAGGGTGACCAGGTGTCAGGTTTTCGACTGGAACACCCAGTTGAAAAGGGACCCTGGCAGCTCTGGTCAGCACCACTGACCGGGGCATTAAAAGTCCAGTCGGCGGTGTTGTGGGGCTAAGGCAGGCTAGTCCCTACCTGTCCTGGCACTGGGCTGCGCCCCAGAAGCAACCGCTCCTAGGCGGTGGAGGGGCCACGGGGATCCACAGTCTGGCCAGTGGAAGCTGGGGTGTGGAGTGCCTCCTCCCCCCGCCTAGGCGCTGGACCTGCTGGTCACTTCTGCGGTACAGTGCAGATGGCGCCAGGGCAGGCAAGCAGCCTGCCTTAGTCCCAGTACGCCGCTGACCAGGAGCTGCCTGAGGTAAGCCCATGTCCCAACCCCATGCCCCAGCCCTGCCCCCCCCAAACCCAGAGCTCCCTTCTGCATCCCAAACCCCTCATCCCTGGCCCCACCCCAGAGCCCTCACCCCCTTCTTCACCCCAAACCCCTGCCTCAACCCGCAGCTCCGTCCTGCACTCCGAATCCCTCAGCCCCACTCCCCAGCCTGGAGCCCCCTTCTGCACCCCAAGCCCCTCATCCCCAGCTCCAGTCCAGAGCCTGAGCCCAGAGCCCAACCTCCTCCAGAACTCCAAATCCCTCGGCCCCAGCCTGGAACCTCCTCAGGCACCCCAAACCCCTCATGCCCAGCCCCACTTCAGAGCCCTTACCCCCTCCAGCACCCCACCCTGTTGCCCCAACCCAGTGAAACTTAGTGAGAGTGGGGGAGAGCAAGCACTGAGGGAGGGGAAATGTAGTGAGTGTGGGTGGGGCCTCAGGAAGGGCAGGGCTAATGTGTTCGGTTTTGTGCGATTAGAAAGTTGGCAACCTTACTTCCATAGGCAACTTGTACCTGTCAATAATGGGGGGATAATTTAATGGTTGGGGTGGTCACGTGACCACCCCGCATGTCACCTCTGTTGCCCACCCGTCTGCCCTTTACATGCTCCTCTCCTCGCTGTCCTCTCCTTGCTTTGCCCTTTTGCCCCCTACCAGCCCCTGGCAGGAATGTTTGGCACACCTGCAGCCTGCCTGGCAGGTTTCTTTGTCCCCCACTGCCTCTGACTGGGCCAGTGCCCAGGGAGCTGCCCAAGAGGAGTCGAACCCTGCATGTACCAAAGCCGCCTGGAGCACCAGCACAGGGGAGCCTCTCTACCCCTCAGATAAGTGCTGAAGTAGGGAGGGTAAGCAATTTCCAGCCCAACCTGCAGTGGGGGGGGAGGGATGAGCTCTGCAAAGACATGGGCCAATTCTTCCCTTTCCACACCCTCTCCTCCCTCCCCCTTCCCCCCCCCAAGCAGTTCCCATCCCTTCCTGTCACCACAGTGCTGAAAGGCTGCTGCTGGCCACGTTCTGTTGTGAACCCTCCTTGGCAGAAATCTGAGGAGAGGGAGGGATATGGACATACGATCTCTTGCCTCCAATGCATCATCTTCAAAGTTCTAATTAAAGGCTTAGAATGATCATGACTTCCCAACTATAATTACAGTGATGCTACAACATACAGGGCTTCCAATGGAGAATCGTGCTAAGGCTTTTTTGATGTGGGAGGAAAGGTGATGTCAAAATTCTTTCTTGATGTCCGCATTTAGTTCAGTGTGGGTTTGTAGGTAACTGTTGTAGTGCTCTGATTCATAAGCAATTTGGGGGACTTTTAGGACAAGATTTAACTCCTCTAGTTGTAGGCTGCTGAGGTTTCAAATGTCTTTAAATATAAAGTGTTGAGATCTTTCCTAGAGAAACAGACAATGGAAGGTGGTCTGTCATGTCAAGCTAGCATCTGTGATCTTCAGAAAATTGTGCCCTATATTAAGCATGTCCTAGTAGATTACACCTCTGTTAAAATGGTGTGGGAGGGAAGGGGGAACATTTTGGCCTCGTTTTAGTAAACTCAGTCAAGCTCAGTGTTCCATACAGCTTTCAGTTACTCCTGAACTCTTTAAAGGTGTTTGAGAAGGTTGTAGGTAAAATAGCTATTGAATTCTCATCTCTTTCCTCCCTTCCCCATTTACTCCAGAGATTGGTGCTGAGTTTTTCTCCCTCTTTCTTTTTGCAGAATTACTTGGTGATGTGCTAAAAGACCAGCCACAGGAGGCAGATGGAATTGATTCAGTAATTCTAGTGGATAATGTTCCCCAAGTTGGACCAGACCGTCTTGAGAAACTGAAGAATGTTATTCACAAAATCTTTTCCAAGTTTGGGAAAATTACCAATGAATTTTACCCAGAAGCAGATGGGAAGACAAAGGGGTGAGTAATGAGAACTCCTGCTGGAAATGGGATTCAAACATTGCTGAGGTTAATCCTTTGAATGCTAATAGAATTTTAGCCCACAAATGTCTGACCCTGACATAACAGAATAGGATGACGTCCATAGAGGCACTTTGGCATGCTATCTCAGTGATATAGACACAAGATCCTCAGGCAACTGAAGGGCTTAACTGTTTCCTAGACTATAGCCGTACAGGAGAATAAATGTAGCCATGTTGAACAAATGGGTAACAAACGTCTTGGTCTTGGGGGGAAGGTATTTACAGATTTTGGGTGGTGGCATTTTCTCCTGATTATCACTGTCCCAGTTTTCAGCTGAATGAGATTGTTAAGGTGGTTGGAGAGTAGCATATTTCTCCTTGGGGTTTGGAGACCCAATATGGCAGATCCGAGAATGTAGAGAGCAAGTAATCGGTTGTCAAATTATTCAGTATATGCTTCCTGGAGTTGTAGCACTGGAATAATTCCTGTGGGCTGGAGGGCCTTCAGCTCAGTCAGGATAAACTTTACAAAACAAATCCAGGTACCTTGAAAAATCATTTTCTGTGGGACATTATTAGGTCCTAGGTCCAATGTACCGTGAATTCTGGCTTCTGCTAAGTTACAGACTGGACTCCACTTGGAGAGGAAGAGTTTGGTTTAAGTGGAGAGCAAAATTCCCTGTAAACTGCGTGGCTGCACAGCAGGCTGTCAAGGGCCATGCAGCCACAGGGGCCTGGACTGGAGAGGAGAGAGACGTAGGAGGTGTGCATGGCCAGGGAGAGGCACCTCTCCCCTGGCCCTGTGGCAGCCTGCACCCCAAACTCCTCATTCCCGGTCCCACCCTGGAGCCCGCACCCCAACCCTCTGCCCTAGCCCTGAGCCCCCTCCCGCACTCTGAACCCCTCGGCACTATCTCCACCACACATCACCTCTGTATTGGTGCACATGACAAAATTAATTCCGCACATGGATATAAAAAAGTAGAGGGAACATTGGTGGAGTAGTAGTTGTGTTTTGAGGGCCCAGAACTTACAAATGAAAAGCTTTATGTAGCATGCTGATTTTGCTTGCTTCTCAAACATGTCCTGCCTTTCTGTTGGGAAGAGCTGCTTACCCATCCACCTGATGGTAGCACTTATTGCAATTCTGCTGTGTGTGAATTTGCCTTCATAATCTGTTCCACCCAGTTTCAAGAAGGCAGGGAAAAATGTGTTCCAAGTCATGTATGTATGATTAAGAAAAATACTTCCATGAGCAAAGTGGAGATTAATTGCCTTCTCCTCTATGGATTCAGTGGTAGAAATTGCAACTTCTTCAGTCTTGCCTTCTGGATTGAGTACCAGCTTTTCAGTTAGTTCACCCACTGTATGGCTAATGCTGACTACAGGCAGGTTGCTACTGAGTAATCATATTTATCTCATTTAACTAAGGTATATTTTCCTGGAGTACATGTCCCCAGCACATGCACTGGATGCTGTGAAAAATGCAGATGGATACAAGTTGGACAAGCAGCACACTTTCAGAGTCAACCTTTTCACGGATTTTGACAAGTGAGTGTAGCCATCATGTTCTCTCTTTTTTTATTCCTAAAGGCCATGTTGTAGCCTACTTCTGATCAAAGGCATCTGCAATATGTTTAACTGATCAAATCACTCTTCTAGATACATGACAATCAGTGAAGAATGGGACATCCCAGAGAAACAGCCATTTAAAGACTTGGTATGTTTTGTTTTGTTTGTAAGATGAAAGGGATATGTTATATGAAGCTTTGAATAAAAATATTCCATATTCTAAAACTCCTTACTGCTGTGGCATTCATACAAAAAATACAGAACAAAGCTATGTTGCTTTCATAGTGACCGCTACTACTGTTTAGGAATTGTTATCTTCCCCCTCATGGAGAGCTGCAGCTCATCCAAAGAACTTGCCATAGTTCTTGGGCAAAGAGGGAAATGAGGTCCTGATATTTCAAATTGCTAATGTATTTTTCCAAAGTTTAAGCCAAAATAGCTAAAGAATTAAATTTCTGAAATCTGTAGTTAAATAACTTGTGGCTTGTAATTATCTTTGGTTTTTTATCATGTGTTCATAAAGTAGAATTTTCATCCTGGAGCATGAATATGGTATTTTTAGGAATTTGCTTCCTTAACTCCTGACTTCTTCTTTTAGGGGAATCTTCGCTACTGGTTGGAGGACCCAGACTGTAGGGATCAATACAGTGTGATCTTTGAGTCAGGAGACCGCACTTGCATCTATTGGAATGATGCAAAGGAACCAGTCGCAATTGAAGAAAGACCAGTGAGTGTCCCTGAAAGAACAGCTGCATATTCTAAATACAGTATGGTCATTAAGGCTCTAAAAAAGTGGTGAACTCGGGAAACTGGGGCAATAGTGAGATGACAATCTTGTTCAATTTTGATGTGGTGGGGCAGAATAAAGTTGTAACATTCACTTTCTTTGATGAAAACAACTTCTCCATTTCCTACTGTTCAGAGTACATTTTTTTTATTTGTTTTTAACTTTCTAAAGGAGATAATGTCATTCATTTAGAGGCAGGGTTGCCTGTTTTGGAAAGGAAATAAAGTTGAATGTGAACTGAGATGGTCTATTGGCTCTGCTACCTTGCTGTGATTTAAATTAACCTCCCCATCTGTAAATTAGGGATAATAACCAGACTAAGATGTTCCGATCAAAAGACCTAGAAGTGCAAAATCAGAGTTTGAGAGATCTCTGCTCATCAGTGGTGAGCGGGAGATTACTGCTGTCAAGTGCATGCTACTCCCTAGCTCCTCTTTATTGTGTCTCTGCTGAGAGAAGGAGCACTGAAGATTTGTGGTAGACTCAGTGCTGGAGGCAGTCCATCACCAGCAGCTCACATATCTGCTCTAGAGCCCAGGGAAGGAGACCTCAACAAGATTTTTCTGATGACAAGGAGCTCCTCTGTTATGGTTAGGAGAAGGCAAGGAGTAGGGAGAAATTGATTTGGGGGTGGTGAACAGCCTTCCAAATCAGCAGATGCTTATTAACCAAGGTTCATATAGAAGATGCCCTTTTCCCTCACCCTAGGTGAGGTTCAGGAGCTATATTTTGTTAGGAAGATTAGAACACACACTTCCCAGTAGTCCGAGAACAAGTGGCATGCTGAGCTTCTGGACACTGCTGAAGGCTTCCCACTACCATCCACCTCTGGCTCACTAGTTTTATTCTTCTGGTTAGTGAGTGTTTAAAGCTTGGAAGTTTCATTCAAAGGCATTTTCCAGGAAACATTCAGACTAAGGAAATAAGAACTGCACTCCAATCATGTTTAAGCTTGTGTAAATGTGGCTGCTGGATTACTTGTGGAACGGGGGGCGGTATGTGTGTGAAGCTACACACCACGCATACTGAGAGCCGTCTTAATGTAATTCATCTCTGATGTATGCTGTATACTTTGCTTGCAGCGGTGGACAGAAACCTATGTACGCTGGTCCCCAAAAGGTACTTACCTGGCTACATTCCATCAGAGAGGCATTGCTCTGTGGGGAGGAGAGAAGTTCAAACAGATTCAGAGGTTCAGTCACCAGGGGGTACAGCTTATCGACTTCTCACCTTGTGAAAGGTATGGTATAAAAGCAGTTTGAGATCATGTCTTGGGGAATAGAAAACACAGCATGTTTATTCTGCCTTATCTACTTTTAGGTATCATGGGTTTTCAATCTTAATTTCTCTGCTCTTTGGAATTGCCTTTTTTTCATTAAATATTTTTAGAATGTTTGTGTGTATCCGTAATTCTGTTTGACATGACTTTCTACTTTTTAAATTGGAAAAAGTATTTCAAGAACACAATCCAGAGTAATGAACTAAAGTATTTAATAATCTTCCAGTTTACTTCAATTTGTCAGGTACGAGCACCTTAATGCACACATAGACGGTATCTTTGAACTCAGTCTGTGATGCCTGTGAGTTGAGTTCTGGTCTTTCAGCAGAATGATCAGTTTATCAGCATCTTCAGGGGTTGTAATTTTCAGATGAATTAATTCTTTATGCTTTTTGTTTTATGATGGTATCTGTGGAGATTGTGAGGCAAATGGTGAAGCTTTCATTAAACCTATTTTTATCGCTTGTGAAGCTTAAGCTTCTGTTTTTTGTGTTTATGAATGGAAAGCCTGACTTAAAAGTATTTTGGTTTTAGATTTTTATTGTAGTTGAGATGTGCTTGGGCTCTTAATAGGAAAACATGTTCCTGTCCTGAAAGCTCCCATCTGGTACATTCTTGTCTCTAGGCCATCATGTTTTATACTATGTACCTCATTAGTCGTCATACATTGATGATGATTCCCCTTTACAACACCCAGGTGTGGTGGGTTTCTTGCTTGGATTGGGTGGCTTTTTGGCCAGAGGAATCCAGAGGCAATACCATAGTTTGGATGCCCAACACCACATCTGACACATCTAGGTACTGGAAAGAGTGCTGGATCCTGCCTGGGAACACTGATGTAATCAGACAGTCTATCTAAATGCTGATAAAGCTTCATCCCCCCTCTAACTGTTGAAAGAGAAGGGACTCTGTCCCCCTAGAACATCCACAGTTACACTGTGGTACTGCTCCACATCTCCATAGTAACTGCTGGTTCATGAGGTGGGTGAATAAGGCTCTCCACTACTCTACTCCTAGAGAGCTCTCCCTCTATTAAAAAGGGGCGTATGGGTGGCTATCTAATACTCAAGCCATCTCTCAACTCCTTCACTAGTTTGTGTAGGGGTGGACTGGAGAAAAGAGTTTATACTCTGCCCGTTCCCCAGTTCTGTCTGTGTCCTCTTTCAGTGCATGCCTCTTGAACTTTGCTTAGCTGGTTCTTCTCACAATTAGATGAAAGCATATTTGTGCTGAAATGATAATTACACCATATGAAAAGTGAAGCTAGTCATTTTCCCTCTCCCCTTTTTGTAGGTATTTAGTGACCTTCAGCCCTTTAATGGACACACAAGATGACCCTCAGGCCATAATCATCTGGGATACCCTAACTGGACAGAAGAAGCGAGGGTTCCACTGTGAAAGCTCAGCCCATTGGCCCATTTTTAAGTAGGTTGGGTAACAGTAGTAGAGGACAGATCACACTAAATGACTGGCCTCTTCTTACTAGTGAGGTAACATGGTAGATCTGATGCTTCGTCTTCCTCTTATTTGTTCAGGTGGAGTCATGATGGTAAATTTTTTGCCCGAATGACATCAGACACCCTCAGCATCTATGAAACACCTGTAAGTGCTTTTTTACATATAACCTGCTTTATAATGTCAGCTGTACCTGAAGTGCTGCTTTTTTTTATTTTGAAGCAAGTTACTGCTAAAATTTGATTTTTTAAAAAAAATCTGACTCTCCAGTAAATATTTATTAAAGGGTGAGAAACCAACCCTCTCTTGTTTTGCTCTTTCCTTGGGCTCCCAACATCCCCACTGTTCAGGATTTTGGTTGTTTTTTTTTCTTCTTAATTTTCCACTGGGGTAGTAAAGGTTGGAAGGAAGCAGATAAGGAGAGCAACTTAATTTTTTAATGGAGCATAGAAAATACAGCCTTACAGTATCATATTTGTTTAATACTTTTGTCAGCAGATCACTACCAGAAAACCCCCCCAAAATCCATTCATGTAACACTATTGCTTACAACCTGCTTTATTTTCCAGTATGCCTCATCATCCTAATGCATATTTTTAATTTGTAGGGTTATGGGGACTAGAATTAGGATGCAAGAATTAGGATTATGGGGATGCGTAGCAAGTGTTTTTTGTACTATGTATCCAGGTAGTGATGAAATGGGGACATTTCCCTACCTCCTTAAGGGTGTTAATTTAAATAACCTACCTATGTAAGTATTTCTAACTTGCAAATTTATGATTTTTCTTTTTTGTAGTCTATGGGTTTGCTGGACAAGAAAAGTTTGAAAATCAACGGGATAAAGTGAGTTTATTCTCTTGTGAAGAGTTCTGCTCTTTTGTTTTGTTCTTGAGATATTATTGTGTGTTAGGATTCTAGTATTGTGGAGTTCAAGGCCAGAAGAGACCATTAGATCATGACCTATGTATTACAAGCCATTGCATTTCACCTAGTTATCCCTGTATTGAGGCCAACAACTTGGGTCTGACTAAAGCATATCTCACAGAAAGGCATGTTGTCTTGACTTGAAGACCTCAAAAGAAAGATAATCCACTTCCCTCGATGGTTTGTTCCAGGGGTAATCACCCTCACTGTTAAAATAAACCATATATGTGTACTTTACTTTATTTCTCATTTAAATTTTTTTACTTTAGCTTCTAGTTATTTGGTTCTTGTTAGTCCTCTCTCCACTAGATTAAAGAGCCTATTGGTACCCAGTATTTTCTCCCCAGGAAGATACTTATACAGTGTAATCACCTTGCCTCTTAAAGACAAGCAGACTGAGCTCTTTCAGTCTTTCTCGCTATAAGATGTAGTTCTGGGTGGAGAGTGTTTAAATGCTGTTTCCCAGAACATCCCCTTCTCTTAGCTCATGGATCAGCCTTTCAGCCTGATATCTATATGCACTGAAAACTTTGCATTTGTGTAGTGATTACACAATGAAGAATTAGTATCTAGTCCAGAACCATCTGCTGCTTATATTGGTGGTCAGCAGTGAGTCATTAGGCATCTTCCTCAGCAGAAGACAGGTTATGTCAGTGTTAGGTGGCTGTCAGTCAACTGGAATAATGTTAACTCTTCAACTCTTACGCTTTTGGTGCAGTAATAGAATTAGTACTTAGAATTTCAATATGATAGCAAGTTTCTTTTCAATGTTTATACTTTCCTTGCTGATGATCCTGGTCTGCAGCTGTGGAGAAACTACCTATAAGGGAAGAAGTAAAGACATCTGTTTTTTACTCCTTCTCTCTTTCCATGCATTGGTGACAATTTTGTGAACTTTGCAATGATGCCTGAAATATATAAAAGCTTGATGATCTAAGGATCTAACTTGATGTTTCTGTTGTATAAACCAAAATGCATTTAACTCCAAGTTAAGGTTATTACATCAATAAAGGGATATCTTGTCTGATATTTGGCCTTCCATAGTCTTAAATAAGAGTGCACTGTACTTTACCAGCTGGCACTGAGGTAGCTAGGCTCATTCTATAATTCTATATGACTGTCATCATGATTCCTAAAGAAACAACTGACTTTTTCACCTTTCCAGGGTTCCAAAAGGCTTCTTAGAGAATGGGGATCTCTCTGAAGTAGATTTCTAGCTTCCTTGTTAAGGAAGCTAAGTGTGACCGATTGTAGGAGAGAAGTGTACTTTTAACATAGTTTAATGGGTTGTCTTTTTGTAACTCATTTTATCAACCTATCTCCCAAATCACTTGGGATTCTGCAATATGAGATGCGGTACTCTTTCTGCCTTTCCTAGATGTAAGTGTATTGTTTCTGCATCACTACTTGTCCACCTGTGAATGGCAAATCAAACCTGGGTTTTCTGCGGGGTCACCATGCAGGTCCTGGTAAATTTATTTTTAGTCATTCTCATTGCACTTGAATTTAGAGTTAGAATTCCTGCTTGTAGCCTAGCTTTAGTATCAAGCTACCTGGAAACTGACTGATTCACCATAATGTACCAAATGTAATGCAGAATGCTGTTCTTTATGTTGCTTGCAACATATCTTTAACTGATTACTAAATTGGACTTTTTTTTATGACATCTTGCCTCCTTCGTAGGGATTTCTCATGGTCTCCAGGGGGTAACATAATTGCGTTTTGGGTGCCTGAAGATAAAGATATCCCAGCAAGGGTGACACTGATGCAGCTCCCCTCCAGACAAGAAATCCGTGTGCGGAACCTGTTCAATGTGGTGGATTGCAAGCTGCATTGGCAAAAGAATGGAGATTATCTGTGTGTGAAGGTAGACAGGACTCCTAAAGGTACACAGGTATGTGCTTCCTAGGTGTGTTCATAAAACTGGTTCTGTCTCTGCTTTGCTTTGGTTTTTGCATTTCAATATGGATTGATAAAAATGTGTGAATCAATTACTTGGTGTCAAAACCCTCTCATTTTTTCAGTTAGGTTTTTAAGGGCTATGTGTAAGGTCCTATGGGCGCTTAATGAGCATTGGACTTGACATCACTATCCATTGGGGTTCTGCAAGATCAATGAAAGTATGTCTGTCTTATTTTTGAAGCACCTGGGGACAGACCCCCCTTCTTTCAGCATTTGTTGTATTCGTTTCAGCTGGTTTTGGTCCCACACATCTGTGGGACCTACCATATGTTTCAGTCCTCTTGAAATAGTCTCAACTTCTGTACCGTAGAAAGCCTGTTTTTGTTAACTCACAACTTGCTGAAGAAACTCCTGTTTTAATAAAGGTCTTTAGAAATTATTCATGATCTTTCTGTGTTATCTTCCATCCTCTAGGAAAATAAGCCCCAAAATGTCTAGTTTTATCCTCTTGAAGTACTAAAGTAGGCCAGTTGCATAGTCAACCTCATAGTCCTGTATTAAAATGAATTATACTAGATATTTGACCTATGTTGACTTTCACAGGGTGTGGTGACCAACTTTGAGATCTTCCGAATGAGAGAGAAGCAGGTCCCTGTGGATGTGGTAGAAATGAAAGGTAAATCCTAGAGACAAATGTGCTAACTATTTTTCTGACGTTGTGTATTTATACATACAGTATTCATCAGTGAATAAACTGACAAAATATTGTAGTGTAAAATGTTACAACTAATGGGTTTTAACAGATGAAGGACAACTGGATGGCAAACTTGTCTCTCTGTCTTGGCCCAGCTATTTCTGAATCTAAAAAAATTGCCTGGCAAACTGTTTTCTGCTTCAGTTGCTGTACTTTGACAACAAAGGAGAAGCTTCCCTAGTGGGAGACTGATGACTTAGTTAGAGCTTTACCCTTCTGTCTGAGGATATTCTGTACCAGGCTGGAAAAAAGCTGGAGTAGGTGATTGTGAACACCCCATAAGTATTATCCTCTGCATTTGTCTGGTTGGCTCACTAGAAGCAAAGCAGCAGTAGAAATCTTAATACCAAATTGCTCATCATAATGAATGTTCTCTTTCATATCCAGGATTTCTTCAGTCCTGTATACAGTAACTGCTTGGAATTGAAGTTGTGTAGAGAATGACTGACTTAACTCAAGAATTTTTTGTCCCTTTGTACAATGTTGGCTTTTGACACTTCTTTACATCTGTTGCAGAAAGTATCATAGCCTTTGCCTGGGAACCAAATGGAAGCAAGTTTGCTGTATTGCATGGAGAGCCTCCCCGAATTTCTATCTCCTTTTACCATGTCAAAAACAATGGGAAAATAGAGCTCATCAGTAAGTAGAGTTGACAGCAGGAGTACAGGTGAAGGAATCTAGGCATTAAGCACTTTATGTGGTGGTAGCAACCTGTTTACCCTGTAGACTTCTTACAGTTGCTTTTTCATAGACCGTTTGATACTTCTGGGCCCTGACGGAGGGCATGGGAGAGAACATGTCTTGAGCATGCTGCGCTCCAGCTGTCTTGGGCTGGGAGAACAGCCCTGAGAGCAGGGGTATCAATTTATTCTGTAGTGAGGGCCAAATTACCATTTTATTCAGAGTCTGGGGGTTGAAAATGAAAGGTCCACTGGTAAAATATTAATCTTGCGGCCTGTGCCCCTTTTGCTGGCAAAGTTAAATACCACCTTTCTGTGACAGGGCAAAAAATGCATTTTTGAAACTTTCTTTCCTCTCTCCATTAATTCACCTTCTCTACACTTCCTCCCCAGTATTTTAAGGATTTCCGCCCTTTCTCAACTTGGACATTCTCTCCTTCTCCACACCCTCCATTTTGGATTGTGGGCCTTATATTGATTTAACTTAAATCCGCAAGGAATCAGCTTAAACTAAATTGTGAAAAAGCACTCTTATGCCAAAAGAAGTATCCACATAAGGGGTTGCACCAATTTAACTACATCCGTTTCTAAACAATTTTAGTTAAATTGGTACAACTTGTGTGCTAAGGCTTTGGGGATTCCTGATTCTCTCTGCCTGCAAATGCACCTTTTTGAATGTTTGATCATCCCATTGTTTTCAGTTTAATCAGTGAGAGCAGATCCATGTTGGGTTTCATTCTTCCGATTAAAATACGACTATAGTAGACATGTTGCTTGTTAATTGCAGAGCTCAGCGGTGCCTTTTTGAGGACTCTGAGTGCCTGTCAATGTGATTGCTACTAAGCTTCTTGATACCATTGGGTGGAGACTTCCATCCTTTCTATGTTGGCATAAATACAAATTTTGTTTCCTTTCAGAAATGTTTGACAAGCAGCAGGCAAATACGATATTCTGGAGTCCGCAAGGGCAGTTTTTAGTATTGGCTGGCTTGAGAAGGTGGGTATCGCTACTTGGCATTCTGAGAGAGCTCATTTTAAGTCAATGTAATGCTCTCAAAGAGCTAAAAAAAGATAGTCTTGATACAGTAGTGTGAAGGCTATCTGTAAGACAAATAGCCAAAATCTTAACCATCTGTCAGGTAGAAAACCTGCTTGTATTAAGAGGATTATCTTTGTTTGGAAGAATCTAATTTTGACATACAGTAATCTGCCAGTTAGCCTTTCCAGGGTCTACATGGATTTTAATTTGTTTGCAAGTGATTGAGTTTTTCTTGAAGATAAATTTACCTGGTTGTAACTTCTACGTATTTTCTTGCCCTCTTCTGCCTGAAATTTAATTTCCTGAAGTAGCTGGCCTCCTTACATCAAAGGTAGTTAGTGCAGTAGATAAAATAACACCTCTTGTTCTAGAGTAACAGCCGTGTTAGTCTGTATTCGCAAAAAGAAAAGGAGGACTTGTGGCACCTTAGAGACTAACCAATTTATTAGAGCATAAGCTTTCGTGAGCTACAGCTCACTTCCTCAGATGTTTCCACGATATGCATCTGAGGAAGTGAGCTGTAGCTCACGAAAGCTTATGCTCTAATAAATTGGTTAGTCTCTAAGGTGCCACAAGTCCTCCTTTTCTTTTTACCTCTTGTTCTGTGGCTAGCAGAAAATCCAATTTTATTTAGTCTATAAAAACAATTAATGAGATGCCTGTGTTTATATTGGATGCCTCTTCTGCCATCATATCAGATGAGGAATGAGGTTATTCTAATCTCGCCCACCATATTGTTCTCTTGGCTAAGTTTAGAATTCACGTCAGCTGTTTACTTCCTTAGTCTAAATAGAAAGATGAGGGAGCCCCTCAGATTTCTCCCCCAGGCAGCAATACAAATGACTTATTCTATAAGAATTTTTACAATCTCAGATAAAATCATAACGGGGCTTTTTCTGATTTAAATATAACTTGGGGGCCCTGTCAATTTTGGTAAATCTGTCATAGCATTTTAAAAATCATCTTGAATTTCATGGTTACAGAAATTTAAATCTTACATATTCATGATTTTTGACAAATAATAGCATTTATTTAAAACATGTAAAGCCCTTAGGTCAGCATTTCTCAAACTGGGGATTTCACCCAGAATGGGGTGGCAAAGATGGGGGGAGAGGGGGTGGTCACAGTATTGCCACCCTTCTGTGCTGCCTTCACAGGCAACCGTGGAGAAATAAGGGTGGCAATACCATATGCCACCGTCACTTCTGCGCTGCTGCTGGGGGCAGCACTGCCTGCAGCCCTGGGCTCACGGCCAGCCGCTGCCACTCTTCGGCCACCGTGCTCTGAAGGCAGGACAGAAGTAAGGGTGGCAATACCGTGACACCCCCCCCCCCACACACACACACACACTAGTCAGATTTCACATTCTGTGAGGGTGTGTGTTTGTTTTTTTACAGCCATGAATTTGTAAGGGGCCTAAGTGTAACTGATGCTGAAGGGAGCAG
Organism: Lepidochelys kempii; assembly: GCF_965140285.1. Classification (NCBI taxonomy): domain Eukaryota; kingdom Metazoa; phylum Chordata; order Testudines; family Cheloniidae; genus Lepidochelys; species Lepidochelys kempii. The sequence goes on along the minus strand of NC_136389.1, from coordinate 11,818,560 downwards.
TCACTTTTTCCTCAAGTCTGTCTTTCTATCATATAAGATCTCAAAAAGTTAGGGTTTGCATTCAGGTCATGGCTTCTTATGGTAAAGATGTCTTGTATGTCCTTATAAATGCCCTGTACATACCATTTTTCCTTTCATTAACCATACTAATGTTAGTGTAACTTTCTTAGACTATTCTCTTAGCCAGTTATTTAAAATCCTTGAATATATAAACGGGACTCTCTGGTAGGAGTAAGGAGGTTTTATCACCTCTGTATTTGGCACTGATGTGACTGATACTGGAATACAGTGTCCAGTTATGATATCCACAGTTCAAAAAGGATGTTGAAAAACTGGAGAGAGTTGAGAGAGTAGCCATGAGAACGGTTAGAAAATTTGCCTTCTAGGCATACAGCAGTTCTCAAAAAAGCTGGTTTTAGAGTTTAATGTACCCACCTTACATACACCCGCATCATATGTCATTTCAAAGCTTATGCTATGTATGTTTAGCTGAGATATGATATGGAGGTGTCAAGTGGTGCTGTAAGCCTTAGGCAGGGTGAAACAGTGGATCCCAAAGTGAGTGTCCACTTCTGCACAGTTCCAGAAACATTGCAACATGATTGTGACTACAGCTTTTAATGTTCGTTGAATTTAACACCTTAATGTAGTGTTTATTGGTCAGTTACCAAATGAAAATGTGTTGAGACGTTCATTGGATTTGCATTGGTACTATTTTTTTCTCCAGAAATGATGAAGCTTTTTAGCATGTGGCAAAAATGGTGAATATCAATGTTTTGCAATATACTAACGTGAAATGTTCTCAATCACATATTCTTAATTGTCAAAATATCTCTCACGTGATTATAAGTTTTCTATCTTTTCAGTTGAAATTTGCTGACCAAATCAGTCTCTCACTGAGACTGTGCATCAGCAACAGTAGATTGCATGCCCACAGTTTGTGCTGCATAGTGGGTAGATAGACATGTATCTGAATTCATAATGTAATGCTTCTCCATCTGTAAGCTTTTGTGTGTACGGTATAGCATTGTCTGCCTGGTAGAAGATTTTAATTTGTAACTGCCTGTCCATGCAGTATTAACCTTTTGAAATAGTATAGAAACTAGCTTTTTAATTCAGTGACACTTAATGCACATATCAGTGTCAGAGATGACAGTATACAGCTTCATATTATGAATATGCAAAGCTGTGAGAGAAGTGATTTAGCAAAAAAAAAAAATAGTGAAGACAAAGTCCTTGCCTCTGTATTGGAAATGGGTTTCAGCTCTTACCAACAATATGACAAACCCTTTTGACCCTGAATCACATCTGGAGGTGCTTTTCAACATATCTACTGAACTGCATGTAACATCAGATATAAGAGTCTCTACTTAAAACAGCAGATGTTGCTGAAGAACAAATTGAAAGATTTGTGAGAGGTGCACTTGATTATGATGGGAGACACCGCTTCAGCCCAGTCAAGAAATCTGGCACTGACATTTACTGGCATGGCCAAGACCACCAAATTGAAATCTGGCAAAGGAGGGACCATCAGAGCAGCTATTAGTCCAAAAATTGTTTTCCACAGTGTACATAAAAGATGCAGTGGCGGTCATACAAATGATGTCTGGAGACAAATTTCACTCATTCAGTGAGTTGGCTGCTGAGCACTTGAGGCAGGTCCTAAAAGGATTTGACAAAGCTAGTTCCATAGTCTGTCTTTGACAGCTATAACTGTAACTGTGAAAAGTGCAGGAAGATTGCACTGGGCAGGTTCCGAAGTGGGATGCAAGAAATACCAAGTAATTGGATGTCCTGTCCTTCCATATGGAGAGATTCTAAAGTTGGTGTCCAAAAAGCAGTCGCTTGTAAAATTCCTCTGTGAATATATGGTTCAAAGTGCACCAGTGTAGGAGCACCCAGAGTACAAACATACCACCTTGCTGGAGGCTTTTCCAGTGGTGAAGTAGTAAAATACGTCACCAGTAGAGGTGTTGAAAGAAGTTCAGACTAGCACAGTACGCGAGAGGAAGCAGAGACAAAGATGCTTCTGAATGCTGTATGTACCAGTATGGCTTTTGGGTCTCTGGATGTCAAAGGAACCATATTAATTAAGTCACTGATGCAGATGTTTTGGTCCTTGCTGTTCATTACTTTCCAAAAATGGAACATGCAGATAAGATATGGATTGAAACTGGCACCATTACCAGCACCACTGACAAGCGTCACTTCATACCTGTGCATACAATTTGATGCACTCCCTCCTGACTTCTGCAACATATTTCCTATTTCCTGTCCATGCATTAATAGGATGTGACTGTCATCCCTAGTTCCAATTGCAGAAATAATCGGAATTTAATGTTGTAGAAACACAGGGAACTTACTCCCAGTTTGGCGAGATCTCTGAAGCGGTGACTGACAAGTGACAATTTCTGCAGCAAGGAATCTGGTAGCAGTGCTGTATTACAAGACAGAGAAAAGGAGACCCACAGAGACCTGAACTGCATGTATTTCAGTGTAGTCATCAAAAAGGGCAAGTCACTGGCCAAACTCCCATTATGTAAGGACGGTTTTGAAGAGCATGTCAGCAGAGCATCTTGGCAAACAAAGATTTGGATGTCTTTGTGCAAAGGCAAACCAAATATTGGACCACCATTGCAACATGGATGGAAAAATATGGATGAACTACTTCCATATTCTTCAAGGGCCCAATGGCATCTAAGCTTCTACAAGACCTTATTTGTGCCATTACTAGTAAAGGGCCACTGCAAAATCAGCTGTCTGTAGTCAGAACAATCTTCACTGCACAGAACTGTGAAGACTGGTAATCCATGTGCTCTCAACACTTCATGCTGGGCAAGATAATAATATTGACTAGAAATGTCACCAACACTGTTACATTTCAATGACACCTGTACAAATTGATTATTTTGTTGTGATGCTGTATACTGTTGCCTCTGATGCTGTGAGGCCTCAAAAAAATCCAATGTTATGCCTTGAAATAATACATAGAGTCATAACACACACTTTTTTCAAAGTGGTCATTTCAACATGTTGATGGTGTCATTGTTTATCCCGGTTTTTATGGTAATGGCACCACTTGAGAGTTCTCATACCTCATCTTAAAGTAGACATCATAAGCTTTCAAGTGATGCTCACATGTGTAGAGAGGGTACACTAAGTCGACTATATCAGTGGTGTCTGCCACTCAGCTATGATAGTGATAGACTTAGGGAGTGCAGTCTATTTAGCTTAACAAAGAAAAGGTGATGGGGTGACTTCATTAGTCTATAAGTACCTACATAGGGAACAAATATTTAACAATAGGTTCTTCAGACTAACAGGTTTAACACAATCCAGTGTAAAGTTTTTTAACAGTGAAAGTAATTAACCATTGGAACAGTTTGTGGTGGATTCTCCATCTCTGACCATTTTTTAAATCAAGATTTAAGATTTTTCTAAAATATATGCTCTAGGAATTATTTTGGGGAAGTTCTATGGCCTGTATTATACAGGAGATCAGACTGGATGATCATAATGGCCTTCTGGCTTTGGAATCTATGAAAAGCAATGTGGTTATTCTATGTATTACTGGGCTTTACACATGTTAATGGTAAAGCCCTGCTTCTCATTTAGAAATCTGTTTTATTTTTTACTTTGTCTTTGCTACAGAAATAACCACATTTACACCATGCTTGTGAAATTTTGGCTGTACCCCAAGTGCATTCATAATGTGGTTTCTTTATGACTTTGAAGGGGAAAAAAATATGTTAAGGAACTTTAAGCCTACAAGGGTTAAAACTATTCCCCATTGTTCACAAAAATATAAAGAAACAGGTGTGATTTTAAAAACCCTTGGGCGAATCCATTTAAACACCAGCAATGGGAAAAATGTTAATATTGATGGGATTTTGTGGGGTGAGTTCATAAAGAATGTCACCTCCTAGTATAGATTCCTCTTCCCACCCCACCTTTAAAAAGGTCAGAGGGAAGTGTCAGCGGGCCTGGATCACATTTCCATCTTGTTCCTCATTGTTTGCCTTTGCAGCATGAATGGTGCCTTAACATTTGTTGATACATCAGACTGCACCGTGATGAATATTGCTGAACACTATACAGCCTCGGATGTAGAGTGGGATCCTACAGGCCGATATGTTGTGACATCTGTGTCCTGGTGGAGCCACAAGGTACTAAAGTTTCTGCTGTGATGTCTCCCTGCATGTTTAAGAGGGTCAATCTGGCTTTTCCTATGTTAACTACAAAATAAAGATATGTAGCGTTACTTGTATCTGTCAGTGGGTAATAGCTCCTGGTGTAATTCTTGCATGCCTATTTCACATACCAACTCATTGCTTTCCTGTGTCAATGAACTACTTCCTTATTATTCCAATCAGTGTACTGTATCTTTTTGATATGCAAGTATAAGGTTTTTAGTCTTTCAGATTAGTTCAGGAGCTTTCTTACTGCAGTTCAGATATCTTGGAAGGGCTGGTGGATACCTCTGCTTTGGATACTTCATAGGTGCTTCATTTTTGAAGTAGTATAACTTTTTTCTTTTTCTTTTTTGAGGAACATTACTTCAACTTAAAGTTAAAATAAGAAAGGGAAAAAAACCAAAACTCACACCCACCCCAAGCAGAGTGTTCACCCTAAAAAGGTAGAAGTTCCAAAGACTGAGTCCCACTAGGGACTTTCCTGTTGCTGTTGATTTTTCCATGGAATGCATTCAGATATATGACAATGGGGTAGAGCAGTATAAAACCCTTAGACATGAGTGAGATTTCTCACTTGCTGTTTTCCAGGTGGACAATGCCTACTGGCTGTGGACCTTCCAGGGTCGTCTCCTCCAGAAAAACAATAAAGACCGGTTCTGCCAGCTACTGTGGAGACCCCGACCTCCAACCTTGCTCAGCCAGGATCAGATAAAGGTATTGTATCTCAGTTTAACTCTTCTGGTGTGGGCATTGGTGTAGAGAATTAAAGAGTGGTCTAGTCACAAAGGGTGTGGCTTAAACTGGGGAATGGAAGACAACTCTACAGCAGTTTGCCTTACCACTAAGCAGAGACAATGTGAGAGCTGTTCACAAATTCACTGGGGGAATCTGTATGTTGAAATGGTTCTGTGTACGTTAACAGTACTCAATTTGAGTAGTCACTATTCCTATCACAAACTTATTTTTTGGTGTGTGTGGGGAGGTGGGAATGTTCTGAGGAAACTAGAAGGAAAGGTAATAGGAGCAGAGAGAACTGTTGAAAACTTGGATAAGGAGCAGACTTTGGCTATCCAAACTCCAGTGGTTGCTCAGGTACAGAAAAACTGAAGGTATCTATAGACCTAAGCAAGGAAGAGAAACTATAAATGACAGACGAGAGGGGATTTTTTTTATAGACATAAGCAAACTTGCAAAAATGCTGAGTATACCTGGGCATATCTGAAGTGGCACCCTCTTATACATTAAGGTGGTCTCTAGTACTGGTTGACATAAGTTCTCTGTTGCAGCAAATTAAGAAGGACCTGAAGAGGTACTCCAAGATTTTTGAACAGAAGGATCGTCTAAGCCAAACCAAAGCCTCAAAGGTAAGAAGCTTCTGAGATCCAATGAATCAATGAAAGGCAGCTGAGGTACTTGTAACTCATATTAATCTCGTGTCTCTGTCTAATTTCACGGACTGGGCCATATACTTTTGGGTCTGCTGCTGCCTCCAAGCTAATCGATGTTGTCCCTTATCTTGAGTAGGAGAAGCCATTGTGTTTTATGTCCAGGTTTCCCAGATTGTCCCCACATGATCCAGCCAGGAACATCATGAACTCAAGCACAAGCATATGTGTAGGGAAGGCAGTAAGGCAGAATTTGCTGGTTCTTCACTTGAAGAAACTGAGGCATGATGTTACTGGCATATGTTGGAGGAGGAATCAGGAAGAGTTTCTGTTAAATAAAGATACTTGAGTAATCTTGGCTGGCACTTGTGGGTTCCTGGTGACTGCCTGTTAGCCAGTTTTAGTATAAAAATTTCACAGAAACCATAAACCCATCTTGCCATGTTGGAGAAAGGTGTCTTAAACACCGATGATTATCTGTCAGAAGCTGCATTCATTAGCAGAAAACCCCTAGATCGCTTCCAAATGCATCCCACAAGGACACACTTTATTGATGGGCTTATTAACCTCTTGTTTTGCTTCTGTAGGAGCTCGTAGAAAGAAGACGTACAATGATGGAGGAGTTCAAGAAATACCGCAAGATGGCACAAGAATTATATTTGGAACAGAAGAATGAGCGTCTAGAGCTGCGAGGAGGTAAACCAGCCACTGGCAGCATTGTAAAGATGTGGCTTTATCAGTTAATTTTTTTTAAAGCACCAAATAAACATCACTCAGGCTATAGAAGCAGTCTTTGGTAGTGGATCAGTGTTTGGGAGTTGAAGACCACCTCTATGTGATGGGTTGGGGTCCCTTTTAACAATTATTCCCCCTCCTGCCAAAAATAATCCCTCGACCCATGCCCTAGCAGGTTTGCTCACTCCTCAGCTATTTTTTCCGTCTGCTATCTTGAGGTGGTGAGTAGTGAGAAGGCTACTGTTGCTGCCCATTGTGGTCAGTACTGATGGCTTTGCATGTAACATGCTGGAGGCCAGTGATTATGTTAAAATACCTTTTATTTTAAAGGTGCTTCTCTGCTGTGTATTTTCCTTTTTAGCAAATGCATTAGGCATTTTTGCCTCCTTGGTGGAAGTATTCAGGACTAATGCCTCTTCTTTTCTTCCAGGGGTGGACACAGATGAGCTGGACAGCAATGTAGATGACTGGGAAGAGGAGACTGTTGAGTTTTTTATCAATGAAGAAATTATTACCATTGCAGAACCAGAGTAGTCCAATAAAACTGTGGTAAGACAGATTTGCCTTTCAATTGAGAAATATCTTTCCTATCAGCTGTTGCAGCGTACCTCCAACCTGTGTAAAAGTACTTTCTGGGAAAGCTTAAGGCTTATAGAGTGCAAAAATGAATGTTTCTATTCCTTTGACGAGGCTTTTGTACTTTGCTCTCAGTTGAAAGGTTCTGAATGGCCAATTGTAGTGCCAGTGGCCAGAAATGATAAAGGCTTTCTTTCTTCAAAGTGAATGGTTAGGTCAGCTCATAAATCTACGGGCACTTTCCAGTGTGATCCTTTCAAAGACTGAGAATCTGAGCCAATTCTTAAACATGATGCATTACAGGCACCTGATGAAAGTGCCTATGCAGTATGACAAATGTTTATAATGATGCTAGTGGAGAGGTAAATTTTGTGTTCTGGTTATTGGAAGGACTAGAACCTTGAATTGGTGTAAACAATGTTCTGATGCACTATGTAAGAAGGTTTAATTACAGAACAAATTTGTTGCATACTCTTAAGTCAGGTATTACTCTTGAATTGACCAAAAGTCCTCATGCACTCTGCTACCTCTTCCTAAAAATGCCACTGAGATTTCAACATTTAACAAACATTTGTATTTAGTGTTACTGAAAGCACTTATTCATTATAAGTGTTTATTTGAAGCCTGTTTTAATCCAGAAGGCTGATTATCTTGCTGCATACTCCAACATATCCCCCAAATATTGGCAACAGGTATTGCAGATCTAGTGGAGCTTTCCTCCTTGGACACTTGCCAGACTGTTGTGAAGGAGATCCAAACCCTGAACCCCACTGTAGGCCTCTGGAGTCTGAACAGAGCACCATGTCTGGCTTGGTGTGTCTAGGCACACTTATAGGATGCAGTTCCTCTTTTAGCACCCCCTCCTGAGAGCCTAGCCTCTGGGACCAGTGCTGACTGCTCAGGCTCCCTTGTAGCTTAAACACATCTCTCCCAGAATTCCAGTCATAGTGGATGCTCTAGTTTTGAGTTAACTCTTCAGGGGAACATGAGGTGTAGCACACAACACACAGACTTTGCATGCGATTTTAAAGACACCATGGCTTTTTACTTCAGCAAGAAAGCACTGATCACTTAAAGGATAACACCCTGAATGCACACAACACACAGACTCTAGAACACGCTTACCTTGAGGGACAATCTGTGTTCAGAATTTCTTCCTGCCTCATCTGGCTTCTGCAGCAGCTTCCCTCAGTTTGAGCTGGTGAAAATGGCTGAAGATCCCAAGTATAGCAGCTCCTGCCCTCTAACTTTCTAGTCTCCTCTGTCAAGTTGCCTCTGATCAGCCTCCTCAGGTGATTACAGACCCCTGCAGGTAACTTTGTTACCAGGCAACATCTCCCCTGACAGTTCTCCTGGGTAGGAGCCAGGCTTTTGTCTCAAGATGCTGTTTTTTCAATAGAGGACCATCAAGACTGTTAGCCCTATGCCACTACATCTTGGAGTTTCAGTCCAACATGGAGGTAATAAAAAGATGGCAGAGAAATGAAAGGGCAACCCGTTCAGAATGACATTTATGGCTTGATAAAGTTGCATAGAATTCATACTCTGAGTTCCTAAATCGTACAGACACATTCCCCAAATCATCACAAGAGGATAGCCCTAGTTACTAGATCTGAGAAATGTGTACTTAGAAGGCTTAAATCATTTTTGTGTTGAAGAGGAAATATTGTTCAGTGGTTAGGACACTAGCCCAGGACTCAAGGGATCTGGATTCAATTCCCTGTACCATCTCAGACTTCTGTGTGACCATGGACAAGTCACTTAACTATGTAGTGACTGGAGTTAAGGCAGCAGCAGCAGCAGCTCTGCCCCCAGCAGCCCCATCAGTGTTAGGGCTGAATACTAAAACCTCCTCACCCGTCCAAAAATGCACAAATGTCACTTACATTCTCTAAATATGTTTTTAGTTCCAGTGGCCAGGGATGTCCTCTTGCCAATATTTGGGGGATGTGGAAGAGTGGAGGTAAGAAAGGGGGAGAAGCAGTCTTCTGGATTAAATAGGCTTCAGCTAATGAGTTACTTGGGAAGCACAACAGCAAAGGGTGAGTGGAGTGTAGTTGTAGAACTGCCTTTCCCTTGCTAGCAGCTGTGAGTTTGGAGTTTGTTTTGTGTGAGGCACGGTACTGACTTTGACTTTTCCTTTTTTTCCTTCTTTGCAGCACCGCCATATCTTGTACTGAAAAGGGGTTCATTTATTTTCAGAAAGCCTACACCATCTTCGGAATTTTTAATCCATATTCTCTCACTCTGGACGGTGAATGCACCAGGTTCTCTCCATTCTGACATATTGTAGTGCCTTTAAACCTCACTGTCAGCAGTGGGGATATTTGAAAGGCACTGCTTTTAAATTTTTATTCATTTGGGAGGCGTTGTCTTTCTTTTTAAATCCACCACCAGTATTTGCTGTCTGACTCCTGTGCATTGCTTACCAGTTGGCAATTTTGAACTGTTGCCAGTAGGTGAGCATTATCCGTGCACCTTCCAAAGTCTTGCATGCTCACAATGCTTCTCTTTGCAGAGGACTCTTTTTATGTCCCAGGTGCATGGACAGGTGTTTGTTTTGTATGGGGAAAGATCAGCAGGAAAACCATTTTTCATATGATGTATGTTAGTGTGCTGAAGCAGCACTACAGTGGGCTGTACCCTCCTCCATTCAGATTGTGACAGAATTCAACAGGTTGAACGTGGAAATAAAAGCAGACCTATACTAAAAACAGGCCGTCCGTGTGTTCTGTAGAAATCTTCCCTTGAATGACCAGAGTTGATCATTATCTGAATATTAATCTGTCAGGGTTCAGAATTTGCAGCTTCATTTGCATCCCAGTTCCTTCATGGCTGCACTGATTTTTACATGGCGTATTAGGTGGCAGACCAGCTTACATGTTTTTAACAATTATGATGCAATGTTTTGAAGATCAGTGGATGAATTTCTGAGACCTACTTACAAGGTGTAGCTATTGGCAGCAGCAGGATTATGGGAGATTTCCTGGGTTTTATTTGCAAGCTTTGGTTGAAAATCTATTCAGAGGAACACACTCTTCATGTGTGCTTTTTGGATATACCAGGAAGCCTATATTCTGATGTCTGGAGCCCCATACCTTGTGGTGAAGAAAGTACAGAGTATTTAACTTCTGGTTCAACTCCTCTTGAACAAACTTCCATGCAGCAGCAGCAAAACCAAAAAACCTTAATCTAGTTCTCAGCAGATAAGAGCTCTTAAATGAGCATATTTTATGGTGAAAATACAAGTCAATACTGTTTCTCGTATCATCCAGCTTTTTCATCCTTCAGAAAAATTAATATTTATCATGGATGATGTAAGCAGAATTCCAAATACCCACACTGAATGTAGATCATTAAAATTTTCTAGATAATCCATAATCAAGTAATTATCCCTTAATCTTATTTTTTTAGTCTTTCAGAAGTGATTCTGCAAGGTTATAACATGTTGAAGGAATACTGTAATTTATTAAAACTACTTCCCTTATTTAAAATCACTTCAGTAGTGAAAAACTGTCTTGTGGAAGTCCAAAGATCAGTTGCTAATAAGATTTTGTTGATGGTTGGCATCCAGGATTTATTATGGGACTGAAGTAATTCATGTAGTGGGGGTGATCTGCTCCTCTACCCATCAACAGTCCCAGAACTCAGCTTGTGAAGTGCATTAATGTGAAATGTCAAACTGTCTGCCATTTTGACAGATAGATAAGTGTTAGTTATATGTTCTGACTATTTCTGAAGAGGAAAATATTCTCCCATAACATGTTGTGATCTGAATTTCTGTTTAATCGTTGGGGTATGGAGAATAAGTTTTAGTCTTGTCCAGTATGCCTTGTAGTTTTTCAGTGACGCATCTATCTTTTTGGTATAGGATACTCTATACCAGTAGCTTTCAAACTTTTTTTCTGGTGACCCAGTTGAAGAAAATTGTTGATGCCTGCAGAGTGTTGGGGTGCAGGGGTGAGGGCTGTGGGGTAGGGCTGGGAATGAGGGCTTCAGGTTGGGGTCAGGGCTCTGGGTTGGGGGTGCAGGCTCTGGGCTGGGGCTGAGGGGCTTGGGGTGCGGGCTTACCTCAGGCGGCTCCTGGTCAGCGGCGCAGTGGGGGTGCTAAGGCAGGCTTCCTGCCTGTCCTGGCACCGCGGGCCGCGCATGTGCCCTGGAAGCAGCCAGCAGCAGGTCCGGCTCCTAGGCAGGTGGGAACCAGTGCTTGGGGCAGGGGCAGCACGCGGAGCCCTGTGGTCCCCCCACCTAGGAGCCAGACCTGCTGCTGGCCGCTTCTGGGGCACAGTGCGGTGTCAGAACAGGTAGGAACTAGCCTGCCTTAGCCAGGCAGCACCGCTGACAGGATTTTTAATGGCCCGGTTGGCAGTGCTGACCAGAGCCACTTTGATCCAGTCCCTTCTATTCCGCAACCCACAGTTTGAAAACCACTACTCTATACTTTTTTTTGGCAATAAAGAATAGTGAAACTACTAGAGACAGAGATCTGCTGGACATGTGTGTTTTGGATATAGTAACTTAAAGCATCATGATCCTGGTCATGCTTTAGTGGGCTCCTTCGGGAAGAAAGAGATTTATCTCTGCAGGTCACCATTGAGCAAGGAGTATTTTTAAAATATTTATTTATGACGTAGTAAAGTCTGTTACTTATGCTTATGTTTTATGAGGCACTTTTGGAAGTCCAATTTCAACAACAATTTTTTTTTAACTTCAGTATTGACTACTGACACTGGTGACTCATGCTGTTGCTCTAGATGAGTTTCTTTTTTGTAGCACTTATCCTAAGTGTTTTTACAAACTGTGTAGTATAATAATCTCTCTGCCTGCCCCTAAAGTGCAGTTGTTCAACAATGTGGTAGAGCACCCTGACTCAAAACTTGACTACAGGAAAATTTCTAAGCATTTTACCTGGAACAGGGCTGCAAACACTTTTTTTGTGGGGGAAAAAGTCCATAGAATCTTTTAATCATTAAAGAGAGAGGCTACAACCACTTGCAATGTTTCTACCTAGAGGGAGACTTATCTACATCCCTGTAGTTCCTGCTTCTCCTTCAAGAGTGTCCTGGTCCAGTGTGCTTAGTGTGTGGTAAATCCCTACTATTGTCCATCTGATAGCAGGATGGGAGACTTTTTTTTTATTTTAAAAAAAAAAAAAAAAGGAAAACCAGACCAAGACCTTTATTGCTATCTCCCATTGTCTAGTAGTTGCTCTGTCCTGTTTTGTGTTTTAAGGTGTGTTTGCCTCAACCACTCACTGTAATTTTTCTGACTTCCGAATAACCTCTAATGCCATCACTGTTAAAATAAGCCAAACAGCCCAGGGCCTGTTATATTAAAAATTGGTTAAGTTCTTTGTTTAAATATAACAATTTTAAAAATCTTTTAAAAAATAAAATGCTTTTCTCTTGAAATGTTTTTTCTTTCATTGGCCATGAATGGAAGTAGATGGACCAAGTTGTTTCTTTATTTGTGCGCTAGCCTCCATGGTTGTATTAAGGCTCGCCCTAGGCTTGAGTCCTGTAACTTCTAAACTAAAGCTCTAGTGTTTTGTCCAGTTATGTCTTGCTTGGTATAATTTTCTATGCTAATAAACCCCAGTAATTAAAATAGAACACACATTCCTTGTTTTCCACTTTGCAGCAAACTATAGAGAGGGAAATCCGAGCGCTGCCGGGCCTACCCCCCTCACATGCCAACGTTAAGCATTCTATATAGGACTATGAAAAAGGACAAATCTTTCATTAGGGCTGCACCGCAAACATTTATCGTTGCTACACCTGAGAGGTTGGTGCTTAAGGTGTCCTTGGGAAAACAGGCATCTTCAACCATGCTGGTGGTGACGCCTGCTGAAGGAAACACATACAGCTAACGCTGGGTTTATTTTTCCTTGCACTGAATAATTTCCAGGGGCCAGCAGGGCTCCTGGTGTTCCGGCTCCCGAATGTTGTTCTTCCCCGCCTGCAAAGGAGCTGGAGGGGCCCAGGCAGCAGCGGAGCCTGAGGCCGGGTTTAACTGCGCTAAAAGCAGGCAGCGCTGGAGCTGCAGGCGCTGAGCAGGCAAGCCCAGCCCTGAGGCGCTTTCACCTGCAGGCAGAGGGCGTGTGGGCTGCACCCATGTGCTGAGCATCTTTGGGCCGGTTCCGTGGCCGGCCTTAGCATGGAATGGCACCGACGGGGCGTGTGGGAGTCGTGCCCAAACCCTGCATCCTCTACTGCCCGGGGCAGGGCAGCGAGCGCTTCTGTCTCGCCCGGTGGCTCCCTGGGGCTGGTGCAGCCCGGAGCTGCTGGCGGCTGCCTTGTGCTGCTACAACCACCCGCTGATGTCACCTGCCGCCGGGGGATCGCAGGTTGCCCTGGGCTGCGGCAGCAAACCGCTCTCCCTGCAGCCCGCTGGCGGGGGCAGCCCTTTCCGGGCGGGGCACAGGCACGCAGGAGGCCTAGCTCCAAGCCCCAGCTCGGCCATGAAGGATCTGAGCGTGGAGCAGCAGCTCACAGTGAGTCCGGCTGCCCCGGGGCACTCAGGCTGCTTTGGGCACATGTGACCTTCCCATCTACTGGGCAATCCCCTGCTGCGCCCACAGACCCCTTCTGCGAGCCCCGTGCAGCTCTGCTGCAGAACTTACTCCAGCCTGGGGGCCTGTAAACAAATCCTCGGAGGGCTGAAAGCACTGGGTTGGACAAAGAAAACACCCTGCAGGAGACAGACCTGTGGATAGGAAACGCTAGCAGGTTTGCCCCTTGTTTTCTTCTGGAGGTCCTGGGATAAGACTTTTCCAAGGCAACTGAGCATCTGAGCTTTTCCATCTGAATTGAAATTGTGTGTTAATACATGCTGAGTAGAAAGTAGGTTGCACTCATCAGAGTCCCAAGATTTTGGCATTTCTGTGTGGATCATGGGAATTTGCTGTTTTTTCAGTAATGATTGTGCACAGAGACAATTCTTTAATTAATCCTGCTCCCAAGTTTCCTGTGGTGTTTTTTTATATATATACATATATAATTTACAAAAATCTCTCACTCCTCAGACTTATTTTTGCCATGACCTTGTGTCAGAAACATGATTGCATCTGCAGAAATCTCTGCTTTTGAGCTCTAAACCACATAGTAACTACTGCACGTCACAGGAATCTCTTCTGTAATAATGTGTAATAGCATATAAAATATTTTGAGTTCCCTTATAGTGCCAGTAAGTCCTTACTACGGAGTCTGATCCTTTGCCACATGCTTTCTTGTCTTCCGTCGGTGGCTACAAATAATTTTTTTAATGTTACCTGCTTTGGGATGTGAGCAGTTACAGACATGCAAGAGAGGCTTGTCAGTCTTACACCATTGCCTGCTCTGCATGAGGAGGAACTGCTATAGATTGGGACTGAGGCACTTTTGAAAATGTTACCCTGAGCTGTCCCTTGGGTAGGGCGAATCAGGATGACTGGCCTTGGCCCTGCACTTCAATAAAATCGGGACTGTCCTGATATTTAGCCCTTTGTCCTGCGTCCTGCCCGATGTATGATTGGGATGCCATTTGTCCTGTTATTCAGGTGAGGAGGCAAACGAGGCGGCTGGTGGGAGGGGGTTGAGGGGGCAGGCGGATGGTGAGGAGGAGAGCGGTGGGCGGGCAAATGGGGCACGCCGGACAGACGGTGAGGAGACTAGCGGGGAGGCAAGTGGCGGGCAGGTGGGTGAGGAGGTGAGTGGGAGTGGGGTGAGGGGACGGGTGGGCGGACGGCAAGGAGAAGAGCAGCGGCATACGGAGGGGGCACGCTGGACGGATGGCGAGGAGACTAGTGAGGAGGCGAGCAGCGGGCGGACAGCGAGGAATGTGTGTGTGAAGAGGAGAGTGCTGGCTTGGTGGACAGCGAGGAGACTACCAGGAAGGCTGATTTGTCCTGGGCCCCGCGCGCCCCTAGGGATGCTCCTCCCTGCTCAGTCCCATGAGACTTAATCTCCAAAGTCACATCGGAGCTTCTAAAATTTCACCCAAAGTCTTTTAGACTTGATGATAAAGGAACAATCTATTCCAGGTCCTCTATGAATATTAAAGATCCCACAGAGTTAGGGTGCAACTCCCTATATCCTGTTAATACTCATCTGAAAGTCAGCCTTACTTTCTCATTGCTAGAGTTTAAAGTGTTGTGTACCAGGTGATACTGGATGGTACCTGGAACTGCCTCTTGACTAGACTAAATCGACACTTGACTAGACTTGTTATTGTGGAAATAGATTTGGGTTTTGTATAAACTCTTTGTATGCGACTACTGGGGCCTTATAGCAAGACTGTTTTGAAAATTGGTCACTCTTCAGATATGACGCATTAACCAAGTACTTTATATAGTGTTTCACTAGCGTTAACTAATGTTAAATGCTACTGTTGGATAGTATTATTCCATTATACTGATGGGAAATGTACACGTAGCGGTTAAGGCCAACACTCTTAAGTGACCACTGAAGTTGCGTGTCCACCTTGGGATAACAAGACTGGTTCAGACATGCTGAGTACTCACAATGCCAGGTGAAATCACTGGGACCTACTAGTACTCAGCATCTCTGAAATCAGTCCCCAAGCGGGCCAGGTTGGCTGCCCAAAAACTGAGGAATTAGGGGCCACGTTTGAAAATGTTGGGTTAGGTGGGCCAGAGGTTCCACAGTGAGTTAGTGGAAGAGCTGGGCTGAACCCATGTAGTATAGAAGAGAACCTAGTTTCTGTTTTGCATACACATGCCTGATCCACTACTACGCCATGTTGCCGCTCTATTTATTACTTGAGGTGTAAATTCGAAAACTCCAGTGCAGTGAACTACAGTCAAAGGTGCGCTATCAGGAGTCATTTGTGTTCTAATTAAAAGGATTCCTGTCCTTTTTATATATTTTTAATTTCCATATTTATAATATTGTCTACATTTGAAAATGTAGTTACATGATTGACATTGACTGAAATATTTATGTCTAGAAGAACATGCTTGTAACTGGCACTTCATAATGGTTCCAATCCTGCAATGAACTCCAGACTTTGGTGGAATCCCATTGACTCCAGTGGGGTTCTGCACAGGTTAGGGGTCAATCTACACTTAACTCATCCTAGGATCAGGGTCCTAGTGATTGTTACACAGGGATAAGCAACTGGGTATTGTGTTCTTCTGGCAGTAAACTTGGTACAATAAATGTATTTTGTGCAGTACAGTTTAAGAGCTGATGTAAAGAGCTGCCCATAGGAAGCCATTTGCAGTCCACAACAACAAATTTATTAGACTTACAAAATCTCGGAACCATGCTACATATTATTGGACACGATCTTTTGCTACCTTATCTATGAACTATTTACATATACGCAGCTCTAGAGCTCTTTCACAATATATTCTACACAGTGTTTTATGGGCATGGGCACAGTGCAGTGTGTGGGACAACATAGCCATAGATTGCTATGGAGTTATGTATTGTTTATGGGTAACTAACTAACAGTTTACTACAGACCCAAGCTGCCGAGTTCAGATCTAGAATATTTCCAAAGTTCAGGGGTGCTTAGATCTGAGATTTTGATTTGGCCCCATCTCTCAACATTACACTAAGCAAAACATGATGTAATCTTAAACCTTTGTTAAATGTTTGCTGTGTCACAGATATAGTGTCAATTGCATGCTGGGTAGCATTTTCTCCAGCTGTTTGAAAATATATCTTTCCTAAGTGTGTCTTCTTTGTTTTATTAATTTTTCTTCTCCCTGAGCTTTGGATAGTTAAAATGAGTGTGGCTGCAGCTGTTTATATGGCAGCATCATGATGTTAGCAGCAGTATTCTAGGAAAAGGATTTGTAAGTCTGTTGCTCATTGTAGCTCCAGATGGGGATGCTAAAGAGCAAAAACCGTTGTGATTTTGTAGGTCCTGCAAAATGGCTAATTTCACCCATATGGTAGTGAAATTCAACAAATAAGAGATTTGTGCGCTCCTCTTTGGTTTCTTCAGCTCATGTTTGTTTTAGTTTTAGCCCTTTTAAATATATAAAGTGGTGGTAATTTTTTTTATGATGATCAAATTCTAAGGCCAAAATATACAAATCTGGGTGCTCACGCAACTTAAATTCCCTTACCCTGACACCACGAAGTAAATAACCTATCATTGTAATCAGTGTTTTGGGGACACAATAGAAACACAATGTGTCTCAGCTCTGCAGCATCCAGAAACACTCCCACATCTGTGAATGGCGATGGTGTTGGTGGGCAGAGAAGTAAGCAAAACAGAATGGTCTTGGGTTTTGTTACTTTAGAAACAGAGCGGGTAGTAGGGAATTAGCACTTATTGAAAGAAAAAGTGAAAATTATTGGGGAATTAAATATTTTAAGCTTCTGTGGTGGTTTAAAAAATCCTGGAGAATAAAAAGATCAATATAAAGTTATTTCAAGTAGGTGATCATGTCACTTGAACAGAGAGAATGACTCAGTGATGGATCAGTCTGAGCTGGCTGGGGGAGTATTTATAACCAGCGCAATTCCTGTGTCTGTGTGCAGGTGGCTCTTTGGATTCGTCCAATCAATGAAGCTGAGCTGGAGGAAAATGCTGCTATCATTGGGTGGGTGACCAGGTGAGGTTGGAGCAGAGCAGCATGGGTGAGTTTACAGCTGAGCTGGTAGCTAGTGGCTTCCTGGAAGGAGAACCCAGGTGCTTAAGTGTTGGTGCCTCTGTCATGATGAAGAACAAACACAGTGACTCACTTGAACATGGAAAGGGTTATGGGGAGTTAAAAGTTCTGCAAACCTGGGCAGTGGTTGTTAGGACAGCTACAAAATTTGCAGACCCCTGAGAAGTCCCCAGATTCCCAGGGCTGGGAGCTAGGAGGAAGGTAGGAGACTGAACTGCTTTCATGACATTTGTTTGGGGGGAAGGAAGGGAAAAAGAGGGGATTACCCTTGAGAGTGCTCCTACAGGAGTTGGTTCATTCTCAACCTGTGGGAGCTGCCTGCAGGGCTAGGTTCATGAAACTGCTCAGGAACTAAACCCTGGAGAATTCACCAGGGCTGCTTGAAAGACATTATGTCCAAAGACAAAACTGTGAATTTTGGAAACTTTACAAACATAGGAATTACCAGATTGGTTCAGACCCAAGATCAATCTAGTCCAGTATCCTGTTTCCAACAATGGTCAATACCAGCACTTTCAGAGGAAGACTCAAGAAAGCTCGCATTAGGCAGATGTGGGATAATTTCCCTCCTGCATCAGGTCTCCAGATCCCTAGTAGTTAGAGATTGGTTTAAGCCAGGCGTTCTCAAACTTCATTGTACCACAACACCCTTCTGATAACAAAAATTATTATGCAACCGCAGCCAGGGGGACTGAATTGAAGCCTGAGCTTGCCCAGGCCCCGCCACCCCAGGTGGGGGACAAAGCTGAAGCTTGAACCCCACTGTCCTGGGCGGGGGGCCTGTAGCCTGAGCCCCGCCAACCAAGGCAGTGTGGGGCTCAAGCTTCGATCCCAGGCCCCAGCAAGTCTAATGCCACTCATGGCGACCCCATTAAAATGGGGTTGTGACCCATTTTGGAGTCCCAACCTACAGTTCGGAGCTTTTAAACCGAATGCTTCATGGTTTATATTCCTTCTAAAATTTATGTTAACATGATCTGTTGTAACACTGGATGTTCTTGATATCCATAGAAATGTTCAATCTCTTTCTGAATCTCGTTAAATTCTTTGTCTCAACAACATCCTGTGGCAATGAGTTCCACAGTTTCAGCCCATATTGTGTGGGGGAAAAAAATGTCCTTTGATCCGTTTTGAATTTGCCATCTTTTAATTTAATGGAATGTCCCATTGTTTGTGTGTTATGAGAAGAGAAAAAAGAAGCTCCCCATCTACCTTCTCTAGGTTATTCATTATTATATAGACTTTCGTCATGTCCCCTTGTATTCATCATCACTTTTCTAAGGAAAACAATCCCATTCTTTTCAATCTCTCTTCAGGTCCCTAATCAGTTTCATCAGCTTTTGCTGAAACCCCTCTAATTCTGCAATAGCCTCGCAGAGATGGGGTGACCAGTACAGCACACAGTATTCCAGATGAGCAGACCTTAGATCTGTGTCATGTGGGAACAATGAACTGCTGTGAAACATGCAGGCTGTCTTTTACATCATAAAGAAGCGAAAAGGGAACAAATCTATTTTTCCCTGTACAAATTCTTACAAGCATGGTTTCCATTTACTGAGTTATTTGTGGAACATCATTCTTTAAAGGCCATCAAGCTGGCTTGATAACAAACTTTATTTTTGTATAGCTTATTTAGAGATCACCTCACCAGCCCTGAGCTCTATTTTCCTCCAGTGGACAGGGAAGGATTCAGATATTGCATTGGTTTAAGGATCATTTTTACCCTGGAGAATCTCTCTCTCTTAGCCATGAAAATTACTGTAACAAATGAAGTGAACATGGGTTCTTTGGCAGTTGAATATCCTTGGTGGTTTCTTAGATAACGTTACTATTCTAATCTCAAGTATAGTTTACTTGGAGCCATTTCCACCCATTCACTGATGCCTAAAACGAAATTGACAGTCTTATGCTTCAGCAGTTCAGTCCACCAGTGAATGGTTTATAATTTTGTGTATGTTTGCACAATGCCTGTCAATCAAACAAGGCATTAACCCTGGATGAATGACACTAACTTTTGTTTTTGCTATCTAATTAAAAATAAACTTTAAAGTGAGGTGGAATACAAGATCCCATTCATGCACTGATCCCGATACCACATGAAATCAGTTGCAGGATTAGGGCCTAAAAGTATTACAGCCCACATTTCCAAAGAAAATGCCTAATGTAAATTCTCTGTGCCCAGGTGCGTGGGTGGAATCCAATGTTAAATCACACAGACAGACACTCATGCATTTACCCACTTTGCATGTGCAACTACAGATTGTGGACACAAATCAGGAGGGTCTTTTGGGTATTTGCCCCCTAGATATTTACTATTTTCAATTCTTTTTTGTCTGCATAGCTCAGAAAAAATTGCTTTTCTCCAGCAAGTGAAATTGTGCAAGTAATTAGCCTGGGATGTTTACTGGATGCTTCTGGAATTTTAGGCACAGGGAGGGGAATGGAAAACCCCGCCAAGCTCTTGAAGTGCCCAGACCAGCTACTGGGGATTTGCCCTACATCTTTCTTATCTAGTTACTAGTTAGACTGCAACACCTGTCTATGACTGCAACACCTGTCCTCCCATCTCCCCAGGACTTATTTGAACATTCCAAACCTGTTAGCCGCTTCACACAGACACTTTGGGGAAGATCCACAGCTGGTATAAATAGTCATGGCTCTGTTGGAGGCAATGGAGCTATGACCTTCATTCCTTTTAGAACAACCTGCCAGACAAGGTTCCCTAAGGGCTCCCCCTGCATGTGGAATGATACCTCTGTCTGATGTCCAGCATGGACAAGATTCAGTCCGCAGCTTTAAAATAAAAATGTCGCTGCATTAAATTCCAATAACTTACAGTCCCGTGGGGAGAGAAATAGGAGAATGGGAGCTTTATACCATTGGGAAGGGGAAATTCCAGCTTTCCAGTAGGTTACAGCCCCTTCTAGCCCTCGAAGGGCCTGAGGTTCTGGACTTTAGAACTGTGATATTTATGTAAAGCAAATCTATATTAGGTCATTTTTTGAAGATTTTACATTTATGAATTTTAATTTTTCTCTCCCTTGGAACCCGGCACAGCCAATTCCTGCTAAGGTGCCTGGCTTTACAGGTAGAGGGATACAAAAAAGAGTTCCAATGCATTTTTATAAAGAATTTTCCCTTAACATATTTAACATATAGCTAATGATGTGTCATGTTGTATTTGGCAACTACGCTATGGTGTGATATGAAGACTTTATCAGCACTTGTTCGGGATGGTCTGTATTACACACATGGTCTTGGTTCTTGTGAGTAATGCAGTCATCTCAGATGAGTGGCGACAGACCCTTTATGCTTCCCTGCAGAGTATTCCCTTATATCAGCGGTTCTCAAACTTTAGCAACTCAAGGACCCCTATTTCGATTTAAAATTTTTGCGGCCCCGCAGCTCAGCCCCAGGGCCCGCCCCCACTCCACTCCTTCCCTCAAGCCCCCTCTCCTCTTCCATCCTCTTTCCCCCTGCTCCCCTGAGTGCGTCACTCCTCCCCCTCCCTCCCAGCGCCTCTTGCACGCCCCTGAACATGTTCCCCAGCATGCAGGAGGCACTGGGAGGGAGAGGGAGGAGTTGATCAGAAGGGCTGGCGGTTCCCCTGGTGTTACCCTTGCGGACCCCCAGGGGTCTGTGGACACCAGTTTGAGAGACGCTGCCTTATGATATTATAATTAGTATATTGTATATTTGTGAAAATATATTGTGTGTATGTGTGAGAGAGAGAATGCAGTGTGTGTGTGTCCTCATCTATTCTCTCTGTCGTATGTGACTTCCATATCTGTGGTTATATTCTAATAAAGTATCTTTTGTAAAAAGTGTCGGTGGTGGACTGAGGACTGTAGTATAACTGAACGCTGCCACTTCTCGTGTGTTCTGAATGCTAAGAAATAAAGCAGAGTTACGCTGCAACCTTCCAGCAAGAGTATTTGTGTTTTTATCTAACTTTTCTGTGTGTATGCTGAAAACATAACAGTCCGCTGGAGCATGGATGGCACTAGCGAGGACGTGATCACAAATAGTATTTTCATCTTTGTTCCACTGATGCAAAGACTCTAGCTGAAACGTTCCCAATTCAAAATCTAAGAAAATAATCAAACTTTATTTTTGGACCCTGACACACTGCACGCATCTTTAGATACTTCAGCAAGATGTTAGCCGTTTTGATGATTTGGCAAAATTATTTTGTTCTGTGGAGCCAGAAATGATTTTGGAGCCCACAGAATTTGTAAAGAGAAAATGAAATGTGCTGAGTGAACCGTAGAGAACGAGAGAGGAATGTTGTGGTAAGTTTAGACATGGGGTACTTGTGTTAGGTCAGGCAAAACAATATTTTCCAGCGAAGACCTACGCTCTTTCTGACTGACTAGGAGGAGGTGTACGTGTCCACGACCAAAAACTTGGTAGAAGGAGTCATTTCTGGATACAACACAACCATTTTTGCATATGGCCCAACAGGTAACATAAATATTATACCACAGAGGGAGCAATAGCGGCATGGACTGGATTTGGAGCCGGGATAGGGCAGCGATAAGTATAGGGACTTGATCTGAAGTAACAAGGCCAATTAGTTGATCACGTTAGAACAGAGCAATAAAAATACCATTCTGGCTGCGAGATGTGAATCTTTATTTTAAAAGTTAAAGGGACAGCAGAGCTGTAGTAACTTTGAAAATAGATTTAATATTGGAGAGAAATCTTTCCTTTTAAAAAAGGGGGGGGGAAGGAGGGCTTCTCTATGCAAAGCTGAGTCTGTGTGATGATCACACAGGAGGGCAGATCCGGCTGCTGATAAACTGCCGTGGATTACATTAGAAGATAATTTTTCTCTGGAAGTTGATCTGTGCTGCTCTTCCCTGAATCTTTCACAGGGGCAGGGAAAACCTACACTGTGCTAGGGACAGACTGTGATCCTGGGATCTACATCCGCACCCTAAATGACCTCTTTAAAGCCATTGAGACAACCAGTGACAACATGGATTATACCGTCTCCATGTCGTACCTAGAGGTGAGGTGTCTTTGTTTTGTCATCTGGACCAATTCTGTGTAGAAGATGCTTTAAAAGAATAGCTTAGAGACACTCCTGCTGGGAGAAGCTATAAATCTAGGAGCCGGGGCTCCTGCATTCATTCCCCTATGGTGACTCCTACCTTGGGTCTAGAATTCTTGTTTCTTTTTTTTAATTTAATGCATAACACGCTGGCTAAATGTGACATTTCTCCCTAGAGAGCTTGGCTCACGTAGAGGATAAGAACCTACTACTTTTACCGGCTAATAATTATGCCTCTGGTTTAAGTGGTAAAAGCCTGCGCTGGTGCTGATAATCCCAGGCTCATTCCCGACTTGTGACTCACGGTGGGGGCAGTGACAAATGCATTGCACTCACCCTGTGTATAAATTTAAGATACATAAAGGAGTTGATAAATGGCTTTTTGCCTCATACCACTTTTGCTTTACACTTTTGTTACAGGGAGTATATCTGCTATTATTTCTGTGACAGCTCTCACTGGTAACAGGGATTTGAGTGGTTTCCTCAGTCATCCATTCATGTTATCTCCTGTGTCAGCCATGCACTGGAGTGGGGCTCAGCCTCTCCTCTCCTCTCCAGGGAAATACAACAAGTACAAAGCCAATGTAATGCACAATATATTTTAATCCTTATTATTGACCTAAGGACAAAGGAGTGCAAACATACAAACGTCCTTTGCCTTTCTCTTCCTCCTTCAGATTTGTAACAAAGTGATCCGTGACCTCCTGAATCCATCCACTGGATTCCTAGACCTCAGAGAGGATGCTAGGGGTAGCATCCAGATAGCAGGAATTACTGAAGTCTCCACTACAAATGCACAGGAGGTAAATCTGAAAGAAATTCCAGAGGGAGGGAGATGTTTAGTGCACTAGAATAATGATATTTTAAGAGGCTCTTGCATCTAAATATTGGCATAGCCTTCCTTGGTGTAAGACATCTCACGTAACAGGATCCTATGAGGACTTACTTAATGAAGTGAGTTGCTCAGAAAGGACTAATCAGGCAGGCACAAGAATAGTAGAAACCAGGCTGAAATCTGTAGCTAAGCAGTAAAGATCAGCTATATGGGCCAGTAATAGGCTACAGGTATGTTTACACAGCAAAGAAAAACCCATGTCTGGCCCATGCCAGCCGACTCGGGCTGCAGAGCTCGGGCTGTGGGGCTGTTCCATTGCTGTGTAGACTTCTGAGCTCTGGGACTCTCTCACCTCGCAGGGTCCTGGAGCCAAGGCTCCAGCCTGAGCATGGAAGTCTACATGGGAATAAAACAGCCCCAACAGCCCAAGCCCCACAAGCCTGAGTCAGCTAGCACGGGCCAGCCGTGGGTGTTTCGTTTCTGTGTAGACATACCCTAAGTGACTGCCAGTTTTCTGAAAGGATAGGAATGCCAGGACCTGTGTTCACAAGCCCTGTTAAACAAAATTATTTGTAGGTAGAGAGGAGATAACTGAAACGTGCTTTTGTAATTCACTGATATGTACTGTGAGGTAAGTTATGCTAGGACTTTAACCTGACCTTTGATCTGCAGTTTTTCTAAGGTTATATAATGCTACCAGGGTAGGGAGCATCATGTTATTGTATTCTATTATGTCATGCAGTGTTGTTTTGTGTTCAACGTGAGAGAACATGCCAAGGCACCATGCATCCCAGGAGAACGTACCTCAGCCCATTGTAAAGCCTCCTAAAGTGAAACCCCAATAATTATACAATTCTTTGTCCAATGAGCCAGGTCATGGTCCCAGTGAGGTCAAAGGCAAAACTCCCATCAACTTCAGTGAGACCCGAACTTGGTCCAATGCCGGCAGACACGCGGGATGGTTTATTTTGTTTACTTACTCATTGTAACCCCTCTCGGGTACTGTCATTGAAGGAGAGAGTTGTACTATTACCTGAGCAGGTCTTTAAACTTCTGCATATTTTTCTGCATTGTTTAGATCACGCCGCTGTTAACAAAAGGAAACAAAGAACGCACTCAGGAGCCTACCGCTGCCAGCAAGTCATCTTCCTGCTCACGTGCAGTCCTCCAGGTCACAGTGAAACAGAAGTGTCGGGCGAAGAATATTAAAGAGGACGTGCGAGTGGGGAAGCTTTTCACGGTTGACTTGGCTGGTTCTGAGAGAGCACCCCAGGTACAACTTGCAGTTCTTCAGCCTTAGTTCTTTGGCATGTCATGAAATGAGTAGATATGAAAAAGCTCACACAGTGTGTGTGTGTGTGTGTGTGTGTGTGTGCGTGCGTGTGTGTGTATTTTACTTTCCTGGAAAACATGACTGCATGAGTATTTGACATTTTAAAACCATTGTGACTACAACATTTCAATTCAGGTGATGTGGGCCATGTATTTTTTTTAGTGCAGGAATTAACTAAATGCATTTAAACTTTCTCCTTTGTGTGTTGTTGACGTGTAGGCCCGTACAAAGACAGCTATGAATATTTTTTTCATAGACTGCATAGAGGAAATACAGATAGGAAATGCAGGAGATCAGAGCCAGAATGTTTCATCTGAGTGCATGATTCAATGCAAAATGTGAGAATTTGAAAATGATACCTAAAAACAGTGGCAGCTATTTAGAAAGAGGAGGAATGGTAGATTGGTGTCATTGATGAAGAGAGTATGGATAAGTAGGTAGCTGGAAGGACAAAAAGGGATGGAAGCCAGAATAAATAGAACCTACGTGGAACACTGGATTGCAGGAAGGAAGAGAAGATAGAAAAGAGGATAGAAGACAATGAATTATTGGAAGGATAGACATGTTGAATACTGCATAGGTGGACTGGTGCTAGAGGACAGAAAGGATGGATGTGCAAGACTGGTATGCAGTCTGTCTGAAAGACAGATGGACTCTTAGGCAAAGGGCTCAGAATGGTAGATGGACATCAAAAGGACAGTGAAAATGTATTGATTAAATATGGAACTGGGTGAGAAAGAGGTGGACAAGCAGGCAGGAGAATTGAAGGCTTTGATCGCCACTTCTTGATACTGTTCATTACCACTTGGTGGGGATAAGTGATATTTAGATGGATGGAAGGAGATACTGAAGGAGAGGTGGCCAGATCTTTGATTAGAGCAAAGCACTGACACTTTGCAGTACTAAAGGCCACCATGACAATTTGCCAAGAGCCCAAGGACTGCACTAAACATGTATGTAAATGTACATGAAATTTTAAAATAGAAAACAACTAGACATATAACAAGCTGTGCAATTGGCAGGATGTACAAAACACACTACACACCATGGCATTTGCCTGTAATTTCCTGAAAGATGAATATAAATCTGTTGCTATTTGAATTAATCAGCAGTAAAAATCTACAAACGGTTAGCTTTGTCCTCACCCTGAAAATGTGTGATGAGGCTGGTGATGGTCCTTGGCTTAAGGCTCCAGGGACTAAATGCAGCATCCAGGTCATGGCTTGGACTCCTCTTGGTTGAAGGGAAAGTTTACAAATCAGTGGGAGGGTCAATGACAAGAAGGGTGGGATAAGCAGATGGCTGGATGCCATCAAGGCACTATATTTGGTTGGACTCAGGAGACCTGGGTTCTATTCTTGGCTCACCCACTGGCCTGCTGGTGACCTTGGACAAGTCACTTCACCTCTCTGTGCCTTAGTTTTCCCATCTGTAAAATGGGTAGCATGATGTTGACCTCTTTTGTGAAGCGCTTTGAGATCTACTGATGACAAATGCTATACAAGTTAGGCATTATTATTATATATCAACAGAGATACACAGAAATGATTGTTGTACCAATAAAATAAAAACCAGCAGGATCTTATTAAAGGGAAAAAGGCAAAATACCACATTTATTGTGAATACAGAAAGAATCATAGTAAGCAGTTAGTTATAGCTATAACATTCCATTCAATCTCATATTTATTCACACATTCATTCATTCATACACACACACACACACACACACACACACACACACACACACACAGGTTCTGCAAGGTTGTTATCATAGTTACCAGCCTTAGAGTTGCTCATGCCAAGCCACTGGCCAGGTGGCCTGGACATGAGGAGGGAGCAGGGCCTTGTCAGATGCTCATCTGATGCTCCTGGAAGTTGGTTTGCAGAATCAGACCCCAAAGTTCTCACTTTTTAGAGTCTATTTTTATCGGAATTTCTTCCTATGCCAGTCTATGGGAATTGCTTCATCATGCTGTTGCTGAATCAATCAGCAGATAGCACATTCCTGACGGCTCCAAGATGTTATCTTGTTCTTTGGTTCTCCCATCCTTGAGGCTGTTGGGTGGATTCCAGTCTGCCCTCCAGGGGGGTCGTCTGGTTATTTCCACTTGACGCCTTCTTCAGCCGATGGACACTGGATTCTTAGGCTGGCACCTCCCTGATCATTCAGTTATTATCCACACCAAGCATCCATCCACATACATCCTCTATCTCTATTTTAATCACAATTGTTAATACAACAAAAGGGCGGGGAGTCTCTGGGTGCTGTTTCTGTTGTTAGAGTATTGCTTTGAGTCTCTCTCTGTGTGAATTGCTTTGAGAACAGACTCTGTCTTAGAATGTACTAACACAGTTAGCAGCTTGCAAGTTTCACACACAGAGGGAGAGAAACAGCACCAAAAACCAAGAGACCTCTTCATTAGTAATACCCTGGAATTTAAACTCTGGGGAATCAAACTCATTTGTGATTTTAATACAGAACTTCTTTAATATGATCCAACATGATTGGCAGCTGAGGAGACTAGTATTGGACTGAATGGATGGAAAGATGTTTCCACAGAAAGATGTTAGATCTTCTATGTTTGCAACCCCAATTGCAGAAAACAAGTCATGGGAGGGTGATTTTTAGTTTACTGCAAAACATCTAATGGAGGCCGTGGGCCAGATTCAGTTCTGTTGTGAGATTTCAGTGGACTCTGTACCCACTTATGTCAGAGCTGACTGGTCCTGGTTTCCACGTAGATTTGTGAGTGAAGCTGATGCTTTGAAATGCAGATCCTGATGTTAATGTTGCATGGGTGAATTCATTCCCACAGTACAACTCTGTCTTTCTGAAGTGACTTCTCTCCCTCTCCAAGCAGACTCAGAACTGAGGCAAGAGAATGAAGGAGGGAGCCCATATCAACCGCTCGTTGCTAGTTCTGGGGAACTGCATCAGTGCCCTGAGTGAGAAGGGAGGAAGTCGGGCCCAGTATGTCAATTTTCGAGACAGCAAACTCACACGCTTCTTGAAGGTACTGTTTGCAACTGGTTAGGAAGGTAATCGGTTGCTGGCTTGTATTGGTGCACAAGTCAGGTGGCACTTGAGAGCTGATCCTCATGTCCTGACCCCTTTATCCTTCCTAAGTTTAGGAAATCAGTCCAGGATCTTGTGTGGGATTTCAGATCCACCCAGTAATTTATTGTGACCACATTACCACAAAAAGAAGGGGTCAAGGTTTGGAAGTCCCGGACTGTGCTAGTGTGCTGTTACTGGTGACGATGAACTTCAAAGGTGACTTGAGTAACCACGGCCATTTGGTGTATTTGTTTATGGATCCTAGGGTGCTTTCACTGCTTTGGGCATGAATCTCAGCCCAAGTACTTGGTGTTGATCCTACTGCTACAGCTGGTTGAAAAATATATTTAAACACACACACAATATTGAAAAAAAAAAACATTTAAAATAATGTGAAACACTTCTGGTATTTTGATGGAAACAGATTTTCCAGCAAACATTCCCAGTTAGTCAAAAAGGCTGTTTTCTGAAAATGTTTTGACCAGCTTTTCCTATAGCCCTTAGTCAATATCCTACACTGGAATCTAAATGAGCATTTTAATTAGTGTTTCTTTAAGGTCTGTATGTTTTCACTTAGTGTGTCTTTCCTGTTTCTTCCAAACATGCCTGGCCTCTGTTCTTTTAAAGCTAAACAGTGGAAATGTTGCATTCCTTTAGGACTCATTAGGGGGGAACAGCAGGACAGTTATGATTGCCCACATCAGTCCTGCCAGCATCTACTTTGAAGAATCTCGAACAACCTTGATCTATGCTTATCGAGCAAAAAACATCAAGACCAGGGTAAGCAAGCAGGCAATCCAAGAGCTCAATTGTGTAGACTAAAAGCATGCCATGGGGAGGGGAAGGTATGCTGGGGGGGAAAGGAGGATACAGCGCATGACAGGGGAGAGAGAGGGCAAGTGGTTTACACAGCATCCATGTTGGAAGGCTTGATGGGAGAGAGAACAAAGGCCGCCTGGTTGAAGGTGGTGAACACAGAAGAAAGCAGTGGGGAGAAGGCCTAACAATAAGGCAGGGAGTTAGTAACATGGCGAAAGGATGGGGAAGCAGGTGTAATGGAAAGGGAGAGGATAACGTACAGCGTACGGGTTGTGATGGAAGTAAGACAGCAATGCGTATGGCAAGAAGCAGTGGGTAGATACCATACTGGCTGAGAGGACAGCAGAAAGAAGTGGGTAGAGGGCAATGAGCAAGCAGAAAGGAGTGAATGGAGACAGAGAAAATGGAAGGCTGATGGGTGTGGCAGAGGGAAAGGCCTGCGGGGTGAAGGTAGATCGACACTGATATACAAACAAGTATCCCAGAGATTGAGGGTTCCTGAATCCCTTTCAGTGATCTAGGGCTCCTCTCCTAGGAAGGGATGTTTTATTTTACAGCCCTTGTGCTACGAAGTGACAGAGCAGGCTGTGGGATTAATGACCATGTGTGTTCTCACCACCAGGTAAAACGAAACCTGATGAATGTCTCCTATCACACTGCACAGTACACCTGCATCATTTCACAGCTACGCAGGGAGATTGCGGGTCTGAAGGCAAAGACTGAAAATCAGGAAAAGGAGAAGAGTGCAATCGGCTCTGACCTCAGGGACGTACAAGGTAGAGCTGGGGGTAGATGCTGGTCATGTCAAGGTTCCATTTCTGTCTATTGTGCCTCTTTGTAATCATCTTGTTTATTGAAGTGATTATCGTACGCCCTCCATACTGTCCCTTTCATGTGTCCTTTAAAGGCATTCCTGTAGACGGGCTCTAGCTTTTCCAGCTGCTGATCATATATTTGTAGCAAATCATTTTTTTATACAGTTATGATAGTATGGGTTCATCAAACTCTCCCCTCTAGTCTCCCTTTATCACATCTGAGTTGTCTTTGTCTCCTTTACAGAGGCTTTCAAGTCTTTTCCCTTGTCCCATCTTTACAGGTACAGAGCTGACACATGGTGCTTTTAAAAAGGTGGAAGAGGCAGCAATGTCTAGTGGTCAGAGCAGAGAACTAGGAGTCAGGAAACCTGGATTCCATTCCAATCTTTACTACTGACTTGCTGTGTGACTCTGGGCAGACACTTAGCCTCTCTGTGTGTCAATTTCCTCCACTGGAAAATGAGGTTTATCTGCTTTTGAAAAGGGCTTTGAGATCCTGTGATGACAATCAATATATAAGGGCAAATGACATCATGTAATTATTATTATTTTGCTGCCCATGCATCTCCAGGCTCTGATACTGTGTCAGGCCAGAAAGCTTTGTTTCAGTTCCTGGCGTACTTTGTTTCCAGAATAACTTTTCAATTGATCTCACCATGGGGAATGTTCCTTCCAATAACAGAAAATAGTAAAGGTGTCTGATAGACAAGCCCCCTCACCCCAAAGGCTAGTAGATCTCAGCCACAAATACCCTGGCCCAATTTTCAGAGAAAACAGCTCCCAGGTAACAAGGAAGGGGAAAGCAATGCAACAGATTCTGATTTTCCTTCCCTGAGAGTTAGGTAAGTGCCCCTGCAATGCAGGCTTCTTCTCACCACTCCCTTCCAAGCAGCACCGATGAAAACTATTTTGGGGCTAACTGGTCATGATACAATATAGCACTTAAGTACATGTTGAAAGTTAATAGTCCCATTGGCTTCAAAGTACTACACTACCACTGACCCAACAGATGCCTGATATGAACCTCTGTTATTCAGCAATGTCTCATAACACATGGAATGGGTGATAGCCCCCAAAGGAATCTCTTCTGGGCCTTATCGGTCCCAAGGGATTGCTCTGAGATGCTGGCAGATTGGAAACAGAAGAGCTGTTGTTTTCTCCCACCGGAGGCGTTCAGCTGGCAAGAGATGAACAAATTACGGGAGCAGCTAACCGGGGCTTTCAAGGAGCAAACAGAGATGCGCCGCAGCCTCATGGAGCTGGAGAACACCAACACTGAGCTACACATTGATACCTCCAGGCATTTGCTAACGATTACCGAGTGAGTACGACCACTGCATAGCTAAGCACTTACTGATGAGCACAAAGTTAATTAATGTGTGGCTCCCTGCCGTCACGATGAGAAACTCTAATGTAACATAACTGCAGCTCCCTGCCAAAGGCACTTAGGGTGTGTCTACATAGCAATCAGGAGGGGTGACTACAGCAGGTGCAGGCATACCTGAGCTAGCTTTGATTGATCTAGCTTGCTAAAAATAGCAGTGCACTGTTGGCGATACAAGTTAGCCGCCTGAGTACAGTCCTGCCTGGGACCCTGAGGACGTAGTCAGGCAGGCAGCCTGTGCCCCCACCGATGCCACCACAGCTACATTGCTATTTTTAGTAAGCTAGCTCAGGGATGTCTGCATGTGCTGCAATCCTGCCTCCCAATTGCAGTGTAGATGTAGCCTACGTTTTCAGTAAGAAATAGTGATGCAGATTTGTTTTTTTGGTTCATGCCACACACCAGTCTCATACATATGCATACAGAACAGCTCACATAACTGTCCCTTTGGCAATTGGTCTAGCAGTTAGAGTAAGTCTATGCACAAGATTGAACCAACAAGGAGAGAGCAACCTTCGAGCCTGATTATGCACAGACATGAGCATCTCTAGCAAAGTGCCCTCAATTCCTACTGCGGCACTGGGTTGTTACAGATGGAGCCCGTAAACAATGTCTCCTGTCCAGCAAGAAGTCAGTTGTTCCCTGCATATCCTGCATGTATTCATTCCCCAGGGAGGGGAAGGGGTTCTGCAGGGCAAGAACTTGATGGCTATCACTCTTTCAGGGCTCTGCAGGGGAAGAGACTCCTTTAAAAATATCTAAATCTGTATCTGAGTTTGTTTGGAAATGAGACTTTTCTAAAAGGTAGAAAGGGATAAAACATCCACGGTAGTTCAACATGGTCTTGAGGCAGGAGAGTCGCAGACCACTGGGCAGAATAACCTAATAGGGGCATAGTGATTTAATTGGGTGCTGCACTATGATAGGAAGAGGATTCTGGCATCTGGACACAAGCACTGGATCCCTCCTAGTGCTTCTGATGGGAGTGAGATAGCATGGTTGAGGTCAGGTTTCAACACGCTGCAGTTATCAGTTACAACATCAATACTGTATGTAGAAACTTAAGGTGGTGTCTTTCCTGAGGGACTGGATCTCCAGCATGGGAAGCTCTGTGGCTTTTAGCCCCCATTGCGAAATGTAAGCCAGGAGTTAGACTAGCTCTTCATTCATAGAGGCTGCATGTGGTCAAAAGTGTCATTGATACAAAGTAATACTACCTTGAGCAGGTGGGTCTGCCAGTTTTCTCCAGCATAAAGTTTAGAGCCACAGCTGAGAGTGCAAATGGTAGATTTCTCCCCCTTCCCTCCCCCCCGCCTCTACACACAGCAGAAAAAAGCCTGTGTTCGATCGCTCCCCTGGCCTTGAATTTTCATTGAAATCTATGTTAACTCGTGATGGCAAACCTGGATTGTTGGCCTTAACATCTGCAACTCTGAGGTATCACGCCCGTGCTTCTGCAGGGGTACACTTTCCCATTGTAAATAGAGCTAAACCAGTCCTTGCTATTGGACA
Source organism: Lepidochelys kempii (assembly GCF_965140285.1). Lineage (NCBI taxonomy): Eukaryota > Metazoa > Chordata > Testudines > Cheloniidae > Lepidochelys > Lepidochelys kempii. Next base: position 11,786,232 of record NC_136389.1, on the reverse strand, counting down.
AACTATGAGTTGTGGTAAGTTCTGAGTACGGTGCTTATTTGTTATCGGTCAGTCTGTTCAAAACCTCTGTAAATTTTTATAGGACTGTTTTTCTGACGCTTACCTGAATTTTAATCTCCGTTCGATGACGTATGTCCAGTAAATATCTCTATACAGCTGCTGCTGCTACAGCAGCTTGTAGTGATGGCAGAGGCAGTGTGCCCTTGCAGTTTAAATGTATCACTGGAGACTCTCTTTATATCCACCCTAGAAATTAGGATGTTGTTTGCAGGCTGCTCTATGTTATGTTCTTGACCACGGTGCTGTCAGCATTTGTGTAGTTAGTTCAGCTGTTGCCACACAAGAAGAAATGGGGAAAGCACCAGAAGACTGGGCAAATATGGCATTGGATCACTGGCTAACTAGCGTTTGACTGACTGTTGCTGGGCCCTTGGTGGTTAATGGTTTTCACTCATGTATTTTTGCTGGCAGCTGGGAACGAGAGAAGACTCAACATGCTTGGAAGCGTTATAACAAGCTGGTGAATGGAAAGGAAGATGAAAACATGGAGGAGGCAGACAGAAGTAGAGGGGGGCAGGTTCCCTGGAACCTCATGAAGTCACTGTAGCAAGAGAGGAGATCAACGTGCTGTTGGCAGAGCTACGAAAAACAGCAACCTTAAAGGTGAGAGCAAGCATAAAGCACTTACCTGACCTCTCCATAGCCTGGTCCCATGCCCCAGCTGGAGTACCAGGGTGGCTATGATGTCAACAGCGTAGTGGGGCATCGCATGGAGGCAGAGCAAGCGCTTTAGATACTAGAGGACCTGAAAGAGGAAATAGAAAATGCACATGAGCGGTCAGCTCTGTGCAGAGGTCCCCTCGTACGCTTTGGCCACTCAGCAGATAACCCTAGTTCCGAAGGACATTGGGAGCCCTGTCTGCAGGTTGAAGCTGAGAGGTTGAGAATATGGTGTCAGCATACAGGCCGCTCTATAACACAGGCTTGTGTGACACTGCTGCACTTACTATGGTAAAACCAAGGGGAAGAGATTGTACCTGTATTTCCCTCTGGGATGCAGAGGGATATTTGTTATGAGTCATTGAGGAGAGTGGTTTTGGGCAATTACCACACCAGTATTTAAGATGGTCATGCAGAGATGTTTACAGCAACTTAGATATGGGTAACATGGATAGTGAGTGGATGTAGGGGCTAGGAATTCCTGAGCTCTAATCCTGGTTTTGTCACTGATTTCTTCTTACTTGGGCAAGTCACAAACTCTCTCTATCTCTTTTTCCCCACCTTTAAAATGAGGATAATCATGTTTCTGTACCTCCTTCTGAGGAGTGCTAGGTGGATTCCTTAGCCGGTGTTTGTATGGTACTCCAGTAATTCTTTACACTTAGACAGCATTTCACATTGGTAAATTCTTCAGGCCGGGGGCTGTCTCCTCCTGTGTGTTTGGACACTGCCTAGCCACATTGTGAGCAATACCAGAATGTGGATGGTCTTCTTCATCATTGCTAAACAAAATGTGCACATGTCCCATTTCCAGGAAGAGTGAAGTATAATCTCTTGCTGCAAATAGCTGGAACGGATCAGATACCAGAGCTATATCTTGAGCATTTAATAAATAAAAGTTAGCAAACCTCAGTGCAGACCCACGGTGCATGCAAACCCTTATCTTCCTTTTCAGTCAGAGCTGGAGCAGCGCTTAGCCAATGCCAAGAAAAAAGCCTCCCAGATGGAGAAGCTGTTACCCAAACAAATCACCAGTGAGGACCAGCGAGAGGTGCTGAGGCTTCTCTGCAAGGCTCATAAGCTGGAGGTGGGGAACACGGAGTTGCAGGCAAATGCCTTGTACAAGGAGAATCTGCTATGCCAGAAGGATTTTGTCATCCAGCAGCAGCATGGGCTGTTCTGAGAGGAAATCATTCAGCAGCAGCAAATGCTGATCAAAGGTAAAATGCCAGCACCACTCCTGCTCTGGAGTGAGAGCAGCTGATGACAAATGGGGAACATTAGAAATAATTCCATCTAGAGGTCTTCCTGCTTATGGGCCAAATTCTGCACTGTCCTCCCTTGGCTTTAACGTAAGCTGTGGGTGCTCAGCACCTTTGAAAAATCAGGCCAGCTGCTCCTTCTCCCGTGATCCCTAACTTTCTCCCTTCTCATCCCCACTCCAGGCCATGACATCCCTGTCCCAGAGATGCTGGGGATGCTGTATCAACTGCACTGCCGTGAGCTAGAAGAGGGAACCCTGACCCACCTGCTCCTGCTTCACTCTGTGATGTCCAGCACGCTGAGGGTAAGGCAGAGCTGAAACCAGCTCAGCTAATTCTATTCAGTGTCAGGCTTAAGTACTTTTCTGGATTGGAGCCTCGATACCACATTGCATGCTGATTTGGGGGGGATGGTAGGTCAGTCACCATTCAGCAGATGGTCCTCTTCAGCCCACCTCCTGAGGAATGGCTAGTGTTCAGGTGTGACTTAGTGGAGATACTCTTGCTATTTAAAGGAGTACTTGTGGCACCTTAGAGACTAACCAATTTATTTGAGCATGAGCTTTCGTGAGCTACAGCTCACTTCATCGGATCCGATGAAGTGAGCTGTAGCTCACGAAAGCTCATGCTCAAATAAATTGGTTAGTCTCTAAGGTGCCACAAGTACTCCTGTTCTTTTTGCGAATACAGACTAACACGGCTGTTAGTCTGAAATCTGTCATCTTGCTATTTAGTGGATCTACATCTTGTTTGTCTCAGACCTTAAGGCCTACGGCTTCTGGAGGTTGAGAGGAACCAAGAGACAGCTGGAAGGGGCAGGGTATTCCCCTCAGTCCCTATCATGTTGGGTTTGAGGGATATGTATGCCCCTCACTGACAGCTATGACTCAGAAGATTCTGTGGCCAGGCACTAAGCTCCTACAGCGGAGCTCCGTGGAGACAGTACAGTTGGAGAGCCAGAATTACTGTGGGTAAACCTGCTTCCCCTGACAACCAAAGGTGTCCATCACCTCTAACGGCATCCTGGTGGCCTAAACCACAGCCAGCATTCGAACCCTAGGAACTCGTGGTCAGAAGGAAAGGGGAATACGTTGCCAGTCTCTGCTCATTTTGCAGATTTTGTGAGTATTTCTTGTGATAGTGATATTTTACTGGCAGCTTCTTAATGTCTTGTAATAACAGGTGGGACTCCCCAGTGGCAGCTCCTCACATTTATTATGACTCGTCTCCAATAAACCTAACACAGAATTGGTTTTCACTCTGAATAATAAACTTGCTGTCAGTCACGTTGATATACAGGAACCAAAATTATTCCAGACACTCTCTTTAATGTTATTGGGTGATGGCAGGTTGCGGCTTTGAATCCTGGAGAAGGAAACCACACATGCTTCATCAGCCAGCTTCCCTGCATTTGATTAGGAGGCTTGCTCTGTTGCAAAGGCTCCAAGAGTAACTGGGCATGTGTAGGAAGCTGTGCTGTGCTGTGGGTTGGTGCCTTTTGAGCCAAACAAAGCCCGTTAGGTTTATGGGCTGGAGGGTTTACAGACACAGATGAAGTGAGGAAATCCTCTTACATGCCCCTTGCTTTCAGATTTTTCTCTTTGCTCCTTCTTCAGTACCAGGCCAAAGCTACGTCTCAAACTGAAAACAAAATACTTGTTGTAATGAGGGATTCAAGAGAGAGGGCAGGTGGCTATTGCATTAGGAGATCTGTGTGTAAAGAAGCTGACTGAGTGAAGAGGGGTTTGTACTGAAAAAAAATCTACGTTGTGTCTGCCTACAGTCCCACCAACCTCCCTTTTTTCTGTGGCCCCAGGGTGGCTGTGCTCTGAATATAGCTCGGCAGCTGGACCTAAACAAAGAGGCCAGAAAAGGGCTATCTGGCAACAGGAAAGGTCTTCCTTGTGGAGCAAAGTTTGAGCTTCCGTCCATTGTCTTGGAGTCAGACAGGTGAATGCATTTCCATCCGTTCTGTCCACGTGCCCATCATCAGCCCCATTCTCCTGGGCCTTGCAGCTTAGCAGTTAATTACAGAGTGCGACCTATGCTGCTATGGCTAGAGGTCTGTTGACCCTGTCATTTTATACTATGTAACTTGCCCATTGTCTTTTCTGAGTTGGATTGTGCATGGCTGGTGTAGAGTCTGCGGTTATATTTTCAATGTGGCCGAAGCACCAACTATCTGCTGTTATCGGTGGAGATATACTGTGCGGAGATCAAACCAATGACAGAATAAAACAGGAGTGAGAGGCAACTTGACAGACAGTACAAACAGCCAGCTGCTTGCATTGAGCTTTTTATGGGGGCTGGGCAGGGGAGAGGAAAAGGGAAACCAAGATGTTGTAGTAACATACTTACTAAGGTGAACATTGCCCAGTGATGCAGAGCCCAGCAAAGTCTCTCCAACGTGAGTCCTAAGCCAGACTTGGTTCCTAGAGGACAGATCCCCAAATGAGTGACCATGATAGAGGAACCCCCAGAAAAGGGAGCCAATAGGAAAGAAGTCCCTGTTGTATTATGCAATTGCTAGGTAGCTCTGTGTTTTAGTAGGAATTTTCTCCAGGGAATGGGTGGGGTGAGGGGGACTTTGGTTGTAAACCAATCAGTGTGAAAGTGTTTAACCAATGTATATTAATGAAGCTCTTTTAAGTGGGTTCAGGGTCCCCTCAATGTTTCCCTGAGTTCTGAAATTCTCTTTCCACCCTGGATCTTCCCTCCCCACCCCTGCTTTTAAATCAGTCCTGGTTTCCCATACATTTTGGAGAAGTTAATCCAAACAGGTGCCTCCAAACACTCCAGAAGGGCTGACTGGCTTTCCCCTCTCCCTCTAACGGGCCAAGTGCCTGGCTCTTATATATGTAGTTCAATCTATTCACGCCTCCATGTGTGTGTTTTTCACAGTGACAGCTACAGATCATCCAAAACAACACCTACTAGGAAACTGGGGAATCCAGATACTCATCTCAGCCCTACTTTCTTTTGCTTGCCAAGAACCCCACTGCACCAGGTCAGTACTGGCAGGCACCGAGTTCAAGGTCTACCGCCACAGTGAGCACTTTCCTCTGGCAAGAGCAAGGTGCACGCAGCAGTTGGACCCATCGTGGCTGCAAGTCGTATTATGCAGTGAGGAGTCGGAGACTAGTTTTCTAGATGAGGAAGATAAATATCCGTGTGTAATACATTCCATTCCCAGAGGAATAAGGTACAGGCTGGGATCCAAGTGCCATGGGTTCTACTCCCACCTCCATGATCGACATAGGCAAATCACCTGATCTCTACAGGCCCCAGTTGTCTGTCTGTACAACAAGGATAGTAGTAATCCCTGCAACACAGGTGGGAAGGATAAATGAATGTTCATGAGATGCTCAGGTACTCTTGTGATGAGTCATATAAACACCTTGATAGATACAACATAAATTATGGGACAAGGAAGTGATATGACAGATACCTTTAGATCAATAGCCAGTTCCCCTAGACCAATGTATTTTCTACTCGGTGCATCCAAGGCACAAAGTAATATTTGTACGCATGTCTATCTGGAGGGACGAAGATGATGAAGTGACTCTTGCCTGGGTGTCAAGCTTCTCTGACATTTGTGTTGATGTTGCAATACTCAGACCAGGAATGTCGCTTGTTTCCCACAAAAGCTGAAGCTGGATGGCGTTTGGTATTTTCTGGTGCCATATCATGTAATGAGGCCTTTGTAAAATTCTTTTAAGACTCTAATCACATATGATTCCTTTGGGGCTAATATGTGGGCACTGTGGGAGAGATTATGACATGGCCTAATGCCTGAGTACAGGACCAAGAGGCAGTTACTCTTGGTTCTTATCCCAAGGCTGACTCCTTTTGTAACCTTGGGTATTTCCCTTACTCTCTCTACCTCAGTTTCCCATCTGCAAAAATGGATATACTAACATCTACCAACTTCTCTGGAGCGTGGTGGTGATTGATTGATGTTTCTAACATGGTTGGAAGATGAAAAACACCTTAAGTGTTAAGTAAAAAGCAAATCATAGCGAGGGAGCGAGGGAACCTGTTTTGGTGTAATGAGGCCCATGGTCAGAGAATAAAGCCTCCTGAATTGGGAGGTTTAAGTCAACAGAATCCTTGATAGTGTCTTTCAGCTCTGGAAAGCAAAGCATCGGACTCCCTCAAGCCACAATATGGACAGTTTCTGAGGACCAGCTGCCCCGAGCTAAACTCTTCCAGGCGTTGAAGATCATGAGCAACTTATCCCATGCCACTCCTGCTGCCACAAAGGTCAAATTCCCCATCAGTCACCATACAGGTAGGACCCAAGGTTTCCTATGTAAAAGGATAAATGGACACAAATCAGATATTAGGAATGGCAATATACAAAAACCTGTAGGAGAAAACTTCAGTCTCCCTGGACACGCAATAGCATATGAAAGGCAGCCCATCCTGCAGAAAAAAAACTTCAGGACCAGACTTCAAAGAGAAACTGCTGAGCTTCAGTTCATTTGCAAATCTGACCCCATCAGCTCAGGATTAAACACAGACTGACTGGCTCACCAACGACAAAAGCAGTTTCTCCTCCCTTGGTGTTGACACCTCAGCTGCTAGAAGGGGGCCTCCTCCTCCCTGATTGAATTAACCTCCTTATCCAGAGCCTGATTCTTGCTTGCATATTTATACCTGCCTCTGGAAATTTCCACTACATGCCTCCGACGAAGTGGGTATTCACCCACGAAAGCTTATGCTCCAATACGTCTGTTGGTCTATAAGGTGCCACAGGACTCTTTGCTGCTTTTACAGATCCAGACTAACACGACTACCCCTCTGATACAAGGTTCCTGATGTGACTCCATATCCTTATGGCTGCAACATGTGGATTAGTCTTTGAGAAACAAGCCGCAGCAGAGGTTTATGCCGAAAATGAACTTATCTAGGGAGCCTTATACTGATGCACAAAAGCTGTGTTTCAGGTAGACTTGATGGCTCCTGATGAGTAATAGGATTTCAGAAGCGTTTCCTCTGGAAGTCGCTGGCTCAAATCTGTCCCCATACTGCAGTGACCAAAAGTTATCATCTCACTTCTGTTCAGCATCATATATGAAACAAGTTATTGGTTTCTGACCAGTGCCCAGCAGACAGGTGTCCACAACTGGAACCAGCTGGCCTTCATTTTGGCATCCTCAGCAGAGGCCAAAGACTAAATGAGCCTGTGGTATAAGCACCTCACAGCCTGAGGGCTAGCCAGTCCAGGTCAGGCTTGAGGCACATTGTGCTCAAATGCTACACCTGGTCTGTGGCTGAACACAGAGGACTTCAGGGTGGGATTTTCAAAGCTGGTTAGGGGAACTAGATGCCCAATTCCCATTAAATTTTAACTGGAATCTGGCATTCATATCCCTGTGGAGACTTTGAAAGTCTCAATCCCCATCCTGCTCCCTTCCACCACTTCTAAATTCTTTCCTTTTTAAGTTTGTTTCCCACTGTTAACATTTCATTTGCAGCCCTTCCATTTATTTCAGCTGGTCCGTTAGTGAATCCTATACTGAATTGTCATTGCTTGCTGCGTAAGTTGTGTTCCTTTCCCACTATTTCTAGTACAGGTCTCTGTCTTTCTCTCTCAGGCTATCAAGAAGAAAATCCATTACAAGTGCTGGAGATAGGCAACACTCCCCCAAGCACCGTTCAGCAGAGCAATGCAGGTCAGACCAGAGGCCAGGTCCTACAAAAGCGAGTCAAAGGTCAGTATGGAAAACATCAATATTCCACTATTAAATATTTCCTTATGACGCTTGCTCTGTAGTAGGCCTATCTGAATGTGTTGTAGATGCCCCACAAACTGCTGGCTTGGAAAAGCAATCCTGTGGGTATGTCTCTTACAGCCACATTTTCAAGCCACACACTTCAGCAGACAACTCGCAATATTCCAAACATCTAAGTTACATTCCTCCTCCCCTTTGGCCAAAACTAACTCCTTTGTGGGGAGAGAACATTTTCAGATGTGTTCACAATCCCCGTCTGATCCATGTAGGAAGCACTGCTGTAATATGAACTAGCGGTATGAGAATATGCTCCTGCTATTTAATGCATTGCACTAAGATTCTCTCAAATGTTTAAGGAAGTGAATGAAAAAGGTGGCTTTCCATCTGGACCCAAAACAAACTGTATCTCTTTCCACCTCTGACCAATGCTGAGAGTGCCTCGTGCCAATCAGGGAGGTTCAAGGCTTAGTGCTTCCTTTACTCTGGGACACTGAGGCAAGACACTTCTCCTGTAATATGATGATAAAAACATCTCAATCTTCCTTTGCACGTAGGGCCTGTAGATGGTGCCAGCAACCAGCCGAAGAAGCAACCCATCACAAGCTTCAGGAACCTGCCAAGATCAAAATAAAATCACCAGTGAGAGCAAGATTCCATCTGTTCCCGAGGGACAGGGACTATAGGGGTTCTAAAAAGCAGGGAGGGTTTTTCTTAAGATGCATTTTAGGCAGTATGCTCTGAGGCTGGGAAGCAGAAGGAGTGGTGTGCACACTGCTTGGTGCTTTCCCCCACAGCCTCCCTACAGTTTTGTTCTGCACTGTGCTGCAGCTGTTAGTTTCCTTTAAGATGAACTGTGGGTTCTTTTGTTAATAACATGCAAAAGAAAAGGAAACCCCTTTTGTCCATCAGCATTCTTAGTCCTAGGAGACAGCAGTATGGAGTCTACCATCTGGTACTCTGCACGAGGCGCATCCTCTCTTTACCTGTGGAAACCTCCCACATGTGGCGGGAGGGGGCTATTATCAAAAGCAATTGCAGACTCTTTTGAAGTATCCCCTGCCCCCTTCTCTGAGGTTTATACACATTGCCTTGGAGCTGGAAAAGGTGAAGCCTATCTGGAATGCTGCTCAGCTGAGCAGATGTTTGGAAGTGGGAGCAGCCAGCGGCATTCTAAGCACTTGGCCACGTGCAGAGCATTTCAGATCTGACGGGAGTTTGAAAAAGAGTTTTGGTGGCTGGCAGAGACTTTGTTATGAGCTGGGTTGGAGGTGAACAAAGGCAATGTGTTTTTCTCCTTATAAACCAGACCCCTCTTTCCCTCAGTTCTCCCCCTGGTTTCTTGGAGGGACATGCATTTTGTAAATCAATACTAGACTTACCATTTTCCTTTCTTGGCCCTGTTATTTTCTTCACGTTGCAAATAAAGTGGCACAGGGCAGCCATTCCATTGAATAAATGTGGCCTTTATTCCCCAAATATGAATATCTTCTCTCCACACTCGCTTTGCCACCTGCTGGGCATTCAGTGCAAGCATGTAAGGAACTGTCATCTTTAGGGCTTCGTTCAGTTTCAAAGGGGAGGTAAGTTATGAAGGGTCTTTGTGCAGCTAAAGCACAAATGGAGTCAGGATGCTTAGATGCTGTCCCTGGTTCTGCCACTAATTTACTATGCAACCTTAGGCATGTCACTTAACCATTCTGGGCCTCTGTTTCCACATCTGTCAACTAGGGATGATGATAATCCACTACTTCACCTTGGAGTGGGAGGCTTGATTTGAGATCCTTGAATGGAATGCAATACAAGTGCAAAGTATGTAAAATGAAGAATTATTCACTGTTTCAGTATAATGTAATAAGGTCTGATGGACACTCCTCTTTGAATTCTCTGTTAAACAGCAGAAAGCCTGATAAGTCACATTGTAGACAAGAGGGGCCAGGAGAACTTGCAAAGAAATAAAAAGCACACCTAGATAAAATAAACACAGACCATGTGAAAATAAACCCATTCCAGCAGGCCTTGAGCCAGTCTTGTATTTACAGGACACCATGTGAACTAGGTGGGAGCAAGAAACTGAGTGCGATGGATTATCGTGGATGTTCCAAATGTGTACATCTCTGCTAAATACCTTTGGGCTGATTCACTCTGAAAAGTCAGTGTTCAGAAGCTAGATCCTATTTCCCTCAGACTGCTACTTTGAATCCTGACACTAAGGCACTGGTTTGTGGACATAACTGACTGGAGGTTGCACATTTGGAAACAAATGGAAGCTGATGCTAATTTTCCAGGAACACCACACAGATGAAGATGAATCGGAGCCATTGTATGCAACGCCACCTTTAAATGTTTTTTAATAATTTTCCTACATTTAAAATCCGCAAGTTAAAAAAATATGACTGTAGCGATTTGAGAAAGACCTCAGACGCTTGGAGTCAGTAACTCTGTGTTGCTGCTCTGGACTCCTAAGAGTCGGTCCCCAGTCTCTTGAAGCTGAGTGTATCATAGGAGAGAGAGGGCACTAATGTTCAGAACTCAGATGAATGACATTGCCTCTGACCTGGAATAACGGGCTCTCCTGTTCTTGCCTTTTACGTGTGAGGAAAGAGACAAGAATTTAAACTCCTCTGGGCCTTTTGTATGATACATTTTAGGTGTGTTTAAATTAGGGGAGCCCAAACTTTTGTTCACATGATTGACAACTTGCTGGAAGCCCCAGGGCTGCACCTAATTTGCACAAATGGGATTGCTTGTAGCTGCCTTCATCTTCACAAGAAGTGCAGCACAGCAGAGAGACCTTCCTCAGAGCAGGTCACTTCTAAGTGGTCTCTCTCCCCCAAAGCACCAGCCTGCAACAGCAACAGGCCCCCCTGCACAAACTGGTCTTGCTGTCAGTTCACCTCTAGGCACTCACCATTCCATGATCCACACAAAACTAAATCCTTGCAGAAAATAAACTAGCCTACATTATTTTTTCTCCTTCAAGATGGTTACAAAATCAGTAACCAATTCAACAATGAGGTTAATATAACTACTAAAAAGTTTTCCTACTACCAGTAACTGGTTGGAATACAGTTTTACAGTGCAGTGGGTTTCCCATAAATCTTTTAAGAGAGCTAAGATTCTTTTTGTAATTGTTATACCCATATTCGTCTATCTTTGTCTGCTTGAGAGGAAAATATGAGCAATTCTTGGCTTCCCATTTCCCACAGATTATTTTGAGTACCTGTTGCTATTGGCACCTGAGCCCCAAGCAACAGATCATATTAATGGAAACTGCCTTATAATCTGATGCCAACTACAATCCCTCAGTCTCTGGCCTGGTTTACAGAGAGGAAGCTGTATAGCATTTTTGTTGGCTTGCCATTGCTGCTTGACTGACAGCACTTCAATTCAGATGCTACATACAAACTCTCCTGCTGACTTGAGTCCAGTGCAGAGGGGGAAGTTTTGTTTGCTCTTAGGATGCACATCAATATGTGAGAGAGAGCCACCCACAGGGATAAACAATTTAGTTCCATTAGGAAATATTTGCACCCTGAACGAGACATGGAAAAATCCCAGAGAAGGGAGCAGAACTGTCCCACTAGGCAATGCAGGGGAGAGGGACTGGGCAGAGAGTTGCTTTAAGGCGGTATGAATAGATCACTCAGTGAATGAGACTGAACAGAGAGGCCCTTCAGCCTGGATGGATGAACTCCAAATACCCTGGGCCTTTCTGCCTGGATCCATACTCTGCATTTATATCATGCCTTTCACGTGAGCCTCAAAGCGCTTTACAGAGGCTGGTATCGCCCAGATCTTACAAAGAGGGAAACCGAGGCATGGAAGTTAAGCAGCTCGACCCCGGCTGAACAGCAGGACAGTGGCGGAGTGGAGAACAGAAGCCAGTTCTCCCTCCCCCCCACCATCGTTAGACCGGGTTGAATCCCCCTGGGCCCCTGCAAGGAGCGCCCTTCGAGTGAGAGAAGGGGGCGCAGCCGCTGTCGCGATTTCCAGCCGACTGCAGCATTTGAACCCAGCTGGGCCCAGCGAGTCACTTCCACGTGCGAGGCCCGGGAAGAGTTCGCCCCGGCGGCGGGCCCTGACTTTAAACCCCGCTCCCCGGCCCAGTCTGCACCCGCTGCCGGGCTGGGGGCGCCCTGAGGGGCCGGGGCCGGGGCCGGGGCGGCGGCCAAGGCTCCGCTCCAGCCCCGCGCTGCAAAGGCTCCAGCGAGCACGGGACCGAGTCTCCGCCGGGCGGCCGGGGCTGGACCGAGCGGCGCCTGCGCTGCGGCCCCGCTGCCCGGACCCCGCGGCCGGCTTCTCGCGAGAGGCGGTGGCTCAGGGGGAGGAGTCGGGGCTGCAGCCGCGGCTGGAGGCTCCGCTAGCCGAGCGGCTCCGGGCGGAGGTGAGAGCGGGGCTCGGGGCGGTGGCTCTGGCCGGGCGCGGGGACGGAGCCGTGATCCCCCACCCAGGGTGCGAGGGGTCTGCAGTGCCCCCCTCCCCTCCCCTCCGGCCCCAGCTGGCCAGCGGTGCGGGGTTCCCTCCTCCGTCCCCGGGGTGCAGTGCCCCCCTCCCCTCCCCTCCGGCCCCAGCTGGCCAGCGGTGCGGGGTTCCCCCCTCCGTCCCCGGGGTGCAGTGCCCCCCTCCCCTCCGGCCACAGCTGGCCAGCGGTGCGGGGTTCCCCCCTCCGTCCCCGGGGTGCAGTGCCCCCCTCCCCTCCCCTCCGGCCACAGCTGGCCAGCGGTGCGGGGTTCCCCCCTCCGTCCCCGGGGTGCAGTGCCCCCCTCCCCTCCCCTCCGGCCACAGCTGGCCAGCGGTGCGGGGTTCCCCCCTCCGTCCCCGGGGTGCAGTGCCCCCCTCCCCTCCCCTCCGGCCACAGCTGGCCAGCGGTGCGGGGTTCCCCCCTCCGTCCCCGGGGTGCAGTGCCCCCCTCCCCTCCCCTCCGGCCACAGCTGGCCAGCGGTGCGGGGTTCCCCCCTCCGTCCCCGGGGTGCAGTGCCCCCCTCCCCTCCCCTCCGGCCACAGCTGGCCAGCGGTGCGGGGTTCCCCCCTCCGTCCCCGGGGTGCAGTGCCCCCCTCCCCTCCCCTCCGGCCACAGCTGGCCAGCGGTGCGGGGTTCCCCCCTCCGTCCCCGGGGTGCAGTGCCCCCCTCCCCTCCGGCCACAGCTGGCCAGCGGTGCGGGGTTCCCCCCTCCGTCCCCGGGGTGCAGTGCCCCCCTCCCCTCCGGCCACAGCTGGCCAGCGGTGCGGGGTTCCCCCCTCCGTCCCCGGGGTGCAGTGCCCCCCTCCCCTCCGGCCACAGCTGGCCAGCGGTGCGGGGTTCCCCCCTCCGTCCCCGGGGTGCAGTGCCCCCCTCCCCTCCGGCCACAGCTGGCCAGCGGTGCGGGGTTCCCCCCTCCGTCCCCGGGGTGCAGTGCCCCCCTCCCCTCCCCTCCGGCCACAGCTGGCCAGCGGTGCGGGGTTCCCCCCTCCCCTCCCCTCCGGCCACAGCTGGCCAGCGGTGCGGGGTTCCCCCCTCCCCTCCCCTCCGGCCACAGCTGGCCAGCGGTGCGGGGTTCCCCCCTCCCCTCCCCTCCGGCCACAGCTGGCCAGCGGTGCGGGGTTCCCCCCTCCCCTCCCCTCCGGCCACAGCTGGCCAGCGGTGCGGGGTTCCCCCCTCCCCTCCGGCCACAGCTGGCCAGCGGTGCGGGGTTCCCCCCTCCCCTCCCCTCCGGCCACAGCTGGCCAGCGGTGCGGGGTTCCCCCTTCCGTCCCCGGGGTGCAACGGCCCCTCCTCTCCTGGCACAGCTGGCCAGCGGTGTGGGGTTCATCCCTTCCCTCGATGGTACAGGCCGACTGCAGCGCACCTGGCCCTCCCCTCCAGGCACAGCTGGACATTGGTGCTGCTGACCTCCGGTTTATTTCTATGCATTTAATGCTGGGTCGGTTTTGTTAATGCGAATACTTATGGGGAAGCTCAAGCGTACCAGTTCAGTTGCTCCTCCTGCTGCCCAGCTTCCTGTCTCTGATCTTGGTGGCCCATGTATGTGCAGAGGGATGGCTGTACGGGGGTGACTTGTGCCTGAAGCCACACTCCGGGCAGAAAGCCAGGTGCTGTGGGTGAGGCTTTCCAAGGGCGCTGCGTTGCCTGTGGCGGCCCTGGGAAAGCACAGAACGGGCTAGGAATGCTGCTGGCCATTTGAGACAATGCTTGGAATGTGCGCACGGTTCCGGGGGGCTCTGGGCAGCATCTCAGCCTGGGTCCAGCCAGGACTCCTGGTATTACCTGACAGAGAGTCGGGAGGGTCCTGGAAGCAGCTGGCTCTCAGGAATGGAGACCATGAGGTAGGGTCTCTGTTGCTCTCAGTCAGACCCAGATGTTGGAACTTGGTGGCATTAAAGCCACGTTTACACTTGTGACCGGATGTTGCTTGATACAGATATGAATGTGAGGTGGGTGATTGCCCTTTGATGTAGTCCAGCTGTTCTTCGTCACTTTGGACCTGCTATATTCCCCCACCCCCTTGTGTGTATTCATCCATTTGTTTTTTTATCTTCTTTGGTTAGATCTGAACAGAAATCAGTGGAAGCTAGAAATAGAAGCGAGATTGCAGAATAATAGAGGGGAGGAGTGGAAGTGCCTATGTGGAGACTGGGTGTTATGCTTTCTCCTTGATGGGAAAGGCCCTAGTCTTCTGATGTGGGAAGCCATGGCCCTGATTCTAGCCCAATCTCATCTTTGGGCTTGATTTGCCACTCATTAGACTGCTGTAAATCAAGTGATCCAGCTGAAGTTGGTGAAGTTACTCTGGTTCAAAACTGGTGTGGAGAGACTCTGTATTTATACTGCAACCATCAAAGGGTTAGCTCAGTGCCTCACTACCCTATATCTGGCTGATAAAATGAGACATTTGCAAGTTCTGGCTACAGTTGGGACAAAAGATCTGTAATATTAGGTCTTTAAGTAACTGCATGGATTTAGCATGGAAATTCAGAAGGGAGCAGAAATCTGACAAAAGATCATCTGTATCAACTGCTGTTTGTAGTAGGTCATGTGTCTTCTTTTCATATATCTAGGCCCTGGATGATGAGACCTTTATGAAGCCCATCCCTTCACCAGTGGATCAGCAGCAGGTATGCTATGCCTAAAAGGGCTGGTAAATCCTTTTGAAGTTGTAATGCTCTTCTGTGGCTAACTCCTAGAGCAGAGTTTCTTAAACTGTGGTCTATGGATCACCAGTGGTCCGCAAGCTCCATTCAGTAGGTCTGCGGATAGTTCCCTCTAAGGTGTGTGTCTGGAGGGCCGCACACGAGAGAATGAAGGGTCACCCACCTAACTAATGGAGCCTCGCAGGCATGACTCCTCTAATTAGGTGCCTGGACCCTGGAGAAGACGCACATGTAAGGTGAGGTGGTGGTCTTGGGGGGAATAAGAAGTAGATGGGAAGGGGCAGAGGGGTGAGAAGAAGGGGTGGGGGGAATTTGGGATGTGCAGGGCTGGGGTGGCCAGAGAAAGAGGTGACTTTCCCCAGCTCCAGGGCTGCGGCTGCTGGGGAGAGACGGCCCTCCTTCCCAGCCCCAGCTCTGTGGTGGGAGAGAGACCCCCACCTCCTTCCCAGCCCCAACTCGGAGGCTGCTGTGGCAGGGTAGAGAAGACACATCCATCACATTAGAAAGGTAAGACTACTGATATTAAAATATGAGTTGTGTGCTTTAATTTGTAGAACAAAAAAAGTTTATTATTGAGGGTTTTTTTATACAGTGCTTTTATCCAACACGCTTTACAATAGATAGCTAACGTTACAAACAACATTTGGAAAGATCATTAAGTGGTCCGCTGAGACCCCTCAGCAATTTTCAAGTGGTTCGCCGGAAAAAAAAAGTTTGAGAACCACGGTCCTAGAGGATCCTTGAGTGATGCAGTCATCTTCCTCCATAGTCCTAGCCCTGGCAGGCTGGGACGTGTTGGGACTCTGTACTTTCAAGTGCAGCTGAGTAACATGTTTGTTTCAGGTTTCAATACATTGTGTAATGGGTTTTGTAACTCAGATGTATGTTTCCTGTATTAGCCCAAGTCATTTCCATGGCTTTGGAAACTGACAGTCCCGAATTGGTCTTCACCGGTTTGTGGTGTGGTGAATGGATGAGGAAGTCCCTTCTCTGGTGTTTTTATGCTTTTCTTTTTCTCTCTGACTCTTAGGGTTATAATTTTAAAATAGCCCATTTGACATTTTAAAAAGCTTTCACTCTTGAGCTGGGACAGGGTATTAAATAGCCTGAGGTCTGTGCCCCCTCTTCTGGGCTCTAAAGACCAGAGAACAGCAGACTTTGATCAGATACTACAGAAAGAAAACTGGTAAATTACCATTTTACTGGGAAATCTTTGTTTGATAAACATGTGGGCTGCTGCAAGCTAGTGTTGGCCATCAGAACTTGCCCTTTGCTGACGCACTCAACTTCTAAGCTATAAAGCAATTTATTAATTGCACTGAAACCCAACAGGCAAAATTTCAGCACGGAGTAAAATGTCACAGCTGTAAATTATAAATACTAAAGTTATAAACACTTGAAAATTGGCCTTACAAAAGGGGTTTCTAGTGTAAACTCAGACAGTATGAACCGCAGTGTTCTGATACATCAACCTTTGCTCTCTGGACCAGCTATGTAACAGAAACATCCCAGATTCTTGTTGGCTAGGGCTATGGGAACTGAGACTTGCTCAGACTCCACAGTATTTGAAAGGCCCAGAATTGATGGGTGAGTATTGGGCCTTGCAGCAAATGTAATGTACAAATAAAACCTGTTGTATTCTGGGAACCCCTTGTAGAACAAGGCCTAGAAATGTTTATGGTTCTTGAGTTAACACTTCCGAGTAAATAATTAGAGAAGGGGCGGCTGGTACTGCTAAACCCATATGGCATTGGACTTTGTGATAGTGAGGTGGGGAAAAAAGCTTGAATGAATATGAAGGAAAGTGGGTTTAACTTCAGTTGGTTATTGAAGTGCAGCTTTAAGATCCTGTCTAATGCACTGATGTAGCTACACTGATGATGCTATGCTGGTGCAACCCCTCCATGTATATATCCCACACTGGGCTAAGATGCAATAGCAAAAAAAATTACTATACCACCCCAGGATGGGGGACCAAAGCCTGAGCCCATCCGGTCCCAGGGAGGGGCCAAAGCTCCACTACCCCGGGGATGGGGAAAAGCCAAAGCCCAAGGACTTCAGCCCCAGAGAGGGGGCCTGTAACCTCAGCCCCGCTGCCCAAGGCTGAAGCCTTCTGGCTTCAGCTCCAAACAGTGGCACTCGGGCTTTGGCCCCTGGCCCCAGCAAGTCTAAGCCAGCCCTGGCGACCCCATTAAAACAGGGTCACGACCCACTTTGAGATCCTGACCCACAGTTTGAGAACTGCTGCACTAGCGTAAGCCCGATTTGTGTCTGCACTAGGGGTTTGTATCAGTGTGACATACTGACACTGATGTAGTTACACTGATGCAAATTTACCTTGTCTAGACAAGCCATTAGATTTTTGCAGCGTGGGGGTGAAGCAGTTTATTTTGGATGTTGCAGAATGAGCAAAAATCTTTCTTGGTTTTGGCTAAGTCAGCACAGTCCTGGTCTGACTCTGATGTCAGAATCTGCTGAGTTTCCCCTTTTAGAGAAAGCAGATCACTGGAGCTGAGTTGGTCTCAAACGTTTTACACCATATAGTGAAATAAAAACCTGAAATGCGCTTGACTAAACATATCCCACTCGAGGTTTGGTGATTTATGGCTCAGGGGGCTGGATGGCTCAGGTGACGGACAGTAGAGTTCCCTGGCAGTCACGGGGGAAAGATGTGGTAAGTCGTGGCAAAAAATGCAATCGACAGTTTTTCTAAAGTCTCATGTCCTGTTATATTGTGCAAAACCCCTCACCCCCCAAAAAATGTTAAAGGACCAGGAACAGAAGAAAATGGGTCATAGCAACAGCTCTTAAGCCCCATTGCTGAAGGCCTGGTCTGCATCTTCAGCTTCTCTGGAGTGGAAAGTGTTGCACGAAGTCCTAGGAGTGGGGAAGAGGGAGTCATGGAATCCATTGCAATAATAACCACTGGAGTCAGAGGACTCTGACCCCTATGATAAACACCCCAGCTCTATGCCAGAGTTTAGAAGCCACTGTCTCTGGTGGTTTCTGTGACTGTTGTTACCTGAGACAAATTGCCAGGCTTACTAATGAGAGGGAGAGCCAGTCACGGGTTCCAGTCTGGGCCAGGTCAGTAGTAGCTAAGTTATTACCATCCAATGGCTATTACCTGGCCTGTATGAATTGAGTTTGGTGCTCAACCCAGTTCCCACTTGGCAGGCATCCGCATCACAAATACCACCACCTTAATTGGCATTGAAGGGCATTCTTGCTGGCATTCTCAGCTTTGAGACCAAGGGCTGCGTGGGCCATATAGTGTGAACTCCCTACTCACCTGTAGAGGTTTTCTCTTCAGGTTATGGCTCAGGCACCTGTCTCAGACCTTTGTTCTCTCTGTGTGTATATATAGAGACCTTTAGTCTCCAATGTTTTCAGCCTGGCTTCTTTTCTTAGTACTAAAATCACACTGACATTGAAAAAGAGAAAATAATTGACAGAATAATTTTTTTTTCTCCATTAGTTGGCTTAGTTTAACTAAGTCCCATTATGGGTCTCTGATAGAAATCCCATCAGTGAATATGGCACTGACCGAGTTAACAGGAGAGGATTTTGTTTGATCCTCCGCTGATCATTGCTATATATCTTGGAAACTCAGTCTGTGCTCTGGTAGATGTGTGCTGTACCCCGGAAAGCAGGCTTGAGCCCCGGGAGTGGGCTGGGTAAAGCTGCATGAATTCAGTGGCTTTCAAAATGAACATCCTTCCAATGATCCAGAGGGCCGTGAGTGTTTGTTACAACACTAAACTCTGCATTTTGGTAAGGCAAACACTTTTGTTACTTGAGAGAGGGCATCCTGGGGTGGGAGACTTCACAGCAGTGCTGCCAGGCTGCTATAGCTGCACCGTGTTATGGAGGGTGATTGGTGTTGAGTTTGCAAGTGAATGATTCTCTTTGAAACATTTAGGAGTAGCAGCCGTGTTAGTCTGTATTCGCAAAAAGAAAAGGAGGACTGGTGGCACCTTAGAGACTAACAAATTTATTTGAGCATAAGCTTTCGTGAGCTACAGTTCACTTCATCGGATGCATCGGATGAATCGGATGAAGCTATAGCTCACAAAAGCTTATGCTCAAATAAATTTGTTAGTCTCTAAGGTGCCACAAGTACTCCTTTTCTCTCTTTGAAACATTATTATTATTTAATTGCATCCCAGTAGCATCTAATGCCTCCAGTCAGGGTTGGGGGAACCCACTATTCTGGGCACTGTACATACCAGAATAGAAAACAGTCCCTGCTGCAAAGAATTCACAATCTTACCAACAAGACAGGCCGACAGATACAGCAAACAACAAAAAAACAATGTGCAAAGCAGCAGCATTCCAAATCTTCCATTAATGGGCTGAGGCTGCGAGCCTAAGTATCGACATATAAACACGCACACATACACGTAGTGGTGTTGGAACAATTTGTATGGGGGTGCTGAGAGCCATTGAACCAAACTGTAAATCCTGTATATGATGGAAAGCTCTTCAAGTCGGGGGTGCTGCCTTGCGCCCAGCACCCCTAGTTCCAGCAGCCCTGCATACACACACACACTACAGTTTACCCCTCCTTTAGCTCCCTTTGCATCTTCCTAAGCAACTCTTAGATCCAGTCAGTCCCTGTCTTAACTGACCTTGCCTAGAGAATTATTGCTGAGTAATACCTGCCTTCTTACTCTTCGGAATGGAATGTATTCTATCCGCAGCTCTTCCAGCCCCTGCTGACGAACAGAACAAGAGACTGAATCCAAGATCCATATCTCAATGCTTGGTGCTGCAGTGCAAAGCGATAATTAGATCACCAGCCACTCCTGGTCTTTGCCTCTTTCATACCTGATCAGTGCAAGCAAATGCATTGAAAAAAAATCCCTAAATTGTGCATTTTAAGTGTTTTTGGATAAATTGAGCTAAAACGCTGATTCATAGCTATTAAGGTCAGAAGGGACCATTATGATCATCTAGTCCGACCTCCTGCGCAACGCAGGCCACAGAATTTCACCCACCCACTCCTGCCAAAAACCTCTTGCCTATGTCTGAGCTATTGAAGTCCTCAAATCGTGGTTTAAAGACTTGAAGGAGCAGAGAATCCTCCAGCAAGTGACCCGTGCCCCATGCTACAGAGGAAGGCGAAAAACCTCCAGGGCCTCTTCCAATCTGCCTTGGAGGAAAATTCCTTCCCGACCCCAAATATGGCGATCCGTTAAACCCTGAGCATATGGGCAAGACTCACCAGCCAGATAGTACAGAAAATTCTTTCCTGGGTAACTCAGATCCCATCCCATCACAGGCCATTAGGCCTATTTACCATGAATATTTAATTATCAAAACCATATTATCCCATCATACCATCTCCTCCATAAACTTACCGAGTTTAATCTTAAAGCCAGATAGATCTTTTGCCCCCACTGCTTCCGTTGGAAGGCTATTCCAAAACTTCACTCTGATGGTTAGAAACCTTCGTCTAATTTCAAGTCTAAACTTCCTGGTGGCCGGTTTATATCCATTTGTTCTTGTGTCCAGCTTGGTACTGAGCTTAAATAATTCCTCTCCCTCTCCGGTATTTATCCCTCTGATATATTTATGGAGAGCAATCATATCTCCCCTCAACCTTCTTTTAGTTAGGCTAAACAAGCCAAGCTCCTTGAGTCTCCTTTCAAAAAGACACGTTTTCCATTCTTCGGATCATCCTAGTAGCCCTTCTCTGTACCTAAACAAACTAGGGATATGCAACCTAGATGGAGTGACTATAAGGTGGGTGCAAAACCAGTTGGAAAACCGTGCCCAGAGAGTAGTTATCAGTGGTTCACAGTCATGCTGGAAGGGCATAGCGAGTGGGGTCCCGCAGGGATCAGTTCTGGGTCCGGTTCTGTTCAATATCTTCATCAAAGGTTTAGATAATGGCATAGAGAGTACACTTATAAAGTTTGTGGACGATACTAACCTGTGAGGGGTTGCAAGTGCTTTAGGGTATAGGATTATAATTCAGAATGATCTGGACAAACTTCAGAAATGGTCTGAAGTATATCGGATGAAATTCAATAAGGACAAATGCAAAGTACTCCATTTAGGAAGGAACAATCAGTTGCACGCATTCAAAATGAGAAATTACTACCTAGGAAGGAGTACTGCGGAAAGGGATCTGGGAGTCATAGGATCACAAGCTAAATATGAGTCAACAGTGCAACTCTGTTGCAAAAAAAAAAAAGTGAACATCATTCTAGAATGTATTAGCAGAAGTGTTGTAAACAAGACATGAGAAGTAATTCTTCTGCTCTACTCTGCACTGATTAGGCTTCATCAGGAGTATTGTGTCCAGATCTGGGCACCACATTTCAGGAAGGATGTGGACAAATTGGAGAGAGTCCTTAGAAGAGCGACAAAAATTATTAAAGGTCTAGAAAACATGACCTATGAGGGAAGATTGAAAAAATTGAGTTTGTTTAGTTTGGAAAAGAGAAGACTGAGAGGGGACATAACGGTTTTCAAGTATGTAAAAGGTTGTTACAAGGAGGAGGAAGAAAAATTGCTTTTCTTAACCTCTGAGGATAGGACAAGAAGCAATAGGCTTAAATTGCAGCAAGGGCGGTTTAGGTTGGACATTAGGAAAAACTTCCTAACTGTCAGGGTGGTTAAGCACTTGAATAAATTGCCTAGGGAGGTTCTGGAGTCTTCATCATTGGAGATTTTTAAGAGCAGGTTAGACAAACACCTGTCAGGGATAGGCTAAATAATACTTAATCCTGCCATGAGTGATGGGGACTGGACTAGATGATCTCTTGAGGTCTCTTCCAGTTCTATGATTCTATGATGCTTTGGCTCGCATCTAGGAAAGAGGGAAGTATGCTCGTCTCCAGGGCACACGTACCCAGAGCTGTCATACTGGACCTTGTTGTGTAGTTTTCCCTCTGCGCCATTTTTGTTTTTTGTTTACAAACCGGGGAGGGGTTTGGTTGCTGTTTTCTGTTTATCATGATTCCATCTGAATGGAGAGCAGTGTCTCAAAACAGATGCTGACCCCATGCTACCTTTGCATGCCAACAATCCCACGGCCTCGCTCTCGTCTTGTTTAGATTCTTCCCTTCCCTGCAAGTTTCCCATAAGAGAAAATTCACTACCGATGGTGTCAGAGTTTGTCTCTCCCATCCCAGTCTCCATGCTTGCCCATTGGGTGGGGTGCGGAACATGAGGTTCCATGAAGAACCCCCCTAGCCATGAATCCCAATCCGCTTCAGGTGTTGTATTTTAAATCAAATGAACTGTTGCCAAGCTCTGCTCGGATTTGGCCGATGCTCTTTATTTTTAATTTTTCTCCCTTTACAACGTGGAAATGTTGCTGCCCTGAGAGGCCGTGTGCATGTGAACTGGCTGGCAAACGGCCTCAACATTTTGGGAGGAAAGAAACCCAGTGCTGGTTTTGAAAAGGCTCCTTTCAGAGCTACTTAATGGGCACAAATGGTTTTGTTTTCATAACTGATGTGGATATGGTTTGTTTTGAGGCCGTTAAACAGAATGAGGATGTCAGCAGAAAGGGCTGTTTTTGTGTTTTAGGGAGTTTTTAACTGGTGCTTTTCTGTGTTGATAGCCTCAGTGCTCTTCAGAAGTGAGATTGTGTAGTTAACGCCTTTTTATTCACCTTCCTAAGTGACATCTCATCAGAGAGAGAGGTTTTAAAAAAGAAAAATGATTCTTTCTCTCAAAATACTGGGAACCTTCTAACCTCTCTAATGCATTGCATTTCCCTGGTCCCTGCCTGCCATCCAATGATCTCAAAGGGCCTTATAAAGAATAATGAACTAAACAGCCTAATTACCCCGGTCATAATATTCACCTACATTGTACCTATTTTACAGGTGGGAAACTGAGACAGGGAGGCCAAGACCAACATTTTCAAAAGTGGTCACTTATTGTGGGTAGGTCAGTTTTTGGGAGCCCAACAAGAGGCCGGTTTCCCCAAGCGCTGAGCATCCTACAGCGCCTATTGGAAGTCAGTGGGAGCTGTGAGTGCTCAAGGTGTGTTGAGTTGAGCCTCTAAAATCAGAGGCCACTTTTGAAAATTTGGCAGCAAGTGACTGGCCCAAGTTCCCATGGGGAGCTGAGAACAGAATCTGGATCTCCTGACTCCTGGCCTTTTGTTTTAACTGCAAGACCATTTTTCCCTGGGCTGCTGAACCAGGCAAGCTGCATTGCTACCCTGCTTGCTGCAAACATGACTCTGCTCAGTTTATCTTCCCATTTGTTCTCTTTGCACATATGCATGTAGCACTATTGATATCAGTGCAAGGGGCGCATCACATGGATTTTGCAGGAAGTTAACTTGTGCAAACATGCTCACAGTGTTACAGCTACTTGCAAGCTCTTTGAGGCAGGGATCATCTATTTTGTTCAGTGTTTGTGCAGCACCTCGCACAGGGGGCTTCTTGTCCGTGACTAGGGCTCCTAGGTACTACAGCAATTCAAAGAATAATACTAATTGCTTGGGGTTTATCAATTGTCCTTTCATGTCACCAGCTTAGACTCAGCTCAGTTGTTTGAACTGTTGTCCTGCCCTCACTAGTTTGAGTTGACCTTCATGAAAGGAGCACTGTCTAAGATGGGTCTGAGGTCCTTTAAGGAGCAGACAGAGTGGCTGAATAGTCT
Organism: Lepidochelys kempii; assembly: GCF_965140285.1. NCBI lineage: Eukaryota > Metazoa > Chordata > Testudines > Cheloniidae > Lepidochelys > Lepidochelys kempii. Next base: position 11,762,750 of record NC_136389.1, on the reverse strand, counting down.
TGATATACTGCAAGAGGGCAAGGAGAGGACTTATTTGCAGTTGATCGGGGTGAAGATCAGGAGTGATGACCTTTGAACGACACTAATCCCCAAAACCTCGGTTTTGTTGACCGAAAATAAATAGAATTTTAGGGGGAGGGGGAAACCATGAAAGCTAAAAGTAAATAAATACACTGGTTTCAGTGCAAACAGTTTGGATTTTGTGAGAGCTGAATGCTGCAGAATTCGGTTCCTGCATCACAACTAAGACGTGAAATTGACAATAAACAGAGCTGGCCAGTTTCCCTGTCCATGCTGAGCGAGGTGCAAAAAGGCAACTCAGTGTCTCTCTCCCCTCTTGTGTATTCTTATTGATTGTTTGTACTACAGTAGTATCTAGAGGCCCCAAGTGAGTTGTGGCCCATTTGTGCTAGGCACTGTACAAACCCATTGTAAGAGAGAGCTCCTGCTGTACTGATTCTGTAGTCAAAACAGACAAAGTCGATGGGAGGGGGAACAGAGGCCCAGGGAGGTGAAGTGACTTGTCTGGGTCACACAGCGGATCAGTGGCAGAGCTAGGAATAGACCATGGAGAACCTGAATCCCAGTCCAATGTCCTGTCCACTGGGCCATGCTGCTCTGACACGCTGTCTGTTCCTTGCTCCCTCCTACCTTCTGTCAAGACACTGGAGAGGCTTTGCTTGTGGGGCAGTCCTGAGCTCTCAAGCTTTTTCCCCGCTGCTGGTCTGACTATGGGAAGAGCTAAACTGGGGAGGAGCTGAGGCCGCTGCATTCAGCTTGCTTGGCTCCCCAGCCCTCACCTTGCATGTATCCCCTGATTAGAAAAAATGCATCCGTGCTTGGGAGTGGGGTGTACAGCTGTTTCCCTTCCACAAACCTCCCTCTGGGATCATGTGTGCAGCTAGTGAAGGGAAGTTAGGAAATCTGCATTCTGTTCCATACTCTGACACAATCTATGTTGACAGATATTGGGCGAGTATTTTAACCTCTGTGCTTCAATTTCTCTATCTGTAACTGGGATAGGACCGCCTGCCAAGTGGTTTGCAAGGCTTAGCTAATATGGCTTGGATGGAACCTGCTCTAGAAATGCAAAATATGTTGGGCCAGACAAGAGGCCCCCCTGCTCAACACATTCCAGAAAAGCAGGACAGGTTTCTCTTGGCTGGAGAAAAGTAGATTTGCAGGAGTAACCCTGAAGCTGCATGATCGCAGTAATCAAACAGCCACAGTAAAACCCTAAAGAATGTTAAATATGTTTTTTATCAGGGCCAGGCCCCTTAATAAATTAGAAGCAAGTTTGGATTAAATCATAGGAAAAACTCCTTGTGGCAAAAGCAAATAGACAAGGGAATAACTGCCAAGAGAGGTCATTGAGTTATCATCCGTGGAATACATTCAAACAGAGATTAGATAAAGCATAGCATTGGGCCAACTCGCAGTCTGTGGAGGAAGGTGAATTTTGACCTCTGATGTCCCCAGCAGAGACACCCTTCGCGCCCATTCAGCTGATAGAACCTCTATTTTCAACACAGTATTGTGGCTTTAGGGGCATCTGAATGAAGGAAGTGAGACCACGTTATGGGATTGCTAACGTCAAGTATTCAAAAACCATGAGGCAGGCCCCTGACGTGAATAATATTGGTTTAAAAAATGAGTTTAAAAAAATAAATTCTGGCTACTTTTTTACTTTCTTTCTGATTTTTGAGATTTCAGGTTCATGTTTTCAAGCTTCTCTCATGAGGGCTGAAATCTTATTTTTATTTTTTTTTGTAGTGAAAGTGGAGATTCTCAAGTAATCACATGACTCTAGGAGCTGGAGCCCTTAAGAAAAACGCCAGCTATTGCAACACTCACGATAAAATTGCAGGAGATAATAACTGACTTTGAATCCAACAATCCTCTAAAGTAGCCAGAGCCCTCGCTTAGCAGGGCCAGTCCGCTCTAACCTGGCTGCATGCAGCACCATGCCTAAGAAACTGGTTACTTTCACTTTCTAATCCCCAACCACCTGCAACCCAGTAAGTGGGGTAGGAGCAACTGGTTATGCTATCAACTGGTGCTGGGCACAGCAAGGAGAAAGGCCTGCATTTAACCCCATGAGGGCCAGTGGTCTGCGTGTGGTTGGGTGGGAACAGGATGTTTCATACAGCTCCTGTCACACAAAACCTTAGGGTCAGGAGTACGTATGGCGTATGCATCCGATGAAGTGAGCTGTAGCTCACGAAAGCTTATGCTCAAATAAATTGGTTAGTCTCTAAGGTGCCACAAGTCCTCCTTTTCTTTTTGCGAATACAGACTAACACGGCTGTTACTCTGAAACCTGTCACATGGAAGCTGTTACCCTACAGGGTCACTCTACATCAGAGAGACTGACTAACTTTGTTTTTTGTACCCTTCCAGGCTCCTTGTCAGCAGCACAATGTGGTGTCCCAAGCAGCACTGTGTGAGGCTGAGGTGAACTCAGGAGAAAAAGACCACCCCAGCAACAGCTAGGATGACCAAAGCACGGCTGTTCCGCCTCTCGGTGGTGCTGGGTTCCGTGTTCATGATTCTGCTGATCATTGTGTACTGGGACAACGTGGGGACAGCTCATTTCTACCTGCACACGTCCTTCTCCAGGCCTCATGTCCCGGACACTCCGCCCACCGCTGCTCAGGATGAAGAACGCGAAGGCTTGTTGGACATGGATGAGTTTTTAGAGAAGCTTCTGAGTTCTGGCCTGAGGCAGAATGGTCCCTTGAACAGAAAGACGGAGCAGGCCCCACTGCAGGGCTCCAGCAGGCCTGACTTGGGCAACCTGGAGGAGAACGTGAGAGGCTATGACTGGTCCACCCGCATTACCAGAGTGAGCCTGGACCAGGAGAAGCTGCAGGCTGAGCGGCGGAGGGCACTGCGGGAGTTCTGTGCCAATTCCAGTTTCACCTTCCCCGCTAAGGAGCGTTCCTTTGACGACATTCCCAACTACGAGCTGAACCACCTGATCGTGGACGACCGCCACGGCATCATCTACTGCTATGTCCCCAAGGTGGCCTGCACCAACTGGAAGCGGGTGATGATCGTGCTGAGTGAGAGCCTGCTGGATCAGGGTGTCCCCTACCGGGACCCCCTGGATATTCCCCGAGAGCATGTCCACAACTCCAGCACCCACCTGACTTTCAACAAGTTCTGGCGCCGCTACGGGAAGTTCTCCCGCCACCTCATGAAGATCAAGCTGAAGAAATACACCAAGTTCCTCTTTGTACGTGACCCCTTTGTGCGGCTCATCTCTGCCTTCCGCAGCAAGTTCGAGCTGGAGAATGAGGAGTTCTACCGGCGCTTTGCCATACCCATGTTGAAGCTCTACTCCAACCACACCAACCTCCCCACGTCTGTTAGCGAGGCCTTCAAGGCGGGCCTCAAAGTCTCCTTCCCTGACTTCATCCAGTACTTACTGGACCCCCGGACAGAGAAGATGGCCCCTTTCAATGAGCACTGGAGACAGGTTTACCGCTTGTGTCACCCGTGCCAGATAGACTATGACTTTGTCGGGAAGCTGGAGACCCTCAACGAAGATGCAGCTCATCTGCTGCAGCTTCTCAAGGTGGACAGGCTCCTCCACTTCCCCCCCAGCTACCGGAACAGGACTGCCAGCAGCTGGGAGGAGGACTGGTTTGCCAAAATTCCTCTGGCCTGGAGGCAGCAGCTCTACAAACTTTACGAGGCTGATTTTGTACTCTTTGGCTACCCCAAGCCAGAAAATCTTCTTAAAGACTAAAAACAATTGGAAATTGGAGGAGCGGGGAGGGGGATTACCAAAAATATTTAAAACTTCACAGTATCCTCCTCTTAACCTCCCAACCCAGGAAGATAAAATTCAGTATATTTTTTCTACTCATCCCTTTCCAAATTTGCAAGAATCCAGGATACTCCAGCCAGCTGTAAATCACCAGAATACCCCCCTCTCCCTTTGTGATCAGACGACTTCCTCGTTCCGTCGGTCGGCTCTGTCGTTCCGTCACTTTTTATTAATACTTTTTAAAAATTAATATATTTAAAATATTTAATACAAATTGTGTCTTGTGGGGAAGGAAGAGGTGGAGTAAAAAACAAAGCCCCTGTCCCCGTGTGTAGTCTCAGTGCTTTGTGTGTGCCGGAGGCCCGCTTCCAGGAGTGCCTGGGGTTTACAAGCCACTCGAGGCTAAACTTGGAGCTGGCGTGTGCAGGCACCGCCCCGTTGATCTTAGGGCACTTATCCCTGCTTACGCCAGGTCTGAATTTGGCCCCCAGTAGGTTAGACCCAGCATGACGTTGCACAGCTGGAGTACGAGCAATGACAGGATGGTGCATGGGGACCTGAGCAGGTGACTGGTGAATTGGCAAAGGCAGGTCAGGCAAAGAGAGCAGGTCCGAGAGAGGGGGTGGGACACTTGGTGCCCAAGTGTTAAAGGCCCTGTCTTGTTTCAGGAAGAAATACTCCCTGGGCCTGGACAGAGGGCCAATTGGAGTCCTAATGGGAGTGTATAGGCAGCAGCGGGCATTTCACCCGTAGGAAATCCAGATCACTTATAAAACCTTTTTTCCTCAGTGGTAGCGTGGTGGTCCAGTCAACCTGCATGCATGGTATGGCTTCGTTAACAGCATCCTGTTCTGTGGTACCCGCGTAGGAGTGGGCTGTTATCTCAGATCAGCCTTTATCAGTGCTCTGAGGCTGAACTCCTCTCTTTCATGTGCTGGTTTCTACCTGTCCACGTGTTTGTGTGCTCAGCTTGCTCCTGGATGAAGCAGTCTGCAGATATCAGCAACTGGGTTTCAAATAAACAAAAAGCAGCTCAAGAGAGAACAGCCATCTGGGAGCATCAATCCATCTAAGTCTGGGTGTTTCTTTTTAGGGCCAGGCCGCTTGACCCTATCACTGGCCTCGAATTCAACACAGGCAATCTCTAGACGTGTGACACATTCACAGCCCCAAACTAATTAAGAGAACATGGCTGTGGTGCGTGGCTGGGATACTTACTGCCAGATGGCTGTTAAAGCAAAGCAAAGAGGTGTGTTGCCGTTGCTCATGACATGATGTCCCAGTCCCCTGACTCTCTGTTTACACCAAATGATTGATGTAGGTTTAATCATCTGCTTTGATGGACACCGCTGCAGGAAGTGATGGTTGCTTGCCATGCCAGAGATGTGTGGGCTGTTCCCAAAGGAAATGTATGCTTTTAGAAATATTCCAGTCTCTGGCTGAATCTTGCTTTCATCGCTCTCACTAAATAAGGACTGGCCATCCAGCACTCTGGATAGGCTGGTGAACATTTTATGGGCTACAGTGTTTAAGCCTTTCACAGGCCTTTAGGTAACTTACCTGTTGCTCAGCTCCTCAGATGCTACCACCGTGCATGGCCTCATGATCTTACCTTATTTCTTACCTTTATTCATTTTCCTTCCAGGGGTGTCCACAGGCATGGATCTCTCCTTCCGTCTCCTCTGGCTCTCTCCAGTCCTCCATACATGTTCTTGTCTCCTGTTCCTGCCTCCCAGATGTTCTGCTCTTGTCTGCCCTCCCCTCCTTTCTGCTAGATATGCTCCTGGCTCCAGTTCTTGATAAATACTCAGCCACTGCAGTAAACTTGTCACCTGCAAGTGAAAGGTTAAAACCTCGTGGACAGACTAGAAATGGAGGGTCTGATTCTGATCCTGTCTGGTGTAGTTACACCAGCGGGAGACTAGAATCAGGTCCTCGGCGTGTTTTTCAGCCCTCTATTGCACTGGAGTGTTTGAGAGTGAACCGAAAAGGAAGGGAAGCGACTATTTCCAAGCTTTTAAAAAAAACCAAATAAATGAAGGCTGACTTCATCACTTGTTAATTTTTTCAATTGCCCGCAAATTGCTGTGAAGTTGAAAGATGCTCAAGAGCCTCATCTCGTTTAATGAGTAGTAATGGGGGTCTCTTGATGATTCCCAGCTCCTTAATTTCTGGAGGGTGGGGTGGCTAGAGTTGGTCATAGCCAACCCTGCTTTTTAAAAATACATTTTGGATGTTTTCATCCATCTTCTGGGCAATTACATTTTTTCCCTGGTGAATTTAATTGGTGTTAAATATTTGTGGATATGAGAGGTCGGTAATGTAATGCAGACTTAATGCCAAACATACCATAAAAAAAACAGGTTTCAGAGTAACAGCCGTGTTAATCTGTATTCGCAAAAAGAAAAGGAGTACTTGTGGCACCTTAGAGACTAACCAATTTATTTGAGCATAAGCTTTCGTGAGCTACAGCTCGCTTCATCGGATGCATGCTGTGGAAAGTATGCATCCGATGAAGCGAGCTGTAGCTCACGAAAGCTTATGCTCAAATAAATTGGTTAGTCTCTAAGGTGCCACAAGTACTCCTTTTCTTTTTATAAAAAAAACAATGAGGAGTCCTTGTGGCACCTTAGAGACTAACAAATGTATTTGGTCATAAGCTTCCGTAGGCTAGAACCCACTTCATCGGATGCATGGACTGAAAATACAGGAGGAAATATAAATACGTGAAAGGATGCGGGGTTGCTTTACCAAGTGTGAGGTCAATCTAACGAGTTAAATCCATTAACAGCAGAATACCAAGGGAGGAGAAATAACTTTTGAAGTGGTAAGCGAGTGGCCCATTACAGACAGTTGACAAGAAGGTGTGAGTAACAGTAGGGAGAAATTAGTATGGGGAAATTAAGTTTAGGTTTTGTAATGACCCAACCACTCCCAGTCTCTATTCAGGCCTAATTTGATGGTATCCAGTTTGCAAATTAATTCCAATTCTGCAGCTTCATGTTGGAGTCTGTTTTTGAAGTTTTTTTTGTTGAAGAATTGCCACTTTTAGGTCTGTTATTGAGTGACCAGAGAGATTGAAGTGTTCTCCTACTGGTTTTTGAATGTTATGATTCCTGATGTCAGATTTGTGTCCATTTATTCTTTTGCATAGAGACTGTCTGGTTTGGCTAATGTACATGGCAGAAGGGCATTGCTGGCACATGATGGCATATATCACATTGGTAGATGTGCAGGTGAACGAGCCTCTGATGGCGTGGCTGATGTGATTAGGCCTTATGATGGTGTCCCCTGAATAGGTATGTGGACACAGTTGGCAACGGGCTTTGTTGCAACGATAGGTTCCTGGGTTAGTGTTTTTGTTGTGTGGTGTGTAGTTGCTGGTGAGTATTTGCTTCAGGTTGGGGGCTGTCTGTAAGCGAGGACTGACCTGTCTCCCAAGGTCTGTGAGAGTGAGGGATCGTCCTTCAGGATAGATTGTAGATTCTTGATGATGCATAGGAGAGGTTTTAGTTGGGGGCTGAAGGTGATGGCTAGTGGCGTTCTGTTACTTTCTTTGTTGGGCCTGTCTTGTAGTAGGTGACTTCTGGGTACTCTTCTGGCTCTGTCAATCTGTTACTTCACTTCACCAGGTGGTTATTGCAGTTTTAAGAACGCTTGGTAGAGATTCTGAAGGTGTTTGTCTCTGTCTGAGAGTTTGGAGCAAATGCGGTTGTATCGTAGAGCTTGGCTGTAGACAATGGATCGTGTGCTGTGATCTGGGTGAAAGCTGGAGGCATCTAGGTAAGTATAGCGGTCAGTAGGTTTCCAGTATAGGGTGGTGTTTATGTGACCATCCCTTAGCACATGTGCTGTACGCATTTCCTCCTACTTCCCCCACACAGTAGCATGTGGGCAAAGGTCCACTGGGGTCTCAGTTAAGATCACCAGAGGCACGTTGCTTGATACAGACCGAGTAGAAATGGGTTGATAGGCGGTTGCTGTTGAGACTGTTTTCGTTAGTGCGGTGTCATGTTCGATGGCAGTGGGCTGGTTTTGCAATTGGCAGGGAGCTCCTGAAACAGTTGCAAACCCCACATTGCTGATGTTCAGCGAGACTTGAATGGAAAACTACTCCACCCTCTCAGAGCCAAGTGGTATTTCACCAGAGCCTCTGTGGCCCATTCTGGAGGCACAGCTGGCCGGGGGAGATTATCCTTGGTGCTGAGTCATCCCCATGCTGCCTCTCCACCCCTCCCTGGGGGGGGGGGGCGGGGAGGATGCCAGGGGAGTCTCCATAGTGTGGAGCGCTAAGGAGATTCTGTGCTGCTCCAAGTTATGGAGCAACGCTTGGAATGCTACTGAAATGAGAGCAGCGTGTGGCTCTCCAGTTTATGCTGGGGGGGCCTCGTCAGCAGCCCAGAATCAGGAAGACACAAGGGTGGCATGGAGACCCCTTTGCCTCGCTACCCCTGGGCTGTTTATTTTCTGCTGTGACTGCTGGAGAAAGAATTCCCGCTCCGTAAGTCTAGGATGTGGCTATAGTTAATTCCATTCTACTGCGTGAAAACTCCTTGTAGTCGGAATAACCAAGTAGCAGGATGACTGTCACAGTTGGGACTGAGGGGGGTGTCTACACTTGGCGCAGGAAGCTTGATTCCCATCTCTCATAGACATAGATTCATAGCTATTAAGGTCAGAAGGGACCATTATGATCATCTAGTCTGACCTCCTGCACAACGCAGGCCACAGAATCTCACCCACCCACTCCTGCAGTAAACCTCTCACCTATGTCTGAGCTATTGAGGTCCTCAAACCATAGTTTAAAGACTTCAAGGAGCAGAGAATCCTCCAGCAAGAGACCTGTGCCCCATGCTACAGAGCAAGGCGAAAAACCTCCAGGGCCTCTTCCAATCTGCCCTGGAGGAAAATTCCTTCCCGACCCCAAATATGGCGATCAGCTGAACCCTGAGCATATGGGTAAGATTCACCAGCCAGATACCCAGGAAAGAATTCTTTGTAGTAACTCAGATCCCACCCCATCTAACATCCCATCACAGGCCATTGGGCCTATTTACCATGCTAATGCGGTCTTGGGATGCATCAGGCGAGGTATTTCCAGTCGAGATCAGGAGGTTTTAGTACTGTTATACAAGGGACAGGTGAGACCTCACCTGGAATACTGTGTGCAGTTCTGGTCTCCCATGTTTAAGAAGGATGAATTCAAACTGGAACTGGAACAGGTACAGAGAAGGGCTACTAGGATGATCCGAGGAATCGAAAACCTGTCTTATGAAAGGGGACTCAAGGAGCTTGGCTTGTTTAGCCTAACCAAAAGAAGGCTGAGGGGAGATAGGATTGCTCTCTCTAAATATATCCGAGGGATAAATACCGGAGAGGGAGAGGAATTATTTAAGCTCAGTACCAATGTGGACACAAGAACAAATGGATATAAACTGGCCACCGGGAAGTTTAGACTTGAAATTAGACGAAGGTTTCTAACCATCAGAGGAGTGAAGTTTTGGAATAGCCTTCCAAGGGGCAAAAGACCTATCTGGCTTTAAGATTAAACTCGATAAGTTTATGGAGGAGACGGTATGATGGGAGACATGCTAGACCTCGAGCTAGCGCGCTCAAAACAAGAGTATAGTTGTGGTAGGGTGGGGAGCAGTGGCATAGCTAGCCACGCTGAGTACGTACTCATGGGGTTCAGGCACAGCTAGCCTGTGCCACCGTGGCCACACGACTCCTCTTAGCACGCTAGCTCAACGTGAGCTAGCGTGATGATATCTGGTGAGCTGGGAATCACCCCCCAGCTTGTAGTGTAGACATAGCCACAGGCCTGTGAGGTGCTGAGCACTGTCGGCACCACTGGTACCAATGGGAGCTTAGGGTGCTCAGGACCTTACAGGGTAGAGCAATAAAGCTTGAAATTTGACCTTCCATAAAATGGCCTCCACTTTAATAACATCTGTTCATTGCTGTTGTTTTGCCTCTCCCCCTCGGCTGCTGGTTAAATTTGTGGTTAAAAAGCCAGAGATTATACGGACAGCGCCAAGAACCTTGGGGTGACAGACCCAGAGCCGAGATATGGGCCCTCCTGCTTTGTGAGTGTGGATGTGGGTTTAAGCCACACCCTTCGTGGACTGTTCTGATGATGCAAACTGGGGGGGCGGGTACAACCAGGCATGTTAATGTCAGCTCCATTAGAAACCCAAGGAAGCAATGCCGGGCAAATGGAAAAGGACTGATTGGTAGGGGAAGAAATCTTTTTGAGTACCTGCGAAAGCTCATGCTCAAATAAATTGGTTAGTCTCTAAGGTGCCACAAGTCCTCCTTTTCTTTTTGTACTGATACTGTAACCCACAGAGGGACTACAGCCTTGGCCCACTGCAATGCCTGAGATAGATAAGTAATGAGACAGTACTAATTTCCTGGGGGATATTGGGTGCCTCCAAGCCACCCCATTCAAATGTCTGAGTAAAGCTGGCTTTGTCAGATGCCCTCAGTGTCTAAAGTAAGGTTTGTCCATGCTTGATCACCTGCCCTAAGCTGCGCTGCATTTCTAACTGGACTGAGCATGTGAGTAGATGCATGAACATACAGGGATTTTGTAAGGAGCAGTCTGACTGAAGAATTCCAAGACCTGTGTAACTGAGACCATACATGGTGTCACTTTAGCATCTCAGCTGATGTCATGTTCCATGCAACCGTTTTGTAAGTGCAATTGCACGCTCTGTGATGTACCGTGCCCTGCTGAAGCGTAATGGACGTAGTCTGATCCTGCAGTCCTTACCCACCTAGCACTCCCATTGAAAACATCCGAAGGTCTAGGTGAGGACGGCAGAGCTAGACCCACGTTTTTAAAGTTAGAGGCATTTGCCTCACACGGGCTGTGTCCGTACAACTCCTGACTATACTATGACCCGCTAAGGGCTTAATGTGTGTTTTATGTCTGTATCTCAGTTGGCAGCTGCTTTAACCATTTCAGATTGCCCTGCTGTTTAGTTAGGGGGAGGAGGGCGGAGTAGCCATCCTGATAGCAAAGGACAAAGGTGGGGTAGATCTGCCAACAGACATGAGACTGCGGAACACAAGGTTGTGACAAGTGTCTTTGAATTCCTAATGGTGAGGTTCAGAATGAGCATCCACAAGGGGTGAATGCCAGTACTGAAGGGATGGGGAAGAATGTGGGGGGGAAGAAGGGGGGGGGTTTCTTTCAGCCTAAGCAGAACCTTTTCCGCAGTTAGCACAGACGTCCCGTCGGTATCTCATGCTGCTGAGGTACAAGATGATGGTGAGGTGCTTGTGTGCAGTGACTGGAAAGTGATCATGTGACTAGCCTAAAAGGCTTGTCCACATTATTTTCCCTAGGAAACTCTCCAGCTGAGGATAAAAACGAATGGAGAGTCCTGGGTGGGTGAGGACGGGGAGGATCATGTGTATCTGACAGACCAAAGGGTGAGCGGCGCACTTTTAATTTAACCACAAAGAGAAGTCAATGTGTAGATGAAGGATGCAGTTCCCATGATGGGGGCGCAAGGTTTGCCATCAGAACAGCTTGATGGAATTGGGCACAGTCAGAAGAGGGATTTCTTTGTGGGAGACCATGTTGGGAGCTACAGCTAAGTTGGTGGGTTTGTAAAGAGATGCTGCAGTCTGATAGCAGATAATTGGAAGGGGAAGGCATGGTTCAGGACAGTGGATGTGGCCTGCAGAACCTCTCGGCTTTGGTCACAGTGGGGGCTAGTACGGCAGGGATAGAAAACCAGTGCCAGGTGATGGCTGTGATGGCCCATGCAGAATAAATGTGCCGCTCTCAGTCCTGTTTCCCATGGAGAGTTATCCACAGCTTCGCTTTCCCCTGAGTGTGGGTCCCTGAATGGGTACATCTCCCACGTCGTCTTTCAGTGACACTTGGCTGCTTGAACAAGGCTCCGACCATTCCAGCTTGCGCTTTGAGTCCCTGCTCTAGAATGGGCCAGTGCAGCCCCTCCCCATCCTGTCAGAGTGAGAAGCCTGAAGCTAATTAAACTACCAAAGAAAACACAGCTCTGCCTTGAACTAAGGATGAAGTGTTCAAGGGAGTTTTATTTGGGAAAACTGCTGTTACCAGATGTTACTAGTAACATAAAGCCTTACAGGGCAATAAGAGCCTGCCAGAGTCTGGGCCAGCCCTGTGCATGCATCTGCAAAGATAATGCTGGGCTTTGAAGCTGGCCTTCAAGGATGAAAGGGTTAGGAGGGTGTCTTCCAGCCCAGGCTCCTGTGAAGTGTGAGGAAGAATCTGTTATCTCAGTGGGTGGGAAATTTGTGCACAGAACTGCCCTCAGCTCCCACTCCACCATGTCTGTACCAGACGGCCATTGTCGCTATAGTGTCAATACAAAGATGTTAGAAATTGGGGGTCTAATTCTTCATTACACTAAGGCCCTTTTACGCTCTTCTGGTAGCATGTAGGAGCCTCAGAGTGAGTGGAAACTACCTCCTGTGCAGGGAGCGGTACCGGGCTGGCCTGAAGGCTCCCTGCCTTCTGCCCCCAGTACAGGGCTGGCTCAGAGTACACTGCACTATGGCTAGTCCCGTGTTTCCCAGGAGCAGTGGGAAGCAAAGCGTAAATTAAAGCCGCCATAAAGCTCCAAATATGGGAATGCAACTGTGGTTTAAAGCTGTGTTAACCCCCCACCTTCTGCCTCCCATCCCTGCAGGATTAGCTGAGAATTGGGCTCCTTGTCATCTTTATCTTTGTAGGAGCTGAAGGCCCCTTAGCCCCCATACCTACTCAAAAAGAAAAGGAGTACTTGTGGCACCTTAGAGACTAACCAATTTATTTGAGCATGAGCTTTCGTGAGCTACAGCTCACTTCATCAGATGTTTACCGTGGAAACTGCAGCAGACTTTATATACACACAGAAATCATGAAACAATACTGGACAGTCTCTACGTAAAAGAATAAATGGACACAAATCAGATGTCAAGAATTATAACATTCATAAACCAGTCGGAGAACACTTCAATCTCTCTGGTCACGCAATCACAGACATGAAGGTCGCTATCTTAAAACAAAAAAACTTCAAATCCAGACTCCAGCGAGAAACTGCTGAATTGGAATTCATTTGCAAATTGGATACTATTAATTTAGGCTTAAATAGAGACTGGGAGTGGCTAAGTCATTATGCAAGGTAGCCTGTTTCCTCTTGTTTTTTCCTACCCCCCCCCCCCCCCAGATGTTCTGGTTTAACTTGGATTTAAACCTGGAGAATGGTCAGTTTAGATCAGCTATTACCAGCAGGAGAGTGAGTTTGTGTGTGTATGGGGGTGGGGGGGATGTGAGAAAACCTTGATCTATGCAGGAAATAGCCCGACTTGATTATGTAAAGAGTTGTCACTTTGGATGGGCTAGCACCAGCAGGAGAGTGAATTTGTGTGGGGGGGTGGAGGGTGAGAAAACCTGGATTTGTGCTGGAAATGGCCCACCTGTTGATCACTTTAGATAAGCTATTACCAGCAGGACAGTGGGGTGGGAGGAGGTATTGTTTCATGATTTCTGTGTGTATATAAAGTCTGCTGCAGTTTCCACGGTAAACATCTGATGAAGTGAGCTGTAGCTCACGAAAGCTCATGCTCAAATAAATTGGTTAGTCTCTAAGGTGCCACAAGTACTCCTTTTCTTTTTGCGAATACAGACTAACACGGCTGTTCCTCTGAAACCTGTCATACCTACTCAGTGTTGGTTCCTTCCTGACAAGTAAAAACTTCCCAAGTGCTCCGTCAGCGTACCTTCAAGCAGCCTAGGTGAGGTACCTCCTTTGTTACAATGCTTGTTATAATGACCTGATGTCACATCTGCTCTGCAGCCTCTGCTTAAGGATCTGCTCACACTAGATTTACTCTGGAAACCCTTCAAAGGACTAAGGGAAGTGCCAGTTCTAACAGGACCCTTTGGTTAATCCTTTCTCGGGGAGAAGGGGGCTCTTTTCTGCTTCGTCTTTGCTTTTGCAGCAGGTTCCTTTCCTTATTCCGTGATGTAGTAAATGTAAGTGGGACATGCACAGCAGCAGGATCATGCAAGTATCAAGACTGGTGTGTGATTTTTTTTGCTGTGAGGGAAATGTTAGGTCTGGTGCCCTGGCCTTTAAAAAGCCACAAGAGAGAGAATTCTCCACGTGGAAAGCCATTCTGGTTGCGTGGGGAGAGAATTCCACTGAGGCTCTCACGAGATTCTGGCAGAGTCAGGTCTCCTTTGAAACATGGCATTTCCATTAGCAATGGTGTTGAATGTTTCCATCCTAAATAAAACCTACATAGTTTAAAACTCAGCAGCACTATGAAGGCCTGGCTCCCCAATGCCCAGAGAACACAGTTCTCCCAAATGCAAAGATACCACTAAACTCAAAGGAGCATGGGATCAGTGCTGTCTGCCCAAGGTGATGCCCTGCCACTAAGGCCTATGAGTGTGCCAAAGACCCAGGAGGAGGGTGCCAACACAGTTGGCAGAGGAGAAACTGGCTTTGTGCGGCTGGCCTTTTCTACAGGATAAATCCTGTTTTACGTTGCCTCAGCGTCACGATTCATTCTCTTGTGAATAACAGTCCTGGTGGGGAGCAGTGAGTGGTGTGTGGGACAGGTTGGTGTGCTGAGGCTGTGGCTGCTGTAGCAATTACCAGAGAATGGCGGTCTTTCTGGTGGCTTGTTTGGGCCGTGCAGTCAGCCTGAGGAGAGAACCGCACCCCTGCTACAGAATTCTGCAGGATGGATCCAAAAAGCCTAGAGAAAGGAGGTTGCTATTCAGATCTCTGGGTTTCATAGAGTAATTTCTGTCGAACCCTGTTGGTTTCATCTCTGTGTAAGAGTCTAATAGAATTTCATGGGGAGGGTGGATATGTGACTGGGTAGTCAAGAGCTCTACTGTTCCCCCATTCAGCTCTGGTCCTGTTCATTCCAGTGTGTACGGGCCCAGAAAGTCCTAATGTGGACATCTGGTTTGCTGAGCAGTAGGTCCCAAGGGGTACGTGTACACTGCATCTGGGAACAAGCCTCCCCCCCTGGGTTAACGGGCTCACGCTAGTGTGTTAGAAACTGCCGTGTAGACGTTCCGGCTCCAGCTGGAACTCCGGCTTGTGGGGCTGGGCTTCAGCGCCAGAGCCAGCATGTCGAAGCGCTGTCTACACAGCTCTTTATAGCGCACTAGCGTGAGTCTGTGGACCCAGGCTGGGAAGCTCATTCCCAGGTGCAGTGTAGAGACACTCTTCCTGCCTCACTGATGGTCACTGTGAAATCCTCACAGCGCTGAGTCCTAAATGCCCCCTGTGCCCCATCATCCAGGTGTTGTCGTGCCCCTGGCCCGAGTTCTTGAGCTCCGTGGGAATTTGAGAGCTTGGCACCTCGCTGGACAGAGCTGTCTGAGAAGGACCAGGGATTAGCCGTGAAAGCACAGGACAGGGACTTAGAAGGGCTTGTTCATATGCCCAGCTCTGCTGTTCCCGTGCTGTATGCCCTTGAGCAAGGCACTCAACCGTGCGGTGCTGTTTCCCCATCTATAAAAAGGGGCGAGTTAATGCCTGCCTCATGGGGGGTTGTAGGATGGGATTCATTAGTTTATAGAGCTCTTTGCCTGGAAGGTGAGGTAGCAGTGTGGGGTTTATATATTATTCCGCCCCCTTCTTTTTGTTGGGATAGTGAAACATGGTTGGTCTGATGTAAAGTGGACCACCACCACTCAGGTCAGACTTGCTTTACCAAAAAGCAAGCTTGGAAGGCTGTTCACATGAGAGTCTAACATACTGGCTCTCGGATACAGAAGGGCCTGCCCCACAAAGATCTCAAGGGCTCGTACTGACCCACGGAGAAGAGTCAGACTGGGAACTGTGTGTGGGTCAGAGTTTTATTTAGCACTCCACATCTGGGATGGCTTCCAAGCTACCCCAGATGTTTAAATAGCACAGATGAGTTTCCAAGCTCCATCATGGTAACCAGTCCCTCTCCCAGCCTTTGGGAAAGGCAGAGAAATGCTGCATAGCTCCGCCTTTTCCCCAGTGCTGCAGGGTGAGGCAGAGGGACTAAGCCTGCTACAGACATTACTCATCACTTTAAGGGGCCATTGTCTTTAATATTTCCATATTTTATTACAGACCCTTGTCACTAAAATAATCAGATCTAGGCAGAATCCTGGTGCCAAAACGTGTCAGCATCTAATGTCTTTTCACCACAAGTCAGACTTAAATGTTTGCAAGAAAAAGTGGTCGCAGTTCAGTGTCTTGACTTGTCCTTTTACTTGCCACGCAGAGAGAGAACGCAACAGCTTCGGAGAGCTGCAAAGACGCTCCAGTGTCCGTGTTTATTTCCCCGGGTGGCAGGAATTCAAAATGGATGGAAGAAAAGGAGGTTGGAAAACAGTCTTGTTTTGTTTGGATCCTGGACAGTTCTCTGTGGAAAAATGGGAGGGGCTCTGGGGATAGAGAAGAGCCAATAAAACCAATGTGTCAAAAGCCGGCCAGCGGCCAACAGAGCATTCAGCAGCGAGTGGAGCAGGGCTGGGGTTGTGGGTTTGCAAAGTATAAAAGGCAGGAGGGTGGGGAGGAGGAAAATCAAGAGGGCTGTTAAAAATGGGGTTACAGCTCGATGATAAACACTTACCCAGCGCTGCAGTGGGGCAGCTTGCTTGGCTGTAAGGCTTAGTGAGGACGCTACCTAGGCCAACAGCAGAGCTTCTCCTGTCAGTGTCCCTGAGAGGTGGTAGCTATGATGGTGGGAGATGCCCTCCCGTAGACATAGCGCTGTCTACACTCAGGGTTAGGTTGGTATAACAGTGTTGTTTAGGAGTGTGGATTTTCCACACCCCTGAGGATCGTCGTTTTACCGACATAAGTGTAGACCAGACCTTAGATGAGCAAGAGGGAATATCAAGAAAGCACATGGAATCATGAATAGCATCAAGGCTTGTGCTTTTTAAGAGCAGGGAGCCAAGGGCAGATGATAAGGAAATAGCATAGATATTAAATAATTAATTTGACCGGGGTTGGAGTTTGTCAAAACATACTGCACAAAAGCTGAGGAATTGGTGCTGGGATCACAGGGGCAGCCAGCCGTTGACATGGTGATTGCTTTAGCAGAGGTGGCTGGGATTTCCAGACTTTGGAAGTGAAGAGCAGTTCTGCAAAACGCAATTTACTCTGCCAGCCGTTGAGGGCGTTTCTCACCCACGTTTGAATCGGAAGGTTTGAATCAGAAGCCTAGGTTCTCCAGCCCGACCTGCAATAAGCTCAGTGTTTGTGGCACTGGTCTGCTGGTCTAGGAATTGCTGTGAGGTCCTAGGCCAATTCTGAAACTTCTCTGCAAGTTCCAAATCCAAGCAGGGGCTGGGCTTGAAGGGCTGAGCCTGTTGTTTAACCCAGTACCTTCGATAGGAATGAAAATGGCACAGAGAAATATTAAAAGAAAAAATCAGGCCGCCTTCTAGTGAGCTGTGTGCTCCCCAGACGCTTTCTTAAAAGTAGCTTACTTTAAGGTGGTTCAGCACAGTGGTTGATCAGAGCAAGGGCACCGGAAAGCTGGGGTTGGTTGTATGCTGTGCCACTGACCTGCTGCGTAACCTTGGGTATGTCACACAATCTTTCTGTCTGGTCTGTTTTTCTTTGGGGTAGGCTGATCTCTAGTGTAAACCTCAAACATCTGTAGCCTGGAACAAACGTTTTGGAAGTGCCTAACTAACTTTTACAAAGGCTTTAGCTCCCTTGAGTTAATTAGCACTCAGTTAACTCAAAGGGTGTAGGCATCACCTATGTGTTTGTACAGTGCCTACCACAATGGGACCTCCATCTTGATAATACATAATACAAATAACAGATCCAGGTTTGTGTTCCCCAGTGATATCCCAGATTACGGTTTCCTACCGTAAACATTGACTGGTTTAATTAATCCTAGACCAGTGTGCCTTGCTTTTTTACTAGCATAATGCTCTTTGTTGTGGTTTGAGATTCACCATCTTTATATGTATTTTTGCCTGGTGCCCGGGCGCACGTGCGCACACACACAGGGTAACAGAGTGCTCGGATCCCACAGTAACAGGCATGTCAGAAATGGCTGACCAGATACAGTGGAACTTGGAAAAGGGTGAAATTCATGCCTGTGCAAAAGGCAAACACAATTTAGGCCTGTGAATCACTCAACAAAGGGCCTAGGTCATACGCAAGCCTTGGTTTTGCTTCTGTGCAGGAGTGAATTTCACCTGGACTTCAAAGCCATTCACTCCCTCACCCAAAATAACTTCACTGTAAGCAGAGGGGCGTCAGATCTAGGGTTGCCATTAGTATATTGCAATGCACTGACAAATGAGGACTTCCGTTCTACTTCTCTACTAAGGGAGTTTCACTTTCTCCGTGTCCTCTCCAAATGAGTCCCCTTGTATATAAAAATACTCACGTCCTGGAAATGTTCAGATTCTGTAACCGTAAGCTGCAGGCTGTTATTGCAATGGGCGTGGGAGAATCAGAGCTGTATTTATAAGGGGTATGGACATTTCTCCAGCTGTGGCCTCACCGCCTGGCTGTGTTTTTCCTGATTGAAACAGAGCCAGTGTTAGCAGCCAAATATTAAACCAAACACGTCCATAGGTGGCTGCAGAGCCCACGATAAGGTTTTTCTTTCAGGGACTTAGGTATTGCTGCGAGTCCTAGTTTTATAGAGATTGTAGCCAGTCCCTGCCTCAGAATGCTGAAGCTGAAATCATACTGGAGTCAGACCTCAGTCTCTCCTCTTCTCCATAAGACTCCCAAAGACATGGCTTTCTCTTCTTGCACCCTTTTTTTGAACTCTCCCAACTTGCATGAAGTTGTACTAGCCGTCACTGTCGCGTGCAGCTGGACAAAGAATACATTATACAGTGGGCCAATATCATCCCTGGTGTTACTCCACTGATACCTCCAGATCAGAGTGTCGCTCTCTCCTCGGTAGTCATTTTACACTGTCTGCACATTTAGGCTCTCCCTCTGCTGTAGAAACTACGGTCATAGGGGCCTAGGTTGTTACACAGTAAAACACCTTGCAGCATTAATGAGATGGAACCCGGCCAGGTTGCTGATCCATACTGCAGCCTTGCACTCAGCAGGGATGCATCATGGATTAGACATGTATCTTAGCATACAGTTTAGGCCCCTCCATATCGCACCACCTAACCATTGCTGACCACTTTGAACTGCGTTCCCTCCAGCGCAGCAGTTTCTAGTGTAGACAGGACTTCAGTATCTGAGAGAGTGAATTTATATGAAGATGAGATGGAACTTCAGTCCTCAGCAAGTGTGAATATGAATTCCATCAGTTCCTAAATGGTGTCCCAGTTTCTATTTATTACATAGGGGTTTGTTTTTTTCCCTCTTGGGGAAGGGCCATTAAGTTTGCCTACAATTCTGAACTTTCAGAAAGTTTGCCTTTTTTTATATACAGGGTTTTAGTTCAGCTTATAGCAATACAGCCCAGCTGCAAAGTTTGCCTCTGAGCTGGGATGTTCATCTCCAATTTTTTTCAGCTGTAGATGCTGAAAGTGTTGGCGTCTCTCTACAAGAGATATATTTAAAGACTTAAGACTTCTGGAAGGACAGGGACTGGGAGGGAATTTCCATTTGGCAACAGCGCAGTTGCCAAATGTAATTTCTCTATTGATCCAGTTTGGTTAAAATAGTGTTGATTGTCTGATGTTGTTGTCCTCTGCCTGGAGGAACAAATGGACATTGGCTTGTTTTTTAAGCACTGAGTGTCACAGTTGTAGGCAAATGCACCTTTATTTCCCCTCAGAGGCCCAACATCAGAAGATCGGATACTAGGCTAGATGAACCATTCATCTGACAAAGTATGGCCCGTCTTATGTCCTTAAGGGCACTGCTAGCTTTCGGCTTCCCGCTTCCCAGCCATCACCTCTTTTGGGTGGAGGCCTGTGTCTCTCTCCCTTCTGACCCGGGTATTTCCAGGCTGAACAGGTCCCTGCCATCACTGTGTAATTCCCAGCAAAAGACAGTCTGCCTAAGCGGGCCTGCTTTGCTTGTTCCCTCAGAGAGGGTACATAGGATAATTGCCCCAGTTATAAGTTACCGCACAGTTCTTTCCAAGCAATCCTATTTTATTCTTCAGGTAAAAGTGCTACGGAGAAAACATATGAAAAACAATAAAAGAATCTACATGCATGCGAATAAGCTTACTAGAGATCACCCTCTCTAGCAAGGGCTTTGGCAGGAGCAGCCCTTCAAAACGTCCCCCCTCCCCACAGGGGTTTCCCCTGTGGTTTCAAGTTCATCACACTTTTTGCTCAAAATGAGAACACAGTCTTAAGGGGCCTTCGTAGGCCAAAGTCCTTCCAACCCTTCCCTAAGGATTGGGGCCCTCTGTGGACCAGAGGGCCTGGCTGCATAAGAACAAAAGCCCTGCGTCAATTCCCCGCCAGGATCTTTATCCCAACATCCTTTCTTTGTTTGCTAGTCTCTAGAGAATCCAGTCTGAACCTTTGAAGAGATGTTGAATAGGTAATCAGCCAGACAATGGGCCCACTCCCCAGGGCGAAGCTTCAAAGAGCTGATCAGTGGAGAAAGTTCATTAGCATAACCCCCCCACACCCTGCTTCCCAGTGAAGTAGCATACAGTCTTGCTATAGCACACGAACAATTGCATTTTTAATACAATGGACCCCAAAATACTTCAACTTAATTCAATGAGGTTTGTCCAGGATATTGCCGGTAAATTGCCATCCGATGAAGTGAGCTGTAGCTCACAAAAGCTTATGCTCTAGTAAATTCGTTAGTCTCTAAGGTGACACAAGTACTCCCTTTCTTTTTACTGAGCTCCAGGTATTTCTTGCAGGGATTTCTTTTGACAAAGCTGGAATCGGTCTCTATCGTTACAATACTGACTGCTTGATGCTGCCCAGGATCTCATTTGGTGACTTGGCTTCTTTATTTCTCTCTCTCTGGGCTCAGTCCTAAGCCCACAAGCAGAGCCCTAGAAAAGGGGGGAACCCAGAGAGTTGTGGATTGGGGGCAGCCTTTCTGACACTCAAAATAAACTTCTGCAGCTCACTGGTACAGCCCCAGCAGTTTGACTGCATTGTGCTGAGGTCAGAGCTGGCAGCATTGTCCTTCTAAGCCTTTTTTTAGACGTATCCACAAAGATTAACCCTCAGGCTGAATTTTTTCTTGGATAGGCTAAACCCATAGGAAGTATTTTCCCTAGGAAGATCAGCAACAGTCAGTTTGGGGTGGGGGAGGGAGTATGGAGAGGAAAATGGGGGCTTCATTCATACTTTAAACAAATATTTGGCTGCTTTTTTGCAGCTAGGACACTTACGATTTCAGTGCAAAATGAAGAGACCCTGCACCTCCCATAACTCAAGAACCAGGGTCTTCACACAACACAAGAACCAGGGGTTACCCAGTGAAATTACTGGGCAGCAGGTTTTAAATAAACAACAGGACAATCTTCTTCACACAACGCACAGTCAACCTGTGGAACTTGTTGCCAGGGGATGTTGTAAAGGCCAGAACTATAACTGGGTTCAAAAAATAATTAAGTTCACAGAGGATAGATCCATCTATGGCTATTAGCCAAGATGGTCAGGGACACATCCCCATGCTAAGGGTGCCACTAAACCTTTGACTGCCAGAAGCTGGTACTGGCCAACAGGGGATGGATCACTCCAAATTGCCCTGTTCTGTTCATTCCCTCTGAAGCACCTGGAACTGACCACTGTTGGGAGACAGGACACTGGGCTAGATGGACCTTTGGTCTGACCAAGTGTGGCCATTCTTATGTTCTTAAGCATGTCTCAGTGATTAAAACACGGCTAGTAAAATCTGTATCCTGACTTCAGTGCTCCTAGCTCGGGGTGACTGTAGGCAAATCAGCTTCTTGTAGGGTCAGGCTTGCAGTGCATTCGTTTCGGTTGCTCGTCATTCACTCCTGTTGTTTTAAATGCAAGAAACTGTTTTGATGCAAACGATTGGTGTGGAATTTTTACACACACAGCTGTTATGGTTCCCCTGGTAACTGTAACTCCATTACACCAACTTGTATTCCTTACTATATATAACTTTAGAAAACGCCAGGCCAGGGGCCTGAATAGAGTTGCGGCGGGTAACTTTGACTTTTCCGTGTGTAACCTTTCACCCACAAAGTCACCGTGAGGTGATTCTTTTTAATTATTTTTTTTCAGCAGCACAAAGAACAAAAAAGCAGGAACCTTCACTTTACCCTTGGCTAAGAATTGAGAACAAGTCAGCACATGTGGGTTTTACTAGGTGAGTCTGCAGAGTTCAGCCTTGGGATGAGAGCCCCCTAGCAACTTTAACTCAGTCATCTGTAATGGTTGCTTTGAGAGAGACAGATAAGGAGGCAGTCTTCCTAATGGTAACATAGTTTCCTTATCACCATGAAGCAGATCTTATCAGGAACGTTGCAAGTAGCCCCTCTGAAATATACAGACATATATTGTCTGTTATCCTTTGCTCTTGTTCGGCTGGCAATATGGAAAATGCTAGCAATCAATGGATTAACTGGCAGCCTGTTGGTTTTTAAAGGTTCTGTTCCCCTGAATAACATTTCTCATCCTCTTCTGGGAGATGTTCTCTGTAAATAGAGAGAAATCTTGTAACATGCTAAGTAAAAAAAAAAATGAAGTGAGAGGAAACTTGAGTCATCTTCCTGTGCAGTTTAACTGGCAGTTTATGACTAATAAACCCCACATTGGTATTAGTGTATTGGAATCACACTCATCTTCCTTTTCTGAGAAGAAAAAGAATTACGAAGGTGGCTGTTTTTCAGCAGCCAAGACACATGATTAAGGAAGTAAAAGCCTGGGGTTCTGTTCCTAGCTCTGCCATTGGCTCATGTGCTGATCTTCAGCAAAGTAACTTAACCTCTAGTTGCTTCCTGTCCTCAGCTGTAAAGACCATTGGAGATCTCAAATGAAAAGTGCCTCATTGCAATGTGAATTCAGATATGAAGTTGACAGGTGTCTTGGAAAGACCAATGAGCACAATCTCTCCAGGATACAAGAGGCAGAAAGACTGGATTAGATTAATGCCGTGTACCCTGGTACCACTTACTATTATGTTTGAGCTGGTGAAGTTGGGAGTGAGGGTGAGAATGTGGGGCTGTGTTGGAGAGAGAAGTAGGAGAAAAGTTATATAAAGACGTGATAAATTCACAGTAGCCCTAATGGTGTCAAGAGGGAGAATAGAAGGGGGGTTATATAAACCCCAGGAGCATGAAATAATTTCATGGCAGCTCTTAGTAGGCAGTGTTCCTCTCCTGTGTTTCATTTACCCAGTGAAAATAATATATCATGACTTCAGGGGAAAGTTTGGGCTGAGCAAGGACAGCAGAATCCAGCCCAATGATACTGTGCACTTTCAAAGTGCTGTGCAAACCTGAATTGTGAAAATGTTCCAAGTCTCTCTCTTTTCCTTTAAAACGCTCACGTTAACCTGCAGGGCTGGCTGACTGCTTCCAGTAGTATACTCTAGGAAGACACCCAGTATCTCTTGCTTCACCAGGCACAAATGCACACCCCTCTGCTCTTGAAAACTCACCTGAGTTGTGGTCCAGCTCTTCAGAGACAGAATGACAGAAGCAGCTGCCCATCCCCACACACTGCGAGAGGAAACTGTCCTTCAAGCAGGAATCATTTAGGGAAAGTTCTATGGCCTGTGTTAAGCGGGAGGTCAGACTAGATGATCACAGTGGTCCTTTTCTGGCCTCTGAATTTATGAGCATTCTGTGTACCACCATCCATCACAGCGTCTCCTCGTGGCAAATAAGCTAGACCCAAAGCACTGAATCGGGCAGAGTTACTGCAGGAAATGTGCCCAGAGGAAAGTTCTGCATCTTTGCTCTCCACCATCAATGATGTGGACCAGCAGAGGGCAGAATTGTCTCAGAAACCGATGAAGTGAGCTGTAGCTCACGAAAGCTTATGCTCAAATAAATTGGTTAGTCTCTAAGGTGCCACAAGTCCTCCTTTTCTTTTTGCGGATACAGACTAACAGGGCTGTTACTCTGAAACCTGTCAGAAACCAAGCAAGCCAGAGCCGCCCCCACTCCCCTTACGATTTCCTCTAGTCTGCCTGTTGGCTGTCACTTGCCTGTGCCTGTCTGATTGTTCTCTGCTGAGCTCCCTGTTCTGTCTGAGCTATGTCTTTGTGTCTTTATTTCTCTGAATTGACATTTAGCCGTAAGCAAGATGGTCTGTCAAGGACGTTGTTCGGTTGTAATGTGTGGTGCATCTCAGTCCCCTAGGCAGGTGCCTGTACCTCTTAGTGTGCACGCGTGCGTGCATTTAGGGTCTTCTTATAGGGTTGCCAACTTTGGTTGGACAAATTCCTGGAGAGTTCATCACATGACATAATCTTTAATTCCTGGAGACTCCTGGCCAATCCTGGAGTGCTGGCAATCCTATCTTCTCAGCACCCATCTTCTTGGATCTGATTCACCTTCTCTGAATATTCAAGCAAGAGAGTTTACACGCATGCACTCCATGCATCTGATGAAGTGGGTTATAGCCCACGAAAGCTTATGCCCAAATAAATTTGTTAGTTTCTAAGGTGCCAAAAGGACTCCTCGTTGTTTTTGCTAATACAGACTAACTAACATGGCTGCTACTCTGTAAGATTTCAGCAAGTGGCACATAGGGTTGCAATACCAGTCAAGTTTGGCCTGGCTGCTCCTCTGTCCAGCTGGAGGCACGCCCGGGCCAAATGGCGTTGGAACCTGGTGCACAGGGAGTCTGTTCCTGTACGTCAAGAACTCTATGTCTGAAGGTACCAGCTCATGCAGTGTGTGGGTAAGAGAGAGGGGAGACTCTATGGCCAAGGTAGACCTGGGGTGCATATGGAGGGGAATTAGTGGGGACTGCAAGAGGGTCCCTGCTGGGAGTGCGGGGACTGGAATTTGCCCCCTCTAAGAAATATCTGAATTGGCACCACCGCTTCCTGTGTTGTGAGTTTTTGTGCCTCAATCCCTGAGCTTTGCAGGACTCAACCGAAACATAAAAGAAGAAGTAAAAGAATGCAGCTGTGTCCAATGCCAAGTGCGGCCTTTATAGTATCTGCCCTTGCCAACTCAAGGGGCTTCTTTGCCTCAGGGCCAGATAGAAATCCACCATTGCAAACTCCTTCACTTAAGTGCCCTTCTTGGTTCCCCTTGTGACAAAGAACCAACTCCTATGAGTAGTCCTATTACCTGCTACATGCATCAGTTCTCAGTTCTCTGCTTGGGGATGTGAGAGTTAGTACTTGCCCGTGAAGAAGCAGTAAGCCTATTGTCCTGATCTATATGCGGGATGATGGTTATCAGATTCCACTGATCCTTGTGAAGCCAAAGATTCTTCCCCAGGAATGACTCGGAGCCAGATTACACCCAGGCACAATGGATGTTATTTATCATTTGGATTAGAATTTGGAGAGGTACATTTCTCTGGAGACAGGTGCTCTGGCAAGGGTTCTATTAACATACAAATGTCCAGCGATGGACAAAGTCCCTACACCAGAGCTTGAATTTTAAGGGGAGAGGGGGAGAGGGGGGCTAAAGCCCTTGTAGGAGGTTGCAAGGATTCTCCCTCCTAACAGTTGTTTGTAACAGTATGGGTGACTTTGTGCATGTCATTAGAAAAGCAAAAGAATGGAGCTTTTCAAAGCCACCCAGAGAACCGGGGCACCCAGCTCCCACTAATTTTATTGGAAATTGGGACTCCAAAGCCCTCCAAGAATACAGGTCTCTCTTCACCTCTGCAAGAGTTTCATCCAAGATAGCCAATAAGGTTTCAGTAATGGGCAGGGGTGCCTCTCCCACTCCAAACACCATGTTGAATTGGTCTCCTGAAAATGCTCCTGCTATACAGATCTACTTTCCCTATGTCTGCACTGCAGATCTTTCCAGGTGAAGATGGCTTTGCCTGCCCTGCAGGCTATACAGCCCTGTGTGTGGTTGGAGGAGTGCAAAGTGCCCGCTGGCATAGATCTCGCACTCACAGGAGTGGCAGTAGTATGGCTGGAAAATTACAGCTCATTTCCTTGTTTGTAGTGCAGCCAGGAGATGTGGAGTAACCAAACCTCTGTGCCTGTCTCTGGTTTCCTGGGGGGGAGCTGCTCTCTCTGTGTGATGGCTTCACAAGGTTTGGGTGTAGAACAAGAAGCAGGCTGAGTTGGGGGCGGGGGGATATTCAAAATGATTCTTGACTTTCACCTTCCTGTATGGTTAATTGACTGTGCAGCTGAGATAATCTGGGAGCTGGGGAGAGGAGGGATGAGAGCTTCCTCCCCATGCATGTGTTGGGTTGGGAGTTCCAGGCAGGGCTGTATTGGCCAACTCGGCTCCTTGTGAAATTATTCGCTTCCTCCCCCCACAGCTGGCACAGGGGGAGGTTTGGCTCTAAGGGACATTGGCTTTGTTTTCCCTTAACTTAACTTCCCTGGTAGCAGTCTGGCCTGGAGGAATGAGTGCAGAGCCTAAGCTGTGGTCCTGGCTCTGCCACGGACTCACTCAGCCACATGACCTCTCTGAGCCTCAGTATGCCCACATGTGAAATGGGTAGCACTGCCCCCTGTAATCGTCTCAGGTAGGGTTGAATGGCTTTCAGTCACGCAGCATGGATTGGGGAGTAAGCAATTCCAGAATCTCCTGCATCCCTGACAGACCTGTGAGGATACTTTGCCCCTAATTTCACGCTATTCTCAAGTCTACTATCCTTGAGGACACGCATGTGAGCCACCATCCTTCCAGACCAATCCCCCTCCCCACTTGCCCCTTGCACTAGTGTCACTTGTTATTACAGCTGGCCAGCAGCAGGGCAGCCCCGTGGCCCACGGTTACCTCCGTGGATACTAGTGTATTCTGGTGAATAGAGTAGGTGGCAATGGGGGTCAGGAGACCTTGCCATTGTCCTCACTGCCACTGACCTTGGGCAAGGTCCTTACCTTGCTTGTGCCTCAGTTTCCACATCTGTAAAATGGCGATAAAGTGCTCTGCGATGTCCAATAAAGGGGCTCTATAAGTGCAAAGAATCCTTATTAGGTGGACACGCTTGGGGAATGTGGCACACTCAGGGTTAAAGAAAACTGCCTGCAGGATGAAATTTCCATTGGTTTGTTCCAGTTCTCTCTGGCCAGGCTATGAGGGGAAATGCTTTATGCGATGTTTTATGGCCAAGGGAGGGAGTGCTTTTGTCAGGGAAGGGAAGCCAGGAATGATTGAGGACCTATTAAAAGCTGAAACTGCCAGATCCACCAATCACACTGAGGGGCTGATTCCAGCGGAATAAGAAAACAGCAAACTCAGGGAGGGGAAAAACAGTGGCAAAGAGCTGAGCAGATGCGGGTGCTTCACTTCTTTCAATTTGGGTAACAGGCCTACCCCTACCCCAGCAGCAGCTATGGACTCCATTCCTGGCAAAGGCAGCCTGTGTTAAACGAGCCCACACCCTGTCAGCACCTTCTTTTCCCTAAAGACCAGGCCCCATGGACTTCAAAATGGGCCAAATTTCCATTGACTTCAATGGGGCCTGGGTTTGCCCCAGGAGTGCAAGTATGTGAAAGGTTGGAGGATGGAGGGAATTGTTTCAGGTACTCCAAAGGGACTATAGTGACAGGGTGCTATGCACAGACCCAGGGCGGACGAGCCGATAGGCACTCCGCGGTGTTTTATGCAGCCCGTTGCAGAAGCAATGTGAAATTCCTGATTGAGCGCCTGGGGCAGTTGGTCAGGTTCAGAACTTCCAGCCAGATTTGGGTTAACATAGTGTATAAGGAAAGCTGAATGGTGACAGTGAATTACTGTCCCTTCCCTGCTAGGGCCTTGGGGTTACTCTGTGTTACTGCCAACCATTGTATAAGGACCATGGCTTAATTTTGCTAAGGAAACCTGAATGAAGGTCATGGTGTCTTCTTGTACATTATCAGTGAGGTTAAGGCTGGAGCCCTGACATCTCTCTTCCTTGACGCAGGGCTAAAGTATCCGAGTTGCGGCTGCTAACCTTTGGGTCACTGCAGTGAAGATGGAACTTCTAGGAGATCGGTGACATTCCAAGTGCATACATCACACAGTTGCCAAAATGGCCTCGTAACACAAAATCAAAACACACTCTGCATTGGCAGAATTATGGACGCCCCTGGGCCATGTGCACACACCGAAGATGCACTTAAATCGACACAAAACCATTGTGGGGAGACAGAAAGCTGGGTTTCAAATCGATTCTACCGGGTGAGCTTGTGCCTGTAAATTTGTCAGCAGAACTAAGTGAAACAGCTGTGAGCTAGATTTAAATCAAATTAAAAATGTCCACACTGGAGTTTGCACTGGTTTAACTAAACATGTTTCAAATTGCACCTTTTAGTTGCACCTCCCCAAGCCCATCACCACCGCCCTCCTCACTCAAACAGAACAACACATCTCCATGCCCGTGACCCCCAGCAGTACCAAACCATCTGCCCAACACTTCTATGATTTTCACCCCTGTCCCCAGCGTAATGCAACCACCCTGTCACATTCCCACTAAACCCAAGATGCAGTACCAATCCATGCGCCTTCTGACTCATCTCAGACAGGCACATGCAGGAAGACTTGACCTCTAATGGACTGATCTAAGGCCTATTGAAATCAATGGGAGTCTTTCCACTGGCTTCAGTGGGTTTAAGATTAAGCCCCTCCTGAGCATCACACCATCACTACTCAATCATTGTCATCCCATATCCACTTCCAGTGCTACCAACTGCTTATTTTCGGGATGAATCAATCCTTTTGAGTGTACATGTGTGAACGACGCATGTGGACATGCGGCTGCCTTTATATTATTATTAGTGTGTGGTCATAGACCAGGACTCCGTTGTGTTAGGTGCTGTACAAAAGGATGGTCACTGTCCCAAAGAGCTTGTGTGTATATAATTGGGTGGGGCAGGCTGAGTTTTGTGATTGTGTACGTTATGTCTTTTGTGTGTGTGTGTAGCTCTAAGGCTTTGTCTACACTAGCACTTTTGTCGGTAAAATTTTTATCAGCCAGGGGTGTGAAAAAAAACCGCCCCTCTGACGGACATAAGTTTCACCGACAAAAGAGCTGGTGCGGACAGCACTCTCCTGCCAACATAGCTAACTCCGTGCGTTGGGGGTGGTTTAATTATGCCCGCAGGAGAGCTCTCCCCCGCTGGCAAAGAGCGGCTACAGGGGAGACCTTGTAGCAGTTTAGCTGTGCTGCAGTAAGATCCGTAGGGCAGACATAGCCTAAATCTGTGATTGTGCTTTTGCTTGATGGAGTGAATGCCTGTGTGTTTGAGGGGCAAAGATGTCTTAGGCTATGTCTACACTACGCACCTTTTAGCACAGACGTGCTACTAAAAGGTGCACAGTATAGCCGCTCTTTGTCGGCAGGAGAGAGCATCCCCACCGACAAAAAAAATGCCACGCCCAACGAGCGGCGTTAGCATTGGCGGCAGAAGAGCCTCCTGCCGACAAAGTGCTGTTCACTCCTGTGCTTTTCGTCAGTAAACCTTTTGTCTTTTGGGGGGTGTGTGTTTTTTTCACACCCCGAATGACAAATGTTTTACCGACGAAAGTCCAATGTAGACAAAGCTTACGTGTAGATGAGTGTGTGAGTCCACGTGCATTGTTCACGGGTCACTATGAGCCTGTGTTTGTCTCTGTGGATGTATGAAGGCCATTGACAACAAAGGTGGTTAAAGGACTTAGCAGAAAACTGGAAACAGCTGAACTACGAGAAAGGAATGACCTT
The DNA here is from genome assembly GCF_965140285.1 of Lepidochelys kempii. Classification (NCBI taxonomy): domain Eukaryota; kingdom Metazoa; phylum Chordata; order Testudines; family Cheloniidae; genus Lepidochelys; species Lepidochelys kempii. The sequence continues at coordinate 11,733,240 of NC_136389.1, read as the reverse complement.
TCCAGCTGGGGTCACTGGTTGCTTTTGGAGGTGCAGCTGTGGCAGATTTTGTGTGTGTCTATTTCCCAGTCTGCCTGGGGTGTTTTGTTGGTACACACGGAGCACAGTATGTAATCATCTTGTCACACTATGTAATTCTGTTATTTCAGGTTTCAGAGTAGCAGCCGTGTTAGTCTGTATTCGCAAAAAGAAAAGGAGTACTTGTGGCACCTTAGAGACTAACCAATTTATTTGAGCATAAGCTTTCGTGAGCTACAGCTCACTTCATCGGATGCATACTGTGGAAAATACAGAAGATGTTTTTATACACACAAACCATGAAAAAATGGGTGTTTATCACTACAAAAGGTTTTCTCTCCCCCCCCCTCCACTCTCCTGCTGGTAATAGCTTATCTAGCCTTACAATGTGTATGATAATCAAAGTGGGCCATTTCCAGCACAAATCCAGGTTTTCTCCCCACCCCCCAACAAACTCTCTCTCCTGTTGGTAATAGCTTATCTAAAGTGATCACTCTCCTTACAATGGGTATGATAATCAAGGTGGGCCATTTCCAGCACAAATCCAGGGTTTAACAAGAACGTCTGAGGAACAGTGTGTGGGGGGGGGACACGGGAGAAAGGAATAAACAAGGGGAAATAGGTTACTTTTTATAATGACTCAACCATTCCCAGTCTCTATTCAAGCCTAAATTAATTGTATCCAATGTGAAAATTAATTCCAATTGGATACAATTAATTTAGGCTTGAATAGAGCCTGGGAATGGTTGAGTCATTATAAAAAGTAACCTATTTCCCCTTGTTTATTCCTCCCTCCCCCCTTGTTCCTCAGACGTTCTTTTTAAACCCTGGATTTGTGCTGGAAATGGCCCACCTTGATTATCACACACATTGTAAGGAGAATGATCACTTTAGACAAGCTATTACCAGCAGGAGAGTGGGGTGGGGGGAGAGAAAACCTTTTGTAGTGATAAACACCCATTTTTTCATGGTTTGTGTGTATAAAAACATCTTCTGTATTTTCCACAGCACGCATCCGATGAAGTGAGCTGTAGCTCACGAAAGCTTATGCTCAAATAAATTGGTTAGTCTCTAAGGTGCCACAAGTACTCCTTTTCTTTCTGTTATTTCAGACAGTTGATCCCAGGACCCATGCTCTCTAGCTTGAATCCTTTCTCTCTCCATCACGAGGTGTTGTTCACCAAAAGTGAATGTCAGGGTAAGAGGGGTGGGGATTTTTTTGTTCTCATGAAAGGTGAGGCTTGAAGCATTCCTTAAGCGATTTCCTCTTGGTATTCACAGCATATGTGCCACACTCGCTCCCTAATCACGTTCCTGCTCCAAGCTCACTGTAAAGGTGGGAGGCCGAACCCACTCATAATCTCAGTCTGTCATCAGAGGCTGAACACTGGGAGTCTGATTCTGCTGTCACTTACGCTGCCATAAGTTTGCAGTAATGCCACTGAAGCCAATGGAGAGACATGGGAGTTAGAGCGGTGAAAGGAGAGGAGAATCACACCCAGAGAGTTGGCCTGTCTGAAAGCGACCTTCTGGGCAAGATTCCTTGTGAGTTTTACAGCAACCCCGTTACCCCAATGGTAAATGAGAGTGGGGGATGTAGCTCTGTGGGACAGAGGAGAATAGGAGCTAAATAGTGCCCCCCTGTGTAACAGGGCAATTAGGAGCTCTGGTCCTCAGCCCACTCCTGGCTAGGACTGAAGCCTACTTTACAAAAAGAAAAGGAGGACTTGTGGCACCTTAGAGACTAACAAATTTATTTGAGCATAAGCTTTCGTGAGCTACAAAAAAATGTGTTAGTCTCTAAGGTGCCACAAGTCCTCCTAACACGGCTGCTACTCTGAAGCCTACTTTAGTGACTCTTTTCCAAGTTGTCTGAGAGGTTTATTTCATGGCCCTGCTGGAGCACAGTATGCCCTGCCTCATCCCCAGCCTAAGGAGAACAACCCCAGCTCCTGCGACTACCAGGTGGACGTGTTCATAATCTCAGTCCCAGAAGCCTCTTCAATGTCCTTCAACCCACCCTGCAGAGGACAACCCAAGCTACTCCACATTCTTGGTCTGGGGCCTCCTTTCCCACTGGCTGGAGGAGAGCATCTCCTAGTAGGTGCCGTGGAGACATGCCATTCTAGACTCTTCAGGAACCATTGCTTCTGGTACTGATGGAGAGCATGGTGTATGTCTTTTATTCCAAGATCGCTTCGGCTTGGATTAAATTACTAACATGATCTCAAATACTGGGAGGGGAGAGAGAGATGTTACATACGTCTATGAACAGGTGATGGTGACTGTTCACTATCCGTAGTTTATGACGGGTAGAGTCTCCACACAACCTGTTATCCAGTGCGTCTGGCGTCTGAGAGAGAAATTCCCTGGATGGTTGCTATCTGTCTCTGATACTGGCTGCTTGTATGAAGACCATGATCAAGACTTTCTCCAAGACCTCAGAGGTGGGGGAGAGGGAACTGGGAGTCATTGCACAAGAGATTCCTCACCCCCAGACTGCCAGAAGCAGGCTGCGGTGCTCCATGAAAAAAGGAGGTGATGTTCTTAGATCTGCTTGTCCCCACTGTTTTTCCAACCTCAAATAACCTCCGTGAGTTACAATCATTCAGGAAAGAAAGCTTGTCCTGCACAGAGCTGCTGCAGTACTGTTCTCTCACGCTCATCACATGGATTAAATGTAGTCAGCCTCTGCCAGGATCCCAAATTCCATAGCACGGGGATGCAGCCGTGAGAGCACGACACAGACAGAAGGAAGGGGAGTGCAATCAGGGATCTGTAGCAGGCACGGAGGTGGTCAGAGGTAGCAGAAAGCAGCTCTTTGCTGTCCAGCCTCAATCTTGTACCTGCAGTTTATGGCCCAATGTTGAGTCTGCAGTCGGTACCAACAGGTTAAGTCAAAGTAACTCATTTGCAGGAGCAATCAAGTACTAAGGCAGGTAGGAAAGGGGCTGGTTTGGGAGCGGCAGAAGCCTAAGGGGTATGTCCTGCCCTCTGATGGGTTTGCAAGAAAGTGTTTTATCCCTGGCTATTGGAATCCAGCCTGAAGATCCCTTTCCTGCCATTAGAGATGTCCGGCTTGAGTTCAGGCTCATTAAGAGAGCAGCAGGAGGATGGCTGTGAGCCTGCCTGGCCAGTCACTGAGACCCAAACCAATTCAAATGCTTCCTGTCTCATTCCTGCATTTGACAGCCAGCTCTGCCCCAATCTCCTCCCTCCTTACATCTGAGCAGGTGAAAATAAAACCTGGGAGCGGAGACTGAAAAGACACCAGTGCCCGTATCGGAGCAAGAGAGCTTCTCCCCTCCAGACTCCGGCACCCCCACGGCTTTCGGGTAAGGAGAGGCATAGCACTGGCGTAGTAAGTGGTAACAAAATGCTTCCACAGCCACCTTATTACTAGTCAGGGTGGCCAAGATGACAGAGTGAAGGACAGACCTCAGTGTTTGACTAGCTACTCTAGGAAAATGGACCCATGTCTGACAAGAGGTGTTAACCAGGATTCCAGTGCTCCCTCAACTGGAGTAGAAAATGGTTTAGTTGCTAATGCAGAATTGGCCAAAGCATTTGAAGGACCCATTACAGTGGGTTTGAAAATCCTGCTTTGAAACAGGAATAGATTAAAGCACACTGGGGAACAGTGTACGGCAGCAGGGTCCACCCAGACACTTAGAGCATGGCAAGCAAGTGCGGGGTAGATTACCCCCCAGCTTGCCGCAAACAAAGTGTTCATGTAGACAAGCCCTAAGGTAAATTTTGCATCAGTTTGAGAAAATAAGCTACTAGGGATAATGTATTCAAAAGAGCCTAAGCCCTATTTTCAAAAGAGACTTAGGACAAAATTTTCAAAAGCACATAGGCCCAGATTTGTAAAGATATTTAGGCATTGTGGCTCTCAGTACTGCAACACCTAAGTCTCATTTTAAAAGGATTTTGGGCTCCATTGACTGTGAATTGGATTTAGGCTCCTAAATGTCTCCAACCCTCTTGAAAATGACATTTAGGCTTCTAAATCAGTTAGGAATTTCAATGCTGAGCACAGAAATGCCTAAACACCTTTACAAATCTGGGCGTTAGTAGCTAATTGAAAGTCAATCCTTCTTTGGCTCCTATGTACCTAAGTCACTTTTAAAAATGGGACTTATACTTCTAAAAAGTTGCTCAGATGCTTTTGAAAATTTTACCTTCAGGACCCTAAGTCCCATTGATGTTCAGTGAGACTTAGGTTTTTTAGGCTCCAGATTTTCAAAGGTATTTGGGTGTCTGAATAGCAGTCAGGTGCCTAGCAGGATTTTCAAAGAAACACCTGAGCTGGTTAGGCACTATTGAAAATCCCACTGGGTGTCTGCTTCTTCCCGTGTCTATATACCTTTGAAAATCTGACCCCTGAAGTGCTTACGACACTGAAAATGGGACTTAGGCTCCTAAGTGACTTTGGCACTTTTGAAAATTTTACCGTATCAGAGTGAGAGGCCAGCCCTGAACTTCAGTATAGAATTTTTAAAAAGCTAATCCCATTTAATGGGTGAAAGACAGTTTTAGATGTTTTAAAGACCTTATGGGTTTGATTTCATTGGCTCACTTGGTAGGGACATATAAGAAAGGAAGACCAAAGAATTCCGAAATGTGTGTACCAAGGAATGCCGCTACATGGCCCATGATCATGTAGCCACCAAAAGTTGTGATAACAGGAGAAGATTGCCAGTGATGAACAGAAACTTAATATACAATCAGACCATCTTAAGCTCCTTGCCAGAGATCAGTACAGGTGGTTCTTGATTTGCAAGGAGGTCATGTCCCTCTCAGATTTGCCAAAAAGGTGATGATCATTTCAGGAGCATTAGCTTACTAATTTTAACCCCAGGTTCTTTTCACATCTTCTTTTACTTTGGACAGTACTTTTCAAATCAGGACACAATTATTCCTGACTGAGGCAAAGAGGTGATTGCTTAAATCTTGCTTGTCATGGAGTGTGGAATAGACTGATTGTTTCCTGATTGAAGCAGAAAGGGAGTTATAGTAACTTATTAACAATATATATTCAGGGTATATTTGACCTCTGTACACCTCACACTGACCAGGCAGCCAGTCCTATCAGCATATAAATCAGCAACTTTAAAAACATGATTAATTGATGTTAAGGGCCTGGAATTTTCTGTGAATATGGAAGTGCTTTTGCAACCCAATTGACTACGTGTCTGACCGTATGGTTGCCCCTGCAAATCATGGAGGCAGCTGTCTGCATACAACGAGTTGCTCCAGTAGTCACCTGAGGGGTCAGAACTGCAGGCACAAAATGAGAAGCTGGGGAGGGGTCTCTTTAAAAAGCCGAGCCACTTGTTGGTTAGAGCAGGAAAGTGACTCTTGCTTCAAGGTTCCGAGGACTGAGAAGAGAAGGGATGTCATATCCACCGAATCTGAGGTCTGGTCTACACTGCAGACCTATACCCGTACAGCTAGCTCACTTGGGGATGTGAAAAATCCACACACCCCTGAGCGACTTAGTTATACCAGTCTAACCCCCCTGTGTAGACGGCGCTATGCTGGCGGAAGACTTCTTCCACTGACGTAGCTTCTTCCTCTCGGGAAGGTGGATTAACCACACCGACTGGAGAACTCTCTCCCATCGGCTTAAAGCAGAGGTTGGCAAACTACGGCCCGGGGGCCTCATCCAGCCCGTGGGACCATCCTGCCTGGCCCTTGAGCTCCCGGCTGGGGAGGCTAGCCCCTGGCCCCTCCCCCACAGCCTCAGCTCGCCGTGCTGCCAGCGCTCTGGGCAAGGGGGCTGCGAGCTCCTGCCGGGCAGCATGGCTGCAAGACCCGCTGGGTGTAGTGTATTAAAGTGCTCCCCGTAGGAACGAGCTATTTACGGAGCACCAGGACTGGCAGCGGTAAGTAGTACACCATAGTAGCACATTCCTACGAGGAGCACTTTAATACACTACACCCCAGTAGGAAAGTCTGTGCCTCCCTAAACAGCCTGGCCCCCACCCCCTATCTGCCCCCTCCCACTTGCCTCACAACCCCTGACCCATCCAACCCCCCCCTCCGTTCCTTGTTCCCTGACTGCCCCCTCCTGGGACCCCCCGACCCTAACCACCCCTCTGGGACCCCACCCCCTATCCAACCCCCCCTGCTCCCTGTCCCCTGACTGCCCCGCCCCCTATCCACCCCCCCCAACCCCCTGACACATACCCCAGGACTCCCAAGTCTATCCAACCCCCCCTGCTCCCTGTCCCCTGACTGCCCCCCAGGACCGCCTGCCCCTTATCCAACCTCCCCGCCCCCTTACCGTGCCGCTCAGAGCACCAGGACTGGCAGCCGTGAGTAGTACACAGTCAGTAGCACGTTCCTACGGGGAGCAATTTAAGACCTCCATCCAGTTTCGGAACCCTTACGGGGCCCTCCGGCCAAAAAGTTTGCCCACCCCTGGCTGACAGCATCTTCATTAAAGCATTACAGCCACCCAGCTGCGCTGACGCAGCGTTTTAAGTGTTGACTTGCCCTGATACTTCAGGGAACTTCTGCTTCTATTCACTCCTAGGAGCCCTGCAATCCGGGCTGTCTCAGGAGTCTTCGTCAAAGAAAATATTTTGTTTAACAGGAAAGAACTAAGTGGCAGTTCTAAGGTACTAGGCGATTTATAAACAGCTAAGCAAGGTAAATAGCCGACTGGGGGAGAGAGGAGTCTCAACTTTTAGAAACTCTGATTTGAAGTAGCAGCAATACACTGTACAAATCTTGGGGCTGCCAATTGGACAGGAGAGGGATGCTGAGCAATCGCCGGCCGAGGGTTTGTGTCTTATGAGAAAACTTGTCTTATGAAAGGAGACTCAAGGAGCTTGGCTTGTTTAGCCTAACTAAAAGAAGGTTGAGGGGAGATATGATTGCTCTCTATAAATATATCAGAGGGATAAATACCAGAGAGGGAGAGGAATTATTTAAGCTTAGTACCAATGTGGACACAAGAACAAATAGATATAAACTGGCCACCAGGAAGTTTAGACTTGAAATTAGACAAAGGTTTCTAATCATCAGAGGAGTGAAGTTTTGGAATAGCCTTCCAAGGGAAGCAGTGGGGGCAAAAGATCTATCTGGCTTTAAGATTAAACTCGATAAGTTTATGGAGGAGATGGTATGATGGGATAACATGGTTTTGGTAATTAAATATTCATGGTAAATAGGCCTAATGGCCTGTGATGGGATGTTAGATGGGGTGGGATCTGAGTTACCCAGGAAAGAATTTTCTGTACTATCTGGCTGGTGAGTCTTGCCCATATGCTCAGGGTTTAGCGGATCGCCATATTTGGGGTCGGGAAGGAATTTTCCTCCAGGGCAGATTGGAAGAGGCCCTGGAGGTTTTTCGCCTTCCTCTGTAGCATGGGGCACGGGTCACTTGCTGGAGGATTCTCTGCTCCTTAAAGTCTTTAAACCACAAGTTGAGGATTTCAATAGCTCAGACATAGGAGGAGGAGTGGGTGGGTGAGATTCTGTGGCCTGCGTTGTGCAGGAGGTCGGACTAGATGATCATAATGGTCCCTTCTGACCTTAGTATCTATGAATCTGTGAATCTGCCTTCGTGTTGCCTGTTCACGCTGCAGGAATGTCTCACATGCCTAATAAACTCATAATTCCGTCAGGGGAAGTTACCTTTAGATGCCAGCCAGTGACTCGGAGGCAATAACCTTGAATTTGTAACCTGCTACAGGCGCTGCATTCATTATTTTTCTTCCATTACCAAGAAGGATCAGCTTCGGGATGTGGAAGGAGGAGATTTCCAGGGTCAGCGAGTTTAATATTTTGCATGTCTAGATAGAATGATACTCGGAATAGAAGGAAGATGTTTGTCCTCCATGAAGGACTGTGTGAAAAGCATAAATGCATAGGGTCTGAGTCTCCTCTTGCTGGGATAAATCAGGACCAGCTCCATTGTGGGAAATGAAGTTACAGTGGTGTAAAATTGGTGCGGGGGTGGGGGTGGAACCAGGCCACAGGTGGCAAAGTTACAGTTGATATACAAAGGGGTTATACATATTCTGTCAATCGGATGATAGTTTAGGGCTGGACCCTCAGCTGCTCCAGAGCTCCTCAGGGATGGAACTTGTGCTGGCAACTTGAACTTGCCTCCAAGGGCCATTCGGAGAGCTGGCGATCACTCCAGCTCCTCTCCCATCTCTGGAATTCCCATCCTCTCCTGTGCCCTCTGGCATTCACATGGCATAGACCTGGGCAAGCCTGCTCGGGAGTCATCCTCAGCTGCCACCTTTCCATCCCCCTTTCCCTGCCAGGGACTGGAGTCAAGATCAGAATCTGGCCCGTTAAGTCTTTTCTTAGACGTCTGATTCTGTCAGGGGCTGAGTGCCTTCAGCTCCCTAGTTAAAGTAATGGGAGTTGAAGCCATTGAGTATCTTGCAGAAGGCTCTCAGCACCTCACAAGCTTGGGCCCTAGGAGCATAGAGAATAGCCAGAGGAGATCTGGGTTCTGGGTGATGCTGCTGTGGGCAGGTCAGTGGAGTCACCTGGATTTACTTGTTTTTCTTCTTCTTCCTCTTCTTCTCCCTCTTTTACTTTGCTTAGTGGCTTTGTGCCGTGCAAACACCTCATAAATAGGCAGAGTGTATCGAAATGATGCTTAATTCTCTTATCACACTTATCAGAGAATGCCACTGGGACACATTGAGGTAATTGTCTTCTTCTCCCCTCTTGCTTTTCCTCTTTAACTTGATCCTTATGTTTGCCTCGGAACAGCAGGCATAAATGGATGGCAGTTTCAATGTGTTTATCTTTTCTTACTGTTTTATTTAATAGATATGGATTGCTTGGATGCTTTGTTTAATGGATCTGTGGACAAGAGACGAGAGGAGATCTCATCTCTGTAATTTAAAGAACTGGCAATAAAAGGAGAGAAAAAAAGAAAGGAAACGGTGAACAGCAATGCTTTCAAATATATGTGAACAACCATCCATTAATAAAAGCCCTGATCCTGCAGTGGGATCTGCGTGGCCCCAGTCCACCCTTAGCCAGGTTGAGGCTTTTGATTGTAATCCCTTCAGGCTGGGAACCATGTGTCATAGATCTCTCTGTAAAGCCCCTTTCAAAGTGCTACATAAGGACTAACTCATGACCCAGTGGCACAAGGGAGTAAGGGAGTGGAAGAGGTCCCTCACTCCTTTGCATTGGCTACCTGTGCCAGGTTGCAGCAGGAGGAAGACAGCAGGTAATTCAGAGCCACTAAGCCCTTCCCTCCTGTGCAGGTGGATGGTGGGGAAGGGACAGGATCTGAGCTCTGCCCCCTAGGGCACTGGCTAGCATCTCACTCTGCACCAGGGACAGCACAGTAAACACTGCCCTTTGCCAGGGCTGGTGGTAAAGTGACCATTCCAGCCTAATGCTCATTATTAATAATGGTTAACAGCCCTACCCTCCGCTGTATATGCAGGAATGGGAGAAAATCACAAGCGTGCAAAAAAACCCAAAACCCTGTATTCCTCCACACTATGGCCTTGCCTCCACTTCTGCTCTAATCTGCATATTTTCAGCTTTCATTTTTTAAAACATTGCATTTGTATCATATGAAGATGCAGCTGTCACATTATGCTGCTGACCTGCTAACCCAGCCTAAGAGAAAAGTTCTCCTACCCAACAAGAGCTCCCTATGGGGTGGGATATTCACCCCAGTGAGTTGACACTGCACTAGCCCTTTGCAGGTGAATTTCCCTCGGCCATCTTGTTCTTCGAGTGGCTGCAGCTACTGACAGAGGAGAGGCACACACTGTGCTCTCTCCTGGATGCGTTACCTTTGTTCTTTCTTGCTGCTAGTTTTCCTTAATCTGCAATCAAAATCATTTTAGACTCATAGTGCATGTTTAGGTCTATGTGTCTGGTAACACAACACCCACTGAAACAAATTAGTTGCAGAATTCTCTTGTTCAGCACAGAATGCCAAGATATTGAAAGAAAGTTCTTAACTTTTCTCTCAACTGTGGAAGGACTTGAGAAAACAATCTATCAGAACATACCCACTGGGGACAAAAGCCTCTTGATCTAACATGCTTGGGCTCATCAGCATGTGCAGAAAATGGAGGGTTATAAATGAAACACTGTGTTATGCTCTTTCTCACTTCCTTTCCGTCCATCTTAATGACAGAACTTTGCTGTCTTGAAGCAGGATATAGACCTTAGTCAGACAGAGAACTTCTGATGTTTGATGTTACTTTCCTGTTATTAGGATTTTCCCCCTGTCACTTCCTATAACAAACCCAATAAGGCCCAGATCCTCAAAAGTGTTTAGGTACCGAACTCCCCATGGTTCTAGGCCTAAGTGCCTAAGGCTCGTTGTTCAAGCTTTTTTGGTACATGATCAGTTTATCAGTTTTCTGATCTTTGCCATTCAGTCATGTTGCCCATATTACAGACAGCTGACCCTGCACTGAAAGGCAGTGGACAGTCCACTGCACATCAGCCTCTGGGGACAGAAAAAGGTAGAAAGAAATTTCTTTTTGCTACAACTTGGTGGCCAGCAGAAGTGTATTTAGAACCATGTAACATAAACATTACCAGCCACAACTGAGGGGATGTATCCTGTGAGAGACTGGACATCCTGAAGGCAATGGGGGTGGATGATACTCAGTATCATCTCTTTTCAGAGTAACAGCCGTGTTAGTCTGTATTCGCAAAAAGAAAAGGAGTACTTGTGGCACCTTAGAGACTAACCAATTTATTTGAGCATGAGCTTTCGTGAGCTACAGCTCACTTCATTGGATGCATACTGTGGAAACTGCAGAAGACATTATATACGCAGAGACCATGAAACAATACCTCCTCCCACCCCACTCTCCTGCTGGTAATAGCTTATCTAAAGTGATCATCAAGTTGGGTCATTTCCAGCACAAATCCAGGTTTTCTCACCCTCCGCCCCTCCCCCCCCCACAAACTCACTCTCCTGCTGGTAATAGCCCATCCAAAGTGACCACTCTCTTTAAAATGTGTATGATAATCAAGGTGGGCCATTTCCAGCACAAATACAGGTTTTCTCACCCCCCGCCCCCACAAACTCACTCTCCTGCTGGCAATAGCTCATCCAAACTGACCACTCTCCTTACAATGTGCATGATAATCAAGGTGGGCCATTTCCAGCATAAATCCAAGTTTAACCAGAACGTCGGGGGGGGGGGTAGAAAAAAACAAGGGGAAATAGGCTACCTTGCATAATGACTTAGTCACTACCAGTCTCTATTTAAGCCTAAATTAATAGTATCCAATTTGCAAATGAATTCCAATTTAGCAGTTTCTCGCTGGAGTCTGGATTTGAAGTTTTTTTGTTGTAAGATAGCGACCTTCATGTCTGTGATTGCGTGACCAGAGAGATTGAAGTGTTCTCCGACTGGTTTATGAATGTTATAATTCTTGACATCTGATTTGTGTCCATTTATTCTTTTACGTAGAGATTGTCCAGTTTGACCAATGTACATGGCAGAGGGGCATTGCTGGCACATGATGGCATATATCACATTGGTGGATGTGCAGGTGAACGAGCCTCTGATAGTGTGGCTGATGTTATTAGGCCCTTTGATGGTGTCCCCTGAATAGATATGTGGGCACAGTTGGCAATGGGCTTTGTTGCAAGGATAGGTTCCTGGGTTAGTGGTTCTGTTGTGTGGTGTGTGGTTGTTGGTGAGTATTTGCTTCAGGTTGGGGGGCTGTCTGTAGGCAAGGACTGGCCTGTCTCCCAAGATTTGTGAGAGTGTTGGGTCATCCTTCAGGATAGGTTGTAGATCCTTAATAATGCATTGGAGGGGTTTTAGTTGGGGGCTGAAGGTGACGGCTCTTGTTTTCCTCAGTGAAGTAGCTGATGCTGGTGTGGAGGGGAAGCTCAGTTACTCTAGTCCCAGGCTTCCCTGGAAGGAATCATCAGTGCAGGGAATGGTATAGCTAACCCTGGCTGGTGTGGCAAAAGGGGGAAGCTCAGAGCTGCTGCAATAGTTCCAGACTTACTGGGGCTATTTGTCAGTCATTTTTGCTGATGTTTCCAGGATTAGTTTGGTTTTATTGTTCAGTGGTGGCCGAGGTTTTGAGAGGAACCATTTGCTGTTGGCAGGAGCTCAGATTGCCAAGTCCGACGTTCTACCTTGGAGACACACTTTACTGCCTGCCTGACAGTTATATCAATCTTCTGGCTTCTGAGCGTGCCTGCCTGGATTTGAGATGGGAAATGTTGTGGGGGACTGGGGGGAGGGAGGGGTCTACCCAACAGGACAAGGCCTGAGCAGGTAAAAAAGGTCCAGTAAGCCCTGTGCCTGGCTGCACCTGGAGGAGAGTCAGGGCTGGCTGAGCCTAATGGCTGATGAAGCCCAGCTGGGGGAAGAGCTGGGATAGGCATATAGAGAGTAAATTGGTGGTAAGAGCAGGCTACAGGAAGGAACTCTCAGTTACTTCCTAGAAAGGAGTGGGCTAGGCTAGGCTAGGCTAGGCTAGAGACAAAGAGCAGGTCTAGGGGGAGAGTAAGCCCTAGGATCCTGCCTCGGAATACAGAAGCTGGCAAGAGCCTGCGAGAGGGTGAAGTAATCATAGGAGGCTGCAGTGGTAGGGGGGTGGGCCAGTAGACAAAGAAAGGAAGAGCACAGGTGAACAGCAATAGGGCTGAGATTGGGTAGACCGTGGTTGCTGGGCATAGGGTGCCTTTGCTGGAACCTAGAGTAGTGAGCAGGCCTGGGTTCCCTGGCTAGCCACTAGAGATGTGGCCTGGTCTGGGCAGTGGAAAGGAAGACTGCCTGAGACAGATCGTCCAGCGGAACTTTGATATCCTGTAAGGGGAAAATTATAGTGACCTGTCCAAAGGGCTGAGCCGTGAAGAGGAAGCAATCGAGTCCAGAGAGAGATGGAGTGAGCGACCGAAGGAGGGGGTGTCAGATTGGTCGAGAGTGGCCATAAGGAGGTGCCTGAGTAGTGAACCACATGACAGGGTCCAAGAGGACTAACTGTTCTTTACCTTGACAGCAAGGAAAAGTCCCTGTTTGAGGAGTTACTGCAATATATCTGCTTATTACCTACTGTAGAATGGGTTTCTCCAGGACACTGTGTCTAGTTATTCTGCAAAGTCCCCCCTTTTCAGTTTAACTCCACGCACCTTCTATAAGAGCATACAACCCAATGCCCACGGCAAACATCTGTATGGGAAATGTAATGCGTGTGTAAGGCGCTTGGGGTACTACTGGGGTGATTCTCCTAGCACTACCTGAAATGGACTGGATTATATGTGCATCTAGAGAGGACCTAAGCTGTGTGATATGTTCCTCAGCAGTTCTCTGCCCGAACAGCTATGATCTGGTACGTGCCTCTGCTAATGGCTGGGGTACCATCAGTGTGAGCTTCTTCACCCTAATTTCTTTTTGTCATCTATGTCCCCACCAGTGGGAGCATTTTCGTAGCAGTGTATATACCCTGGCAACATTGATGGGCATTTTACTTCTGCATGGTAATTTTCTATTACTGGTTCAGTGCAGGGATTACGATACTGTTCTCACACTTGGTGTCGTAGCCAGCATGACAATGATTTATTTCTGTGTCCTCTGACCAGATGCTACTTACTGGGGGAGAAAAAAGGAGTGAGCTGTGTGAAGGCAGCAGCTTTGCTCTGACTTGGTGCTGGATTATTGGTTTATGGCATGTGGCTGGTATAGCCCATTAAATGCTCCTTGTTTGCAGAGCCTGCAGTCAGGCAGGTGTTCACTGAGTTGAGCAGAATGGGGCTGTTTGGAACTCGAGCCGGAGAGGTCATTATTAGCTGGGATCAGGTTCCTGAAAGTTCCAACAAAAGCCCATTTGGATGAAAATCTCTCTCTTTATTATTACAATTAGCACTGTGAGGGGCCTGATCATGCCACTGCATTGTTCTCAGGAAATACCAGGCAACAGGAGGGCAACTCAATACCCAATGCCACAAATTGCCTAAAGATTTATTTAAGGATGCAATTGCCCCTGTCAGTCTCAGAGGGCACATGCAGAGCAGATGGATGGCTGCAAACGGTCAGACATTGAGACTTCAGGGTTACCTGAGAGCATGGGAATTCCATGCTTTCATAGGCAGAGTAATGAGCACATTGAAGCTAGGAACTCTTAGGAAGAGCTGTTATGGTATTTGTTCTCAGAAGTAACTTTGGCAATATAAAAATGGCACCTTCTTACTCTGCCTCTGGTGCCTGATCCAGCTCTGACTTATAAATCAGGAGTAACTCCATTAAGTCAATGGAATTACAGCAGCTGGTATGACAGTAACTTTGCATCCACTGTATTTTGTTCCTTGCGGGCCTTGTTCCAATCTCACACTAATAGAAATAAGTATACCAAAGTCAACAGGTTACACTGGTGCAGAATGAGTGGAGGAGAATCAAGCCCTGTGTGTTTTCAGTCACTGAATTACATCTGTTTACTGAAACAAATGAGTTTTTGCTACTGTTAGCACTGCAGAACCAACACTGGCATGGGAAAGCAGGCTGGGGTCTCTTTTGAATTGAGCTTCAATAAAATGCTCAACTAAATTTGTTCCTGGTGATGCTAGTGTGGGAGGCAGAAACAGCCCTGTTTGATGTTCAGAGCGCAGATGGAGCTTACAGGGCTGACAGAAAAATCATTGCTTGGCCTGTACGCCCAACAAAGTGATTTGCAAATTCCTGAGAAAATGTAATCCTGGAGGCCAACCTGTTATCCTTATAGAGCTACTCCTCTGCCTGCAACTTCACTTGAAGAGCCTCTAGTTCTCAAGGGGACATCTACCATCCCATAAAGGACAAGCCTCATGGTAAGGCTTGACTCTGCAGTGCTGCTCTCCTTGCATGTGCAGGTTTCCATGGGAGTCCTGCACGCGCAGGAAGAGCAGAATACCAAAGCTGGCTACTGCCAAGGTGGCTCTAGGAGGAGAATTTTTGCCTTTCCTGTCTTTGTAGCATATCTTCTCCCTGATGCTCATCTGCCATATTGTGTCATCAGTTTTTACACAGTACTCCCCATCCCCAGATAAGCTTTTGTGAGCCACTCCAGCTTTGACTATTGAGCTGCACTGTGGAGCTGTAAGGGAACCTGTCAGTTCTTCCTGTAAATACTGTGTACCCCCAAAAGAGCCTAGAGAGTCTAGAAGAAGAATGTCTTGTGATTAAAGCACTGGGCTGGGACAAAGGAAACCTGGGTTCATTTCCCTGCTCTGCCAGAGACCCCCTGTGTGACATTAGACTAGTCACTGCATCTCTGTTTCTTGTCTGTAAAATAGGGATAATTCTAATTCCCTGCCTCACAGAGAGGATAAATGTATTAATGATCGTGAAGCACTGAGAAATTACAATAATGATGCCATTTAGATACCTAGGCAGATAGCAAAAATGAACCTGCTGTTTTACAGGCTGGTTGTTATGCAGAGTATGCTCTGAACTGCAGAAAGATCCCCGTGCACTAGGCAGAACTCATGAAATAATTAAATTGGTTGTGAGAGGCAAGGAGGTGCTTTGGACCCATCACTGATAATATGTTTGATGTGCATCAACCTGCAAACTTCTTTGGAGACAATTAAAGAGATATTGGAGCTTAAGGGGATTAGGTGGATTCTGTCATCTGGGCTTCACATACCATCTACCTGTTGCTGCTTATGCATGTTAATATCTGGAAATGGAAATAGAAAGGTCTCTTCTGAGAGTGTACGGCTTTCTGAGATCCTTAGGCTGTGCGGTTGTTGCAGATTTAATAGCTTTATTAGTTTAATTGTCCAGATCTTTATCGTAATGTATTAGCAGGTACTTGTGAGCTTTAATAAAATTGGCAGTTCTATTTTTTTGCCAGTAACTAGTTTAAGATGTTTCACTTCACTGTCTAGATCTTTTTCTTTCTTTTATTTTCCATATAGCATATTACACTTTCCTTCACTGCCCTGAGAAATAACTTCTGGGCTTGTGAGCACTAGATAATGGGATAAATCTGCCTAAACAATACATTCATCATACACTCTTTTTTTATTCACATCCTGCATAAGCAGCCACACCTTTTCTGCAACAAAATAGCTGAGAAAAGAAAACTGGGAATTGAATAAAACCCCCTCAAGTGGAAAATGGATTATGCAACACCCGAGTTGGATGCATTCGATGTATAATCCATTTCCGACACAGGAGGCGGAGACAGATACAGGATCTCTGACTCATAGTCAATAGGTAGCTGTGGAGATCCTCTGAAAGGTGCTCTCGGGGATGACTATCCCTCGCAAGTTCAGCCTTGCTAAGGTAATCAGAAATGCTCCTCAACCTGCACTGGCTAAGGGTGACAAAGTTCTGGGCTGCACAGCATGGTGAAGGGAAGTCAAGCTAGAGAACCCTTCACTTGGGATGGAGCTAACTGCACCTGAGATGAACGGGGATCAGTTTATGTTCAGGAGAGGATTCTCAAAGATTTGCATATCAGAAACACATGTGATCCACATTTGGACGTACACTAAAGAAACACTCATTTTAGACCCAGGAAGCTCCTGCACCATGAGCAGAGAGGCGCTTATAAATAATAAAGGTCTCCTTTTTAAAGGTGTTAAACACTCACAAACCCAGCCAAAGTCAATGGAAACTCAGCACCTCTGAAAATCAGGCCCAATGATAACTGCTTCCCTATTATAACACTCTTCTCCGTGGAAGAGCTTTGTGGGGAGCAGTACGCTCTGATCTGCCTCTTGTCTGTATGCTTGTATGGAAGGGATCAATGCTTCCCACCTCCTGAGTATTTTCAGAGTTCAGGTTCAGGAAACGTCTCCCATAGAAGTTATTTGAAATGTACTTGCCTTTTTTTTGTAATTGATCTGCCAAAATGCAGTGCGTTGGCTAACATGGAGCTATGCAACAGGAACAGGCTGCTGCATTGAAAACATGCAAAATCAAAGGTGACACTTCTGCTCCAGGAAAACTCCCTTCCCCCGTTCAGTGATGATGATGACAAACTAACCAGCCCCTGAATTCTGCCAGCCCCAGACCATTTCTTTGCTGCAATGCTCCAGGCATTGATTTCTTCAGGCTGCTTCTTGCAATGAGCAAGGGGCACCAAGCAGAAGGACTTTGATTTGGAGACACCTCACTTGGAAAAATGTTAGTTTGCAAGTGTTGAATCTATCTAGGTACTTATATGGTCCCTGTTACTGTCATATCTGAGCACTTCACAGTCTCTCGTATACTTATCCTTACAACACACCTGGGGGGCAGAGGAGTACCATTCTTCCCGTTTTACAGATGGGAAACTGAGGCATTGAGACACTAAATGACTTGCCAAGAAAGCAGAGAATTGAATCCTGGATTGCCCTGTAAAGGAATCTGGAGGCATCATCCTTGCTAGGGAAGGCAAAGGGACTGTTGGGACACCTGCTGGCTGGAGTGGAGTGCAGGAGATATGCAAGTATAAGGAACAGCCCCACTTGTTAGTTTTGGAGTATGTCCCCTTTGAATGCCAGAAAAGGTGCATAATGGAGAGATGAATGTAATGTGCTGGGGGACCCCTTCCATATTCCTGACCAGGGCTCTAGAACAACAAACGATGAGGCTCACTCTGACAGTGTCCGTCCCAGATTTTATACTGAGCTCAGTGCATGCTGGGACAGAACTTTGGCTGTTTAGTCCCTGTTATAAGAACACTGGTATACTGCAGTCATGATACTTTACCATTGAATCCAGAGGCTTGATTTAAGGATTTCACTAATAACACAGATTGTGGTTACAGGGCGAGCAGCACTTTAGACCCTTTTTAGTGCATCTCTTTAGTGACAGGTTGTGATACCTTTACTTCTCTCTAGATAGAGAAACTAGACTGGGTCTTAGGGCTGCAGTCACCCTGTTTACCACCATGATAACATGACAGACCCAACTGTGTTTGGCACCTGTATACCCCTTTCCTCAGGGAGCCTGTGGGAGCAGCTGATTAAAGTGACTCAAACAGCTTCTTCAATACAAAATATTATTTATTATCCACAGGTACGTAACACTCAGAGCATAGGGGTAAAATAACAAAAGGCCTGTCTGCCTGGGTCAGACATAACTTTTATTCTTACCTTGAAAGCTTTGGGTAAGTTCCACTCAGCCCAGCCCCCTGCTCCCTGGGAGAGACAGGGGTCCTCTGAGTGTTTCTCTGTTAGAGACCCATCTCCAGCCACTGCTGCCTGCTCACCCACTTTCTCTCTAGACTGGGGTCTTTAATGGTTTGGGGTCCCCTTGATTCTAGGCTCAGGCCTGGGAAAAATTAACTTGCAAGTCTGGTTGGAACCAAGCAGGTGACCACTTCCTAATGAATAGCTCCCCCATTGTTTCCTTAAGGGCCCTGGGTATTCCTTAAGATATGGCAGTACCATATTTTTGTCATTGTTTCATTTCCTGTTTGTTTCCTCCCAGCAATCTCCTTTGATTTAATTCCATGCAGTCAGGAGGATAATATCAAATGGGGAAACTGAGGTGCAGATGATATTCCTAAAAAGATAATATGGAGAACTTCCTCCTTCTCCACCATATGGGACATAAGAAAATGTAGGAGGCCACAGTCAGCCGGTGGCATTGCTGTTCTCACTGATTTAATTTTAGAATATGTCAAGTGTCTGTGTGATGGACTTACTACCAGAGCAAAAGAGCTTTGAAGGAGAATCACAAGCTGACCCCTGTGCTGGTGGCTTTGCATTTAATCTGCCTGATATTTCCATCTCTGGGGTGGGGGTTAATTAAGTAAAATATGTAAAACATGAGCAAACAGAACCCTCCCCCCTTTGTGGAGAACCCTCTTCTTGCCCTGCTCTGGATTATTCCAAGGGTGGGACAGGCCCTCTGAG
The DNA here is from genome assembly GCF_965140285.1 of Lepidochelys kempii. Lineage (NCBI taxonomy): Eukaryota > Metazoa > Chordata > Testudines > Cheloniidae > Lepidochelys > Lepidochelys kempii. The sequence continues at coordinate 11,714,399 of NC_136389.1, read as the reverse complement.
ATTCTTGAGGAGTAAGTGATGGTGAATAATAAGACAGGGTCAGATTCTGACCTCTTCTAAGGCTGCTTTGTGCCCCCAGAATAGCAACTTTAAACCAGGCAGCTGGGGATTCCTGAGGCTGCTCTAACTTATGCCAGGGGTTCGAGTGGCTCTTAGCTGTCCCAAGTTCAGGGGAGTAGAAAGATGGCTGACAGTGATGTATGCTTCCTCCGCTGTCCTCATCTGCAGCCTGGGGCGCTCTGGCACAGCTGAGGATCTGGGCCTGCAGCTGGAGACCAGCCATGGGGAAAAATCAAAAGTGGTGGAGACTGAAGGAAATCCACTTAAATGACAAACTTCTGGGGCAGGATCATGGGCTCAATTCTGATCTCATTCACACCCACATAACATCTTTGACTTCCAAAGGAGTCACTCTTAATTTACAGCAGTGTAAGTAAGATCAGAATATTAAATGTCTCTGCTCATGGCTATGCATGTCAGTGACTCAACATATACACACTTCTTATTATTAATATACATTACTAATACTTGTGAGGAATAAATACATTGATGAGCCGTGATGGAGAGTTGGGGAAGAGGGTGGAGAAAGGGAATAGAGGGGCAGATGGTGGAGGAGAGGCTGAGGTGATGGAGGGAATGGGTGAGAGTTGCGGGATTAGTAAATAAAAATGGGGTGAAGGGAGGAAAGCAGGGGGGCACCCCTACAGCATCTCCAGCAGAGATTGAGACAAACATTCACTTGTTTTGTCAATGAATGAATGAGCTTTCCCCAGTCTCCGCTGTGTCAATGTTAATGTACAGTAATTGCAGCAGGCAAGAGACAGTCCATGTCCCATCAAGCCCATAAAGTTCTGCCTTTAATAGAGTTACACCAGGTCTGAATTAAAGCCTGAATTCAACTGGCAGAAAATCCATCCCCAGGTGCTGAGGGCTTTGAGACAAAACTGAGAGCATGGGACTGGCAGAAGAGGAAGAGACAGTAGGACAGTCCAGGCACCATAGAGAAACTGTCTGTGATTTCCTGCAGCAGCAAAGAGATTCAGTTAAAGTTACATTACACCCACCCACCTTGCAGCATATTTGCCCATATTGATTCAAATGGCAAAATTGCAGCCAGTCTGGCAAAGCTTAGAATAGGGTGAGGTCCTGTGGAGCTGGGGTGTATTAACAGCATTGTTAATGGCAAATGAGTCAATGGCCTTATTTCACTGTCTGTTTCCTGTGGAAACAGTTAGTAGTTATACTGCTTGGATAATTAGATTTCTCCTTTCACAAAGCCCATGTGTCCTGGGTAGTTGCTATGGGATGGGATGGGAGGTTAGTAACTAGGGACCAGCAATGAGTTTAGTTCAGATAAGAAGAACCCCAAACCTCAAACTGAACCTCTGAGCCTTTCACTTCTCACTAAATGCAGCACAAAGATCCAAGTGTGGGTGTGTTTTCAGTTGATGAAATCAACCTTTGGGCAGTGATTGTCCATGAGCCCTAGGGAGGGACAGAAGAAAGTTTGGTCATGATTACCTTAAGTCATCTTTTAATCAAGAAGCCAAAATGCATCCGGTGCTGCTGTTCTTATGGCCCAGGGCCAAAGCCTTCATGTGTTTGGACTGAACAAGGCCCACTGGCCTTAGGAAAGCAGAATGCCAACTCAGCTGCCCAGCAATGCCATCCTCTGGTCATTAGCATCCTGTCGCACTGCACCCAGAGTGAGGGATTCAGCAGAGGCAAACAAGGACTGATGGGGATAAAGAGAAACAAAGACTGTGAAACCATGATGACTGTTGGTTGCATCTTCGTTTTCCTTCCAGAGCTTTTTAAACTGGGCCCATATGCTCCTGGGACGGTCTAATGATCATGACATTTCCTTTGACTTCTTGGGGCTTTCCTAGGGAAAGATTCGGTATCTTTAAAATGCACTTTCCCAGACTATCCAGCCCCCACTGACCAATGTGTACAGAGAAATATGTTTGCTAATCTACACGCCATGAGCAAGACCTTTAGCTTGGGCTCCTTGCGGGGAATTCATCAGTGTTCAGTATACAAAGATGTGTCTGTTGTGTATTCCTCACAGGGCCAGAAGCATTAATGGCATTTAGACGCCTGTCAGGTTGTCAGGCATTAGACACAAGGAGATTGCAGGACCCCAAGGGGATCTGGTCTGCTATAAATAGCTGTGTATCAGAGAGCAGGGAGGAAAAAACCCACCTTTCCAAATGCTGCAGTTGTACCTCAGCTGGGCTAGCCCACGTCACACAGACATGGCTGAATGACCTGTTGAGGGAGGGGGTGTCTCATGGGACACACAGGCTTTCACTCTTACATCACTGATTCAAATCTGCCCTAAGGTGATAGTGAATGAAAATCATTCCTATTTAGCAGTTGTTGGGTAGACTGAGTGAAATTAATTAGTGTTCTCAGTAGTAAACAGGTATGCATGTCACAGAAACGAGCTGTGATAATTGATAGGCGTCTGGGTAGTTTCAGCAGAGATGTCAAGGAGTGAATGGGTATGGAGAGGGAAGGAGGTTCCAGTACCAGTAATGATGATAAGAAGCAAGGAGAGATTGGAAAGACTGAGGCTGTAGTTTATTATGTTCCCTCTTATTCCTCTCCTCCCAAGGCAGACAAAGTAATGAATAGTACAGAGAAGTTAATGTGGACACTCCTATTTTTGCACAGGAATATGGGGATGTTCAGTGAAATTGAAAGACAATACATTTAAAAGTGATAGAAATATTTTTATGCAGGCATGATTGGCCTGTGGCACTCATTGCCACAAGATATCACTGAGGCCAAGAGCTTTGTAGGATTCATGAAAGGGTAAGAAATGTTTATCGATAATGACAACTCCCGCAGTTTCATTCAATCAGATTCTAAAGAATTTGTTAAGGGATACATAAAGCCTCATGCTTCAGGGCATAAATAAACCCAGTAAATGATGGGGTCAGGAAGAAACTTCTCCTATGGGAAGGTTATACCATAATTTTCACAGCGGAGTCCTTGTACTATTGTCTGTATCATCCACTCCTGGCCTTTCTCAAAGATGGATACTGGACCAGATGGATCTGATATGGCAGCTCCTATATTCCCCTCATTTCCCTAGACACAGATCCTTCAGAACAAGATTGAGTACATTTATCCAGGCAACATAAGGGAAGTTTTGCAGAGCTGTGCTGCACCTGGTCTGTGGGTAGAGGATTTCAATTTATAGGGTCTGATCCAAAGCTTGCTGACTTAAATGGGTTTTGGTTTGGCCCCTACTGCTCCTCAGCCTGGCATCTTTCACCAACACTAACATATGCTTTGAAAGAAAAAATAAAATCATTGCAAATGTTCCCCTGAAGGGTATTAAAAGGCCAGCTTTTATGTACCAGGCAACAGGCGCTGTCCATGTCCCATGAGCTATCACCTGCAGAAATGCAAATGGCATTTTCACACTGAGCACAGCAGTCAGGAGACATTTCTCACTTGCTGTAAAAATGCTTAATTGTGATTTTGTGCCCATTTAACACAAAGAAGGGAAAACAGACTCTGGATGCAACTATCTGTTAGGAGACAATCCTTTGTTTTCCAGGCAGATCATTAGTAACATGAAATGATATTTAATGATCATTAAAAAGGCGGGTTTCAGAGGAACAGCCGTGTTAGTCTGTATTCGCAAAAAGAAAAGGAGTACTTGTGGCACCTTAGAGACTAACCAATTTATTTGAGCATGAGCTTTCGTGAGCTACAGCTCACTTCATCATCTGATGAAGTGAGCTGTAGCTCACGAAAGCTCATGCTCAAATAAATTGGTTAGTCTCTAAGGTGCCACAAGTACTCCTTTTCTTTTTATTAAAAAGGCGGCAATCCTGCTGGGACAGATGGCTATTTCAGTCTGGCTTTCTCTGAACTCTCAAAGCAAAAGGCTCCCTGGGAGGCAGTGGGATGTTACTTGAATCATATGTTTCCACAGAACACTGTCCCCCCTGCTCTCTAATAAGATTGCTTCTAGTCTTCCAATGTTTAGGTTTCACAGTATGTGAAATCTTTGGCAAAAAGGCTGCTTCCTGCATTTTGCTGCTCACTGACATGACACCTCTAGTCTCCCAAGTGCTGCTGAGTGAGTAAGCAGAGAACAAAGCATTATAGTAGCACCACGGGGCCACAGCCAGATTTGGGGCCCCATCGTGGTAGGCACTATGCAGACATATGGTAAGAGGTGGTCCTTGACTTTCATCCCAATATTCTACTTGTAAGTTGTATCTTTTTCTCCCACCCTTTACCTGTTGTATTCAGACTGTTAGATCATTGGAAGAGGCTTGGTCTTTTGTAGTGACTATATATCAGTGATTCTCAAACTTTTTGTATTGGTGACCTCTTTCTCATGGCAAACCTCTGACTGTGACTCCCCCCCCCCCTTAGAAATTAAACATGGGGAAGTTAATTTAATTTAATATTCATTTAATTTAATGGGGGATTGAGCCTGTCAGCCCCGTGCATGGCCAGGCTCAGGCCTGTCAGCCCTATGGGGCTGACAGCTCGCGACCCCCATGTAACTATCTCACAACTCCCTGAAGGGTCACATCCCCAGTCTGAGAGTGGGTCGCAACCCCGTTTTAATGGGGTCACCAGGGCTGGCGTTAGACTTGCTGTGGCCCAGGGCCAAAGCTGAAGACCAAGCCCCACCGCCTGGGTCCAAAGCCGAAGACCAAGGGCTTCAGCTCTGGGTGGCAGAGCTCAGGCTATAGGCCCCCTGCCTGGGACTGAAGCCCTTGGGATTTGACTCCCCCACATCCGAGGCAGTGGGGCTCAGGTGGACTCAGCATCACTTCCCCCTCCTGGGGTTGTGCAGTAATTTTTGTTGGCAGAAGGGGGTCATGGTGCAATGAAGTTTGAGAACCCCTACATAGCACAATGAACTCACAATTTGGGCCTGGACCTCTAGACACTACTATAATACAAATAAACAATCATGACTATTTACTTAGCAAAGACTCCTTTAGAAGTGCTAATAGCACACATTTTAACCTGCATTTCCTCTTTAGAAAAATAAAAGGACTTTGAATCTCTCCTCCCCAGAGAAATATAACAGGACTACAGATTACGGTTTGGTTCTGATTTTATTGTTATAAAACACCTTTTACTTTTATTTTCACATGCCATTGTCTTTGCTTTGTACAGGTAGAGCGGTGGGCGAGCTGACTTTCTGAGTGGAAAATGTGTTAACAGAAATCCAGTTATATCCAAACCACCAAAAGGAAAATATTTCCAATCCCAAAGAGCCCATTTTCCTACTGCACTTCTCAGAGGGGCTCTGAGACCACAGTATCTCTTCTGAATTTCCAAAGACAGAACCATAATGTTTATGTCACAGAAAACTCACTTCAGTAGCATTTGTCTGTATGGCAGCTTGGTGTGTTACAGATCAGACAATGACGTCTCAAGTGGCACAGCATGTGAAATTCTCTGCTAATACTATTTATGTTCTATGGTTTCTAGAGTTTCTTTACTGTTTGCAACTCCGATTGATGTCATCTGCAGCCAGGAGAGAGCTTGTTCCATTTGGACTTTATCAGCACAGGGTAAGCAACAGCAAGTGGTCAAAGTACAATGGCTAATGTATCAAACCTGCATCTCTGCAGAGATGGAGCTGCAGGAGGAGAACATCTGATTGGAAGTTTATCTATTCAGTGTGAAAGCTTTTAATGAGCAAGAGGATTGTGCATTTCTTGTGTCCAGGTGTCTCTGGTAGAGATAATTTGTCCTTTTTGGTAAGTTCATCTCAGTTAAAATAGAAGTAATCTTTTTCTCGGCATTTTTTCTCGTTATCTCTCTTTCCTTCCTCTGTCTGTATTTGGGGACGGGGAAGGTTGGGAGAGGGCATGCTAGGTTTCTTCTCCCTCTTTAGAATATCAGATTCAGAAAAACCTACCAAATGGCCATCAGATGCGTCTGATACACCTCTTAGTAAGGATGAATGTATTAATAGGTGTTCTTCCTGAGCAGGATTATAGAGAAGTCTTTTCACTAGACATGGTGTTTAGAGACAGAGACTGGCAGGACATTAGTGGAGTTTCATAGTTGTTCTTAGGGTCAGTGTCCCCCTGATATCTCTTGCTCATTGCCAGGGTGCAGCTGGACTCTTTCCCTGCAGAGTCCATGGAGTTCCTGTAAGAGAGCAACTCAGGCACAGAAGAAGGTGCAGTCCTTTCAGACAGAGAGAAGTTAAAAAGGGAGACCATCTTCTGGTGGTATTTGCTCTTCATTTCTTTGGCTGACCTGTAGAGGTTCCCAACAAAGCAATAGCATATGGGGTTGAGGCTGGAGTTGGTGAGGCCTAGCCACTGAGCAAAAGGTCTGAGCTGCAGGACCCAGGGAGATGGAGTCACATCCTGCAAAGAGTTGGGGATGTTGAAGTCAATCCAGATGTCCATCAAGTAGACTGGCAGCCAAGAGATGGCAAACAGCAGGACCAGGGCCACCACCATCTGGGCCACCTTCTTGCGGATCTTCAGCCTGGAGGCTGGCAGGGATCGGTTCAGGGAGTTGTGCTCCTTCAACTGGCTGGTGCAGCTCCACAGCCTTCGCACGGTCAGGAAGCAGATGATCATATTGAATAGCACGGGCAGGCAATAGAGGGCACAGAAGAGCAGGAAGTTGTAGGCTTGCTTGAGCCTCTCTTGAGGCCATATTTCCCTGCAGATTGGGAACACCAGGGGCAGTCCCTCCACCGCCCCAATCTCATCCCTTTTGTTCATGAATATAAGGGGCATGCAGATCCCAGAGGACAGGACCCACACCACCAGGATGGTGCTGAGGATCTTCCTCTGAGTGAAGAAGGACCTGGCATTCAGAGGGTTGTGAACACTGTAATACCTGTTCACACTAATGACCGTGAGGCTGAGCACACTGGCTGAGACGGACACGGCCTGGACAAATGGCACAGCCCTGCACAGGAAGTCCCCGTACACCCAGGCTTTGTATATCAAGTTCCCCACCGTGATGGGCATGCAGACGCACACCACCATCAAGTCGCAGATAGCCAGGTTGATAAGGAGGCTCCTGGTGGCACTCAGGCTGGGCATCCGACTGCTGCGCTTCCTGGTAAGCACTTTAATGGACATGATGTTCCCAACAAATCCCACCACAAAAGAGAGTAGGTACAGGACGGTGAGGCTGATGGTGACAGGCTCCTTTGCAAACAGGAAGAGCATTCTTTCCAGCTCCTCCCAGTCCAGCTCCTGGCTCCCATTCCACATTCTGGGAAGGGACCCGTTCTCTCCTTTCAAAAGGTCTAGCAGGCTGAGGTGGCTCTCTGGGAAAGAGAAGGAGGAATTCATTGCTGTTCCCTAGAAGCCACACAGAAGCAGCCAGGGAAACACCACCCCTCAGGGGTAGACTGGTGGTCTCCTCTGGCTTTGAACTCTATGATGCTATGACCGGGAAGCTCCTTTCCCACCACTGGACCCTGAGCGGTTCTGGCATATTCCAATGGACTCATACAAGCCTGGAAAAGAGAGTTAATGAAGAGGGGTCAGAATGTTCTACTGTAAATATTTTCCTTTCTTAATTGTTACTCAGTCATGTGTGGAGAATTGTACATAGTCAGAAATGGATTCCCAGTGAATTTATCAGCTCCATGCATAGGGTGATGCCTTTAAATCCTTAGGAACATAGGAATTGTCAGATTGGCTCAGACCCATAGTCCATCTGGTCCATTATCCTGCTCTGACAATGGCTGGCACCAGATGCTTCAGAGGAAGGTGTAAGAACCCGGCATGCGATGGAATAACCTGCCACTAGAGAGAGGTTTTATTTCAGCCCCAGTATTCAAAGGCTGGCTGATGCCCTCCCATAGAAAGCGCTTGAGTAAATGCTGAGCAAACACCTCAGGCTCTGACCCCAGGACAGTACTGTCATTGCTTGTAGGAGTCTGGGGTTATTTCCAGACACTGCATCCCCCTGGTCCTCCCCCATCGCCCAGAGATAGGAGGGGGAAGAAGCCCAGAGCCATGCCTGTTAGTATCAAGCTATCCTGTCCCAGCTAGAGCCCTGGGCTGAAAGACTTTCCCCTGGCACCCCAAGTTGTATTTCCGCATGGCCCCAGGTGTGGTGCTGAGCAGACAGCTCCGCTCGCCCGTGTCCAGCAGCCCTGGCCCCGCGGGCCCTCAGAGCCAGCCCCCGATTCCGCACAGCTCAGCCCCCCGTCCAGGCGGAGTGAAGGCACTCACCTTCGCAGGGAGCCGGCCGTGCGAGGGGAGCGGGGCCGGGTGGCCGCGGGGCTGGGGCCGAACGGCGCTTCGGCGGATTGACTGCCTGATGCCCGACGCTGTGCGCAGAGCTCAGGGCGCCTGGCCGCCGAGAGCAGGGAGCGGGACCGGTGGGTCCAACTCGGGGAGCTCCCCGGGGGCGGCCCTGCGAGCTGCTCCCGCAGACTTGTTACACACCTGCCCGCTCCCCTCGGGCGCACACGCGATCAGACACACTTCACGGTGTGCACACTCGCTCCCCTCTGCGCCCAAACACACCCAGCCTACACTATCTCACAGACACACACATCCTTCACTCTCTCACACACCCCTACACAACACCCCCTACACACACACTATACGGACACACACATCCTTCACTCTCACACACACCCCTACACAACACACCCCCTACACACACACTATACGGACACACACATCCTTCACTCTCACACACACCCCTACACAACACACCCCCTACACACACACTATACGGACACACACATCCTTCACTCTCACACACACCCCTACACAACACCCCCTACACACACACTATACGGACACACACATCCTTCACTCTCACACACACCCCTACACAACACCCCCCCTACACACACACTATACGGACACACACATCCTTCACTCTCACACACACCCCTACACAACACACCCCCTACACACACACTATACAGACACACACATCCTTCACTCTCACACACACCCCTACACAACACACCCCCTACACACACACTATACGGACACACACATCCTTCACTCTCACACACACCCCTACACAACACACCCCCTACACACACACTATACGGACACACACATCCTTCACTCTCACACACACCCCTACACAACACACCCCCTACACACACACTATACGGACACACACATCCTTCACTCTCACACACACCCCTACACAACACCCCCTACACACACACTATACGGACACACACATCCTTCACTCTCACACACACCCCTACACAACACACCCCCTATACACACACTATAGGGACACACACATCCTTCACTCTGACACTACACACACACACACACACCTCCTACACAAACACACACACTACACAGACACAAACATCCTGAACTCTCACACATTACACACACCCCTACACACCCACACAATACGCAGACACACACAGAGAGACACACCGTACACTCTTTCTCACACACACAGACACACACACACCCTGCACTCACACACACAGACACCCCCCTGCACACTCTCTCTCTCTCTCACACACACACACGCTACCTCCTCTACACAAACACCCCCCTATGCAGATCGCTCTACAGCCCCCCCCCCCACCCCCCCACACCCCAGGCTCTGTGCCTGGCTCCCTATCGCCCCAGTCCCTGCGCTGGCTGCCCGGCTGGGAGCTGCTGCTTCCTCCACCCCTCAGGCGCCGAGCAGGAAAGTTTGGGGCTGTCCATGAAAAGCCCCCGGGCGCTGGCGGGAGTGGCCGGCTGCTGGCGGGGGGGCAGGCGCATCCCCGTGGTGCTGAACGGACAGCTCCCTTCCCGTCCCCGGGCGAGCCAAGAGCGGAGCGGCCCAGGGCTCGCTCCGTGCCCGGGCTGCCCGGGCTCCGTGCCCGGGCGCGGGGGCCGAGTGAGCCCTGAGCCCGGCGGGGCAGCCTGTAACCTGGGCGCTGCTCTGCCTGGCGTGGCTCAGGCTGGCAGCAGCTCGGGCATGTTCCTCGCCTAGCCCCTCGCTCCAGCCAATCCGCTCCGGCGGCTCGCCCCGCCTGGCGGGGGTGGCTTTGCTGATTGTCTCATCCCGGCTGCCCCTTCGCCGGTCCGGTCCGCAGCCCCGACCTCTCCCCTCCTGCTCCGCGGGCGGCTAGCCACTGCTGCCCCCTTGCTCCAGCGCCGCGTTATGCTTGTCACGTCTGCTTGGGCAGCTGAGTCCCTGGGACTCCAGCCCTGGAGCCAGGGCTTGCCCGCTTGCTGCAAGCCTCTGTCTTTTGTCCCCCTCGGTGTTACTTCCCTGAGCTCTGCCCAGGAGCCACAATCTCTGCCCCAGCCAACGCTAATGTCCCCGGGAGCGGAGCTGCGAGAGAAGATTGTTTAGGGCTGGAAACGGTGCTTCGCTTCCCCAGAGCCAGAGCAGGGCAGGAAAGGGATGCTGGAAACAATTCAGTGGCTTCAAAGAGGTGACGGATGTCTCCATCAGTGTCCAAAGCTTTGCCTCTAGGACACCGGCTTCTTTTGCCCCAGTCCTACTCTTCAAATAATGGGGCTGAGTTGGGGTTAGATCCGCGCCCCAAGAGGAACGTTCTTTCCTTGCTTGCTTTACATTTAGGAAAAAACCCAGCCCCCACTTGAAGCACCTTCTCATGCTGTTTTATTAAAAGCCATTAACTCCAAGCCATCAGGGCAGGAAAGGGGAGTTTAATAAAGCCGAACTATGCTCCCTTTTAAGCTAACTGAGTTAAGCGTGGCTGGCAGTGGATCTTCGATCTGCAATAAGAGATAAAGAGGTTTAATAACTAGCTAATGGATCAGAAGCGAATGGCAGCCTGGGAGCTTCAGATATGGTTGATTATTTGGGCTCAGCTACAACCCTACCCCCTGTGGGAGAGACTTGGGAATCTTATTGCTTAATTTTATGGTACAGTAGGGTTAATCCTATCTTTCTGGTTAATTCAGATCAATAAACAGACAGGCAAATAGGATGATGGCAATGGGCCCTCTAGAAACACTTGCCATAGATGGATGGATGAATCTTGTCCTTTGCTAACAAAACTTTTAAGAATAAGGGCCTTGTCTTACCTATTTCTGTACCTTTGCAAGTGTAGACAAGCCCTAAGAAATGGGCCTAAATCATGGAATAAAGTCACTAAAAAGAGTGAGGTCTCTATCAGGGAGTAAAGTTGGAACTGATGAGCCATTGGGCTGGGGGAAGCAATTAAAAACATAGGGGTGGGGGGTGTTAGTCTTTATTCTCTTCCTTTTGCCTCCCCAGGGGAAAAAAAGTATGAATTCTCCCTATATGCTGCACATGGGAGGAAGAGAAGGCTGGCGAGGTTGATAATCCAGTCCTGGTTTTGAGGTTCCCTTTTCACAGGTGGAAGCTGTTTGTCAATGAATTGTAAATGCCCTTGAACTCAATGGAAAAACTTCCATCTATTTTCATCTATTAATGTGAAGGGAAAGGGAAATATTTCCAGTCTGCCTGCCACGAAATGAAAGAATAATCATCAATGGAACCTCAAGTCCAGGAGGGGAAAAATGATCTGGGTATAAATCTCTTGGCATGCATTAGAACAGTGTTTGCTCTGGTCATGTGAAAATCCATTTCCTTTCAGTTTCACATACCTATATTTGTAGGACACCAGAGACAAACAGCTTCTACAGACTAACTGTTATTTTCCTCAAAGCGCAAGACACACACTATAATCCCCCTGTCCTCCCGGTGAAATGCACAAATACCCTTTCGGATCCCTGACATCTGCTGTTATTTCACACCTACGCCAAAAGCAAATGGCTACATCGCTAAGGCCAGATCTAGACATTTGAAATGTACATTGCCCCCCAGGCCTTGCTCACACATCACATATTCTCCCAAGGTAGACATGTCATTGTACACAACATTAACACTGCAGAGGCCAGTAGACATACAACTCTAACAGGGTGTTAATAAAAGGCCCAGGTGAAGAACAAAGAGATGTGCCGGTGCCCCTTAAGAGATGTTATACTTAAATCATAGACTATGGCTGCCTATATTCATAAACTAAAAGATTCCAAAAGCCCAAACTAATGAATTTAGTTCTAGTAACCCCCACTGGCAACCTGCATGGCCCACTGTCAAGAAGCCTGAAAAATCTAAAGTTTAAAATATCAAACAACATTTTAAGATGATCAGTGGTGCAATATAATTAAGGTACTGGCAGTGAATCTAACTTTGGCATGATGCACAAGTGCCTAATCATCTCTAACTCATGGATCAGGAGGACACATTACAGTGGGGGGGAGGAATATATAATGGTGAGAGAGGAACAAGGATATTGATAAATTCAGAGTCACCAAACAACTCAAGATGTGGCATGCAGTCAGAAGGAAGTTGCTAGAGCATCGCAATGAAGAGAATACACTGAACACCAGATTCTCTCTCCTCTCACACCAGTTGGCCTTCAGTGGAGCTGTTCCTGGTTTACACTGGTATGAAGGCCAAATATACAGGAGTTCATTCTTCACCTCTGCATATTATGGGTCTGACTCTGGTCTCTCAAAGGGATGATTCAGAAGTAACCCCACTAATGCCAATGGAATTACAGTTGTGCAAGATTGGCGTGAAAGGAGAATCAGGCCAATTCAGCCACTTAGGGGCTTTGCCAGCATTTCAGAAGAGCTCGTAGTAGGTAGGTCCCTATATAATGTAAACATAATACAAATGCTCAAACCTGCACTGTGCCTTTTGCATCAGCTGCATAAGGGATCCTTGGGTAGGGCAAAGGCAGTATAGCTTGCTCAATGCCACCTTTTCCTGGCACCAGAGTATAGGGGTGCTCCAGGGCTGTGTGGTAGAGCAGGAAGTTGAGTGGCTGGAATGGGATTTGCTCTGGCAATCCTGGGACCCATTGTAATCAGCATAGGTTAGAGAAGCCTTGAGGCTGTTCTAGTTTATGCCAGTGGCCAAACTGACTCCTAGCTACTTCTAGACTTGGGAGTGCAATGGAGGAGTAACTTCTTCAGTTCAGCATACAGTTACAGCAAACCACTGAATTAAACTTTTCTCCTTTTCAAATATAAGGGTACTAAGTCTCATTCTCAACTGGTGAGGTTGCTGAAGCATGTTATTCTTGTGTCTCTGACCACCTTGGGAGTATCCCTGTTATGTCATATAGTACATGTGAGTGTATCTGCATACATATGCAGAAGTTGTCTACTGCCATATTAAGTGTGTAGGCTTCTATTCAAACCAAACTTTGTTTTTGCAATTGTTTTGTTAGTTTTGTTTTGATCCATTTAGTGGAACTCATGTGGTTGTTTGAGCTGCAGCTGTTTACTTCTACGGCCTAGGAGGTCAGGTGTGTGGCAACTGCATCAGGGTACAGGGAGTCAAAATTTCAGAAGGAGCTTGAGCTTTAGCACCCTGAAAAGTGGGACAGTCCCAAAGCTCACGCAGCAGTCCAAGCTGGAATGTCTACACTGCAATTAAACAGCCCCACTGCCTGAACCCCATGAGCCCAAGTCAGCTGACACGGGCCAGCCAGAGGGTGTCTAATTGCAGTGTAGACATACCCTCTGAGTTGATCTGGAAAATAGACAGGATGGTCCTTGCCTGCCTCACAGCAGTGATGTGAGGTTTAGTTAGGGCTTGTATCACAAATTTGCACCACTTTAGTTAAATTGTTGCAAACCCCTGAGTGGACTCTCTGTAAAATGTTTAAGAAATGGCTTATATTAAGTTAGCTTATGTCAGTAATGATCTGACAAAGTTTGTGGGTAAAATCCTGGCTCTTTTGAAGTCAATGACAAAATTCCCCAGGACTTCAATGCGGTCAGGATTTCACCCTGCATGTAGACAAGCCCTTATTCTGTCTGGTTCTTATACCACACTTCTCACCATAATGTCTGAGTGCCTTCCAGTGCATTCAGCAACTTGACTACACATCTGTCATGTTTTGGTTTTTTTCTCATCCACTGCCCAGAGGAGTGTCTTCTTCTGGTAGGGTTTTAGGTGTTTTTTTTAAGATACATGTTGCTTTGTATTTGTGTTTGAGAAGGCAAGGTAAAGGAAATGCACCTTGCACTGGGGCAAAAGGTAGTGATGTTTGGGGTGGGCCTTACTTCTTGGGGGAGTTCATTGCACAGGTTTGACTGGTCCCCCAGAAAGTTCTATCTCTGACACAGATGAGCTTTCTCTAAGTGTAGCAAGCTCTCTTGTGCCACAAGAGCAGAGTTGTCAACCACAGTCTTCAACCCAGGGCTTTAGATGGTCTTTTAGATACCCAGGCCATGAAGTGCTTTGAAGACAAGGACCAAGACCCCAATCTTGGTTCGAAATTCTATGGGAAACCAGTGCAGAGAGCAGAGGACAGGCATGGTATGTTCACGGTAGCCTATGTTACTGACGAGACGCACTACGGCATTCTGTACTTGCTGGAGTTTCCTAAGTGCTGAAGGCTTCACAGCCAGGTCTGTCACATTGCTGTAATCCAGCTGGAAGGTGACAAAGGTGTGAATAGCTGAGGCCAGGTCATCATCCGCCAGGATGGGATAGAGTTTTCTAGCCAGCCTGAGGTGCTAGAGAGCGTTACATGTAGATGCTATGTGAAAGTTTAGCATCAGTGAAGAATCTAGAACTCTCAAGCTGCAGACTGAACTGACTAACTGTGGATGTGTACCTTCCACCAAAGGGAACAGCACCATGCCTGCAGCTCTTCCAAGTGCTTTCCTTTGCCCATCAGCAGCGTCTCTGTTTTGTTTGGGTTCAGCTTTAGCCAGCTGTTCTTCATCCATGAGCTGATCTCATCCAAGCACCAGGCCATCTTGGTGGCAGTGGTGTGGTTATATGTGGTGAAGGATAGGTAGAGCTATGTATCACTTGCATATTGCTGGCACTTGAGTCCTTATTGTTTGATCATTCACCTAGTGTTTGCATGTAGATGCTGAAAAGGTCTGGAGAGAGAGTTGATCCTTGTGGTCTCCAGAAGTCGGAGATCTAGTAGTGGAAGGGCAGTTTCCCATCACTAGTGGTTGTGTGCATTCCTCCAGGAAGGACTCAGCTCATTTTAGTGCATTCCCTGGACCTCTGCCATCTCTCTCAGGCATGACAGAAGAGTCTCATGGTCTACAGTACTGAATTCTGCAGAGAGATCCAGGAGGCTGAGATTGGATGTGGGCCCTCTATCCACTGACAGGAGGAGATCATCCATCAGTGTCACTAATGCAGTTTCAGTTCCATGCCCTGACCTGCCTCTAGTTCATGCTGTTATTTTCCTTTTACCCTAAGGGCAGGGCCCATGTGCTCTTTTATCTCTGTTAAATGCCATACAAATTATTATTATTATTATGGTGAGCCTAAGTCTAACCATGAGTGGGACTCCCTTTGTGCTAGGCGTTGTACAAACAGAGGAGTAGAAAGTCCCTCCCCCAAAGATCTGACAATGTAAATAGGCAAGAGAAACACAGGGTGGAGAAAGGGATAGAACACACAAGCAGCATGAACAATGGCAGCAACAAAATAATAGAGCCCTCTCTCTCTATGTGTGTATGGACTGATATCCTGCCATAAGGAGGATGTTACAGTACTTTAGCTTTAAATGTTACCCTCCTCCAAAGTTACCCTGACAGGGTAAGTCCTTTGGAGCCTCAGTACCTTATTACTCAAAAACCCCATATTAAGTCATGGCCAAGCCATCATAAAAACAAAGAACCATCGTTCGGGGACCTACTAAACCAGGGTTTGTTGTTCCCTCTGCTGGCTAATCAAACATGATCCATTTCCAGAAATGTTCCAGCGAGATGGATGCTGATGGTGCACAAAGATTTTTTGGCATAAGACATTGGGAGCCCGATTCTGCATTCACATCAGTGTCAATCAGGAGTAATTCCACTGAAGTTAATGGATTGACATCCGTGTAAATTTAGCATGGGGTCAGACTCGCATCTGATATATCATTTAAAGATAATACACCAAAGCAGCTAAGTATGTTTCAGATTTATTTAAAAACAAACAAATGGGAAATCACTGTTTGATAAATGGAAAGGAACAATATTGAAAGAATTTTTTTCAGTTTTCTAAGAATAATTACAAGCATCAAAGAATGACTAATTTTAAGTTTTTGAATGTCCTTTTAAGTACTTTAAATGGACAATATGTAATTTTTGAGGTCTATGACTGTGAATTGCCTAGATGCCTGTTTTTATAAATACATGTAAGCCAAGTTTTGTAGCTGCCACTCTTGTTATCTAGAAGTCTCATGGACTGAGCTGTACAGAAATGCAATGGCTGGAATAAAAAGATAACTATATGGACAGGAATTGGTCTGATTTGGTGTTAATTGATTCAAGACCAAACAACATGTCATGTTGCCATTAGTGTGATTGCAAGAGTGATTTTCCCCCAAATAGTTTGTTGTTGGATTGAGCAGGAGGGAAAGCACATAGAAATCTGTGGAGTGATAGAGAAATCCTGGGCCAAATTCACCCCTGTAGGACCTCTATTTAAATGAATGGAGTCATACAGGTGGCGGGAGGGGTTGATCCAACCTCATTAAAAAGTGAGCAAGTGAATATAAACAGCAGAGCTGTACTAACTCTGAAACTAGTTGTCAGTAGAAATCAATACTGTACGTATCTAACTTACAGCGCAAATACACAAACAAGAGTGTCAAGTGATCTTGAGCTCATGTTCAGCCAGAACCATCTCCCATCAAATTCATGCCATCCAAAAGATCAATATGTTTTTTTTTTATAACATGATGGGCTTTTCAAAGGGGAGCAGTGAATTTCCCACCGCCATGCACTGAGGTGTCTGGGAAAGAAAGGGAAAACCAGTTGAACAAACTCTCAGGCAAAGCACCAGCCTTACTGCCACTGTTTGTTTCACTCAGGATTTTTTTTTTGGAGGGGAGCAGATGAATTTGGTGCTCATGAAAATCAGATGTTGATATTTTTGAGATCCCCCATTCTGAGAAAGTCAAGGATTTCAAACCTTATGTGCAAGTTTTCAGAGGGGCTGTGATCCTGCGGCTCCTGTTAATTTCAAGGACCCATATATTTCCCCAAAGGGTTGCATTAATCTATATGCCCCTCCTATTCCAGCAGGAATGCAACAGGCTGTACTAGCATCTTGCACCTTCTCTCTCCTCGGCTACAACTAAGGTCAGTTTAATTAAGTGAGGGTTTGTTTTTCTTTCTCTTTTTAGATGACCAGTGACACATCCACTCTTAGTAAAACACACATTCCTTCATCACCAGGGAGAAATACTTAGAACCTGCCTGAAAATGAAGTCCAGATAAATCAGACCTGGTGACCCACAGCAGTCAGGTGGTTCTGTTTCTCCTCTCAGCTGCACCGATTTCGCACTGGTGTAACACTATTAACGTCAGTGGCATTACACCTGAATAACCAGTACAACTGAGAAGAAGAGCCCAGGATGGCAAAGAGCTACTAGATTATCCAGAGACCACCAATTTCCCAATTACCAAGGCCCTACATGAATCTCAGTCTACCTAAACAGTTCCAGGCTTGCAAAACTCTAACAGACCTCCTCTGTTTACACCCAGAAACATGAGCAACTGACTACTAGGTCATCACATGACAAAGGATTTTCAGTTGGATCAGCTGACTGCTAATAGGGGGCATCATATGACAAAGGCTTTAAATTTGACAGTGTGGTTTACCCTCTCCTAGCTGCAGGCTTAGAGGGAAATGGAGTGGAAACAGAAAGAGACAGGAAGGAAAGGCAGAGGGAAAAAAGCGACTGGAATAAAAATGTTATTGCTAGTAAAGGATTTCAGGGAGAATAGAGCAAGTAAAATTACAAAGGAAGGGAGTAAGTCTATCTCCCAGGGGGTATTCTGACCCTGACTCTATTTGTTTCTGCTTGGACCTGCTGGGGTTTATAGGGCTTAGGTTAGCTATAGTTGCTGGAGTAGAGCCATTTTTGTAACAATGGCTGGAGATCAAATGATGTGTATTATGGACAAAACCTGATATGTTTTGTGTACAAACTCAGGAAATTGTGAGCATTCCTGCTCCACAGCATTTAGCAGGGTAACCAAGGAAGATGCACCTGGAATCTGAGTACCCAACTTCTGGGGAGGGTGCAAATTTGAATTTGGGTCTGAATATTTCAGCTTTCTCTAATAGGCTGAACCAAACACCTCCAGACCCAAACACCCCCACATTCTGAGAGGTTCAAAATCTACATTTTTCAGTTCTTGGTACGAAAAGGATCTCCTGTGTAGGTTGCCTTTGCTCTATAGTAATAGTGCACAATCTATATTAGTGAAGTGGTTCTCCTAGAAGCACCCCAGGTAACTTACAGAAGCTACAGCTGGTCATCCACTGCTGGGCCTCTGGGAGGCAGCAACCTCTGGGGCTTAGTGTGACAGCCAATATGTGCTAGCAACACAGCTCAAGCTTAGAGCAAAGGCCAAGGTTAGGTGCTGAAATGGCTGCGTGTTTCTGACAGTCAAGGGGCAGTTGGTGCTGTAAATCACTCAGACATCTTATTTTTGGGACAGGATGTTGTGTTGAAGAAGAGGGAAGTAAACAGGGATATGCATGGCACTTAGATCAGCACTTAGTGTGGAATCTGAAGCAAAGGAAGTTGGAGGAAGGATAACTTATAGCCCAGAGCATAGAAAGAAAAGCTGGTAGCAGTAGAAGATAATGCACCTTAGGTTAATTCACTGCTCACAAGCTTAGGCCCCTTCTCTAACTCCGGTGGTCCAGCATTACACACAGCATGTGGGACCTAGCTTGCTAAGTGGTGCAAAACAGACTTAATGGGATCTTGCCCATCGGGTTTGCAATCTTGGGTCTATCTGTTGGGCCAGTGGTTCTCAATCAGGGGTAGGCATACTGCTGGGGGTATGCAGAGGTCTTCCAGGGAAGTACATAGCTCATCTAGATATTTGCCTAGTATTACAACAGGCTACAGAAAAGCACTAGTGAAGTCAGTACAAACTAAAATTTTATACAGACAATGATGTGTTTATACTGCTCTATTTACTATCCACTGAAATGTAAGTACAATATGGATATTCCAATTGATTTATTTTATAATTATATGGTAAAAATTATATGGAGAAAGTCAGCAATTTTTCAGTAATAGTGTGGCTGGGACACTTTTGCATTTTTATGTCTGATTTTGTAAGCAAGTAGTTTTTAAATGAGGTGAAACTTGGGGGTACGCAACACAAATCAGCCTCCTGAAAGGAGTACAGCAGTCTGGAAAGGTTGAGAGCCACTGTATTAGTCCACAAAAGCTGGTAGGAGATATCTGGGATTTCAGAATAAGGCAATGAAGAACCTCAACCTGTGCGATACCTAGCCATTTGTACAAGGCTGCAGGCAGGTCGTGTATTCCTGTGGGTAGGACACTGAATCAGGTGTGAGGTTCAACTGGGTTCTATTTCAGGCTCTGCCAATGACCTGAGCTCTTCTGTGACTTTGGTCAAGTCACTTCCCCTTTCTGTGCCTTAGGTCCTCCACCTGTAACATGGGGTGATGCTGCTGCCCTCCCTTTGCAAAGCATTCTGAGGTAGAGAGATGAAAAGTGCTATATAGGAGCTAAGTATTATTATTATTTTAGGGGATTTGGGATGGAGAATTAATTCCTGATCTTAACAGGCAATCATCTTCTGCTCTGATGAAGCAAGAGATTTGATTAGCTTTATTACCTTAATTTGCTGTGCTACACGTGACGTGGTGCTGCATCCAAATAGGCTGAAGGGGGAGGGGTCTGAGCAGACCACAAGAACTGGAGTGTGTAATAAACTTGGATCCTGATAGGCTAATAAATAACATTTCCGTGGTCACTAATATTATATAATAGCATAACTGTCAGAAAACCTGAGGACTTTATCTTCCAATACCAGGTCCTTTGTATTATGTCTATTGGTTTCAGATAATCTCTCTCAAGCCTGCCTTTAATCTCCAGGACCACCAGGCAGCAAGTGTCCGAGGATGGTACCTGCCCTCACCCTTAGCCCCACAACCATGAGGCTGGAGTGTCTCGTCCAAGCTGAAATGATTCAAATGCTTCAGGCTTTGTCCTGTGTTTGTAAGAAATCCCCTTCCCCACAAACACCATCAGGAAAAGCACTTGCTCCCTTTCCAGCACAGTCTCCACTGACTCCCTGGTCCAAACGGTGGCAGACCTCATGCAGCCGGGCCTGGCTGGTAGCACTAGGAACTGTCTCACCCTAGAATAGTGAATTACTTCTCCATCCCCCTCCCCGCCATTTCCTCGGAAAGAAGGCACATTTCATCTCCAGTTTTCTCACAAAGAAACCACAAATCCTGCTGACTTAAGGGGCTTCGAGGCCTGGGCAGTAAATCAGAAACCCAGGCTGGAGTCTGCTAGATCCTGAGATGAGTTCAGAGCAGTGGTGGGTGAGAAAGATGCCCATTGCTAATCAGCTCTGCTCTTCCCAGAGCCACATTCAATGACAATGGGGCGTGGCAGGGGGATTACAAGTGTTATAGCGTGGTGGCCGAGGCAGTAATTTAGAAACACTGGCTGGTGTTCACAGAAAATTGCTGGCTAAAGGTCAGTGGCCTGCCCCGGTCAGCTCGTCTCTCTCCAGCAGGAGTCACTGCCCAGGGAATGAAACAAGGCAGAATGGAAGATGATCACTGGAGAATTAATAACAAGGCTAAGGGATTACAATGGCAGTGCAGGGTAAATCAGGCTTGTCCAAGGCCACAGACTTCGTTTTGGCTCTGCGCCTCCACCTTTCAAATGGGTTTTAAACACTCCCATCCTGCCCCTCCGCCTTCCAGAACTAGAGGGAGGCCTCAGTATTCCTCATTGCCAATCAGCACCGGCAATGAGCCACTTCTCCCATCCCACCTCCATCCCGCATTAGCTTTCCCAAGGTAGGACCCAGCAACCCATGTGGTCAGAGAAGAGCCCATTGTTAAAGCTGGCAGAGAGAACACCTCTCATTCTGATGTCACTGGACAGCATGCTCTGCTGATTGGATGTGACTGTCACTGATTAGTGAGTCAGGGTGCTCAGCCGGCTGTGGGGGAGCGGACAGAGCTTGTTTGCAGGGAAATGTGACAATTATTAAGAGTGTCAGAGTCCTGACCAGACACTGAATGTCAGAGGCATCAGCGGACACCGTGTCTGTCGGACACCTGCAGGGCTCCTTTCTGTGACGCTGCCTGACTCAGCGAAGCCCTGAGGGGCCCTAACCCGGGGTGCCACCGCAGAGGAGCAGAGCAGGCACGGAATCCATTACCAGGATCAGGGACAATGGATCATGGGTCTGATTCGCCTCCCCATTGAATTCACTGGAGCTATGATGTAAAACCAGTATGAATGAGAGGAAGATCAGGCCCTGCTACAGGTATAAGGACTTCTTTTCTATTGCTCCAGGTAGCAACAACTAGGGACAAAATACTGTCAATAAAAAGACACTCATCAACCTATTTAAGTACGTTGAGATTCAGCATTCCCTCCTAGCAAGGAGACTCCTGGGCAAGAAACTCTAGCCTGGGGATTTACCTGGGACAGTTACAGGCCAGAAACTCTTGCTAAATCGATCTGAACATGTATCAGGCAGGGAGAGGACTCCTTCAGCCTGGAAATCATGGGATCACAGCTATTTTCAGACACATGGTTTCTTCCAGCCTGTAAAACTTCCTCTCGCTTGCTGTTCTAGGATAGGATCTGAGCATCTCTTTTAGGCTTCCTCTCTCTTTTACGTAAACCAATAGCAGCAGCAGCTTCTGTATTTATAACTAGAGTCATGTCTTACCCCACCAAGGAGGCTTCAGGACAGATAGCCTCTCCCCACATATCCAGGATTTGGGAGTGTTCTGTGATGCTTCTGAGCATGGCTCCAGCTCTTGTGTGCCGTCATTTTAAATGGGACATAATGAAGTTATGGCTTTGGGGGTACATAAGACCAGGGGTGTTAACAGTGGCACTGGGGGTGAATTAATCTCTGTCATGGCTGCAGACCATATGCCCTTTGGCTTCTAACACGATTTTAAACTCTCCAAGGGATTCATATATATGTGGGGGGGAGCCTCCTGTTCATCAGCTCCCACCTGTTTCAGCTCCCTAACCATTAATATGAAGGCCTGTTTAAAGCTGGGGGAAGAGGCCTCGTTTCTTTTCCTTGTAGCCAAAAGACCAGTAATCAGGGGCCTCCTGCCACCATCAGCATGCCTCATCCTCTCCTGAGAACGGCTGTAGGGGCTCAGCAAACCTCTCAGGCTAACCTGAGCAGCAGTAGGTGACACTGATCAAGAGGCCTGATGCAGGCAGTGGCAAGCCAGCAATGGAAGCCTAAATCACGATCAAAATCGTGCCACAAGTCCTCCTTTTCTTTTTGCAAATATAGGCTAACACGGCTGCTACTCTGAAACTTCTCAAGAGTAGTGATCAACAAATGGCAGAAGAGGGCGACTCCGAGCCAGAGGGTACATCCCAGTTCCAGTGGCGGCATGAGAGAGAGAACTCTGTAACATTGAGCTATGGTGTATGTCTTGCCTTCAGGGATGCTCTATGGCTTAGTTGCTCCATATCAGCATTTCTATCTGCAAGAATGAGACATGCTACAGCCAGGAGCCATCAAGTACCTTTCATTGCCAGGGAAGCAAAAGTTTCAGTGTGAGGATGGAGTGGTTAATATTTCTACCCCAACAGCAGCTCCACTGATGTGTCAGGAAAGTTTGCACTCTGTTTCTCTCTCAGATGGTAAATAAGTGAGATCAGCCGATTAGCTCTCAGGAAGGCTGAGGGAGCCTGTGTGTTAGAAGAGACACGGTGCAATCGGATGTTGCTGGCTAATTTTTTATGGCAGCTCTTTTTATTTATTTGTACTTGAAATATGTTTGCCCTGTTCATCCAAGCTCAGTGACTGAAGTAATTGGACTAATGGAATATTTATATAGTGGTGGGATATAGGTGGGGCCAGGGGCGGCCCTAGACTAGCTACCAGCAACTGGCGCCCTAGATGAACCATGCAATTGGTGCCCTCCCACCCCCAAACCCTAAGGGCAGATCTAGGCTGAGGTTTTTGGTAAACTGGGAAACATTTTACCCCTTTTTTCCTTTTAATGTTTTTTAAGCTTTTTTTATAAAATAGAGGCTTAATTATTCAGTTTGTCTGTCCAACCAATGTTTCTGAGATCAGATAAAATAGAGACATGAAATATTCAGAATAGATTTGTACATGACAGCTAGATGATATTTCAGTCCGATTTCAAATAAAAATGCATTAAAAATGTTAATTATAATTTTTATTGTTACAAATCCAAAATCATCCATTACGCTATCCTACTTTAACTGCCATTACCACCACATCCAATATAGAAAGAAATAAGAAAACTCTTCAATGAACTTTAACCTTTATTTACAAAACACTCTGAATAAAAAACACTCTGTGCTCTTAAAACATGACTTTTCTTGCTTTAAGGTTTGAAAATTCAGACATTAGTTCTTTTAGATCCAGTTTTCCACCTATTTCATGCTCTATTGACGTTGTGGCAAATCCAACAAGTCTCTCTTGCCCCATTGTTGAATGCAGATACGTTTTTATCAATTTTAACTTTGAGAAGTTACGTTCCCCACTAGCTATGGAAACTGGCAAAGTTAAAAGACTGCGTAGAGCTATAAAAATGTTTGGAAAACTGTCTTATTTTCACAGACAAACTTCAGTACTTCTTCAGGAGTGGAATGTTTCTTAAGTCATCTTGAAAAAGCCTGAAGCTCAGTAAACAAATCTGTAGCATCAATGTCTTTTGAATTTTCATGAGGCAATGCCGACTCTCTGCTCTACATGAATTTCCGGCTATGTGACCTTGATGTATATTCGAGGTAGGTGTCACTAGCATTACAGCTCTTGCCGCTGGCAGATGTTTCATTGTGTCTGAGTTATTGCCTATCAAAATTGCGGAGTGGGTCATCTTGGCCCTATGTTGCAAACTGAAATTTTTTTTGCTAAAACATTATTTCTTTTGCAGTAAATAAAAGATTTGACACATTAATAAATTCTCAGAAATGTAGAGAAATGAATTATAATTCATATTCCCTCCATACACGCAAGGGAATTGAAATAATGACATCTTCGTTATTTTATTTGTATTGTTTTTCATCTTTTTCATTTTTTTTTCATTTTTTTAAAAAAAATTGGCTCCCCCCCCCCACAAATTTGGCTCCCCATTTAACTTGGCACCCTAGGCGACCACCTATATGGATGGGCCTGCCCTGGATGGCGTTTAGTGCAAAGTATTATTATTTTGAATTCCCTCAGCAGTTTTCCCCCATGAAGCATAATCAGCATCATGAAACTTCCCAACAGGGACAAATAAAATGAGCAATTTCTTTCAAATATAGTTCAGTGGTATCAGAGACAGACAGGGCAAATTTTATGCTGTAAAGGTCCTGAGTCTGATTGCACTTGCATTTATTTTAGACCTGTGTAACTGCATTGACTTCAGCAGAGATAACTGTGGGTTTTGGCCACTGTAACTCTGATCTGGATCAGACTATAAATGCAGCTCCTCTGGAAATAAGCCCCCCTCTCTGAGGCTGACCCCCTAGCTGGGCAGTGGGACCCAGCAGTGGTGGTTTTACTTCAGAGTGGTTGGAAGCTCCAAAAAGGAATGAACAGGGAGAGTGAAAGTGTTTCACTTCCAAAAAGGGGGATTCTCCAGGTCAAGGTGCGACTCGGCTTGTGGTAAGGACTTGATTAACAAGGAGGTACATCTATCACAATTTCCACCTTCTGTCTTGTAACCGGCCTGGTTGCCATTTACAAAACATATTTTCTATTCTTTTTAATGTGACCACATCTGTTCTGAGCCTTCCTGTGTTCCCAGTACAGTCTTTGCAATGAGAACATAATGTCCTCGAGTTATAGTCTGGAAATACTTTTAAGACACATAAATGTAGACTTTGCAGTATTCTGTGTTGGGATTGGCAGACTATTCACCCCTTCCTTTTAGGTCAGTAAGACTATAAATAGAAGGAAAGGAGAATGACCTCAGCCAATCAGACGAAAAGAGTTCTGAAAAGGCCAGAGCTAAACTTTGACTTTTCACTGGACAGATAACAATTCCAGTGACTCCTTCCAATGACCAGAGATAGTAGAGGAGCAGATAGCAGCCATTTGTCCTCTTTCTTTATGGCTTACCATTTGGAACACAATCTGTCTAATACCTGGTGAACAAGGGGATGATTTGAGGGCAGCTGGAGTTGCCCTTTTGAATTAATTCATATTCATATTTAACAATGGTGACGTGTTTATGTCACTGCATGCAAGTTTGTCCATTAGCAGCCTTTCTACTGCTGGAGTGCAGTCAAGGGGTCCTACACGTAATATCCCACCAAGAGGAGAGAGAGGTGGACAATGTCAGAGAGGAAAGGGGGAAGGAGAAAGCAGGAGAACAAGTGAGTGTGTGTTGATTCCATTGGATTGAGAAGGAAGGAAGACGGAAAGGGAGAGAGAGAGAGATTGAGTCTAGCTGCTAAAAATATGGCGCTCTGTGCTTATCCTGAAAAACATAATTGCTAGAACCCAGTCCTGCTAGGACCCCTCGGCCTGGACTTTAGTTGTGTCTCCCTTGCGTTCTGACAAAATCATCTTGGCTCAGTGCTCCTTTAAACCCCTCCCCCTTTTGACCCACAGAATCACCCCTCCCCTTTTTAAGCCACAGAATCACTCCTGGGATCTGTATAACAACAGGAAAGTTGGCGGGTTAGAGCAGAGCAGATATGCATATTGTTGCAGTGTGGACAAAATTATTCCAAGAAATCTTGCAAAATTAGTTGACAAATTTTATTCCCCAGGTTCTGAACAGGAGCTTGGTTTCACCCCCTCCTTTCATGCCAAAGGGCCTTGTTTTCCCACTGTTGGATACAAGTGACTCCCTCGGAAGTCAATGAGAGTTGCTTGTACCCTGTGGCTAAAGAATCAGACCCTGGCTAGAGCCCCAGGGGAGGAATAATCATAGAATCATAGAATATCAGGGTTTGAAGGGACCCCTGAAGGTCATCTAGTCCAACCCCCTGCTCGAAGGTCAACTGGTGGAGTTTTAAACCACGGATTTCTCTAAGGAATGGACAGGCCTCATTCTGTATGAGGGCAGGAGCAAGGAGCATAGTCCTTTGCTACCATTTGTCAGGGATCACCTCCTCTCCTGGAGGACAGGGGGCTGCCTGCGAGCTGGGACCCGGGGCCGACGAATGTAGAAGCCACTTCACTGGGTGCCATTTTTCAGATTTTATTGGTGATCATGTTGACATTGTACCAAGCTCCAGTAGGCACATGCCCCTCTCTGCTGGCATCATTCTTACACATCCCCTAGATCAACATCTACAGCTGAGAAGTGTAGCTAATCCATACCCTATTCCGGAGTAGGAATATTTGCTCCGATAAAATTCAAATGTTCTTACCATTCAGTGCATACTGCCACACACAACAAACTGCTGTGTGGAATGCCATTGTTCATTACGACAAACAAGGATGAAAATGCCTAGACTTCCAGTTCTCCACCCTAGGGCACATGGTGTCAGAATGACTCTAGGGATCTGGACTGACTGACATTAATGAGCTTGCTATGTATTGCCATTGTATTGCTAGGATACAGTACATCATGGGCATGACAACTCTGTGCTATAGTGTTCTCCAGCAACATCCTTCCTGCTGGAGACAGCAGATGATGTGTGGGAGAGGGAGGAGAGAGGGTAACCAGTTGCCTACTGGGGCAGGGCTCTTAAAAGTGGTTAGGCTGGAAAGCCTGTCCCAACTTTAGTGCCTAATAAAGACTCCGTTTGGTGATTTCCATTGAAGAAATTCTGACATCATTAACGACCTGCAGTTTGGTGATAGCCGAGAGCTGTTTCTGCCGATGCTTGTACTGGAGGATTTTGTTTTCATCAATGGAAACATGGAAATAGTCTGGGTCAGAGTAGATTTCAATCTGAAAGAGAGAGAGTGAGAGTTAGGATCTCCAGGTCTTGGTCTGAAACATCACCAGAGAAGCTGATCCAGCACAAATGAAAGCATGTCTGATCTGTGGTCAGTGACAAACCTCTAGGACACTGATGGGTGTGCTAGCCACCTTCCATTCAGGCTAACTAAGGGAACAATTAAAACACCTCTTTGTTTAGTGGTAGCTGAAACCACGGCCCAGAGACTAGACTGAATGCACACACGGGCTTTGGGTTCATTGGTGGAGATGGGAAATGGCAAAGCAGAGTAACTACCATTCATTTGGCATCCAGGGAGTGTGCAAAACAAATGTAGCTTACACCAGCGGTTCTCAACCAAAGGTAGGCGTACCCCTGGGGGTGTGCAGAGGTCTTCCAGGGGGTACGTCAACTCATCTAGATAGCTGCCTAGTTTTACAACAGGCTACGTAAAAAGCACTAGCAAAATCAGTACAAACTAAAATGTCACCCAGTATATATTCCGTGAATGTAAGTACAATATTGATATTCCAATAGATTTATTTTATAATTATATGGTAAAATGAGAAAGTTAGCCATTTTTCAGTAATAGTGTGCTGTCACTTTTGCATTTTTATGCCTGATTTTGTAAGCAAGTAGTTTTTAACTGAGGTGACAGTTGGGGGTCCGCAAGACAAACCAGCCTCCTGAAAGGGATACAGTCATCTGGGAAGGTTGAGAAGCACTGGCTAACACTGATTTTTGGTGTTGTGAAGGGATAAATCAGGTCTGGAGTAAGTGGGTCCAGTTCCCCATAGGCTTTGTGGGTATAATTTAAAGTGTGTGTGTGAAGGGGGGCATGCTTTTTCTTACACCCTCTTGTTAATTGATTTTCCTGCTAATCACATATATCCTTAATCCTCCCACTTGCCTTGTGCATTACAGTTGCTTTGCACAGCCCCTATATGGCATGGCAGTGCAAGTCACACCACTTAACCACTTACAGCTCTTTATAGTCATCTTATAACTGATTTGTAGTTTACCTCACCATTTACATCCCTGCTAAACTGAGCCCAGGGATTGCCCAGGGAGTTACACCTGCATCATTACTCCATGCTGGATATGGCCCAGAGTGCTAAAGAGATCAAATTTCTGTTCTCTATTTTGTCATTGGAGTTAATGAAGTCAGTGAAGTTACTCCAGGTTTACAACAGGGTGACTGAGCAGAACTGTGCATTGAGGGAAGGATTGAATGATTTGTACTGCTGGTGCCAACTCCAGGGCTGGCAGTCATGTCTCTCTCCCAGCAGGCAGTGTCCCCAGAGATTTATGGGTTGATATTGAATTACCTGGAAAGGTTCCTTTGCTTTTAGGGGGAAGGTGTCAGTTACTTCTTCCGGCCCCCAGTGGCTGGAGAGGAAGGAGTTGCAGATGATTTTGGAGTCAGAGAAGCGAGGGTTAAAGTGGAAAGCGATCTGGTCTCCTGCATTGCAGAGGAAATTAATTTCAAACCTAAAAAACGAGAGAAATCAGTGAGTCAAACCCATGAAGCCTGGCAGCTGGGTCCCGTGAGACACCATGATGCTCTGAAAAATGGCTGCAAATAATGCTCTTACATATTTGCACTGGAGCTTGTTTCGCCTTTAACTATCACACTCCAGCCAGGACACAGCCCCTCTGGGTATGATGCTTCGAACTATGAACGAAAAAAAAAACGCAAGTCAGTTATACTCCGCAACGAAGAGAGACAAGGTGGCGGGCGAAGGTAATATTTTTTATTGGACCAACTTCTGTGGGTGAGAGAGACCAGCTTTTCAGCAATAAAGAAACGTATCTCGGCTTTCTCCCCTGCCCTCTCTCTCCTTCCCCATTTCCTCCACAGCTTATCACTGAGTCACTTTTCATCCCCCCACTTTCCCATCTTCTCTTCCTCTTTTCCCTTGTCTTCCTCTTCCTCTCTCCCCTCCACCTCTTTGTCACTCAGCAATGCCACAAAATAAGCATAAACCAGCTCAGCCTTTCCTGCTCTCAGAATTCCCCTTTCTCTTCAGCCCAGCCCAGCTCTTTATACAAGAGGTTTTGGGGTGGCAAATCCCATTTTATCCGCTGATAGCTCAGAAATCACTGCTCTGCATCAACTGGCGGAGCAATGCCAGGGCTCTTGCTGCAAAAAACCTGCATAAAGTCCCTGTTTGCTATGAAATCAAGGACATCCTTCTTCCCCGCCTCACCCTCAACAGTGCAAAATCTGCCAGGTCCTGAGCATGAGACTGTGAGGTGCTTTGAGGGATGGTTGGAATGGCAGGAACTGATCAGAGGGGAATAGTGAATCATAGACATGTCAGGCTAGAAGGGCTGTCAAGAGTCACCTAGTTCAGCCCTCCATATTAAGGCAGGATTAAGCCCATCCCAGACGGATGTTTGTCTATTCTCTTCTTAAAAGCCTCCACTAAGGAAGATTCCACAGTCTCTCACCTGGTCCTGTGCTTAACTTCCCTTATAGTTAGAAAGTTTTTCCTAACTATCCAACCTAAATCTCCCTGTGCTGCAAACTAAGTCGATTGCTTCTTCTCCTGGCCTTGGTGGACATAGAGAATAACTGATGACCATCCTCTTTATAACAATCTTTTACATATTTGAAGACCATTTCCCTCCCAGCCTTCCCTTCCCTAGACTAAAGGTGCCCAGTTCTTTCAGCCTTTCCTCAGAGGTCATATTTTCCAAACCTCTTATAGTTTTTGTGGCTCTTCACTGGACTCTCTCCTGTTTGTTCACAGCTTCCTTCAAGTCAGTGGAACATGGGCAGCTGGATAAGGGCCACCTCAGTCACTGTTACACACCTCACGCTTTCCAGGCTGGGATCTTTGTCCAGTCTCAGGGGTTAAACTTGTGTAAAAGACGGAGAGAGCAGGTTCGTTTCTCAATAATTCATGTGTCTGTTGAATAACCCATTTTTCATAAGAAATGCTTGACATTTCCTCCCTTTTCTGATGCTCTTATGAGCCGACTCTCTCTCCTGTGCTTCACACAACAGCAGCACCATTGAAATGCAGCCGGCTCTACTAAGGGTGGAAGGCAGGAGGAAAGGGGCCCACATCTCAGCACAACACAATGGGAAAAAGAGGAATTCTGGCTATGAAAAATTAGTCAAGCTGCCGTTCTTACAGAAAATACCCTGGGATCTCTCATGTCCATGCTGAGCAAATGGAACTTGAGATGTCACAGTTTCCCCAGTGAGATCCTCACCCGCTGAACTGCTTGGGGCTCAGCGTACCTTCCTCATAAGGATTTGGAACAGGGAGCTGAAGTAAGTGATGAATTCATCTGAAACAGCTCACTCTCTTCCCCATACTCCCCTGGGAATGACACCTGCTTCCTTTCGCTAGCGGTATGCCCACTCTACCCCCAAATGACCATCTGTGTTTGCAAAGCGCCTAGCACAAAGGGGTCTTGGTCCATGACTGGAGGTCCTAGGTGCTACCACAGCACAAATAATAAATAATAATAATAATATAATAATAAAATCTCATGGTTCCTCCTCGCCCCCCCCCCCACACACACACA
The DNA here is from genome assembly GCF_965140285.1 of Lepidochelys kempii. Classification (NCBI taxonomy): domain Eukaryota; kingdom Metazoa; phylum Chordata; order Testudines; family Cheloniidae; genus Lepidochelys; species Lepidochelys kempii. Next base: position 11,683,990 of record NC_136389.1, on the reverse strand, counting down.
CTGCACAATGCTCATCCCCATCACTGGGAGAAATCACTCCTGGTTTTGGCAGATACTCTGATGCTCTGCTCCAGTCCCAGTTTTCACTCCCAGTCATGTAGAACACACAGTCTCTCTCCCTCCCGGGCTTCACTCATCCAGTCTTTTACTCTGCCACTGGAGTCCATTCAAACCGTGCTTAGCGTCCCCCAGACACACACGTCCTTAGGGCAGGAGCTGAGATGTAATCATCTCAGACAGCTCCTCTGTTAATCTCCAGCCTCCTGTCTGGCTACTTCTAAAGACGGAGCCCACTAAACACTTCCCCGCCATTCTCATGCTGCTGTTTGGCCCCCCACACACAGCGGATATAATGATACTCACACATTTTGCCCCCTTAAAAACACCTGGGTCATGCAAAGCTGATTGTAAGGTGTAAACGGGGTGGAAGTCATGCTGGATACCCAGTCTGGGCTTCACTTGGCTCTCACCCCTACAGTCACTACAGCACATACAGCGAAACCTGCCTCACAACAGCAACTCCCTCTCTGCTACTGGGTGTCCCGAGAGAGATTATTTTAACCTACAAAAGAAAGACCCCTGCTTGGGTCGCTCCACTAGACGCTGGGCCAGATTCTGATCTCCCAACAACACTGTAATCCTGGAATAACTGCAATGAAGTCAGTGGTGTTAGTCTGGATTTACACCAGTGTAACTGAGACCACAATCTGGCCAGCTGCCCTAAAACATCCTTCTGTACTCGATTACAACAGAGATACATTTTGGGGCTCATTACTGAAACAGAAGAGCAGCCCCATAAGCAGAACTCCCATGTACCTGTAGGTTTTTGGCTTTGCTCTGGCCAGATTTCTGGGTTTTCTCCCCAGCTGCAATCCTCTTTCTTTATCTACCCTGTGCTTGAATTACCAGAACCCCAGACGCTGACCACCAGCTTGAGCTGGTGAGTTATGCCAGATGCTCGTCCCTCTCCCTTACCCGCAGTGCCATGCTGCTCATCTGCCTTTCCACCGTCAGACCGACCCACGGGGGGATGTGCAGCCAGCAAGGCCTGATATAAGGGCTGTTGACCACGTGTGTGTGTGGGGGGGGGAATTATCAGAGACAGAGGAGTGAGCTAGCCTCCTGACCCTTGGTGGGAGAAGAAGAATGGAACAATCCACTCCCTGCCTGTCTTGCAAAGTCAGACTGTTCATTCTCTCAGCACTAATCCAGACCTTGTGTTCTCACTAACAATGGCAACAGCAACAAAATAATCCAGAATGGTGACGTGGTGGCATCATTTTATTATAGTGTAGAAAGTTTGAATTGCAATCCCAGATAACACCTGGTCTTTACTGCACTAGGCCTCCCTCTGGTTAGGGTGGGTTTCCTGACAGGGAAATGGCTAAGAAGAAATCCCTGTGGGTTAATCCTCTGGGAGATTCTTCCACAGGCTAGGACAAGACTCTTGGGGAGAAAGAGGTGACTGCGGAGAGTAACCTCCGGGTGGGGGGGAGTTTGATTATACCTGTGGTCCATGCCCTGGGCAGGAGTGGACTGCAGAGGGAGACATGACTGGGGAGAATATTAGCCTTCTTGGTTCACATAGCTACTCTGGGAAAAAAAGCCTCTTTCCCTCTTCCCCCTCCTCTGTGTTGCCCCGCCAGAGGTGATGATTTCTGTGTATACGGGAGGAATTTTTCCCACTTGTTTTTCTTTCATTCTTTGTCATTTGTAATCCTGTCTAGAATCAGCTGATTCAAGCTCTGTCACTTTTCCCCGACAAAGCCTGGATTGTCAGCAGCGCATTAGGATTTAACACGCTGCTGATAACAGCACATTGCATCGACCCCTCTCTTCGCACAGTACAATCCATGTATTTGGGGGCTGAGCAGATATTTCCCAGAGCTGAAAGGCACCAAGCAAAGGGCAGCAATGAAATGAAAACTGAGAGTCGCCATAGAGATTGGTGTAAGAGTGTTGTTGGCTGCGAGGGGCTCTCACGGCAATTCCAATTCTGCCTCTCACAGCAGGGGGTCACATAGGGAATGGTGCAGCAGCATGAATGTGTGTGTGTATGGGAGAATGAGCTATTCCTATCGCCACCTCCCCCAGCAGGGGTCGCTGCAGAGCCGCTTTCCCCGGCATGTGGAATGCATCGCTCTGGAGGGGAGCGAAGAGTGGTGGTGCACGCTTTCCCCATGCTGCCCTCCTAAGCCAGTGGGTTGAACGGGGGGCGCAACTGGTTTCCTTTTCCTGAGATGCGGGGCGGGCTCAGCTTTCCAGTGTTCTGGAAATGCGGCTGTGGGGGACGGCGCAGAACTGCGGGGGGACTCGTAACAGTTTGAGTATTGCACAGCACTGCTGCAGAGCACTGGTTGTGGGGGGATCCCTTGGCTGCTGCAGTGGTGCAGGAATAGTTTTTATAGTTGGGGGTGCTGAAGGCAGAAGCCATGTGTTTGGGGTGTTGTTATTACTTCAAGAAGGGGGTGCGGCAGCACCCCTGCGCTGTTGTAATGTCAGTTTCTGTCAGCTGGAAGCATGGGGAGGAGTTGCCTATTTAATATACATCTCCAGATGAATTAACTTGAGCCAGGGAATACCTCTACACCTTCCAAAGACAGAATTTCAGGTAGGACTGCCTCCATGACCCCAAAAACTAGGTACGCCTCTGCCTATAAGGTGATTAGGTTGCCATGTATAACAGTTGCATATTGCAGGGTTTTTTAAGTGACTGCATAAATGTACTCCTGAATCTAAACTTACAACATAAGCTCTTGTGGTTGCAGCAATAACTGAAAATGTGATCAGAAGGGACTAGATGCGGTGACACTACTAATAATACCTGGCTCTTATATAGCACGTTTCATCAGTAGATTTCAAAGTCCTTTACAAAGGAGGTCAGTCTCATTATCCCTGTTTTACAGATGGGGAAACTGAGGCAACAAGACGTAGGTACCCAGCAGTAGAGCTGGGAATAAATACCAGTTCTCCTCAGTCCCAGTCCAGTGCTCTGTCCACTAGGCCACAGTGCTTCCCCCATTACAGTATACTGCCTGATACCTGCCTGAGTCTGCAGCCAGCCTGAAACAATAGCTCTGAGAGAAGTGTGAACTGCTTCTGTTCACTTCAGCATGACTGTTAACTCTAAAGTTTAACAATATTTAATGTCAGCATTAAATATTTCACCAGTGATCCTTCAAGCACAGCAATCTGCTTATCCATCATTGCTGATGGAGCACGGGCACATACTGGGGGGTTCCGTGAGGCAGCTGGTTGCTATCAAAGGTAGTTTTCTCCCTTTCTTGCTCCATTATAGTCTGCAGTTTCTATAGTCTGCAGTTTGATTTCATGACAGTGACATCTTTCTCAGTGGTTTTCTCAGATGTCATCCGTTGTCCTCCTCTTGTCCGTCTTCCACCAGGAGGTATCCAGTCAAGGACTTTTCTAGGAATACAGTTTTTTGATTCCGTACAATCTGCCCAAACCTCTTCAGCCTTCTTTCTCAAATCATTGTCTCTACAGTCTGTTGACCAATCTTTTGTAACACATCATCGTGGGTTACTTTGTCTCACCAGCGGATACAAGTATTCTGTGCATTTGCCTGAGCCTGATCACACTGAAGCCACCGAGTGCCTTTGAAAATCCCACCAGATATGGATAGCTGTGCTAAAAGGTGACTGCAGAGAGGAAAGATCATCTATCACTATCTGAAAGGTGTAAACACTCAGAATGGGGAGAAAATACCAAGAGTGCTGGAAGCTGGGAAAGCTCAGAGCAGGGGGTTGGAATAGGGAAGGGAAGTTCTTGGGTGAATAGCAGGACAGCTTCCTGACCATGAGTTCTATTAGACTGTGGCATAATCTCCCAAAGAAAATGTGGTAAAGGTGCCCGGATTTGGGATTTTTTTAGATTAGATTGAAAAAGAGACGAGATAATGCGTTATATGGAGAGTGGGACTGAGTGATCTGAGAGGTCTTTTCCATCTGTAATTATGAGTCCATGATTTTATCAACCTCCTTCGCTGCCTACAAATAAGTACAGAAACATCTTCAGTCAAAGAAACACATATCTGAAGAGAAGTGTGGAAGAGACGAGATTGGTCCTGGGACAACACGGCTACAACAACGCTACAAAGAACTGTGGAAGATATGGATGTAGTCAGACATCTTTATTCAGCCGTCTCCGTTCACCTCAGTATTAGGCGGCCGTGAGAAATACACACATTGTGACAGGCCACTTCCAATAAACAGATGTACTGGAGCAGGAATTCCAGTTCTGTGCTACAGGTGGCAGCATCGGGCAACACAATAGAGGCGGGAATCTGAGACTGCTTCAGGGGAGTCATGAGACAAAGCTCGAAGTATAAAAGACAATGCTATCCTGGTTATCAAATTCAGACCCTGTCCCCTCCTTGCAGCCTGTGAACTGGCCCTTTGTGATTGACGCTGTGTTCACTGTGCCGAATCCTGAGCTACAGGGAGTTCAGAATAATTCCTTACCGGTTTCCAGAAGAGGCGCTGGACTATACACTCGATAAGATTCACTCTTTGTCCTGCTTTCCCACTGGCTGTGACTTACAAATCTCATTCCAAAATGTCCCTGCTTGTCCCTTCCCCATCTGGTTCTCCTGTGAAAAGGCCAGACTAAAAACAAAGGAGGCCATTGGGCTGGGTTTTAGCAGAGCCTGTTTTAGGGGCAATGGAAGGGTCTAAGGTGGAAACAGATCTCTTTCTACATATGGAGGCACCATATTTGTGTCTCATCACAGCCATATGGGCACCACACCTCTCTTTCTGCACAGAGCCCCCAGCTGTTGCAGCCTCTTTTTGGAATCAGCGTCCTTTATAAATACCTACTTCGATGACAAGCAAAAGGCCTGTCCTGGAAGGATCAAATCCCTACCTAGTTCTGGCACACAAACGATGGGCACGTGGGAGCTCCCGCCACAGATGGTAGCTTTGCCAATTCTGCCATTTTCCATTTAATTTCTTACTGTTGCACTAGAAGCTCTGTGAGGGCTGGAAATGGCGGGAGAGCTGGCACAGACGGCCCATCGGGACTGTAACCCAATGTGTCCTCTATGCTTGTTCTGAGCAGGGTTAAAGGGCATGGGAGCTACAACATGGAGTGGGATTATGCTAGTGCGCTCACCATTGTCGCCCCGGTGCACGAGGAGTAGCAAAGGTGGGAAATGGGGAGTCAACACATCCACGGAGTTGCAGCCTAAACAGATTTTTGGGCGCCCAGCTTGAGACACCTTGAAGGGGCCTGAAAGGCAGAGGGTGGGTGATTCAGCGCTTACTGCCCAGCAGGCCCCACGTTCTGCGACAAGTTGAGTGGAAGAAAAGGCTTCTGTTGTTCTGAAGGCAAACGGCTGCTGTGAGTGATGTGTCCTGGGGAAGAAAGCAAACACCATTCACCTGACATGGAAAAGATGCTTAACCAGAGACCAGTTTGACAGGTGTGCCTTTATTTACCTACCTGTATTCTTCCTTCTGTGTCCCTATGCACAACTGATCTTAGCAACTGTTTGTTTAGCCACTAGGGGAGGAGAATGTAAATATGTTTAAAGGCTTTGTGGATGGAGGGATGAGGGTACCAGGTGGTTAGCTTGGAACATCTTAAAGCTTCCTGCACTGTTTCCAAGGACACAGAGTGTGCATCACATGAGTACAGGAAAGCCTACCACAGTCCCCGTCACACAAGTTTATACTGCATAGCCATATCAATATATTAACACTGATCATTATTAATAATACATTAATGAAGCACCCTGACTCCCTAAGTGCCTTATTTGAGGGCATGCACATTATTAAGATCTTACTTTATATATCTTATTTGGGGCTCTGTGCAACAGGATGGTCACACATACAACTGGGTAAAACTGGAATAAAAAATCACTCTACATGCTACTCCTATGCAGGTATTCATGCAGCATGGCCTAGTTCATCAGCTGCTGCAGTGGGTCACAGGGGAACTCTGTTCTGTTCCTAGCTCTGCCATTCTTCTACTGCGTGATCACTAGCAAGTCAGTTTGCCTCTCTTTCACTTCCCTGTCTTGGTCTGTCTTGTCCCTTTAGTTTGCAAGCTCCTCAGGGCAGGGATCGTATCATCCTATGTGCTTATACAACGCCTAATGCAATGGGGCCTTGGTCTAAGTTGGGATTCTAGGCAGTACCCTAATGCAAATAATATTAGTAATGAAAATACTGCACAGAGCTAATGCTGTACGGGCCAGATGCAATGCCCATTCGGTCCAAGGGAAAGACTCCTATCGGCTTTGGTGGGATTTGGATCAGCCCCTTAGTGTGCAACAGTCTCTCTCTCTCTTCAAATGAGACAGATTGTTGCCATAATTAAGATGCAGACCAGTAGAATCCCAGAAAAATCGTGCATCGTGCAACGTAGCAAGAGAAACGGCAAGAGTCAACACCCACAGGCACGCCCTGTATCTGGCAGGCTTCATATTAAAATATATTGATGGAGTTTCAAATGCATTGTTAAAGTGTCCACTTTGTCATAGTCCACAAGGGGCAGCCAAACCATGGGAAATTGCTTCATCACTTGAGGTTTTGCTCATTTGTTTTGTCAGCGTTTCCATTATTTAGGCTGTCATCACAGTGTCCCACATCATTCTCAGTTAGGCAACAACAGCCGGGGGCTCTCTTTTCCCGCAAGGCTCATCCAGGCTGCATCTTTGCTGGAGTCGCTGACTGTGAAGTTCCATTTGGATTGGAAGGAAGAAAGACTGTTTCCAGACAAGTGACTAGGGGTCAGAGGGTACGTGTACGAAGCAATAAAAACCTGTGGCACAGAGCCTCAGAGCCCAGGACAATTGACTCCGACTTTCAGGGCTCAGGCTGCAAGACTAAAAATTGCCGTGTAGACGTTCAGACTTTGGCTGGAGCCTGGCTTCTGAGGCCCACCCCCCCCGCACAGGGTTTCACAGCCCGGGCCCCAGCCTGCGCCCAAACCTCTGCACTGCAATTTTTAGCCCAGCAGCCGGAGCCCCACAAGCCTGAATCATAGAATACCAGGGTTGGAAGGGACCTCAGGAGGTCATCTAGTCCAACCCCCTGCTCAAAGCAGGACCAATCCCCAATTTTTGGCCCGGATCCCAAATGGCCTCCTCAAGGATTGAACTCACAACCCTGGGTTTAGCAGGCCAATGCTCAAACCACTGAGCTATCCCTCCCCCCAATCATCAGCTGGGGCCCACTGAAGTGAAATGATAAAACTCCCCTTCACTGACCAGGATCTGTGTTTTAAAATCCTTTGAGATCCTTGAATGGAAGGAGCTAGAGAAATACAAAGTGTTTCTCTTTTAAGACAAGCTGCCCCTTAAAGGAAGACCATACCACTCAACCCCCCATGAGGCAGATTAGGAAATGTTACTCTGGGAGTTTGGCTTATGATTTGGGATTAATATCCTCTCATATGGGGATTCCCCCTAAAGGTGGGTAAAGTGACCCTCCTACTTCATCCCTACCAACACGTCAGTGTGACGGCCACTCTCATGGTCAACACACGGGGACTTCCGGAGCTAAAAGCATCAACTGTTACAGCTTGAGCTAAAGTGCCATGACTCTGCAGCTGGGGCTGCAACAATTCATATCCTCTGCAGACCAGCACAGATGGGACCTGTTCCATGAATGCTCTAGTCGATGGGTTACATCAGTGATATAAATTATCTGCTTCTAGTTTCTTAAGAGCTGAGGCCCTTTGGAACACCAGTGATTCTCCTTCTAGTTACACAGTGGGAGGATGTTAGAGGGGCATCTCTTTATCAAGGGATCTCTCATCACTTCATACAAGTAGGTGTAGGTTCTATTCCCAATTTGCGTGACTCCTTGCATAATCTGGAAATCACTCCTCTAGATCCGAGGGTTTGGAGCATCACCATTACTGCTGCTCATGAAATCCTTTTGCATCCTGGTGGCTCAATGTGTTAGGCCTGAGCTGGAGAAAAGTCAACAGAGGGACAGGGACGGAATGACATTTATTGCAAAGGGTTTCTATAGCCCGTAGTTGATCATCCTGAAATAATTGCCCTATTACATGCAGACCTGATTTCTCCTTCTGCTCGGAGATACTTTCCTAGGGAGGTATTTATTTGTGTCTTTCCTAACTAGGGTTAACAGAGACGTCTCAGGGCTGGCTTTGGCCCTTGCCATTTTCCTGAGGCTGAACATGGGTGTCACTGGCTTAGAGCTAAAACAATTAAGATCCTGGGAAAAGAAGGGAGACCATGTGGGAATTCACCCTGTTCACTATTTATCCAGGGTCTCTGTGATACCTGGCTACCAGGGCAGGTAATTGGGTTCCCACTGGTATGTAGCCAGAGTTAGTCGATAGGTCCTGCCCCCTCAGGATAAGGCACCCCACAACTCCTAATGTATTTAGCATGTGAGAGACTATATTGAATGTGGGGGGATCTGCAGCCCTTAGTAGCTAATCCTGTTTTTTACCCCCACCTAAAAGGCAAAGGGACACGTTTCCAGAGGGGCCTTGGCTTGTCCTCCAGTTTTGCTCCTGCAATCAGCTGTGGGTACAAATAATGGCATGTCAATGTCTAGCGAACCTGATCTGCTGCAGCTTTTGTGTAATTTACCTTGAACATGGAAACTGCTCCAAAGAACTTGATTTTCCACATGGCGCCAGGCATAAGGGTGTTGTGGGCACTAAACTCCACCCTTTCAAAGGTTCGATTCGTCTACGGTCCGGTCCCTGTTTGGTCACAGTAGTGAATACATTGCACCTGCTTCGTCTCCGAGTCAAGTGGGTTTAGGGTGAAGCAGGAAGTCAGAAGGTGGGAGGAATAAGTGACCAGAGCATGTGATCATGGGTTCAAGTATTCATGAATGAAGTGCTGTTGTACTGGAACTGGCTGGTGTATTTTGGGTGGCAGGATCCACCCCCCAACCCACCTCGCCACTCAGCGAAGATCATTCTGAAGGTTATGAGATGGAAAGTGTCATCTGTAACTTCAGGATTTCTGAAGTTACAGATGACTAAGCCAGTGCTGTTTTCCTACCAGCTGTTCTCATTACTCCGGGGAGCTGTAAGAACCTGCAGTGTAAGGTGGGACACAGCTTTCAGTGATTCAGCAGCTGGGAATGAGAACAATAAGAAAGGCAAGTGGAAAATACAGAGTGCTCAAGTGAGACATAATCCACTTGGAGCATTCTCTTACAACCTCTTCCCATCTGAGCACACTGTTCCACATGGGGAGGGGGGTGTCTCTGTACCTCGACACACTGGCAAGGGGTGTTCTTCAGACAGCATCTAGTACAGCCCCAAAGCCCAGAGTGCCCTCTTTCCTCCGTTGAGGTGAGGGGCATTGTCCCCACCCCTTTTGACCCCAGTGGTGTTGTCTCATGAGGATGGGGGTGTATCAACACCTTTCTCTCCTTCCACGGTATGCTCCTGCTTCCTGCTTCTTCCCCCACAGAGCCCTGCTTTCAGCTAGTAGCTGTTCTCTAGGCTCAGTTCCTCTGTGAGTCTGCAGCCAGAGGGGCCTCTTCATTTCTAGTGGAATGGGGCTGGGATGTCAATGGCTGAGTATCCGCTTGAAACCCAGTGAGTTAGAACATGAGTTCCCAAACAGAGCAGGTTCCCAGGCCCTCTTACCTTGACTATGTCATTGAGGCCCCAGAGAGGGAGGATGGCCCAGTGGCGAGAGCACTAGCCTAGGGAATGGGAGGACATGTGTTTGAGTCCCTGCTCTGCCATAGACTTCTTAAGTAAGTCACTTAGCCTCTTTGTGCCTCAGTTCCCCATCTGTAAAATGGGGATAAATGACTGCCCTGCCTTGGAGGGGTGTTGTGCCCTGCCTTGAGAGGCTTCCACCATTTGAAGCTGATCACTTGTGTGAACAACTAGTTCACAAAGTTTCCAGCATCATTAAATCAGAAGCCAGCCTCATCCTAAGCCTGACGGGCCTTTCCCACACATCCCAACATGCAAATGGTCTTTACCTGGCAGAAAGGTGTGTGAGCCCTGGCTGCTGCTGACATAACACACTCCAGCAAACAGTGAGAGCTGCTGGCAAGGTCTGTCATTCCAACAAAGTCATTCTCACCGACCTGCCTCCTGCATGGAGACCAGGATGTGCGGTTTTGCCTTGGGGCAGATCAACGGTAGATAGTCCTGGGATACAATAGGATGTGGTTCAGGTTATGGACTTGTTAGTAGTGCTGATGATGACAGAGGCATGAGCCCCGCCCTGGCGAGATCTGAAGAACAAAGGAGCTCAGTGACATCAAGGGCTTACAGAGCTCAGCAGAGGATGAGCTCCAGTCCCTGGAAGAGAAAAGCATCTAGGAACTAAGCAATAAGCCGCTGCTTGGCTACTGGCACACACTGTAGGTGGTTTTTGCAACATCAGCCTTAGATTTTGCTGCAACTGAGTTTGGGAACCAATCCTTCTCCAGAAGGTCCATCCCCCATTCCTTCTTCCCCATGTCCCCACCCATAGCACTACCTCTGATTCCCTGTGTGATCCCACCCACAGGCTGCAACAGACGTTACAGGCTGGATTCCAATGCAACAGTGGCCTCTTTAATCAGCTGTGGTGGTGTCAAGGGACCACAATGACCCCAGGGGAATTTTCCTGCCACTGCTGTGGCATAGAGTCACCATATGCAACCCTGCGCTTCATCCCGTTCACTGCCCCTCGTGCAAAGAAGGAGCTGGAGGTGAAATAGTTGGAGTATTTTTTGCTACAGCTATTTTGGGTGTTGATTAACCCAGAGGCAGCCTGGAATAAGGCTGCCATAAATTGGAGTAGCCCTTGGGGGTTGCTCTGATTTACATCAGCCCCTGGGGGTTGCTTCGACTCACCCTAGGAACTGCTCCAGCCCGCAGAAGGAATCCAGGAGGTACAAAGATGGCCCAGCACAAAATGAGGCCTGAGAGGTATAGTTGAGAATCAGACCCACCCTTTCCTAAGTGCTGAGTGCTCCTCGTCCCCTGTAAAGTGATGCTTTGGCTGCACCTGCTGACTCTCCTGGGACGTGTGGGGTTGTTGAAGGGTTACCAAAGCCATGGAGACTCACAAGCACATGAGAGGGGAACTGCAGGCGACCTCTGTGAATGTGGGAGCATAGAGTTATCAGCACCGAGCCACATGTAAGCTGGAAGCTTGGTGGGATGATGCAAGTGTTACGCTGCACAGGGCTCTGTGAAACCTAGGGCAGGCGCTAGTATTGGGAGTTACATGCCTTCAAACCAGGCCAGCCATAAGCAACTAGCAAAACAGATGGCAACCCAGTCAGGGATGCCTCATTTGGGAGTTCTGTATCCCATCCAGGTTCTGCCGTTTACTGGCCAGCTTTACCTACTTCTCAGTTATTGGTATCTGGGCATAGCAGGCAAAAACTCACGATCAGACACCCTCCACCCCTTGGCAGTAAGACCAATGCACGGAGAGGCAAATCATGGCCTAATTTTTCTTTCCCAGCAGCTCCAACCCTGCCCTTGCCAGAGGCCCCATATTGTAAGAGGCTGGCCCTGTTACACCACTCAAGGTGCATCAGTAGCCGTGTGACACCTCCCACTACCCCAATTAAAGACATACTTGACCCAGGGCATGAAACCCAAACGTCCTGGGACTTTGGGGAGGGCCAGATTCAGCTTCTCCGCTCAGGTAACTTCTGCAGCAGGTTTGGAGACTTTATATCTATAAACAGTTGCTCGGGAGAGACGTGGCGCTGACCTTTTCAGGGCGGATGGGGCTTCAGTTTTTTATTTTTTGTTTTTGGTTGACAAAGAACAAAACTGGAAAAATGAAAAAGTTAGCAAAGATCTCCTTTTATTTAGGGAACTGAATTCACATGTTTCCTGGTGCGCCCTAGGTGACTCACCATGAGGTGACTCAGCACTGCCTTATTAAAATTCAACTTCTCAAATCTTGGCGCAAGGGTGGGTCATTTTATCTTGAAAGACAGAGCTCCTTAGTGGATGGCAACCCAGACATTTTCCGCATTTTGTGCACTCTAAAAGATTCCTCGAGTCAAAGGCCTGGCCCTGGGGCTCTGGCTGAGCTGCAGCCACCTGTCCGCCTCTGATCATTCTTCCCAGAGTTTAAAAACATCTGGAACACACTGTTTTTCCCACGTGTGTTCAACAATTTTAATCTCTGTTGGTCCAGCATAGGACTCTCCACTCTTTTCTCAGTATTGTTATTTATTTATTTATTTGCATTGCATTAGCACCTTGGAGTATTTTGGGTTATTTATTTTCTTGCTGATTTTTATGGCTAGAGATGGGCCCAAGCCACGAAGCCTGGCTGTGAACATCTCTAGAGTTTGGTGGTGTTTGGATCCAGGGTGTTATTCAGGTCTCTCTCGCTTTCTGGCTTTTGACTGCATTGTTTTTGATATGGCTGTGCAGCACCCACGCACTGTGGCTGGGGGTGGTGGCAAAAAGGGGTGTTTTATAAATCAACCACTTATTAGACCAGGATTTCAGACAGAAAGGAAGCAGTGGAAACTGGGAGGAAATAGGACAGTTCAGAGGCAAGTTCAGGATGTGGATGTCTGAGACTAGCTCAGTAAGGGGCCACAAACAGATTCCATCAGAGGCAATCAAAATCCCAGCTATGGGAATCTGTGTTTGCATCAAGCAGGAATGGATACGCTGCTGTGTATAATCTGTGAGCCATGACTCAAGCCCCTGCTCTGTACTTGCTACATTTTAGTTATGCTCAAAAATAAACAAGTCAAAAGAACCTCCTGGTGCTAGATTCTGCAGTTCCAGCTGTTTGGCTTTCACTTGGCTACACCACCAGTACACACCTGTGACCCTCTGTTCCATCCCTTGTCTCCTTGCACAAAGATGTGGCTGATGGGACAGGGTTTGGATTGTTCAAACAGCTCCAGCAATTAGAGCTTTCTCCTCCAGTGGGAGCTAGTTCTTCTATTTCCAGAGGGAAAAGCACAAGGTGGGCTGTGAGATTCACAAAACCCAGGCCCTGGCTATTTAAAAGAAAAAGGACCCTATTATAGTCCCTATTTTGCATGCATAGGGTAGCTTCAATCAATTGCCCCTTCACTAGAGCTTCTTCCTCCTTTGGATGTTGCAGTCTCTCCTCTTACCCCTCTCTCCCCACCTTCACCACATTGTGGTTTACTCAGCTGGGAGGTTGAAGCCCAGAATTTTCAAGGCCATTATGAATGTTGCTCCCTAGCCCACCAGTAGGGGACGCTGAAGTTAAGCGCGGCCATCACCCTTCTTGTGTGGGATCAAGCCTGTTACTTCCGCTAGAGCACATCTTCTGTCCTCCAGTCCAGGCTGATACCTGGGATTCTAACCCAGGAATGCCTGGGGCAGTCCCTGGAAAAAGAGTGTGAGTGAAATCCTGGCCTGAAAGCAATGGCAAGGCTCTGTATGTTCTCTTTGGCCCCTAGGAACCTTTTTCTTGCTTGAATGTGCTGCCTGCACTCCCCATCTCTTCTGTTTTGCATTTTAGGCAGATTTCAGCCTGGGGATGGGTTCCAGGCTCCCAGGGGTTGGCTGTGTTCTTCATAGCCTCTTTTTTTCCTTTTCTTTTTTTAAAATTGGACTTCTTTAAGGCATTTTTCTGGAGCTTTTACTGAATAGCAAAGGGGTTTCCAAAACATCTGGAACAGCTCACGGAGCTGGAGTGGGATCTGTTCCTTCCGGTGGAAGCAGGGCCTGAGCTGGGTTAATGCGCTAGTCCATCGCCTTTGGAGACCTAAGTTCAAAGCCTGGCTCAGCTCACATATGAAATGGGTTTGAAGATTCCATGCTACTCCCAGGGGCCATTTGTCCGTGTGACAAAACCACCGCCCAACTTTGTATGATTGGCAGTCTCTGCTCCCCAGATGCCTGGCCTGGAACAGCTGTGCAGCTGTAAGACAAGACTAAAGTGCACAGCCCTGTGGTGGATGAGGACTGCAACAGCAGGAGATTCTACAGGTTAGGATCCAGGTGCTTTGGCAGAGTTCTGTGAAAAGCTTGGAGAGCATCTATCTTATACCATACTTGGCTCTAATGAACACTAACTCATGTTCACACCTGTATGTGGAGTTGGGCTGTAAATGGCAGGGTGGAGGCTTTGGTGTCCTAGATCCAGCGGCTGCTCCCATTCCGTGAAGCAGTGAGTGTCTCAGAAGAAAACCAGCTGACCATGTCCTTGCAGCCAGGATCATTTTCATATAGCTGTTAATTTGCTCCAGCTAGTCAACAGTTTGCACACATTCGTGAACAGTGCAAACTGTTTTACTGATCAGCACATCCTGCTCTTGTCCAGTGAGTACCGTGGAGTCTCGAACTTCCACATGGGCAGCTTTTGGAACTGGTAAAGAGGCACCTGGGTTAAATATCCCGGTTGAAGGTTGGCATGTCTACCAGTTCTGCCCTGCAGTGTCAACATTGAGTGTAAGCCTCAGGCCTGATGAAGGACTTCAACCTACAGCTCTCCGATCCATGGGGAAAAAAACAAAGTCTTGAATTAACTAAATTGCCAATGAAATGGTTGACTTCCAAATTGGCCTATCTGTCCAAGGCTGAAGAAAAGACATGACGAAGCTGAGGTCAGACTTAATCACACCAGACTGCCTTTGCAAATATTTTAATAACAGTTACTGGGCGTGGGGACCTGACTCTCTGAGGCAGACACCTTTCTGTACCCTCAATTAACCTTCCCATTAGCAGCTGACGTCTTGGGCATAAACATTCTCGGACAAGGTCAGCCCTAGCACCTCTTTCATTGACTTTAGCGGGAGCTGCATTCACTACCGCAGGGGTCAGCTGGTTCTAGGTGGCCAGGGGGGACTGAGAACATAGAGTTAAGTGGTGAAATCAAGCCAGATGCTGAGAACTAAGCATTCAATAAACAGGCCCTCTGCACCAGCCACTGTGCTAGGGCAGAACACACACACACACACACACACACCAGCTAACGAACTGGGTGCTGTATACGCCTTCCCTTTATTAACACGCAGACCAGTCATTGTTTATGTAAGAACCTAGTTATGGAACCCTCTCTATTGTGCTTTCACTCCTGTTTCCTGCATTTCAATCTCTTATCACAGAGCTGCCCAAGGATATGTGCTGGGGGTGGGGGGGTGTTTTACAAGTTGATAAGCTTTTATTGCTGCCAGTCCGGTTTATGGGTCTCCCGGGTAATGAGGCAGGGATAGGGAGGGTGGAGGGGATGTTGTCTGACTGTTTTCCCTTTTCACGGCCCCCCTCATTGCGGGCTCTGACTGGGGGAGATGGCAGACACAGGCTGAGTTTCCCTCTTGCTTGTTGCTTTGTGCCAAAGGGTGCAGGGAAGGGAGACTGTCTCCATCCCAGATTGAGCAGTCATGGCCTTCTCCTGCCCCAGGGTTTACAGCACATAGCACTGAGCGGAGAGGCTGTGATTATCCCATGCAAAATGTGCTCTGTGCATGGATTCTTTCCTCTCTGTTTCTAGTGGCAGCTGTAGAATAAGGGATGAGGAGCATGGGAAGGAGCATTGGCTATGCCTCTGCCCTTGGACTTGTTCCACTCCCAGATCAGCCAAAGACTTTTTGTGCGACCTTGGGCATGTCACTCCATCTACCCTATGCTCCAGGCCCCCATCTGTACAGTGGAAACAATACTTCCCTTCCTCTCAGGGGTGTTGAAAGAATCAAATCCAGAAATAACTGTTAGACACTCCAACGCTGCAGTGAAGCGGGCCATCAGAGCACCGGGCATAATTATATTCCTATAATGGCCCGCCTTGGCACTTGTATTCTGGAATGGGAAGGCCTTTTTCAGGTTTAGCGTATGATACTTCCAAAGCGACTGTGGGGAGTTATAGTGGTGTAATTGTACAGGTAGAATCATGCTGGTATGAGTTGCCTCCCAGCTCCAAGAATCTGTCTGCTCCCACTCTACATACTTGAGTCCGTGTTCTCTAGTTGTTGGAGCAGAGGCCTATAAGTGAGGACTATGAGGCTATGCTCCTGGCTCCGCCACTGACTTTGATGTGTGCTCTGGGGCAAGTCACTTGCTCGCCCTGTGCCTCAGTTTCCCCATCTGAAAAATGGGGAGAATAATATTTATCCACCTTGCAGGGGTTCTGTAAGGCTTAATTAATTACTGGGTTGTGAGCTCCTTTACACTTCTTGGAGGCAAGGTGCAAGGGGAGCGTAGCATGTTATAAATTCTGAGCTCTGCTGCAGGGTTTGTCTTGCAGGAAGGCTATCTGGAGAAGATGGTTGGGATCTGTTTATAGTGGCTGAACTTTGCAGACTTTAATCATGGCCTATGAAGTTTTACTATTGTGTGAGTTATTTTTTGTTTTGTTTTTTTGTCAGCTCTGAAATAAATTAAAGTGGCAAGTAACGATTTTGCCAGGTGCCGGCTCTCTCTGAACTCTTGCTTTGCGTGTGCCTTTGTGTGTGTGATGAACAATGATTAAAGAGGCTTTATTGGTCCCAGGGCAAAGCTATCATAGGAAAAACCTGTGTGCCACCTGTGACCTACTGGTGAGGGGGCCAGTTATGAATTACTCTGCCATGCTCCTGCCCCCTCTCTGCTCTCATTCAGAGGGGATCTGCTGAACAACCTGAATTATCCCAACCAGTTTCTATGGGATTTCACCTCAAACATAAAGGGGCTTTTCACACAGCCTCTTCTAAGGCTGTTCACAAATCTCTGCATCCTCAAACCACAGTAGCATCGCAGGAAGAAGAGCACCCCATGTGTGGTTCAGAAAATACCTGCCCTCTGGCTGCTACTCCAGCCCTTTGAATACCCTGTAGGGAACGGAAGGTTCTCTCCAAAGCTTTGAGGAATGGCGTTTCTCTTCCGAAGGTTTGTGGTTTAACCTTGCTGTGGTTCCGAGAGCTGGTGATCTCCTTCCAGATAGCTGGGGCAATCCTAACTCTGAAGGTCTTCTCCCTGCAGAGATCTGGGATGACCCCCTCTGAAATTCAGAGCTGGAATGTGAGCATTATGGAAAAGTGTTCTATAAACGGACACTCTGGACTTCATGGGTCCTCATCTCCATTTGAATTTCCTTTTCTCCTGAATTAGTGGATACCAATGCATCTGCTCACATTTCCCTGGCTATCATCTAACCTGCATTAGCCTGGTGCAGGGTAATCTCTCATTGTCATCCAGCTGTGGTCTGGTGATGTCTGTCTCTTGGGCTGCAGTATCCGGGCTTCAGGCATGACTGTCTCTCACCCAGCATGATGCAAAGGAATCGTGGCAATCTGTGACCCAGGACATTCTGTAAGATAAGCTCTCGATTGGAAAGGCGAGGTTAATAAGAGATTGGCATTTCAGGAAAACAAAACAACCAAAAGTTAATGTTCTCCATAAGAAGGGGCCAGCTTCTCCCAAACATTTCTGGCCAATGGCTGCAAAGAAAGCGGGCTGGTGACAATCTGCGAGGGATTCAGTCTACATATCATATACAGCTATGTCCAGGGATCCAGTGACCGCACAGCTGCAGTCTGTAGCGTGGATGGGTTGCTATCAGGGCATGTCCAAGGCTTTAGCCCGGTTACCCAACCCAGTTACGTCACAGTTAGCTCCTGTCTACATAATACCACGTTGTAATGAGGTCAGGAGACAACTAAGTTACCTCTCTAGTGTAGATGGCTTTTGGAAGGGCAGATTCATAAGGGAAGCTTAAGTAACAAAGCAGATACTGCAGAGGGTTCTAGATGGTGGAAAATAAAGGCAGGATGTTAAACTCCTCAGCTCCCCTCCCCACCAACGTGAGTCTCCCTCCATCCCATGCAGCCCTGTCCAGCTCTGTTTCCAGAGGAATAGTCAGATTCTGGAGCAGTGCATTGGTGTCAATGAGCAGGGAGTATTTATCTGGGTTTGTTCTCATTGAATAACTTAAAAGTAAAACCTCCAAGGGCTTCCACAAATACACACACCGAACTGACAACAGCATCCATTTGCACATGGAAAAACCTGCATTTACACACACACAAATGTTGTCAGTCCTTTTTTTATTGGAAGCCTTTGACGTACACTCCAAAGCTGGTTTCCATTTCTGCCATGTGGACTCTTCTTTTGCTGATTCCAGGTCTCTCTCTCCCTCTTTCTCTCCAGGTTGCAGACATTCATGTCGATTTGATAGGGGCAGTGGTCAAGTTAGCAACTTTTGGCCAGATTAGAATTAATTTAGATTCACACGGGGACAAAAATCACCCTCCCAAAAAAAACACCACGTTGGAAGGATTCCAAACTTTTGCTCAGAAGAGTCCTAAGACTGAAATAGCCAGGGTGGGTTGCGACAGGATTATTTAGCCTGGAAGGGCCAGATTTTCAAAACAACTCAGCGCCCTGCATCTTCCAGGGAAAGCAATACGAGTGTCTGGGTAATGGGCACTTTTGAAAATGGAGCCCTAGATTCCTTGCGGCAGGGACAATGTCTCATCATCAAGCATCACATTGACAGCCATGCCACTCTTGCTGTGTGAGGACCCAAGGTTTGGGGGGAGAGGGATGTGTCTCAATTTGGGCACCCAAAAATGGAAGCACGCAACATATTAAGCAACTTTTGCAAATTTGGGCCGAGGCAGCAAAGCATCCAGTATATGTTCATTACTGGGTGGGATTTCCAGTCCCAGCTTGCATGACTTTTGGTGCAGACATCTGGCAAAGGCAATGAGCAGAGTGTGGAATGTATTGAGTTCTGCAGAGGAGAGGTGCTGCTCCCTGCCTGCAGCCCCCAGGGCAGGGAGGCAGTATTTTGTTTATAAACAGAGGCAGGGTGATTAAGGTAAGAAAGGCCTGGTAAAGGCCTGGTAATTAAATTAAATTAAGGATCTGGAAGTCGTTAGATGAGCCTGAAAGCATTGCCAGGCACTCTAGTTCCTAGATCTGTAAAACAGGCATCACTCTGCACGGGGGTGTTGAAGGGAGACCTCAGGGGATTAGTAGTATTAGCATAGAAGAAATACAGCCAAGGTTACGTTCAGAAGGGAGGGAGCTGTGAGGGGGATAGGAGAAAAGAGGGGGCCAAAAAGACCTAGAGAAGGGAGAGCAGTGGTATAGAGAAGTTTCCACTCTACCTGTGGTACTTATGTGGCCCCGCCATCCTTGTATCTGAGTGCCTCACAATGTCTAATCTATTTCTCCTCACAGCCCCTCTGTGAGGTAGAGCCGTGCTGTTATCCCCATTGTACAGATGGGGCACTGAGGCACAGAGAGACTAAGGGCCAGATTTTCAAAGGTATTTAGGCACCTAGTAGGATTTTCAAAAGTGCCTAGAAGATCAGGTGCTTTGTAAACCCCACTAGCTGCCTGAAAACCTTTGAAACTCTGTCCCTAAGACACTGGCCTATGGTCATACAGGAAGTCCCTGGGGGAATTAAGGAAATGAACCCAGGTCTCTCAGGGCTAGCACCCTATCCACCAGATCAGGCGATCTCCTTGCTGCATGCTGAAAAAAAAGAGGACTCTGATAGATGGAAGCAAAACCAAGAAGGCCAAGTCTCGGCGACTCCGGCAATTGGTCCCAGGCGATTGGGAAACGTGTCATGGTTGACAGCACAGGAGCTGACTTTCCAAAGTGCTGGGGGGTGCTTGACTCCCGGCTCTGCCCCAGGCCCTGCCCCCACTCCACCCCTTCCCCCAAGGCCCCATCCCGCCCTACATCTTCCCACCCAGTTCCGCCCCCTCCCCTGAGCGCGCCGCATCCTGGCTCCTCCCGCCTTCCCCCAGAGCCTCCTGCCTGCATGCCACGAAACAGCTGATCGCAGCGGGTGGGAGATGTTGGGAGGGAGTGGGAGATGCTATTCGGCGGGGCCCGACAGCGGGTGGGAGGCACTAGGGGGATGGGGGAGCTGATAGGGGGGCTGCTGATGGGTGCTCAGCATCCATCATTTTTTCCCCGTGGGTGCTCCAGCCTCGGAGCACCCACAGAGTTGGTGCCTATGGTTAACAGCATGAAAAGCAGCACAGAGGTCAGGAAGGATGAAGAAATAGAGAACATCAATCAGGTGAGAGGAGATCACTTAACTCCCATGGGCTGGCAGGTTCTGTCCCAGAATGCTGGGTGTAGGGCAATGGCTGCTGTGCAAATTTTACGTTTTAACTGAAAACTGTTTCGTTTTTTCGGGTTTTTTTCTGAGTTTGAGAAAAGGAAGGAATGAGAAGTATGTATATGCATATGTATAAGCTCTGATACATATGCATATCAGATGTGTTTATGCCTCAAATTCTTGGGGTTTCAGCTGTATCCAGGCCAATTCCAGAACAAAGAACAGAAATTGCAGCCACAGAGTCCATAAAGTCGACGATTATTGTCCTGATCTGTATTATTCACTGGGCACCATCTGTGTGCTGAGCACTGTTCAGCATATGCCATAAAATGTCGTCCCTGAGCCAATGCACATAGGATGTGCAGCCCTGGCTAAGAGGGCTCAGCTATTTTATGTATGAAGCGGATAGTTATTGAGCACATGTTTATACCTATGAGTGGAGGCGCTGACGACAACAGTTTTACCTGACTGAGGACTGGAAGATTTGACTCTCTGATTTTCTTTCATGAGGAAGAGCTGCCCCGAGCTCCCATGCCTGTTTATTTTCCTTTCCTGCCCGCAGTGGCCCTGATGTAGCTCAGAAGGCTTAAGTGCTTCTCCTGCTGTAAAGGGCAGGAGTAAATTGACCTTTAGTCCCTCTTCGGGAGCAGCACATGGCTTCAGCAGCTCTAGCTCTGGGGATGTTTGTGGCTGCAGGCAGTGGAAAAGCAGATACAGCTAAAGAGTGGGCAAAAGATAATCCTTTAACACCTTTCAAGCTTTGCCTATGGGAGTGTCCCCCTGGCCTCTGCATACTTCAGCCGCAGAGGTTATGGGGCTGTTTCAGCGCTTGAGGTGGTAGAAATCCATGCCTTGAGCTCTGATGGGGCCCAGTTCAATCCCTTGGTGCCAGGCCAGCCAAGATGGCAACTCTTCCAGGGCAAACTCAGGACTAGGAAGGAGGGAATTCCTGGCCCCTGCAAATGATGCTCCTCCTTCTTTGGAGTGCGGGCAGTGGGGAACTGAGTGGTGTCAGCATCCTGAAAGAGGTGCCGAACCCTCAGCAGACTCAGTCCCGCGGTGCTTTTTGTCTTCTGCTATGCTGCGTCAGCAATGTGCCGATGGACATCGGGAGCTGAGCAAAGCACCTTGTGGCAGGGAGGCCGTACAAACATGCTGACTCGGGCCAGTGGTGCCATTCGAGCTGGCAAGAGGAATGAGAACCCTGCAAAGTGAGTCCTGCTTGTCACGCCTGCCGAAGCCAAGTGTGTCTTATCCCGTGGGTGGAGGGGAGACAGTCGAGTCCGAGATAAGCTGGCTGGTGGCCAACATACCTCCAGCCACTGTGCAAACAGGCAGAGTTTGTCCAGACAGCACTTGGTTCTGAGGCATGGGTGTACCAGGGCTTCAGGAGCGTGTTCAAGCTCTGATTTTAGCCACTGGTGCTAGGGTGCCTCTGATGCTGGAATGTTGAATGGCGTATTGGGTGTGGAGGCGGTGCTGCAGGGATCACTGGGATCAGGCCTGCACTCTCTGATGGAGCCGGCCATGCAAGTGGCCATTTGGGCCTTGCCAGTGCAGTGGGTGTGTATAAAGATCTGCTCTGGGAATTATTTTGGAGAAGTTCCATGACCTGTGCTATACAGGAAGTCAGACTAGAGGAACACAGTGATCCTTCCTCCTGGCCTTAGAATCTATGAAAGAGCCAACCTCTGCCTTGAATTCCTGTCCTCCAGTTCATCCCAGCTTCCATCCTATTCACACTCCTGAAGGGAGGTCTTTACTGGTCAGATGTCAGGGTTTGCACTCCATCCTCCTCCTCCTTTGCCTTTGTTGTGTTTGACACTATTGATCAATCCCTCCTACTCAACAGCTTGTCCTCTGCTGGCTGGTGCCACACAGTTCTTCCCTGGTGGGCCTACTTCTCCGGCCATTCCTTTTCTCTCTCTCCACCCGACCGCTGGGTGATCTCATCCACTCGCACCATTTTAACGACCACCTCTACGTCGGCACCTCTCAAACCTACCTCTCCGCTTGGGCGCTCTCGTTCTCCGTCCTGACCCATATCCCAGCCTGTCTCTCCACTATCTCCTTCTGGATGCTTAAAAACAACGTGGCCAAAGCAGAACTCACAGATGCTCCCCAGCCTCTCATTCTCAAATCCCACCATTCTCTCCATCTCCCAGGCCTATAACCTGCAAGCTGGCTTGAACTCGTCCCTCTCTCCCGCTCCTCACATTCAGGCTGTGCCCAGATCTTACCACTGCTTCCTGCACAATGGGTCTCAGATCCAACCTTTTCTCTGGGTCAACTCAAGCTAAAACTCTCACCCAGGCCCTTATCCCTTATGCCTGTATTAAGGCATCCTGCACTCTGGGGTATCTGGATTCTTCTCGGTCAGGGACACGGTAGCCCTCTGATCTAGCACGTACCCTTTCAGAGATTTGAGTCTGTAATATCCTCCTAGCGGAGGAATGTTTTGGCCCTTTGTACTGGGTCTGACACAGCTGGAGATTTGGTGGCCCAGCCAGCAAGCTGAGAGGGATTCCCAGCACCCCAGAAATGAGTCTGTTTTCTCTTGAGAACACGTTTAGGTGAGTGAGTAGCACAGCAGCGAAGCGTTCGAAAATCCACTGCTGTTGATATACGAGACACACACCTAGCATTGGGCTGACTGGAGATCCAGCATCAGGGACAGGGACACAGAGGGAAAGAAGTCATTCCCAGGAGGCCTGGCTGAAGGGGATGGGGATTAGGTTCAGGCTTTCCCCTGCATCACTTCCCAATTAGTTTCCCCTCTCCTTTTTCTCTTCTTCAAAGCAGTAAGTGTCATTAATCTGTAAGCGGTATTAAAGCTGGGCTGAGCGCTGCAGAATCGTTTCTCATCTGACCCTCCTGCTCAGTCACACACACTGCAATAGTTTTTTGCTGCTTTGTCATGGCTGTTAAATGTACAAAGGCCCCTGAGTAACGTGATCTTCTTAGGCTGATGCCCACTGAGGCCCCTACACCCAGGGGCCTTTTGAAAGCAGGAATGTTGCCGGGCATGACCAAGTTTGTCCCATTGATGGTCCTGCACTCTCATCCTCAGACCCCGTATCTGGAGGAGTTACAATGCATGAAGAATTGGATCCTCCTGTGGGGCTGCCGGCTTCCCAGTGCCACTGTGCCCTGCAAGAAGCCTGCCACTGGCAATCCCAGTGGCTCCAAAGGAGGGAAACAACACACCAAGGACCACAAGAAGCTAATAGGAGGCACTAACAGACAGAGCCAGGGCCAGGTTCCTCATGATGTACCCAGATCTACATGTGTGGGGAATATCTGGAGGAGTTGGATCCAGAAACCACCTTGCTAAGACACAATGCCAGAACATCTACACAGGGAATCTGGTCTGACTTAGTTATTAAGTTGTGAATGATAGTCGCTATTACTAGAAATCAGCCTAAATCAAATCCATGGCTATAAACACCCTCAAACTTCAGTGAGGTTCAGCATATGGATCTGAATTTGGTTGGTAGCTGCTATAACCTAGGCAAAACCAAAAGTCTGATCACACTTTGAGGTATTTGAAACCCAGTTTAGAGAAACAGATTTGGCAGTGCCTTTGCAGCTGAATTAATACAGCCCCCTAACGGCACTGTTGTGCCTGTCATAGCAAGACAATTCACTCAGCATGCAACATCTGATGTTGGAAACTGAAATATCATCTCAGCTAATGAAACAGGCTCAGTGCTACTGAATGAAGAGAGGGGAAGTGGGTAAGATGCTGACTCTGTTGGTGACAATGATGGCTATACCTATGGATTAGCCCAAACCAGGGGGTTTGGCTCCTTGTTCCAAATCCCCATCCCCAACATGCAACACTGTCCCCTGCAGGGAAGGATTCCAGCTGTTGTTTTAAAAGCTGCCTGCTGGAGACACCCCTGTCTAGATTTCAAAGCAGCCCAGCGGCGCTGCCCTCTGATCGGAGGTGGCTCCATGGGATTCTGGCGGCTTTGAAATTCGAAACAGTGGGATTAGCATTGACTGTGTGGCCGATGGCTCCAGCCGTTCAAGGGAGTGGGATCACGCTGCAGTCACAGGCTGACATTCCACGTCTGTCCGTGAGCCTGGGTCCAGCAAGAAAGGACATTTGGTGAAGAGACTGACACAGTGAGTCCAGGTGCAAAAGGCTTAGGCCTGAGGATCCCACAGCCCCATGGCACCTGCCAGTAGCTTGGCTGCTACCCTTACACCTTCTGGACTGAAGCAAAGAATGGGGAGTTTGCTTCCTAAACCCACACATCTCCTGTGTGTGAGATGGAAATGTACCAGAATACAGTGGAGCTCTGTTCAGTGACCTGGGAACAGATGATACCCTAGCATTTCACCGAATACCCTGTGCCCATTGTCCAACTCCCCCTACAGCAATCCCAGGTTGGGTTTCTCTCACACTTACTTCTACAATAGGCTGAAACTCTATTCCTAGAGGGTAGAAGCTTGATGGAATTTGCAGTGGCAGATGGCAGGGAGAGAAAGCCAGAGAGTGAGTTGCCTGAAGGCACTGGGAACATAATACCCAGGGAGGGAGCAGAGAACAAAGAGCCAGAGGTGATTGGCTTGCAACACTTTTGGAGACAACCATGCACATTCCCCTTCCTTTGTTCTCCATAGACTCACAGGCACAGAGCAACCTTGTACCTTATCAAAATGGCCTTTCTTTCTTTCTTTCTTTCTTTCTTGGACCATCCATAGCCTCTCCCTCAATGCACCTGGTCCCAAGCCCAAGGGAGAATCTCTCTCTTCTCTTTGAATCATTATTCCCTGTCCTTCCACCTACATGCATAGTGTTTGAAATGGTGGTGGTAGCTTTTCTTTGGAGCTGGGGTCTTGGCATCTAATTACCATTATTACCAGCAGGAGAGTGGGGTGGGGGGCGAGAAAACCTTTTGAAGTGATAAACACCCATTTTTTCATGGTCTGTGTGTATAAAACATCCTCACTGCATTTTCCACTTTATGCATCCGATGAAGTGAGCTGTAGCTCACGAAAGCTTATGCTCAAATAAATTGGTTAGTCTCTAAGGTGCCACAAGTACTCCTTTTCTTTTTTGCGAATACAGACTAACAGGGCTGCTACTCTGAAACCTGAAAGTACCAGCATGATATTGACCAGTTGTGAAGTTGTTCACAGAAAGGCAACAAAAAACGATCAGCAGGCTGTAGGGATTGTTTTAAGAGGAAGATTATGAGAGCTAAATCTCTCTAGCTTGGCTAAGTAAAGGCTGAGGTATGCAGTGTTGTAGCCGTGGTGGTCTCAGGATATTAGAGAGACAAGGTGGGTGAGGTAATATCTTTGTTTGGACTGAGACTGAGGTGGCAAATAGCAGTATCTAGATATCTGAAAGAACTGGGAATTATTTAGCGTGGGCAGGATTATAATGAGGATTAATAGGACAAGTGATGAAAGAGAAGAATTCAAGCTGCATATCAAGAAAAGCTTCCAAGGAGTGAAATCTATTAGGGCTTGTCTACACGTACAGGTTTCACAGTAACAGCCGTGTTAGTCTGTATTCTCAAAAAGAAAAGGAGGACTTGTGGCACCTTAGAGACTAACCAATTTATTTGAGCATAAGCTTTCGATGCATCCGATGAAGTGAGCTGTAGCTCACGAAAGCTTATGCTCAAATAAATTGGTTAGTCTCTCCAGTCGGCATAGGTACTCCACCTCCCCGAGAGGCAGTAGCTATATCCCTGGGAGAACCTTTCCCATCGACATAGCTCTGTCCACACTGGGAGTTCGGTTTTCCACACCCCCAAGCGACTTAGTTATACCGACATAAGCTCATAGTGTAGACTAGGGCTTAGATTGTGCCATTGCTTAAAGTGAGGCTTAAACAGAGTTTGGACAACGTCCACATAAAGGAACTGCAAGGACCAATCGGGCTTTTGGCAGGGAAAAGCTCTATGATAGGGAAACTGCTGTTTCAACCCGAGTCTGGTTTGCGAAAACATCGGAGAGATTTTTGCTTTTGTTCCAGTGATGAACAAAAACAAAGGTCAAAATCTCAAGAGTTGTCGCGACATGGAATTATCCTCCAGCCAGTTCTATTGAAGATTCCATCCCATGGGTCTAAATTTGTTACTCTCAGTCTCTCCCCTTTGTTTTGACTTTCAGGAGCACAATGGACCCTTCTTCTTATGGAATTTTATTTTCACCAAACATCGTCACCGGCAATGGAGCTTCTCCATAGCCACATTGATTTTTGTCAACTAGCTTTCCTTGCATCAATTTGTACAGTCTTGTAATGATTCAGCAAGGACTTTCCTATTAGTCATTGCAGAACAGCTGCATATTCACTGGATAAGCATCAAATGCACAAAATTGGAGCCTCCCGAGCTTGCACTAGATTCGGTCCCCATGAGTGCCACTGTGTGCTTGGGTATCCAGAGTGGCTGCACGTGTATCAAGACCGCTCTTCCTAGGTCACTGTGACTGTTTCCCCACTTTAGGACATAACAGAAGATTCTTTCAATAACATTTCCTTTGAAAAATAATCCATCTAGCTCTGTTTTTGGAAACTGCTCCATATTCTGCACAGGAAGAAGTTAATTACTGTCCAGGGGGTGAGGGCGTGTGTTCTCAAATTTTTTAAATGTTTAATTTTCTTGAAAGAAAAACCATCTCTGATCTCTGTCGGATCCTCTCCCTGTTTATACAGAGGGTTTCTATTAGCAGGGCCAGCAACACATCCCCTGTGGCCTCATCCGTTCCTTTCCTCCTTCCCTCAAAACAGGAACCTCTCCCAAGGGCTGTGTGTCCTACCTCATTATGAGTCCCTCTGCTGGGAGGCTGATCTGCAACTCACTCTAGTGTGTGGTGGCCCAGTCTGGAGATAGCCCCAGTTTCATCACACCTGGGTGACTGGGACTGGAGAAGGTTCTCCTCCTGGACCCCAGTTTGAGTCCTGGATTCATGCCTGCTGTATATAACCTTTCCTTCCCGCTGCACACACAGAGAATGGGAGGAGAAAGGGGAGAGATGGAGCTGAAACAGAGCAAATGAAGGCAGAGGAGGGGAGAGAGATGTGAATATGTCTTGCTAACATCTGCTGAGTTCAGCCATGTAGGTTCTGACATTGATTAATTAAATATCTTTGTTTACCCCCTTCCTTTTCCTCTTCCCCTAATATTTTTCCTTCCTCTCACATGATGCTCATTATGTGGGCTCTGAAAGACTATAACGTACGGGTAGCACTGAGCAATGTTAGCAGTACTGAGGGGTAGCCCAGGAAAAATTCACTCCAGTCACAGCCTCTTCCAGCAGGGGGCACTGGAGAAAATGTTGCCAAGGCCACGGCGGTGGGGAGAATTGCAGTGAGCTCAGTCCCCGCCAGCACCAGCGGGAGGCACTGTTGGGAATAGTGCAGGGTCACTGACTGTGAGCTATTTTAGTCTCCTTTCCTCCCAGCAGGAGATGTTCTAGGGAGGGCTGGTATGGGTAAACTGGGTATAGGGCAGCACATAGATGTTCCACTCCCATTTTGCCCTGCAGGAGGCACTTTGGGGCATGGTCCAACAATGCCAGGTGTCGGGGAGCTCAGGGTACTCCAGTCCCAATGGCTCCCAACAGGGGGTCACTGTAGGGAGTGCTGGCTGTTGGGTGTCTACAGCTTTTTCAGTTCTAGCTTCCCCTAACAGGAGTCACCACCGGGAATGGCCTAAGTGCTGGTTATTGGGTAGCTCTTCTATTCCCAGCAGGAAACTGTACAGGACTGCTGGCTGGCGGGGTGGATGTGGGATTAGTGGGAGTCCCAGCTGCTCCAGTCCCAGTTCCTCACATCAGGGGGGGATGTAGGAGAGCTCAGCCCACTGGGGGACAGTACCAAATGTTCGTGGCTGGGGTCTTTGAGCAAGCTGGAAAGGTACGTGAGAAGATGTTTCTCTTTGGCATAATAGCCAGGAATATCTGCATGTATTAGGCTAGGAGCGCATGCTGACCCATATCCCTTTAAAGGTTAGTGTGGAGAGGTTGATTTCCTTTTGTTATTGCTGCTTATCTCTCCCCTACTGGAGCTGCTATCAGGGGACTATTGGGTGGCTTAATTTCAGGGATGAAAGGAGGTTAATGAGGCTGATCATCATTACCATAATCCCCTCTTGATTTTGAAAATTATTATTATAAGGAAGTAGGGCCTGAAAGGAAGTGCCCCAGAGCAGTTCGGCTGGTCCAGCTCCAAGCCATCTGACGCCTTGGCTTTCCTTAGCCCTGCATGATATATGTGCATATGTGTGTGACAGAGAGGGCACCATCTCTGCTCCCACCACATCAACGGCAGTTTGTCTTTGCCTGTCTATATGCAAAGGGCAACTCTTCCCACACTTTCTTCTCCACACCACCTTGCTCTCTTTCTTCACTAATTATTATTCAGCTAGTGATTGATTTCTTCTTCTTTTTCTCTCCCTCTTGCCCCTACTCCCCCTCACGTCTCTGCTCTGTTACCCCCCCCCAGTTATTTTTAAGCAGCTCTTTTAGGACTCGGGCTCACAGTCACACTGCCAAGCTGCACCCCGTCCCTCGAGTGAGAGAACATTCAGCATCGCGTTTCCCAGTGAAAGAAGAAATTGCTGGGTTTTGTGGTGTTTCTCGTGGGGCTTACCGATCCCTCCTCCCTTTCTGGTTTGTGCTAGACTGAGCCACAGGAATAGCATTCCAGGACATTTACCTGCGCTGAGAAAAGCCCAGAGAGGGGAGGTGTCAACTTAGGGGGCCCAGTGTTTGAAGCTCCTGGAGTTTGCAGGATGTTCTGGAGAGTCTAATCATCTGTTAGCCCTAGTCTTTGTGGGGCCCATGTAACGTGTGTAGGTAGAGGTTGGCGCTAAGTGGTGGCTGGGGGGAGCTCACCCTTGGGGAGGGGGAATCAAGATACTTGTCACTGTGGGTGGAGATGGAGGGGATCAGTAGGTGGCATGGAGGACTGAATCCTAGTTCTGTCACTAAGGACGGATGGAGGGTTTCAGCTTCTGCCTGGATCGTGGGTTGGGCCCAGAAATGACCTTTCAAGGCGGCGGGGTCATAACAAAAGAGGTCATGATAGATGCATGCTGGGAGGAGGGGATGAGAGGTCAGGTTCCTTCCAGTGCTGCCTCACACCTCTCGTCACCCTGACTCCTAGCTAGCGAGCTCTCCCAGAGCGCTCTGCGCCGCCTGGCTGGCATGGCCATAGCTCACGTGTGAGGAACATCCTGGTGCGAAGACGACCAGCAGGCCTCTGCCCCTGCATGGCAGACCAGGCCGCGGAGGGAGAAATGGGCACATTCAGTGAGAGTGAACAAAAGGGGCCGTGCTGGAGGGGAGATGAGCAAGAAGGGGCAACTGCTGGACCATTAGGGAAGTGAACAGGAGCCGTAGGGCTCCCAGGCTGCTCTGTGCCGGAGTACGCGCACTCCTGTCCACCCTGAGAGCTGTCACAGACCCCAAGGCGGAGGGGGTGTTCAAGGAGCTACAAGCGCATCTCAGCCGGGTCAGGACTCCTCACAGCTTTACTTCAGCAGTGGGGGCAGCAGTAATGTCAAGTCTGATGGATCGTGCTGCTGGAGTTGCACCAGAATGACTCTATTTTTGAAAAATGTCCCTGTGGAGTGTTCCTCTCCCCCGCTGCTCCTCCAGGCCCAAAGACAACTTCTGATCAGCTGAGAAGATCTGTACTTGTGATATTTCTCTTGCTGTCTCATTTTATCTCTCCGCTGGGAAAATCGCTGGCAAGAAAGTTAGCCAAATATGTGTGTGTTTTCTCTCCCCTGTCTCTTCAGCAAGCTTGAGCCAAAATATGCATCTTTCTTTCCCCTCCCCGCCAGGCTGAGTGCGTGGTACAGAGGTTGATAATGTGAACTGAAAAAGCCAGACCATGATATCCTCATTCAGGCAAGACTCCCACACTAGTGGTAGGTTTACCTGGGTAAGGAGAGCAAGAAAACACACACACACACACACACCCCTTGCATCCTGCAGCAGTGGGAGGTTTAGGGATAGAATTGGGCAGATCAGTAGCAATTAGTGATTTATAAAATCCAGAGTTTCTTAAATGTCCTTTAATCTGAATGTCCTAGGGACGATGCTGGCTGGAGGGTAGGATCCTGTGGTAGGCTGGAGGAAGAGGGCAGGAATAATGTGCTGGCTTTAGACAGGCATCCTCTCTGTCCCCAACAAGCGGGATGCCAAGCAGGAAAGGGCGGGCCCAGCCCTGAGCCTGATGCTGGAACAGAGTGGAAAGGAAAGGGCCAGGAACAGGAAGGGCAGTGCAGAGCACGCTTCGAGGGCTCACACAAGGCAGACGCCCTCAGAAGGTCGACCCCGGCATGGGGAGGAGACGCCTGACACTGAGCACTCCTTGGAGAGGTTTTGCCTCTCCTCCTCCCTTCTGATCCAGGGCAGGATGAAGCAAGGGGCAGAGGAGTCAGGGGTGATGAGACTGCATTGAATCAGGCCCAAGATAAACAATGCTCTGCCGCCATCCCTCCTGCCCTTTGGAGAAAACATCGGGCCTGTTTTCCAAGCAAACAGGGACACTATGGAGGCTCTTTTCCCCTGGCCCTGTTCCAGCAGAGAGATTGCACCCTGGCTGGAACAGACATTAACCCCAGAGAGTCCAGATTCAGAAGACAGAGTGAAACAAACTCCAGAGGCTGGTGTTCGCTCCCTTCTGGGTCAAGCAGGTTTCTCCCAGAAGCGCTGGGAATTGCTTGCACTTTGTAGAGCAGCATGATAAGGATTTGTCTGGCAAGCAGCTTTGGAGTCCTCACATCGACACTCCCTGCATGAAAAGCAACTATTCACGTGCCACTCCCACGCTGCGTGTCATGTAAAGAGGTCTGTGAGACTGTGATGAGGATCCCTATGTCTGCACCAGCCTTCAGCTTTTGGTATATTCCTACATGCTGCTCTGAGCCGAACAAATCAGGAGAATGATGCCACGTGGAGTGTTTGCCATGCCGCATGCCCTGTCACTCTCCAACTGGCGTAATCTGCATTGCAATACCCAGATGCTTGCAGCATCCTGCTACCTGAGGATCCAGACTGCAGGCAATCCAGAGTGCAGCCAAACAGAGAAGCTCCTGTGGGTCACACCAAACATCTGCACCAAGCCCCATGGTCTCAGTAAGGAGCCATGCACTGATAATCTAGAACAGGGGTTCTCAGACTTCATTGCACCATGACCCCCTTCTGACAACAAAGTCATTACATTACCCGTGGAGGGGCAGACTGCAGCCCGAGCCCCGCCATTCCAGGTGGGAGGAAAGGGGGCCACAGCCTGAGCCCCGCCACCCTGGATGGTGATGGAGCTTGGGCTTCAGCCTGGGATCCCAGCAAGTCTAATGCTGGCCCTGGGGTCCCGACCCACTTTGGGGTCCCGATCCACAGTTTGAGAACCGTTTGAGATCTAGAAAGCGTACAGGGGGATTTCCTATGGGGAAAAGCTGTGTTGCTGTGTAGCCTAATCTTTGCATTAGGATACAGCTTGCTGGACGGATTAGGAAACAAAGACAAAGGTGCAGCTGGCATCTGTTGCAAATGGAAATGGGCAAAGATTCTCAAGACAGGAATGTGTTTCTGTCTTTCACAGACACAGGACAGAACCCAGTGTCCCCTAAGCAGACACGCTGTCTTCCTCTGCCTTCCCACACATGCACCCACCCACCTAAGCAGGTCAGTCCTGTTCGATGGAGCGCATGCCTTCCCTATGACTCAGGTGCATATGGGTCTCTTAGACAGACCGGATACAGCACTCCAATACATGAATCCAGGCATGCAGTTCTTTCTGTGAAATGCAGTGTATGTGGGGCCTGGAATGAAAGACTCGCTCCTCAGCAGCTGTAAGTCTGGTACCCTTTGTTTTTTTCTTTCTTTTGGCAATTATCCTGTGAGATTCCCTTTCCTCCCGCCACTCTTATTCCCCAAGCCCTTTTCATGCTCTGTGACCTTACGAAGTATAAACCCCTGGCAGATTCTCCCCTCACTGAATGGGAGACACCCACAGCTTCCTCCTACCCCAAAATAATTGATTGGCCTTCTGGTCATTTCTGGGCTTTACTGTGCTGAAGTTTGTGATTCCTCCCTTTCCCTTCTTCCACCCCGGGAACCTTCCACCCTTCATCCCATTGCTATGGAGCACTCTCCAGAGGCAGTCCAATGAAATTCATCCATTTTTGCACTTGGGAGCCATACCAAGCTGGGGCACGTGCAGACATCTGACTGACATGGTGGCAGACCCAAGGAAGCCCACAACGGGATGGCTTCTTGCTTGAGGGGCAGCTCAGTATAAATATTTAACAGTTATTGTAAATATTTAACTTCTCAAACATGAGTCAGTATGGAAAAAATAGACCCTGTCAGGGAATCTAACCCCAGCTTGTCTCTGAGATGCTTTGGAGAGCTAACCACCCCGCAAATTCCCAAGCTTTGGGTCTGCAAGGTGGAGAGGAGGCAAATTAGCTCTTCTTTAGATAGTGAGTGCTTCCAGGCAAGACCTGTCTTTTACTCTATTTGTATAGCGACCACCATAACAGGACCCTGATTGTAGCTGGGACTTCCAGGCACTAGCCTAAAATAGATAATAATAATCTGAACTTCACATGAGTAAAACACATCAGCTCCCAGCTAAAAGGGAAACTTGTCTCGCTGAAGTTTATAGAGGCCCTGTGGTTAGCCTGCTGCATGGTTTTAGCCTTGTGCATTCCTAGGTTGAGAGAACTCTGCTGTGAAGATATGCGTTGGTGAGTCCTTAAGGATGTGCACAAACACTACAAACAGGGGAGAATGCTGCTTTCCCTTGCTGTTGAAGCTGATTTATGCTGGTGTATGTGAGAGCAGAATTTGGCCGAATGAGTGCCTCTGAGCAAACCGAGGGCAGATTCACCCCTGGCATAAACGGAGTTTAATAGAGCTGCTCCTGTTTGCTCCAGCAATGAATTTGGGCCACAGTCTATACATGAGACATTTCAATCATTTAAAAACATTTCCACTCCCCCTGGGCCTCTGATGAATGTAGACCTGCCTCATGCTGCTTACTCCCCTGCATGCAGGTCTAACCTGTAGATTCACCTGCCCATATAATTTCCTACGCTTCTGTATACAACTACACACTTACTGGAGGGAGATACTGTATGTGCAAATATGCTGAAAAGCCCTTTGTCGGATACTTACTGTACCATCTGCCCAGCTGTATGAGCACTCCATAGTTCCCTAACTTTTTTTGCTTAGCCCCGTTTCTCTGTGGGAGTCACATAACACCCCCGCCCCCAGCTCCTGCTTATCCAGGGCAGAAAGTGACACCCAAGGGGATGGGTGGGCCAGGATCCAGCTGGATCAATCTCTGGAGAAACCCATGGCAGCACAGTGCAGAGTGGACCAGGGTTTTTCTCTCCCTTCCCTCCTGCCCAGACCCTCTCGCTCCTGTAGGCTCTGGAGGGTTTAAAATATGCAGGACTGTGGCTAGCTGGGTGTCTGGGCCTGGGCAGGGCAGCAGCCCTGAGAGTGCTCAGGGAGACCCCAGTGATCAGGGAGGGGATGAGGGGGGAAAACAGCAGGCTGTTGTCAGGGCGGGGGTGTGCTCCCTGACCCCCAAACACTGAGGACCCCCTGCACAGGCTCCCTGCTGCTGCCCTGCGCTGGCCATCCACAGCCCCATCCCTCACCTCGCCACCCCTACTAACCTCATCATGTCCTGCCGGGGCTGGGGGGGTGTGCATACCACAGTTGGAAAACCAAAGCCATAGAGTTATGCTGCAGAATGATGGCAGGAATCCACCACTGGTTCCAAAGGTGTGGTTTTCAGCGGAGTCAACCATGTAAAGTAAGATGTAGAAATGTTGCTGTCTGGGTGGACACTCCTGTTCAAATAATAGTTGAGACAAATGTTTACATGTGGACCTATTTTAGCACTTGGGCTGCACAGCGGAACGTGGGACACATCACTGGGGGTTTTCAATATAAACGTGAAAGTGAATAATGCCATCTTAGACTAAATGCAACAGTGATTCCTAGTGATAGAGGTTGAGTAGTTACAAGTCCTTCATGAAGGCAGAAACGAAAGCTACTACCTAGGCTCCATAAGTGATCTGCTTTGGTAGGGCTGTGATGATGCCTTTGACATAAGACATTCTTCCCCATTCAGAAGGCAATTTCCCCCTTTGGCCTAATTAGGCATAAGCATCTCGATTCATGGATAGTTCAAGACACAGCAGCTGTTGCAGGTGCTCTAAAAGGTGGTTTCCTGCTCCATGTGTTCTCTAAATATTTACCTTTGGTGTGTTATGAAGCAGTTAGGGCATCTTCCGAAGTGGGTTTACTCGAGCATCACCACAGAAATGAGAGAATCTGGCTAATGAACATCTCTTTACTTGAGTTTCTCCCAAGGGCCAGGCCTCCAACTCCTGTGGGAACCAGATGTTTCTCAAAGCACTTTGGAAATGTCCAGTGAGTGACAAAGGTTGCACTTTGAAACCCAGGACCTGCCTCTGTCCTCATTCACACCAGTTTTACGCCAGCATAAGCCCTTAATGGCACTACTCCTAATGGAGTTACTCCTAATTTGCCCCAACATAAGGGGGAGCAGA
The DNA here is from genome assembly GCF_965140285.1 of Lepidochelys kempii. Taxonomy (NCBI): domain Eukaryota; kingdom Metazoa; phylum Chordata; order Testudines; family Cheloniidae; genus Lepidochelys; species Lepidochelys kempii. Next base: position 11,649,423 of record NC_136389.1, on the reverse strand, counting down.
ATAGCTCATTTGCTGTATCCCCTTCTGTACATTTCATCTCGTTTGCCTTTACACTGTAAACTCTTCAGCACAGGGATAGTCTCTCTTCTGTGTTCATATAGCGCCCTGCACGGCCGAGCTTCTGTCCCATTTGAAGCCTTCCATAATGTGAATATGTAATAATTATAATCAGGCTCCTGGGGCATTGTCTTAACAATGAAATAAAGGTGTGTTCTTAACTCGAGTTACCTAACTCGAGGGAATGTCCCAGTGCCCACAAGGCAGTTTGTAGCTTTCACACCGAGTTAGCAAGCGAAGTTAAAGGCTATGGAGGAGACTGTTACAGACTGCCTTCTTTTCATTGGGGTTTTACCTCATGCTAGTGAACCTGAATTAAAAATACATCTTTTTTTCCCCAGGGAAGACAAGACCACTGAGATAAATATAAATCCACTGTCATGGCTGAGAATCTGCCCCCTGCTCTCTCACATTAATCTCCTGTCTATCTCAGGTACGTATGGCCACTATTGCCATAGCATCTGAGCGCCTCATAAGCTTTAACACAGTTATCTTCACAACCCCAAAATGAGGCAGGGAAGTATTACTATCCTCACTTTGTAGATGGGGAAGTGAGGCACAGAGAGGTGCTGGGACTTAACTAAGGTCATACAAGGAATCAGTAGCAGAGCAGGGATGTGAACCCAGGTTTCCTAAGTCTGAAGTTACGGCTCTATTGACTGGACCATCATTCCCCTTCCTTTTTCAATCAGCGAGCCCAGCAGATTTCTGTGTATTTAATTTAACCCTCCCTTTGGAAACTTCTGTCAGTTCCTCAGGCTGCCGAACACTGAATTCAGCCAGAGACATCTGAAGAAAATGCATGGGTCCAATTCACCCATTATTCCAGGGCTCCTCCACTATTGTGTTACTCCCTGGTTGCTCCATCACTGAGTTACTCCACCAAGTTACTGAAATCAACAGTTACCTTGGCATAAAGCTGGAGCACCGCAATGCTGCGTCTCGCCCATTCTTGTAAAATGACCCAGATCATGCCTCTCTGCAACAGTTTCCTGCCCAGAGAGTGAGCCACCTGCACCTGGAATAGCTTTGGAGGCTCCGGGGTGACTCAGGGCCTTGCATCGCCTTCCCTAGTGGCTTGATGGTGATTTTTACAGGAAAAGGGGCTCGTCTACAGACTCGTAGCACAAACCGAGCGAATCCCCCACATGTCGCAGCCAGGAGATTAATTGGAGCCTGTTCCCAGGATGGTAATGATTGAAAAGAAGAGGTTTCTTTGTTGGATTTGGAAAGAAGCTGCCCCTGAACTCCCTTTTTATTGGGCTCTGGCCTTTTTCATCTTTCTTTCTTTCTTGCTTGCTTGCTTTCTTGCTTTCTTGCTTCAGCTGGCTGCTCAACACAAGCCTCCTCTGAACAGTAATGTCCCCAACCCCACAGCACCATCTGCTCACCAAAGCTAGGTATTTCCTCTCTCCCCCTATGTTAAAGCTCTGGACCCTGGGTTCTATTGTGACATTTCACCCCCTCTCATTCCTTTGCCTTGACATGCCTACTACCTCCCTCCTCCCCCAACAAAATGAATTAGGAGAGAGGTTTTCCCTGGTCCTGTAAAGAAATGTTAAAGTGTGTCCAGAGACAAAAGCTGTCCCCTTTGCAACCTACCAGCTGCCTCTGGCACAAAGAGGAGAAGGGGGAGGTGGGGCCTGCATGGTCATGGGGGGCACTTTGTGACCTGAAAGGAAAAATCTTGAGAAAGAAACAGAATAAATATCCCCTCCTTCTTAACAAGAGGGGACAGAATCAAACGCTTTTGTTAAGCGAGGGGCTGTCCCCACACCAGTTAACACGGCTTCTTCACCCCATCCTGACGTCAGACTTTAACTCACTCCACACCGTGTCTTTCTATCCATGGGCAGAAAATTCAATTAGTCTCAAGCAAGTGCCTTCCTAAAGGGCACAGAAAATGAAAATAATGGGAAGAAATCCGCTTTCATCCTGTACAGAAAGGGACTTTAGGGGGGAAATACAGATTAAGGAGATAAAGAGACAGGTTTAGGACTTTCCAAAAAGGTCTTTCTTTCTCTCTTCTCTTCTCTGATCTGCGGCTTGCTGAGGGCCCAACTCTGTTCTTGCTTACACTGGCATATCCTGATCAAAATCACAGAGTAAGGAGAATAGGGGATCAGCAAGTGTGTTTTACTGTGAATGGCAGTCCAAATTGGCCCTGTGTTCTTAACTGTGCATATGGACCCCTGTCCATCTGTGTGATCTGTACCAGGGTGTGCACACTAGGCTGGCTTCAGTGTTCTTCCAGCGCTCAGGCTTCTATAATCACAGCACAATTAGTGTTAATTGGCTGTGACATAAGAACCAAGGATTTCCTAGGTGGTGCCTTTCCGTGGACTCACTAAAAGCAAGAGCTTGATGCTGCAAACTCTTACACACATGACCAGCCCTTGCTCATGCAAATAGGCCCTTTGACTTCACTCCCAAGTGTAAAGGCTACTGGCATGAGTAATCCAACTGTTGTGTGATTATGGTAGAGAATCACAGTGTTGCTTTCTTCTAGCACTGGACAAGGAGTTTTATTTGCATAGAATCTCTCTCTGCTTCTCTGACTAGAACCTCCCTCCTGCCTGGATTTAAACAAACAGTACACCTATCCTCACAATGCTCCAAATGAGTGAATGTGCTTTCCTGTATCATCACCCTCTTTTCTTCAGAGACTAGAAACCAGAGCAAAGTCCTATTGATGCCCTGATAAAGAGAGTGGGACTCCAAAAAAGCTTGCCCATGTTACTGTTATGTAGACTAATCAAGGGATAGCCCACTACAACCTCTTCTGGTTCTTTATTCGCTGTCCACAGCCCTAACAGAGTTACCATAACTCCATCTTGCAACATTGTGAAATACAAACGTGAATAGAGATGCAGAGACAGATGATGAGAGCCATAGAACACTGGAAGTGGCCATCTTGCCCCCTAGTTCTCAATTTTCCTCACCCAGAACCCCAAAATCACCCCAGTCTCATAATTCTTTTGCAGCCACAAAGGATGATGGGGTTAAGTTTGCAGCAAGAAACCATGGTGTTGGGCAGATGGTCCTTAGGCTCCTGGTGCTGGTGCTGGAGGCAGGGTAGTGAGTCAGGGGCTTGGCGAAGGGCTGGTGGACAAGCTTGAGGTGTTAGGTTTGGTGAATGGCATTTGATGGAAGAAATGGCTGGGATTTCTAGTCTCTCCCAGGTCAATGTAGGATTGCTGTCTGGTGTGCATCTTCTAGTGCTTTAGCTATTCTAGTTTTTAAATGTCCCAAGCAATGGTTCTTCCTGCACTCTCCCTGTATTATACAGAAACAGGTAGAGATGTGTGTGTGTATATATATTTGCCTGTCCTATTAACTGGTAGAGATCATTATAATGGATGAACTCTGGATGATATAGCTGTGTTCTATGGGGACAGAGCAGAGCTGTGTCACATGCCTCTTTCTAGGAAACTAGAAATTCTCCTTTTGGAGGACTGTACATGGGTGGTTCATGCATTTTGCACATAAGAGCAGGTGCAGAACATTGCATATACATTCAGCAGCTGGATCCAGACCAGCTCAGTGTTGCATGTATGTCCCTTGGGATGTATAAACATCGAATGTATGTTTCGTGGTGGGCTACAGAGCTGTGTTGCGTTGAGGAGCTCACAAATGGTTACAGAGCAATGTCTCCCTAAAGGATAGATGCCTGCTCACACCATAAGGACCATCTTTTTGTTCTGTGTTTGTATAGCACCTACCACGATGGAGTCCTGGTCTATGTCTGGGGCTCCTGGACACTACTGCAATACAAATAAAATAATACAGAGCCGTGTTGCATGCATCGTACATGACAGGATGGACACTGAGCAGCACTTCATGTGCAGAGACTAGATGGACACAGAGCAGTCCTGTGTGCCTATATGTGGGGTATAGGCAGGGCAGCACGGCTTGGTGTGGGCCCAGCCAGGATGGTGTGGGGTGGTGAGACCACAGGAAGGGACTGCTACCTCCTCTGTGGATGATCTGTCAGCTGATTATCAAGAATGGTAGAACAGTCAAATATTTTCCTCTGATCACACTTCCTGCCTCCTGATTGCATAGGCTTTTTAATCTCTGCTTCATCTCCAGCTCTTTCCAGGGCTCTGGAGGTTGCTTTTCAGCAGAGGACTTTCTGGTTTGATCATTGTTTCAGGGTTCCTCTCCCAGGACACTCTGTCCCCAGGTCGTTTGTCTTCCAGTCTTCAAATTAATTTTCTTCCCCCAGCAAGAGCACCCTGGGCCACGCCTCAGCCCCCCCCTCTACCACCGAGCTTGTGCCTACAATGCTGCGTGTCAGAGATAAGAACTAATCTGTGTTTATGGGCTCTTGCAGGCTGGAGTCTGTGTGTGGAAATCAGCTCTGTTCAAATAGTTGTGGGGGGAGAAAGCGCAGCACACGGTTTAAGCTGCTGTTGGATGTGTTTCACGGGCCTTATCCTGCGAGTTGCTGAGCACTCTCAGCACCGGCGGAATTCCTTGAGACTTGAGCACTTGGCAGCAGCCTCTGGACAGGAAAAGAATCCACAAACAAAATTAAAGTTAATTGAAAATATAAAAGGGAGGGAAAAATCTGACTGCCCCTGATTCCAGCAACTGTCTATTTTCTCTCTCCTTAGGTGGATGCTGGAGACTGGTGTCTTGTGTCTTACCTAAACAACTAGTGGGATATTTATTTTTTCCTCTTCCTTCCCGTTTTTCTCATATTTATCTCTCTTGTAACCTTCCTGTCACTTTCCTTCTGCCTGGTCAGATAACTAATGTGTTTGCTGCATGTTTCACTGAGTGTACTGCATAGAGGACAGCGAGTTATAAAACAGGGCTGTTTGCAACACACTTAGCTATGGTGTCTTATTAGTGCATCTGTGTGTTTGCAGCGCATTGACTTGTCCCCTCTGGCATGTCTTTCAGCTAAACCTTACCGTGATGCCAAGGCTTAAGATCATGTAGGATAGGATGGGGAGTAGACAGAGCCATGAAGCAACAGGGAGGAAGGGAAAAGAAAGACAGGAAAAGAGAGAATGAGGAAATTGGGGAGTGGGGACACGGAGGAAGGCGAGGGAGATTGTTTTTGTCTCTTGAGGTTTTTTCCCACCAAGTCCCGCAGTCTCGGTCCAGTGTGGCTGAAACATCTGCTGCTGAGAGGGGAATAGTAAACCAGTTGTTGTGCAAATACAATAAAACGGGATGTCTCTCTGTCCCTGGAATTCTTGCCAAGCTGCACAGAGCCATCTTCCATCAGCGCTGGTTAATCAGTGACTATTTGGTTGGTAGCCCTGAGTGCCTGTTAGCTGCTTTCATCTCAGGGCCATGGGGAGAGGACTGAGGACAACATTTTCTTCAGCAACTTCCCAGCTGACATCTGTGCTTCACCCAGGCAATGTGCTGGGGGCATCTTTATGGCTTTCAGGATAGTACAGCTGCCTGCCCCCATTCCACATGCAGATGCTCTTGGTGATGGGGGTCATCACTGAGTCTCCCATTTTACGACAGTGCCATGAGCAGACAGGAAAGCGCATCACCTTGTCAGCGATGCAAGTGGCTTCTGTAATGGGGAGCAAAGAGGCAGTTTGCTTGGGAAGTTTATCTTGCAAAGGAGGTGAGCGCCAGCCTCCTACTTCCCCATCCTGCCCCGGATCATTTCAACAAGGATGGAATTCTGCATCTCTCCTTCTTCCACATGGAAAACCAGGTGCATCCTCCCAAGACACCCTGATGGGTAGTCCAAACACATACACACACACACACTCCTGGATGTGTCTCTCCCTCTCCCCCTCCCATTTTGTAGATTTTATGCGGAGCTGGGTTTCGGCTTGAATCGCTGTCATGCACCCAAGGATATGGAACAAAAGGATCCCCCATTAACTAGGATGCTGCTGAGCAGCCTGAGGCCTAGGAGGGGAGCACTTAGCTAAGCGCCTCCTTTGCTAATAGAGGATCACATTTAGCATTTGTCTCCCTCCAGCCCCCCCCAAACTGTGCCCACACCTCACTCCATTGTTACCCAACCTGGCCTTCAGAGGGAGGGAGTAGGTGTAGCAAGGGCTTTGGTCTAACTCCTACTCAGACTGAAGGACAGTGCTGAGTGCTTGGCCTCCCTGGGACCCACACACAGTCTCCTCTAGGCACTGCAGCCTTGCAGGCCCAGCCCTGCGCTGCTAAGCCTAGGAAGAGAAGCCTGTGGGGCAACCGGCTAATGGTTAAAGACATTGTTAGAGGATTTGGTGGAGCTAGTGCGCTAGCCTTTCTCCTCTGGAGATGTGGGTTCAGATGCTACTTGGGCCTCCCGGTAGAGGAGTTGCTGATCGCAGCTGAGCTCCCAGGAGACATTTTTCCACATTACAAACCCAGCGACAGTGGCAGCCTCCCCGCAAGAGGGGCCCCGGGCTGGAATAGCTGGGCTGGGTCAGGTCAGAATAGCCTTGCTTTGGCAAAGCCATGTTGGAGTCCAGGCCTGGAAGAACGGGGGCCGGGGGGATGCAGCAATTTTGGACTGAGTCCAGGGAGAGGCCTAGCACAGGCAGAGCTGCATTTGGGAGCTCGCGCTAGCTCTCTGCTTGGCAGGAGCCTTCTCCTCTGCTGCTTGTGCCCAATGTGACAGCTTCCTTGTCACTGTCTGCACCCACTCTCCAGCTCTTGTCAGATCTCATCTAGAAACACGTCCCTTCTCCCTTGCCTACATCCCTGAAATTCGGGTCTCCTTTTACATATGCCTACCGCTTATCTGCCTTCAAGCCTTCCCTAAATCGCTCCCATCTATAACAGTCACCAAACAGTTTATTTTGGATAAGGAAATATGAGAATTTGGCTTACACCGCCAAAGAGCGACCTTTCCAATCACACTGAAAATCTGGTTGCCGGGCGCCATTTCATCATACTCTGTGTGGCAGGGCCAGATCTTCAGCTGGTGTGAATTGGTGGAGCTCCATTGACTTCAGTGAGCCATGCCACTTTACACTAGCTGAGCATCTGGACCTTTGTTTTTAAAGAAAGCTGTAGTTTTCATTCTCTTGACATGTTTATCACTGTGTGACTGAGCCAGTTATTTCTGTGGGTCCCCTCTGCCACTGTCAGGGCTGAGAGGATGTGATTGTCTCTCATTAAAATCAGGTGTGAGGCATTCTTGCAGCGACACTGTATGTCGAAAGGGAAAAAAACTCCAGAGTGACTTTCCTTGAACGGTGAGTTGCTGTTGTGTTTTATGCACCACTTCCTACACAGTGGGATTTTCCTCCGGTAATTTATGGCTCCATGTGCGTTTGCCTTGTCAGAACTTCTTCTGGAGATAAACAATTGTTTGTGTCAGTTCATCGAAACCTCAACCCTCTGCACAGTCCAAAATATGCTAGCTACTGTTTTGCTCTGGGTCATTTTGACCCTGGGTCCTCGTAAGAGTCTTTCTAGTCCCAAGACTGGGAATCCCTCACTATAATTTACTCAGTTATAGGAGTACTTGTGGCACCTTAGAGACTAACAGATTTATTAGTCTCTAAGGTGCCACAAGTCCTCCTGTTCTTTTTGCGGATACAGACTAACACGGCTGCTACTCTGAAATCAGTTATAGGGCATTTCATTTCTCTACTCTAGGTGCTTATGTGGCTCACATAACTAACACCGGAGTCCGTCCCAAGTCTTGGTGGATTTATCTTTAAAACACCTCCACCGCGCACAAAAGTATTATTATTATTCCCACTTTACAGATGGGGAACCTATGCACAGAGCAATTAAATGACTTGCCCATTGTCACAGTGCAGCGCTGGCCCTTCAAGAGGGCAGCAGGTCGGTGACCACCTCATGCCCCATAAGACTGAAGAGACATAAGACTTGGGCCCTAGAGGGAAGGAAAGCGGGAGAGTCAGGTGCAGCTGAAGGCTGCCTGAGAGTCCAAGAGCTAGGAAGCAGCAAGGAAGTGCTGGCAGGAGTTGCTTAGGACTGGAGAGAGCTCCAGGAAACCCAGTAGAAAGAGCTGAGTTTGGATGGGAGCTGTAATGAAGGTGTTCGTGAGAACTGAGCAAAGCAGGGGATTCCACATGTGCAGAAGGCTCAGGTAGTGGCCCCTTGGAAAAGGGAAAATCCAGCTATATCGAGAGTAGCTGAGCCTTGAAGCAAAAGGGCTACTGAAGGAGAGTGGATCCCCTGAGCAGGGGTAGGACTCACAGGCAGGGAGGTCCAGAATACTGCTGGAGGAGGAGCCATACAGACCTGAGTGAAGGGCTGCAAGGAGACTGGTCACGCTCTGTCTGGCAGAGGGGCCTGGAGAGTGGGGTCCTGGATCAGGGACCAAAGGAACAGGAAACAAAATGCTGCTATTGACTCCGGGTGGGTGACTTGGAGGTGATGTCCCGGGAAAAAGGAATGGAAAATGCTGCTGTATTTGCATATGCTTGTTGTGGGAGCTAGAGAATGGTTTTACTGCAAGGCTTTGAGGGAGTGACTGCACTGATGTATAGCAGTAAAGAATGCCCAGAGGTGGGCTTTGTATTGGACACTGAGAATCTATGTTCCTTTCATGGGTGGAAGAAAGGGGAAACTGAGGCAGGCACATCTGTTGTGTCATGGTCTGAGGTAGGAGCATGCCTTATGACACCATGGTTGCACCATCAAAGCTAGGAATTGAAGGCAGATCTCCTCAGTCCCAGGCCAGCATCTTAACGACAAGACCATCTGTCCTCCTCTCTCTTCACCTGGCACTTTATTTTTTTGGCTGGAAAGGCCCATACAGCTTTGGGAAAAATTGAATTTGTGCACCTGTATTGATAGCTTCACCCAATCTCTGTCCATCGAATTCACTGCGTGACCCTCCTTGTGGAACTCTACTGGTGGACAGTACATTTGCCTAACTCCTTTGTACTCCATTTTATCAATCCAAGTAGGTACCAATATGCACTATCTATGGTGTTAAGACATGTGGGTGGGACAAAGAGTTAAGCATATTACGTCCTTTATGTTTTTTATTATTATTGTTATATCGTAGCGTCTAGCAGCCCTAGTCATGGCTCAAGCCCCATTGTGCGAGGTGCTGTACAAACACAGAACAAAAAGACGGTTTCTGCCTCAAAGAGCTTAAAATCTAAGTCTAAGACAAGAGACTTAGAGATGGGGAACTATCAAGAAACAATGAGACAATTTTGGCCAGCAAGGATATTGGCCAGGCAAAGATGAACTTGCTCTGGAAGGAGAAAGGAAACCAATGGACAGATTCCTCTTCTCCTGAAGGGTGTGAAACAGTGTAGGGAGAACAGCAAGATGGGGAGCTGGAGAATTTTATGTTCTCTGCATACTCACAGAAAAGTTAGATACAAATATAAAATACTCTTTTGGCACTGCAACATAATGCTACTTTTATTCTTAGCCTCCAATATGATAACACACAGTAACTAAAACCCCAGAGAGACAAAGCAGGCTGCTCCATAAAGCAAAGAAGTACAATTCACCCCACCTTGCTCTCTGCTGGCTCTCTGCAGACAAACTGATCACACACTTCCCTACGGAGTCTCCTAGCCTGCAAGCAGCATCAGGACCTCCCCACCCCATACACACATTACACACACACATTGTTAAAGTGACAGCTTGCAATTCCCACACAGTCCGCAATATACCACAGAGAGGAAGAGAAATCGCTCCACTGTGCAGTCCATTTTCACACTGCCTCTGAAAGCCTCAGGACAGCGCTGGCTTTCCAGACACATCGAGTGGCTTCTCTTCTCCTTCCCCCTTTCCCCTTCTCTCTTTCTCTCTCTCTCTCTCTCTCTCTCCTGTTACCATTCCGCTCTTCCTTCTCTCTTCATCTTTCCCTTCTGCCTTGTCCCATTTCCCTCCCATCACAGACTCCGTGCTCTCCCCCTGCCACTAGGGGCTAGCACTCTCCTTGCCCTCTTGTCCGTGCTACAAGGGTTTCCCTGAGAGGCTCCCGCGCTGCGCCTGTACGTTGACTTGCTGAGGCCACAAGGGCAAGCTCCTCTCCCCTCAAGCGGATGGATCAGATACGCATCATTCCGGCTCGCATTCCTCTGCTGCTCTCTCCGGGGACCCCCAGGTTGCAGTAGCAGATGGTAGCTGCAGGGGCCCGGTGACCTGGTAAACTGCCATCGGTCACTGCCTTCGAAACCCAGTGAACGCAGAGATCTGTGTTTATTTGTCTAACACAGTAGAATCGGCTCATTTTCTCTAGGCCTGCTCCATTGGCAGGACTCAGTACAGAGGCGTTCATACTTCTATGTCTAGATCATGCAGCTTATTCCCAGGGCAGGGAGCCTCTGTTCCACAGCCAGACTTTCCCTGGCCTGGGAACATTCTGTGAAGTTCAGCAAGGAAATGGGCTTCACAGGTTCATGGTAGCTACGGACACCCCATCTGTGACCTCCTTCTCCTCCAACCTCTGCCACACACACACAGCAGGGATTAAAGGAGGCTGCACATGGCTGTGTATGGGAATGGACTGGAAATGCCCTCTTTCTCCTGAGCGTGCTGTTGATATGTTCCAAAGGACACCAGTATATAGGGAATTGCTGTCACAAAACTGCGATATGGCATCTACCTTCTCCCCCCATCTCTCTTTCCCTCTCCCACCCACCAAACTACATCTCAACCATAAAGGAGGATGTAGCGTCCATAGGCAGATAATCAAAAGGCATTTGTCAAATATTCCAATAAAATGGACGTGTGGGGAACAAGAATGAACCCGTGGTCCTGCTGTGAAACCCTCCAGTGCTAGGTAAAGCACTTGTAGGAACGTAGAGTTGCTCTGTGATATGTAACGATAAGGAGGAGGTCACAGAACTAAACATTGCACAGTGTCTTAAAAGGGAATGGATAATATAGGTAATAAGAATTTTTCATTATTCATGCTAAATAAGGGCTATCAAATCTCATGGTTCAGGGTTTCATCTGAATTTTCCAGCCCCTTCAATGTTCAGAATGGCACAGAGGCATTATGGAGTTATTTTCCTTCCTCTGAAAGATGCTAAGGCAGGAATGTACTAGACCTGATGGACTCACTGTTTGGTCTACTATGACAGCTCCTATGTCCTAATTAGAGCTGGGTGAAGTTTTTCAAATGGAAGCTTTTTTCGCTGAAGAATACAAATTAGAGGCAACCGAAACTCTTTGAGACTTTGTGTTGAATTCACCAGATGGTTTCAGTCGGAGGGGAAAATAGTCCCAAAAAACCGAAACATTTGTGTCAGCGTTTTGAAACGAAACATTTTGATTTTTCGAGTCGAAATGACTCTGCCTTTTGAAATTTGCTTCTGTTTCATTAAAGTTGTTTAACAGGATTAAAAAAAGGTAAAAAGAAAATGAAACATTTTGTTTTGGGGTGAACAAAATGGTTTGTTGGCCCCAAAACTACATTTTTTTTCAACATTTTTCAGTTTGCAAAAAAAAGGTCAACTATTTTGTTTCGGATCCACTCCAGGTGAATTGTGTATGGTTGTTCTGTTTAGCTGGGGAAATGAAAAAGCAATTATCTGCACAGCTCTAGTCCTAATATAAATGCCCTAATTCCGGCAAGATGTGGTAACTGGCGATTCCTTCCATAGGCTCCCCTGGCTTGTTACATCCCTCAGTTGACTCGGTATCATTAGGTTTAGAGTTAGTGTGATAGCAGGGCTTAGAGTCCCATTGTGATCTGCATGCACAGGCCCTATCCCAAAGAGCTCACAATTTAAATAGACAAGACAGACAAAGGGTGGGAGGCACTTGGGTATATGCTGTACGGGCAGCTAGATCCTCTGCTAGCACAACTCAAGACAACACCACTGAAGTCAATAGAGCGACATCCATTTGTGCAAGCTGGGGATCTGGCCCATGGACTTTGCTCTAGGAGTAGATTTCACATAGATCCTGGGCACTGGCTGAAGAAACTGCAGTTTTGAGGAAGAAGGAAAATGGGACACATTCTGGAGCAGGGGAGGCATTGGCATGGGTTCATGGGTCAGTCATATCATTGCCCAGAGATATCATTGAACCCAGGGAGCCAAACCTGAATGGGGCTGCAACTCCATGTGCCAGGTTGCAATGGCACTCTCTCAAATTTGGCCCAGCTGCCCCTCCATCATGACGGAGGGGTGCCTGGCCAAACCTGAGTGGTGCTCTGACCTTTTGCGCCAGGTCACAACCCCCAGAGCGGGATAGGAGCCACCGCTACAGAGTGAGTGCAGGGAAGGTTTGCTCTCCAGTCCCTTCCCCCACCCCTCCGGGGCCTCCCTTCGACAGTGGGCCAGGATTAGGGATGGGAGTGGAGGGAGCTGCTGGGAGTGATCCCTGGACTACAACACAATCTCGTGTGGAAGAAGAGCGTAGCATAGTGCCCCTTTTGAACAGGGAGGTTCTGGAGGGTGTTTTGCAATCCTTGCCTGCTGCATGGAGAGACCTAGGCTGAATTTGGAACATGGCACCAGCATGACGAAGACTGTGCGAAGGGGAGTGATTTTTCCATTGGAACCGAAATGCTCTCATAGCTGCAAGACAGAGGAGCTCAGTGTCTCAGTTTGTTGCTTAATTAATGATAAGGTTTATATGGTTTTCTTTAAAATAAATAAACAAATAAATTCCCCCTCCCTCAGCCTCCCCTGGGCTAGTGTGGTTCTGCAGGCCTGCTGCTTTCCTTCCTCCATCCCCCTCCCCCACAGGACACACTAGCTGGCCGCCCTCCTCTGCAGGCAGATGTGGGCTTCCCCAGGGCCCTAGCCCACATATCAGCATTGTCTGCTGTGGGAAAGGCCAAACCTGCTGCAGCTAGGGCCTGACAATGTTTACAGCTTAGAGGAGGAAATATCCAGTGTCACAGTCAATTCTGTTAGCTTCAGAACAATGGTCCTGCCAGTGCACCACAGCTCCTCGGGAGCTGCACCTTCAACGGATATGAGAAGCACGTCTCCCCTTGCTCTGTCTTTCATAGGTAGGAAGCAGCCAAGTAAATAAACAGCAGCTGCTTGTGGATTGGATATAATTGGATCTCGATAGTCATTTTGCATTCTCAGGGTGGCTCATTATGGCATCCAGGTGGGTAGAACTGAATATAGTGCTCACTGAATATAGAGACTTGGGGACAAACCCAGTGTGAGTCTGAAGTACCTATGGTGGCTGCAATGGAGTTACTCTGGAGTGACCCCAGTGTTACTCAGATCAGGACCTGGCCCTCAGGTTTCTTCTAACAGAGCCATCCCACCAGGTTAGTAGTGGCGTAGAACAAAATCTATTATTTTTTGACAGAGATGGGCCAGACCTACAAAACTGAGACCTGGGTCTTGAATACCCCAAAGTTCAAGAGTGTTTGAGTCCTGGGCTTGAGTTCAGCCCATTGTAGGCAAAGGGCTTGCTAGGAATTTCAGCTCTGGATCTGGAGTCAGAGACTGCCCTGCTCCCCCAGACTGTGTTGGTTTTCCCATCTGGGTGCTTTGGTTCAGGCCTATCTCTAGTTTGCTAGGACTCAAGGTTTCCCATTGCACCTAGTTTCAGGTAGTTAGCCACTGGGAGTGCCGTGACTGCATATTGCAATGCAGTAGCCTTTGTGTGGTTAGCAATGGCCCATGCTGTACATAGCATTGGATGTTAGGATCTATTTTGTAGAGACAATTTATTATCTGATAAAGCCCGCCTTTATTGTGGGAATGGACTCTAAGATATACTAAAAAAGAAAAGGAGTACTTGTGGCACCTTAGAGACTAACCAATTTATTTGAGCATGAGCTTTCGTGAGCTACAGCTCACTTCATCAGATGTTTACCGTGGAAACTGCAGCAGACTTTATATACACACAGAAATCATGAAACAATACCTCCTCCCACCCCACTGTCCTGCTGGTAATAGCTTATCTAAAGTGATCAACAGGTGGGCCATTTCCAGCACAAATCCAGGTTTTCTCAAAACCTGAGAAAACCTGGATTTGTGCTGGAAATGGCCCACCTGTTGATCACTTTAGATAAGCTATTACCAGCAGGACAGTGGGGTGGGAGGAGGTATTGTTTCATGATTTCTGTGTGTATATAAAGTCTGCTGCAGTTTCCACGGTAAACATCTGATGAAGTGAGCTGTAGCTCACGAAAGCTCATGCTCAAATAAATTGGTTAGTCTCTAAGGTGCCACAAGTACTCCTTTTCTTTTTGCGAATACAGACTAACACGGCTGTTCCTCTGAAACCTGTAAGATATACTAGGTATTTTAGACCCTACACAGTGCTTTAGCAGTTCAAGCCCAGAGTTTAGCATCATCAGCTCCTGAGTTCTAATTCTACCACTGTCTATGGCATTGCCCAAGTCATTTATTTCATAGGGTCTCCAACGCTTTTCAAAAAGTGCTATGTGATCTTCAACTTCTTCATGCCCAGCCACCAGCACAGGGTGAGTGTATCACTAAAGGTCAAGTACAGCACCTCCCTGACTGCTGTGCCAGCACTGGGTACCAGCCTAATCCCACTATGGAGCTTGGACACATAAGGCAATCAAGTGGTCCTAAGCGAACTGCAGCAACATGGATTAAAATGGGTTTTAGGGTGGGGATTAGAACCAGTTAATTTGGTGATGGGATTGCACAGTAGCATTTGCTAATGTCCAGTAATCCAAGGTCTCACTCTTATGTGGCTCCTGGAGGTGCAGTGGGTGAACATACAATGCTGCCTCTTGAGGCCTGGGCTCTGGTCCCAAGTGAAAGGAGTTTGGTGGTCTCTATCAAGCCCTGCTCAGTAGATGTTTATCCCCATCGCCATACAGGTTGGTGCCTCCCTTTCAAATGTACAAGAATTCCCCAATCTCACTCTCCAAATTACTTAGACACCTACAGAAAGGGGATTCCCATAAATATGAACAAAGAAAGGCAATTTTCCATCCCACATGCCAGCACTCTCCCTGGGCCTGTACAGAGCCAGCTGTCTCCCAATTCCTCTGCATCTGATCATTCTCCTGTTCCTTCCCCATACCAAGGGGAACCTGGCCCCCACCATAGAGCTGCATACAGGGCTCTGCTGCTGCTGATAGAGCCCTTCCTGGCAAGAGCATGAAGCTGTTCCCCTGACAAGGGCAATGAATCACCCTCTCATTCCAACAGGCTCCCTCTCCATAACACACCTGCCACGCTTTAGTCTGGCCTTCCCCTTGACAAGTTTTTCTCCCTCCCGTTGATAGTGGCTCTTTTCAGCCTCTGTAAAAGGGGCCTATTGGTAGCATGATGGATTGCACCTTATTTCAATATCAATGCGGGGGGACAGACTCTGTGTGGAAGGCCTGAGGCAGCCTGTTTAGCCAAGGTTTGTTAACAGGATCGCCCTCCCACCCTCAGCCCCCCTTCACCACCACCTCTTCCTTTGCACAGAGAAGATGGGAACACAGGGCTGTGACTGATTCCATCTTCTGGAAATCACTTTTCTAACGGCAGGTCAGGGAACAGAAGGGGTGTGTGGGTGTGTGGAGCTGGGGGGAGAGGGGGGGAACTGGGTCTCTTAACAAGATTTACTGAGGATTGTCCAAACTGAGTGCAGGCAGAATGTTAACATCAAGGCCTTGTCTGTGGAGTGTTAAGTCCAAAGGACCCCCACTGTTGCTATGGTTTCTCCTTTTCCTCCGCTGCTTTAAAAAAAAAGAGAAAGATAATCCTTTCTTTTCTCTTAGCCTTTCATCCTTCCCCTTCCAAGTCAGTTGCTTTTAGTTCTCTGTCAAATGCAGCAATCTCTAAAGGAGCCAGAGGGTGCCATAAATTCAGCTCTCTCTGCGTTATCCCACTTAGCCCACCACCCCATTTACCTGGGGCCTTGGTTACTGCACATTGTCCATGGTTTACGGTCCTCAAACTAGGACAGTTCTCAAGAGTGTTCTCCTCCCCCCATCCCCCCCAGTGTCCCTGAGCTAGTGAATGAGGCCAGGAAGAGGGGAATCTTACCATGCAAGCTTCCTCCTCCTATACTGTATATGCAGTCTTCATGCTGTCTCCATGCCAACCTCACTGGAAGGAGATGCATGCTTTCAACGAGACAGAATGGCGGCACATCAAACACGACATTAACATACACGCATGAGAGTGTAACACCGGTCAGTGTGAATTGCGTGTCCTATTCTGTGCTGATCTGCAGACAATTTGAGTCTGTTTCAGCCCCCAGCTACAGAGTTGGGCTGTCTAGCTCTAGCTGCTCTGAATGCTGGAGCCCCTGACTTCACTCCCAGGTGTGTCAGCCAAGATGATGGTCACCACAAGAGCAAGGTGAGAGAAGCTAACCAGTACTAGGATAAGCAGCACCAGCAAGGCATTGAATTCTCTGACCTGTAAGGTCTGAGGCCTGCAGCCACATTAGGACAGCAGCAGCCATGAGCCAAGAGGCAGAAAACCACATCCTTACATTCCATCTAAATTATATCAAAACAATGTGATATGGAGCAGTTAAGAAGGCACCCCTCCTAATAGTACCCACCATCACCAGATAAGCAAGGAATCTCTTAAAATGTTTAAAGAAAACTTCCTTTGATAGCATTCTATCTGGCAAGGAATCGCTTATCAACAGTTATGGGTGTGAAAGATCTACTTCTTTGTTTTTTTACCTTTATGGTCCCTACTTCTCTATTGTTTATCTGTCTGGTTTCTGTCTGGTTTTTTATTGTTTCTGTCTGTTACATAGCTAATTTTGCAAGGTGTAAATCAACTAAGGTGGTGGGGTATGACTGGGTAAAGAATTGTTAGGATTGATCAAAGAATTATTTTGTAAGACTTTGCTAAAATGATTGGTTAAGGTACAGCTAAGCAGGACTCAAGTTTCACTATATAAACTGGGGTTCAAAAGGAAGTTCTTTGGAACCTACTTCAAGGGACAGCCCCAGGATCAGAGCTGCTTGACCTCAACACCCTATCAGCCACACTGTGCCGAAGCTGGAGTCTCCAGATGACCTGATCCTAACTGGCCATCAGGAAACGTTTCTCTGCCTTATTGGGAGTGGTGAGCATTATATGCTTAGCGTGTGATTTCTTTTTTGGTAACTGTTAATAAATAGAGGTTAAGGATATTACTGTGTAAGGCTCTTTCACTGGTAAAGGGCCTCGCAAACCTGCAGAAGAATACTCCCGGAGCCTAAGAACTGAGTATGGGTGGGTACTTAAATTAACCAGATTATACCCTGAGCCCTAGGGAGCTGGGTACAGGTAGGTGCCTTTCACCCCAGGAAAGGGTGGGGGTACCTAAATCAACCGGGTTATGCCTTGAGCCCTAGGAACTGTGTAAAGGTGGGTGCCCTACAGTGTGCAGGTAACAGACCATTGCACAAATGTACAAGTCCATCACAGAGCTGGCTCAGCCTGGGACAGCTGCAGAATCCATCTCAGTGATGCCAATGTCATAGACTCACCATCTTCTTGGCTCACTGGCAGTAGCACTAGACCTGCTGACCTATTGTCTCAGCAGCTTGCCCTAGGCTACAGACAACACAAACACTACAATTTCAGCACCTCTCTCCTGTACCTGGAGGGTACTGGCAGCATGATCTCCGAAAAATCAATGCTACCAACTCCAGCATCTCACTCCCTCAGCAGGGGCTGTCGGCAGTATCGGATCAGAGCCTGAACCAAAAGAACTGAGAACCCCACTGAGTGAAATAATGAAGAGTGTTACTAATTCTGCAGCCACCCATTCCTGGCCTGTAGGACAAACCCCCTTGAGCCACTCAGTCTGACATTACCTCAAGGGGCATTTTGAATCATGTCTATGTCTCTGGAAAACTTAATGAAACCACAAAGCCCAGGAGACTCTTTGTCTCCTCCCTCTCCCCCAACAAGATTTAATTCAGTTTCATGTCACTGGTGAGAGGAAAAGGCAAACAGAGGGGGAGAGAAAGCAGCACAAACTGTAAAAACAGTGAAGGAATCCTCAGCCTCTCAAGAGAGCACAAGAATGGAAATGAGGTTCTAAATTAGGGAAGCACCAAGGGAAAAGTCCTCGTCCCGCCCCCGGCCCGTCTCCCCCTCCTGAGGCTGAGAAGTGAGTCCCTCCAGACAAGGTCAAGATGATCTGAAAATGCTGAGCTGCCAGCTGGCCCTTCTTCATCTGCAATACCTCAAGTTTCTCCCACTAGGGATCCTGTTTTATACTGTATCTCCCATCTCGTCTGCCAGCTAGCCTAGTTTTCTCCTTAGGATTCTGGGTCAAAGGCTGCTCTCAGGTACACTGGGGTAAATCTCCAATAAACCCACTTATGTCTATTGACTCTATTGCCTTAAGCAGATTTCAGTGGAGTTGCTCCAAATTTACACCAGAGTAACTGAGATCAGGATCTGGCTGATAAAACCTTGCCTGTAGAATCTCACTGTACTAGGGATTTTTTTTTTTTTTTTTTTTTGGTGGCACCAGCACTGGGTTTTGATGCCCCTGAGCATGGTATGGCTGATTTAATCCTATTGAGTTGCTTGGTGTTCCATCCCACGGCACTGAAAGGTCAAACCCACACAACATGGGCTCTTCTCATTCCTGCTTACCAAGGGAGGCAATCCTAACTCACCACCATGGCTGAATCTTCAGGTTTAAGCCCAGTTAGAAGTGAGCCAGCTTGGCTTTCTGGGCCCATTGCTCTTCTCTTTCACACCGGTGGCTTCAGTGGAGTTACTCCTAACCAATGTCAGAGAAGACCTGACCTCATTGCTCCCTGTGGCGGAGGCAGAGCACAGCCAACCAGGCAGGTTACATTTTGCCATTGTGCCCGGGAGCTCACAGTGACTGCACACAGCCCTTTATATTGGTACCTGTTGTAGGTGTGCCTTGTCAGCACCAGTTGTGCCAGCTCCTGGTATGACCTGCCTGGTAGCTCTCCGTAGCTGTATGTTCCCGAGCGCTCCAGGTTCGAGCCATCAGAATTATGCAGCACTGCAGTGTTCCATCACTGTTAAAAAGCACAATGGCCTGAGTGGCATAGGAAGTCCCCACAGTCTGAGAGCGAGACTTGACTTCTGTTCTGCTTAGTAGCAATGCTCCCATGCTCACAAGTGTGTGTACAGGTTATAAGAGGGGATGGGAGCCAGGAAAACTGGGTTCTATTCCTGGCTATAATACTGACTTTCCATGTGACCCTGAGCAAGCAACTTAACAGCCTTGAGACTTGATCACCCATGGGGATAATCATCGTTGAGCTGTTTGTCGTCTCCAAGCCAGTGGCTTTTGATTCTGTGGCAAACACAGAGCTCTCTGGCCAGAGGGTGCCATAAATTCAGCCCCTTGCTGCGTTACCCATGACCCTCTCTATCCCATCCGACTGGGTGCCTTTGCTACAGCACATCTTACCTGGCTTATGGCCCTCAGACTAGGACAGGTCCCAAGAGTCCAGGGCCTGAGCAGCAGAGGGCCAGGGCTGTAACCGCAAGCCTTCAGAAAGGCTAGATCTTTTGGTACCTTCCTAAATCAGATCGTCAGTTGAAAGTCCCCCTGTAATGGCAGGATGCAATAATGATTAGGGTCAAGCGGAGTTTTCCTTTAAAAGCTTCATCTGTCGTAGGTATCTATATGGCCTCCATCATCATAGTGTCTGAGCACCTCACAATCTTTAATGTAGCTATCTTCATGTAGCAGGACAGTGCTACAGCCCACATAAGGAGCTCAGGTACAGCGACATTGTTACTGGCCCAAGATCACACAGGGAGTCTGCAGCAGCCAGCAGAATGGGGAACAACTGAGCCCAGGAACCCCAAACCCCAGGCTAGTGTCCTAACCGCTGACCAGCCTGCTAGCCCTCCTGTCGGGCTGTGACCAGACATGGTGTGAGGGGCTGCAGCACAGAGTGGAACGTGGCTCCTCATCCTGATGTGTTTCCTTGGGGCTGATGAGGTGAAGGCTTTGCTTAGATTGTGTTTGGATTCAGCTTCAAGGTTGGGATTGAGCAAATGTTTGACGATCTGCCAAACTCTTATTTATTATGAAGGAGAGCACTCCGACACCCATTATAAAGCAGAGCCTTGGGGCCGCTGGTGTGAAGGAGAGCAGCTGGGTTAGCAAGGCATTGCACCACTAGGGGAGGAGAGGTTTCTGTGGGTGGGGTCCCTGTGGCGGGCTGTTCATGCCCTGGGGTTACTCTTTATTGCAGTGTCTGACAGACACTGGCAGGTAGAGGCTGGCCAACAGGATCAGCACTGTCTGAAACACAAACAGCACTTCTCCTCTTCAAAAAGGGGAGCTGCAGGGCAGGGATGGGTGAACATGCTGGAGTTTTTCTGACAGCTGTATTTCCTGTGCTTGTGCCAGGTCCCCCACCTCAGTGTTGTTGGCAGCCCCAGACCCCTCCATGCAATCGCTAGGCTAGAGTCTCTCTGCTGCTGTGCTCAGGATGAAGAGCTGGTGTTTGAGTAAAATCTTGGGCACTGCCAGAGATGTACATCCTACCTTGATGTGCAGGCAAGGCCAAGGGAGGTTGCTTCAAGGAGCTGGGATCCCCAGCACTCTGTCCTTAAGCCACAGTCCATAAGATTAGTTGAATGGATTCCACTGGGCACAGGTAATTTAACTGAGGCCAAACAAATTTATGCCACATGCATACTTTCAAATAAAGAGATTACAAGTCCAATTCTGCATTGTCCTGGTGCAACATAAAGGGGGCTTAGAGGGACAGGTTCTCTCTCTCTTGGAATGCCCCATCTGTAGAGACCCTACCAGGGAAACTGGTCTTATGTATTTAGTCTAAATGTAATCCTTTTTCTGTTTAACCCAGGCTCCTAAACCATGTTTCTCGCAGCAGCATCCCAGCTCAGTTTGCATGTACAGCAAAACTGTGTTGCACTAGATTGTACTAAGCACTTGAAGGACTTCTAGCAAATTCTGGTACTACGCAAAAACCAAGAAAATAATGACAGAACTGAAGCATCTCATAGAGAATTCTGTAATATTTTCCTGGATACTTTTGTGGCATGAAGGTTGTGGTTAATTAAACAGCTCTCTCCATGGCAACAAGGCTGGAATATGAGTGCTTATTTTCATTTACAGTGGAAGCCGTAGTTTTAAGATTAACTGTGAATCAACCCCCTTGCCCCCCGGCCCCACACACAAAATTTCTGTGGTATTTTCTACAGCAGGAGAGTGAAGAAAAAGTCTCTTGTCATTCCAGCTGCCTATTAGTATTCAAACTCCTTCTCTGTTTTTATTCAGCTGCGTTTCAAACCAGGCATCAAACAAGCCTCAGACTATTATGTGATGAAAGCTTTTCCTGTGAAGAAAGCTGCTTGGATCTGCCTTGTGTTTTCCAGTACATCTCCCTAATGAGGCATACAGACAAGTTAAAACAGGCGAATTTCAACAGGGCCCAGGAGGAGGATGCTGGAGGATTCACCATCCGGCCAACCTGCTGTCTTCCCCTGCCCCGAACAGCACTGACTGAATCCTGAGATGATCGTTTCATTTCCACTGATCAAATTAGTGGCACCATCACCTATTTGTACCTGCCTGGCTCACGCCCACCGGGCTCTGTTGTAAAGATGGGCAGAAGGGATTTCACACAGCTGGGGCTGAGGCTGGGGGTCGGGTGGGGAAGGGTGCCAGGAGAAGAGAAAAGGGGGTATTGCTAAGCCTGAGGCTGAGGGAGTGGTATCAACAGTGCTCTCGCTGAGGGTGGCGGGCAGCAGCGCATTGCTGCTAATGTAGGTTAAAAGGAGCTTAGAGGAGAGAGCTGGGTTCCATTCCTGACTCTGCCGGCTACACGCTATGGGCCTGCTCCCTTCCCCAATCTATGTACAGAGGTCACCCAGGGATCTGCACATGGGGCAGGGGCTCAGACACCTATACTGCACGGTGCCCCTTCCTGGGATGAGCATGGGGTGGGAATTTTGCCTGTGTAAGGACTGCAGGATTTGTCTCTATAGGCACAGGAGGGTACAGTATGGTTAGTATTGGGATGTAGTGCAAAGCCCAGCCCTGTACACAGAGCATAGAATCATAGAGTATCAGGGTTGGAAGGGACCCCAGAAGGTCATCTAGTCCAACCCCCTGCTCAAAGCAGGACCAATTCCCAGTTAAATCATCCCAGCCAGGGCTTTGTCAAGCCTGACCTTAAAAACCTCTAAGGAAGGAGATTCTACCACCTCCCTAGGTAACGCATTCCAGTGATTCACCACCCTCTTAGTGAAAAAGTTTTTCCTGATATCCAATCTAAACCTCCCCCACTGCAACTTGAGACCATTACTCCTCGTTCTGTCATCTGCTACCATTGAGAACAGTCTAGAGCCATCCTCTTTGGAACCCCCTTTCAGGTAGTTGAAAGCAGCTATCAAATCCCCCCTCATTCTTCTCTTCTGCAGGCTAAACAATCCCAGCTCCCTCAGCCTCTCCTCATAACTCATGTGTTCCAGTCCCCTAATCATTTTTGTTGCCCTTCGCTGGACTCTCTCCAATTTATCCACATCCTTCTTGAAGTGTGGGGCCCAAAACTGGACACAGTACTCCAGATGAGGCCTCACCAATGTCGAATAGAGGGGAACGATCACGTCCCTCGATCTGCTCGCTATGCCCCTACTTATACATCCCAAAATGCCATGTGTTCGGAGCAGTGTTCGGAGGTCCATGCTTTCATTTAAAAGCAAACCACATTGTCTCTTGTCCTTATGGTTGTAAAGAGAACCTTGCAAACATGCCATGAATGCAAACCAATGCAGTGATGTCTGCCTGAGTCTGCAGACAGCCTGAAACAATAGCTCTCAGACAAGTGCAAACTGCCCCATTAGTCTCAAATGGGTGTTAATCCTGAAACCTAAAGATGTTACTCAACATGGCAACATTGTTAACTACTTCACTGCTGATCATTTTCGGAGAAACACCCAGCTAGTCTGTTTATGCCACAATTCCAGATTGCCTCCTATTACTCCAGAAACTCCAGCTGCCCCTACCCGGCTGCCAAACCTTCCAGCTTCCCCCAGAACAACTTCTCCAGTGTAGCGGCGTGCTGCCAATACAAACATCTATGGCACTGAAAACTGAAACCATGGGGCCAGCACAAAACAAATTGCATGTAACCTCACAATAAATAAGCCAGGGGGCGCTGTGCTGAGTGTGTGATTCATTTTCACCTCTAATTAATTAAACACATCCATTTTCAAAATTCAGATGAAGGTATTGTGGCAATTCCAGTCAGCCCAGAAGCTGGGGCCCCACCAAAGCAGTCAGCTACAACTTGGCAGGGAGTAGACAGGGCCTTGACAACAAGATGTAGTCACTAAAACCCAGCAGAACTGGTGAATTTGCAGCAGAAAGGAGAGGGTGGGACCTGACAGCCCTTAGATAGGAGGTTGTTCCAGGCATGAAGACTGGCAATGGAAGCAAAAGGAGCTCTAGGAAGAGGGCTGGGGCAGAGCTGGAGGTGGCAGACGGAGAACAGAGCCCGGGGCAGGGTTATGAGATGCCTTGGAGAGCAGAATGGACTCCCAGCAGGTCACTTAACACGCAGTTTCTGAAAGCACTTGCTTACATTGGGTGTCCAGCTTGAGACTCCCTGGGGCCTAATTCTGAGCACTCACAGCTCCCATTGACTTTGACTGAGTTTGGGGGACTCAGCACCTTTGACACTCAGACCCCCAGTGTGTCAACCTGGGCACCCAGAAACTGTGGCACTCCAGCTCAGTGGCCAGTCGTTGAACACGTTGGCCTTGCCCTCTCTGGGCCACAGTGTCCATGCCCTTGAGTAAGGCTCTCGTGAGGCACTGTCATATCAGTAATGGAAGGTGTGCGTGGGCAGAGGAAGCTCCCTGGAGCTTCAGGATAAGAAACTCCTGACCTTATTTCTCAGTGATTGCTCCTCTTCCTTCTTCCGTGGAGATCTCGGCTCCGTGTTTCCACTTGAGAGGTTAAAGTCTGAATCGGCCAGGCAAGAACTGGGGAGGGGGACAGCCCAGAGAGAATACATCCCATTGTTTTATCTTGAATGCAGGCCATGTGTTCTACTAATACCCTATTCACTGCCAACAAGCCCACCACAAGCTGCATATTCGGTTTTAGATTAGTGCAGCTATCAGGACACATTTAGATATGGACGATTTCCTCTGCAGTCACCGCAGTAGGGGAACAGACTGTGGGAAAACACTTCCCTGGAACTAGTCCTTTTCTTGCCCAGCTTTGCCCAATCCCGGAGCCAGTGCCGTTTGCTAATCGGATTCCCACAACACCAAGCTAGATAGAAGGGAGATCATGTGACTCTCCAGGAGGCACATGTCTGCTGGAGAACTGTGTGGGAACCAGCAGCATGGAAGGAGCCGGCAGAAAGGGTGAGATTTTTCAGGGTTCAGTAGTCAAGGCCTTTTCAAACAGGACACTGAGCCTGACAGGCTCACATCCCACCTGTAAGATCTCCTGGAGTGAGACTTGGGACGGCAAAGGCCTTGGAGGGCCTGTATTATCTGGTGAAAAGGAATTTAGAGGGGAAAGAAGTGAAAGGGACAGAGTAATAGAGCTACTAAAGAGGGCTGCCTGGTTGACTATGGGGCTGCATAATGGGTTTAAAAACTTTTCACCTGTAGGTTGCTGGTTTGAATTCAAACCAGCTCAGGAGCAGTCAGAAGTTTCATGAGTTGTGACATGAGTTGGGGGTCCCAGCTGTACGTGTCTCCTGCCCCTAAATGAAACACACTGGCGCCTCTGGCACAAAAGAAAAAAACCGAAACCTTCTTGCCTACCACAGTCAATAATGATAGCGCATATAATTAACTAGTCCTCATTATACCCTCATCAGACAGGTTTCAGAGTAACAGCCGTGTTAGTCTGTATTCGCAAAAAGAAAAGGAGGACTTGCGGCACCTTAGAGACTAACCAATTTATTTGAGCATGAGCTTTCGTGAGCTACAGCTCACTTCATCGGATGCATACCGTGGAAACTGCAGCAGACTTTATATATATACAGAGAATATGAAACAATACCTCCTCCCACCCCACTGTCCTGCTGGTAATAGCTTATCTAAAGTGATCATCAGGTGGGCCATTTCCAGCACAAATCCAGGTTTTCTCACCCTCCACCCCCCCACAGAAATTGCTTTGTTGCAAGGATAAGTTCCTGGGTTAGTGGTTCTGTTGTGTGGTATGTGGTTGTTGGTGAGTATTTGCTTCAGGTTGCGGGGCTGTCTGTAGGCAAGGACTGGCCTGTCTCCCAAGATTTGTGAGAGTGTTGGGTCATCCTTTAGGATAGGTTGTAGATCCTTAATAATGCGTTGGAGGGGTTTTAGTTGGGGGCTGAAGGTGACGGCTAGTGGCGTTCTGTTATTTTCTTTGTTAGGCCTGTCCTGTAGTAGGTAACTTCTGGGAACTCTTCTGGCTCTATCAATCTGTTTCTTTACTTCTGCAGGTGGGTATTGTAGTTGTAAGAAAGCTTGACAGAGATCTTGTAGGTGTTTGTCTCTGTCTGAGGGGTTGGAGCAAAGGCGGTTGTATCGCAGAGCTTGGCTGTAGACGATGGATCGTGTGGTGTGGTCAGGGTGAAAGCTGGAGGCATGCAGGAAGGAATAGCGGTCAGTAGGTTTCCGGTATAGGGTGGTGTTTATGTGACCATTGTTTATTAGCACTGTAGTGTCCAGGAAGTGGATCTCTTGTGTGGACTGGACCAGGCTGAGGTTGGTGGTGGGATGGAAATTGTTGAAATCATGGTGGAATTCCTCAAGGGCTTCTTTTCCATGGGTCCAGATGATGAAGATGTCATCAATATAGCGCAAGTAGAGTAGGGGCTTTAGGGGACGAGAGCTGAGGAAGCGTTGTTCTAAATCAGCCATAAAAATGTTGGCATACTGTGGGGCCATGCGGGTACCCATAGCAGTGCCGCTGATCTGAAGGTATACATTGTCTCCAAATGTGAAATAGTTATGGGTAAGGACAAAGTCACTGTGTCCTCATCAGACAGGCACTTTAGTGGTATTATGCTCACTTTGCTGATGGAGGGGGGCGGAACTGAGACACAACAAGGTTAAGTGTCTTGCTCAAATCTATTCAGCTCATTGGTGGCACAGCGAACATTCAATCTCAGGAGTTCTGGTTCCAAGTCACATAATCAGTCCACAAGACCCTGCTGTCTTTTGCTGCATCTACAAGGGCTACTGGATATGTATGCTTAGTACGCACCAGATACATCTTTTGTAATATATGCTTGGGACGGTAATATATGTGTGTTGAACAGTAAGCTAGCCCCAACCTTAACTATTGTGAACCAGTAATATCAGTTTGATAGGACACAGCTACTTGCTATGTACTGAAGATCTGCTTTGCAGGGGAACAGTTGTTTGCTACTTCAGGCTGTATAAAGTAACACTGCCATGCTGTTAGTCTCTAAGGTGCCACACGTACTCCTTTTCTCTTTCTGCTGTTCAGTGTTCATCTCAGGTAAGGGAGCTCCTAGGGCAGCAGGTAAAGAGACGATCCTGGTGAATGTAGATTTACAAGTGAAACTAACCAATTCTGTAAACCCTTGCTCCCAGGAGTAGCTTCTACTCATGCAAGTAGCACTGATGAAGTCAATGGGCTTGATTTCCCCATGCCTTACTTTGTATTATCATTTCCACCTGTGCAACGTAGCGGTAACATGCGATGGCATCAGAACAGTAGCATTTTATGCAGGTGTAAATGGCTCCATAAGGGGCAAGGCCATGGAGAATCAAACCCAGTGGGATGGCAGGATCTGGCCCTGTAAGAGGAGAGGGAGTCCCTTGCAGTGGTTTGTAGAGGTCAGTCATCGTGCGCGGTGACAGAAGCACAGGGACACAAGGAGACAGAGGCAGCTCCTTTGTATCACAGGGAGACATTCCATCAAGCTGGGATTTTCACATAGCCCTTCAAATTCTTTGCTGGCCCAGATAGAGTCCCCTCTGTCCCCCAGGCAGCAGGCAGGCAGCTGACATGTTCAGTGTGTGTTTGTGTCTGGCAGGTGCTTGTCGGAGAGACAGCGGATGTGAAAGGTCACAGAGAAAAACTCCGATCCAGAGTGTGGGTCCTTGGGGAAATCAGATGAGGCCAAATCAGCGCCCAGCGCCCCCACGCCAGACTTCATTGTTTCCAACTCTCACTAATTGGAGCAGAGCTGCTGGCTGTACTCTCTAGCATAGGGGGTGACCCTGAACAATAGGCAGAGATGGTAACAAGCAGACAGATTGGGCTGGACACCAAAGCAGCAGAGAAATTGCCACAACACTCAGGCTCATCTCCTCCCCTATCAGATCTGAAACTCCTGGCATCATAATCCTAGTTGCATTTCCAGGTTCTATGATGCAGCTATGCAGAGGAGGGGAAATAGCTCCCTTTCCAATTCATCAGGACTTGGCGGGTCTCAAGGTGCCCGGAATGCTAACTGATTTGCCATGTATGGTTGCAGCAGGGCCTCCCACCTCTCACTCACCCCAGCTGTGTCCAAATTCAGACGTTAAAGGGCGCTGTGCCATGTACTGGCTCTCTTTGAGCGAGTGCCTCCCGACGGGCTTCACAGCTGCTTACGAATTGCACACAGACGCTATGGGCACTATTAGTGGGGCGTTCTAAATGGCTTTTCCTGCCATTCAAGTGAAGGGGCCTGTTTCTGGAGCTGGAGGCGGAAGGTTCTGGTCCTGCCTCCCTCACACCATTTGCTGATTTTGCTGCAGAATTCCTGAATAAAGGCCTGGACAGAAGGAGCTGCACCAGCTCTCAGAAATCACGCTATGTGGGGGAGTAGGAGTGAGTCAGCTTTATTTTTTAGTGGGCCACCACCAAAGTGAAATCCCATGTTACAATGCCCCTTTCTCACTTTCCTCCATCTTCTGCTGTACTGTATTAGCTGTAGATCCTTTTCCCCTCTTGAATAATTGGGCTCCTGTATCATGGCCCAGTGGTTCCGTCAAATGAATGAGAGTCACTAATAATGATGCCTTGTAGGGCCATAGCACCTTCAATCTGAAGAGCCCACAATGGGCTTAGCCTCACGCTGAGGTAGGGGATTAGTATTCTCCACATTTTATAAGTGGGGAAACTGAGGCACAGAGCGGTTAAGTGACTGGCCCACGGTCATGCTGGAAGTCTGTGGCACAACCATGAATATAAGGCAGGTCTCTCGCCTCCCAGGCCTGTGCCTTAACAAGGCCCTCCTTCCTCTCTGGGCATGATATTAAGGATGGCTGTGAACCCACATGCAGAGAGCAGTGGCAGTGAAGAGGTTAATGTGCACGTGGTGGGGAAGGGAGCGTTCCCATGAACTGGGTCCCGGGTTTCTTCAGCCCCCTTAGCAAATCAGAGCATCTGGTCTTAGGACTCATTACTGTTTAAGCAGCCCTTCCCCCAACCCGCTGGTACTGTACACGGGAGCCTGGGAACCCTGTGCATCTGCCCCGAGCAGATGGGCTCGTCCTCCTTCCATGTGGCATGATGCGGGGAGGCTCTGGTGGTGCGTTTTAACTGACGCTGAACTAAGGCCTTTGTTAAGAGATTCCACAGGAGACGCTGCTGGGCCTGACCTGGGAGAGGTGGGGAGGCCTCAAACCTCCATTTTAAAAGGACCTTTCAAAGGATATTTTTAAAAGCCCTTTGGGCACCGCACTGCCCCAGTGGGGTGAGCTCCCTTCTCAGCCCTGCTGCCAGCTGCTCCAGCCACTGCATATTCATGCATCTGACTTATCATGCTTGTGCTTGTCACAGTCTCTTTTCCGTGTGGTTAACAGTCTTGTAAATCACAGCTATGGTGTCTGGAAATGTTCAGATCCTGTGACTCTGGCTACAAAGAGCTGAGATCCTGGCTCTGAAATGTGGACATGCCCAGCAGGTTCTAGATAAAACCCTGTCATCGGAGGGGGCAGGGCACCCCTCAGACTCTTCTGGAGACGCTGGCCCCTGCCCTCAGGTTGCTCTGCAGCCTCCCACTGCAGCCTCCCACCCCCAAGTAGCTCTTAGCCCAGTCCTGTCATCTGATTCCTCTGAGAAAAGCCTGTTCCCCGTGAGCTCACTCCCTTGGGCATGTCTTAGACACACGGAACTGCCTGCTCCCTTGGCCGTGTGAGTATGGTCCGTGCATGTGGACAAAGGTCTCCGATGTGATGCTGCAGAAAGATGTATGGCATGCTGGTTCATTGCTGGAAGTGGAACTGGAGCTGAACTCATCGGATCTCAGCCAGGGTGACTCCTGGATGTTATAGAAGGAGTCTCTTTGCTGTAAAGGGAGGCTCCTTGGTTGGTAGCCTCTAGAAAGGCAGTATGTCACAGCAAGGCATCACCATGATGTTCCTATTCACTGCAGCGTTAATCAAGCATGTGTTTACTATACATTGCATGGTGTTCTTAAGCGTCTTTACTCCGGACCGGACCAGACCAGACAACATAACCCTGCAAAACCTCTGAGTTCATCTCTGTCTTTTGTGCGGAGCCTTGCTATGAGACACTAAAGAGTCGATAAAGCCTTGTGCCTCTGGGAACAGGTGACAGCGGATGGATCACTTGATGATTACCTGTTCTGTTCATTCCCTCTGAAGCACCTGGCATTGGCCACTGTCAGAAGACAGGCTACTGGGCTAGATGGGCCTTTGGTCTGACGCAGTATGGCCGTTCTTATGTTATGTTCAAACACGTGCCGTTTCATGCCCCATTACTCAAGACTCCCCCTGCTTTCTAATGAAGATGACACACTGGCTGGCTCCCTAGGTAGCAGGTAGTTCAGCCCCTCATGGAAAACAAGATGTAAAAATTACCTTTCATGGCTGCAGCCTCCCACCCCCAAGTAGCTCTTAGATACAGCTGACTCTTGGTCCTTTGTAAGAAGCATTTCCAGCATGCAAAGGAAACAAACAAGGTCCCATTTGCACGTCGCCTTTCATCAGCATGCTCCCTCATGCCCCTTCATTGGCTTTTTTCCCCGGGATTGCTCACAGTTCCCAGCATACATTCCTCTTGCCCAATACCTCCCAGGGGATTGGAACACACCAGTGTTCTGGGCCAGCTCCCTTCTGCATCCAGTCTAATTAAGAACTGACCGGTCCCATTGTCCCAGCATTCCAGAGCCTTGTACAGCAGCTCTCCCAAAGGCGACTTGACAAAGGAGCCGGTGTAATTTGCAAGAGGCCCTCTGGCTGATTAACAATAACATGGCAGCACTTTCAGCTTTGATGGGGTTGGGGCACAAGGGAGAATTCCAGGCCAACACAAAGAATTTGCGACAAAAGGTACAAATTCATTCCCAGCATCTTCCCCAGAGTTGAACCTCAGTCAAGCAGGAAGGGCTAGCTGTCTCTTGAAGCCGGAGAATAAGCTATTTTCTTATCTTCCTCTAGAGAGAGATTCAAGCTTCCTTATTTATCCAGATCTGGGCTTTCAATTGCTAACAAAATAGCTGTGAGCCTCCTCCCCGGCAGCTGCAACGTAATTATTATTACCAGAGATTTAAGCAAATCCCCACTGTCTCTGTGCAGAGTAAACCACTCTGTCACCAATTCTCCTTGTGAGAACGGGCAGCTCTGTGACAAGCTAAGTTTTGCTTTTTCCATGTCCCCGTTGCATTGTCTTACTTGCAGTTGGTGCATTATAGTGGCGGGCACCAGGCTGTGATGCTAACCTTCTTTCTTTTTCTCCACCTATTGTGAATATGCTTTTAAAAAAAATCCTAAACAACACTGAGTCTGAATTTGGTGGTCATAAAGGGTGTCAGATTGGCAGACCTGGAGACCTGCTGTCCTCTCTCTATACAAGGGGGACATCAGCCAGGCAAGTCACCCCTATATATGAGCACACCAATGTGCTTCACACCTGAACTGGGGGGGCCCTGGAGGGCTGAGACAGAAGCTCCTCTTCCATGTGCTGAGCAAATGTCATGGTTTGCCAATGTGGACACCTGTCCGCTAGAAACAAAGGCGAAGAGGAAACTCACTTCATGTACCTCACTGCACAGCCACCAAATGCTTCTTTGGGTCCGTTTGTCATTTCAGTTCAGTTCAACAATCCAAAATGTTTCCGCCTGTGTCAATGGCACCCAGAATGGAAAGTTTCATTTTTATTTTTCCCAATGGAAAACTGAGACATTTTGGTGAAATCCAAATTTCCACCCCCCCCCCCAGAAAACTTCAATTTTTTAGAAACTATTTTCCATCAAAAAACCATTTTGGTGGAAATTCCTGACCAGCTCTTCTCGTTAGCAATCTTTAGCCACCCAGTTCCACCCTCTGCCTCTTCCTTTTTCCTGGCATTTCCCTCTGCTTGTGGTTAAACACATTCCGTGCCATTGCTCATTCTGGAGCTGTGATACAGGGAAATACTCAGCCCTTTTCCTTTGTGTTTGCAGAGACTGATCTTCTTCCCGCTGGCCTCCCCGGTGCCAGTCCCTGCATCTCTCCCTAATATCCAGCCCACCTCCCTTTCATGTCAAGCACTTTTGTCCAAACTCCTTTCTTGCTTTGAGTTTCTCTCTGTTTAGGAAACAGCTTCTTCCTTGGGTCCCTTTCCCAAGTGTGAAGAAAGTTCACTGGAATCAGTGGTTCTGCCAATAACCCTTCCTCATCAGGTCTCCTTGCTTCCAGTGTGAATAGCTTTAGCAGGCATTACAGTAGGAACAGCTATCATCCTCCACTTGCAGTGTGTTTTTTCCTACCTTGGCTCTATTATATCCCAAAGGGAGGACATTGCTAGCCCAGTCCCTCCTCTGAAAGTCTGTTTGCCGGAAGATGGGATCCGTTTTCCAGATGTGTTGGAGGGAAGTGGCTTTATCCAGGGACCTGCCCATTGGGCGCGTATACATGTCTCTGCCAAGGAGCCTTTTTCTTGCACTGAGGATGCGTCAGCACAGCCGCTGGCCCAGTTTGCATGAGTCAGGACCAGCTCCCAAACCCCTGTGTCAGGTCAACATCTGCCCTCTGACCGCGCACTCACACGCTTCCCAAGGCGAGTTGGCAGCTGTGAGCAGGAGGCACTTCTGAGCCTAAAAGAGCAGCTTCGTATGGAGCAGAACCACAAGCGTCTTCCAGTCTCTTCCCCTGCAATGTTCCAGAATAGGGTAGAAGTGCAGATTGATCTACCCCTTTCTACTAGCATAGGAATGATGGCCCCAGGGATGGGATTGCAGACCCTCTAAGCCATGATAACTCATTCAGAGCTATCACTCCTGGAAGACAATAGTGCCAGGAGAGAAGTCCCACTGGGAACCTGCTCCCTCCCCAAAGTGTGTGTACGTGCTCCCCCACTAAGCCTGCATGTGGCTCAAAATGCTTAATTCACCAAATTCCCACTCTGGGTCCTGTACTGACAGAAAAGTGTTCCTGGGTGTGAGGTGTATGGGCGCAGGGAGACTATCTGATCATTCTTGAAGATACAGCAACACTCCAGCTTGGCCTGAATAAATGAGAGGAGAGTAGTGTGAACTGTAACAAGGGTAAGTGCAATTGGAAAGGAGAACCATGGTGATAAGAACAGCATGGGGAACTCATTGGCTAACAGCTGTGATGCAGAAACAGCTCTGGGAGAAAGGCTGATGGGAAAAGAAAGCTGGGTGTTCAGTGTGATTCTGTGGCTAAAAAGGCAAATGCAGTCTGGGGACATAGAATCATAGAATCATAGAATATCAGGGTTGGAAGGAACCCCAGAAGGTCATCTAGTCCAACCCCCCGCTCGAAGCAGGACCAATTCCCAGTTAAATCATCCCAGCCAGGGCTTTGTCAAGCCTGACCTTAAAAACCTCTAAGGAAGGAGATTCTACCACCTCCCTAGGTAACGCATTCCAGTGTTTCACCACCCTCTTAGTGAAAAAGTTTTTCCTAATATCCAATCTAAACCTCCCCCACATATAAACAGGTTCCTCATATACAAGAAAGTAACTTTCCCCTCTTAGACAGAACCAGTTAGGCCACAGATAGCGAACTGCATATACTCTGGGGCGCTGGGTTATAGAGGGGAGAAGCTGGGGAAGATGCCAAGAAGAACAGCCAGGATGGCAAAAGGTTTGGTGAGTGTAGGCTATGCAGAACGATTAAGGCTCTGATCATCCAGATACTTGAACACATGTTTAACTGTAAGCACATGGGTAGTCCCACGAACGTCAAGCTAAGCATGTGCTTAAATGCTGGGCTGGATCAGAGCCAATGGGAAATAAATATGTGACTGACACCCTGGGAGGCAGGACCCTGGGAGAGCCATACCCTTCCCTTTATGGGGTTAGTAGGGCCACTGTCAGCCGTAGAGTCCCCAGCCTCCCAGGGCCATGGTAGCGCAAAGGGTAAAATGTTGTCCCCCAGGCGTTCTCTTCCCCCTTACGAAACTCTGCTGGGCTGAGCATCCTCAAACCCGACATTGGCTTGTGGAGTATCATTATTTCCCTTTTGATAAGCAAACACAGACAGAATGTGTCTACGGCAGGCTCGCTCTGGGTGTGTGCATGCGCTGGATGTGTTTGCATGTGGCATTGTGTCCGTGCATGCATGGGTGCTGGGGGTGCTGCCGCACCCCCGGGCTGGAAGTGGGTCTCATTTTATACAAGATTTACAGTTTGGTTCAATGGCTCTCAACACCCCCACTCTACAAATTGGTCCATGCATGTGTACATAACTGTCTGAATCTGTTTGAATCTGTGTGTCTGCTATTCCCAGCAGGAGAGTGAGTTTGTGTGTGTATGGGGGTGGGGGGGGGTGAAAAAACCTGGATTTGTGCAGGAAATGGCCCACCTTGATTATCATGCACATTGTGTAGAGAGTGGTCACTTTGGATGGGCTATTACCAGCAGGAGAGTGAGTTTGTGTGGGGGGGGGGGGTGAGAAAACCTGGATTTGTGCAGGAAATGGCCCACTTTGATTATCATGCACATTGTGTAGAGAGTTGTCACTTTGGATGGGCTATTACCAGCAGGAGAGTGAGTTTGTGTGTGGGGGGGGGGGGGGTGAGAAAACCTGGATTTGTGCTGGAAATGGCCCAACTTGATGATCACTTTAGATAAGCTATTACCAGCAGGACAGTGGGGTGGGAGGAGGTATTGTTTCATATTCTCTGTGTGTATATAAAGTCTGCTGCAGTTTCCACGGTATGCATCCGATGAAGTGAGCTGTAGCTCACGAAAGCTCATGCTCAAATAAACTGGTTAGTCTCTAAGGTGCCACAAGTACTCCTTTGCTTTATACAGAAAAGCAAGCAGGAAGAAGCAGATGTTGGTACATCTCTACGTTTCTAGTGTGTGGGGGGAGAGCGACAGGCCATCTGGGTTAAAGGAAGAGAGTTATCTCTGGCAAAGTAAAGATGCTGATGCCATTCTCCATTGTCCTAACCATCCAATCAAAACCGGTACCTACATTCCCACAGCTGCCATACAATGGAGACACGGCAAGTTTCTCTGGGGATAAAACCTAATCTGAGAGATACTGAGACTGGGAAAGCTCTTCCTAAAAAAGCCGCAGTGAAAAGTCACCGGGTGCCCTGCGCCAGCCGATACCCGATATACTTGCCTGAGGTATTATTCCTGTCAGGCAGGCATTGTCTGCGCTGGCTCCCCTGAATGTTACACTTGTTTCCAAATGCCAGGGGAGGACAATGGGGCGGGGAAAGGTTGGGAGGACGCAAGGCCCTGGTAAGCTCTGTCTCTCCAGACCTGAAAGTCAGCATCAAAGGAGAAAAGTAAAATGCCGGTGAGGGGAGAGGAAGAGGGGGAGGTGAGGAAGTGCGAAGAGGAAAAAACCTGTGGTTGTGACATGCCACAGTGAAACTGGGTCACAGCTCTAGCGACACGCAGAAGGGACACGGTGTTCTTTGGGGTGGCCGTGGTGTACGTCTTCCCCACCAGCTGTTTGACCCCAGCTGTGGGCTAGGTGGGCTACCCTGTCTGCATGTAAGGGAAGGGGAAATACATGAGTGCGGTTATCAGCGGCTGCCAAAAGAGGAAGAACAAGTCTGCATTCACTTCTCTTTGCTGCTACCGCCTTTCAGAGCTGCCTTATGCCTGCTTGCTACTGCCCTGTTTAAAGACACCCGGTTCTGGCTTTGAACCCCCCCTTATTCAGGTCTGGTTTGGGACCTAAGGCTGCTGATGTGTCTTTGTGACTCCTGGGATGTTCCTGGAGGAGCTCAATGCAGGCCAACCCCCCTAGAGGTCCTTGTGCAGACAGCCTGCCATTGCCCCCTTCCTTTTGTAAGTCACAGAATACAGCCGATTTGCACACTGGGCATGGCAGTGAAAGGGTTAATCCACCTACAGCCCCATTTCTCCAGCACTGCTGTACTTCTATTTCTGTTTTGTTTGGTAGGGGGGCCCTGCAAATACATGCATTTAGGGAGTGACAACAAGAATTTTTGCTATAAACTGAGGACTTATCAGTTGAAGGTGACAGAGGAGAAGAAAGGCCTGGGTGACTTAATGACTTATCAGTATTAGCTGATCATAGGATAACTATGAGCTGCCCAAGTGATGCAACTGCGAAAAAGGCTAAAGCAATCCTCGGATGCATCAGGAGAGGTATTTCCAGTAGCAATAGTGAAGTGTTAGTCCCATTGTACAAAGCACTGGTGAGACCTCATCTGGAATACTGTGTGCAATTCTGGTCTCCCATGTTTAAGAAAATGAATCCAAACTGGAACAGCTGCAGAGAAGGGCTACTAGGAGGATCCAATGAATGGAAGATCTACCTTATGAGAGGAGACTCAAGAAGCTTGGCTTGTCTAGCCTAACCGAAAGAAGGCTAAGGGGAGATTGCTCTGTATGAATACATCAGAGGGATAAATACTAGGGAGGGAGAGGAGTTATTTAAGTTAAGTGCCAATGTGGGCACAAGAACAAATGGCTAAAAACTGGCCATCAACAAGTTTAGGTTTGAAATTAGACAAAGGTTTGTATCAGAGGAGTGAAGGTCTGGAACAGCCTTCCAAGGGGAGCAGTGGGGACAAAAAAAAAAAACCTAGCTGCCTTCAAGACTGAGCGGGATAAGTTTATGGAGGGAATGGTATGATGGGACTGCCTGCAATGACATGTAGCCAGTCTGCAACTGCTAGCAGCAAACATCTCCAACGACCGCTGATGGGATGCTAAAAGGGAAGGGCTCTGAGTTACTACAGAGAATTATTTCCCAGGTATTGGCCTGGTGGGTTTTGCTCACATGCTCAGGGTTTAACTGATCACCATATCTGGGTCCATATCTGGGATGGGAAGGAATTTTCCCATGGGTCAGATTGGCAGAGACCGGGGGAGCGGGGGAGGCTCCGTCTTCTGCAGCATGAGACACGGGTCATTTGCAGGTTTAAACTAGTGTAAATGGTGGAGTCTCTGTAATTTGAAGTCTTTAAACCATGATTTGAGAACTTCAGTAACTCAGCCAAAGGCTAGGGGTCTATTACAGGAGTGGGTGGGTGAGGTTCTGTGGCTTGCGATGTACAGGAGGTCAGACTAGATGATCACATTCTGACCTTAAAGTCTCCTCGCTCTTCTTAGTGAGGAGTGACTCCCCCTGAAGGTACAATGCAGTGTATACAAAATCATGTATAGTGGTGCCTCTCTTTGGGATGGTCGTGGATGATCACCCTCCACAGCTAATGGGCTGAAATGTGTAACTCTGGGTGCATAGCAGGTTGGAACTGCGAAGGCAGGGATTTGTAATGGGGTGCTTGGTCAGGAATGATCCCCTGGACTAGCTAACAGCCTAGGAGTGCAGAGAGGGCTCTCTGTGGGTGTAGGCATGACAGGCCGAATCTGCATGAAGAGGAGTGTTTCTAAATGTTTGCACTGGCCTGGATGAAGGGAATAGGAAGGCAGATGATAGCAATACACAGGAGACATCTTAGATAAGGCATCCTCACAGGGCTCAGCAATGGGCTACAAGATTAGACCAGTGGCTTGAGAGTAATGAGTCACAGCAGGTTTCTTTGGATCTGTTACTGAGCAAACATTCTTCACCCAGCAGCCAGAGAGGAAATAAAGGACAGCTCGCCACAGTGACTCAGAAAGGGTTTACAGGATTCTCCATGGGCACAGGTTTACCTTCTATCTCCCTCTCCTGACTTCCTGCCAACCTCAGTTTTCCAACCCTACCCAGGCATAGTGCATGTGGAGCTGTCAGTTCTGCTTCCCTCATAATGCCTGGACATAAGCAGGGGAAAATCTGCTTTTCCTTCTCAGTCCTCCTATTCCAGTCTAGTCCTTGCTCAGGGGAGTGCTTTAACCCTTACACCTCTCGTACGCCTTGGTTTCTCTTCCGTTCACTCCTTCCTTAGTCCCTAGGGAGGGATCTGTGATTAGCTAAATGAGTCATGTGGACTGGTGACTCATTTGGCTGGTCAGTCTCTCTCTTGAGTCCTCTCATGGACAGACAGATGGTTCTTCCTGTTCCCATGATCCCTGGAGCTTGTATAGTTCCATGTGGAACTTTATCAGAGGCTTTCTGGAAATCCAAACAAACACTTTAACGTGTGCAGCTACTATCAGCTGTGCATCTGCTTCAAACAGCCTTGGAGAATCCAGTCCTCCTCACCTTCCTCTCCTCCGTCCAAGTGGAGAAAAGCAAGTCAGCTCCATGTATCCATTCACACATGGTCCTTTTTACCCCTGCTCTTCTCCCAGTGCTTCCTGGGAAGCAGTGCTGAGCCTGTGACCAGTTCAGCTCAGCCCTTTGCAACAGCATTCAGAAGAGGCAAGAACTAAGGATTTTCTACTAGCTACAGGGCCTGATTCAAAGCTCACTGGAGTCAATGCTGGTCTTTCCACTGATTTCGAGGGCTTTTAAATAACCACTGGGAAAAGTAGCATTCAGTGGAGGGCTCTAGCGATCCATCTAGCACAAGAGGAGGATGAGCAGCAAAGGGTTAATGAAATAGAGGAACAAATCTGATCACGCGGCAATCCGCACAAACAATCATGATGCACACAGTCACCTCCTGCATCTGATTCCTCTTTCTGCAGCTCACTGAAAAAACACATCTCACAGGAAAATGAATGAGTCTTGGGAAGCTCAATCTGGTTTTTAGGCATGTGATCCAAGAGGGATGATGGGTCTAATATAACTGCAAGGAAAAGAGATGGCTGTTCTCTATTGGCTTCATAAGGGGAACTTCTGAAAGGATGCCAAATGCAGAGTAGCAAGCCCCAGGACAAACGCGCTCGGGATGTACTTACCCCATGGAATTCTCTATGGTAGGGAAACTGCCAGTGAGGTAATGGTGGTGCCATTCCAGGATGCTTCCTTAGAAGGGGACCATGATGAATCACTCTTGTGGCTAGAGTGGACTGTGATAGAAAACCCGCGGACTGTGCTGCGACTACTCAACCAGGCGATTGTAGAGCTAAGTGCTGAAACAGCATTGCTGAGCCAAGCATTGGCTGTTACGTTGCTGCTGTTGATGGAAGACTTCCGGCAAAGAAGTGACAACCCCAAAAAGCTTGTCCGTTGCCAAACTGCTTCAGTAACAATCACACAGAAAACTTTGACCCTTCTTGCAAGATCGTTAACATTTATTTTGGCCATCTTATTGGATTTTGTACTTGGGACTTCCGTGTTTACTAATGGCAGTGGAGGTTCAAATGGCCAAAGCGGTAACTCAGAGGACTATGGGACAATAGTGTATTTAGCCTTGCATTTGTGCTTCACACAGAGATTTATGGATGCTTCTTGACTTAGCAGAGCAAGAGCAGTCTGAACATACAACTGCTGCTGATCAGACAACAAGGGCAGAATGCATCCTAACTGCCAACCTTAGATGAATCCAAAATAAATAAAAAACCTGATTCTCTAGAATATCAGGAACCCAAACAAACCATCTGACCCAAACTCATTTGGCTTTAGAATGGATTGGAAACCATCCCACTAGTGAGCCTTGCAGTCCTCAAAGACATTTAGCATAGCAGAAAATGTGATCTCGCCATATGTTGTGGGTCATACTTAAATCCACAGCCAAGATGGCAGCTTGTCTTTCTCAAATTCATTCTATGGTCCATGTTCAGTACTGATATTCATTCAAGAGAAATGGCTGTTTTGAATGGCTTCAAATGCACATTCCCAAGGGTTGAGACCCTCGGTGGCTGTCAATCAGCATCGCTGTACTAAAGTCAGCAGAGCTACAGTTTGACATCAGCTAAGGCTCTGGCTTGTGCTTTCTAAAAGTATAATGTATAAGGGCCTCTATTAATACCGTGTAGCCAAAGCCTGTTTCCATTAAATGGGTTGCTCAACACGGTGTAAGGTCCATATGCAAACTATAAGAATTTACAAGTCAGGGCCACTCACATTTTGGAACCCAGGAAATAGCCTGCACCACCCAATACTTAAAAAAAATGATCAAATCAGCCATAAAGCAAAAAGCACTGATTTCAGTGTAATTACATCAGGGATGAATCTGGCGCCCTCTGTTCATATCAAATATAAATATTGGGCTAATAAGACCTTCACTGCCTGCACATTGCTGAAAAAACAGGACACAGCTTCTGATGTAGCTGAGTGTAAGTGTAACTTGGTCTTCTAGCTATGTTTGGAAAGTCTTCCTACAATATTTCTGCTGTGATGACCTCACTGCTCTTATCAGCCTGCTCTTTTAGAGCTTCCTCTGTCACTGCTGTCTGCCCTTATTTCCTCATGTGTTGGGTAATCACCATAAGCCTCTCTACATTTCTAGAATTCTTGTTTATCTCCTGAACATGTCTCTGGATCTGGAGAGGGCTCATGGCTTCCTATACCCAGTGTTTTGTTCCTCCCTTCACCTTGACACAGAGTACTAAACTCTTTATAGAGGCTCAACAACCCAATAGCAAAAGCAATTTTTGTTTTAATGCTTTTCTTCCCCAGGTCCCTATTGCCCTGTCATCTGTGAAATAGCAGCCTGGTCTAAATAGCTTTGATATTCCTGTGTTACTTCTCCCCAACATCCATCCCCTTTGGGAAGCCTTTTTCTTTTACCAGACCTGGTCTCCCAAGATGGTATGGTCTAGTGTTTCTGCTTCACACAGGGTATTCTCTGCTCAGGAGGCT
Organism: Lepidochelys kempii; assembly: GCF_965140285.1. Taxonomy (NCBI): domain Eukaryota; kingdom Metazoa; phylum Chordata; order Testudines; family Cheloniidae; genus Lepidochelys; species Lepidochelys kempii. The sequence continues at coordinate 11,609,536 of NC_136389.1, read as the reverse complement.
CTGTGAAAGCTGGAATATTTTGAATGTCTCTGACTTTGTTCCCATACCAGCTGCTATTGTTTCTAGGCAAGAATAAACATGGATCCCAAAGGGACACCGAGGGGAAATGAAAATCTCTCCCCCCTCCCCCTATCAGCCCCCCCATTGACCTCCTTTCCAAAAATAATCCCACATGGTTCCCTCACAAAGCAAATTCTTCCTGGATTATATTTTAATATCTGCAAAGCCTCAAGTTTAAAACAAAAACAAATGTGAAAACAGCTTTTGAGTGTCCTTGAAGTGAAAAGAGGAGAAACACCCTCTGTTGCCCTTGAGAGATTGTGCAGGAACCACATGAATGGATTGGATGGCCAGAGTTAACAGGCGTGCGTTCCGCAGACACCAGAAGGGACTGAGACATCAGCAGTTTAAACTGCGAGGACTGGAATGCGGGGCAGCAAACGGACAGAGTATGATGACAGCCATCTTGGGAAGGTTTATCGTCGCTGTTCCTCTATGTTTCTTATTTCTACCTGCTGCTAGCTTGTGCCATTGTGACAGGTCTGCCTGGGGAAGGGTAGACAACGCTTGCGAGTGTCTGAAAGTATCCAGAGCTGCTTGTCCTGTCAGCCCTTGCGAGTTGTAAATTGACCATCATCATCCATTGCAGGAGGTGGTGTGGACCGGAACCAGTGGTTTCCCATCTTTTCTGTAGCGGGAACCTTCCTCCCATCTAGCTGGGATCTAGACAGGATCCCCCCTCCTAGTTAGCAGTAGGGGAAGGGAATGTGACTCTGACCCCCTGTCACCTGTCTGGGACTGCTCCTGGGTTTGCAACCCCCAGGCTGAAAATCCTTCATCTAAACTATTCCAATCCTTCCTTCACACACAGCTCTCCCGCCCAGTCTCCTGACATGAATCTGCCAAGCAGGTATGACTGTGTGTTTTAAGCACAAATCCCTCATGTAAATGCCAAGTATTATTTGGGTGAAATCAAGAAGGAAGTAGTCGGGCCGGGTTTCTCTGCTGCCCTGTTCTCCTGAGTTCTTTGCTGTGAATTCCACATTGATGTTCTTTCTTTCTCTCGTCCAAGTACAATAAGGGGCTTTAACCCAAAGGGAGCTCGGAGTACAGGGAGAATGGGAAAGGCGATGGCTGCCGGCCCTGCTTTTACCTGCAGTTTGTCTTTTTGCCTTTGCTACAGTTTGTGTTTTACGGGACTCTATTCCATACATCCACCTACTGTGGTAAATAGCCACCTGCCCTGGCATGTGCTCACAACTGATGGGCTCAGGCAGCATGTTGTGATGTCTTGCTGTGTTTTTCTGGTTTGCAAGCGGACAAGTGCTGTTACAGAAGGGAAGCCGTGGGAGGATAATGGTATGCTATGATTTCCTCCTGCCTCTTGGCTGCCAGTTTGAATCCAGCCCAGGACAGTAGTGAACAAAGGTTGTTCCTCTCTAATGGCTCTTCAGGTCCCTGCGTGAAAGAATTTGGCTGCCGCTGTCCTGATTCTAGTGGACAGGTGTCCACATCACCTTCATGGTTCACGGGTTGGCAGTTTCAGAAGAGAGGCCAGTGACTGAGGGTGTGTCTCCATGGGGAAATTGAGCGGAGTAGCTATTGTGGGACACTCTACTCCAGAACAATTAGTGCACTTCCAAAGTGAGCTGTAGCTCACAAAAGCTTATGCTCAAATAAATGTGTTAGTCTCTAAGGTGCCACAAGTACTCCTTTTCTATTCTGGAATAATAATAGCTCTTATACGACACTTTTCAGCTACAGATCTCAAAGCGCTTTACAAAGGAGATCAGTATCAGAAGGTGACTTTTATTCCGGAGCAGAGTACCCACCCTTTTATTCTGGAATAGCTATTCCCCCCGTGTAGACAAAGACTCAAAGGAAATAGGAAAAAATGATCCTCTCATCCCTAGCAGCTTTCCCTCTGGCTAAGGATTCAAGCACACAGCGTGGGGAGACTGGCATTGCAGCTGATGGGCCTGGGTAAAGAGGATACTGTATACTCTGTGGATAAAGAGAGAAGAACTTTATTATCAGGAGCTCTCAGTCCAGCCCCTTTCACAGGCACTAAATCCTTTTCCTTCTTACCTTTTTTGGCATATGTAGCCCTGATCAATGGGATTTGAAAGGAAGAATGTTTCTCCCCATTCCCATTTTATGACCACATTTTTTTAACAGTAGTCACTGATTTGGGGTTTGTCCAAGTCTGGGACATCTTGTAGTTAAGGCAATGGACTGGGTAACAGAAGAGCTAGGTTGAATTCCCAGCTCTGCCACAGACACCCTATGTGACCCTGAGAAAGACACTTAATCTCTCTGTGCCTCAGGTCCCCATCTATGAGATGAAGACAATGATACTTCCTTTTTCCCTCTCTTTGTCTGGTTATAACAGAGTGCTCAGCCTTGAGGCTCAGGCCTGAATCCCAGGGCATCGATTACAGCCCTTAGGCCTACTAAAACTGGGAGCTGTCATCGCAGGGCATATGACTAGGAGCACCAGCTGGCCTACAGGAAGCCAGGTATAAGGCTTCCTGCCTCTTAGGCTTGGACAGGAGGCAAGAGAGACCCAGGATTAAGAGATCCTTGGTGCTGGTCTCTCCATATTAGCCAGGAAGGGTGTGGGTCCTCTCCTCACCCAGCTGGGAAAGCCTTGGGTGATTAGACCCCAGTATTTCGAGTTTGTTTGCCCTTGTTTGCAAACAGTGGTGCAAGTAGAAATCATTTCTTGCCGGTACTGCACTCATGGGAGGGACACAAGGGAGGGCACGTGACCTCCCCACGTGACCCTCCATGTGATTCCTCTCTGCCCCGCCCCCAGTCCGGGGCCCCCACGCTCTCTCCGTCCCCTCCGACACCCCCCTTACCTCTCTAAAATTTTACAACTGCATCTGTTAAACAGAGAGCTGCAGTGTAAAATGATGCTTTGGGCCCCTGGTGCCACCTGTACTCCAGGTGTCATTGAGGATCCAGCAGCACCCCAAATTGAAAACTTTGTAAATGAAAGAAGGAAAGGAAGGACAATCACCGCACTTTCCCTTAACACACTAAGCTTCTGCCAGTTTGCCTTTATCTAAGTATTGCTCTCCACCAGGCACTAGGAAAGCAAAGATGCTGCACCATCTGGGTTTGATGGAAAAGAGGCATAGAACTGTGTGTGCCATGGACATCTTGACAGAACTACAGCCCACATTGTTTTATTATTTTCCTCAGCATGACATGGAGGAGGGGCAATCAAAATCAGCCTGTCAGAACATGCATGAGAACTGTCTCTGGACAGATAAGCAATTGATCAAAATCACATTCTCTGATCTCTTGGGGCCAAATCCTGTCCCCATTGAGACCAAAAGGAGTTTTGCTATTGAATTCAATCGGAACAGGCTTTGACATTTGGAGAGGAAAGAACAAAACACTCGAGCAAGGGCTATGTTGCTTATACCACAGGTATCAAAGGTTGCTGACTCATGTGAGAAAGTCAGCAGGCATCTGATCTTTGTCCATTGCAAGGGAGAAATCAGCAATCAATGAGGCTAGAACAGTCTCTGTACCATATCCAACTCATAATTCCATCTGCAAAGGATCAAGGAAATATGAAGGCTCTATATTACCTTAAAGTCTTCAGTCCCTTAGTTAGAATGCTCCCATTAGTATATGTTCATAGACCAGAGGCTAGAGCAGGAAAGAGTCCAGAGCAGGAAAGAGGCAAAATGGAGATGTTTCCAGGCCAGGGCCTTTTAGCTGCTGCCAAGTGCCAAGTAAAGGGAAATCTGTTCTTACTGTGAAAGAGATGTTTGGAGTCACAAGGGCAAGTTACATGTCCCTCACCCCCACCCGTATTCTAGTTAGAACATTCACAAAAAGTCAATTAAGTGTAGTCAGGCATTTTCCAGGGGCCATTGTGAGCTAAGTGTTCCTTAATGGGCCATTCAACTTGACTTGTCCCTTTATGAGCTGGCTAAATACCTTGTGGGCATTACCACAGGAGCAAACGTAGTAAACACAGGTTTCAGAGTAACAGCCGTGTTAGTCTGTATTCGCAAAAAGAAAAGGAGTACTTGTGGCACCTTAGAGACTAACCAATTTATTAGAGCATAAGCTTTCGTGAGCTACAGCTCACTTCCTCAGATGCATATCGTGGAAACTGATATTCATAACTTCAGATGCCAAGATGAATATGCATGCATAGAAATAGCATAATCACGAATACCAGCTATTTCACCTACATGACTATTCCCAAAAGAGATTCTGAAAAATCACACCACGTACCTGAGACCCTGTGTGCCAGCACCATACCCCCTGGAGTTTTGTTATCTGTTATGTAACAACAGAGATGGAGCCAGTGACATGACTCTGTTTAGCTTAAAAGGGCAAGGTTAATTTTTAGCTGTTCAGGTGTGACTGCGCCTTTAATCAGTGAGGGCAGACTGGCTGGCACACATTCAGTTTAATGGGCTTCAGTGTTCCTTTGCAGTTAACTTTTTAATGTTCATAGACCTCGTATGTGCTGAGGTGGTTTAAAGCAAAACACAGGTTTTTAGGTTTGCAAATCTGTGAACATCTGTCTCTTTGAGATTTTATTATTAATTATTATTATTATTATTTTTTTTTTTTTTGCTGGTCTTAATATGAGAGGGTATCCTCTCTGCCCTCTGCTCATGAGATTATGTATGTGTTTGTAGCACTCTTCTGAACACCAGTTGGAAGGAATTTTTTTTCAGTAAGTGTGGACTGATTAGAAGGCATGTAATTTTTTCAGGTTCATACTGATTAACACAAAAAACAATTAGGGCTGTTAAACTTTCTTCAAATTCCATAGAAAATTAAGTTCAGCTATATTTCCCAGTACAGTGATGAAATGGGTGTTTGTATATACAAACATCAACCTGTTTAACTATTCACTTTCCCCCAAAATATGTAGCATTTCAGTATGTTTATATGGAATATGGGAGTTGGGTGAGGAGCCATTTCAGCATATGTATGACTTATTAAAAGACAAATTTTAAGTAGAACTGTATCCTAAACTGCATTATGATATTGTACCCAAACAGTGCATTTCAATGGGAGATTCAACTTCCTTTATAGGATCAGAACAGACTCCTGAAACTCTTACCACAAAAGTGGTCCATAGTCATGCGAATAGTGCCATTGTCTTCAATGGGACTGATCAAATGATTCAGGGTTTACAGGATTAGGTTCCAAGTTTATAAATTGTTCTAGATGAAATTAACAATGCCTGAGCTGTCAGATCAGAAGGAGTGTCATTCGAATAAAGGGGGGCAGATGTGTGATAAGTCTTAGCTCCATTGCTAAGATGAGGGACATATTTTCAGCAAAGTCCTTGACAGATTCCTGAGGCAGCTGGTTTAAGGCCGTCAGTGTCCGGCATTATAATCTTCACTTATATTTCTCTCACCCACAAAGCTGGAAAATGAGGCATTTTTTTTCTTTGTTTTGCTGCTCCAGTTCCAGTTAGCAAAATGCATGTTAGACTAGTTTGGCTGCAAAGAAGAATTCTATGTACACTAGGGACAACACCTGATTCCTGTCAGGCTGCAGAACTGGGCTGACATCAGAATCCAAACATCCTCTGGTCAGTACAAGCAGAGGCATTCTTCTAATGATTTGGACTTGATGTGATGCAGTATGAATGTCATGGATAATTCAGACCAGTGGGGAGAAACAGACTCAAAAACACTGTTTAAACACCTTCTGCTCTGCCCCCCCCACACACACACTTGAGGATTCCTGACCAATTTAACAGCACAATACATATGCTAACAAACTTAAACAAAGCCTTTGTTTAAGTTTGTTAGCATATGCATTGTGCTGTTAAAACCATATAAAGAATGAATGCCCTCCCTAGCCATGTTCTGCTCCTTTAAGGAGCAGAGGGCAGCCGCAGCCCCACCCCACCCCTGGAAGAGGGGGGCACTATCCCGAAGTCTTTCTGGTACCCCTTGCCTCCTAAAAATCTCTTGCCAGTACTGCATACTGTAGAGTACCACCCTACTGTCACTACTGTTTGCAAATAAAGCCAGCCCTGGGGAAAGGGTCTTGGCCTGAACTGGTGTTGGGAGCTTTAGTCTATCTTCCCGGGCCAACAGGCTGGCCCACTGGCTTCCGCTTGTCTGATTAGATTAGAATCTGTTTGGGCCAAGACTGTATCTTACCATGTGTATGTACAGAACCTGGCAAATGGGGTCCCGATCTCAGTTGGACCCGCTAAGTGCTGAAGTGATTTCAACAATACTAGTCCCCAGGGAGCATGCAGAAACATAGCCACCTCAAATCAGTGACCATGGTTTGACATTTTGGCCTAGGAATCTGCAGGTACAAGAGACAATATTCAAGCCCATTTCTTCCAGAGTGTTCCTTCAGCTACTCTTCAAAAAGCATCCATTTTCTGAAGGAATTTTCTGAAAGTTCATCTTGTTGCTGTGTGGATTTGTTCTGAGTTGTGTGTGTTTGGGGCTCAAACTATCCCCTTCCCCAAGGGGCTCTTCCATGCTGAATTAGCTACCATGAGGACATAGGCGCCGACTTCCCCTCTGCCCGGTGGATGCTTGACACCCTCTGCCCCTGGCCTCGCCTCTTCCTGCACCGGCACCGCCCTCACCCCTCTCCCATTCTACCCCTTCCCCAAAGTCCCCACCCCCCCTCGCCTTTTCCCACCCAGCCCCGCCCCCTTCCCGTCCCCATTCCACCCCCTTCCCCCAAGTCCCCGCCCCTGCCCTGCCACTTTGCCTCCTCCCCTGAGCGCGTCACATCCCCGCTCCTCCCCCTCTCTTCCAGAAAGTCCTAAGCGCCGCCAAACAGCTGTTAGGCGGCAGGGGGGCGGGAAACACTGCGGGGGAGGGGGAGGATCAGGGATGCGGCACACTCAGGGGGGAGAAGGAGGCGAGGAGGGGGGAGATTGGCTGCCAGTGGGTGTGGAGCACCTGCTAATTTTTTCCTGTGGGTGCTCCAGCGCCGGAGCACCCACAGAGTCAGCGCCTATGTGTGAGGACATTCCGTAGCTCTGGTGGATTTGAATGGAGAGAAGGACTTGTCATAAAAGACACCGACTGCCCAAGGGCTTTAAACAAATACAGTTTTAATGGTTTCAGAGTGGTAGCTGTGTTAGTCTGAATCAGCAAAAAGAACGAGGCGTCTTCGTAGCACCTTAGAGACTAACAACTTTATTTGGGCATAAGCTTTTGTGGGCTAAACCCACTTCATCAGATGCATGCAGTGGAAAATACAGTAGGAAGATATATATATACAGAGAACATGAAAAAATGGGGGTTGCCGTACCAACTCTAACGAGAGTAATCAATTAAGGTGGGCTATTATCAGCAGGAGAAAAAAAACTTTTGTAGTGATAATCAGGATGGACCATTTCAAACAGTGGACAAGAAAGTGTGAGTAACAGTAAGAGAAAAAATAGCATGGGGAAATAGTTTCTAGTTTGTGTAATGACCCATCCACTCCCAGACTTTAATTCAAACCTAAACTAATGGTGTCCAGTTTGCAAATTAATTCCAGTTCTGCAGTTTCTCATTGGAGTCTGTTTTTGAAGTTTTTTTGTTAAAGAATTGTGACTTCTAGGTCTGAAATTGAGTGACTAGGGAGGTTGAAGTGATCTCCAATTGGTTTTTGAATGTTATAATTCTTGACGTCTGATTTGTGTCCATTTATTCTTTTACGTAGAGACTGTCCAGTTTGGCCAATGTACACGGCAGAGGGGCATTGCTGGCACATGATGGCATATATCACATTGGTAGATGGGCAGGTGAACGAGCCTCTGATATTGTGGCTGATGTGATTAGGTCCTATGATGGTGTCCCCTGAATAGCTATGTGGACAGAGTTGGTAACGGGCTTTGTTGCAAGGATAGGTTCCTGGGTTAGTGTTTTTGCTGTGGGGTGTGTGGTTGCTGGTGAGTATTTGCTTCAGGTTGGGGGGTTGTCTGTCCACTTATCAAGAATTATAACATTCAAAAACCAGTTGGAGAACACTTCAACCTCCCTGGACATTGCATAAACTAAAAACTATTTCCCCATGCTAATTTTTCCCCTACTGTTACTCACACTTTCTTGTCAACTGAAATGGGCCATCCTGATTATCACTACAAACTTTTTTTTTCTCCTGCTGATAATAGCCCACCTTAATTGATTATTCTCGTTAGAGTTGGTATGGCAACTCCCATTTTTTCATGTTCTCTTTATATATATATATATATATATATATCTTCCTACTGTATTTTCCACTGCATGCATCTGATGAAGTGGGTTTAGCCCACGAAAGCTTATGCCCAAATAAATTTGTTAGTCTCTAATGTGCCACAAGTACTCCTCATTCTTTTTACAGTTTTAATGGAGTTTCACAATTGGAACTGAGTACATCTCAACTAGCCAGATCCATGAGCAGCTGTGTTACAATATGTTTCTGTTGAGAAACTATTTCAGTGCATGCCAATATCAGAAGAGCAGATATTGACTTACAAGCATTCAATTTGCATTTATAACGAATTTTTTTTAAAAAAGAGACAGGCAGCAGTACTTTTTCACCCTGGAGCCTTTCTTTGGAATAAATCCCTTTATAATGCAAACAGCATATTTGTGAGTAGACTTGCCTTAAGGAATGGGTATGCTCATTTTAATGACTGTAAGGACTTGCTCACCCTTGCTACAGTACAAATGTGGCAGGGAATTTGCCATCACTTGCACTCACACATAGCCAGAAATGAACATTTTTTCTTACGATTTCCCCAAGGTCATATCCATTGTATTCACTAATGATCATATACACTCAAACATGATCTGTGTTTTGCCTTCCTCTCTTTCTGATAAATGCAAGATCAGCTTCCAGCAAAGTGATACTTAACACACTTCCTACCAGCTCAGTTTCCAGGAAGACTTCCACTTGGTATAGCAGCTCTCAGTGACCCATCGGAGTCTTGGTTTGAATCTTCTTGGCTGTGTTGGCTGTAGGGTTGCCAACCATCCAGGATTGCTCTGGAGTCTCCAGGGATTATAGATTAATCTTTAATTAGAGAATATGCCTTGTGATGAAACCTCCAAGAATACCTCCAACCAAAATTGGCAACCCTACTTGGCTAGTAGGCTGCACACATGGCTGGAACTGTAATTGGCTAAAATGGAGTGTCTGACCACAGGGTAAGTTCCTTTAATGGCCTCAATTATCCAGTCAAGAGACAATAATAAGCAACACGGATATGCCCACTGAGATGCACTCACCCATCTGATCTTGCTTTTATCACCCTTCTTCCAAAGTATACAAACATTCACTGCTGCAGCCAAGTGCTGCAAAATAGGAACATATGCCCTTCCCCCCACCTGTAGGCTCCCTTAGGCCCAGCCTGCGACTTTATCCTCTGATCTGTTCTGCATTGCTAGTTTCAAATGGATAACCTGTTCTTCACCTCCTGTCCTAAACTGCCTCATGACTAGGGTGACCAGATGTCCCGATTTTATGGGGACAGTCCTGATATTTGGGCTTTTTCTTGTGTAGGATCCTGTTACCTCACATCCCCTGTCCTGATTTTTCACACTTTCTATCTAGTCACCCTACTCATAACATTGCTGTGTGGTGTGAAGCCGTTGCTGGGCTTCACTCCAGAGGTGGCTGCATTTTAGTGATGGGCAAAGTGAGTCCTATATACCATATTCCAGAATGTCAGTGGCCCTTGTGGGAGGGTAGGTGGGAAGGAAGGAGCCATCCCCCCCTTCAAAACTTGTTCAAGGGCCACACATGTCACCCCAAAGGAGAAGGAGGAGCCAGCCACAGGTGATACCTCACTAGGTTGCTGAGGGAAGAATTATGCGGCCTGTATAGCATGTGCAATCAATCTGTAAAGTGCATCCAGGTGAAAGGTGCCAGCCAAGCACATATATTATGGAGGTGTCAGTAGCACCACTGTAGTTAAGGTTGCACTGAGGTTTGCATTTAGAGCAGCACCACAATCCTGCTGTGTCACACTTGAATGATTGAGCTTAGTCCCTAGACCTGGCACAATAACGCTGCCTAGGAGAAGAGCTGGCTCTGCACCAGGGGAGATTGCCACAAGGGAGAACCACACAGCAGTTAGTTTTGTTAGGGCAAGGCTAATCTAAAGATTGCCTGTGTGCACCATTGGGAACATTGGCACATGGAAAAGTAGCGGGTTACATGCATGCAAGAGGCACCGAACTGGGAGTGGTAAATCAAGTTTCTCTGGCATAGGCAAGGCAGGCAACTTCTTGCCAACCATAGTAATCCTGGGAGATCACGTGGGGTGAGCTATAAACCCCATGGAAGGAATTCTTTGCTACTGGAGCCACCCTATTTGCCTTTATAAAGAGATACCTTGTAGTGTTGCTGGGTTTCACTCCGAAGATGGCTGCACTTCAATGATGGGCAAATTGATTCCTCTATACTAACTGATTTTTCTGTGCTAGATAACCACACTGACTGGATGCAGGCTTACTGGGGGCCATGGATATTTGGGGGAAGAAGACAGATCTGTCCTTAGGAAGGATAGGAAGGAAAGACAGAGAGTCAAGACAGGTGGGGAGGGATAGTTCAGTGGTTTGAGCATTAGCCTGCTAAACCTAGAGTTGTGAGTTCAATCCTTGAGGGGGCTGTCCATAGGGCTGTCCACGTTCCTTCCCCACTCTGCACTCTAGGGTACAGATGTGGGGACCTGCATGAAAGACCCCCTAAGCTTATTCTTACCAGCTTAGGTTAAAAATTTCCCCGAGGTACAAACTTTGCCTTGTCCTTGAACCCTATGCTGCCACCACCAAGCACGATAAACAAAGAACAGGGAAAGAGCCCACTTGGAGACGTCTTCCCCCAAAATATCCCCCCAAGCCCTACACCCCCTTTCCTGGGGAAGGCTTGATAAAAATCCTCACCAATCTGTACAGACCCAAACCCTTGGATCTTAAGAACAATGAAAAAGCAATCAGGTTCTTAAAAGAAGAATTTTAATTAAAAAAAAGATAAAAGAATCACCTCTGTAAAATCAGGATGGTAAATACCTTACAGGGTAATCAGATTCAAAACATAGAGAATCCCTCTAGGCAAAACCTTTAGTTACACAAAGACACAAAAACAGGAACATACATTCCATCCAGCACAGTTTATTTTGCCAGCCATAAAACAAAAGGAAATCTAATGCATTTCTAGCTAGATTACTTACTAACTAACAGGTTTCAGAGTAGCAGCCATGTTAGTCTGTATCCGCAAAAAGAAAAGGAGTACTTGTGGCCCCTTAGAGACTAACCAATTTATTTGAGCATAAGCTTTCGTGAGCTACAGCTCACTTCATCGGATGCAAACTGTATTTTCCACTGAATGCATCCGATGAAGTGAGCTGTAGCTCACGAAAGCTTATGCTCAAATAAATTGGTTAGACTCTAAGGGGCCACAAGTCTTCCTTTTCTTTTTACTAACTAACAGAAGTTCTGAGACTGCATTCCTGATCTGTTCCTGGCAAAAGCATCACACAGACAGACAGACCCTTTGTTCCTCCCCCTCCAGATGTGAAAGTATCTTGTCTCCTCACTGGTCATTTTGGTCAGGTGCCAGCGAGGTTATCTTAGCTTCTTAACCCTTTACAGGTGAAAGGGTTTTTCCTCTGGCCAGGAGGGATTTTATAGCACTGTGGACAGACAGGTGGTTGCCCTTCCCTTTATTTTTATGACAGGGGCTATTTAGGGATCTGGGGCAAAAATTGGGGATTAGTCCTGCTTTAAGCAGGGAGTTGGACTAGATGACTTCCTGAGGTCCCTTCCAACCCTGATATTCTATGAATAGGAAACCCTGCTTTTGACACCACTCTGCGTGGAGGAGACAAGTGGCTTCTGTAAACTTCCCCAGAAGGTCCTGTGCTTCCACCACAAAAGCAGGAGTGTACACATAGTCAGCGGCATTGCACTGAGTTTGGGAGGACACAGTTCCCCAGTGGTACTGATAAGAAAACCATGTTCTCCTGCAGGGGAGAGGTTGTTAACACCATCCCTTGCCTTGTAGTTTTCCTTGTCAGACACAATCTCTTTTCACCCTCTGTAGATTGGGGCTTTGGCCATAGAGGGTGAAATCTGGCTAAAACTCCCACTGATTCCAACGGAGACAGGATTTCACCCACAGGGCCAAATTTCCTCTGGGTGTAAATTGGCACGGAGGAGCTCCACATATACATCCCATAGGGTACAGAAGCAATTGTGCTTACAGACTACTCCCAGAGCGCCTGGGGACTGCTCTGAGGAAACGCTGGTGCCTGCAAGCTCCGGCTCATCCATCTTCTTACCCTGAGCTCTTTAAAAAAGAAGCACACGCACACTCCAAACATGATGGATTCCAATGCAGCGAAGGTCGAAGTGTCCACGTGCATTAATCTAATGAAGCTGTTTTACAGGAATACCTGCAAGAGGAAGAATATAGTTAAACTTCCAGTTTCCCTAGAAGGTAAGACAAAAATGATGAGCAATTAGAGGAACAGATCCCTTAAACTAAGCCACTTCCTGCACTTCCCTCCTTACCCCATTTCCATGGGGTGATGGAGCCATTATACCTGCTATCTGCTACAGATCAGCATCTGCTAATCACGGACTAAGGTGAAGAATTAAACAGGTTTCAACTGTGTGTTTCCCCCACCATGGTCATCGGGATAGCTGGAAGAAGATGTCTGATCTCTTTCAACTGTTTCTGGTTAGAGGGAGCATGTCTCCTTTTAGCCTCTCCCATTCATAGGCGCTGACTCCATGGGTGCTCTAGGGCTGGAGCACACATGGAGGAAAATTAGTGGGTGCTCTGCACCCACCGGCAGCCAAGCTCCCCTCGCCCCAACTCCTCCTCCTCCCCCCTGAGCGCACTGTGTCCCCGCTCCTCCACCTACCTCCCAGCCACCGCCAAACAGCTGTTTGGCAGCGTAGCAAGCTCTGGGAAGGGTGGGGAGGAGCAGGAACGCAGAATGCTCAGTGGAGGAGGCAGGGAAAAGGCAGGGCTGGGGCGGGGATTTGGGGAAGGAGTTGGAATAGGGGCAGGGAGGGGGCAGAGTTGGGGCAGGAATTTTGGGGAAGGCGTTGGAATGGGGGCGGGGCAGGGGTGGGAAAGGGCAGGGGCAGGGCCTCGTGGAAGGGGTGGAGTGGGAGCGAGGCTGGGGTCTAATGGGGGGTCAAGCGCCCAGGGAAAAGCGAGGAAGTCAGCACCTATGCTCCCATTCCTTCTGTTCTGCAAGGGTTAAGAACTGTCTTGGCACCTCTAACCTCTGCTCTCTCCCACTGTGGCTAAACAGCTTCCATACCACGAAAGTCTAGCATGCTGAAAGGTGCTGTCCCTATCTAGCCAGCTACCTGCCTCAGAGAGTGCCTTGCAGACCAGGTTGGGAGGCTGATGCAGTGTCCCTCTCTCTCTGGTGAGGTGACAAGATTCTGTTCTCGACTCCTAGTTCTACGAGCTCCTTCTATTTTCTGGTGTCACTGTCAGCTTTGAATTTCCAGTTACATTTGAAAATCATGGCTCCAGCCCAGTGCACTGAATGATTTCAGCCAAGCAATTAACAGCAGTGAACGGGGAGCAATTAGCATTCCACGTTGGAATTCATGCATTGTGCCTCTCATTGTATATTGTTGCCTTAAAAGGGGGCCAGCTTGTTGCTAGCAGAGGGAGAGCCCCTACTCACAGAGCAGGGCTGACATTTGTACTGTGTTAGTCATGCTACATGTCAACATTTTTGTGAGCTTTCCAAAATCAGAAATTCTAATGGGCTCTTTTAATCTTGTCTTCCACCCCCCAACTCCCACCCCCTTCACAAAGCAATATCAGCCTCTCTTCTACTCCAGTAAAGAGCTGCCTGAAATCATGCAAAGTCTGAGCAGGTAGATGCCTGTTTAAACTAACACCCGATGAAAAACGAAGTTACTATATGCCCCTTTGGAAAGGGAATGGGGAAGGGGCAGGCAAATTCTGTGGTTTGCAGTGGAGAAGGCTCTTGCTGGGACCACAAGGGAACGGCAGGGGAAAGCTCTGAGCAAATGTCACCTCACCAATTCACCGAATGAATTCACCTATTTTCAGTCCTTTCACAAATCACAAACTGCCCAGCCGGGAACTTGGAAGCCTGGAAGAAGCCGAGAACCATGGGAGCCAGAGAAAAGCCAGTTATCCCAGGGGCCTGGGAGAAGCCAACATTTAGACATAGCTTGTCAAGAGCATAATGAAGCCTCAGTGACATACACGTTGATCCCACTTTGAATGAGGAGTTCCTGCTCAAATGGCACTCGCAACTGTAGAGGCTAGGACTGCCATGGGCGTACCCAGCATCCCTACCTGATCACAGCGCAAAGAGCGGGGACTTTAGAGTGACAACTCAGGAACTCTTGGGCAATCTGGAGTAGAGACCTAGGATTTTCTCAGCTCCCTGCAGCTGTACTGTGCATAAGGAGCAGGCTGGAGGTGCATGTCCCTGTGGGACAGCACTCAGGGGAGAGACACTGAGGCTTATTTCAAAGAGGGAAGAGCTGGGAGTGGGATTCCCATTATTCTTTCAGCCAAGTTCATTCCTGTGCCAACACTAGGGCTGGCATGAGGACTGCAGGGTGACAGTGTGCGCCTCCTCTATCTAGGAGCGGCCAGGGCAGAGGCTTAGGTGTCCCTAACTTCTGCCTCCCACTACCATAGCCCTTATGGGGCTTGTGGTGCAGAACGACCCCAGCCATGCCTCAACTCACTCCTCCCTCTGGCAGTATGCCCCTGTCTTGCCCAGAGTGTTCCCTGCAGCAGGGACTTCTGTAGGGGTGGTGTGTCAGTCCCCTGGGCCAGTGCTGTTCACCAGAGGGAGGGTGGGACTGAATCTGCATGACTTCTATATTGTGTGTCCATGGACTTCTAACCTCCATTCCACACGTGCAACCCCAGTAAAATCAAGGCTGAGGTGAGAACATGACCTGTCCATCTTCTTGGCCTCCTCTTTCTCCTGGAAAGGTTTGAAGAGGCAAAAGTATTTAAAGCATTTAAAGGTTTCAGAGTAGCAGCCGTGTTAGTCTGTATCCGCAAAAAGAAAAGGAGGACTTGTGGCACCTTAGAGACTAACCAATTTATTTGAGTATAAGCTTTCGTGGGTATTTTCCACTGAATGCATCCGATGAAGTGAGCTGTAGTTCACGAAAGCTTATGCGCAGATAAATTGGTTAGACTCTAAGGTGCCACAAGTCCTCCTTTTCTTTTTAAAGCATTTAAGGAGACTCTGGCTTCAGTTCCAGGTCGCTGCAGGGCAGGAGGCTGGAGGTCAGTAGGAGGCGGACACCGGCCTCTCTCTGAAAGAGATGCAGGCAAGTGGCAGAGAAGCGGGCAGGGCAGGTGCCCAGGGGAATGCGTGAATGAGGCCAAAGAGAGAGAGCAGCACTGGTTCATGGAGAGCTCTGGAAAGCAGAAGGGTAATTCTGAATTAG
The DNA here is from genome assembly GCF_965140285.1 of Lepidochelys kempii. Taxonomy (NCBI): domain Eukaryota; kingdom Metazoa; phylum Chordata; order Testudines; family Cheloniidae; genus Lepidochelys; species Lepidochelys kempii. The sequence goes on along the minus strand of NC_136389.1, from coordinate 11,594,102 downwards.
CCCTGGAGATGGAGAGGAAGCCACTGAAAGTGACGAAGGCTGGAGATGCTGCGAGCTGCATTTGGAAACCACATGCAGAAGCTGTGCCCATTCATTACACAGAGATACTGGAAGTGACTGTACCGGGAAAGCATCTCCAGTGACCAGAGCCATTAAATAACCACAGCACACAGCCTGACTCAGTGACTGCACATGGTGGCTGTAGCAAGGAACAAAGTGAATACCCAAAACAGGAACTGCACTGAGTGCAGAACCAACTCTGCCTTCAGTCGCATGCCCAGAAATGAGGGCAGAAGCTGGCCTAGCAACTGCATCATAGATGAATCTACAGGAACATCTGGGCCTTAAAGGAACAGGTGCTGGGGCCCTACAACGTCCTTGCCAGTGGTTGATAAGGGAATTATTATGGCAGGATCCTTGGGACCCAGGCCCAGGGATGGAATGGAGTCCTCCACGTGGCAGTGAGCAGCAGGCAGCATGGGCACAGATGAGCCCGTCTGGCTGGCCACCTGCTCTCTGGGCAGGACCCAGGAAGAACCTTGGGGGCCATAGTGCCCCCCTCCCGCCTTGAGTTTATGTCACATCCTGACAGAAGGGGGAGGGAGAGGGCAGGCAGCCATGGGGCGTCTGTGACTCCCACTCAGCCGGCACATGTGGGTGAAGTGCGGGGGGTTGGGGGGTGAAGTGTGGAGTGTCCAGGGCCAATAGTCTGCTTCCACCTGCACAGCAACCCCGCCTGCTTCCACTTCACCCCTCCCTTATGTCCTGGTCCTGCCCTTCCTGGGCCCATTTGTCCAGGACTCAGGGCTAAGCACTGGCATCAGAAACCTACTCGACGCCATTTCTTCCTAATGCCACCTCTGCCTTGTCTGCTGGGGAACTCATTCCCTGCAGGTTCCCAACCTTAACACTTGCATCCAAAAGTGCGGCATCACCACAAGAGGTTGGTATCCATGCTACAGCACATGCCACCAAATCCTTTAACCCTCTGGGGACTGGTGAAGGTCACCTGGGAACCAGCTGCTTCCTTAGATGTTTATTGTGGAGATGAGCAGGGGTGCAATGAGAGGGAGGAGAAAGGAGTTTGGTCATAGACAGGTGCAGCAGGCTGAGAGGAACAAGAGCCAACATGCCCAAGCTCCCTGCTGGGACCCCTGCCCCCAGCCTGCCTGACCCAGCCTCCCTGTTCCCTCCTCCTGACTCAGCTCTGGAAAAGTAGTAGGGAGGGGAAGAGGTCCGGAGGAGGACCAGGAAGAACTGGAATCCAGGGCTCCCCATTTAGGGAAGTCAGCACTGAATGGAATATCAGGCCATCAAAAGTGAAAGTCTCCCGACTCCCATCACTGGTTAGAAGGCCGATTACTGTCATGACAATAAGGGCATCCTCCACTCTCAGTGCCATAAACTGTGATGTCATCATGCAGCACTTTTGCCCTGCCTTGTACGCCAGCAAATCCATGGCCTAAATGCAGTGTGCAAGCAGAGTTTGTGCCCCTACAGCTCCCTGGGGATGTCTAGTTGGCCTCATTAGTAAATAATTTCAGCAGTTAGTAATAGCAGCGTTTCAATCCGAAATATTCAAAGCCTTGGGCAAGCATTAATTAGGCTGTTCCGCTGGACATTTGTAATTACACTTGATTTACAGATCAGTAAACTGAGGCACAGACTGGCTGGGCGAGTTGGGTATGGTCAGTGGGAGATCTGGGCATCCCTCACTCACAGTGCTGTGCTTTAACCCTAGACCCTTGAAATAGCAGGACAATGTCAGCACTGTGCTGTATGGGATCCTAGGAATTGCTCTAACAGTTCAGATCAACAGTCCACCCAGCCCAGGAGCCTGACTCTGGATGGGCCAGTTCCAGGGGCTGTAGAGGGAAGCGTAAACCCCTATAATGGACACGTAGGCACTACTATAAGCCCATTGGCTTAACATTCTGCAGTTACTTATCAGTGTATGTCCTAAAGCATGGACATTTTAATCCCTTCTCGACATTTACCCTCTTCGGGTAACTGCAGATAGACATGTTATTCAGAAAGGTGGGATTTTCAAAGGAGCTTAAGGGAGTTAGGTGTCCAAGTCCCTCTGAAATCCAATGAGATTTGGGTGCCTAACTCTCAGAAGCTCCTTTGAAAATCCCAGCCTCAATCTCTAATCCCATTCTGAATCGTACTAAGATCTTAGTCTCAGTAATGTCTTGTGGCAGTGAGTCCCACAAGTCCATTAAGCTTTGTGAAATTAACAGTTTTCTTTTAATGGCTTAAAATGTGTGTTGCCTTTTAATTTCACTCTGTCATGGCAATGCTGTGGCCCAGAAGACTCCACCCCCAAAACATGCTCAGCCTCACTTATCTGCTGTCGTCTGGGATAAAAAACTATTGCCAGTGACATGCAATCTGCATGCAGTCTGATGTCTCTCAGTCCTCCAGTCCCATCCTCTCCCAATAGGTATCGCTGCAGGGAATGGTACAGGAAAGCTGGCTCTGTCTAACCCCAGCCTTTTTCGGTGTAGAGAATGCTGAATGCTGAATGAGTGCTGTGTGGAGGGCCATGGATACTCCAGTTCCAGCCTCTCCCAGCAAGAGTCACTGTAGGGAACGGTATAAATGCACAATCCGTGAAAGCTGGATTTGTGATGCCCGTATTGTTCTTGCAGGTGGCTTCCCCTTCCCCCTTCTTTTTTAACTTGAATTATATTTTTAAAATTAAAAATGAGTTTCACCAAGAAAGGAAAGCAGACACGCACACACACACACACTTCTTGTGCTGGCAAAGACCTTGAGGAGCAATTTTGGCCTTGCCTCAGAGAGAGCTGGAGAGCAGCCTTTAATCAGTTGGAGATGTTCTAACACCTTCTTTTCTTCCCCTTTCACCCTATTTAACTTCCCTCCCGCGCCAAAATCAGGCTGAATAGTGAGCATGAGAAACCAGGCCGAGCAGGGATGGCCCTGTGCCCCTCGCTTTCTTTTGGGATCAGCGTTTTGGCGGGACCATTTGTGTTCCCTGAGCCAATCTCCCTCTGCAACAATGAGGGCTCTAATCTCAGGGCAAGGGGGTTGTAAACGTCTCCACACAGAGAAGAATGCGGAGGGGAGTGGGAGGCGGAGAGAAATCATCCCCTCCCACCCCTGCCACCACCAAAGAAAAAAAATTCTTAGACCTGAAGGAGTCACCACGAAATTCCATTCAACTGACAGAAAAGAAATCAAATCCTTTTAAAGAGAGCCCACTTTCACCACAAGAATGCTCCCTGGGCCTTTTGTCCTGCTGCTTTGCTTTCTTACAGTGCTGAGGAAACTGCTCCAATACATTAACCAGTTTAACTTGCTTGTGACCCCCTCTGCCCAACACACAATGAGACTCTTCTGCTTTTTTCCCAACTCCTTTTCAGTAGCTAAATCTCCTGCTGTTCCTCCTCTCGCTGTGTCTTTTGCTCAACCTTTCTCAGGCTTCGTCTTCAGCCTGATGAAATAATAACGCTTTGCATTTCTACAGCGCCTTCCTCCTGGGATCTCAAAGTGCTTTATGACAGGTTTCAGAGTAGCAGCCGTGTTAGTCTGTATTCGCAAAAAGAAAAGGAGGACTAGTGGCAGCTTAGAGACGAACAAATTTATTTGAGCATAAGCTTTCGTGAGCTAGAGCTCCCTTCATCGGATGCATCTGATGAAGTGAGCTGTAGCTCACGAAAGCTTATGCTCAAATAAATTTGTTCGTCTCTAAGGTGCCAGTAGTCCTCCTTTTCTTAAAGCACTTTATGTTGATCTCCCCGCATGAAACCCCTGTGGGGTAAGCATTACCAGCCCCATTAGATGGATGTTTAAAGCTGAGGCCAGCAGGGCCTGAACCCAATTGAGGCCAATGTGACTTGCCCGAGGTTACACATCACATCGGGGCAAAGCTGGAAACAGAACCCAGGAGTCCTGATTGGGCTACAGCAAGAAAGCGGCGATGAGAAGTCAACTAAAATCAAGAGTGGAGAGCACAGAAGGGTAAATATGGTGCCACCATTTTTCTAACAGTGATTAATGCAAAGTCTCTTGTGCTATGAGAAGAAGAAAAAGATCAGTACCCAAGGAGGAAGAAGGATACATCTGGAACTGCATCTCATTGCTACCTTGTACTCCCCTCCTCTGGTTGATGTATCCACCTGTTGTTTCTTGTCTTATACTTAGATTGTAACCGCTCCAGGGCAGCGGACAACTTTTTATGTGTTAGTGTCTAGGCCAGTGAGGCCAGGGCCTCCAAGTGTTGTTGCAGACAAAAATAATAATTAATAATAGAGCGACTAATGTATTCAAGAGGGAGCTTTGAAGCTATGGTCAGCGAAGCATGTAAGTTGTTCAGTGTGTACACGCCAAGCCCAGCATTTCTCTCTGATGATCTGTTCCAGGGGTTCTCAACCTGGGGGGTCAGGATCCCTCAGGGGGTCACATGGTTCTTACATGGGGAGTAGCGAGCTGTCAGCCTCCACCCCAAACCCCTCTTTGCCTCCAGCATTTATAATGGTGTTAAATATATAAAAAGTGTTTTTAATTTATAAGGAAGGGTCGCACTCAGAGGCTTGCTATGTGAAAGGGGTCACCAGTACACAAGTTTGAGAACCACCGATTCTATTCACTTTTACTCTTATGAGTTTATTTGCAATTTTTTTAAATAGTACTGGGAGACTGCAACTTATCCCTCAGGAGCACAACTAACTGCAAAAGCCACCTGCTCAGCAGTCCTGTAGGACAGAGGTCCTCAAACTTGGTGAGACAAAGCAGCACTGGCAAGATGTATTTGTCTTGAGAGGCCTATAGAAAGGAATCGTTGTTTGGATTCAACAGCAGTTAAAAGCCAGACATAGGCCTGCGCAATCAAATATTGGAGCTGGAGTTTAATGTCCCCAAAGTGGGAGGGAATTCAGCCCCAGCTGCTCTGATCCATCTAGCTCACTCTAGGGGTCAGTCACAAATGGGGATCCAAACGGAACAAGAGTTGGGTGGGTTTGAGACAGGGATTTGGTTCAGCCATCTCAAATATAAACCTTGTTTCAGAGTAACAGCCGTGTTAATCTGTATTCGCAAAAAGAAAAGGAGTACTTGTGGCACCTTAGAGACTAACACATTTATTTGAGCATAAGTGTGATGAAGTGAGCTGTAGCTCACGAAAGCTTATGCTCAAATAAATTGGTTAGTCTCTAAGGTGCCACAAGTACTCCTTTTCTTTTTGCAAATATAAACCTGCAGCTCATCAGTTCTGTTCTTGCCCTGCAGTTTTAGGGCAAGAGTGGGCATGCGTTCTGGGGGCTGCATTCTGGCAGCCCAACTTTAGGAGGCAGGCCGAGAAAATCCAGCTCAGAGTGCCTCTCTTTGTTAGGGTTGCCAAGCCTGACTGTGCAGGAGACCCAGGATGTATGGCATCATGCTTGCAAGAACCCAGAAGAAGAAATGCTGACATCATACAGCCCAAATTCCCCTCTCATCCCCAAGAGGTGGTTCCGCTAGATCAGGGCTGGGATACATTGGTGGGGCGGTGAGGGGGTGTGTGAAACTTGCAGTCCTGCTCCCTGTGCTCGACGTGTTTTGAGTATATAGAGGAGAGTCTAGTCTCCAGGGCTGTCTGTCTAGCATGTTTTCCCCGTCAGGACAAGGCAAAAGAAAGGGGCACTACAGACATGCATTTAGCTTATGCAAGACAAATAAGCAATGCTCCTTTCTTCTCCCTTAAGCCATGCATTTAGCTGGCACCTTAGCAATGCTAGCCTCTCCCTGATTACCCAGAGATCACCAAAGAATACGTGGAGACAGGTTAATGCCATTGAATGCCAAACTCCACGGTGGCTGCACAGACATGAACAGGGCAGGAAAGAATTAACTTAGAGCTTATCACCAACACCAGTCTCCTGATTCCAAGGTCTGGATGGTACCATGTTGATCTTGAGATGGGCAAAAGCAGGTGCAGAATGTGGTGGAAGGAGAAGAATCTCCCAGAGGCTGTTCCATCGGGTAGACGTTCCTGAGCTGAGCTGGGGAAACAGGTCCCCTGCCGCAGGCTTGTCTACTGTGGGTGAAGACGGAATCAGAAGAGAGATGCCTGAAAAGGAAGTCTGTGGACATGCAGCTGGAGTTCAACATATTCCCCAGGGAGGGAGGGAACAAGGAAGAAGAAAGCCAGGCATCTCCTCTGCCAGGCAGTTGGCATCAGCTGGCTGACCACTAACCCTCAGTGGAAAGGTTCTATTCTGAATACAGCTGAAACCCCCAGCTATTCCCCTGCAGCAAACAGGGATGGGGACTCCAGTAATCAGTTTACATGGTGCCCTGAAGACTGGGAGCCTTGTCTGGATTTTGCAGTGTTGAGACTCCACAGACTCCTGACACATCGTTCTGAGCCCAGCAGCAGACAAACTCGTTATTGTTGCTGTCATTGTGCAGCGACTGCTGGCATGGACGGCAGGCTGGCAGCCGTGCAGCAGCTGGCCTGCCAGGAACATGAACATCTGTCTGCAGCGCTGATCCCCAGCCACTTCCGAGACCTCGAGAATGGATGAGCAGCTGGCTGAGGAGAAAGTACATTTCCTCCTGTTTGGCTCCTTCAGAAAGGGGCTCTGTCTTTATTCAGGATCTCGCCTATGGTGTTTTTCAGCAGCCTCTTGACGGGAGGTTTCTGTGCAATCAGCTCAGAGACCCAAAAAATTCATCAAAACCCCAAGCTGCAGAAATAATGTTTAGTCATGAGTTTGGGATTCGGTAACTCTATTTGTTTGGTTTGATGTCTATTAAAATAAGACTTCTTTGAGGGTTTTTTTGATGGCTCCCTCCTCAGACTCTCTCAGTGCCATATAAAACAAACCCATGTCTAAAGGCTTCCTGTGCATCTCCTACACCAGGAACATGATTAAAGGGTTGACCAGAGCAATGTATATCATAAATATGGGAAAATGCAAACAGTCCTGCTTGCCTTGGAAAATATTCTCCCTGCCTTCATCTCTGTTGGTATCAGTAGCATTGTTTATACAGCATCAGAGCTGAACATGGCATCTGACAGTAGTAAAACAGCGAACGGGACAAGGTCCATTCCCCACAGAGCTGTAGTCCATTATTATTTGTATTATGGTACTGCCTACAGACCCCAGGCAAACTTAGTCCCCTTGTGCTCGGCTCAGTGGAAATACACTGAGAAACAATCCCATGTACCCAGCCAACACCCTAGTCACTCAAAGATCTCAAAGAGCTTCACCAAGAAGGATCAGCACCGTTGTCCAGATGGGGAACTGAAAGCACATAGCTGCATTGGAATATGTTTGCTAAAATGTCCCACCATCTCAGCTTCACTGTGTATGCAGAGTCCCAGGTGGCAGCTGGTGTTCTAAGCACCAGGTCACCTATCCTTGCTTAGAGCAGGAGAACATCACATGGTTAAAATGCCAGTGGGCACCTTCTATGCTAGCTCTCCTACAGTAAAGTGGAGCTGAGGCAGTGGGGAATCACAGCAAATATCCTAGTACAGGCAGGACCCACAGAGGTTAACTTGTGAATTTTCCCAGGCTCCCAGAGACAAGAATGGGAACAAATCCCAAATCTCCTGATTCTCAGTTTGATCAATATGAGATAAGTGATGTTTGGGGGATAGGGGGGGTTAGTACTACCAGCCTTAGAAGAGGCTGGTGAGAAACTTTACAGTATGAATTGAGTATGTGATCTGGGTGGTCCGCTTCATGGTAACCTCTTGAATACAGTTGTGAGAAAATCCCACTGTGCCCAATCCTACTTTGGTCTCTGCTAATCAGTGTCCCTGTGCATTGACTGTTCTGCCTGCCATAATAAATCAGGCAGAAATTGAAAAGTGGGGGAAATAGAAACCAAAGAGGTAATTCAATTTATAACAAGGTTGTTCCCTGTTTGGTTTGGTCACACTACACAGCCATGTAGAAGTCCCAGATCAACACACAGCTTCAGAATCTCAGGGTCTGGGGCCAGCAATAGCTGGACAGAAGCCAGGGCAGGCAATACAGACAACTCCTGCACAAGGAAGCAGAGAACAGTTTCACAAAGATACGGGAGAGCTTCCATTCCGTTAAAGATATTGCCGTGAGTGAGTGCAGGAGGATGGTGAGTCTGGGATATGGAGGGACTGAATAGGGCTGTACAGACACTATTCAACATCACCACAGAGATCATGAGGATGAAGGCAACTTTGTGAAATAACAGCAGGTATTAGAGGCAAGGGGGAAAGAATCACTGGAGGCTAGGGACAGCTGAAAGTGGGGTGGCAAGGGGATTGCTCATAGAATCATAGAATATCAGGATTGGAAGGGACCTCAGGAGGTCATCTAGTCCAACTCCCTGCTCAAAGCAGGGCCAATCCCCAATTTTTGCCCCAGATCTCTAAATGGCCCCCTCAAGGATTGAACTCACAACCCCTGGGTTTAGCAGGCCAATGCTCAAACCACTGAGCTATCCCTCCCCCCCAAACAGACAGAGACAGTTTGGTAAAGACTGCATTGGTGTACCACATGCAAAGTAGAGAAGGCAATTTCTTCACTGCCTACCCTGAAATGCTTCAACAGAATAATGAAAAGGAGTACTTGTGGCACCTTAGAGACTAACCAATTTATTTGAGCATACGCTTTCCTGAGCTACAGCTCACTTCATCGGATGCACCGATGAAGCTCACGAAAGCTTATGCTCAAATAAATTGGTTAGTCTCTAAGGTGCCACAAGTACTCCTTTTCTTTTTGCGAATACAGACTAACACAGCTGTTACTCTGAAACCTGTCAACAGAATAATGTGTCTAGAAACTTTCAGAAATGCCCCCTATGATAATATTACACAATTCTTGAGCTGAGCTCAGAAAGCGAAGTCGATTGGGCAATACAGCTGACTCCATGACCATTAGAGATGAGCTCCAGCAGCAACATTTGAATCTGGACTTCAAAAGCGCTACATTTCAAAGGTATTCAGATCAGGAGTTTGGTTTAGTCCATTTAAAGAGAGAATCCATTTGCAAAATGTAGATCTCGCTCCAAGTTTACATTTATAAAACCTCCAACATTTGGGGGGTGCTCAAACCTGGGGATTTGGCACATGCTCACTGCTATTACTATTATTTCCACACCAAGAAGTGTGCTAGCAACATTACAGAACACATAGAAAGACATGGCCTACACCCCACCCTAAGGCCCTGATCCTGCAATCGGATCTGCTGTGATACGGATGTGACACGCAGGGAGGGGATGGGGTGGGGAAGAACAAGGTTTACAGTCAGAGGATCACAGGGTGACTTAGGTTAGATGTTTGCATACCTTGAGGCTACAAGTTTATTGATACTACTATTATTATTATGCTTATTATTTGGCTCACTTCTTGGGGGCGTATCACACTCTTTGCATTAGGTGACACGTGTGTGCAAGCACTGTGCATCGGACTGGAGGTTTCGGGCCATGCCCACGAAATACTCTGCCTTCAAACGGCATTGCCAGGAGGGAAAAAGCTCTTGCAACAACCTTCCCCTCTAGCTCGGCACCTCGGCGCTGCTCTGTAAACGCCTGCTAAGCGCAGCTCCCGCTTTGTCTCCGGGGAGGCGGTCAGAGACCAGCCTCTCGGCCCGCCCGATGCACCCGGGAGAACTTGGCCAGGGCTGGGCGAGCACCTCGCCGCCTGCTCCCAGCCCCCTGCGGCGCGCCCACGTGGGAGACAGGCCGCCCCAAGAGGAACGAGCGGAGCCGCCCCTTTGGGGGCGCGGCCTGGGAGAGCCCCGCCCCAGACAGCCCGGCACGGGGCTCGGCCTGGGGGCGTGGGGAGGGGAGTTTTTAAATTGCGGCTGCCGCCGAGCTGCGGGCGGACTGGAGCCGGTCGCTGCTGAGGGCCGGGGCTGGCGGGACGCGGCACCTGCCAGGCGTTAGCGCGGCGGCGGCTGATCTGGGAAGTCTCCGGCCGCGGCCTCTGGCCGAGTCGCGTCGGTCCCGCTGTGAGCGGGCTGGGCAAGATGCTGAAGAGCTGCGGAAGGAAACTGCTCTGGTTCCTGGTCGGGTGCATGTTCACCTGCCTCTTGGTCCTGATGGCGGATCAGCAGAAGCGGCAGGTGGGGGGCCTGGGAGGAGAAGGGGGCCGGCGGGCTTTGCGGAGCTCGGCGAGCCCGGCCCCGGCCCGCCAGCCGCAGCGGCAGGAGGGCGAGCCCGGCTCGGCCCCCCGAGAAGTGAAGAGCTTCACCGATTACTTCAGCAAGCTGAGCCGGGGCCGGCGAGAGGCGCAGGAAGCCGGCAGCCTGGCCCCGCGCCGGGAGGGGACCCCCGGGCCGGCCCTGGAGGACATCACGGCCCAAGACGTCTTCATCGCGGTGAAGACCACCAAGAAGTTCCACCAGGCCAGGCTGGAGCTGCTGCTGGACACCTGGATCTCCCGGAACAGAGACTTGGTGAGCGGGGGGACGGGGCCAGTGGGGCGCGGGGACTTGCAGCCTGCCTGCGGCCGGGGCTTGCTCGGCAGCCTTCGGCAGGTGAGCTGCCCGGCCTGGGAGCAGCAGGGAGCCGTGCCAGGCCGCCCTGGGAAGCACGAATGAGCTGGCTAGTGTCTGCACGCCCAAGCTCCTCCAGCCAGAGCCTCCCGCCCTTGGCCCGGGGAAGGGAAATCGAGGCACATTGCAGCAATGGTTCTCCCCCCCCTTCCCCTTGCTCTTGATCTCTATTGACAAACCTGGGCGGGGGCTTTGGGAGGATGTCACACCCACCCACACACCCCCTCCGCAGCCCGGGCTGCCAGGGAGTTAACGTGAAGCAGAAGTTTCACCTCTTTTCAGCAGGGGTCCTCTGCTTCCCCCAGCTGGAGGATTCAGGTGCATCCGTGTCCCTGCACAGCTGACGGGCACAGTCCGCTGTGAAACGCGTTCCTGCCTTGGGCCTGGGCCGCACGCGCGCCGGAGCCTTTTGGTGAAAGTGCCTCTGAAGCGTAGCCGCTCTGGTCTCCTAGCAGCAGGGATCTTTAACGAGACCCCTGTGTTCAGGGCTCAGGTGCCTCTCTGTTCCTCCCCCTCTGGCGGCCTCCACCCCCAGGAGACTGGGGATGAGGAGCATGAAATGCAATTTGTGTCGCTGGCCTGGACTTGTCAGATGTAAAACAGGGGCTGAAGTCCAGAGCTCTTTAGCATAAAGAAAAGGGGAGAGGACTGAGAGTTCTCAGGGTTGTTTAGAGACTGCTGGGGGGGGGGGGACCCTGCAAACATCAAGCTCCTTTTCTTTGCTGGGAGCAGCCATGGCTACGCTGTCAGCTCACTATTTAAAGAAGGAATTAAGCTGCATTTTCAGAGAAGTGTCACCTACACTAAAACCCTGTGCCCAAGGATATCTCAGCAACTGCTTTAGCAGTATGCCTGGAGGGGAAGTAGCATTTCTGTTTCAGAGGGCACATCTGGTCCATGCCTCATTATAGAGCCTAAGCAGTAATCATAAAGCCTTATGGCACCTTTTCACCTGTAGATCTCAAAGCCCTTTACCATTGTGACTCGCATTGTCCCGGTTTTGCAGGTAGGGAAAGTAACACACAAAGTTGCAATAGCAGAGCCAGCATCTGTAGACTGTAGCACCTTGGCTCTGATGCCTAAGGAGATGTCTTTCCCCTTGTGGTATCCTCTCAGAAGCCAGGCGTGTACTTAGCTACTTGAGTGCAAGGCCAAGTCTGAATTACAACATCGTTTGCAGGGTACTGGGTAGATTTCTGGTACCCAGATACTACAGTGGTGGGTGTACACAAAATGCACAGACAGAGGGAGAGACCAGCAGACCCCAGGTTCTGGGGCTGAGAAAGCCATGGAATAGTAGTCAGTTTGGGTGGGAATTTTGGTAACCAGAAATACTGTGGGATTTCATAGAGTTTAAGATTAGAAGAGACCATTATTAGTCATCTAGTCTCGCCACCAGTACGTACTGGCTGAGAGAATTCACCACCAGCCTGATCTGTTCTCTGTCTCCCACAAAGCCCCCTGTATTCGTGTGAGTGATTGTCTCACACTCTCCACCAGTGTCTTATCCATTATTCTAGGACTTAAGAGGAAAAAAAAAGTAAATCTACTTGTTTCCTTAGGAGACTTGCTTTTGCCATTTGCTCTCCTTACTCGGGAATTATTTTGATCATCAAACAGCTTCCCAAGCAGATTATGCCTGTTCTTAACAGAATGAGACTTTCCCATTTTCTCTCCCCAATTCATCCCCTTCCATCTTCACCCATTTCCTTATGGGCTCTCTCTGGGCCTGCCCTGCGGTGAGGTGGACTCATGTTTCTCACTCAGGAATAATATGTAAAAGATCTCTGCAGCAGACTTAGGACATCACTTCCATTGACTTGCTCCTTTACTTAGGAGATCTCAGAGGCCTGGCAGTGACTCTGCCGTTTCTCCCTGCCATGGTTGGTTAGTGGAAACTCTTAGCTGATCTTTTATATTCTACACCTCTGAGCAGGGGAAGGGGCTGGAGGTGGATAAATGCCCTGAGCACCTACAGATGATCCTGGGAATGGCTGTTCTCTTTTTCTCATAGACTCTGGCTTTCTTCTGGGTTTTTGTTTTGTTTCGTTTGTCCGTTTGGATTCCCAGAGTCCTGAGTCTCAGCTCTCACGCTGTCCCCCTGGGCAAGCTAACAAAGCCTCTTTTCTCCCAAGCGCAGAGAAAAGGCTTCACAGGCTCTTGTGTGGTGCTTTCCATGGGAACCGGGTAGCTGGAGCTTGCAGTGTCCAGGTCAGGTTGCCTAGAGATGAGGGCCAGGAAGCCAGGGGGGTGCAGCTCAGAGAGGTGCCCAGCTGACAAGCTGCTGAGTGATGCTCTTGTACAGCACTTGAGGGACAAGCCTTGGAGAGAGCTGAAGTTACTGAAAACTCCTGCAGGAGGAAGGACAGCGAGCTGGCGGGAATGTGTCCCAGTCTTTCCACGCTGGCCTGGCTGCCGTAACCAGGAAACTGACCCTCCATCTCAACAGGCCTGACAGTTTTTGTTGCCCTTTCCAGAGAGACTGCGGGGAAGTGAACCTGTCTCTTGCCTGCACAGTTTCCTCTCCGAGACAGTCTCCTACCAAGAAGCCTCATAACAGCAACTTTGGGGCACCGTGGCTTCCCCAACTGTTAGACTGTAAGCGAAAGGAAAAGAGAAACTATCTGTGCACCTTAGAGTGTAGCGTCTGGGGGGGCCCTGCTCTCATGTGCCCCCCAGAGGTGTGGGTGATATAGTGATGAATTCCTGCCCTCTGGTAAGTGCTGAGCTTTTGCTGGAAGCTTCTCCTTGTGAGAGAGCTGGCTGAAGCTCCGTGCTTCATACGAACAATGCTCTGGGTTAGTAAAGGGGGTTTTCGGCTGAGGAGTTGCCTGTGCTAAAAGTGTGGCTCTCAGTCTGAGTCAGGCCTCTCTTCTCTGGGTCCCAGACCAGCTCTCTTTTGTTTTGCCAACAGCCTCTCAGCGTTCATACTACTCTGCACCCCGGCTGCAGGGCAGGAGTGGAAATTCTTAGCCCAGAATCCCCTTTGGCTAATAAACACATCTAGTTCTTCCGAAGCAGAGAACAACCCTCCCTGTCTGTCCCCACCCTTTCCCCTTCTGAGTCAAAATCTGAACCTTCCGCTTCATAGTTACACTCAGGGCCATGTTTGTTTTTAAATGAATGGCTAAAGGGTTAAGTAAAATAGTGCATTGAGGAGAAGGGGTTAAATCTGCCATGTGGTTCCAGTTTGGAGAGATGATAGGAAGGGGGAATTGCTATTGTGTTGTCTTCTTGGATACTCTTTGTTCAACATACAATAGCCTCAGTTTCCTGTGTTCGGTCTAATCCAAGATATTGCAATGATATCATGTGGTAGGACTCCCCTCCTCCCCTCCTCCTTTTATCTGAGCAGAGTTGGATAGGCCTTGGCTTCACCCCTGCCCCCAAATCCTGCACCTACTCCTGTGCTTCAGATGAGCTAGCCCAGACAGGCTGTTTTTTGGAGAGAGGTTGTTCCTCCCTGCCAGCACCTTTTGAAGAGAGTTTGCAGCTGTGGCTGACTCAGCACTTGAATACCTCACATGCTGCAGAGTGGTCTGGGGAGTGTTTGCACTTTAAAAAAAAAAAAAAAAAAAAGCCCCAATGTTGTGAAAAAATCATAAATGCAAGTTCATCCAGCCCCCCCAATTCCTGCTGCGGCTGAGGAGTTGCAGTGACAGGACCGCACAAGAACCGCGCTCCTTGTCCCAGGGTACAGGGCCCCGAGCGAACATTCTCCAAGCAGCTTGGTGGGCTTGCTCCCAGGAGATGCATGGAAGGAGCTATGTGATTAACTCTGTTGCAAGGATATTCTCATTTCCAGAAGTCTGGCAGATAATTGCAGGTGCTGATACCTATTCCAGCTAGTTTACTCAAGAGGAATGTGTTTACCTTCCAGAGAGCACAGGCAGTTCCCAAATTTTCCTAGCACCTTGGCCAGAATCCCTGTCCTCAGGGGTAACGGCCTGCTGGGGTGTGCTGACATGCTCCCAGTGGGCCTTACGCATTCATGTGTACACAGCAAGTATAGCTCTGCGTCCTGTTTACACTCCAAACACAGGTGTGGGCTCTGTCCAACCCAGCCGGTGGAACTGGGCTGTCAGAGCTCTGCCAAGCCAGTTCTGGCCACTCCACTGCAGCTCCTGTCCAGAGGGGAGTGACAGCTCCTCTCTCTTTAAACCTGGGCAGGTTAAAGACAAACACACATGGGGCCTGAATCTGGGAGGTGCTAAGCCCTCTGCAATGCCAGCTGAAGTCTGCAGGAGCTGAAGATGCTCATTCCTTCTCAGGCTGAGGCCCATATGAAAGCAGATCTCCCAGGCAGGGGGATATTATATGGGAGATGGTGTTTATTTTAAATGGAGGGCAGGGTTATCCTTGGACACCAATGAATTGGGGGCATGTAATGCTCTTAATTGCATGCCCCAAGCAATGAGGTATTTCTTCTCAGGCTTCAATAAAAGCACTTGAAATATAAGTCTGTGAAAGACACGTGCAGAGCGTGAGGCGGGGGTGGGGGTGGGGAAAGAGGGGTGGGTCCCTAATTGCACAAGGAGCTCATTGTTCAAAGGGGGATTATTAAAAATAATAGCATTTGAAATTACACAGAAGAGGACTCTTCCTGTTACTGAAAAGCGAAGGGGCGAGAGCGAGCTCCGCTCCTGTTTGTGAATGCCTTGTAACTTCAGGCTTCTGTCGGTTAAAAGGATCAGGTTCTGAAATTAGGGGTCTCTGTGCCAGCCACAGCCCCCGCAGCAGGGGAAAGCCACAGCTCAGACAGCTAGGCAAGAAAGGGGCCAGGACCATCAAACTAATCCTTGAAATGAGCTGGTGACTTTCTCCCCAACTGCCTTTTTTGGGTTTAGTTTTGTACTTGCTGTTTGGCCCATCAGGGCTTGAGCTGTGTGTGTTTGCAGGGGACAAAAGCCAGGCAGGAGCCTGTTCCAGCTGCTAATTCTCTCCTCTTCCTCCCCTGAGTAGTGACTTTTCCAGATGGAGGATACAGCAATGAACTGGAACCATCCAGGGTTGCAACCTGACAGATTGGCACAGGTGCCTCCCCCCAGAACATCCTGCGGCCAGCGAGGGCAATCTACTTTTAGACACTGCCCTCCAGGTTAAAGTAATTGCGTCCTTTAGGAGAGCATGGTGCTTTAGACACAACACTGGCTGGCAAGCCTCCAAGGACTGTATAATCTCAGCCTGGGCCCCAGAAGCTGTAAGCTCGTGAGCTCTCGTTTGGCCTGATCTTGCAAGGTGCTGAGCCCAAGATCACGCATGATGGTGGGGAAATGACACCAGTACCGAGAAAGGGAAGGATGCAATTTATGCAATGGATAGTCATGAGATCCTTTGTGCAACATGCCTCACATTGGTTCCTGTTTTTGATGCAATTGGTGCAGGAGTGGGTGAGGAGAGGGTCAGCAGTAAGACACAGCCGTTTGTCTCCTGAGAGTGTATCATCCCTGAAGGTATTTCTGTTCCATTTTAGTATGCAACAAAATTGAGACTCGCTCTTGGACAAAGGACAAGAGAAGAGAGGGTCAGGACCAATTTTCCCTGGTTGGTAGGTGGGTGGAATAGGAGCCTAATGGCTGGATCCTGTCACCCACACTGTTCGTCACCAAATAAGATCAGCCAGGGAGCTGTGAGCAACTGTGGGCTGAGCTAGGCTTTCAGTGCAAATAAGTGGAAGTGAGTCACTAAGAAAAGAGAAATGAAGGAAAACCCTTTTTTCCCCATAGTCTGGACTGGCAGTGTCTCTCCTTCCCCCGTGCAGGGAGCTGGGCCAGGCTGGGCAGGACATGCTGTGAAGCAGCAGAAGGATAGGAGAGCACCCTGTGCTGGGAGCGGAGTTCCTCTAGCAAATCCCTGTGGTACAGAACGGGGTGGGGGGGTGGGAGGGGCCGGTGCATGCCAGTGGCCTGGTGTCTGTCTCCGAGCCCTGTTATGCAGCAGTTTAAGGAACCTGGCAGGGTAAAGTGCATTGTCCCGGCCTTACTCTTTGGTGGCTGCTATTGTTGGAGAAGGATTTGGCATCCTGTGTTTCTTTAAATTGCAGCTTTTAGAACAATGGGGCTTCCTGTGTGTCCCAAGTCAGGGTCCCTGGCCAGACAATGCAGCCACTGAGCAAGCAGAGACAAAGCCCTTTCTTTCACCAATTTAAGGGGACATAAGTGTGGGATATAACTCCTTGCACTCCTAAAGCAGAAGCAGCCCAGAGAGAGCCCCTGAATGAGAGGGGAAGGGAGAGCATTCACAGAGCCCAGAGTATCTCTGCCTGCTAGTAGCAGGCTGGCCTATGCTTTGGTCCTCCATACATGTATGTAACTGAATCCCAGATCTAGGGAGGTGCAACTCACGATTGAGCTGAGGCCTACAGGGCCTGATTGACCTCCCATTTATACCACTGTCAATGTGGAGTAACTTTGCTCAGGTCCAGCATGCACTGAAGTCAGGGGAGTTACACTGGGGGGAGAGGGGAATCCGGCTCAGAGCTGATAGATGCACTGTGTACACGTGCACAGGCTAATCCTCGCATCTTATGGGTTACACAGAAAATCAGCAGTCTCCCCACCTATCACCAAAGATTTCTTTGCAGACCTAGTGAGCTCCCTGTGGCTAGGAAACTGTGGCTTTTACACAATACACTGCTGCTGTGTATTTTCTGGGATCTCCATGAAGGCTCTTCGAGTGTTAAATGAGACTGCCCAATGAACGAAGACCACGTTGGGAGACACAGTCCTGGCTTTTCATTGCATCCATCTCCTGGCAGCTTCGAAATACATGTTGGGTCTCAAATTGTCAGTGGGAATGTGCAAGGTTCTGTGGCTGTGGTTTAGCAAGAGAGCTTCAGCTGTGCGTATGCCCTGGCTCCATTCCTGTGAGGGTGACCAGAGCATCGCAGCTGGAGGTTTGGGTATCTGGGACATGCAGAGAAAGAATAGAAAAGCTTTCAATCTAAGCGAGCAGTTGAGTGTAGCGGGCATGGTTCTACCTATGCCCAGCCTCCACCCTCCCTGCCCCAGGCTCCTCTATTCCAATGAAGAGCCCAGCAGCCACAAGGAGCAGAGGATCTAAATCGAAGGAGAGAGTGTTAAGGATGGGGCGCTGCATACATTGAATATCTAACTACATAGCAGATCTGAGACTAAACTGCCTTAAAGAGAAGACAGGTTTCAGAGTAGCAGCCATGTTAGTCTGTTTCCGCAAAAAGAAAAGGAGTACGTGTGGCACCTTAGAGACTAACAAATTTATTTGAGCATAAGCTTTCGTGAGCTACAGCTCACTTCATCGGATGCATTCAGTGGGGAGATTTATATACATAGAGAACATGAAACAATGGGTGTTACCATACACACTGTAACCAGAGTGATCACTTAAGGTGAGCTATTACCAGCAAGGGGGGGGGGGGGGAGGGACCTTTTGTAGTGATAATCAAAGAGGGCCATTTCCAGCAGCCTCCCGTTGGAGTCTGTTTTTGAAAAAAAATTTTGTTGAAGAATTGCGACTTTTAGGTCTGTAATCGAGTGACCAGAGAGATTGAAGTGTTCTCTGACTGGTTTTTGAATGTTGTTGTTCTTGACGTCTGATTTGTGTCCATTTATTCTTTTACGTAAAGACTGTCTAGTTTGGCCAATGTACATGGCAGAGGGGCATTGCTGGCACATGATGGCATATATCACATTGGTGGATGTGCAGGTGAACGAGCCTCTGATAGTGTGGCTGATGTGATTAGGTGCTATGATGGTGTCCCCTGAATAGACTCCAAAGAGAGACTGCTGAATTGGAATTAATTTGCAAACTGGATACAATTAACTTAGGCTTGAATAGAAACTGGGAGTGGATGGGTCATTACACAAAGTAGAATTATTTCCCCATGTTTACCACCCCACCCCCACTGTTCTACAGACGTTCTTGTCAGCTGCTGGAAATGGCCCACCTTGATTATTACTACAAAAGG
The DNA here is from genome assembly GCF_965140285.1 of Lepidochelys kempii. Lineage (NCBI taxonomy): Eukaryota > Metazoa > Chordata > Testudines > Cheloniidae > Lepidochelys > Lepidochelys kempii. The sequence continues at coordinate 11,575,661 of NC_136389.1, read as the reverse complement.
TGTCCAGTCTTCTCCCCCCCCCCCCCCCCCCCGCTGGTAATAGCTCACCTTAAGTGATCACTCTGGTTACAGTGCGTATGGTAACACCCATTGTTTCATGTTCTCTATGTATATAAATCTCCCCACTGTATTTTCCACTGCATGCATCCGATGAAGTGAGCTGTAGCCCACGAAAGCTTATGCTCAAATAAATGGTTTAGTCTCTAAGGTGCCACACGTACTCCTTTTCTTTTTTTTTTTTTTTTTTTTTTTTTTAAAGAGAAGAGACTCTCCAGGCCCAAGGAGGATGGCTTTGTTGTAATCCTGGCAGTGAACACCCTCCTCCTCCCCCCATCCCTCTTTCTTTTCCCCTTTTCCTCTCTCCTGTTCTATTTCCTCCCTTCATTCTCCCCAGACATCTTTCCTCCCAGCTGACCTGCATATAGAGTCCTATGCCCTATAGTGGATCCTGGAAACCTGCCCAGGGGGTGGGAGGTCACAGGAATGGGAGATCTCATCTACAAGAAATGTAGACAAGCTAATTAAAAAAGAGAGTGAGGCTGTCACTGTTTTGGTTTTAATTGAATCTTCTGGCTGGATTCCCACTTTGCGGAGAGCAGAGATGCAGGCAGGGGCTGGGAGGCAGTAAACCTGCAAAGGCGAGAGAGTCCCTCCGAGATATCACGTAGGGCTGGGTGCAGGCTCTACCCTTCCTGCCCAGGCAGCAGGGAGACAGGTGATCAGGCTGGAGTTTCCTTCTAAGGTCTCCTGCAGTTCCCTGCCTGCCAGGAGGAGTGATAGAGTGTTTCTCTGAGAGCCTGGGAGGTAGTTGCATTGTCTCCTGTGTGTGGGAGGGGCAGCATCATCAGAATAAAAACTTTCAATGCTGGCTAATAATAAACAAACATCCACTCTGGTCTATTTATAGCGGCCGAGCTGGAGGATTAGTTTAGGGGTTATTTTCGGAGCAGCCGAAGACACAGTTGCTGGAGACAGCGTTCCTGATCTAATCATGCAAACATTTTCCTCTGTATTAAATCCCCAGTGGGCATCCTGAAAGTGTTCTGGTCTCCCGCCCCAGCCAGCGGGCCCCCTTTGACACATTCCAAAGAGATTGATTAAATGAATACTGGGCGGAGGGGAAGGCAAGTGCTGGGGGAAGGTGGACACCATGACTGAGACCAAACAAATTAATCTCAGAATGCAGTCACAGGCCTCACCCCTCCTCGGGGTTGGGGGCTTTATAAACTCCCTCAATCAGGAGAAGGCCCCAGGCCCAGTCGGGGGTGTGTGTGTGTCTCTTGCTTGCCCTCTCTCCCCAAGGCCAGGTAACTGGCTGGTGCCGCCACATCCAGCATGGGGAGTGTAAAGCAGGGGAAAAGCGCTGACCACGCCAGTGGACACCCCTCTGCCCCAAGGGCCGGGCAGGTGCTGGGGGATATCAGACCCTGCGCTGGCTAAAAGACCATGTAAAAAGCCCAGAGCAAAATAGAGCCTTGGGGCCAGGGAGAGGAGGAACATCCCTGTGGATGTTTGATACCTCTGAAGGGGGCAGTCTCCTGTGTGGCAGGGGGAAGATCAAGTCATACTGTCCCGTTCCCCAGCCCCGAACCTAGCATGGTCCTGACACTGACAGCTAGGTGATGCCTATACCCTGCCCTCCATGACGCTCCCTTCAACTTACTGCCCCATGCCTGCTAGCCTATGTTATGGGAGGGACATTTCTCCATGGCCCCTGTAACTGAGCAGCTAACACCTTGAACCTGAGAGTCAAGCCTCCTTATTTTGCTTTGCGTAACAAACTCTTCTTAGGCGTTGTAATGCCATCCAGCCCTTTGTTTGCGGTTCCCCCGCAGCAATTGACTTGATGCCCCCCATGCGGGTTTCCCCTTTCTCAGTGAAGGAGCAGAGCCCATGTGCACTCTTGGAGCCCCCCACCCCGTCTCAGATGCTGTCTGTCCAAGACGTCTTGTGCCTTTCCTGGAATCACTGGCACATATGCAATTGCGCAATGGCTACACGCTCTCATGGGTAGTTTGGCTTTTCACGCCTCAGATCAGCTCTATTCTCTTATACCAAAAAGGCCACTTGTAACCTCCCCCCCAATGGACCCAGGGCCCAGCCACCCCTTCCATTCAGGAGCTCAGCACTGTCTGCTCTTCCCAGCCACTTCCCTACCCCGGGGGACCTGAGCAAACAAACTTGGCTTCCCTCCCTCTCCCCCGAGTTAACCAGCCCAGCTGTATGTTAATGGGGGAGCAAACACATTGCTGCTTAACTCTCCTGGCCTGAGTAAAGTCAGGCTGACTCATTCAAGCTATTGTCACCCACTCCAGAACAAAAAAAGCCCACTGCGGGGCTGGACTGCCTGATGGGTGGCAACGAATTTCCAGTTCACTCGTAATTCATCATTCCCAGGCCTCTGCCCTCCCCCCCTCCAATTTCTCTTTGTCTTTTTTCCTTTGCGCTTCTGTGCGTGTCTGGTTTTTATAGCGCTTGGCAGCTGGTTGTGGTTTCTTCTCTCTCTCTCTTGGGCTTTGTTTGCTACACGCTGATTGATTGAGATTGCTTTCTCACCCTTCCCTTCCCTCCCCCTCCGTTGCCTCTCCCCACATTTCTCCCCCAAAAGTCCAGGGTAAACCAGTAGGATGTTCCCCTGGAGCCAGGCAACATATGTTGAGAATTAGCTGTGTAAATAAGGGAGTGCGGCCAGGCAGGTGGCTCAGGTAATTGGGGGAGGGTGTGTGTGTGTGTGTGGAGTCGGCAGTTGAAGGCGATTCAGTTACCGAGGAAGCTGAGTGCAGGGGGAGGAGGTGCGCCCCGCTGTGCACACACAGACAGGTGCAGGGAGCTGCATTGATCAAGGCTGACACCCCGGCCCCAGCAAGCTGGGCGAAGCCAGGCTCGTGCCAGAGCTAAGCAGCTGCTGCCACCTGACCTCCTGCTCAATAAACAAAGGCTATGAGACGAGCGTGGAGGCCACAAGAGGGGGGTTTGCTAGCTCAGGGTGCCGGGACAGAGCCAACTGGGTGCATGCTGTTGACACAGGTGTGGGATGAAGCCGGGAGGCCGCCTCCGCACACCACGGGCAAGCAGTGCAAACACACCTGCTTATAGCCAGGCAAAGGCCGGTCACACAGTGTTTAGCAGAGCCAGGTGGGCTGAGCAGGGCAAGCCTTTGGAAAGACAAAGTTCCACGCGTGAACCTCAGGGCCTGAGCCAGCACTGAAGGCAGTGACGCACCCCACTGGCTTCAATGGGAGCACAAGTGGCTCCTTAGCATGCGGTCTCTCTAAGGGAAGCCACAGCTCAGCTGCATCTCATTACACGTGGCTGTAGGTCCCTCCATTCCGCCTCACATTCCTCTCCACCCCACATAAAGCTGGTGCAATCCCACTGCCCGGTACTGGTGCTCATTCACAGCACATGCTGCAGCTTAACAGCAAGATCATGGAAAATGCAATACAGTTAAAGAAACGAGGGCCACCGCATTGCAAGCGGCTGCCTCCGCTGTGTTCTTAGGTTGTGTCCCTTGCCTTGTGGCTTTGTGTTAAAGGCCCATATTGTTACACACTTGGGCCCTGGCAGTGAAATGACGTTCCAGAGATCTGGGCAGACACACACAGTGAAACCCAAGTAACTGTGACTACAGCTCAAACTGGGGGGGGGGAGCAACTCCACCACAGAGGAGGCTGGGAAACATGCTGTACAGACACTGTTTCCATTTTCTCTCCACTCTGGGAAGGGAAGCTTTAACCCTTTGCTTCCCTGTCAGGCCTTCTGTGCTGTTTATTTTTTTTTATGGGGAGTGGGCAGAGATGGGGATTAAAATGAAGACACTTGGTTCCCTGCAGATGATTGCGCAATGCAGGTGCGCATCTCACCCAGCTACTTTAAGGGGAAACACCTGCTTTCAGGATGAAACCTTAGGCACCTTTCCCTCTTGTCAGGGAGGAGTTTGCGGTGCGTGTTCCAGTGAGATCCTTCAGATCCTACCGTTTTCCAAAATGTCTTTCAGTCCAGCGATCCCAGCTCGGAGCCCTGGTGCCCTCCCTCTTCCAATGAGTGTGTTGAATGTTATCCTAGCTCTGTGATGGCCTGTAATCAATATGTTCATTAGGCTGAGATTTGTAACCCAGGCACTTCCTTAAAGAGAAGCAGAGTCAGGCCGGAGCCACAGAGCTCAGAGCTGGCCTCCCAACTGCCTCCAAGTTCAGGGGTACTTGGATCTAGGGTTAAGGTTTGGGCCTTAAGAAGAAATGAGTGACAAGCACCCAATCCCCCTAACCCCCTGATTGGTATTGAATGGTTTAGCCTCGAGGGCAGCTGAAACAGAACCATTACAAAAAGTTTGACCAACACCCCCTTCCAGCAGGCCTTGATAGTGCTGAAGTCACTTTCTGCCCTTTCCTACCCCAAAATTAGGACGGTCAGGCAATAGCCATGGTCAATAGCAGGCCCTTTTTCTTCAGCACCTGCTGCCTGGAAATCTTTGGAAACTGGAATGTAGCAGAAGAAGGTTCCCCCAGGGGAAAGGCACAAAGCAGCATGCCCTTGGTCATGTCAATTCTAATGACGTGTTATCATTTCTTTCAGACCTTCATCTTCACTGATGGGGAGGATGAGGAACTGAAGAAACGCACAGGTGAGTCATCCAATCCCATTCTGGTCTCCTTTCTGGCTGGCGCGAGCCTGGTAGAAGTTTAGGCAGCTCAGGGGGCTCTTTGAATCGAGCAGTAAGTGCAAGATGCGCACGTCATTTCTCTCTGAGCCTGGAGTAGTTCGGCCTCCCAGGTTCCTTCCCTCCCTCCTGCTCCATGATTTCAGGAACGAGGGGACTAAACCATCTGGGGGGTGGGATGGGGGGAGCTTTAGATGGTAGAGAACTTTTCTTAAATCGTTAAAAAGGGCCAACTTTTGCGCTTGGGCTGGAATTTTCAGAGGCACCCACAGCTGGCACCAGTTTTTTGAAACAGCATTTAGGCAAAAAACAGGCAGCCAGATTTTCAAGCCCGCTGAGCAATTTGGGCGCTGACCTGTTCTGAAAAAGCTGGCCCCATGCGTCACAAAAGGAGCTGGTGGGTGCTGGGCACTTGTGGCTGTCTGGCCCTCTGTTACGACAGTGCGACACCACTGAAATCATTGGCCGCCCCCTTTACTAACTCACACCACCTTGACTGTGCCCTTTGGCCTGGTCTGACTCCAAGCAAGGACTCAGGAGGTGGCTTTCAAAGCCGGGGCAGAAATTGAATGTGCCGGTGGCGCCCCCTTGAGGATCTCAGGGTGCGGAGAACGCTGCTCTGAGAACGAGGCGGCTTGTTACAGTGGTTGCCTTTGGGGAAAATACCCAGCTGAGATTCCCCTGTCAGAGATAATGGAGGTCACAGCGCCACAGTCCCTTCCCCCACCTGCCCTTGGAAAAGCAGTCTGTGCAGCCATCTGCCCTGCAGCGGTTTGATCCCGTGTCTCCCTTCTGAGGCAGGGGAGAGTAACAAGGTGCCTTTCTAGGGGTTTTTCCCATCCCAGCGCTGTGATTAACGAACCCAAGTAGCTTTCAACAGAGAGCGGGAAAGGGACTTACTCAGTGAGTGTTTATTCAGCAGCCCCTCCCCTCGAGTCTGGGGCAGGCCTTCCCTATTCTTCTGATGTAAATGATTCCCTTTCAGGCCCTGAATCAATTCCCTTTGAGATGGCCCAGCACATAACAGGTGGCCGGTGCTGGGAAAATGCAGCATGAATAGGCCAGGATTCTGGCTAACAGACCCTAGCAGAGGGGCTAGAGGATCCAGTTCACAGGCTTCACCCGCCCCCCTTCCGGAGACTGAGCGCGCAGCCCTGCAATGCAGGGATAGGGTGGCCAAATGTGTGCTTAGCACGGGTAGTGCTGAGATAGGGCCGATCCCTTCTTCTTTTTCTTCTCATGACTCGGCAACATCTCTTTGTAGGAACTCTTAAGCCCACTTTATCTCACGCACCCTTGGTAACAATTCCCTGGGAGCTCCAGGCTTTGTCCCCTAGGATGCTCTCTGCTGTATACTTTAGATACAGGCCGTTCCAAGCCTTTTATAAGGATATTCAGTCCCAGTACAGAACACTGCTGTGTCTTGGACTAGGCCTGTGAAATACGGTTGTATTCTGTTCATTAGGATCCAAGCTTCCTGGCCTTAGGTTAGGAGGGTCTTGGCCTTTGTGGGCCAGCAGCAGAGAGGATAACAGGATTGTCGGCATCTTTCTGGCCTGTCTTCATTCTACCCCACCCTCCCCTTTTATGTGCGAGGAAAGTAGCTGCCCCTGCTGCTGTCTGTGAACCTTGCACTCAGTGAGGGGGCAGCCCTGGGCTACAAGCAGCCGCTGTTGGGTGCAAAAGAGCAAGGGCTCTTCAAATCACCTAACCGGTGGCAATGTCCCTCACTGCTTCCTGGGCAGCTTTGGGTGGTGGACAAGCAGTTTCATTCGTTCAAGCAGATTGACTGTGTTGCTGGAGAGAGAGAGGCTCACCGGACTGACTGTCCCTCTTCTCTCCCCGACCCTCTTCTCACCACAGCCAATGTCATCAACACCAACTGTTCCGCTGCTCACAGCCGCCAGGCTTTGTCTTGCAAGATGGCCGTGGAGTATGACAAGTTCATCGAGTCTGGGAGAAAGTAAGAAGGAAATTAATGTCCAGAGAAAGAGAGTGAGCGAGCAATTGCATGTGGGGTGTGTCTATATGCATGACAGTTTGTTCACACGTGAGACCGCATGTGTGGCCAGGTGAAAGTGCTGGGAATGCAGGGAAGGACTCAAACTGCAGAGCCTTCTGGTGACCAGCTACAATGTGGCTGCCTGATTCTTTCAGTTTCCACGGACAGGTCTTGCCCCAGTATGGGCTAGGGACTGGTGCAGGGGGTTAGGAGTGGCTTCCGCTTGCGTGGCCTTGATTAAATCACTCAAACTCGCTGCACCTCGTTTTCCCTGTGCCGAATGGGAATAATAGCTGCCTGCCATTGTAAAGCGCTCTGCTGGAAGGAGCTCTGGGAGTGCTGAGTATTACCGGACTAACTGGGTTGCTTCTTTTGCTCCAGGTGGTTTTGCCATGTGGATGATGATAACTATGTGAATGTCCGGACCCTGGTGAAGTTGCTGTCTGGCTACCCCCACACACAGGACATCTACATTGGCAAACCTAGTCTGGACCGACCCATTCAAGCCACAGAGAGGATCAGTGAGAACAAGATGGTAAGAGAGCAGGACAGTGGGTTTACTAGGGCTAACAGGAGGCAAAAGTCCAGCGGCCAACTGAGCCCAAAGAGGGGGGTTTCCAGCTTTCACTGAGCTGGTGATATGTTGAAAAATGTCATCGTTTCAGAATGGAGATGGACTTTAACAGGGACACAACTCTCCCAACTTCTCAGCACCAGGCTTAGCTGTGCATCCTGTGTGCGGATGGAGGTTTGGGTCAGCTTAACCAACCCGGGGAGCAGTTGAGACAATTGGGAGAATTCTCTTTGTATTGCCTAAATCAGTAAGAAGTTCATGAGGAGACAGGGAAAAGAACTGGTCTTAAACCTCACTGTTTTGCTTTCCATTTTTTTTGCAGCATCCTGTTCATTTCTGGTTTGCCACTGGGGGAGCAGGTTTCTGTATTAGTCGCGGGCTGGCGCTGAAGATGAGCCCATGGGCGAGGTAAGGAGATTAACACTTGGCACTGATGTTTCATAAGACTTCTAGAAAGTCCTGGATTGCTCTGTGAAGGTCAGGATGGGGGAGGACACAGGAGATCAAAGATCACTGGTGACTCGAAATTCAGCTGCATCCTGAAGTCCAATTCTTTGTGGACTTTGATTCCATCCCAATATCTAGTGGACTGAGGCTCCACCTACACTGGCCTCGTAGCCGTGTTTGAAGAGACCCACAAAGAAACTAGGAAGGAGACTAAATTGCTCTAGTCCTAAAGACATTTGTCTCTGTAAGCCAGGGTTGAGGTCATTTGATAGGGCAGAGGCTGAATTCCTCCCACCCTCACCCCATCAGGAGGTAGGGCGGGTCTCCAACTCAGGGTTGGGACCCATTGGCGCAACGTGGAGGAAAGTTAACTCGGAGCCTGGCAAACTCACGCACGTACTCCCTTCTGTCTCCTACAGTGGGGGTCATTTCATGAGCACTGCAGAGAAGATCCGCCTGCCAGATGACTGCACCATCGGGTACATCATAGAGTCCGTGCTAGGAGTGAAGCTTATCCGGAGTAATCTCTTCCACTCCCACCTGGAGAACCTCCATCAGGTGCCCAAGACAGAGATTCACAAACAGGTAAACCTGGCCACATCCAAGAAGCACTTAGAGTTAGTGCAAAGGCCAGGGAAGGGCCACATATTTCTTGTGTGCAGATCCTAGAGCCCTGGCAGTGATCACAGGTAGAACAGGGGAGCAGGGTTATTTCTGTTCTCATCTGTTCCTCCTTGAGCACAGAACCAGGATAGCTGTGTGCAATGAGCAGCAGGCCTCTTATCCCAGTGCACGATGGGCCAGGAAGGCCAGGAACGTAGGAAATTACTCTTGAGAACCTGGGATTGAACCCAAAATGACACCACCTCCAAACCCCTTGGCGTTATCTCTGATAGAGGTCTCCTTTGGGGGTTTAATCTAGTGCTGTAGATGAGCAAGCAACCGAGCTACTATACCTCATCCCAGTGTCTGAGTGCCTTGCAATCTTCCATGTATTTGCCCTCCTATCATGCCTGTGAGTCAGGACAAGGCTGTTATCCCTATTATACAGATAGGGCACAGAGAGCCTCAGTGACTTGCCCGAGGTCACACAGAAAGTCTGTGGCAGAGCATGATCTGGAACCCAGGTCTCCAAGGTCCCAGCTAGTGCCCTAATCACTGGACCATACTGCCCCTCTGTCAAGAGCAGCATCTTGCCCGAGCAACACCTTCACCTTTGTGCTCTCCAGGTGACATTGAGCTATGGCATGTTTGAAAACAAGAGGAATTCCATCCACATGAAGGGAGCTTTCTCTGCTGATGAGGATCCATCCAGGTGAGCTGCGGCTTCCTCACCCCCCCACATTCGTGTGCAACCAGACGTGTTCCTCCTTTTACCCCCATACAATGAGGAAACCTGGGCTTTAAAGCCAGGAAAAGAGCAGTTGAAATGACCCTCAGGCAATCAGGAGGTGGAATTACAGCACTTGTAGACGTACCTGAGCTAGCTGTAACCTGCCTGCGTAGGATCCTGGGTCCACACTCACATGGCCACCACCCATGCTGCTGAAGCTTCACTGCAATTGTCACTCAAGTTAGCTTTGCTCTAGTTCGGGTTTACACCTGCTGCAGTCCCACTTCTGAGCTGCAGCGTAGACAGACCCTCAAAGACCGAGCCTTTGCACGGCTGCTGTGTGCAGCAACTGGAAAGAGGTGTCAGTGTTGTGAGCAGGTCTTGGCTCGGGTGCTGATCGCCGGTGTTTCCCTCTCTTGCAGGTTCCGCTCCATTCACTGCCTGCTGTACCCAGACACGCCATGGTGCCCCCTGAATGTGGTGTACTAGGAGACGCATGTCCCCGTCAACCTCGTCCCAAGTTTCCCTGGTATCCGAAGGGCTTGTGGGACCCGTATGTGTGCATGTGATTTCCCTGCTGCGAGGCGAATGGTTATTATTGCTGTGATGGTGCACAGTGTGTGCGGTTTATAGGCTGCTGTGCGGCCCCTCATCTCCCCTGCAGCCGGAGAGAGTAGATTTTTGTGGTGCTGTCTGCCTCCTCCTCTGACAGGCCGGGGGTAGGTGGGAAAGGCTAGGCCCTCAGCACTTACACGTGTGGCCCAGGGGCCAGGCTGGCTTGTGAAGGGTAAGTGTCCTGAACACCAGCCTGCATGGCTCTACATGTTGCTTTGCAGTGTTTGCAATTCTCGTAGAATGTATGGGGAGTAAGTGTGTGCCCTGGGCCAGCTCTTTACTGCCATGGCTTTCTTTTTCCGCTGGAATTTTACTTTTAAATGTTCTCTCTATCCCATTCTGCCCAACCCTCACTCCCGTCTCTTCCTGCTTCCCATAAACCCAACCTGCTTTATTCCACCACCTCCCCACCCCATTCACTTGCCTCCCCCAACCCTTCATCCTTCGGCTCCGGATACTGTTTCAGATGAAGGTTCATTGATAATAGTTGTGGCGGGAGGGGGGGTTAATTCCACCCCTCTGCCCCCCTTTCTTGCCTCCCTCCAATGCTGGCTGTATTTTGGGGGGAGCAGGGGAAGTTTGCTGGCTCCAGGGGCAGTTCTCTGGACACATTGGAGCTGAGTCCAGGAAGTGCCCTGGAGAAATTTTGTACTTTGTCGTGTTTAGAGCTGGACTCTCAGAATCCCAGCTCATGGTAGCACTGAAGGGAGACAGGCTGGGGGGAGAGGAGCAAGGAGAGGGGTTGGTGGTGGAAGCCGAGAATCATTGTTAACTCTGTTCACTGGAGTTCCCTATGCCTCGCTGAAATATTTTCAGTACTATAAAGCTATGCAGTATTTATATAGGATAATTTAAAGACATTTATAAAGGGGGGGGGGTTGCAAAGAGATGCATACATGCTGTGTCCATGTTTATGCTTTATTTATATGGAGACATAACGTCTCCCTTCAGTGCAAAGTCTCTGCCCACTTACCCTTGCCTTTGGAGCATCTTCGTGGAGGGGGAAAAGTGCTACACATGTTTTGTCCCTAACACTCGTGTCTACCAGGGCCAATTATTAACACATGTAGAATGCACTGTCTATACCAATAAATAATCTAGGTTCAGTGGAGCGAAAACATTTAGGCCGGGTCTGTCCGGGGGCATTAGATGCTGATGCAGAGGGTGAATAAAGAGCATTGGGAGGATTGCAACTAAGGGTCCAATGCAGATCTCCCACTGGTGCAATTCCACTAGCTACAATGGAGTTAGTCCCGTCGTATTGTGAGATCAGCATTAGCCCCTGAGCTTGTCTTTGCTATTGGTCCCATTCACCACTGAGCTCAAGAAACACCCCTTTTTCCCAAGCACCATTTCTGGGCTGGCCCAGCAGCTAGGGGCCTGTTGGAACTCAAGATAGGTGCTGGATCATGGTTGCTGGCCTGCTGGACGCAGTGGGAGTCAGAAGCCTGAATCCCTGTGAGGATCTGGGCTTAAGTGCTGTGGAAGCTTTATACTCAGCATCTGGGAAAAGGAGCGCATTGCTCTGCTCAGCAGTGCTCCCTCTGGTCGATGGAGGATCAGCAGCTGAAGGGAGACCACTGTAGTTCACTGCATAACCTGCTCCAACAGACAGTTGCTCATGGCTGTGCAAATCCTCTGCTCCTGCACGAACATTGACCTAAGCCTTCCTCACCCAGGGGGTGAGAGCTATTTGTTCTCTGCATGGATAAGTGGGCAGAGGCAGAACTATATGTTTCCAATGAGAGGCTGAGTGAAAATGGCCCATAATGGGTGCATCTGTAAATATCTTATTGCGACAGTAATTTTTTTTTACTGTGCTGTTTTTTTTTTTAATTGAGAACGATGTAGGGTTGAAATTTTTTTATACATTTTCTGTGGATCGGAAAAAACAAAACAAAAACCTTCTGAGAATCTGTTTGAAAATGAAATTGAAATGTCTTGTAACGATCACTTACCTTAATTTATGTGTTCCAGTATCTGGAACGTCACTCTCTGCTTTTCATAACTAGTATGTGTTTAAAAGAAATAGATTGGAAAAGAAATGACACATGTTCTCAGGGAATTAAACCTGATAGTTACCATGGAAATCCCGTGGTAGCCATCATTCTTTGCTTTCAATAAAGCAGCTTATTTGCTGATCACTGGCACATGGTTATTGTCTCTAGTTTGAACTGCATCCTGGGTATTTGGCATCACTCCCTTACAAAGACATACTGCAAACCATTTCCTGCTTAAATGTCCTTGAGGATAGCTAGGGCTGAAGGTTTTGCAGCCCATACCCCTCCGACACGATAGACCAACAACAAACTCCCAACAAGGCTGTTCCGTGAACATGCCCCACAGGCTGCAGTAGCTAACCTGAGCCAGCGTCGCATTCTCTCCACCCTGGACCCACATCCAACTCTCAAGAAGACGCTTGTCTAATAACGCCCTCTTCCAAAAGTCTGCACCTGCAGTGACTGCAAAAAATACAGGGAGATTCCTATGCAGCCAAACTCCCATTATCGCTTAGGGGGCAGGTTTGCTTGTCCCTTTTCCCCACGAGTGACAGGTTGTCCAGCCAGTCCTGTTTCAGCATTCAGCCCTCTGGTCTCTCATGCCTATGGAGAACCTGGTTGGGCTGTGAAGGAGTAGGACCACACTCACTGAACTGTAGCTCCTCCAAACTGCAAGGGATAGGATACTGCAGCATGAGCACAGCTGAGGCTCGATCACAGTGCCTCAGAAAGGGGAAGGAAGACTGTTCTCAAAAAGTGTCTGTGGGGAGCTGGCAAGGGGAAGAGGGGAGGGGGGTTGGTTGACAGGTAAGGAAGCAGTGGCATGGGATCCCGCATGCCATACTTTGCAAAGTCTAGCGCTAGTCTTACATCTAAGAGCCACAAAACTAGGCCAGACCGCAGGGGTATGCCCAGGAATTTAAATTTGACTGCTTTTGCGGGGGCATATTCTGGGCCCTTGCTGTGGCCCCAGGGCCGGGAAGCTCTCTCTGCTCAGTGCCTGCCATGGCCCTGGGGTCAGAGGAGTTCTGTGCCCCCACCTGTTTCCCCTCCTCCCCCACCTCCATGCACGTTCCTGCCAGTCTGTGTACCACGGGCAGGCAGGCACGGCCCTACAACCTTTTTTGGTAGGGGCCTTGCTGCAGAGCTGCTAACCCCTGGTACTTCACCCTAATGAACAAGGACAGGCAGCAAGCTCCTGCTCTCTGGGAACACTCACTTGGATTCACCAATAACCCCGGAGCCCACACCATGTTGGCTAACAACCCCCTGTTTAAAAAGCTCTCTAGAGCTTCTGAGCTGTACTGTCCCCCCCACCCCCCAGCTTGGTTCCAGCTGTGACGTCTCACACACACACACACACATCCCAGTAGCAAGAAACAATCATTTGTTAACCCTGGGCACAGAGTGAAACTTCACCACACCCGCCCTGCCCCCAAACCTCAGACCGGCTTGTGAGGCAAGCGTCAAACTTTTCATCTGACACAGTCAATTCCCCCTCGTTAAGCAGCACACGTCAGCTTCACTTGAATTTCTCGCTTATTCTGGGTTGTATTTTTAACCTGCAAACCGAACAGGAAGTTAGCATGTGTCAAAGCAAAAACAAACAAACAAAAAAGCACTCAGGCGGCTGGTGCTGGGTGTGCTTTGGCACTTGCATTCTGTGCCCGCTGCTCCGTTATCACACGTCCCACCATCCTGCCTTCCGAGCAATGAGTCACCCAGCACCAACTGCAAGTGGGCACAGCACTACCCACCCACAGGGAGAAGAAAGGTCAAGTGAAACAGACTTCAGAAGCACTAGCGGAACATGAATCACATTTGAGCGCTTCAAAATGATTCCCCCCCCCGAGGGCTGGTGCAGCAAGGCCTTCCTCAGCAGTTCACTAGTTCCAGGCTCCGGAAAGGCCCATGTCATCCTTAGGAAACGATACCAGTATGTTCCTATGGCTTGCTCTGTTGTGGTTTCATCAGGGCCTTCGCTTTCCAGCCTCAACACATAAGAACATTGGCCCAGATGCCGCTGGGAACCTAAAGTGCAGTAGCTCACACAAAAGGCTTGTAATGTCTCAGTGACCCAAACCAGTACTGATGTGGTTGGCGGCACCTTCAGCAGTGCGGGCTGAATCATAGAATATCAGGGTTGGACGGGACCTCAGGAGGTCATCTAGTCCAACCCCCTACTCAAAGCAGGACCAAGCCCCAATTTTTGCCCCAGATCCCAAATGGCCCCCTCAAGGGTTGAACTCACAACCCTGGGTTTAGCAGGCCAATGCTCAAACCACTGAGCTATTTGGGCATTTGTCATCTGAAAAAAAATTTTCATTGGCTGCAGGGGGAAATACAGCCTTTGGACTCAATCTAGCAAGCCAGATTCAACAGCCCAGCATACCAGCGGCTCAGCTCAGGGATACATACTGCGGACGCTACATTGCACTCCTACCAAAACCTGCTTAGGTGTAAATTTCAATCAGGTAGAAATAGCAATCAGAAGAGCAAGAACAAGCAATTTAATATGCTTAAAATAACCTCTGGCGGATCCTGCCAGTGCCATTTATACAGGCCACACTCACTGTGCCAGTCATTCACTCAACTCTGAATGGGCTGTCCTCAACTTCTGGCACATCACTCTGGGCTGCTTTCTTTTCTCCACGCTGCTGCTATTACAAAGCATGTCTCCATCAGTGTACACGGGGCAGAGGTGTCACCTCTCCAGGGCTGTGTTTACGGCTTCAGGGACTGTGTGGCAGTGAGACTAGACTTAGTTATGAACCATTGCATCGTGCAGGGGGCACCCCCCCCCACCTAAATGGCTGGCTTAGACAGGCCTCAGCTCTGCAGTCTCCCCCGTCATGTCCCTGTGTAACTGCTGTGTAAAGGCTCCCAAACTGAGCCCGCAAAAACACCCTCCCCCCTTCCCCATTAGGGAGCTAACAGCTGCACGAATGGTGTCTTGAGAACTATCTGCAGAGCACAGTCATGGACCAGAGACTCCTACACAGCGCAGTGCCAGCCTCCTTGCTCAGGCACCAAAGCCCAGAGAAGTTGGAGGAAAGGAGAAAGCAGCATTTAGCACCAAGTAATACAATTTGGCAGTGTGTGTGGGGAGAGGCTATGTCAGGCCAAGCGGCAGACATGCTGGTTTGCAGGGATTAGGGTGCACCGTGCAGTATGCCCCTTCATCGCTAAATGCCCCAGGGGCAAAGACGTGCTGTAGGCTTTGCTTTCAACAACCCCTATGTTGAAGGTTTACTTGGCGAGCAGTCAGAAAATAAGGCAAAGCAACTCCCACTGGTACCTGGGATGGTGCATCACGCCGATTTCAACGCTCAGAGTCAGAGTCCTTTCATATCAGTCCTCTGGCAGGGTAAAGCATTGCAAGGCATAGTGCAGTGTGAAAAGATTGGCGAAAGCAGGATGGGCGCAAGCACGGTGGGGGGTGGAGGGGAGCAGAGCTTTAAAAATGCAGGAAAAGCCTTTAGCAATCCACCCGTCTCCTAACCCACACGTCTTCACCCTATACCTGCACGTTCACAGCTGCACAATGCACAGCCATACACATGTTCATATGTCCACACAGACATGCCATTCATGCACAGCCACGAAAATCTGTTCAGTTCCCAAGCTCCTGCCCCAGGCTGTCTGCATGCGTACAGACAAAAGCCTGCAGTTTCAAAATACTTCACTTGTGTGTCTGCCCCAACCACTTTCATCTGGTCCCCTGTTCTCTTCTGCAGGACATCCTGTTTATGCTAACTGGCTCAACAGAGACAGAAAGATTTTGTTCCTGATAATGTGTACCTTTTGGACACATGTGTTTGGGGGTGGGTGGCTGGGAACGTGGCTAAAAAAAGCTCCATTCTGTCAGCATGCCTGCTATTAGGCCACTGCTGTGTCCGATCAACTGTATGGTGCCATAACTGCACCAGGACTTCCTCATTCACTCGGTGGCTGAGCTCAGACTGAGAGCACTGTGCTTATAGTGAGGAATTTAGAATGGGCTTTATGGAGGGTCATGGGCAGCCGATGACTCGGGAGTTCCTCCCCTTGGGCCTGAGCTCCCATCCCTCCTTCTCCCCCTAGGAGCCTAGAGCACCCCATCATGGCCCCCAGCACCAGGTGGCATGGTCGCAGTGCCTCCAGCCCTGGTGCGCTGGGCAGCATGCCACCAGTGCCAGCCAGTGAGTCCCTGCAGGAGGCAGGCCACCCAGCCCCAGTCAGCCTGGGCCAGGGCAAAGTGCCGGGAACTGCAGGAGAGGCCCTGGGACGGAAGGGGGGAGTGTGTGTGTGTGGATGGGGGCATACCAGGCTGTTTGCGGAGGCACAACTGCCCCCAGCCGACGATACCCGCTGCCCATGCTGTGGGGTGGAAATAACAGCGTTAGCGTAGGAAACGAAGGAAACTGGGCAAATAAATTATCAGATTAATTTTGTCTCTTTTTATTTGCAGTTAGAGGTTTAATAGTCTTCACCCCCTACTTTTGGTAAATAATTCCTTTCTGGTACATTGCTCACATGTTTATTGTGCATATTTGATATCTGAGCTGTGCTCGTTATCTTTGACTGGGGACTTGCTGTCATTCCCTGATGGGATGAGTGTAACTCTTGGTTACACTGACTTTCTGGTGCAAATATTTGCAAGAAAAAAAATCATTTAGTACAACTATTCTCACACGTTTACTTAGAAATTCCTGTTTCCACAGCCATTCTGGCCCATAAACTTGAGCCCTAGGATCTTCTTGGGAAACTAACAGAAAACGGCCCACGCAGTGAAAGCAAATTCATTTTCAAAGGCACACCTGTTTGTGTGGCGCTGCTGGGGGTATTCTCTCATCTCCAGTGAAGAGGGAGCCCTTTACAGTGAGCTACTTCATTTAGCTGCTTCCAAGGCAATCCCTGGTGCTATGGAAACCAGAACACAGGCAACCCAGTCCATCAAAGTACCTATTCAAATCCAATGAAGTAGGACGGTCATGAGCACCTGAACAGACACTCATTATTCTCCACCTTTGTGCTTCATGGGAAGGGAGACAAGAGCATACGTATATGCACTGTGCAAAGCTTCCACACCACCCTCCACCACACCTCCACATCCATACAGGTGCCACTAAACTCATTTCAGTTGCAACCTCAGGGAGATTTGACTTCAGACCTGGGGTTGTTAACGATACTTCAGTGATTGAGGAGTGGAGCAGAGAGGAAATCCGTCCAATAACACTGCTGCCTTTCTCAAGGTAAGTAGGCAGTTACTCAGACCTTTTGAGCCCTCTCTCTGTTGGGCACGGAGATGGGGACGGGGAGGTTGGACCGTGAACTCATTGCTGAGTCTGCAAGCAGGAATGAGAGGGCTGCTAGGAACAGTAAACTGAGAACAGTCTGCATTATGTTTTGCACTGTACAGCAATCAGATTACTTGCAACATTACTGGACCAGCCCTGTATCCAAAGGTGAAAGCCCAGCCACAACCCCACTGAGCCCCTCACTTGGTACTCTCTCCCCCCTGAAGGCACTCCCCAAAGCCCTGCAGACAGGGTCTCATGGATCCCACAGTTCCCCTTCCCTCCCACCTCACACACACATTTTAGCCTAGTGCCTTTGAAGGGCTCCTTTTGTTCAGTTCAAGGGGGACTGGAAGGAAGGCTTGTCAATGCTGCCTTTTAAACAAATCGGGGGGATGACTAGCCATGCAAGGCTTTCCTCTCCCTCTCAGCCACTGCTGGCACACAGAGCAAGGGGGCTTGGCTAATGAATCAAACCCAGGCTTTCCCATGGCTGCACAGAGCACAGATTCCCACCAACCTCTCCAACTTCCTCTTTCATGTTCCCCCCTCCCTCATTCCTTTTAGGTGGGAACAACTTCCCCCCTTGAATTTTAAGAGTACCCTGACATTCATTGGAACAACAGAATTCCTTCCTGCATCCGGTGGGTTCCCAGCACCCATCCAGGGTGGGTTGACCTCATCGCCACAGCAGGAAGGTTTTAGTTCTTGCTGCCATTTGGCAAGCAGAGAGTGGGGGATGAGAAAAGGAGCTGAATGCAGCATCTTAAAACAGCTGGAAACATTCCCCATTGTTCTGTTAAAGGAGAACAAATACCCCCCCCCCCCACAAACTCAAACCGGAGACACTTTATACAACCATCCCATTCTTCCCACCCACCCCATCCCACCGAAAACCGACAAGGGGCCGGGAAGGGCAGCGCCTCCACTGTGAATGCAGCATGTATTTTTGACTTGGGAACACTGTTCAGTTTGTGCATGTCCACACCAGGTTGGTTTTATTCACACATCACTGTCCCCATAAAGGGTGAGCAAAAAAAAGAAAGCTCCCCTACCAGCCCTGGCCAAGTAGCAACGGGGAGACATTGTGAGCAGGAGCATTGCCATGGTGATACTTCTCCTCGGAGAATGGGGTGCTTGGGAGAGGGGGCTCTTTCTCTTCTTTCACAGAGGGCTTTTTTTTTTTTTTTTTTTTTTTACTGTGTCCCCCACACTCCTGTGTAAAGGAGACACTGGGCTGTTATGAAGAGCAGGGTGGGGGGACAACGGGGCCAAATCCAGCTCTTTTTAACCATCTCCTTGCGCCTCCTTCCTGGAACCTGCACAGCGAAGGGCAGTTCTTGGGCTTGGCGACACGGGGACATGGACCAGTGTCATTAGCGCGGTGCAGTTAGCCTGGTATAACGCCTACGTGACCATTCCTAGGCTGAAACATGAGGGCCTTGTTCCCTTGTAAGCGCATGGTGCTTTGGAAGGGACATAAGCTAAACTTCGGGTTGCCAGGTGTCTGGTTTTCAACCAAGGGACCCTGGTGACACCGGTCAGCACCAAGCTACCAACTGGCCATTAAAAGTCCAGTCAGCGGCACAGCGGAGGCCTGGGGCTAAGGTAGGTTCCCTGCCTGCCCTAGCTCCGTGCAGCTCCCAGAAGCTATCACCAGGTCCCTGCGGCCCCTAAGCAGTGGGGCGGCCAGGGAGGCTCTGTGCACTGCCCCCGCCCCCAGCACTAGCACCCATTGGCTGAGAATTGAGACCAATGGAATTTGCAGGGGGCGGCACCTGCAGGCACAAAGGCAGCATGCACCATGCAGAGCCATCTGGCCCCCATGCACCTAGAGGCAACAGGGACCTTGCAGCCACTTCCTTGGAACTGCAGTAAGTGCCGCCAGGACCCCACACCTTCCCTGCATCCCAACCTCCTGCACCCCAAATCCTTTATCCCAGCCCCATCCCTCATCTCCCCACCCCCTACCCCAGCCCGAAGCTCCCTCCCACACCCCAAACCCCTCATTCACAGCTCCACCCTCACCCCCTCCTGTACCCCAACCCCTATCCCAGCCTAGAGCCCTCTCCTGCACACCTCATCCCCTGCCCCACCCCTCCATTCCAGTCTGAGCTCTCCCAGGCACAGCCTACTGGTGATTACAGCTTGCACTGGTCATTTTGTGAGGTGGGCAAAGATCAAAGTTTCCTCTGGCAATCTGAAGCCTAGATGCGTGCTTCCAAAGTGGGATGGTGGCCTTGCAGTCCAGAACCCCACCCCGGCTAGATAGCCAGCTCCAAGGCATAGCTCCAGGGCAGGCTTGTGGCGGGGGAGGGGGGGGAAGAGGTTACTTTCCTTGTGGCAGGTTCTTTTTGTTCTGCTCTTTGCTACGTGACACTATCTAGTGTCATGGGATCCTAGCAGGTGCAGTGTGCATTGGGAGGTTGTGTGTACACCGCAGGCAGACCCACGGGGTGGCATGGGGGTAATGAATTTACCAGCACATGTAGACATTTTAAATTTCTATTTGCACTATTGCTCCAGACTCTGGGGGGGCTGCCTGACTACAGCTGATGGCTGAAACCAGAGCAGCGTCACCTCTGATACTAACAGAATGTCCTATATAAACCTTCGCACTGCTGAACAGAGCTGCCTCTGAGGACGTGGGCAAGGAAGACCGCGGATTTCAGTGGCATTACAGCTGGGATGATTTTGGCCTTGGGAGCATAACAGAGAATCACTTCTGCATGGGTGTGAAGCCCAATCACGGACACCTCTAATAACTGCTCTCCTCTTAGTGTGGTTCTGAAGTAAATGCCGAATCTTCTCTCCAGCTTCTTATTTTAGAGACGCTTTCCCCTTTCTGTCCCACACTGCAAAGCCCTTCCTAGCCACCCCGGCCCTAGCGCCTCACAGGGCTTAATGATCTTTGGCCTTGCTGCATTTATGCTTCCCAAGTGTAAGAACAGTCTAAGTCTTTTGGGAAGGTTTGGCCCATAGCACTGGCAGCCCCTGCCATACAGCCACCACACAGTGTCTCAGGTGCAGCACCTCCCAGAGAGCCCATTACAGGGACTTGAAGCTGGAACTTCCTGCTCCACATTGTCCAGTTGACAGGACAGGGGGCTGGGTGTCCAGTTTCATGGATTCTATTCCTGTGATGGGAGCAAGTCACAAATTCTCTGTGCCTCAGTTGTAGGGTGACCATATTTCCCAAATGGAAAATGGGATATCACGCAGGACTGGCCCAAAGGCACTTCCCTCCCCTTCCTGCACGAGGCTGGGGCTGGTGTCATTGCTCGCCTGAGCCCTGCCTCTCCCTCTGTGTGTGGCTGGCATCACTGCTCACTTCCCTCTCCCCGCATGTTCCCCTGCACCCCGCTTTTTTGACAGAAGTGGGCATTTGTCCCATTTGCTCTTGCCAATTGATCAAAAAAGTCAGGAAGGCCAGGACAGGACTTAAAAAAGGGACTGTCCTGGGAAAAACAGGACATATGATCACCCTAGTGAGTTGCCCCATCTGCAAAAAAGGATAGTATTTACCCTCCATCCTAGAACAGATTTCTATTTATGACTGAAAGGTGCTATAAGAACTAAGTATATAGTAAGACAGCTGATAGGCAGCGTGGCCCAGTGGCTGGCACACGGGCCAGCAGTTAGGCCAGGGGGGGTTGCATTCCTAGCTCTCCTGCTGACCTACCCTGATCAAATCCCTTTCTGTGTCACAGTCACCTGTGCATAACAGGTTCCCAGGCCTGTTGTAGGATTGATCAGTGCTGTAAAGCATGTGGCGAGTCACCTATGAAAGGCTCTGTAGTAAAGCTAAGTATTAATCATACCCTAGAGCACAGGAGAAAGTACTTCCTTTAGGCTCCTTATTTTGGCATCAACCTTAAGCACCGGCTCCTTTTAACCGCTAGGATTTTGAGACAAGCGGCTCCCTGGGAAGAGTTTTCTAGCAGCAGCCCTCACTACAGCAGACACCAGCTCACACAGGAAAAACGGGCCTGAGCCTAATCAGTGTTCTGCATGGTAAATGTGAATGCAAATCAACCCATTCAGCAGTCCCTGGCAGGCACAGCATGGGGCATCCTTTGTAAACATATTATTTAGGGAAACACAGGATATTCTGGTGACCTAGAAACCTGTCAGCACAGTTAGGCTTCTCTCTTTTGTTTCTGATTACTGGGTAGCAGGGGAGGATAGCTACATCTTAACTGCAAAACCTCCTTGTGGAAATCACCATCTAGTCAACCCTGGGCTTAGCTCAAATGTTCAGCTGCTTTGTACAGCCTGCACCTACCTCCAGGGGCGGCAGGATTGTAGAAATTTTGGTGGTGCCCAGAACCGCCCCCTCGCAAACTGCCCACACACACCTGCCTAAGGCTCTGGGAGGGAGTTTGGGTGGGGAAGGGGGTCTGGGGTTCAGGCAATTGGAGTGTATGAGGGGGTGGGGATGCAGGCTCTGCGAGGGAGTTTGGATGCAGAAGGGGTGAGAGGTCAGGCTCTAGGAGGGAGTTTGGTGGGGAACGCGGTCTGTGGTGCAGACTTTGGGATGGAGTTTGGGTGCAGGCTCTGGAAGGGAATTTGGGTGCAAAAGGGGTGAGAGGTTGGGCTCTGGGAGGGAGGTTGGGTGGGGGAGGGGGTCTGGAGTGCAGGCTCTGGGCAGGAGTGCAGGAGGGGGTGGGTGTGCAGGCTCTGGGAGGGAGTTTGGGGACAAAACTAGGTGCAGGGGAGGGGGGTGGGAGTGCAAGAGGGAGTTGGGGGGGGTGCGGGGTGCAGGCTCTGGGAGGGAGTTTGGGGACAAAACTAGGTGCAGGGGAGGGGGTTGGGAGTGCAAGAGGGAGTTGGGGGGGTGCAGGGTGCAGGCTCTGGGAGGGAGTTTGGGGGCGAGAGGTGATGCGGGGGTGGGGGTGCAGGAGGAAATTTGGGGGTCAAAGGGTTGTGTTTGCAGGCTCTGGAAGTGGATGTGGGGGTTCGATGCTTACCTGGGGCACCCCCTCCGGCAGCAGCTCCTAGGCAGGACAGGCCGGGGGTCTCCTCACCCTGCTGTCTCCAGGCACCATCCCTGCAGCTTCCAAATTGGCCACATGGGTGTTTGGGGCAGGGGCAGCGCACAGCAGCACGACCCTCTCACGCATGTGGAACGAGCCCGTGGGAAGCCGCTCAGCCCCACTGCGCTGTGGGTGGCAGCGGGAGCCCCCAGGCTGTTTTAAATCACCCAGGGGCGGCAGATGGGGCCAGGGGAAGCGTGGGGGGAGTGTGCGTGTGGGAGGGAGGTGGGAAACTTTGCTGGAGCCAGGCCCCTGGGACAGAAATATTCCTGGTGCCCGGGCCCCACAGGCCCATAGAACGTGCTGCCCATGCCTACCTTTGCCTCCCAGCTCCCGAGACAAATCAGCAACAGTCTCTCCTATGATGGGAGCCCCCGAAGCACCTACCTAACGTCAGGCACCCACAGCTGAAAAGCGGGCTCCCTAAATCCAGCGACAAAACCCAGGCCCAGGTGGCAGGGAAGTGTGAGGACCAGGGAGGCCGGGCTATGGGGGAGCTTGGACAGGGACACTGCAGCAGACATCCCAACTCTCACGCATTAAGTGGGAGAGACGAGATTGCCAAGTAAAACTAAGCCTGACTCATGATCTCGCAATAGAACTCTCAAATGTCAGGATTTTCTTTCCAGGGGCTCCAGGCTGGGAAGTGGGAGGGAAGAACCCACTGCAGCCCCCCTAGGCCGGGGGGGAGGGGCAGTGTTTGAAAAACCCTAAGCAGAGCAGGGGTGAGGCTGGGAGGGCTGAACTATGGCCAGAGGGCAACAGGAGGGCTGAAGTGAGGAGGGGGAGGGTGATAGGGTGGAGGTCTATATTGATGGTGGGTTCTGAGCCGATGGGGTGAGTGCTGGGAGGATGAACTGAGGGCGGCAGGTGTTGCTGGGGGCAAGGGATTGAACTGATGGGGTGGTGATGAGGGGCGGGGCAGAGCGACTGAACTGAGGGGGGATTGGTTGGGGACAGAACTGATAGGGCACTAAGAGACAGGATTAATTGCTGGGTGAGAGAGGGACCGATGTGAGGAAGGGAGAGTTCCCTGCAGCAGGGGCCAAACTCACCTTCTCCAGTACAGGTGGGAGACTGGGTAACACTCATTGTCACACGCACAGCCCCCAAGGACAGGCAGGGGAGATCAAACATCAAGAGACTGACCTAGCACACACCATACAATCTGCTTTTGAAATCTCATGATTGTTAGGAGTCCAATGCATGATTTTTGATCTCTTGAAATTGGCAATCCTGCTAGCTGGCCCCGAGGAAAACCAGCAAGCCCCCCACAACCCTCCTTACTGTTCCATCTTATACAGGAGATCATTGTGATAAACAGTGGCCTGCCCAAGGAGCTGCATGTATTCTGAATAGGGTACAATCTAACAGAGAGTGATTGATCTGGAAGAGCCCCAGGGCCTAGAAGAGTTCAGACAATTTGTGTGGGAGCTGGAGATTGTATTGTAACTTTTTCAGAAATGACGGTGGAACCTCACCCAGCTGTTAGGGAGCAGTGTCTGAGGCAGCTGATCCTGCCCTCTAAGGCTGGTTGCAGTGTGTAAAAAACGGCTCCCTTTCCAACCAAGCAGAAATCTTTGAATTGGAGTAGTGAAAACTCATTGAAAAGGGATACTAGGGGCAGCCCCTGGCCCTGACTCAGGCCCATAGCCTAACAGAAAGCATTCACACCACATGGCTGGCACTAAGTGCAAGGGGGGCACAACCGGCCGTGCAGAGGGACTCTTGGGGGTACAGGACTCCGGGTGCTACCCTCGCTGAGCTTTGGAGGGCAGGCTGAAGGCAAACTGAGTTTTGTAGAGACTTAAATGGGAACAATTGGGGCTTTTGTCTCTAAACTGGTTTGAGCTGGTGAGGAACGCCCTGATCTTAATTGGTCCAATCAAAGGAAGACTTCACTGCTGGCCCAGTCCCAGCACAGGGATCCCACACCAGCCACGGGAAATGCAGTGTAAATGCTTATGTAATTGAAAACAGAGCAGATGAAACTGGACACAGCAGAGAAAGTCCCTCCATGGAAAGGGTTTTCACTTCTTTACATCTGAACCTGTAATTAAACAGCCAGGCCCCAGAGCAGCTGCTCTCCCCGCACTCCCTGAAACAGGGGTGTGGCAGGCCCAGCCCACACTCCCCCTCCCTGCTCATGGCAGGGAACAAAGGATGTTGTCCAGCTCCATGGCTATGGTCCCTCTCCAACTCCCCTGTGTCACTCCCATGGTGAAAACAGGCAAGGGGGCTGTTACTCAAGGCAGCAGAGGCTTTCCCTCTCCCTTTGACAGCGAAAGAGGTGACACTTCAGAGGGTCTCTGCCACACTCCACAGCCAGTGCAGTGCGACAACGAGGTAGGGGCAATCTGAATAGTCCTTGTGCAGCTCAGCTGAAAGTTTAATTCTCTCCTGAGGAGACCCAGAGGTTCTCCTTTAGCACACACAGCCTGTTTGCCTAGCCACTACCTAAGGTCTGGAGGCAAGAATAGGCTGTGGACGCGCTGGGCAGGGCACTCTGAGTGGTCATTAGTTGGCGAGCCGAGCTCTAAGCCCTTCCTGGCAGGTGGGATGTAAGTCGAGGTTGTCTGAGCAGAGGAGCTCCTGTGAAAGCTTCCTGGCCAGTCATATTTCATAGTGCAGTGGCCAGCCTGTTGCCTGGCAACTGCTCTCTCATCCCTTAAATCTCTTTCTTGGGCCAGGCCCTCCCCCTTACTGAGTACAGCATTGCACCACTCACTTGCCTTCCTCAGGTCAGCCAGGTTCTTGCCCACCCATTTACATCATCCATACAGGGCAGGGACCCCAGCTGTCCTCCAGCAAGACATGCCCAGCACCAAGCCCGGGAGCAGCACTTACTGAACAACCACCACGTGGCTTTACAGAGCCCCCTGCTGGCAGAGGGGCTATGGCTAGTCCAGAGGAATCACGCTGGGTGGATGCTGGAGAAGTTATCTGCACGGGGTTTTGCTTTCCCCCAGCTCCTTTGCCAAGGGTCTGAACAGTAATGAATTAAGACACTGGGTGGGGCGGAGCATCCCACTGGTTGCTCAGCACTGGCTGAACATAGTCCTGCAGTGCAGAAACGGTTGTAGGGAGTGAAGGACTGTTGGCCAGAATCCCATTTTTGGAGGCAGACGACCAAACCAGCGTCAGGGCCAGTTTGTGAATGGGACCGTTCTGCAGAGCACAATGAGACATGTAGTTCTGCTTCCACTCCTGTATACAGTGCCCCAAGCTGGTGTGCCCAGAGAAAGGCTCTTTTGCTGGGGTTCAGGGCTGTCGCTTACCAGACGAGCCAGCTGGGGAGTGACATTGCGCCTCTATTGTCTTGGAGTCAGGGCATTTCACTTTACAGATGTGTCTCATTCTCCACGGTGGGGCTTCAGCATCACCCTGTGGTCAAACAAAACAGACTTCTCCTCAAACTTCTGTTTAAGGTGGTGTAATGGCTGCTTGAAGACCGTCTGGACTCACTAACTTATCCACCCCTTCTCCCTGGCAGAGCTGCATGGATGGGCCCTGTGCATTCAGGCAGACGATAAAACCGAGTCATGCTCCACATTATGTGTTGGGAGGAACAGGTTGGAGGCCCCTGCTCCACAGAAATAGCATTTTGCCCCTCTGATGAGACATTTGCAAGGGGATGGCTCCTGTCCCTCCCGTTCTGTAAAAGGAGACGGACAAGAGCTATATGTAATGGCCCCTGAGCTGGCGCGCGTGACTTAGAACACGTCACTCCCAAACTTTGTAACATCCACTCATTCTAGGTGCCCAACTTGAGCCTGAGTCCAATTTTCAGAGCACCTGCAACTGCCACTAACTGCACCTGACAAGTGGGGCACACAAGTTTTGAAAATATGGCCCTTTGCCTCTCTTCACACTCCCCCCCCAACCAAAGCGACCAGCTCCCTTTGCCAAAAGATACCTAGAATTGCTCCTTCCAGCTGAGCTTCTCCATCTACAAAGCTTTATTCTGACAAATACTTAACCCTCACTGTACGGTTCTCCCAGGGGATTGTCCCTGAGCATAGAGCTGCACTTTGCACATTGTTGCATGAGTAGACAGTGTAGAAGTGTGGATCAAGGATTCGAGCCCTCCCTCCTGGGAAAGGGCAGGGCAGTGCTATTGGATAGGTACAGCCTCGTTAAAGGTCATTGTGCAGGTGGCATTCTCACATTCTGAGCCCTGGTGGGAGACATCAAACTCGGTAAAATATTTACACAGTGAACCACACAGGCTCTTGCTCTCGTCAATGATTTCTCCTCACACTTTCCAGTGGAAGCCAGAAACTCACTCACTCTGAGATGAGCTCAGGTTTAATCATCTCAGATGGGGGGGAGGGGCAGGGGGAGGTAGAGGACACAGGCACTTCATCTCCAGGCAAAACAAGTGCTTTCACTAGGGCCCACAATGAGATGAAATGAAGCAAAGCTGGCAGTTGTTGAGGATGGGAAGGAAGCTAGTCCTGCCTAGAGACTAATCCTGCCAGGTTATTTGAAAGGCAACATAGGGAAGCTGGCACTGTATCTATGTATTGATACAGTCAGGGATGGGTGGCCTTCTGGAAGAGTTACACTATACAGCCATAGCATACTCATTAATGCTGTCCCAGCTCAACTTGCTCTCCTAATAAGATTATTCCTAGCTGAGATCCAAGTACAAGGATACAGATTTCAATTATATTAACAAGCAAGAGCTGTAAAAAGAAAAGTTCACATCCCTCATCCAGATTCAGACTGACACTAGGAAAAGCAAAACATCTACCCCCACCATGGAAATTATCCTAATTCCAAAGAAGTCTCCAACAGAGGAGCAGTGTTCAAGAAAGCCAAATAGCTTTCAAGCCAAGCATAGCGTATGTGGCTGCTGCTTTCTACAGTGAGACACACACCAGCACAGGTCTGCCCAGAGATCGTGTCTTCGGATGTAGGAGTGACCCCCATTACCCTCCAAATCCTGATATTTGTTCAGGGACAAACACCAAAAACAGTCAGACTCCCTCATGACTTACCCCGGGGACTTGTAAAACAGCCTGGTTCAAAAGATTCTGCCTTAATTCTGAAGTCAAAGGATGTGTGGCACATGGAGTGAGTCATTTCTTGAGCATATGGCACCTGTTCCATAGGCTCCTTCATTTCCCTTTATTACAAGGGCTTCATGGCAGTCATGTTCTCCTTCCCACACCTTGCCCAGCCATTTCCATTGGCTAGAACTCTTTCCAAACCCAGCTCATACCACCTACTGATGTCAATTGCTAAATCAGTGAATAGCTGGTGTCTAAGGCAGAGGAGAAACACAGAAGTTTCCAGCCACAGGAGCTCAGGCTGTGGATGCTTAAGCCTTTCCCCACTGTTTCGGCTACCAAGTTCACCACCCCTTCTCCAGTCTCCAGAAACGGGGAGGCAAGACGGGAATAATTCCTATGGCCCATGTCATGTGCACTGCAAGGTACTGGGCTCCCCTTGAGTAAAATGGTTTAGTGGTGTGACATGTCCGCAGCCTGGGAGTTTGTGCTGCAATTCCTATCAGTTCCCCCAAGGTAAGCAGGGTTAGGCCACGTCACTACTTAAACGAGAAGGCTTCACCTTTCCAGGCAGTGGTGTTGATTAGTCAGGTGGCTGTAATCAGCCCTCTGGATCAGCAGTGGACCAGTGCTGCAGAATCAGCATGAGACCCCTGTCTTTTGGGCAAAAGGCAGAACTGTGCTCTGACAATTTGTATGCATTTAAGATGGTGCAGCACTACAGGTAAGAACAGGGGTAGTAATAAGAGTTGGTCAAAAGTTTTCAATGAGAATTTGCAGAAATTTTATTCAGTGGATTTAAGAAAAATGGCTGCTTTCTATGGAATTTTTTTTTTGGGGAGAAAGGAGTTGTTAAAAAACCTCACAAACATTTGAAAAATTTTAGCCTAAGCCCTGAAGTTCAGTTCAGAAAGGCCTCCGTGGGGTCACATCGGAGTTGTAATCAGGGTGCCCCATGCTCCCATTCTTCTCTACGGTAAGGGCCAGGTTCCCCAGCTGGCCTCACCACAGCATGTCACCCAGCACAGGAAGCATGGTGCATATCATGGAAGATGTAGCGTAGCCAGGGATCCCAGCCCCTAGAGAACACAGATAAGGCAGCTGAATTACCACTCCCGGGAAGCAGCATTTTCAGCCTTCAGTTTTTCCCTCACCGAAAAGCCACTTGAAAGGTTTTGGAAAAAGCAAGGGATTGGGGTTGTTAAGAAATCTATAGTAGAATTTCCCCACCCAGCTCTATTGTTAATAGTATTGTTCTGACCATATTCTAGCTTGGGTAAGGATACCCCACCTACTTCCACTCCCACAGCAACAGCACGGGGACATGGTATTTACTTCCTGCCCTAAACAGCTATTACACCCACCAACATTAGTTGCCCAAAGTGGAACACAGCTGCATGTCAGGTGTGGGGGCAGCGATCCCTGTACATTCCCTTACCTGCTTCACAGGCTGCAGGGCTGTTCCATGTCTGCAAAGACTCCTCAGATAATATAGAGGACAGAGAAATGCAAAGCATTAGTATCCCCAAACTCATGAGTTTATAGGAAAAGAGAAGCCTAATCCAGCCCCTCCTTGAAAGCTTCTGATCAGGCTCCAAGACACCACTGAAGTCAATGGAGTCTTTCCACTGACTTACAGAGGGCCTGAGCCCAAGCCCATTATCTCAACCCATCTGTTACAGGTGCCT
Source organism: Lepidochelys kempii (assembly GCF_965140285.1). Taxonomy (NCBI): domain Eukaryota; kingdom Metazoa; phylum Chordata; order Testudines; family Cheloniidae; genus Lepidochelys; species Lepidochelys kempii. The sequence continues at coordinate 11,547,012 of NC_136389.1, read as the reverse complement.
TGCAATGCCAGGGACTGACCCTGTTCATCTGATGCACAGGTTGCTCCTGAAGCCCTGTCCTCGCAAGCAGCAGAATACCCAGACCGGAATCCAGTAAGCTCTCTGCGTCTGGGGGAGATCAGAAGTTGATTATTAACAGCAAGGGGCAGTATGGGGGAAAGAGGGAGAAGGAGGAGACTAGACAGGAGGAAGGGGAGGTAGCGGTAAGGGTGATCCAGGACATTCTATTGTGCCCTACAGCCAGAATCTCTCCTGGAAGCCCCGTTTCTTTCACCCAGGCAAGAAGCTGAAGAATCACATCTCAACGTAGGAGACTGCTGCCACCTGGTGATGACATTAAAGTACTGCATGAAAATCTCTCAGCTGATCAGATGCACACAATACAGACGTACCACCTAACTGAACCCAGTCTGATCACATACCTGCTTTCTCAAAGCAAATTCCACGGCTGTGGGGCTCTTGTGCTACCATTTGAGTTAGAAATTTTTTTTTTTACTAGATCGTTTCCATTACCAGATTACTCTGCCTTCTCCCTAGTACCATTTGCGATTCCTTCCCTCCTGCACAAGCACTCTGGAAGTCCCCATTTTTCTCCCTTCCCAGTAACCCCATCCTAGGATGCTGGAATTAGTTAGCTGGGATGAATGGCAAGAGCTGGCAGCACGATCATGAGTTTGGCTTTACTGTGGTTACCTGGATTTAATCTTTCCATACGCGTGGCCCTCAATTCACGCAGCAGTCAGGGAGTAGAAGACAGACAGTAACTAGTAATAAAACCCTCAACGAAGACTGACAGGAGTAGACAGATCAACCAAAACTGCCGTACAGGAAGGAAAAGGATTCATTTTGCTGTTGTGATCAGAGGATGTTACAGATGAACTGCAAAAAACCAAACACACACCACCTATTGGCTACTCTGCAGCCAGGTAAGGAGGGAGAGAATTCAACTACAAACTGCCCCAGTCAGCTTGCCTTCAGGTGGTGTTTTTATGGAGCAGTTTACATTCATTTTGTAGTCTTCTGAAGGGGTCTGTGAGGGTCTAACATGGGATTTCCCCCCCCCCATTGTATTCGTAAATATGGGAATGCGTACAGTCAAGTTTGACCTTCACCAGTAAAGTTAACCCTTTATTTGATGCGGTTCAAGCACACTACAGTGAAGAACAGCGTGATAGTGAGTTTTGGAAAAATCATAAAATTCAGTCCCGACTGACATGTTCAACACGTTAGCTGGACAGTTCCCGTAGCACAGTATGAAGATTATTTAAGAGTGTGGTGGGCGGGCACATGAGCGCACCCCCACCCCCTATCACCAGTTTTGCCATTTCACCTGGGCACTTGTTACACCTGAATGTGACAAATGGTCAAAGAAAGTGCTGTGCAAGACAGTGACCAGAAATACTCACTAGCAGTTTTCAAAACTCAGTGAATCCAGTATTTTTCCTTCCAAATGCCCAACAGCAGACTCTTCAGGAGAGATTAAAATTTTAAACTGTATTTAAAGGATCACCTTGATTTAGAATTTTCCCTTTACCAGGAGGAAAAAAACCCAAACCTTTAGTTGGGTCTTTCAGCCTCTTCAGAAATGTTATACACCAAATTGCAGAAGAGAGTCCACATTTGGAACCCTGATATAACTCCCTGAGACAGATCCAGGATTTCTAATGGCCATAGTAGCAGATTCAAAACTGTATCCTCCACAAGGCACAAATTCTGGAACACTTGTGCACATGCTTAACTTTACCAGTTAAAACATATGGTAGCATTACCACAGGGGTTCTAAACTGGGGGTCAGGACCTCTCTGGGGGTCATGAGGTTATTACATGGGGGGATCATGAGCTGTCAGCTTCCACCCCAAACCCCACTTTGCCTCCAGCATTTATAATGGTATTAAATATATTTTTTTTAAAAAAGTGTTTTTATAAGGGGGAAATCACACTCAGAGGTTTGCTATGTGAAAGGGGTCACCAATACAAAAGTTTGAGAACCACTGCATTAGCAGGATCAACACAATGTACAATGTTGTGTATACTTAGCGGTATAGTAACAGGCAAAATGTCAAAATTAAAGCAAGAGATTCTACCAATAAAAGAAGGTTACAAAATAGAACAGTGCTATGTAGTTTCATTTGTTTATTTTAAAACATTAAACCCAAGCTGAATAGAAACCACAAGTTACATTTAGGGTTTTTTTTTTTTTTTAGTATTTTTCAGAACAAAAATTACAGTAAAAAATAGCTACGGTACAATCAAAACTACCGAAGAAAAAGGAAAGATACAAAATGGGCTCACTGCTCAGTTTAACCCTCACAATTTAAAAACATTTTAGGTAAGTGCAGGAATACTTGAAAGGAACTAGCAGGTCCAAAGGTTTAAAAAAAGTATATATTTATATATTATACATATATGTATATAAAGTGGTACGATATACAGCCATTATGGTTAAGAATAAGAACAAAAGAATTACAAAAAGGCCAGTTACATGTTCACCAGTAAGTTTCCGTGCACAGTGTCAAAAACAAATTAAAAGCTTCCCTCTTAAAGATGATAGAGAACTAAACCCACAGGGACTTCCCAGCTCACGCTTGCAAACAAGGGACGCGAGGAGCGTGATGCAACAGCTGGGCCACTAGGGTTTGATCCAAAGATGACTGAAGCCAATAGGAGTCTTTCCATTGACTTCAGCTGCCTTTGGATCTTGGGCCTTTGGAGACATCTGCTGGTTGATTCGGAATGGGAACGTGGGAGGGAGAGAGAGTTTGGAATTTTACGAGGAGAAATTCGGTACTGAACGCAGAGTGCCTAGAAAGACCCTAATGGTAGGGGTTACCCTCTTTAGAATAAAACTTCACACTTCGCATATTGTCAGGCATATCGGTTTCCATTTCCTTTTGTCCAGGCCCTCAGACTGATGGGCAGTTTCAGAGATCTCAGAAATAAATAATTAAATCATGCCTCCTGTCAATGATCCCCCATTTTTACAACGGGAAGCTGAGACACAGAGAGGCTAAGTGATTTGCCCACAAAGTCACATAGCTCTTATTCCAGACTGCTGCTTGTTTGCTATGAGTCCCAGCTACCAGCCCTGCGCTTTAACCACTTGCCAACTCTCCCTCTCCACACTTGGTGGAGCCATGCACTGACAGAAGAGGGGCAGCAGGAGGCTCCACTCATCTGTTTGGAAGGTCAGCCTGCTCTCAGAGTTTAGGAACTGATAACATTTAGAATTTTCTGCCTCCTGATGCTACCTCGCCAACCGTGCATAGGTCACTCCCCGATGTCAGCCTCTAGTTAAAGAAGGGGAGATTGGGAGTGCAAAGTGAATCTTGGGTAAAATGCAGGGCCGGGTGGGGAGCCCTGCCAAGTCCTCTTTCTCAACAAAGCAGCAGAGTCTGTCCTAGTGATTGGAGGGGTAATGTTCCACCTGACTGTTTGCTGGTGTCCCTGCACAGTTGTGGGACAGTGTGGCTTCTTGGTGCAGTGCAGGCGGTTGGAAGCCTGGCTTCTCTCAAGACTCCTTGCTGCAGGCTGCCTCTAGCAAGGAGCTTCGCTCTCTCTGAAATAGAGTCTCCACAGTGCCTCCCACCCACAGTCCCAGCTCTTCCATGCTGCTCTGGCAGAAATACGCCACCCGGGAGAATACGCCACCCGGCTAGAGGGAAGGAGTGCTAGGATAGCCAATATGCACTCCCTCCCTCTCAGCTCCTTTTGGATTTCTGGCCACGTTCAGGAAACAGATCCTGGAGTTCCCGGTTGTGGAGTCAATGTCTTCCTGCATGACGCTCCAATACTATCCAGGTATATCCTGCCTGGTAATGAAGGACCTTGCAATGCAGGGAAAGAAAAAGCCACAGGGAGGAGAGTTTCCTTCTCCCCCAAAGCTACACTGTCCCTTTCAGCACAATGAGGATCTCCATTATTTCCTTTCATTCAGCCCTCTGCTCCCCAGGTCCTGCCATGTAACCACCACCCTTCTAACAAAAGGATGGGAACCCACCTATCCTTAAATCAGCTTGAAGGGGCCCTGTCAGCAGAGTGACGCTCTCCCTTTCCTCCCTCCAAAAGGGCACTGTGCAGTCTCTGCACTGACTTCAAGCCTTGGCTGCTCCCGGGGTGCAGGGGGGAAGAAACCAGACCCAGGAGTCAGAGGTGGGTTTTATCTACATAAGCATTTGTAGATTCTGCTGAGCAAGTGCCTCCATCTGCTATCCACACCACAGTGCCAAGAATTACAAGCAGAGCACAAGGCCAGCCCATGGAAGCTGTTCTTTCTGGGAAAGCCTGGACTGTGCACATGAACATTATATGTTCTAAGGGCAACTTCCGTGTGACTCCTCCTCTGGGGCCATTCCAAAAACTCCCCTCATGCAAAAACAGCCAGTTCAAAGCACTCAGATGGACACCCCTCTGTGCCCAGAGCTGGCTATACAAATGAATACCTTTCACATGGGAAGAACTCAAAGAGGGTGGGGGGCAATCAAATCCCCCCCCCCCCGGCAGGTTTGGTCACATGATGGATGCTGCGATCTCCATTTGAACCCTTTTATCAGCAAATAAAATGAATTCAGTTAATAGTACATACAGGATACAAACACTACAGTTATATTCCCAAGACAGCACAAGAAATTCACAGCCAAGTCTTGATTCGATTTCCTTTACAATTACAATGCAGTTCTGAACACTGGACACAAAAGAGAGTCCAACATGCTATTTACATTTCACATTGTGGAGATGTTGGTGTGCTTGAAAGGTCTCAGTTCCAAAAAAAATAAAAAAAACCATCATTTGTACGAGATGGAGTGGAAAGAAACCCAACAAACCAGACAAGCCGATGACTGTTTATGCTTTTTAAAAAAAAGAAAAAAAAAGAAAGATGAAGTGTCTTTGCTGCTATCACCTTTCTAACCACACAGGAGCTGCCTCCCGTTTTGCCGTCAGCAAGGTGCCCGGAGATCAGAGTCTCACGGTTCCCCTGAATTTTGGAGCCATGTACTAATAAGCAACAACGTGGCTAGGTTCTGAGATGATTGTGTGCTCTTGAGAAGTCAGCTGGGACACATTCTGAGTGATCTGGCATGGACATTTCACACATTAAAATGCAATACAAATTACAGAAGAGAAAAAAAAGACACTCCAGTTTTACTCACTGTATCCAAGCCTCCTATAACTAGTGGTGCCACTTACAACTCTTTGCCACTAAGCTCCTGCTGTTCACCCTATGGTGGGGGAAGGGAGAAGAGACTCTGGGAGATCTTGAATTTTTGAGGGGTCTACTCCTTGGCGGCCATGCTGTGCCTACATGCATTCAGGGTTTGCGCACACACACACACACCCCCTCACCCCCCAACCAGACTGGTCATTTAGACTACAGCGATCACTTCACACCCGTACTAATGAGCACATGCTACTGGCTCTGCAGCAGATCCATTTGGACTAACCCCTAGAAGTGCCATATACAAAAATAAATAGAAACATTGCATTAAAATATGCAGTAGGACAGCAGGGCTCTGTGACTCTTTACAAAAGTGCAAAATCCATGTTAATTAAAGGAAGTCCTGGGTGGAACCACACAGTACACAGAGCACACCACTCACTCTGCAGTCTTGTTCTGCTGGCCACGCAGGGAGCGCAGCGTCCCACAGAATTCTTCCTTAACACACTTTAAAGTCACAGAGCACGGATCTCCAATCAGCAACTGGCTATAGCCTATGAACCCTGTTCGAATTCGTTCTGGACAGTACAACTGATTAAGCTAAGCCTGGGAAGGAAGCAAGTTAAGGCAGTATCCAGCCTGGATACTGCACTGAAAGGTATTGGCTCTTTGTTATTACCAGCATTGGACTGCTGGCTCTGGCATGTTGCATCCTACTTCTCCTAAGGCCCAGTAGGAAAACCCATGTGTTCTTTGTACAGCAAAAGCTGCCGACAGCTGCACCTGTTTGACTGAAGTTTATTTCCTGCTTTATGCTCTTCCAACACTTGCCTTAAAGGACTACTGAGAGGCATGCAGCAGATTTTGGGGCAGTTCTTCTAAATCTAAAAGCCTCAAGTATTTGAGTCTGTGCAGCCCCTAGCTGACAGACATGGGAAATAGTCCAAATTGACTACGGGAAAATGGGGGTTTCTCTAAATTGACAAAGTGTGGTTTCAGGTTTCCCCACTCAATCATACCAGCTGTTCAGAGCATCCAACGGTCCAGAAGCTTGTAAGCCAGCAGTGTCACATGCTCGTATACCACCCACAACACATGCAGCTCTCATACCAGGTTTTAAAGGGATCTGTGACGGAACATAACTAGTGTTTACCCTGAGACCTCCTCTCCAAGAAAAACGGGTCAGTGTGCTACTTTCCTTCCTTCCTTCTTCCCCATTCCTCCAAAGGTTGGAGGCTAGTCCGTTAGTGGCTTTTATTTCCTTGAGATGTCTCAAAATACCCCTTTTCTTGGAGTATGTACGCTTCCCCTATAGGAAGTATTGGCATCCTAGTTAATCATCCATGGAATATGCAAAATGTTCCCAGAGTGGTGATAACTCACCCCCTAGTAAAGAGAAAAGGACAAGATCTGGAGAAGTCTGATGAGATCATCCAGAGCAAAGGCAGATTGCTAGGCTGACTGGTCCACATTATGGACATTCACAAAACAGAGCAAACTAAAAGATGAGAAAGGAGTTCTCCTTTGATGCAATCCAGATATTGTGGTGCTAGATTTGAACCACATTTGTCCTGTGGCCCACCTCAGATTTATCAGATTTTGTACTTTAATTCTGTTTCTTGCTTAAGTCTCCCTAAGTAACTAGATTAAGACAGCTTGCACAGAAAGGAAAATTCAGAAAGGACTATGCTTTGATCTACTGGAGTAAAAAGTTCATATCCATTTATCGCACAGCTGCACATTGGAGTCTTTTCTAGTAAAAAGTGGTTTATGTCCTGTAGAGCACCATTCTTCAACGAAGCACAGAACTGGCGTAGGATGCTGCCCCCTGCAGGTACACTCCATTGCACCTGTGGCCCCTGCACAGTGTGCTAGGAGATACTAGGAGTTTATTCACATGTGCCTTGTGTATGGCAGTTAGTGGTTAGCAGTTATGACCAGAAAAAAAACCCAACAAAAAAACAACCCCCCCCCCCCAACATTCATGTGTTAAGACTTTTGTTTTCTGATCCTGGAGCGCAGAGCCAAGGAGGCTGCAACCTTGCTGCTCTTATGACGAACTTTGGGCTGAGGCCCCAGGATCCTCCTCTAAAGCCAATGCCACGGGACTTGACTTTTCTACTCCAAACATTAATGGAGGAGTCCAGCAGTCTGTCACAAGTAACTCCTTGGACTCCTTCAATGGAGCTTACAATCTCTCTTGCAAGCTGACTGTCCCATGAGACCTAGTGCCAGGCTATTGCCCTAGAGATCTGAAACTATTTAGTGCAAAAAAACCCTAAGTCTTACAAGTCTTTTCCTGGAAAAAATTGGCACCAAGTGAGTTGCTGGCTCCTGTGTGTTCTGTGTGCACCCAATCTCACAAAAGCAGCACCCAGAATGCCATCTGTGAGTACAGGGGTTTCCCTGATGGAGCAGAAAGGTCAGGCTCACAGCAATGGGCAGGCAGGGGTGCATCTGAGACAGCTGGCTGGTGCTGAAAACCGCCTACTCCTCAAGAATGCAAAAGCTGTTTATAAAGGGGAAAGGAAAAGCTTATTTAAAGTCACCAGAGGGGAGAGTGGAGCCCAGGTCAGACTCCCAGCTTAAAGTAGGTATTCAGTGACACAGGAAGGGAGCCTCCACACAGGGTATCAGGCAAGAAGACTTCTTTAAAAACACTAGGCGCACATAACTTTTAAGAGTGTACATTGGCATGGCTTTCCCGATCTGTACAGTATAGTCATGGGCTCGGAGTCTCTGCTTCTTCAGTGCACTGCAGACTGAGCAGCTCCGCTGGATCACCTCACAGAACTGAAGATCTGCAACGTACTTCCATCCAGTTCCCTCTGTGGAATGGAGAGGGTAGGGGAGACAGAAGTAAAACTATTTGCAAAGGTTTCCTGATAGACTGTTGACAACGCTGGCCTCAAGTAGGTGAATCCCAGACAAACTGGTGTTCTTCTGCAGGTGCTTGCACACTCTCTCTCCACGTACAACTAGGTATAGATTTAATTTGAAAGGGGCTTCCATTCAGATTGCCAATGCACAGGTACCAGGTTGGAGGGGTGGTCTGTATTGAAGAAGCAGGAGTTGCGCTGGGTTTGGGACAGGAAAGCAGGGTTGTTCTACACTGACAGCACAGGGTAGCAGCAGTTGGCACGTTTGTTTAGCTTTACTATGTCTGCGTTATGTTTTTAATGCACACTGCCAGAGTCTGGGCGAGGTTGGTTGGTAGCGAGGTATTTGGCTCTCATGCTGGAGGTGTACTAGAGGAAGACAAAAAAAAAAAAAAAAAGACAGTAAGTCAGAATGATGTGAACTCTGAATCAGATTATTAGCACCTCCCAGCTCACTTGGGTTGGTGTTTACAGCTTACCAACGAGCCTTGAGCATGGTCCTCTGAGGCTCTGAAACAATCTTTCATAGGCCATTACACAGCCAAGTCAGAGTGACTAACGCTTTTACTCCTGTTACAAAAAGAGGCTGGCTGAGGCATTCATGTAAGGACTAGCCGATTTAGTCACACTCCTAGCAAGATGGAAATACCAGCGTCAAGAAACAACAGACACAATTTAATCCAAGTATTCTGAACACAATAGAAGAATGTGGGTGCAATGCCTATATAAAAACCCACCTGTCAGGATTTCAGTGGCTCAGCAGTCAGATTGCCACCTTCAGCCCTGTGGAAGATGGGGAGGTTGGGGGTAAAAAGGAAGGAGGAGGTGTTTCATGTTCTCAGGAGAACGAAGTTGTCAATAGACCATATGCATCATGACAATAGCAGCTTAGAAGAGGACAGCTGAGGTTATGCACAGGGCAGTCATCTGTCCACAGAAGATAACAATAAGGCTGGAACTAGACTGATATCCACTAACAATAACTGGATGGTTAGTATCAAAACCTGGCTTTGGACAGTTTTCCTACAGCCTGCCAGTAATAAAGACTGATTCTGGGGTGAAGGTGGAAATTCATCATGGCTAGATTGTTTTTAGAAGACCGCTCCAAGGGAATCCAGTAGCTGAATGATATGAACTCATCCAAACCATCTTCAGTTTTGCTAGAACACAGGAATGAAACCCTTAACACTAGGACTTGTGCACAGCAGTAAGGATAGAGACTTTGCGCCTTCATGAAACTCCAGCCATAAACATTGTTACTGTAAACAGGTGGAATTCCATCTTGTGTCATCATGGCATTAATATGCTTTACAGCAGGACAAAAGACACAGATGTCAGCAGGGTTAATTCCTGCTCCCCTCCTGCACTCTCCTTTACAAAGAGCTGCTATGAACTTTGTCTTTACTTCCTGATAATGCTGTTCAAAAACTGAAATTTCAACCTTTAAGCTCTCACTTAAAGTAGCAAGTTATATAACTGAGTGTAAAAAATTAAATTCCATATGATGAATCTTTCCCATTTGACGAGAACATTGTGAAGTGTTCTGTACCTGCACAGCAGAGACCAGAGCACTATGTAAGGTAACAGCATTTTGCCATTATTCTGTCAGTGTCTAGGAATGAATCTGTATTGTAGAAGAGCTCACCACCTCAGAGCAGAGCACAGGGATCCCTAGTTGTATTAGCTTGTAGAGATGTTGATGCTTCATTTGTGTACTCACTGACTGCTCATTTTTAAGTCCCTTCCTGCATCAGAAAAGTTTGACCTGAGAGAGGACATGGGTATTTTGTGGTAACAATGACCCAGCCCAGCACTAGTGTGTAAATGTAGAAGAGTGTGTGTCTGTCTCTCTCTCTGGTCTTATCTGTGCTCTCACCATTGAGAGAAGGACTGAAAAGGAGTCTAGCAGTTCTATGGATGATCTACACAGGTGTGTAACTATAGTTGCCCCACTACCCCCAGAAATAAGAAGTTTGGGGCTTGTGTTTCTACCAGAGAGTTAAATGTAGTAAGCTCAACAAAGTGATTTAGATCAAAGTTCTCCTCTGAGGAACCCTATAAAAGTAGAGTATTTCAGGGACAGCAGGCAGAGCTGGATTTCCCCACTGGCGTCACTCGAAGCAGGAGTCTTTTAAAAGGAGAATTTTTCAGACAGTAGCACTCCATCTGTGTTGGGTGGGTGGGTGAGAAGCAGGGCGTTAGAAGAGAAGTGGATGACTGCATGAATTCAATCCACCAAGGTTCTTAAAGGCAGTGTTTAGATAAAGGGAGTGTTTAGATAAAGAATCTAGGAACACATTTTTCACATCCCTTCCTAGAGAGATAATACACGTAGACCTGCAGCTGCCATCTATAGAAGAACTGTTCAATCAAAAGAACAGCAATCCAGTGGGGTGCATTAAAGGATGTACCAGATACACCCAGTGGCATGCAGAGGCCAAGAAGATATTGGACTACTGCTCCCATTTTTTCACAATACAGAAGTCTGAATAGCACCAAGAAAGAGAACAATAATTCAAACTAAAGAGAAAATTGGATAGAAAGTGAAACAGAAGGTATTGTTTTAAATTCTATCCTACCTTAAACCGCCATAAAATGTCTCAAGCTGACAAAAGCCATGGAAGTCAGAGTTAAGGCTGATGTTCTCAGTTCATGCATATTGCATCTTAGGTTGTGTCCACATTATAATTTTTAACCAATTTCGTAACCAGTTACTGGCAAGGTTAGCTCGAAATAGGGTTGTACATCCACATATAACATAGTTAGAACTTGGTAGTAAGGCAGCTAACACTGTTTTGCTCTTCTGGAGTCAGACAGACACATGAATGTCTTCTTGTAAGCAGCTCATCTCATTGTTTTGGAAGTGCTTACAGAACCCCTAACAACAGAATTGGCTGGTCCTGAGAGTGCATTACCCCACATGCTACAGACACCACTCTGAGGTATTACTCCTGCATTGCACTTCCAAGGGAGCACAGGGAAGAGGCTCAGAGAGATGCTAACATCAAGGTGGGCTTGTAGATACAGGTGCCCCGTCGGTGAGGTCAGGAAAACTGCCAGAGGGACACTACCTGAATGGTGTTACCTGTAACCATTAAAGTGACTAAACAGCTAACTGTGTAGAAAGCCACTAAGTGTGGACAGACATTTGGGAAAACAAAAAACAAAGAGACTGTTCACAGCTAAGTCAAAGACAAAGTACCATCCTCAAGTCAGTGTTGGCTGGATATTGCCTGTCTGTGACACAACCTTAAAGTTATTTCAAGGTAGACTGTTGTATTTAATTTCCTTAAACAAAACAAATCACAAAAAAACCCCAGCTTTCATTAAAGGTTATAAAATCATGTATTATGGATCCTTCCAGCATTCTGGCTAGGACTCTCCAGGTGCCTATATATCTACATTTATTCTTTTTAAAGCCACATAAGCAATACAAGTTTTAACATGTATTTTCATAATTTTGTTAGCTACCCTATTGCGCCATCATGAACTACCCAGTAGATGGATATTTTGTCCTGGTGTCTTGTACTTTGACACACACCACCAACCACTTACCATCAGTCAGCGAGAACTGCTATGGTATGGTGTACATTTGCGTTTCAGCATTTCTGCAAAAAAAAGTGTACTCCCCCACCCTACTCCCTAATGAATCAGACTCCCCCTGCCCCCCACATTAGGGGCAAAACACATTCAGAAACGTTCTCTCAGCACACATTGGCTAAGTAGGTGCCTAACAAATACACTTTGCGGGCACAAAAATTCTTGGCTACAAAAAACTGAGGTGCACAGAGTTATCTGACTTTAAGAGGCCATATCTGAACGTAAACCAGATAAACCTTGTGGTCTTTGCAGATCACCAGTACTTCACAGCTATTACACACTACACTGCAAGACCGTACCACGTATATGCACCACTCCCATCCAATATAATCCCTGGAGGCAGCGGAGGAATACAGTACTTCTGTATGGCAAAAATGCTTAACATGCTAAATGCTAAAACCTCATGGGTTATCCTGGTTTAAATCAGCTGCAAATTGAAGCTTCAAGGCTTGAATTTTATTTATTTTAAGGTTTGACCCAAGTATCTTAGACAATTTTGGGCGCAATAAAAGAACAAAAACAAAAAAACGTATCAACTGCCTTTTTTCAGTGCAGGGAGATAGGGCCAGCCAGCGGATCCTGAAATTGCAGAATTCTAGTTTTTAAAGAGAACTATACTTAGAAGCGCGGCTTAAGATGAGCACAATTTTCGAGATCTTGGGGAGAGTGCAAGAACCTTTTATTTTTGCAAAGCCACATATGACTCTTGGCCTGACCTTGGTACACAGAAAAGATTCTAGGCTGAGACTTTGTCAAGTTTCAGTCCAGAGAATATTTTAAGTCCCGAGTCAAATCCCTGTAAAACAAAAGTTCACAGTAAATAGTGTTGATAGACCCTTAAACACAACGTTGCTAAGAGGGTCACTAGAATACCTGCAGGAATAAGGAAGCAGGAAAGCACCAAGCGTAGATGCCCAAGGAAGGTCTTTGCAAGAGTGCTACAAGAGTGGAGAAGGCTGTGACATTCTGGAGAGCACTAGCATCATGCATTAAATGTTCACGTAGATTTCCATTCACACACTGTCACAGAGTGCACCAAGGCACAACTATATTTCCCCCCACCAATTCAGCCAGCATCTTATGACCCAAGCACGTCACAAAGCAGAGCAGACAAATGGCAAGGCAGCAGACCAAGCAGTGACATGAGACAATGGTATCTAGCGTGAGGTGACAGCAGAGAAGTCCCAGCAGGAATGGTGGATGTGGAAGAGGAGCATCAGCTTTATGTACAAGTATGTCTGGGGACAGGATGCAAACTGTGGATTGTGGACCATACTAACCCAATTGGAAAGAATCCTGCATTCCAAACGGTGCTAACATTTCCACTTTGTTTCAGTAGTGATTAGAGTTTTCTTTGGACTGATCACAACGTACTTTATCCAGTTACAGTGAGTTGCTCAGGAATTCGGATTACACAACATACTCCTCAACTCGACCAAGTCACACAGTTCATGAGGTATAACTACAAGACCTGGTACCAACCACTTATTCATTCCTACTGTAACTAGTTCTGGTTGCCGACCACTATGGGTAGGGAAGGAATAAGGGCTATCCTGGAGACTGGTTGTAACAGCATATTACTCTGACAATGAAGCAGTGCAAGGAAAGGACTCACTGGCACGCCATCCACAGCGTATGCAGGAAATTGAGGGAATGCTTTTGGCATACGGAAGTGTTCAAATAAAACTAGGCAGAATCAAGAATTTTAGTGCTTGTGCCTGGCCATCAGGGAAAAGTCGCTTACTTATAGCCCTGAATGCAATGATAAAATGGAAAGCTACATATGTGAGCTTGCAGTACAGCTGCTGGTTCTAACAAGCAAGGTGCAGGAGGAATTGTTTGGTTTTAAGATTCTATGGCAGAACTTAATGAAAGTGGCAGAAAAATCTCTGGTTTCTAGCACATGCCATTGTATCAGTGAGCAAAGGAGTAGTGATAAAAGGTTCAAGGGAAGCCAGAGGTGGTAACAGACAGCAAGTCCTTATTAAAGGACAGCTACGTTGATCCACATTATTGTTACCAAGTGGATACCCAAGACGGGAGTAATTCTACCTTGTGCTTTGAGTGTGGAACACTTTTGGTTTGGTGCACTCTCTGCTGCAAGGTGTAGATACTGTTCTTCAACTTGGAATCTGTGGACTAAAGCAGCAGTGACTTTGGCTCCGCTCTGAGGTGTGGGTCTCTGGCTGTCAGAATGCATACAAGAAGCCTTGCCATCGTGAAATGTTGATATTGCTCCTTCAGTCGGCACCAGAGCAACCCTGGTTAGCTTCAACCCTTGGCAGGAGGGAATGCGGAGAGGTGCAGGGGGAAGGAATGTGAAGAAAGAAGGCACTGGCCTGGGGTAAACAGTGCAGGGATGGAGGGGCGGGTGGGAGTGGAGGAGGGGTTGAGCGAGAAGGACCTTATTTCAGTACCTGTTCCATTTGCGGGCGTGGTTACCAGTACGTCCGTGCACTGTCCGAGGGCTTAAACTGCCAGCTCATATGGCTGCTACTGTCCATGGCAGCCAAATACAACTGTGATGATGCAGGAGAGAGAGAGAAAAAGAGAGTGCAGCCTCAACGTGCATGAAAAACACAGTGCAAGCAAGTGACACGCTGTGGTGTGTGCCAGTGATCAGGAGGGCTCTACCACCCTACAGGAATAGCCCTTGGACAAGAAGGAGGAGAACGATGAAAGGAACGACTGGGGGGAAAAAAGAATAGACAAACAACGCAGTAGGTGATTAGCTCTTCTAGGATCATTCTGTCTTGGTTTTTATAATCTGTTCCCACAACCAAAGCGGAGCAGGATACTTCAGTCCTGGCCACGCACTGTCTCTTTACTCTGCTTCTGTAGCTCCTTTTTGCGGATCTGACCACCCAAACAGGGGAGCATGAACACAGATATTTTTTCTGTGCACGCCCAAACAGCAGGAATCGTTTGCTGATTAAATGGGCTCAGCCTTTTCTTCTGCTCCTGGAATAGCCTCAATTGGTTAATACAGAGACCTGCCTACGAATACTCTGGAGGATCCGCTCTACCCCACTGCCTGCCTAGGTGGGGAGCACAAAGGGATCCATTCCCTTTCCCCTACCCAAGTGGTGTGTGAGCACGCTCAGACAGTCCCTTCCACTATCTGGGATGTACATTCTCCTTCAGAAATCCCATTTCCTCCTCTGCTTGGGTTCCTCCTTGTGGTCCAGGCAGGGAAGCTGGGATACACTCTCCATCTCACCTCCCACACTTAGACATAATGGCTTCCCCCACCACCTCCCATAGCCCTTCTCTCTGGCTGCCCCAAGTGAAATTCCTTTGAAAAAACCCTTACCAGCATCTCTCCTCAGAAGCAGCTGGAAGTACCAAGATTTAGCTCCACATTCAGGGCCATTAATGCAACCAGCTACTGAAGAACCAGGGAATCCTCTCCTCATGGTTAGAGCTCCTGCAGAAAGAAGCCTCCTTTTTCTGAGGCAGAAGAGCTACAGGGTGGGAAATGCTGCGTGGCAAGACCTTGCCTCAGAGGAATAGGATGAACAGGACTGTGCAGTGTTAAAGGGACAGTGCATTTGCTGTAACAGAGAATTCCAGCAGTACAGCAGCAGTTTAGGACACCGCACTGAAAGCTGTGGCTGACCTTTCTCTGGAGCCAGCTCCATTGCCAAGAGCAGATAATGCTGTTTAAGCTCAAGTGCTGAATGTCAGGGACCTGGAACAAGTTTTTTTTTCCACTCTAAGCAAGCTTCAAGAAGTTTGGCCAGTCTATGAGAAGTATAAAAACAAGTCCTGGCCTTCCTGTTTGCCACTTTTGCCTCTTCTAAATTTAGAAGAGAGTCTTTTGTTCTATGAAGGCCCCACTCAGTGAACTGGGCTTAGCCCCTATGGTGTGGGCTTTCATTAATTATAACGGATGGCCTGTTAAGTATACTATGCTACATCCTCAGGAACTGTTAGCAGGTTTGTTAGTTAGTATTCTGATGGCCCATGCCAAAAGGTGGTATTGCGGTAATGAGATTACAGCATCTGGAGAGAGAGTGGAACACTCATCTAATTTTTTTTTAATATATAAATAAAAATCCATATTTTACTCAATAGACTAACATGGCTCTGAGGCCACTTCAAGCTCTTGATTACCAAAGAACCTTCCATGAAAGATTTTTTTCTCCTTAGGAAATTAGATACAAAAATAAGAATTCAAAATTTGTGAAATGAAAATAAAACCCTTCAAAAATGCAAACTTCATCCTCTTGTTTTCACAGTGCAAGTTAAGGAGAGATTCCGCATTACCTTTGGGTTTACTGGTTCAGCAGTTTATTTTGCAAACTTAAAGGACCAAACCCACAACTAGTTAGTAACTGTGTGTGAGAGAGACCCACTCACCGAAGTCACACAAAGTTACTCACAAGATTCAGTGGTGGCAGGATGAGCCCAGAGCGTTATTAGGTTTTATTTAATTTGATCTTTTTCATACATACCATGCCCAAGTAGCATACTGGGCTTTTATTCTCAATAGCAGCTTAGACATGGCCTTGTCTGTTAAGTTTTTCATGATTTATGGACCAGATCTTCTGCCTTGAACTGCATGATCAGCTCCCCCTGAAGTACACAGGAGTGGCATGTGCATAGCCCCAAAGTAGAACTTGGCCTCAGATGTTGAAGCAGAGAGAAGCAGTAAAGACACTTACTGAGGGAGGTGGAGACTCCCGGCCAATCAGAGGTGTGTTCTCACAGCGGGGGTTCTGGAAGTTTGCATTCTGGCTCCTATGAAAGGGAAATATACATGGTGATAGAGGGACACATAGCACATTCTCCAGCATAGACACTTTGGAACGGACACAGGATAACCCCAATGCAGGGCACTATTACCTCCCAACGGACACGCTCTGGAAGCATCACAATTCAATTCCCTAGAATGCTTTCCCTACATGCCAAATGGCTCACTTTCACTTTGATCAATTGGACGCTAACATGGGTGCCTGTCTATCTCAGAGTACACTCTCATATTCCATTTATGAAGTACCCATCTCAGTATCTGTGGTGCTTTTTTTATTTTATTTTTTTTAAATGTAGAGCTAAACGAATCCAGCCTCCCTGCCCAAAAGTTCTCCCACATTTATTGTGGCTGTTAACGAAATAGATGAACCAGTCCAACACAGACAGGCGTTTCAGCCAGCCAGCCAGCCACTCCCAGGGCAGGAGCTCTGTAGAAGGATTAACTAAACTCAGACTGCCCTGTCTCAACTAGATGGATCTGGAAAGCAAAGACCTTTGACCTCAACTGCCTAAGGAGGACAGTCTAAAGCTGCTGTGATGTGGATCTCCACCACTTGGGAGGTTTAAAACTTCTCTTGCAAAGCAGTTACTTTTGAATAGTCCTTAAGGAAAAAAAGGACTCATCATAGAAACTGGTGACACTTAACTCCACCCCTTCCATAGGCAACACTGTAAATCCTCAAACACAAGGCAATTCGATATTTTCTAGTCATCTACCTTGTGACATGCATCCGACGGAGTGAGTATTCACCCATGAAAGCTTATGCTCCAATATGTCTGTTAGTCTATAAGGTGCCACAGGACTCTTTGCCGCTTTTACAGATCCAGACTAACACGGCTACCCCTCTGATACTTGATACCTCGTGTAGTTATTTCCGTTAGAGAACAGAAACACTTGCCAATGCTGCAAGTAAAAAGGTCACTAAGATCAAACGATATAAACAGAACCTTTTATCACTCTTCCTCTCAGGCTTATCACACTGCTGTTAGTGAGCTTGTTCATTTCCCAGTGCAGCTGCTGCAGAAAGTTCTTTAGCTAGGCTGTGCAATGGACACCTGCAACTAAAGTACAGCAAAGCATTTTGGACAGAGATAGCTACAACATGGCTCCTCTCCTCGCTACTCACATGTACTCCGTGACAGGAGCATTGCTGACTGTGTGTGCTGCCGCTGGAATGCTGGTCTCACTGCCATAGCTACTCCCACAGCTATAGAGGCTGGGCATGTGCACCCTGTACAGATTATCGTGGGTTTGTCTGTTCCCCTGAGCTGCAGATTCCTCCTCCCCATCATCATCCGAGCTCCTGCAGGAAAGAAAGTTTATCCTAATAGCCTAGAATTGTTATGTTAGTGGGGCTTGCAAGACACCAGAGCACATGGTAATCCCAATAACCTTCTAATCCTCCTCCACACATCCCCCCACCCAACAGCCAGTCAGCGTGTGCCTCAATATGGTAGCATAGATACAGACCCGAGCAAACTTCTCCTCCCCAACCAATAGAGTGATTCAGGCCTCCCACAAACGCCATCTGGACTCTCTCAGACTGCAATGTTTTCCATATCATCCCAAAGTCTTTCCCACAGGGCTTGGCAGTCAACACAATGCCACAGCTCCCCCAACCATATAAACTGGAGTGTGGACACACCCAAGA
Organism: Lepidochelys kempii; assembly: GCF_965140285.1. Lineage (NCBI taxonomy): Eukaryota > Metazoa > Chordata > Testudines > Cheloniidae > Lepidochelys > Lepidochelys kempii. The sequence continues at coordinate 11,528,974 of NC_136389.1, read as the reverse complement.
ACACTTGGCGCTTGTTTAAATGGGGCACTGCTTGCAGAAAGAACCTTATACCTGGTCTCCCTCATACACCATACTGAAGTTGAACTTTGCTGCGTACTTCTATTTCTTGAACTGATTTCCAGAGGTCTTCCATGTGACATACCATAAGATAAGGAAGTTGATTCTGCAGCTCTATACCATGAACTCCCACTGAAGACAACAAGAACTCCATTCAGAGTGGCCACAAAAAAGGTCCCTTTCTACTTCAGTGTATGACAAAAAACTTTTGGAAGCCAGTGCAGTAGGGCTTAGCTACTGTGGGATTGAGGCATTTTTGCCTAGGCTATTCCTTCCTTTCCTAAAGACCAGAGCCCTTGCTACTTTAAACATACATCAAAATCAGATTTATCTGGACTATTGTTCTCTTGAGGTCAATGTTTATACCTATACCTTCGTGGTTATAAAAGGTAAGTCTCATCCTACACTTTGTAGGAATGGAAGGATTGATTTTATGAGAAACTAACTTTATGAACTGAGTTCTTTTTCAAAGGAGAACCGTACATCAAACTCTATGTAACAATGGTACCACTTTATTCAACTGATCTCCCCTTTGTGTGCAACAGTTATATATTTGTTAAAATCTGCAGATGTATTTTTGCTATTTTTACTCTTAAGCCCTGCAGAGCCCGCCAGCTACAAGAGGGGCATCTGAATTTTATTCCTTCCTGGATAACAAAATTGTCTAGTAACTGGAACACTCTGTTCCAATCTCTGTTTTCAGTGGGTTTGCACAGATGGAAGAGTTTGCCCTGCAGAACTTTCAAAATTAGCAATGATGCATACGAAAAAACTCCTCAAAACAATGACTAAAAAAAAAACCAACCAATCAGAACCCAGATTGAGTTTGCAGTTGAGAGAAAAGTTTGTTATCAGGACACATTTAATATGCAATCAATGAGAAACAAATCACTTCTCCGAGCACTGCTACCACAGGAAACCTTCAGCTGAAGGCCAGCTGGTGGTCAAGCAGAATACGCAAGAAAAAAAAAACAGACTAGTAAATCTTGTATGATATTCCACCTTCAGAACTAGTCTCTACTGGCTGTTCTAGGATTCCAAAGAAACCACATCTGCTGCCTTCTCCTCTAAGCTGTCTGAACCCAAACATACCTTGTTTTTCCCTGGTGCAGTATTCCTTAGGCAACTTGATTCCTCTCCCCTCCTTGACATGTAGTCCCACCCCTATCCAAATCAGGAGCAGACAGCATGTGCCTCCTGTGAGGCGGTCATGAAATGATAATATCTATTTCTTACACAGCACTTTTCATCAGATTTCAACGTGCTTTACAAGGGAGGTCAGTACCATTCTCCTCATTTTACAGATGCATGAATCTCAGATTCTGAGCCACACAGTATAGCTCATTATTGTTAGGCCACTGAAGTTGGTTTCAGAACACTGTTTTTCAGAGGCATAGGTGAACACTCGGTTACTCCTCAAACTGAGGCATGTAATTCTGGACTAAGCAGGTGACAGCAACAGAACCGGTTTATAAGTCTGAAGAGACTGACACCAAAACCCCCATATGCCTGGAATGTAGATCTCAATCCTTAAAATATTGTTCTAAATATTTACAGAAATCAAACCACACTGCTAGAGACAACTTGAGATTTTGTTGATTATAATCGACAATCTAGGATTGTTTTTAGGGGGGAAAAAAGTGTGAAAAGAAAAACATTAGGCAGTCTCAAATCCAGACACCACATTTCCCACCAGCTGAACGCATTATGTTAACACTGGCAAGCCTGAACAGATTGCAAGTCAGCGTGGACTCCTGTATAGCCTACACCTCCCCTTCAGTTTGGAAGGGCAGATACAGGTATCATTGCCCATCACTTGACTAGGGTGGCATGGACATTTTTGGGCCATTGCAATACTGCATCACTGTTGTGCAATTTAACCTAATTCCTGCCCCTCTCATTCCCCTTCATGATATTCTCAGTATAGGGATATTGGATAGTACACTGAACAAGTCAATTTCTGATAGGAAACATTCCACACTGGCAGGGAGCTGAACAAAACCGGATGATGTCTCCAACGTCTATGATTAGAAGACCAGTTATCGCATGTCTTGTCAGTTGCCCTTAGTGTCAGTAAAGTTTTACTAAAGGAGGCAGACACTGCATTTTATCCGTAAGAGAAGCCACTCCCTGAACTGGGTGCAGAGAGTACAGGTCCCAGCTTGATATGTAGACCTGCTGTTTGCTGCTGCTCATGGAAAGAGCATCAAGACCTCCAATTGTTTTCTGGGAGACACTGATATATTTCCAAGTACCTTTTTTTTTTTTTTTGCGCGCAGGAAGGGCAGCCCTCACCATCCCAGGAAGTCTTCCTGTTGCATTTGAATGCCTCCAGTTCTGTACACTGAGCCTAGGACACTCTTAAAATCACCCAAATCATATTGAGAACATGAACATTTGTTAAACACCACAGGGTACTTTTCAAACAAATGAAAGCCAGTGCAACACGGTATACAACAACCAATGCGATAACTGGCCCGGTGACAGATGGACCAATAAATCCTAGTCTCATAGGAACATAAGACTGGCCATACTGGGTCAGACCAAAGGGCCATCTAGCCCAGTATCCTGTCTTCCGATGGTGGTCAACGTCAGGTGCCCCAGAGAATGAACAGAACACGTAAACAAATGATCCATCCAGTCGACCATTCCCAGCTTCTCATAGAATCATAGAATATCAGGGTTGGAAAGGACTTCAGGAGGTCATCTAGTCCAACCCCCTGCTCAAAGCAGGACCAATCCCCAATTTTTGCCCCATCCCTGGCTAACAGCCATTGATAGACCCATCCTCCATGAATTTATCTAGTTCTTTTTTGAACCCTGTTATAGTCTTGGCCTTCACAACATCCTCTGGCAAAGAGTTCCACAGGTTGACTGTGCATCTCGCCTTCAGTTACCACCACTACATATCCATTAGAAATAGCAACAGGTCTCTGATTCCTTCAGTGCCACAAAATAATAGATGTACTTTCTATTTGGTCATCTCTCATTACTGCTGGGGCCATATCCTGCTCACATTAGTCATGCAGTTAAGTCCCATTGACTTCAATATAATTGAAGGAGTAAGGCAAGCAGGACCTGATCCTCACCACTTCAGGTCTCTCTCCCAATACTAGGAAAACACCCCTCCCACCTCCCAGTAAACGATGCATTGACAGACAATAGGTATTGTACAGTTCAAGTATTGCTGTCCTCTGCCACCCTAGAGCTATACCATTAATCTCCAACTAAAGACTAATCATCTCACTCTGCACACCATCAAACCTCTCTATGATGCCTCTATACAGAGTTGCATAGTAATAAGGTTCTGATTTAAACTGACCAAGTTAAGGCTAACACCCTCCTCCCTTTGGGCCTACATTTCATAACATCTTATCCCTCATGCTCTTAGAGCACACATGGTAAGGAGTTCTACATGCTGATGGGCATAAGTCCAGTTGCCAGCTTTCATTAGGAAACAGCTCTATAACCCAACAGTATCTAATCCCACTGCATACCTTTTTTGCTGCCAAGTGTGTGGGACGCTGCACACAATGGAACTGAACATAAGAGCCGTGACAAAGGAGAAGAGAACCAGGTAAATGAGCCCTTCCACTCCATCATAGCAGAAGCCTGTCAGAGCCTGGACGTAATCCTAAAGGGAGAAATTAAGCAGAGCCTCTTGGTTCACCACAAAAAATAACACTGCAATTTCCATATTCCAAAAATCCCATCACCTGGATTCTAGCTCACCACTTAAAAACGGAGCCATTTTCCACAATGTACTTTGCTTGGTTTCATTCGACTCAGGGCTTGTTTTTAAAAGCTAACAAACCCCCTTGTTTTTATGCAGGGCTCAATTCAGGAACAGATGTACATTGTATTCTCAGCCATACATACAAAAAACGAAGATCAAGATAAGTCTGCCTGTTCCATAGTTTCACTATTACTTATGAAATCAGCAGCTCACAATTTCCAGTTCTGCAGCTCTTCCACCCAGTGCCCCACTACACGTGTGCACAGCTAGATCTGGACTATAAATTTAACTGTACATCTTGGCACAGCAGCAATTCACTCACCAACATGGGGATCTTGCTCCACCGCTATAAAGCGCTATACATGTGAAAGGCACTGGACCCAGAACTGTATCAAGCTTAGAGTTAAGGTCCATGAAGCCTCAGTGATGCAATTTGTAGAAGCACAAAAGTTCACCAACTAATTCCCTACACTAATCTGCCATATTATATTTAAAAAAAAAAAAAAAAAAAAATCACCCCAAAACAGGTTCTCTGCCCTCTCTGGAAGTGGAGCAGCAAAGCCAGACAAAAAGTATCTACTGTATTTTGATGCTCCAGAGAGCTTTGTACTCTGACCCTCAAAGAGCTCAGCACTCTGGGGCTCTGTATCTGCACAGAAAGTGAATATTTGTCAGCTCCAGACACTGATTTTCCATACTCACCAAATGAAGACTACGACAGTCTACCAGTGCAGTCAGGTGCTGCAAATTGATCTCGGTGGAGTTTAGAACCTCCTGTATCCGAGTAAGGTACTCCTGTAAGCAACAAGCTAGAGATTAATAGAACAAAAGGGCTTTGCAAGAGCTTATTTAGGGCCTCATGTTGAGGGGACACATCCTTTACTCGTCCAGTGCTTTCAGAAGGTAAGTTCAAGACGTTTTACCTTGGAGGTGGGGTACTCTCTGATGGCTGACCTGAGCAGCTCCAACACATCATCCTGCATTTCCACCAGGGCTTTGTGACTTCCTGATAGCTTCTATTCAAAATGAACATGAACATGGTCAGTCTTGAGGGGCAAGCCAGGCTATGCGCAACAGAGGAATTTAGGAACTGCCATTGCCAAGTACAGAGATATCATCTACGTGGCAGATAATCCAGGGTAAACTAGCAGCATCTCACAGCTGTAATGACACTCCACATAACCCACTTCAGCTCTAAAAGCACAGGATGGAATCAGCTTTCTAGTCTGTACTTTTTCTAGTCTCCTCAAATATACATAGAAATACAGACAGGGTCAGATTAGTGGGCAAGGAAGTAATTCCACTCAAGCTCCACCTACAATCCCAAGCTCCTCCCACACATAGCAGCTGGATTTTTCCTGTACAAAATTATCAGCAGTGAAATAATGAACAAAAATGTAAAAGTAAGTATTAACACCCCACTAAAATGAACAAGGCAAGTTCACACTCCTCAGCAGCATGCCCAAAAGCGTACCTGATGGCATGATGCCACATTTTAAGGAGATTTTGGGCAGGCAGAACATAGTTACTGAAACTGCATTTTATCTACCAGCAAGATTAACATCTCTGCTCTTAGGAAAAAGGTGCCACATAAGCAAAAAGTAAAACTCTGGTCCTGACCACATCTCATCTGAGCAGCAGCAGCATCTCCAACAATACTGCGTGCACCTGACTTAAGAAACATGAGCCTCTTATTGCACCAGTACCATATCTCATAGCCCCTGGAAGGGTTCCCAGTCAAGTACTGTCCAAATCCAACCTTGCTTCCCTTTGGAGATCACAGCCAGAGATGGCACAACTACAGGCCACAAGCTAGAACCACCATTAGATCTGAAAGTCCTTTCCTGTTACCAAAGAAGGGGGTGACTCAGATGGGAAAAGCCCTGATGTTTAGACCAAGCTAACAATCTCGTAACCCCATCTAGGACCGATTTATCTTTTTAAATCCAGCCCCACTGAAATGCAGCTTGCAGCAATAGAAGGGTGTGAGCTGAGATACTCACCTGCTGAAAGGGGTTTGGATATCCAGCATTGCAGGCAAGATAATAGCGTAGAGTATCTATCAAGACAAAGACAAATAATAGAATAGAAATCAGGCTATATTTATTTTCCCCCCACTTTGAGCGTTCTTATGCTTGCTGCAAGGGAAGATTTAATTCTAAGAGCATTAGTAGCGATATGCTGTGTGAGAGGCAAAGTGTGAGCGGACCCACTTTCTTCCTTCCTCTGTGGTGTTATGGAGCATGGAAGACACTGAAGAAGGGAAGTTGGCTACATTCTGCAAGAAAGGAAAACCTTACTAAAAGCTGACCCTGTTGCATTTTTTTTTCCCAATAAATGGTGAGAGACTTTCCCACCTATGCAGGAAAGTGAGTCATGAGAACAGAACCACCAATGCTGTGCAGAATCAAATCAGCTACCATACTCAGTGGCACTCAGACAGCACACTGGGCTGGAGTCTGAGATTTGATTTCTATGATCCTACATTGAGAGAGAGAGAGAATTACACGGACATGGAAGAGTGTGCGCACACCGGTGCTTATGCTACACATCTGCTGTAAGCAGAGCTACCTGAATATATATTTTAACATGAGAAGAAGGAAGGAGACATCTTTGCAACATGGATTTACCCTGCCTCACTTGAAGGAGCAGCTGGTTTTTAAACAGTACTCTTGGGGGGGGAGGAGGAGGAGGAGAAAGAGAGGAAGAGACACAGCCTGGAACGCGCCTAAGGAAGAAATGGAGATGGAGCTGCTGAATGGAAGACTTCTAGCATAAATTAGAGATGAATCATACTCTCCTCTACCAGTATATGCAGACTGCATTAAAACACAGCTTTTAACATGCATTGTTTCTTTCACACCTTTCTCCTTGCTTGCTCAGAAAGGTGTTTTCTGCACACAGCCAGAGTCCACTGCAGGTTTAACCCACAGGAAAGCTCCTCCTGCAGTCGAGCATACCAGGGTACTGGAACTAGAGGTGGTTCTTGTGAACAAGGCAACATCAGACTTCCTCATAGCACCCCAAACAACACTGAAACTTGCCCTGTGCTAAACTCAGCCTCTAAAAGTCATTCCCTGCCAGCTAACCCCAGTACAGTGGCCACCACCAGCTGCAAAATACATTTAGCCCTATACACTGACAGGTCAGCCTGTCAAATGCCTAGAAATGTACCTGAAAAAGAAGGATCAGGACTACACCTGATGCCCACCTAGACCTCTTCAAGGGCTTACCAGTTTGAGGGAATGAAGAAATTAGCACATGCAAGTTACACATCCCAGACTCCATTAAGCCATCCTTGATGAGGCCAGAGGGGATTTTTGTAAGTAACCATTTATCTTTCCACAACTCCCATCCCTTCAGACTCATTTTTAACCCGTTTGCAGATTTCAGTTCCTCTCCAGCATTCATTCTGCCAACCTCTCTTGCCTCTTCCCAGAAGAGAAGTCAGTTTAGAATTGCCATGCATAAAACAGACGACGCCTCCCTCCCGCACACAAAAATAATAATCGGGGCATTCTGCAGATTGATCTTTTTCCTACACACTATGAAGATCCATTGAGAGAGAAGTGACTTTTCCAACTACTCCTCACTGTGGGGCTCAGAAGAAAGAACAGAGAAAGTAAAAGCCACGTGAGGGAGCCAACAAGTAAGGAGAGCAGGCCTGCTCCTGCCGCACTTACCATCAATATTGCATGCACCTTTCATTGTGCCTGTATAGACACTGGGACTGAGCGATACAACACAACTTGTCAGCTCCTGCATGCTGGCAATGGAACCTGACAGCTGTTATTTATAATTCATTAGCCTACTTTGGGACTGCTTCCACCAGCTGCTCCATCTCTCCCCACTGAATTTTGCTCTGGGACGACTTATCTACAACGCAGCAGAGCCATTAAACAGCAATTCGCAAAAACTGGGCAAATAATAGGATAGTGTGCACTACTGAATGGATCATACCACGAGTGGACTGTGCGCACACTTTGAATCAGAAGGGATTGCTTATTCCAGGACTACATTAGCAAACAGACCTTCCCAGAGCAAGAATATCATACATAGTCCATAGTACCCCGAAGTCGGAAAAAACAGCACAGTGACTGCAAGATGGAACTGCACCAAGTTGCACAGGACCCTCCCCACCAAGCCCAAGAAGCTTCACCTGGCCAACAGTCCAAAAGCTTCCTGGTCATATTTTGGACACTGTGGGCATGGCATCAAAGTTGATTGGCTTCAGTTCATGTGGTTACTAGTGCTCTGCTCAGAAATGAATCTCCTCCCCGTCCACCCCATTCTCTGGATTGTGGCATCCTAACTAGCAGCTCTTGTTTTAGTAGTAAGGCATTAGAATCTATTGACTTACCCTTTTTATGAGAGATTTCTAAACAGCCAGTCATTTGTCTGGCAAACATTGAAGGAGTAGATTCTTTTACTGCACTGAGCACAGCTCTGCTGCAGGGAAGCCTGCTGAGAAGTCAGTTGCAGCTCCCAGTGCAAGTCTGAGTACCTTCTCTAAACTATGACTCTTGCATAAAATCCCTAAATCACCCTACACTAGCCAAGGACAGATATTAAAGTGCTCTGCTCCTGCCACACACCCTTCTTAGCCCCCCACTACACCCCCACCCCCACCAAGCAACCCCTTATGCTGGAGATGGGTTAGCACATGGGTGGCTGATGTGGAAGGTGACTAAACTACCCCTGTTGGTGCTCAGCTAGGTTCAACCGTGTTGTAGGTTGAAACTGAGGTGTGAACGCCCCTTCATTTAAGATTGCTGTAAGGGTCAGATAAGGGGCCTAAAATAAGGCTAATGAACATAGGCAGCAGGTAGAATGGGCCAGGGGAGGCTGACTCTCTGCCTTTCAGAGCACAGATGCCTGGGTCATGGTGGCTCCCCCACTGGTAAGCAGCAGGTGGCAATTAGAGGTACCTGGGGGCAGCAAATGTTCCCCCCTTGAGTTTTTGTACTTGTTCAAGTTGGGTGGGGTGAGCGCTTGGCTCAGGGGAGAGGTGGAGAGCACAAGCAGAGGTCTCGGGGGGGAAGAGGGGTGTGGAGGAGAGGAGGGCGGCAGGCAGTGGGGGCCTAGGGGCAGGGACGGAGCTATGGTCTGGACACCTGGGGAGCTTCCAGCACTAGGGCCAGCCTCCCCAAATGCAGGAGGCATGCATTGCCCATGTGAATGAAGTCTGCCCAGAAACTAGCACCATGTGGGCAGACGGTTCCACTGGATATTTTTCTGAGAGAAAGCATGTACACGCACACACAGGTTGACAGAAGCTTGAGCATGTAAGCTGAGAAACTGCTCCTTTTGGTCTTGGTTTCTCCTGCATTCAGAGAAGCAGGACTTGGTCTATTCCTTATAAACAACCAAGACTGCATCCAAACAAACAAACAAAAAAAACACAACACCACACACCAAAACACCAGACTCCATCATCATCAATTTTTACTTCCAACTGGAACATCCCCAGTTTGACTAGTTGCTCTGGTCCAAAAGGCGTAACGGCGACAAAGTTTTTATACACAAGGGGAATTCTCCCTTAACATCTGTCCAGAATATACCCCTCCAATTCTGTCAGCTGCCATAAGCACATTGATGGCAACTTCATCAGCTCTCAGAAGTCATCTTTTCACCCCTTCAGAGGAGATGCCAGTTTAGTTTTATCCTTTCAGTCTGAAAGCCTACAGGCCAATCCTTAAAGTCTGGAGGTGGTTTTTGAAACTGGCCTTTAAAGCGGTCTCCAAGAGAAGGGTCATACTGGCAGCTGCTTAGGCTGCTGCTGGCAGCAATCCTCCTGACCCACATTCTATGGGAAAAGGAAGATAAAGAGCAAAAATAAGGCAAGGGAACAATTTGATAGAAACATCAATTTGAAATCCTCCCTAGAAAGGAAATTGAAACAGGCTACCAGCAACAAAGTCAGTTTCATCTGCTAGAATCTGCTTCTCACTTCTGCATACATAGCCTTACAGTTCATAGTTTTATAACGTGATGGCACTGAAGCCCAGCAGAATTGTAGTATGGCCTCTGAGTATGTATCTTAAAACCAGAGGGAATCCTGTATGCTAGGATGGAGAGAGAACAAGCAGCATGGACTGTTTACAAAGGTCACTTTATTTTTTAAAAATAGAATCAGACCGTGGCCTAACCTGCAACTCTTTGGCCATTCCTCACATTTACCTGACTGGTCTCTCTCTGCATTTCACATACTGTGCTCAGAAGAGATCATAGTAAGAAGAAGATGCACCGTCTCCATACTGTTTAGTTACCACTGAAACTTCCACAGTTCCCAGTGATAATTAAAATGGGAGAAAAGTAGCTTTCTTCCCAGGGTATCCATACCGCTCAAGTGGTATTGTCACATCAGACAGTAAGTGGGAGTTTCCTTAGAACTAGGGATGGACAGGAAAGGGAGTTTTTGCATGGTATCTATACAGCTTTTCAATAGAAGATTTCAACCTCACTCAACTGAAAAAGAAAAAAAAGAAAGAAAAAAGGCAAGCAGAAGTCAAACTTTTGGTTAGAAAAGACTAAGTTAACAATCAGATTGACTGATGTTTGACTTGCTAATTTAAGGGAAAGTCAGTGAAACTACAAAGTGGAACCTGGGTTCTAAACTTGGTGAACTTAGTATGGGGGGGTGTTGCAAAAAAAAAAAAAAAAAAAAGCACACACACACACACACACCCACCACCCAACACATGGATAGCACTGAAGACTCAACTCTGTCTATGAACCCCATACAGTAGTGGCAGCATAAAACACTGCACCTCCTATCCACATGCCTCAACCCTCACCCGGAGCAACTATCTCCAGGGTTCATTCAGTCTGGTTTCTGTGCTGAGATAGTCAATAAGAGGCCATCTAGGACAGTAAGTTTTGCAACATGAACATCTGTCCACTAGTAACTGACGAAAGCCAAATTCACTTCACACTGACTGCTGAACAGCGAGAAAAAAAAAAAAAAAAACACTAACAGCTTTCAGACACTGCCCAACTTGACTGGATTTGAGGTGAAAAGCTCCATTACCCACTCCTTGAGCAATGCAGTCCCTCAGATAAGCTAGTCTGTTCCAGATGCAGCGTGCCAGTAAGAGATAATCTGGAGAGAGGTCTTTTTGGCTAAACATATTACACCTTTTTATTTATGTGATCGACTAAATCATTTGGTAGTAACAGGATCAGAGAAAGGGAATGAGGCTAGAAGATGGCCTCCTGCTTTGAAAATAAACATGTTGGCTGCACCATGGCTTTTCGTTTGTTTTTTTAAAACTAGCAAAAAGAGGTGATTATCTAGTCAGTGTTCAATTCCATTGGCTCTCTCAATTAATGAATACCAGATAAGCCAGACACACACTGCCTCACACAAAATGATTAAGTTTCTCTCCTCTTCTAGGAGATTTGTTTTAAGAATTCTGGTCCATTTTTTGTAGCAGTAAATGAACAGTCTTCTCTTTAGCTCAAGAGTGGTGACAATAGTGATGCGCTTAATCAGATTATTTCCAGTGCCATTGGTTCTGCTTAGATCTGAAAACTGATGAAAATACTAACAGAAGCAGTTTTAGTCCTGCTGCCCAGCTTCTCCAGGAAAATGTCCCCTTCTCCTAGAAAGCTCCTATAATTTTCACACAAGTTATTGCATCAAATAAATGAACCTAGGTCACACAGCTACATGGGAAACCTTGGACTGACTGCCATGCCAGCAGAGCTGGGAGGCAGCCTTCTTAGCCCTCTGTAGGGCAAAAAAAAAAAAAATAATAATAATAATAAAGGGTGGGGGGGGGGAGAAGGTGACCTGGCATTACCAAGACTGCTTAATTTGGATGTGGCAGTGACAGTTCCAGGAAAGGAGCCTCATCCAGACATCAGCCAAAGAGACGGTGTTTCAAGGGCAAATGCCTGTAAGGGTGATAAAACCCACCAGGACCTAGAGTTTCTTTCTTCCTTGTACTAACAAATAGGGTACAAATACTGAAGACAAGTAAACAAAATAAGGGATATTATTAACTTAACCTTTCTGTTGGAAAAACATTTACCTAGCATGGTTAGGAGTAATGCAGAACACGACTATAGTTGAAGGATTAGTACAAAGAAAGCCTCCTGGAAGAACAGAAAATCTTTTCCTAGTTGGTGTTCTTTGCACAAACATTTTGTTTTCACTGCTTCTTTTGTGTAGTTAGCTAGTCTCCCCACCATTAAAAAAATCTGACTATTCAGAATAAACTGTAAGAAAGATTTCTATTTCCAAGTATTACACTCTGTTAGAGGTGTCAGAATCTATTCCATGGAACTTCGGGAGATGAATTAAACCTTCCATTAAAGTTTGGTGTCACATGGATGCATTAGCGCAGTTATGATGTAACATGTCTTTCATGCCTGTCATTACTAAAAATGTTTTATAGGTTATATTTCTGATATCACACTTATAATCCTGCAGCAGGCATTTAGTGAGTTCAAAAATTCTCAAAAGACAAACACAGAAGTTAAAAGCAGACATACATACACGTATATTTGCATTCCTTTGCCTGGATATTAGAGGCAATGATTAGTGTCTTCCTCATTGCATTGTTTTTTATTTTTAAGAAAAGTACGAGAGGAAAAAATAAGCAGAGTCCTGCTTTAAGTTGATGGTGTGCCTTAAATTACTGTTTTTAGATGCACCCTTGCTGGTCCTTGAGTGGACCTCAGAGATCCCAGCCCTGAGCCCTACAGGATTATCCTTCTGGCTCAAGTGCACATCACACACTTGATAATGAGGACAAGGGCCATCTGCCTAGCACCCCTGAAATAGGTATAGGAAATGCAGTTGCAGTAACTCATAGGAAGAGACAACTTGCATCATCACTCAAATTTAGTCTCTTGTGTTCAGCCATCTCCCCCATGCAGTCCAATGTGATGGAATGCTCAAGAATTAAGCCATTAAAACCAACTCACTGCTTAAAAGGGAGAGGGAGTTCATGAACAAATTAAATCACCTCCCATGACCCAATATAAAACAGGCCACACTGCTAACTGGAACTACAGGCTTTGTCATGAGGTTGTTATTCCCTTCAGTGTCCCATTTAGACTCATCTACTAGCCTGATGGAGCCTTCAGAACTGCTATGCTAAACTGATATTTGGTTGTGCCTGCAGAAAAGATAACCATTTCATTGAAGGGTCTGCTGCCCCTATTGAGGAAAAGCAGCAGCTTCAATCAGCAGCAGGAGTCTGTTACCTCCAAAGCAATTAATTTGTTCGGGAAAATTAACGGGCTCCAACCAGGCAAGGCCAAGTGAAGGAGGAACATAGTACATACAAGGTGCCTCCTGAGCGTGAGTTCCTTTGGTTTTTCAGGGTTATCTTCACTGTTATCAATGAGCTATTTAACTGGTTCCTGCTACTGTACCCATGCTGTAACTGCATACAGCTGAATCAGTGAACAGTCAGGAATAGAGGTTTCCCCCGTCTACCCATTTGTCACCTTTAGTGAAAATGAAGAGCAGCTGCCTAGTATCTAAAGTCAGCCTTGGTCATCTTGTCAATTAAGAGATATTCTCATTTCACACAGGCCTGGATCACTGTGCAAAGAAATGAAATAAGGCAATGAGTTCACTGCCATTACCGGGCTCCTGTACTTAAGACCTCTATAAACAAAGGAGCTGGAATCCCTTCCTTCCTTCCCCAGACTGTTTGATCAATAAGGCATACCAAGATTGAGACGGAGGGTGAGAATACTAACAGACTGTTTCACAGAGAATTTTACCTCCTTCCACAAACATTTCTTGTTTCCAATCTCTGAACCTCCAGCCATCTGCAGAGTAATGTTTTTAATTCCCTATCAGTTTTACAGTACACTATTAATATCAGACACACACAGCAGCAACACACCCAAAAGGCTGGGATTTGGGGCTTTATACTTATGAAACGTTTTAAAGAAGTTTCATAACACAGAACCAAAGCAGCATTGTTTTTAACATCTCCCGTTATGGCCAATACCCTAATTGCTCCCTAGAATTATGTTGGGCCATAAAACAGAGCTGGACTTGGAGCATAAGATAGATGTGTAAAAATAGTTAACCTTACCCTATGCTGCTTTGATAATTATCTCACCCAGCCCTAAAGATCGTTGTTCTTTAGGTTGCTATCCTAATCACATACCAACTGAATAGCCAGCCACTGCTCTCCAGAGGCTCATACAGCAATCGGTTCCTCTACCTATTACTGAATCACAGTTTGAGCAGCAGTTTTACAATGTGGACTTTTAGCTACTGGGGCTCAAATTGGGGGCACCACTCATTTTACCATGCTCCTCCATCTAGATTGAGAGTGACAAAACCAAAAGCCATTAAAGCACAGCTTGTGTAAAGTGCTCCATTATCCCTTTGTCATGAGGGTGTCATGGTGTGCAGCTGCTGAGTGTAATAAAAGAGGCATGAGCTCTTGCTTCCCATGGCTAGGAGGTATTTATGCAATGACCCCAAGGGAGGAAAACCTTGATTTCAGTGACTAATCATGTGTTTTCAGGAAGATCTGCAGAATGTATTTGGAGGCAGGGCTGAGAAGGTCGAAGGCAACATTTTCTATTTACCTGGCTGAACCCTTATATTTTAAAAGCAGATGAGAATTAAAGACAAGGAAAGCTGTATAAATACATTAGCTTGTAAAACTAGGCTGCCAGCTGGACTATGTGTTTTATAGAACCCACACAAAGTCTTGCAAGGAGTCCACCGCTTTATGTAAACATCACTTTTGCTAGATAGCATAACTATCTAAATGATCAAAATATTGAAGGAATACGATTTTCATATTTCAGCTTGCAACCTGGCATCTCTGGTAAATCCTTTCACACAAGTGTAATCGCTCCTAATACAGGATAAGTACACAAATTGGAATGATTCTGGTATAACAATCAGCACTGGAAAGTGAACAAAACTGGTGCTTAAGTGGTCCAAGGTAAACACTACTCTGGGGGATGACGGAAATTCACACTACTCTCTGCAACGTTGTTTTGGCCCGTTTGGCTGCTGAATTGAATATGAGAGGGTCCAGTTTACATTCACAACCAGAAGAAATAGAATCTCAGACAGATAAAATAAAACTTGGATGCTAGGAAGTATAGAAACAGCCAACAGAAGTCTAAACCCCAAATTTTCTGCGCATCTGAATTTCCATTCACAGCTAAAAAGAATTAAGACGTGGGATGAAAAAGGAGAGGTCACTGAATAGGCCTCTGTCTGAGAGAATTCTTTTGGGGGGGCGGGGGGGAAGAGAAGTGTCCTGTAGGGTCTTGGCTTTTCAGATCTTTGTGTCTGCTTTCCCCAGCATTTTATCTCCATTTCTAATACCAGTCTCAGATACTAGTCCACCAGCATTACCCTCAGTGCCAGCTTCTGCTACTATGCAGCGTATCTGAGCTGGTCACAGCCCTAGTACTTACCAGTACTGAGCACTCCATGATCCTCCACCACTTTAGAGATGTAGGCATCAGGGTTAACGCAGAAGTCACTGGAGCCCTGGAGACAAGAAAAAGGAAAGTCAACTACACCATACAAAGGTTCAGCCATATCTATGTCAGGGAATCCTCCATTAGAGGCTCTCAAGTTTGGGGATATTCCAGAAGTCATCCATCTCACCAACCTTCCCCAAAAGCAGTTTCTACAGATCTATTGCCCAGCCTTGCAGCAGAGTGGAGTTGAGATACTAGCTAGAAAACTGCACTATGGAGGTATAGTTTCTGAACCTGTTTCACATGTTATTTACTAGGACAGCTACTGAAAACCAGAAGTCCTGTAAAGACAAGCACTGGGAGTCATTTATTCACGTGCCTGATAAACCTGCAGTGTAGGGTGTGGGAAGGTTGAACCAGAGCCACTTACCACTGCAACAGCCAGCTCCAGACCCAAGGATCCCCAACTGACAATTAGAGCAAGCACCCCTAGAAGACATACCCTGCAGAAGGGAAAAAAAAAAAAAAAAAAAAGACAGATAAGATGGCTGATGTATTGGCTCCAATTCAAACACCCAGATGCTTTAGAACAGGGGCTTCTTGGAGTTCAAAAGTAATAACCAACCAGTCTTCATTTGTGTAATTAGCAACATGAGAGAGACAGTCATAGCGTCCTGTATGCAAATCCTATTTGGAATACAGAAACTTGCATACCAGCATGCATTACTTACACTAAGAATGAAGCAGTCCAGGTCAGTAGTAACCAAAAGCAGTTAATCTAAGACGTTGTTTAGTGGCCTGCATCATTTGATTGGAAACCTACCCCCACAAGCCTGTATCCAGTTCCTAGCAGGACACTGACTGACAGCCTCAGCAAGGCAATCAAGGATTGAATGGGCATGGAGACAAGAAGTGGCCCTTAGAAGCACATCAGCAAGGAGATGTTTGTATTCCTGCCATCTGTGCTGGAACTATTCTGTGGCGAGAAGACTGCTGTTTTAAATATTGCTAATCTGGCATCTCATGAGAACAAGGATGTACGAGTGTTTGAATTTACAAAGTCGAGGGGATACAAGAAAGGGAGGCATATCCAGAGTTACACACTAACGGGCATGACTGGATCCCACAAAAAGCTCCCTTCCTCTCCCCCCCAATTACTGGTCTTGACACGTGCTAGTGGAAATAAGGATATGGGGAAGAGACTGGATTTACCTGGAAAGTTACTCCGTGTTTTAGATCACACCCCCTTCCCCAGCTGTGCTATTAGATTTGCAAATCCACCTCTGATCTACCCAGGTACCGCCCTTCACCTAACCTACCTAGTCAGGCCCTTTTGTAGCACCATAGGTTTCTAAAGAGCAGCGGAAAAAAAAAGAGACAACAGGACTTTTTGATCTAAATAGTGAAAATCCCAATAAGGTTTTTGAAATAAGTTGGGCTGTCAGCATTCAGATACTACCGGGCAGCTTTCCAGCATGGTGCCTGTGGACGGCAACATGCAAGTCCACTCAAAGGGAGTTTTGAGATTCATTCCTTAGATACGGTCCTGACGTTCCATCCCCAAACAAAGCCATGCAGCTAGTGGACTCTACCACCACTGATTAATTTCTAGTCTTCCTGGTGTCAAGTACTCAGGGAAGAAAGGAAATAAGATCCAACTTATCAGCCCACAGCTCAGTCAGAAGAGAGTTAACACATCTATTACATGCTAGGTTCAGATTCCTTGGCCAAAAAGGACCATTGTGATTCTCTAGTCTGACACATTGTGTAACACAGGCCCTAGAACTTCCCTAAAATAAATTGCTCTTGAACTAGAGCATCTCTTTTAGAAAAACATCCAACCTTGATTCTAAATTTGTCCGTGATGAAGACTCCAGCAGGACCCTGGGTAAATTGTTCCAATGGTTAATTACTCTCTCACTGTTAAAAGTTTACACCTTATTTCCAAACTGAATTTGTCTAGCTTCAGCTTCCAGCCATTGGATTGTGTATCTTTCTCCGATAGACTGAAGACCTCAAATATTTGTTCCCTACACACAGGTATGTATAGGCCGTAATTAACCCCTTAACCATCTCTTTGGTAAGATACAAAACCTCTAGCAAGAGAGACTTTCACATCTCCAAAAACCAACCCATCAATTCTCCCCAGTTTAAGAGAGACCCAGATTCCCAACTAATGTGCTTCGTCTTTTGGGCCAGAATGGACTAGTTGAGATCCTAGCAGAATGATTATATTCCAATAGATGGAGGAGGAGCAGAAGACGCTAAATGTACATTAACAGTACTGTTATAATCTGGGGAAGAGGGTGGATTAAGATGAAAGGTGGCACTAGTAATCATGTACTAGTCTACCAGTTATCCCAAATTCTAGGTCTCTGGGATTAACACAGTCTGAGTGTACAAGAAGTCAGAGTATGATGGCTGTTTCATAAAAGAGGAAAAAAGCTGTTCATGATTTTGAGATATTTACATTTACAAAATATGGCAATGAATGTCAATGTAAATTAAATACTGAGTGCATTAGGATCACCTGAATAGTAAACCAGGGAAGGGCTATATTAGTTTATTGTACTAACATCATACTCTCATTAATGGCTAGAAGAGCCAAAATAGTTTATTGCATTTTGCAATTCATCAAATCATAACAAAATCAAGGGAATTGCATATAAAAAAATCCCACTTTTCGAAAAGTTTTGCTTTAATTATATATTGCATTATATTAGTAAGTGTGTGGTTTATTTCACAGAAGAAGCGAAGGCTCAGCAATACACAGCCTCTGGACAGTACTCTGCTATTCAGTCTGAGTCTTGCTCCACTTCTGGGCAGAGTGGTTGTGAAAATTATCAGGTTTGTACATTAACAAGCTTCTGCTGTATTGTGACATATGGATAGGGTGGTGGTGTACACTTTGCCATGTTCACTATGGAGCATTTGGGGTTTTAATGTAAATGAAGGGGATTGGGCCAGTAACTGTTTGACTAGAAGATCTACAACTGGCATTTCACCATCTTGCTTGGCTGCAAAACATGGGTTCTTTATTCTGTGAACTTCCTTTGGGAAATGCCTTAATTTGAGACTCTGGCTAATAAAGAATGAGTTTCTAATTTGAACTGCGGGTTTACCATCTGTGCATACATTTGCAATTTTGTCCCTTATAACGTACCAGGTATGTAATAATCTGGCAGGTAACTAAAGGCTGAATTCACATTGCAATTACCATCATGCTTGGGCATTGTGATAAACATGGCCAAGGGGCCATCATGGTATCAAATTTTCATAACGTTTACAAATACACAGTGTGATCCTAGCCAAATATGCAAGATGCAAACCATGTCAGAAGATGGCTGGGGGAATACGGTTATATTTTAACAGGATGTTCCAGCATGGTGGAAATATCTGCAATGTACATGTGAATAAAGTTGATCCACATGACTAGTTCTACTCTGACAAACACACAACTCTTGCTTCGCAGCAGTTTCAGTGGCCTTCACAGTGAACAGTTTCATGTCTGCTGAAGTGTCACAGCCTAGGCCAGAGGAAAGGTAATATGACAATCAGGCATACAACCAGGACACGTGTGAAGGTGGAAGGCTGGAGACTGCATGCACAGTATCAATCACCAGGTTTAAATCCCACCCCAACATCCGGAGCATCAGTGGATTCTTCCTTTTAAAAGGCCATTTTAATCTTGAGAGGGTCTTCAATTGGGATGACAGTACCATGCATCGCAGCTTTTCGTAAACCAGAAAGAGGTTACTGGTACTAACTGTTGGAATCAAGGCACCCTCAGGAATAAGCTCCTTGTCTTTTGGACACTAAAGCTGGATGTTAAAACAGATACAATAGAGTTCTTCTGCCAAAAAATAATAAAAAAAAATCTTCCTGGGAATGTATCCCAGATGTTGTCCTAAATCCTGTCAGTTTAGAGAGGCTCTGCAGAGCATAGCTCTTAAGCACGCAATCAGCCATCACTGCACTCTACAAATACTACTCAGCAGCCCATGAATGGATCCGATGGCACAGTTCGAAGGACTCAACTAGCTATTGTTAATCCTCTGCCTGCATTTCCTCAAGCACTGTCTCCGTGTCAGGACTTACCCAATGAGAATAGCCTTGGAATTTCTAATTAGTCCAAAGAGCACCAGCAAACAGATCAGGACATGGAACAGAAGTAGGCCCAGGTATCCCAGCCACCTGGAATATATAGAAACACAGATAGTCTGAAGACAAAAACTGGTGTCTAGAGAATAGGCGAGCATGTCTTGAGAGAGAAACTTGGCTCTCCCCTCCTCCCAGTCAAGCCTAGCAAATAAAATTCACTACTAATTACTAATTAACTGTACTACTCAGATCACATAACTAGTCTACAGTGTCCTCAGCTGGCTAGCTCTGCTACATAGGCATGAGAACACGTTTGCAAGAGTGACCAAAACATTAAGATGGTCAGTAACTTACTTCAAACTTAAAAGGGTAACCGGTCTATGCAGCTGGACGCTACATAGAAAGAGCGAATACAACAATAGTCCACAAAGTTTAGTTTGATCTATGTCTGCCTGAAGAATAATAAGAGCACTTCTGGACAGAGGGGACTCCTGAAGTATCTCTGAGCACCAACTATCTATTCATTTCTCTCCCAAATAGCGATGGTGAATTCTGTACATCTCCAGCAGCTGCTGTAACAAGGCCTCTGTATCGTGAATGCATTATAGCGTGTGGCAGGCCTTCATCTATAGAAAGTCCAGACAGCGAGGCAGAAAAGTGAAAAAGCTAACCCCATGCCAGCACCAGAGAGTGTGAGCAACATAACTTAATGGACTTTACCTGCTAAAGTAACACTTCATCTGGTGATTAAGTCAAGTCACATCTGTTCTAACTTGTTTTTACCAAGACTCAACACACTTTTGCTCAGGAAAACAATCCCAGTGAAGACAGACCTAAAACCCATGCTGGTGTGTAACAAATCTATAGATCAAGTTGCTGGAAAAATCTTCACATGTTGATCTGACCTGAAAGACACAAGCTTTAGCATCCATCATGGCCCAACACACACACACACACACACACACACACTCACACACTCTTATGGATGTCACATCAGTGATAGAGGCCAACATGTTGCCCACCTGTACCAGTCATATAGATCAATCTGAACAGCCAGTTCCTCTAATGACAGTTCCTCATTCTTCCAGAAAGGGATCTCTGTTGTTTGCCTGATCAAGTCATCCAAGAGGCCCTGGAGTTTCTGGATGATGTGCAGGTAATCAGTCTGTTTCATGAACATCTCCTCAAGGATCAGCAGGTTCGGCTCCACTGTTTGGTTCAGGGCCACGGAAGTGTCCAACACCTGTGGACCAGACAGAAGAACAAGGTAAAAAAACATCAACAAGAGAGTCTGCCAGTCTAGGAAGACCACCAGGGAGGGTGGAGATCGGGATTATCACTGCCAACAAGTGAGGAACAATTTCCATATTACTGCACCAAGGCTCTTCCAGACTCTGGGACCATTTATCTTCATAGGTAACTTACAATGAGGGAGTCATATCTTCTGATTCATTTGGCACTGAAGATGGAGGTAAGCCACCACAAGTACCACCATAAACCTAGAAAAGAGATTCACCAGGGCTGGACAGGCAAGAGAATAAGATTATTTCCCTGCTTTTAATCCCTCCTTTGCTTTACTTTTGGGATGGATTGTAAAGCAGAGGCTTCCTTTTAAGCCACAAGTCAGTGTGCACTGGAAGCCCATTGTGGTGTTGGGATAACAATAGGCAGACCACAGCTGCAGAGGAGTAACAAAATGAAAGCCCCTAGAGAGAGCACACCTTAAGCACAATACTGCAAACCACCATATTTATTAACAGTGCCATTTACTACAGAGCTACTGTTCTGCTTTTGGCCTGGCACCTCTTCTGCAGGCGGAGGAGTGCTAATGAGAAGCTGTTTTTAACCACACACAATCGTGAGAGAACACTTCATTTAATATGTTTATTTTGCTTTGATATTTTTAAAATCAATAGAGATGAAGAAATTATCTCCCTAATAAGGGAAATTGTGACAAACATTACTCTATTCAGAGACTAACAAAAGAGGGACAGACACAGATGGAAACCTCTCTCTCTCACACCCACCCCCCACCCCTCAATTCCTTGCTACAGTCAGTCCTTCCCTGTACTTACCCGGGTTTGGACCCCAACCACCGTGCGGTTTGCATGTCGCAGTGAGTATGTCAGCCGGTGGATGCCGTCACTGGTCTCCCCATTTCCATAGAAGCCAACAGCGATGCCAGCGCTATGGAGAGAAGAGCAAGGAAGGGCTGGTTTACAGCAAGAGTTTATCTATGCAAGTTACTGTCACTTCTTCCAGCACTCCTACCCTCTCACCAGGATTTCCCTCAGGGGAACAGTGTGCCTTCAGCTCTGGGGTAATGACATTATCCCTATTCACTAGAACAGATGGAAAGATATACAGAACCGATTTGGTGAACCTAAAAATTAGATTTGATATGCTACACATGTAACCGTGGGCTCTGTTCAGTGCCTCTAGGCTGAGTGACATGCACCCTTTTGTTAGGGGTAGGAAAAGAGTAGTTAATGGCCCAGTTAGGAGAGTTAGTTGCAAGGCAAACAGAATTCAAACCTCACCATGGGCTATCCAGATTATATAAAAATAAATAAAAATAAAAATAAAAATCCATCAACTAGCCAAGTTCTCTCCCAAGAATTACTCTGAGGTACTGTTTTGCATTGCTAAATAGGTGCTGCATTCCACCCCACATGCAGGAGAAGCCATCCACACCCACTGCTGGAAAGCCTTACTTAGGCCATGTCTATACATAGAGCACTGCAGAGCGTCTGGTGAATACGCTCTATACCAACAGGCCAGAGCTCTCCCGTCAGCATACAGGAAACCCACCTCTGTGAGCGGCAGAAGACATGGCAGAGGAGCTTCTCCTGCCAGCATAGCACAAAGCACATGAGCACTTATGACGCTATACCTCATGTTGGTCAGGCGGGTGGCTTAGCACCCCCGAGCAACATAAGTTATCCTGACATAGGCCATATTGTAGACAGTCTTACTGTTGTAGAGAGCCCATGTCTCAGGCATCTGTGCACTAACTACTTTGCTCCAGACCCATCCTATTAGACCCCTCCTTCTTCCCCATTCTGAAATATGAAACTGCATCAGCATCTACTTTGACCAGTCCTCCCATGAGAAACCTTGATGCTGTGAGGATTATGGTATTAAGATAGCAGAGACTTGTAACCACAGAAGCACAAGTTTAGAAAAACTAAAAAGTTGATTTTCAAAGCAAGAGAATTTAGTTTGAGATCGTTCAGACTGACTGATGTCTAATATGGGCTCTGGTCAGACAGACCCATTTTCCAGTCAAAACCATGATTGGTTCTTTTGGAATCCATTAACCAAAAGGAGGCAGAGCATGTAACCAAGGAACAGGAACAGCAATGGAAATGGGACAGGTATCTCCTCCAAGTCAGTGACACCTCCTTGCTTCCATCAGGCAATCACACCAGAGAGACTTTCAGTGATCTCCCTTTCCATTCCTCCCTCACCCAAAATCTATCTACCCAGTTCTGTCCCCAATGGGGGTGGGGGTGAGGGGGTGGAGAAGAGGTATGGAGTTAACCTAGACCTAGTTAACCTGGTTCTCATGGGTGACTTTAATTTTCCTGATATCTGCTGGGAGAGCAATACAGCGGTGCATAGACAATCCAGGAAGTTTTTGGAAAACGTAGGGGACAGTTTCCTGGTGCAAGTGCTACAGGAGCCAACTGGGGGGGG
The DNA here is from genome assembly GCF_965140285.1 of Lepidochelys kempii. Taxonomy (NCBI): domain Eukaryota; kingdom Metazoa; phylum Chordata; order Testudines; family Cheloniidae; genus Lepidochelys; species Lepidochelys kempii. The sequence continues at coordinate 11,505,954 of NC_136389.1, read as the reverse complement.
GGTAGCTTTTCTTGACCTGCTGCTCACAAACCGGGAAGCATTAGTGGGGGAAGCAAAAGTGGATGGGAATTTGGGAGGCAGTGACCATGAGTTGGTTGAGTTCAGGATCCTGACACAGGGAAGAAAGGTAAGCAGCAGGATACGGACCCTGGACTTCAGGAAAGCAGACTTCGACTCCCTCAGGGAACGGATGGGTAGGATCCCCTGGGGGACTAACGTGAAGGGGAAAGGAGTCCAGGAGAGCTGGCTGTATTTCAAGGAATCCCTGTTGAGGTTACAAGGACAAACCATCCCAATGAGTCGAAAGAATAGTAAATATGGCAGGCGACCAGCTTGGCTTAATGGTGAAATCCTAGCGATCTTAAACATAAAAAAGAAGCTTACAAGAAGTGGAAGGTTGGACATATGACCAGGGAAGAGAATAAAAATATTGCTCGGGCATGTAGGAATGAAATCAGGAGGGCCAAATCGCACCTGGAGCTGCAGCTAGCAAGAGATGTCAAGAGTAACAAGAAGGGTTTCTTCAGGTATGTTGGCAACAAGAAGAAAGTCAAGGAAAGTGTGGGCCCCTTAATGAATGAGGGAGGCAAACCTAGTGACAGAGAATGTGGAAAAAGCTAATGTACTCAATGCTTTTTTTGCCTCTGTCTTCACTAACAAGGTCAGCTCCCAGACTACTGCGCTGGACATCACAGCATGGGAAGTAGATGGCCAGCCCTCTGTGGAGAAAGAGGTGGTTAGGGACTATTTAGAAAAGCTGGACGTGCACAAGTCCATGGGGCCGGACGAGTTGCATCCGAGAGTGCAGGAATTGGCGGCTGTGATTGCAGAGCCATTGGCCATTATCTTTGAAAACTCGTGGCAAACGGGGGAAGTCCCAGATGACTGGAAAAAGGCTTATGTAGTGCCAATCTTTAAAAAAGGGAAGGAGGATGATCCTGGGAACTACAGGCCAGTCAGCCTCACCTCAGTCCCCAGAAAAATCATGGAGCAGGTCCTCAAAGAATCAATCCTGAAGCACTTACATGAGAGGAAAGTGATCAGGAGCAGTCAGCATGGATTCACCAAGGGAAGGTCATGCCTGACTAATCTAATTGCCTTCTATGATGAGATTACTGGTTCTGTGGATGAAGGGAAAGCAGTGGATGTATTGTTTCTTGACTTTAGCAAAGCTTTTGACACGGTCTCCCACAGTATTCTTGTCAGCAAGTTAAAGAAGTACGGGCTGGATGAATGCACTATAAGGTGGGTAGAAAGTTGGCTAGATTGTCAGGCTCAACGAGTAGCGATCAATGGCTCCATGTCTAGTTGGCAGCCGGTGTCAAGTGGAGTGCCCCAGGGGTTGGTCCTGGGGCCGGTTTTGTTCAATATCTTCATAAATGATCTGGAGGATGGTGTGGATTGCACTCTCAGCAAATCTGCGGATGATACTAAACTAGGAGGAGTGGTAGATACGCTGGAGGGCAGGGATAGGATACAGAGGGACCTAGACAAATTGGAGGATTGGGCCAAAAGAAATCTGATGAGGTTCAATAAGGATAAGTGCAGGGTCCTGCACTTAGGATGAAAGAACCCAATGCACAGCTACAGACTAGGGACCGAATGGCTAGGCAGCAGTTCTGCGGAAAAGGACCTAGGGGTGACAGTGGACGAGAAGCTGGATATGAGTCAGCAGTGTGCCCTTGTTGCCAAGAAGGCCAATGGCATTTTGGGATGTGTAAGTAGGGACAAAGCGAGCAGATCGAGGGACATGATCGTTCCCCTCTATTTGACATTGGTGAGGCCTCATCTGGAGTACTGTGTCCAGTTTTGGGCCCCACACTACAAGAAGAATGTGGATAAATTGGAAAGCATCCAGCGGAGGGCAACAAAAATGATTAGGGGTCTGGAACAAATGACTTATGAGGAGAGGCTTAGGGAACTGGGATTGTTTAGTCTGCAGAAGAGAAGAATGAGGGAGGATTTGATAGCTGCTTTCAACTACCTGAGAGGTGGTTCCAGAAAGGATGGTTCTAGACTATTCTCAGTGGTAGAAGAGGACAGGACAAGGAGTAATGGTCTCAAGTTGCAGTGGGGGAGGTTTAGGTTGGATATTAGGAAAAACTTTTTCACTAGCAGGGTGGTGAAACACTGGAATGCGTTACCTAGGGAGGTGGTAGAATCTCCTTCCTTAGAAGTTTTTAAGGTCAGGCTTGACAAAGCCCTGGCTGGGATGATTTAATTGGGGACTGGTCCTGCTTTGAGCAGGGGGTTGGACTAGATAACCTCCTGAGGTCCCTTCCAACCCTGATATTCTATGATCTATGATTCTAGACAACAGGTTGCCTAAATTAGGGCAATTCTTGGTGGGGTTTTGTTTTTTTTTTAAAAAACTTCTTGTTCCCATTTCAGATTTTGGGTCTTCACACAAAGATGGGAAAGATTCCTAGTGCTATGCTGGCCCTCAAGATGCCACGTTTACTTGTTTCATTGGGTGTTTTTAGGTCTCTAGTATTCAAGCTGAACATCTAATTTCTCTGCACCAACTTTCTGCCAATCCCTGCGTTACAGCCACTGCCCTGGAGGTTTGATGGCAGTGTAGGAAGGAAGAACTCCAACAAAAAGTCTTCAGAACCAGCCAGTCGCTGTTGCTTCTACAGTCAGCAGAGAGGTCACTGAAGGACACTAAGCACACCCTCCTCCTTCCAGCAGCTACCTTTTTAGAAAATGACATCAAACATCCTGAACAGTAGGTAGCCCAGAATGGGTTTGTGTGGGGAGATAATGGACTTTTGCACATGAATCTGTCCTGGTAAGTATGCTAAGCTGTCTTCCAAACTGCTAGTTCAGATAAATTCCTCCTCTGCTGCAGAAAAAATAGCCCCCTCTCTCTAGTCTTACCATGTTAAAAAGGACCAACAGGACACTGTAGCTAGTCCTGACTGCATCACTACTTGGTTCTCACACATACAGAAAACAGAAGCAGAGAAGCTGCACAGAGTCTGCGTCAGTCCCATGGATTTTCCCAGCAATCAGGGCCTTCATAAATTATGAAGGGCTTAGCCTGTGAAAACCTCAGTTGAGGAGTTTTCCACAAAGGGAGTAGATGACCTACATCTTGATTGCTTCAGGAAGAGGCAGAAGGCATACAATTCTAATGACATTTACAGTCCTAGTACAGGAAAGAGATTCAATTGAACACTTTTCCACAGAAGCACGATCATGTAAATGGAATTGGTGATTATACAGAGAAAACCCTCCAGATTCCTCCCCTGCTGGAATTTCTATCTTTGACAGTAGCTGTAACTCCAGGACGAGCGTTAGTTATGGGCAAAGGGAATTAGAAGCTGATAGTCCAGGACTGTGGCCTGCATGAGAAGAAGCTTGGAGCCATGTCACTGCACTATGCACATCAGCCCCCCGCCAACCCCATGCTTACTAGCCAAAGAAAGTAGCTGCAGACCCGGGGGGGGGGGGGGGGAGGAGCGGCAGGCAGGACAGGACTGAGTAGATTGCACTGTCCCCAAGAACTGAGACAAAGTCTGCTGATTGTTTTATTGTCTAAATTGAGTCCATTCTAGACCTTTCTTAGGAATGGAGCAGCACAGATTTGATCCCTACAGTTTTTGTAGTACCACTATTCTGCAGTGAACTACAGCTGCATTAGAGTCACTCCTCCAGAACAGACTTGATCAGTGCAGGAGTCAGCTGCCTGGTTCTCAATATTCTCTGCACAGCAGCAAGTATTTTAATCAAAACGGAACAGAAACAGCACCCTTACGGAGTAGCAGACACTTTACTTAATAATGGGGCACAGCCAGGTGCCTAAGCCAATTTTACTGTATCATGTTCAATTTATAAATACTGACTGACTCTAGGCAGTCTAGCAGCAAGCCGTGCAAGAGACAGACATACGCTACGCCGTCAGAGGGTTCCCGAGCTGCAGCACTAGAGCTGTTGCAGTGGTTAATCTCTCACTTCCCTGACAAAGGAGGCAGATGTTCACGGAAGTGCCCTTCTCCCACCAAGAGACAGCAACTTCCCTGGGAAGGAAATCTATTAAGACATTCAATATCAGGAGTGAGGATAAAGGAAATTCAAATTAAAGATACCACTGAAGTTTGCAAGTCAACATGTGCATCATACATCCACTGTGGGCTAAAGACGGTATTAATTACATCACCAAGAAGATGTATTTAATATTGTTCTTTGTCAATAAGAACCCCTGAAATACAGAAGTTCATTTTACAGAAGCAAGTTTCACAACATGTCCGTTCCCTTTCCTACCACAATGGGGGGAAGGAAGCTCGGTGCCTGCAAGGGTTGCTGTGCTCTGGTCCCAGCTCTGAGAGAGAATGAGCTGTCACAGGTCAGGGGAAGGCAGCTGGAGATTAGAGAGAAAGTAATGGGGATGCTGCTGGGGAATCCTAGCAAAAAAAAAAAAATCTGTTTTAGTAAATATTCTTACCTAGATTATATAAGCAAACACTAATGTAATAAACTGCTAAAAAAGTACACTGTGCATATCATAGCAGTGGCTCCTGTCCTGCGGGGCTGGCTGGGGAGACTGCCTGCTCCAAGTGTGATGACCTCTGGTCACAGGGTCACTCACTCAAATTTGGCCCCACTCGCAGCCTGTCATTGTGACAGAGGGGTGGCTGGGCCAAACCTGAGAGTGTATGACCTCTGCAGCAAGGAGCAGAATCCACCCACCCCTGCAGGACAGAGGTGTAGGAGTCACCACTGTGGGAGGTCTGATTTCGGATGCCCATCTAAAGCAGCCTCTAAGAGTCTCAACACAGGTGCAGAGTGCTGACAACTCCAAGTAAAAATCTGAAGCTGTGGATGCTCCACACTCCAAAAATTGGGCTCAAGGCAATTCAGCTTGGGCACCCAAAAATGGTGAAACAAAATTAGAAACCACTTTTGAAAATCTGTGTCTTAGCAAGCATTTGCCTGAAGTTTTGTAGGAGCAGAGTGTGTGTGTGTGTGTCTCTCTCTCTCTCTCACACACACACACACACCCACCCCCCCCCCCCCACCTGACCAGCCGGCCAGCCACTGGGCTGTGTAAATGGAGGCACTATTTGCCATCTGCTGAAAAATTTATTTTCTTTGTATTACAATGTAAAATATTTGTTCCATTACACAAACCAGATATGCACTGGAGAACACAGGAAGGTTCTGAAAAGGTAAATTCTGTGTTTGAGTGTAAGCAGACCCACCAATCTCAGAGCACTGTGCTCTAGGGCTCAATACTCCCACACCTGACAGTGCGAAGGAGACATGCTTTGCACCACTCAACATGACTCCTCCAGGCAACGACAGGCTCAGTGTGACTCAGGGGCACAGCTACAATGAGATAGTCACATTAGAGCCCATGGAGGTTATGGGAGCCCAATCTGCAGAGGCCACTCTGACTTAGTCACTACTGTAGTTATGCCAGTCTACCTTTCGGCAGACAGGGCAGGAAGTGGCCCCCGCCAGCCAGGTTCCCATGGAAGCACTCCTGCGCCTACCTCAACCACACCCCACGCCAGTGTGAGCTGCTTGTAGGGATGCTCAGACCACACCTGCCACCCTATGCTGTCCGCACAGGCCCTTGCTCTGGATTCAGACCATGGCCATTGCTTCAACAGTGAGGAGCTCACCCAAAAAGATGCAGGGGGACCCAGGTACTGTTGTGGTGGACATGAGAGTTAACCTCTTTATTCTGTTACAAAGTGCTTCGCCTAAGTAGGCTAGATTCACAGGTGCACTCTAGCTCCTATGCAACTCTGACAATCATTTTCCATTGTCAACCTAGCATGTTTAGCCAGTTAAACTGGGTTTATGGAGTGGCCCAAAAGTAGCTGGAGCATAGCAGTGATCCTTGCCTCATTAGGGTAGGATCAAACCCTATCCTAACAGCATGCCTTAGAGAGGTTACAGATATTGGTGAGAGCCAGCTCTTTATCTAGGTCAAGTAAAATTTCTAGAATACGTAAGCAGACAACCCATAGTAATGTAAAATGGATTAAATATCACGATCTTTGAAAAGTGCTGAGGAGGTTGTGGTTTAAAAAAAAATACAATACACCTTGGCAGTATGGATCCTCGTGTTTGGTTTCATGACACAGAGACCACATTTATGACACCACTTGTTTGCATTTAGTGCCCAGCCACATTATTTGTGAACGCAAATCAAATGCTGTTTGTGCTCAAATGGCAAGTGTTTCATGGGCAAAACTGTGGTGCAGGTATGAAGATTTGGGGTTTGAGTCCCCATTGAATTACTCCCCTACCTTTTACAGCGGTAATGCCATTCAGTTAGTTCCAGTAGAGCTGCACCAACTTGAAACTGGAGGAACAATGACGACGCAAGCTCTAGGGCTTTTTGACCTACTACACGTGTGCTTTGGATATGCTTTGCTATTTAGTTAGAAGTTCGGAGCATAAAAGATGAGTTACGTGTGTTTTAGGTTGATACTATATGTGTATTTACTAATGTATTAAGTCTCAATTGCTGTTGCACAGATTTTTTCCATTGGACAAAATTTACTGGTACTTGAATATGGGTGCTTTATTTCACAAAAACATCCACACAAGATAGATTTTGGGGACATTGACAAGGACACACACACCCCCTACCAACTTGAGATCATGTCTGCAGAGCTCCTGCACCATAAAATTGAGCACTAGCGCACTGAACAGTGAGATTTTTGTATAAATGTGTAAAGAGAACTTGTGTTTAGACAGCCTGCATATTGTGTTGGGGTATTTATGGAGAAGACAGTTATGTTCCGATTTCCATGTTGATAAAGGTAAGTTACATTTTAGGATTTCAGAACTGGGAAGGGGGCCCCTAATCTATTTTTGCATCAGGTCCCTCAATACGCCCTTGGTGTGTCTCATTCTGATTTCCTATCCAGGAGGAAAACTACTGTAACACTAGGCCTTCAGGGTGGGGTGCAGGGCTTGAAGTGAGAGAAACACTCACGCCCCCAATGTGAAAGACTGATCACCAGGTCGCTTCTGAATATTTAAGAAGTGACAAAAGGCAGGCTCATGGAGCAACTGGCCCTCTGGGAAGAAAAATACTACACAGATGAGCCAGTCTAGCAATGTTTTTTGGAGTGCTTATACAGTCCAGAGTTAGCTAATTCCTTAAGTAGGAGGACAGCTATCAGCCACAACTGTGTTCTCTTTATTTGAAAGGAGATTCAATGATTAGACATTGTGAACCTTTCACGGTCTGAACAGCCAAGCTATAAATCATCTTTGCACTAAAGTGGTAGCATCCACTCCTCACATCAATAGTCCACACTGGCCAGTTTTGCTAAAGGAGAAGACTTTCTCTGTCACCATCCTAGAACAAGCCAGAGCCAGAGGTCGATTATATATGCTTTCTCCAGCTGCTGGAAGACAGACATCTGGAGTAGTCTAATTCCCAGTCACCCTAACATACATTGGCAGATGCCAGTCTGCCACCCTTAGTTCTTCGAGTCCTGCGGTAGAATATATACCCAGTCAACTAGTCTGGATAGCAGCACAAGCTAATCTGTGGCATCTATACCCTTAAGGTGCAGAGAAAGCAAAGGGTTGTCCATACTGTTTGTGTTCCTTAGCCAGCCATAAACTCTCTTGTACTCCCATCTCTGGCAGCAGGTCATCTGAAAAACAGGCAACTTACCAGAGCTGCAGGTTGCAAAGCCAGGGTCTGCTGTCTTTGCAAGAGAGAAAGCAGCATTTGGACAGCACTTTCAATTACCACCAGTGATTATGAACTATTGCTTCATGAGCTAGCCAGTTATCAATTCAGGGAGGTGGAAGAAGAGGGACAAATGTAAAATGAAGAGGCTAGCAAGAGTTTTCCTGGAGGAGGAAGGAAAAGTATTGCTTGGACAAATCATAAACCTTGGCTGTAACGACACACGCCTCCCAATTCATGCTTGGCAAAAAAAAAAAAAAAAAACACACACACACAACCAAACAACTAAACTATCAAGCATTGAAGCAGCTGGTTGAGATTTCAGGAATTCAGAAGAGATTCTCTCTAGAGTACTGATCATACACCCAAAACTAAAAAATGGTGTTTGAAAGTAATTTTGGTGCAAAGCCTTAACCTTTTACCTGCCTACTTTGGGAGGCATGAAACCCACAACATTTCCCATCTCACCCTTTCTACAGTTTAAAAACCTCACTACTGCAGATGCCTTGGACACAAAAACACTGCATAACAATAGCTACCAAGAGCCTGAAGCGGCACAATTATAAATAGCATCAGTGAGAGCTCCTGTAAGAAAAGGTTAGGAACACAGCACTTTCAAATCAATTGGGAATGGATGTTCATGCAGCTAAAGCTCCTGGGTCCACGAACAAGCAAGGTGACGGGGAGTTTAGATTTATCCTTTGAAAATTATTCTCCCCCCCCAGCTTTCCACTCAATACATCTCTATTTCCCTAGAAAGGCACAGTTGCTCTCTGAACAGAAGCCACTGTATGCCAAGATGCCAGCCCTTCTCAAACATTGCAAATCTCAGCCTTTAAAGGTGACTCCATCCCCAGTTTTCTATGCTCACAATAGAACACACTGCTCTGCTTCACTGTGCTTTCTCCAGCACTTCAGAGGGTTTCTATTCTCTTTGCCCTGTGCCTGGAAAGAGCAAATGTGAACACGTACAGAGTACAAGCTAATCCCTCCTCAGGCAACTAAGCCCCTTATCCACAGAATATAGCCCCTCCACCATGCAAACCTGAATACTGCAGTCCGAACAGCCACCTATTCACCAGGTGAGGAGAAAGACAATCCCTTCCCCTTTTCTCTCCCTTTACTTTCCTCAGAGGTGAAGAATTCCCTGTCAGTTCAAACACTGGAAGGAGAACTATAAACCAAAGCCAAAGCCCAAGCCCCCTAATGATTCTCCCAGGCTTCTAGCTTTTTACAGTGTTGATTCACTAAAACTGCACCTGATCAGTGTGTTCAGGACAGCGTAAGTGAAAATTAAGGCCTGATCTGACTGACATGGTAGTTTTGCATAGTCAAAGAATGCATGATCTTATCCCAAGTACTCTCAGAATACTTTAAGAGTTAGAAACAAGGAGGACACATGCTCATCTGATACTGTAGAGTTGCATGGTATTTCTAACCATAAGCCATCATGACCACACCTGGGAGATCACCTCCACAGCAGGACTAGTTTTGGGAGTATGCACTATGGCCACTGGAGACACTTACAGGCCCAAGTGCTGTCAAGGAAGAGCAGGGATTGATCTACGTGCAGAGGTACTTACTCCCAGTTTGCAGGCTGCAGTGTATTGTTTTTGCCACACTGTCTAAATAAAGCTTTGGGTTGTTTCAGAAATTAACTGAGTTTTCTATTTCTTAACTCCTGCCACTAATTTTTTGGAAGGTGGGGTTCCTTGTCTGCACTAACCCAAAACCAGAATCCAATAGGACTGTATTCTCTTCCCCCACCCCCTTTTCCACTTGCTGCCATTCTCCCCTCACCTCCTTCAAATGTTTCTGGCATTAAAACATTAGTGGCCAACACTAGCAACATCACTAGTGACCCTTAAGGTAGTGCATCAGTCTTACCAAAGGGATAAAAATGGAGCGATCAGGACTGCAAGCACTGGATACTATTTACAAAGGAAGAAGAAAAAGATCCATGCTTTTTATTTATTTTTTTTTTAAAACCCTAAATCCACCTACCCAATGTATTGGTTATTTCCTTAGGAAAACCTGCTACCACTGTAAATTCTTGACTAGGCCTGATAATTATGTGAACTGCATCCATCTTAATTAGGTGATAAGCCCCTCAGGACAGGGTCTTCGTTAACTGCTAGTAAATGGCAAATACCCTGCTGCTCTTCTGGCACTTTATAGTCATCATATGACTCAAACCATTATGCAGTAAGGTGTGGAATAGCAATCAGAAAAGTCTATGCTGGATTTTAAAGTTAGGAGTACACTAAAAGAGAGGAGGCTGTTTCCAATATATTGAGTCATGGAGTCATTGGCTGATGCTCAGCATATGTATGGTGTGGGAGGAAGTGGCAGTGACAAAATAGGCAACATTAATTTACCCTGCAGACAAAATGTAAACTCACCTGCAGACAAGGGTCGCGATGATCACACACCAAGCAGTGCAGCAGCAATCTGCATTTAAGTGCTCTTCACTTTTCCGATGGCGGCAGCACAGCCAGAACGAGTAGAACAGGAGGAAGAGGAGATCCAGAGCAAGGCAGGACAGAGCAACACCACCAAACAGCAACAAGGCCTGAGGAAGACAGAATAAAATAAAAATTCCAGTTACATCAGAAGCACCTCCATAGCATAAACATATGGCAGAAACAGATGACTTATCTGAGTCCCAGGGATTCTTCACTCATGGCATAGGTCACAGAATCCACCCCTGGACACAAGACTTTATGAAACTAAGCTTATTCATTAAACAGATACGTTCACAAGAGGATGTGCGGAGTAAGTCACAAATAATGGATGCACTATTGTCTTCCTGAGTCTGCAAGTCACATGAATGAGTCAAGATTAGTCTTTAATCCAGAGCAGAGATCAGTACTAGGGCAGCTGGTTGAACTGTACAGCTACGAGTATAAGAGTTTGTTTCCATTTCTGCAGGTCTCTTCATCTTCACGAATAAAATATTCCCTCCAAAATAAATGGTAGAGCAACACTAAGACTAGAAATCCAAGTGCACAAGTGGGTTTGAATCAGAGGGTGGAATTTATTATCCACACTTGAAAGAGACTCTCTGCTTTTAAAAATCAATCCCCAGAGCAGCAGTATCTTAGAGGCTCAAGCTGGGTCTGTATGCTTCCACATACTGTACATAGACAAAAAACGATCATCTAGATAATAACCAATGGAGATGGGAATATACAATAAATTTGAAATGCTCACTATCAGAACTAGTATGTGTCTACTTCAATTCATGTCTATGGTTTCCTTCAAATGATACCCAACTAGAAACATGAGTGCAGTGTTAACTCCAAATTTCTCATCAGAATCTCAGTGAAACTAGATTCGTTAACAAAAAACAAATGCTCCATTCAGAACATTCTATCAAATCCACACTAATGTAGTAAAAGGGATACTTCTGCTGATTGCATTTAATAGTCACCAACAACCAGATTCTACCCAGAAAGCAAATAAAATTTAAAAATGGCTTTAATATCTGGAATGGGGCCCAAGGATTTAGTGCTGACCCAATCGTCTTAGTAGTCTGCAGTTTAGATACAGATCTGTACCAACCATGGACAAAACAAAGGATTTTTTTAAAACAATGTCATCTCCCCCGCCCCTCCTCCCCCCCACCCTTCTTCTCGCACTACAACCCCACATTACAAAAGAGGTATTTGATTTAAAAAAAACCCACCACAAAAAAACCCCACCTATAACTCCTACCTGGTCAGACAACTGAGCTGAGGAATGTTGCAGTTACATGAAATGTGGTTCTAAGCAAAGGCTGTTACACCATGGACAAAATGCCAAGGTAACCCGCCTCTTAGAGGGAGGGTTTATAGATTTGTATTTTCCTTCCCACCCCCTTTCTTTCGGTCTTATAGCTACCCCCAGCTCCGTTAGCGTCCTGGGAAGTCTTGCAAGCTGCACAGTTCACTGTACTTCCAATCAAGCATGTGCCAGCCTTGACAGAACTTGATACCTGTCAACCATACATCATGAGATTTGCATCAGTTTATAGCCTGCCTGTTGGACCGCAAGTTGCCTACATGGCAGCATAGTACAGCCAAGGCTTTGACAATATATCCACAGCATTTACCAGAAGACAACTACTACAGATGATTAACACATACCTAACCAGACCACATAGAAAGATATACATATCATACCCAGAATCATACACACAGCTGAAACTATTAAAATGGGGGTGGGGAGGACAGAAGGGAGAGTTCCGTTCCCTTCACTAGAACACAACACATGGGGTGTGTGCTTTTAAGAGAGTTTCTGAACAAAGAGGGGTATTCAACAAGGCAACTGTATTCAGCTGTATTCCCGCTTCCCAAGGCCTGCCATCTACCAGCACACAGTACTAAAATAAATGCACCTGCCAGACTGAGATTCTTTTACAAACACCTTACGTACGGTCCCAGGCAAACTGCACAAGGGAAGAAAAAAAAATTCCCCCTTCAATGGATACGCTCAGAGAAGCATTACTGCCTGAAACAGGAGCCTCACTAATAATCCATCCCTTTCCTAACACACCATAGTCTTTCTTCAATGGTGAAGGTTTCATGCTGCAGCTCAGCATGCAGAGACATCAACTTCCCCCCATAAGAAAGATTGGTTCCTGTCACTTGTTGCACCCAAACAAAAAAGTCAGGATTGTGAAGTAAAGTTTTAATTTGTTTCTCTGTAAATATTCAGCTGAATGGGACTTGTCTGTACCTAGGAGCATGCCAAGGTTCTGTGTTCATTTCACAAGGAGCAAGTGTTTGTTTTCAGCCAATGGACATACAAGACTGGAGTAACTAATCCTTCCTATAAATCAATTTAGGACCCAGAGATACGCTGGCAGTGAAAGACTAGCCACTGCTTGCTTGCTTGCCAGGATTAAACTACTAGTATTTAAAAAGAGGGACTGCAAGGCTGGATAAATCCCTTACTCCCTTTATCCTGCAGCACTAAGTCTGGGAGACCCTGATATTCAAGGCCCCATTATTCTGAGTAAATTTAAAATTATGCACTTCGCTTTTCACCATGGAGAGCACAGATTCCCCAAGCTATCAGAGCCATTATAGTAAACGATGCAGGAACCATACTTATCTGGAGACATGGTGAAGGGGCAACATTTTAATCACTGTAACTACACTTCTGGCAGAAGCCAAAATCGAGCAGTCTTTGAATGCGGGTGTAAATCCAAGTAGTATCAGCCAGATTGGCAGATGTAGCTACGCTGTAGCAGCAATCTTTCAAAATAAAAACAGTAGTAGTGCCTATGGAAGCAGTGGTTGTGCAGCACTGGTAGCATAGAAACAACCTGATTTCAGAGAGATTCGATGCCCTGGAACTGCCATCCTTTGAGGCTGGAGTGGACAGCCTGCTGTACTTCCCACAGGCTTGCTAGACTCTAGGACAGTCAGATTCCTGGTAGTTTTTAAATTTATGTATGGTGTACCAAACACCCATTTAATGCAGGAATCAGATACAAGTGGGGAAAGCTGCGTCACTTGCGCAGATTGCTGGTATTGATAGTCACATTAACAAAACAAACAAGCATCCAGATCCCAATGCCAAGAAAGGAAGTCCCAGAGCAAGAGAAAGGGCACAGTGGGAACAGATTGCCACTCCAGGGATGGCTAGCACTATCTGGGCACTTACAAGATCATCCACATCATCCTAGTTGAAGGGACCATCACTGTGAAGGGAGAGGGTAGTTCAGTTTCCAGAACAGTGCACTTCTTGACCTCTACTAAGATCACATCAACAGGGGAGGTAATTAGTGCCAAGGGTAACTGGTTTTATTGATGTGCACCCCTATCCTTTGGAAAGGGCTGAGATCACCAACTCATTGTTCTTAGGCCACAGATTTCCCAACTGTGATCCACGGATCATTGGCGGTCCACAGAGAGATAGCTGGTCATGTGGTTTTGGTTCTCCTTTTTCCTAGCTACTAAGATTGCAACAAAAAACCCCTACAAATACACTAAATAAATACTTTCCTAATAGCAACATCTCCATATAAGGAGTTGCTGTTACACCCACTAAGTCATCTGACCATCATGCATGGGAGGGGAAGTGATCTGTGTAATAGCATATGGACAAGAGGTCTACAAGGTAATGAAAGAAACCAAGATGATCCTACCTATAAGAGAGCTTGAGAAGCCCTCACCTGGGCCACTAAACAGCTTCAACATAGTAACTTTCAGTCACTACTGAGCTAACCAGAATTTAAACTTGCGACCTGGAAAAGAAAAGCTCCCCATCTAGTCAATCAAAGCCAATCCAGTGCCCAAAGATCATTTTAGGGATTGGCAGAGTATACTGAAATCATGAGATACTTCCCTCTGCAAGACTGTAACTGGGGGAAGGATGACGCAGGTGCAAGCGTTAACATTTCCCTTCAGTTCGCAGTTACATGTTCCCCACTTTTGATTTTACAGCACTATAGGGCAGGATTTTATTTGCTTAAAAAAACAAAACGCACATTTTTACTGAGCGAACAAAACTTGTTCGAACACTGCTGCTGCAGACAGGAGGAAGGAGGTCTGGAAGGTTGGTTTTGAGCACACAATTTCTTATTTCAAGTCTTATTAGGGTACATTAACTTCATTTTCTGGTGCCAGATCTATTCATTGGCACAGCAGCCAGGTTTTGCCAGTAAACAGATTAAAATTTCCCGGGGAATACATCACTATTTTAGTACAACATGGAGCTTCCATTAAACTTTTCTGAAGGAGGACACTAAAGCCTTCACATATCCTTGAAAAACAGCACGAAGTACTTACTGGAAGAGCTAACTTTCCCTCATCACAATCTATTGATCCATGAGAGAGCCAGTCATTTTCACTACCACAGTAAAATATAGTGCTAGTTAGTTATATGGCCTCAACAGCAAGCCAAGAGAGATGCCCTTGATTTTCCCATTGGACTTGTCAAAGCCCAAACCAAACACACCCACTTACTCTACACTTCAGGAACACTTACACTTCATCCACTGCTGTAATGCAGGTGTACAACGGTTAGTGAGAAGCTCTCTCATCTACAGTGACATTTGGTACAGGCTAAACTACAGAGACAGGACTCCAATGAGCAAACTATCCGAGTTAAGTGCTGTGATAAGAATTTGGCTGCAATATACCTTTGTTGCATCTTCCACCAGTGAGCTAAAAAAATTGCTTCTGCTTAAAATTCAACTATTTCAGTTCACTGGACAGTTAGTTTAAAATCCATAAGTGTCTACAGTTTGAGAGGATCCCAACAGTACAGTTAGTTTAATCACTCCTGGACTGTGAACTATTTATAGTTTACTTTATAATTAGCCTTTGCCAGAAGAAAGCTTTCCCTGCAATCTGTGACTAAATCTAGAAGGAACATTACACAAGCAACTTGAGATATAAAATAAAAGCAGGAGGGGTTAAAGGAGTGTGGGAAGAGAAAGATGCTCACTCAGAAGAGCAAATGAAGCAAACTGGTCCACTGCCAATAGAGCACTCATATTTATTTATTCCAGTGAGCGATGTCAGTAAGGAGTGTGGGGAAGGGAGACACGACATTGTGAGGATATAAAGTAGTCCCAGAGCTATTTCCTCCACTTTGGCTTCTGGCACAAAGAGGGCCAGCACACATCTCTCATTCAGAAGCCCAGTAAGGAGTCCTATTTCTCCTATCCACTGCAAACGCTGCCCATCGCCTTTCAGTACTGACAGTTTCTTAAAGCTGGTAACGTGAAGGAAGCAGCTGACCCTCCAGCTCTTCCCCAGACCATGGGATAGTTTCTCTTAATTCACTTCAGTAGGTTTAATGCACTGGAATTAGTCTGCTTTAAGTGTGCAGCTTTCATTAATTCAGATTAATTTTCCTGAGGGTCTGCACATAGATAAGCCCTGAGACTGCAATTAGAGTTTGACTAAGCATCCATCACTGCCCCTCCCGCTGCCACTCTGGCCCCCATTTTACAATGCATACGTTCAGCACTGGAGGCCTGTAGTCCAGTTTGGTCAGTGTACATGAAACAAACAGCTGCCGTTAATGGTACATGGGCTCCAGAAGTTGACTAGTCAAAAGGTCTTACCAGATCGTTGTAGAACGCCAGGGCTGCAACAATAAAGGGTGATGCAAGTAAGGCTGGACCCCTTAATTACCACAGGTCACATGGGGGCAAGGTCTAGAATTCATTCCAGTGGCCCCCAGTTAAAAAAAAAACAAACGTTAGCTAAGAAGAACCCAAACCACTTAGTGCAAAGGATTAATTTAACATGAAGCTGGTATTTTCTCTAACTGCAAATTCAAACCCAAGCCATATGAATCAATGGAATACTGATGTTCCAATGGGTTAACATTTAACTACAACACATTCTCTCCCTCAGTTGTTACCACACTCTAATCTCCATTTTACAGAAAGGAAACACTCCCTTACTATGGGGGGGGGGGGTATCCCTCTAAATTGGCTGTTCTCCTGTTTCTCTGTAATGATGGCTGAAAGCCTCTACACACTATGGAAAGAATAAGACTCTCTCCAAATTCAGCTTCTATTGACAGGTCCCCACAGACTAAAAGTCTTATTAAATGAGGCTTAGCTCAGAACTGGCAGCTTGTCAAATGAGCATTCTCACTGAAAAGGTGGATTTCCTTTCAGGGGCTTGTGTTAGATTTCAGGAAGGGAATTTGCAACAAAGATGCATCAGTGTTTAAGCAGTTCCACTTTTGCAGGATTGGGACAAAGATTGTCAGGGGAATGGGCCCTCACCTTCAGAAGCTACCCCTTTCCCATATTCCCTATGGTACAGATCAGACCAGATTAGTAACATAGATGCATGTTGTCCCCAAACAAACAATCTGCAATACTTAAGATAAAGGGACTTCCCACTGGCAAGGGGATAGCCAAGAGCAGTGGTTCTCAAAGCCAGTCCGCCACTTGTTCAGGGAAAGCCCCTGGCGGGCCGGACCGGTTTGTTTACCTTCCGCGTCCGCACGTTTGCCACTCCAGGCCAGTGGGGACTGCAGGAAGTGGCGCAGGCCAAGGGATGTGCTGGCCGCCCTTTCTGCAGCCAGCATTGTCCTGGAGCGGCGAACCGTAGCCAGTGGGAGCCGCGATCGGCCGAACCTGTGGACGTGGCAGGTAAACAAACCAGTCTGGCCCACGAGGGGCTTTCCCTGAACAAGCAGCGGACCGGCTTTGAGAACCTCTGGCCTAGAGGACCCCAATGGGCCTCTTCCATCACTAGCGTCTGTGGTTCTTAGTTCTCTACCTCAACTACTACAGGTTTACATCATTTCTGACACTGCAAATACACAATGGATTAGCACATCTATTCCTGGCCCACAATGGTTCCTCCATTTGAAGTTTTACCTCCTTGGACAGACAGTTCTACTTTCTGTTAAAAAGTAGAAAATCAAAACCTCCTCCTCACTAAGTAGTTTGCCAGCCAACTAGAAACTGGAAAGCAGTTGTGATAAACTAGGAAAATGTGTGTTTATTAATATGGGACAGGTTCCTGTGTGGTTGTTTATGATGAGTTACTTGCTATGGAGTTAGATCAAGAGGGACAGGTAAAGAAACCAAGAACAAAGTGAAACAAAGGCCCAGATAAAGAACACCCCTGCAAAAGGCAAATACCATTTATAGCCATGGAGAGGAGACTTCACAGGCCCAGACCAGGTGATATGGTGAGAAGAGAGATCAAAGGGAGTATTAAACTAAATTAAACAAGTATTAAGCTTGGTCTGTGCTATCAATTTATGTTGGTATAACTACATCGCTCAGCTTTTGATTTCCCACACCCTTGAGTGACGTAGTTATACCTGGAGTTAGCGCTATGCTGACAGACAGGCAATTCCCATCGACATAGGTACCATCTCTCAGGGAGGTGGAGTAACTCCCTGATGGGAGATGCTCTCCCATCAGCATAGATAGCGTCTTCACCAAGCGCTGCAGTGGTGCAGCTGTGCCGCTGCAGTGCTGTAAGTGTAGACCGACAAGCCCTTACAAAACTTCAAAGGCCCTAGAGAGGGAGGAAATTTTGGTGAGTAGGGGAGATTGCCCAGGATGTCAGTGAAAGAGCTCACAAGCAGACAGACTGGGAGAAATAGGAGCTGAGAGCAGGCAGGTTCTCTAAGCAGGCCTAGGCATCTAGCCCAGGAGCAGCTAAGAGCCACGTGGTTAGGTCTGTTACACCTTTAACCCACATCTCTGAAAGCTGTATTCCTGCTGTTAATATCAACACTGTGACAGAAGGCTTTGTGGTGCCTGACTATTAACTACTAGTCTCAACTCCCAGGGAAAAATGTCAACCACAGGGCTTAAATGCCAACTGGACCTGCTGAAAGTCAGGGTTGGTACACAGTGGGCTGTAACCCAAGTCTTGGTGTAAGGGTGTGCAAGTTGAGAGACTGAGGCCAGACACCTATGGGGGTGCACGCAGGAAGACCTGCAACAAGGACAATAGTGCACTTAATCCAGTTAAAAGAAAAGTTTTAGTGTCCTCACAAGTCGGACAAAGGTAGTGCAACCTCCACTGCCAACATTTCCCCCACATACACAGGTCTGCTAACGGAGTTCAACTCGCTGTTCCAGGCCTACATCTCTCAAAGGCAAGACCCAGTGGTGCCAAGCTGCCTGTTGGTACATTATAGTGCTTTATGTACACAAGTAATTTTTACCTAAGCACATGACCCCAACACTAGGAGGTCTTAAATATCTTAAAAGAAAGGAAAAATTATTTCCAGGTGGAGTCAGTGGCTTAATCCCCACTCCTCTCCTGCCCCAGCAACCAACCCCCTCCCTGTTAGCCTCTTCATTCTAAACAGACCCATTTAAAAGCGAATTTTAAAAAGGCACCCCAATTTCTACCTTAGGTCACTGCGGGGAGGGAGGGTACCACACACATCCAGGGTCTGCACATTCCTAGAACTAGCTCTGTACCAAAGCCAGAATTTGAAGCCAAGACTCCAGATGTAAGAAATCAATGCTTTAACTCGCTCTGCCAACTCTCACATACAAGTCAAGATACATATGGAATTTCATTTTGAGCTAGCCACCGATTCAGCCCTTTACCTCTTAATTTGGTAGACTTCTCTGAGCATCTACTAGACCCATGGACTCAGCACATAAAAGAAGAGAGTAGTTCAGGAGTGAAAATAAGTAATAAATCTCCGTGTGCGCCAGGAGTTACCACCACCTACTCTCACTGAAGGAGGTTTGGCTCATGACATTAGTGTTCATGGTTATAGTGTGAAAACACTCAGCCCTTCTGGCCAGTTAGCAAAGTCATGCATATTGGGGCAAGGGACAAGGTGAAATGCAGAGACTTAATAGCCTATTCTATCCTGCATTGGCAGGGAATTGTTCCCTACACCCCTCTAGAAGCTCTAGCTGCCTGTCACTACACACAGAATGGTGTCACTAGGGAGACCATCTGCCATTCCAACTACAGGGCAGGCACTGCTGAAATCTGAAGGAAGTGGATATAGCACTTTGCATATAAGGAATACCTATGGGACAGGTCCAGATGCTAGTGGAGGCTAGAAAAGAGTTAATCTATTCTCCCTCCTGCAGAGTCTGTTTTTGTCCTCACTGAGTATGGGACCCTCTTAGAAACCCTTTTCGACCTGAGCATGCACCACACTGCATAACTTCAAGGGCACTCTGCTATGGCATACTTGCATCCAGCAGAGATGGCTAGATGCAGCGCTCCATAATTGCTGTCATCCCTGCTCCTTTGGTCAGCCCAGAGTCTCTCTCCCATGGAACTCTGCATACAAAGGGCCCACACCCTTGCCAGTAAGAAGGAAAAAGATCAAGTTCAGGATCAGAGCAGTCTGTTCCCTTGCATTGTGGCCAACCAAATGATTAAAAAAAAACAACAACTTTAGCTGGAAGAGTGTTTAAACACAGTTTAAACTACTCACTGAGCCCCAGCATAGATGGGGCCTTTAAGAGAGGGCTCTCCCCAAAGTGGGCAGAGGTGGAAAAGTCATAGATTTTTCCCAATAGAAACAGCATGTGACGGTCACTATCTGAAAGTCAAATATGAAGGACTGGAGGACAGCTTTGAACAAAAACAAAAAAAAATAAAACAAAACAAGGAAGGAGCAAGGGCAGCCAGCCAGATCTATATGGGTCAGAAACAAAACAAGCTTTATCCAGTCACGGAAAATTAGCTGAACGGAAATCCATCAATGAAGAAGATATTTTTCCATAAGTGTGACAGCTGTAGATAATACAGCTCAGCTGGTTTCCCTTTAAATACAATTAGGCTACATTTTGAATATCTTTAAGGATTCAGTACCATATGCAGTATTTGAAAAGCTCTGCTATGGAAAGAAGCCACTTTACAATGCTTCTTAAATATATGCATGCACTTGCATACATAATTAGTGCATGTGCACATGTATGTCTTTTCTTCCAATGTACCTTGTTCTCTGCTAATGGCATCTCCACCTAAAAACAAAACATTTCTCAACACTGAGTACCTCACTATTTGGAGGCTTATCAAGAGAAACTGAAAGGGAAGTGGTCTGAATAGATCTCTTCCTGTAACTAACGCAAAAGAAAAAGCTTCAATAGAAGAGTGATGGAAGCTATACAACTCTCCTCTTCACAACGGAATTTTGGTTGTGCAGATTTTGTTGAAGTACAGGTCTACTCTAAAGAACAATTAAAAAAAAAACAAAAACTATCACACTTTGGGTTTTGAAGTTTGCCACCATTAATGGTGTTTGGGTTTACAAGGGAAAAGGCACATTCTAGTTACCAGTCCTACAAACTCACCTCATTACGTAAGAGTCAAGCTGTTTCCCCTCTTTCCCATCACCTCCCCTAAAAAGCTTTGCCAGGACAAATCATACCCTTTGCGATACCTCTCACCCCTTGCCTTCAAACAATTTTGCGCAGCTGTAACAATGCTGTTGATTAGGCACAAGGTGGAAAAAGAATCCTGCTCACTTCCCTAGCTCATATGGTTCAGCAGGTTAATGGGAATTAAAAAACAGTAAGATACATTTTGCTCCTAAACTAAGCAGATGATTTCATGTAGGGAGCAGATCTGCCAAACAGAGTGGTATTACTTTTACCCAATCACTTTTCAGACTACAACCATGCTTTATATGGCAAGACTAAAGAGATTAAGGACTGACTTCATTACAGTTTAAGTATCTACATGGGGAACAAATATTTAATAATGCAGAAAGGTATAACAATCCAATGGCTGAAAGTTGAAGCTAGACAAATTCAGTCTGGAAATAAGGCATACATTAAACAGTAATAAGCCATTGGAACAATTTACAAAGAGTCATGGTGGATTCTCCATCGCTGGCTATTTTTATATCAAGATCAGCTGTTTTTCTAAAATATATGATCCAGGAATTACTTTGGGGATGTTCTATGGACAGGAGGTCAGACTAGATCACCACAGTGATCCCTGCTCGGTTTGGCTTTGACTTTCAGAAGTTTGCATGAGCAGAAAAAGGATGCCATCAAAG
Organism: Lepidochelys kempii; assembly: GCF_965140285.1. Taxonomy (NCBI): domain Eukaryota; kingdom Metazoa; phylum Chordata; order Testudines; family Cheloniidae; genus Lepidochelys; species Lepidochelys kempii. Next base: position 11,484,812 of record NC_136389.1, on the reverse strand, counting down.
AAGGTGTTCATTACTCTCTGCAACTGTTACTATTTGCAAAACATAGCAAACATCTGGGTATATTCAAAGAAGTTGTGACTTGACACAAGGAATAATAATTCTTGCCATCGGAGTGGAATTAGAAGTAATGCATAGCAGATGCTGGTGGAGCATCACAAATTTATTCACATGACAGATAGGAAATGGGAAGAGTCCAGGGCTAGAGAAGTGTGGGAATGTGATGTGCCCTTTGAATGTGAGACCTATGCTGTGCCAATAGGGTTTATGGGGTCCTTAGATCATTTCTAGAAAAGTTTCACCTCTGAAATGCTGACATACAATACTGCTGTGAGGAACCATTTGAAGAAATTCATCTTAATCCTGCTTAGGTTTCTAAATCTAAATCTGCTAGAGGTCCACTGCTGTCTACTCTCTGATCAGGGATAACTTTCACAACATTAAAGCAGTTTATACGATGCTGTGTAATTTGAGGGGTATTCAGAAGTCAAGCACCAAGACATCAATGTAGTATAAGGTTAGTTGAGTAGAAAGGCAACTTAATTGAAATGTGGGAATAAATTCAACAACATTCTCTCATGGCATTAGCATGTCAAAGAGGCAATCCCCAAAATGGCAATCACCAGGGTATCAAAATATTCCCCCCCCCCCCACACACAGAGTGTACATTAAAGCTCTCTCTCAAGAATAGAGAAGATTGCCATAATATCAGCTCTTACAGTACAGTCTTCAGGGACTAAAACAGAAAAAGTGATCTCTACCTCTACCCACTTAGATCCCAAAGAAAGACGCTCTGCAGAGTCTATTATGATGATCTTCATAAAGCACTGAGTAGGGTGACCAGATGTCCCGATTTTATAGGGACAGTCCCGATTTTTGGGTCTTTTTCTTATATAGGCTCCTATTACCTCCCACCCCCGTCCCGATTTTTCACATTTGCTGTCTGGTCACCCTAACTCTGGATAATCATTTTATCAGTGATATTGTTAAGAGTTTAAAAGTTACCACAACTAGGCTTCAGAGCCAACACACCATTAAGATGAATGGGGAAATTCATAGCACTCACAACTACTGTCTCAGGCTGTCACTATTGTTTACATTTGGTTCATGTTTTGCAGATTATCCTTGCAACCAAAAGGCAAGAGACTTTTTAAAATGAAAGTTTAGGAGTAGTCTACACTTGGGATTTGCCCCATCTGCAATCCTCCGTAGCCACCCACAGGTATGGCTGCAAACCCTTGGTGTAGTCAAGCATACTTACTGTTTGCACAGGGGGTATAACATGGGTTTCTAACTCCACCAAAACAAATAAATTGCTCTACCAGTCTACATTGCACAAGTGCAACCTGCTAGCTACACTGATGGGGGACCTTCCACAGATGAAACAATAAATAAAATAATCAATCCACTGCAAGCCAGCTCACTTGACCCTTTCTTTTAAAATAAGCTATTTAAGGCCAATGTTAATGTATGAGGGTAGCTACTCTGGAGGAAGATGGCCGGTTTTAAACAGAAGAGAAAAAGCAATAGTTCTCTGATGAAATTTTAAACTATGAATGGGAGGACTGGAGAGGTGAGGAGAGATAACACAGATCCCTGATCTGTCTACTGACTATATGGAATTTAGCACTTTAGATAAGCTATTACCAGCAGGACAGTGGGGTGGGAATAGGTATTGTTTCATATTCTCTGTGTATATATAAAGCCTGCTGCAGTTTCCACGATATGCATCTGAGGAAGTGAGCTGTAGCTCACGAAAGCTTATGCTCTAATAAATTGGTTAGTCTCTAAGGTGCCACAAGTCCTCCTTTTCTTTTTGCGAATACAGACTAACACGGCTGTTACTCTGAAACCTATATGGAATTTAAGTGACCCAGCATGAACGAACAGCATAACAGGCTGTTAAATGTTTAGATGCAGTATATCTGTAACAATCAAGAGCCGCACTCTTCACTTGAGATGGGCACAAATCCTCAACTTCCCCTTCAAAAGTATTTGAATCTGTATAGGAAGGAATTTTCCTCCTTGCCTTCTGGCGTGGGATATTTTGGGGGCAGAGAAGAAGGGGGAAGCACACACACAAAAAAGTAAAGCTTGTTTAGGTGCAGTAAAGAAAAACTCTTCCCATCTGCTCTCCCCCTTAGGGAGTGGGGCCGAAGAAGAGGGAGGAAGACAGCTCACAAAAGGATAGGTCTACACTACACACTAAGCTCCAAGGAGCCTTTGAATCAAGAAGCAAAACAAAAAAACCTTTACCACTTAGAGCCTGTAACACACAGGAAGCAGCAAGATCAAAGCTATTAAAGCCAGCCAAGACCAACCACAGTCACAGCTGGAGCCTGTGTTTCTGCACCACTGACAAGACTGGAAGCCTCATTAACCACTTCTATTGTCTCAGTATGGCAGACTCCTGGTGCAGGCTCCTCACCAATTGCTGGAAATGACTAAGGCCTCCAGCAAGCTACGCTAAAGGGAAATATAGTTTTAAATAGAGACACCTTCCTTCACTTAGCACCACAGAACTGTAGATGTCTTCTCGGCAACCAGAGGGCGTTAGACAGTATGTCCCTGAGAAGAGCATTCTGGCAAGTGGTAAGCACTCATGATGAGTCACTGCTTCTTCTGTCCAGTTGTCATAATTAGAGGGGACCATATGCTTTTAAAGTCTTAAGTATCATTCATAAGAGAAGAATACATATGCACTGAAGTGATATACTTCAGGTCAAACCATATAGTAGCAGCTTAAGAGCAGTTGCAGGGTAAGTAGGGTGCCACAAGGCTGCTGGGGGGAGGGCGCAATCTGCTTTGTAGAATAATCATCCAACAATGAAAGTGTCTCTCCATAGTCCCTCCATTTTAAAAGTGACATTGATCTCCTTTCATTTCAAATCAAAACTATTAATTTATGTTACAGCTCATCTGCCCATGAAGTTGGAAACTGTCAATGCCAATGGGCCTAAATAGTATAGCCACCAGTTTTGTGTCAGTCTTCAGACATGTGTATTCCTCCCATTGCACAATTCCTCTGCTCTGCATGCTGAGTTCTGGGGAGCCTGTAGGCTCCTGGACTATCTTGCAGAACAAGTTTCTTCCCAAAGTGAACTAAATAGACTAAACAACTCATTAGCTAGTCTGCAGTGATATTTGTGCTAGCAACCAGAAACATCTGAAGGACAGGTAGACTAGAAAAAAAAAACCCCACACCCACCCAGCCACCCTCTAAGGATGCCTCCAGCCTGCTCAGGACACCACCATCACTGGAATCGTTCCTGCATAGATGGTTCAGAACAATTATTTACATGCACTAAGTTTCCAGTTCTGTTTCACAGGAAGGGATTTCCTGGCAACTGTTTAGAGGCTCCACCTACACTGACCTCATAGCCATGTTTGAAGAGTGACTCCATCTAAAGCGGTTTACAATGTGGTCTGACAAGGCTAGTGTGAATGGAGCCAAATCCCATTTAAAAAAAAAAGGCAGTTTCTAATATTTTAACATCCATCCACAGCAGCCAGTCACACTTTATCATAACACAGTTCAGCAGAAACCAAGTTTAGACACTGTTCTTAAAACACAGCTGACAAGAGAAGACTGGGACACTCTGCTGTTCCAATAACCTCCCTGGAGCTCAGAAGGTGAAGAAAGCTGGTGATTAGCCTGCCATTTAGAGTCAGATTTTAACTTAACTGTGCACAGCAGCGGGTTGCAAGCAGAGACAAAGCATGTCCTTTCTCTTCCCACCCACCCACTCCTATTTCATATCACAAAGGGAATGCAGCAGTACAACACTCAAGCTTAAGTAGCTTAGAGATGAGCCTCTGAAATGTGCAGACATGGCTTTAGGTGTACAGAACTTTTTCCAGGCAGACCTGAAGTTGGGGGAGGGAGAAGGAGATGCAAAAAGAAAACAAAAAACCAAAACCCAGCAAGCTTATAGGGAGAATGCACTTCAACATTAAACACTGCAAATCAGGGAGGAGAAAGCACTAAGCAGCATGCATGCAGCGGGAAAGGGGACTAGAAAATTAGCTTGAGAAAACATGCATTTAGTAAAGTGCCACTAGTCTGCATGGATGCTGAGTTTTCAATTTTACTACACACTTTCCAAGAGGCTAAAATGGTACAGGTGGCCAGATTTCATAAGACAAGGGCAAGCTATGCCTCTCTATTTCACAACGCCACAGCTTCTTAAGAAGTCTGCACTGTGTATACTACGTGCCTGGGGCAGACATACACGCAGAGCAGCAGAGGTCATGTCAAATTTCACTGGATTCCCCTCTTATAGCAGTGCCCTGAATTCTGCCCACCTGAGGGCTACACTGGCAGTTTTTCAGAAGCCCTTTTGTTGCACTGAATTGCATGAAACTCCAACTGCAAATGGCAGCAATGAATCAGGAGAGACTAGGTCCCATCATACACAGATGCAAGAAGCCCAGATATCAGTGGGGCAACTGTCCAGTAAACTGCGATTGACATGGTTTCTGCCTTGACTGCAGAAGACTTCTTTCCGCCATTGAGTCTCTCCCTCAGTCTTATACACAACTGAGTCCATATATCTATTATTCTTACTCCCCTCCTCCCACAGGGAAAAAGGTAGCAAATACAGCAGAACCTCAGAGTTATGGACACCTCGGGAATGGCGGTTGTCTGAAGCATTTGTAACTCTGAACAAAACAGCTCTGGCTCCAGCAGTCCAAACTCCGGGCCAGGTTCCAGAGGCAGCTCCCTTCCTAGGTAGGGCAAGCTCGTCTCCTACCCAAATGGGGGTGGGTGGGTGGGTGGAGATTTTATTTTTATATTTATATATATATATATATATATATTACACACACACACACAGTGTGTGAGTGTGTGTAAAAACAGCACCCATGGCTTACAGGAAAGCAGTGTAGATCCCAGTGCTGCTCCTGCCTGCAAATCGCAGCCTCTTCAACTCCTAGCTGTAAGTGGGTGCCATGAGCATGGAGGTGGGAACAGGCCACCCAAATGTGCCTACCTTTAAAATGCAATAAAGGCACAGAACAGTATTTGCTTCCCCCACTGCCTAATTGGTTACTTCTATTTTCACATGGTGTCTGGTTGACTGGTCACTCTGGAACTCTGGTGTTTGCATCTTTGAGGTTCTACTCTAAGTTAATGCTTCGGACTGATAAAACTAGGCACAGAGTTATTCAGTGGGCCATATTGCCTTGATGCTGTGCTGCTGATTGGCTGATGAATTTCACAGCTGCACAGCAACACGAAAACCTAATGAGGTGGGAGGTTGGCAGCGTGCATGAGAGCTTGCATCTCAATCCTTCCTCCACTACATGCCCACAAGCAAAGCATGACACCACTATTGCTTCGGCACTCTGGATAATCACAATATTGATCTCTTCCCCACCCAGAGGTTGGGGGGACAAAAAAAAAAAAAAAAAAAAAAAAACAATCGCAGCAGGCAGTGCCTTTGCACAAAAGGCAGAAACAGTTGAATCGTGTCAGCCTAACTAGCCTGTTTTAGACAAGCACATAGCATCATCCTGTTCTCTTCTGTTCCCTTCCCTGCCTCACGTCTTGGGTAAGGGGGGAGAAGAGAATATAGTATGTGGGTCTGCAGAGGAGGACGACAACGGAACAGAGGAGAGCCAGCCCACCCGCTTCCTCACAACAATGCCAAAGGCTGCTCAAGACACCCATCCTTCAATCAGTGGGCCAAGTCAGATCTATTATCCTATTTACAATGTTGACATTGTAAGAATGCTACCTGAAAATGAGTCAGTTTAGGTCAAATCAATTGTGAAGCAGAAACTCAAGCACTGACCCCTGAAAAGAAAGGTTGCTGGGCAGCACTATTATCCATGTAGATTTCTCTCTCCACTAACCCAGAAAGGGAGCACAGCAATCACAGAATAGCAAGGAATAGCGCTGTTCTAGATTCCCAGACTGCAGTGACATTTGAGTCAGAGCAGAAGTTTTTCCAACAGCCAACAAGCATCGTGTTCTCCCAGATTCAAGTGGAAGAAGGGCTTGTAGAATTGGCATACTGTGCTATGTTACTTGATCCAGTGGTTTGACCACTACAGCCACACAAAAACTGAAACAAAATGTGTTACGATCTGGAGGCAAGGCAGCGGACCAATTCCAGAAAGCCCAAATGTAGGGACATTTACCAGGTCTAACAGGCAAAAACCCACCACTTCACTAAAGCTTTCCTCCAGTACCGCCCACCTACCAAAACCAGTATTAGTCATTTCTCATCACTTTCCAACTAAGGGAGAAGACCTGACTGAGGATGGGGAAATTGCTGCAACTGTGAAAAAAACAAGAGAGATGGAGATAAAAATATGCTGAATGACTACTTTCTATGACTAATAGACACCACGGTGACAGGTACCTTAGGAGCGCTAGTTCTAGGGTGGTGCCTAATTGGCATAAAGTGGAGCAGATTGCAAACAAACAGACTACAGACACCAGCATGTAAGGATACCCCCTGCCCGAGATCTGAAACCAAAATGGAATGATCTTTCCACAGGCTACATCACATATGGTCCTGGCCCAGTCTGTGGAACTCCTTGAGTCATTTGGGTCCTGAATACCTGGAGAAACCTGCCCATCGTTATGGAGCTGAAAGGTAGATGAAGAAGTGGTTGTTCTCTAATCTGTGTGGGGAAAGAGGTCCTCTAAACTAGCAGTTACCAAACATCTGCAGAAAGCGTAAGCGGTCTGGTCACACAGTGCTGGCTCTCATCCTCGTTCTCAGCTAAGAGCTGATTGAAGGGGAGATTTACATCAACAGGGCTATTTCCACCCACTTTTCTTAAAAAAAAAAAAAAAAGAACAAAGTAATCACACTAAAAATACATCCACTGGTACATTTGATAGAAGCAACTGAGACTGGGTGGGGAAACCATATATGCCCCACTATGAAGATGGGTATTATGAATGCAAGGTAGTGCTAAATATCTAATGCTGGCTAAGTATCAAGATACTGTCTTCTCATCTTCCACCAGGCTACAAGTAATCTAAAAGCATATGTGGAGGGACACACACAAGGGACTGCTGGTTTTAAAAACTACAACAGTACTTTCAATGAATGGCCATTACATGTTGTAAAAATCCATTAACACACTGTCACCACCTTTGCCTCTCCATCTGCTCCTGACCAGGACAAATGGGTATGAGGAGGAGCCAGTTTCTCTTCCCTTCTGCCATTATTCATACAGCTGTGACTTTGTGCTAAGTCTGCATGCAGTCCTAGGACTGTAGTGCCTCTCCCCGGAGCAATGGGTGAAACAGTTCTGAAGATGCAAAAGTTCTACAGTGCCACAGCTTGTAATGAACCAATTCAAAGCAAGTCTCTTACCAAAAAATGGGCAAGGTATTGAAACAAGGGGTCTCTCTCTCGCTCACACACCCTCCCCCACCCCTCTAAATGTGACTGTCACTAGAGCTGCATGCACTATGTGAACTCTACTAGGCAAGCAAGGCAAGAAAGGAGTGACAATGGAAATATAACTCTTTTCAAGTGTTACTGTACAAACAGATCTGAAAAGACATTGAAGACAGTGAAACTTAGTGCAGAGACAATAAAGCGAACAGGTGAAAATTAGAAGTATTTGTCATCACTCAAAAGCAGCAGCTATAGTTGGCACACTCAGAATCGCTGGATAGATAAAGTTTGCAGCAGTAACTTACAAGGCTATTTCCAGCTCCTCAAAGTGCAAAAAAAAAAAAAAAAAAAGTTGAAGTGCAGTTTTAAGAAGTGGTGTCTCTAGCACTGATGCAGCGTTTAGCTTTGTGTTAGAAACAACCCTTGAATGCTCTCCAGGGGTCTTATGCTGGCATAGACATTTCCCCCCCACCACCAGAATCATAGGAATGCAACAGTGGACAGGCACTAGCGATTAAGTATGCTGTTGTGTAAACCTGCTGCTAGCAGGCTTGGACACAGTGGCTAACATCAGTTGTCTGTCTATTCCAGTGCTCCCCCTATTGCTACTGCCAGTACACTTGCAGACCCAGCATCACCAGTAGCATCCTGGAGAAATTTCAGCACAGAGGCCAGTGTAGACATTCCCAGAGATAAAGTGGGAACTGTAAGAACAGAAAATAAAAGGGAAGAACGACATGGGCCACATTCATCATGAGGTACTCTTCATATGAGGGTCTGACTCAGCTCTCAGTGGAGCCCATTACTCCTTACCATTTGTATAGTGTTTGTATCAAAGCACTTTTTGTTTTTGGATGTTTATATAGTACTACTTGATCCGTCAGTTAATGCCACACATCCATGAGAGTGGTTGGCTAGACAGCAACAAGAGAAGTTAGAACAAACTTCAACTCAGAGACTAAGTATATTATTGCTGACTCAGTATTTCTAGCCCCTAGGAGCTAAGGGGGCAAGCTTTAATCCTCAAGAACAGCAGTTAGGAAAAGGTGCCCCTTAATATCTAAAATCAAGTGAACATCTGCAGTAGTCAGAAAGCTGTATTCAGCTCAGAAGAATGCATCCACTGCAATTTGTGGGTTGACCCACTGCTGTTACTCAGGTTACTAGGTTAGCAGCAAGTAAAAATCCATAACTGATCAAACAGTTCAAAACTCCATAAGCGATGGAGATTATACAGGCTCTGCTCTCAAGGATATTGCATGGTAATAGCACTCTATAGCGTTTCCTCTCAAAAAAGCTGTGGTGGGTCAAGCTGGTTCTTACTAAGTTGTGTACAAGGTCTTCAATCAGGTTCAATCAAGTTAGGATAACTAGGATCTTGAGAGTGGTCTTTTCACTACATCTTTTAACCAGGACAAATTAATTTGAGTGCAGGGTTTTCTCCACCAGCCAGAAGACTCGGGTGTTTTTTTTGTACCAGTTGCACAGCTCAGCCATGTGAAAACACCAAATCAACACATTGTCTATGGCCTAATGTGGCCAGCATCTCTGATGTCGGGAGTGGCTCAGACAAGAAGGCCAAAACTACTTACTCCATCTACTGGATCATGGTGTTTAAGCAAGGCTTCTCCCTTCCCCCGGTGTATTGTTTGACTCCTTAATGATCTCGTCACAACGGAGAAATGATTTCCAAACAAACATAGGAGAGCTTATCACCTTGTGAGCACTATTGTAGTATAACTAGCTATACGAGTAGCCTTTCTAAACTCACACTTAGCAAAAGGAAAAATCCATCAGGGTATTTATTCCTATATTAGTCCATAGAACTCCTCTATTGAGACAAAAATCTTTCTGCCCACGTTAACGAGGCGGGACTTCAAAGATGAAATGCTATTCTCAACTCCTGCCTACATTCTGGAAGGCGTTTTCTATCTCACAGCTACTGTCTCCCAAAATACCTCATACTGGTGAGGTCGGAGCAATTGGGAGGGATGGCACAGGTGCCAAGTAATCTGTTGTTTTGGCAGAGATACTTCAAATGGTATTGCGTCAATAGTTTTTAAATCAGCAACTCCCCATGAGAAAATTGTTAAGCAGGGAGTCTAGTGCTGAGCAGCACCTGCAGTTTATGAGGGAAGTCTTCTCATGTGACAGTGCACTACCGCACCGGCCACTTGTTACCAGGTACAACTGAGGTACTCTTACCCCTACCCACAGAATCAGGCTGCAGCTCTTTCACTGGCAATAGGGAGGAGTCATTCACATTCAAACATGCTCATCAGGACAGAAGAACCCCATGCACAGCTACAGACTAGGGACCGAATGGCTAGGCAGCAGTTCTGCGGAAAAGGACCTAGGAGTGACAGTGGACGAGAAGCTGGATATGAGTCAGCAGTGTGCCCTTGTTGCCAAGAAGGCCAATGGCATTTTGGGATGTATAAGTAGGGGGCATAGCGAGCAGATCGAGGGACGTGATCGTCCCCCTCTATTCGACATTGGTGAGGCCTCATCTGGAGTACTGTGTCCAGTTTTGGGCCCCACACTACAGGAAGGATGTGGATAAATTGGAGAGAGTCCAGCGAAGGGCAACAAAAATGATTAGGGGTCTGGAACACATGACTTATGAGGAGAGGCTGAGGGAACTGGGATTGTTTAGTCTGCAGAAGAGAAGAATGAGGGGGGATTTGATAGCTGCTTTCAACTACCTGAGAGGTGGTTCCAGAGAGGATGGTTCTAGACTATTCTCAGTGGTAGAAGAGGACAGGACAAGGAGTAATGGTCTCACGTTGCAGTGAGGGAGGTTTAGGTTGGATATTAGGAAAAACTCTCACTAGGAGGGTGGTGAAACACTGGAATGCATTACCTAGGGAGGTGGTAGAATCTCCTCCCTTAGAAGTTTTTAAGGTCAGGCTTGACAAAGCCCTGGCTGGGATGATTTAATTGGGGATGGGTCCTGCTTTGAGCAGGGAGTTGGACTAGATGATCTCCTAAGGTCCCTTCCAACCCTGATATTCTATGATTCTGTGATCACTGTGCTCACCCACACTCCTCTTTCCCATAAGCTACTTTCAGATAGAACTTCAGATCAAACTCAGAAGAGCCACATCCCAGCTATTTCTATTGACCTAGCAAAGAAGCGAGAGTACTGGGCACCATTCACTGCAATGCACAAGTGTGTATGAAATCCAAGTGAACCATAATGTCTACAGCTTTAGCTATACCACGCTCTCTCTGAGCATCTAGTTTAACCCTCTCCCACCCTGGTATTGTCAGAGATGGAAAATCCTTTCACCCAGATATTCTGTAGCTTTTAAGACAGATTAATCTATTTTCATTTCACCCAGTGGTCTAACAATACTGTAATATTTAAGAACACTGTTGACCTCAATCTTTTTGTTAAGAGTTTACTCCACTTACTTCGCCACACGTGGCATGTACATTAAACCACAACTGCCTGAACTGCTATTTTGCTTTTCCAAATATGTTTCCCTGTTCACAGCACAGATGTAGGCTACAAACCATCATATTAAAAAAAGTTAGTTATTCTATAACCCATTAGAGAAATAGTTGACAAAATTTACTGGGTTGATATTGGCATGAGGGCCACACAAACAAATACAGTTAAAAGAATGAGTGCCCACTTAGGACAAAAATGCCATTCATTGCACCACAGTTCTGACTGGTCAATTGCTAATAAAAAATGTTACCAGCAAGTTTTATGAATGAGCCCTATCGAAAAGCTGCACATGGGCCATATATAAGCCAGTCTGACAAGGGCCTGATACTGAAGAGAATTACTTGTAAAACATTGACAAATATAATGAATTACTTCTACCCCACTGTTAACCACCATCTACAATCCTTTAGTTATTCTGCAGAGAACCAGCCAAACTTACACTTCAGGTTGTACTCTGCAGTGAGGACATACCCTGAGAAACAGATGCTGCATCCAAAGAAACTACCAAAACAAATGGTGAAGGATTTTATTCTCCACAGAATCCGTCTGAGGCATCTTTGAAAGTGTTAGCCTGTGACTGGATTAGCATCGCAAGGGCTGCTCTTATCTGCACAGCTTCAAGCTAAGTGTTTCCCTCTGAAATTATAATCGAGTGCCATAGTTCTGCTGTCTTGTACATTTTCATGCCCTTACTGAATAGAAAAGCTGGGACTGCTTGAAAAGTTAATTTGCTATTTACACCAGTAAATTGCAGAAGGGTTTTATTGGAGTCCAAAATGGGCTGGCTGCAGAGACCGAAGTTGGTGCTAGCAGTGCTTGCAACAAGAGGTAGCACTCTTTTTACCGTTGCTTTAACTGAAACAAAGAAATATGAAAATGCACCCTTGTTTATGCTCTGTTTTGACAAACTACTTCTAATACCACAGAGAAGTTGGATTTTCTAGGCATTCTTCCTCTTGTTTGGGTGGGCAGAGAAGTTCACCTTTTTTCATTTAAAGACAGACAGTATAGACACAGAATTTTGGTTTTAAACCCAATAAACTGTATGGCTGATCGCTGAAAATTTTTGATAGAGAATTTTCTTTTTTTGGTACAGTTTGGATGGTTCACTTTGCTTGTAAAAGTGCATAGCTAAGAAACTTACTATTGCCAATTTCTTTTGCAAGCTGAGTAGTTTTGAGTATTGGGGAAGTAGAGCTTTTTCCAAAACGTAAAAGTAGATGAAAACAGATCTACAATGGGGTTGCATGGCTCATAAACCAGGGAATATTACCGCATAGATCCAAAACCTCTGCTCAATGTGTGTACTTTAAAATGGTCCTTTACAATGGATTAGTATTTTCCCAGTTCACAGTCTATGTACTCTAGTCCATGCTAGACAGGACACAAATCAGAAAACTTGATGCTATGCATAGGCTACTGAAGATTCCAGTTCAGTTAGCTCCCTAGCTAGCTGTCTCATCCATTGAGCTGCACTTGAGTAAGGTTGTATTGTTTAAAAGCAAGTGTAATATATTAGTGCTGACAAACTATTAAGATATACTGGACCACTTATGATCGTGAAATTGGTTTAAGTACAATATAAAGATGCTTACAGATTTCTCCACACCCTTAGATAATGGTACCCGAGTAATAGCACGTGACAAGAATCCCGTAACTCATACACACAAGGCGGCCCAGTTCATGCTGAATGAAAACTGAATGATCCTTTCCTGATTCTCTTGTGCTTAACTGTACAATCTCAACAATTCTCTTTATGGAATTAGAGTGTGTGTGTGTCACAGTGTGGCGCTTTACGGGAGTGTTTTGGAAGACCAGGTCGATACCTTGAACAGTTTCCCCTGAGGTATTTTTAGCAGCATCTCAGATTTTTTACCCCTCAACTCTCAGGGGATGTCACTGGCATGATACACTGATTTAGAATTGTCCTGGTTCATGGTCAGGGGTGCTAGGATACAAATGTCACTTCCATAGTACCCTCTCTCAAACAAAACCTAGCACTGGGCTGAGCTAATCCTCCACTAAAGAGCACATCTTAGGGATGTTCATTATAATTGGGAAGTAAGAGGACATTCCTATGCAACAAATAGAAGAGAATGATGGGGCCACCTCCTCAGTGCTCTTAATTATGAGTTTGTCTAGTAACCTGGCTGTGAACTTGTATGTTTGTGGGGGATTGTTACAACATTAGTGCTCTGAACCTATTGGGACTCATTTTGGTCTTGTCTGTAAATGACCAACCAGGGTTACTGAACAGCTTTTGAAGATAAGGGCTGTAGCACATCCCCATAACATGGTTTTCACCTGTCTATACAGGAAAGGCCCTGCAATGTGCAGACCATGTTATGTCTCCCATTACTCTACATTTGCTTGTGCAGATAAGCTCTAAAACAGAGGATATGAAGAGATTCTGGAGCAGGGGGAGGGGAAAGAAACTCTGCTTCTGAGGAGTTAATTACTAGTGAGAGGCATAGTTTATAGTTCCCTGATCGCAGGGCTGGGAACTTGTGACTTCTAATCCTAGCTCTGACATGTAATACCTTTTGACATAAGGGAAACCAAGGCACAAAGCCTCTAGATCAGTACAGTGAGGGAATTATTGTATACAATGAACTCCTGACAGTGAAATCCTAAACATTTACTTTGGTAGCTATGACCTGGCATGAGTATGGTTGCTTAATCAGTGGCAAACTGATAAATCTCATCTCTTCCTTGAGAAAGAGAGGGGTGTATAGTGGAACAAGGAGTTGTGCTTTATGTGACTTTCTCATGACAGGTGGGACTTTAATGTTCGACTGGAGGAAGCTCTGGGTGAAGTGTCAAATGCCCCTTTGGAGTGGTTTATCTTTGAATCAATAGGCAAAAATGTAGAAAACATACTGGTAATATGAAAAGGCTTCCTGACCAATTTCTGCCTTTACAAAACAAAGTGGTTTTAATTTTTAACTATCATGGAAAACCACACTTCTGGGCTTGGCATGTACACTACTTGTTTCCTACTATTTGTGGCTCTTTTCTGAGCTCAGAAGTGCAGCTGAAGTGGTAAAATCAGTAGAACAAACCATTACACTACCAATGACAGGCGCTTTAGTTTCTGGTTACTTGTTGAGGTTTGTGTGTATGGACTAGAGAGTTCCTTTTGGACAAGGAGGACTCCTGGTAGGAAGCAAGGATCAGTGTGCTCCTTTCTATCACTGTATCTCATTCCTCTGAATGGCTACACTTGTAGCATCCTTGTCATTTATAACATGTAAACACCACAGTGGTAGCTCTTGAGAACAGTTCTCCTCTCCCTGTCTTGTATTATTAAATAGCCTCATGAAAAACCAGCATCTCTACAAAGAGCTCTGTGTTGCTCCTCCTTCCTTCTGTATGTGGCGCTTAAAGTCTTGACAACCATAAGGGACACCAGCACTGGTGCAGCAACCCATGAACTGTGGAAGCTCATCTTTTGCTCTGCTGGGGTGTTCTGAAAGTATACATACGAATTCTTTATTTGAACTGTTCTTAACACAACTGTCTGAGCAGTTGCCAGATTTGTACACTACTAAGTAAACCTGCATGTAAGAGGATACGCTCCCCCGTTATGCGTGCTTTGTGGGTATATGTGGCAGATCAGTGGGGGTTACTAAAGCTTCCGAAGTGAGAAGATCGTATACAACAGTGGCTCCCTCATGCCTTCAGATTGTGGGTTTATTCTGTGTATATATTGGGCCACTCCTATATTTGATGCATCTCTCTTATTCTTCATGATCCATTCTCTCAGAACTAGACCACCTGCCCTGCTCTATTACTTTCCTGATCTCCATACTAACACAGTCACTGTGCTCCAAACAACTTGTTTTAGGCCCTCTTCCCATCTCTGTATGGCTGCCCTCACTATATGATAAGCGCCTCCTTGCTGGAGCCTGTATCTCGCACCCCCTCCTGCCCCCCAATCCCTGCACCAGCCCAGAGCTTCCTCCTGCACTAAACTCCCTCCCAGAGCCTGCACCCCCCACAGTTGAGAATGTTACACTGATTTGTGACAATCCCTGAAGGATTTTGGAACTACAAACCACAAATGACATTAAGTAAAAAACTCATGAAATGTCCAGTGGATTCTAGGAGATTAGGTGCAATGTGAACATAGGACTCCTGCACCCAAACTCCCTCCCAGAGCTTACACCTCAGCCCCCTACCCCAGGCTCAGCCCAGAGCCCTCTCCCACACTCAACCCCTTGGCCCCAGCCCAGAGCCTGCACCCCCTCCAACACCCCAGCCTAGTGAAAGCAAGTGATGGAGGGAGTGGGAATGGGACGGGGCCTTAGAGAAGGGGTGGGGTAGATCCTGGGTTGATTTTAAATTCAAAACGTGATCTTGTGCATTTTTTTTTTTTAAAAAAAAAGAAGGATTGGAGACCACTGCACTAGACCGTACAGGAAAATCTTAATTCTAGCATTTTCTGAATGTTTGGTTTGCAATCCTAATGTGGTCTAGGTGTAATTTTTACATATGGATTTGAGAGACACACTGCTTCAAGGACATACACCAAGCAATATGCAAGATAGCACTGGATGCATCTATATCCAAAGAGCTACTTTAAAAAAAAAAAAAACAGGTGGAAGATATCTTATCTAAGAACTATCCTTGGTATCCAGGTATGGGGAGGGAACATCTCCCACAAGCCTCTGTCCTCAACACCAGGGGCTTGGTCTCTAGAATAGTTACCATTTCCACTTTGCATTTCATTGAGAAATTGAAGCTACATACTGAGCACAGATTTAAACAGGCTTTGCCTGCATTTCTATACAACTATTTCCCCCCCACCCCAACACCGCTCAGACCCAGTTCACACTTCACCTTACTTGAGCATTTTGAGAAATGCTCAATCAGAACAGAAAAAAACCCACACACTTTCCTCCTATCACATTGCAGCCTCACAGTTAAGATTAGCTAGCTTGAAACATTGTCCCTAACACTTCTGGGGTTTTTAAACTTTATTTTTTAAACTGAAGATAAGGGTCAGTGCTTCAGGACGGGAGACTGTCAGGCAGCAAAAGGAGAAGCATTACCCACTAGTGCAGAATAAGAAGGTTCAATAAGAGGAAATGAACCCATTCTATTTAGGCTGTGGAAAGCAGAATGCTACAAGTTCACGTGCCATAAAGCCCTTAAAAAGTCATGCGACTCCTGTTTGCTCCAGCTGGTTACAGCATTCCAAGTTCTCATGTTCAGCACCAACTATACAGATGATCAACAGTTCTGAAGACAAGCCAAATCCTGGATAGAGGGAACAGCCTTAATTCTTCTATCTTGTGGTGTCCACCTAACTTTCCATCCACCACAGCTGGGATCGACATAGTCATGCTGCATTCACACCCTGACTTGCCACTGTTGTATTTTTGCAGTAATATGATGTTCACAGCACAACTATGAAGGAGTACAACCAAGTCACCAGTTAAACACAAATTTGCTTCAGATGTCAGGAGCAAGAGTGCAGCTAGGCATATCCTGCTTGAGAGAGTGAAATCCTTCACCGTTCCTGCTCAGCAGGAATAAATTTGGCAAGGTAAAGCAAAGCCTGCACCCTGAAGATGGACACATACAATTAAATAGGGCTTATATCATCATCAATCACCATCATGTAGTCTCTCTGCTCCTTCTCCCACGTTGGCACAAGAATATTGGTGGGGCAGAAGGTGGGAGCAGAGGTTGAAAGTAGTTGGCACTTAAATCTCACACTGGAAGATATTTTAATTTTGGGGGGCTGGGGAAGAGAAAGCTGAATACAAAGATGGCGGGGGAAGAGACAGAAAAACCTTAAGGCTACAACAGAGCTTTTAAAGAAGTCTCACCACAATCCATTCCCTAGTCAAGATGCCTTAGAGGCTATGGCTACACTACCAAACTTGCAGAAGCACCACTGCTAGTGTAGATGCTCTAAGCCAATGGGAGACAGTTCTCCCCTGGACTTAGCTACCACTGCTTGCAAGGGCTGGAGTAATTATGTCAGCAGGAAATACTCTCCCACCTCTCCGGTGCTTAGATCAGCGTAACTTAAATCAGGCAGGCAGGCGGCTTATTCACCCCCGACCGACTATACATATAAACGTAACCGAATCCACATACATAGCCCTAGTGAGCAGAAAGTAGTCCCTCTACTGATACATCAGTCACGAGCCTGTGATAAGGCTTAGCGTAGCACTAACCCTGGCAGTATTTGCCTGGAATGCCCCACCCCATCAGCAGGTGTTCACCCATTTGGGAAGATTTCAGTGAGTCTAACAGCTAACAGCCAACTGGTTACACCATCTGAACACAGGAGGCAGTAGAAGCCATTCTCTAGCAAGAGGATTGAAAGCACAGGCTGAGCAGCCTTGGGGTAGGATCCCCAAAAGCAACGAAACAAAAAGGTTTTGAGTTGAACATTTGTATCTTGTTTATTTGGTTTTTTTAAAAAAAACGTAACAAGGCCAGTGTGCATTGACAGAATAGGTTTGGAAAGGCACCTGCTCACAAGAACACATTGCACAGGACTGCAAGGTGCACAGCACATTTCATTAATGTCACCCCAATAGCTCCCTGGTATGCAAAACTTGACAGAAGACAGTCGGCAATAGTTACATACGTGAAGCAGTCTCATTAGTCTTGATGAGCCAACAAGAACAAAAAAAAGACTGGACAACTCAGCTATTTACAGTTGCAAGGGCAACCAATAGGCCATTTTTGTAATGAGGACTACAAAATAGGACTGAATTCTGTTCTCTCACATTACAGCAGCACCCGGACAAGCAAACCAAGATCCAATCAACCCAAGAAAAAAGGCAAACCAAGTCTGAGAACATATTCACAACTGTCTTTTCACACACAATTATGCAGAGATAGTTATACCCAACAACTCCAGTAAGTGTGTTTTAATACAACCAACACTTCGAGCTCAATTTGTTCCTCTTTAGAGTGAGTCCCCAACAGAAAACCTAAATTAGCTAAACACATGGTAAGATCCTGGTGAATAAAAGGCCATAAAAAGCTGTACAACCTTCTATTCAGAGACTTTTCTGAATGTCTGTCACTCTGTATTTACCCTCCCTACTTCTACAATAGAGAGGATATTTCCATGCAAATAGGATCCTTATTTCTTAAAATCATCATCTGCTCCTTCATCCTTAAGTAGGCATCATACCTGTTTATGGCAATGATTTAGGTCATGGAAGTTGTTAGGCTTTCATGAGATTCATTCCTGAATGTAACAGAAAAAAAGAAAAAGAAAAATTGGTTTCAGGTATATATTTGAGGCTATCCCAATGTAAAGTGGAGGTGAACAACTGTGTCCAAGGGCAGAATTTGCCCATAAGGAACAGAATTTGCACCACGGACCCTGTTTTTCCTGAAGCATCAGAAGGGGTCTTTGTTTTCATGCTTCTGCTCATACTACTGTAAACTTACTGAGCCTTCTAGGGTTGAAAGATACCGCCTGCCATTTTCTAGGGCTCTTGTAAACACTTTAGTTTCAAGTACAACAAGATGAAATCTGCTTAGTCCAAAGATCAGGGTGTGGAAAGTGACAAGTCCAAAAACCATATAACCACTCCATCCCTTTATTCTCCTGTTTGTAGATTAGTGTGCTTTACTGGAGCTATGATTCAGAAAGAGCAGAAGCAAGAGAAAGAGTTTCAGATATGACTAACTCTGAAACGCATGACTAACCCAGCTTGAACTAGCAGAGCTAAGTACGTGCCTGGCATACGTAACTCTGCTTGGAAACCTATTTGCAAGAGAGACAGAAGTTAGGAGGCTCTCTCAGTGCCTGCTGGAAATAAAGCACACCACAGCCAAGATGCTGCATAAAATAATCTTAGATCCCATTCCTTGGAAGCAGTTGAGAAAGCCTACAAAACCCTCTCCTACCTACTCAAGTACTGCTTAATGACATTTGAGGGGCTTTTAATACACACACACACACACACACACACACACACCCCCTCTTCCACAGTACAGCAAAAATGTCTATATTCAGTTGTTAGCTTCAGTTCTGTTTGCTCATCAGGGAAATCTCAGCACCACTAGTCATGTTGTGCTATAGATTTAGCCCCTACAAATCTGCAACACAAGGTGGTCTGATGGTATGGTTTGCTAGGGTATTTCCCAGATAAATCCTGTCCAGGGAAACTGTGCTAGAATCCCAAGAGCCACCACCATTTTTAAATATGGTTGCAATCAGCACAGTTCTTGGCTCAGTAAGGACCAGACTTTTAGTAGAGACATCATCAACTTCAGGAAATATAGCTTCCTACAGAGGTGTAAGAGACACAGAGTTGTTGAGCACTTCAGGAGACACAGGGAAGAGGTCCAGGAGACATGTGGGTACAGCACAAAGTGTCATGTGCCTCTCCAGCAGCAGGCTGCTGGAGGGGAGAGGAAGGGGCGGGGCCAGAGATAGGAGAGAAGAGGCAGGGCCAGAGCCTCTTCCAGCCACACTGCCTGGGACACTGGCCAGTGCAGCGCAGCAGCTGACTTGGAGAGCATCTGGCTGCAACAGCAGCAGGCTGCACCCTCACCCAGGCCCAGCTTCTGGGGACAGCAGCTGAGTGAGCTGGAGCCCCCTCGGCATGCTCAGAGTCAGCTCCTGTCCCCAGAAGTCGAGCCAGCGCAGGGAACGAGCTGCTGCTGCTGCTCCCTCCCCAGCAAGGCACTCTCGCAGCCAGCTACTACTGTGCAAAGAGCATGTGGGGCGGGGCAGGGCAGGGATGATTCCTGCTTGCTCAGCCACTATCCCGGAAGCCAAGCCTGGATGGAGGAAACCCACTGCCTCAGTAGCCAGGCATTCTTCCAGGCAGCATCCAGGAGAGGCTCCGGGGCCTGCCTGGTAGGGAGAACAGCTGACCATGCTGGGGGAGCCAAAACAGTAGGAGGACATAGCCCCCCACCTCCAAGGTAACATGGGGTGGGGAGGAGTCACATGTCCTCCCCTTTAGCTGGTGCCCTCCAGGGCACCAGTCATCTTCCACAGGCACCCAAATTTAAAAGCCACACACAACAAAACTAAAGCTAAATATCTGTTTTGTTTTAATGTGCTTTAATGCACTTAGTTATGAAGTGCAAGTTCATTACACCAGCAAAAAGAAAAAACAAGGCTCTCTCTCTCGTGAATGCCAAGAAACAAGGGACCAATATCAGAACCAGCCAATTGATAATTGTGTGCATCCCCAACATTGGAAAGCCATGCAAGGCTAGCCACCTACTTTGGGGCCATGGTTACATTACACCAAGGTTCTCCCTCTCCACCATTAAAAATGTTTTAGAATAGTGCTTGATATTCAGTAGATTGTCAAACATGTCAAGAATTGTTATGCTGTTCAACAAGGGCAGGATTCTGAAGGGGACAAATCTCAGAGGACAGTTACAAAAAAAAGTTAACTAAATACATTACAATAAAGGAGATACAGATAAGGCCAGTACATTCCTGAAGAGGCATTTTTATGACAGCTTGCAAAACATGGGAAAGTCACTCTGACATTCCAGTTTTATTTGAGCCTGGTTAATAAAACACTGGTAAGGATATTGGTTATCTATTTATTTCACCAACTGGGTATTGTCAGGAAGACGGACTGAAAGACACCCATTTTAATTTAGAAATTGGGTTTCAAGTGATAGTCCAAGACTATACTTGGACGATGGCTTCTGTCACTTGTCCTGAACAAGACTAGGGCCTAGTCAATGTTGATTGAAAACAGATTCAATGCTGTCTTCTGAATGATCTATTACCACTGCTTGGATTGGTTTTGTAATTCTCTGCTGTACTGGGAAAGTTTCAAAAATGGGTTAACCAACAGGGGGAGGAAGAGAAAGATACCATGGCTCACAAGAGCCCATTACATGGGTATAACAGCAGTAGTGCAGAAGCAGCACTGAAATAAGGTTTTCTTGGGGGCTAAAAGATTGTCTGCTCTAGAAATTCTCTACAGGTAGCTGTATTTCACTGGATGCAAGAATGTGCAGGCCAACACAGACGAGGATAAAAGAGTTGGGGAGACCAAATCTTTCCTCGTGTATGGATCTGGCAAGTAATTCTCTGGGTAAGAATTTCATACTGGCAGGAGGGAGAAAGGAAGAGAAAAGAATATAATTCAAATCAGTAGCAAGTTCACCACTCTGCTTCTCCCAGCATCCAACAGCTGAAGCCCTCACAGCCCCAGGAGAGAAGTCTGGCAGGCAATGCAGAGGCTAAAGCGAAGCAGGATGAATACAAAGCAGCAGAGCCAGAGCAAGTGTCCAACCTTGTTATTTACGCCCCAGTAGAACGCTCCCAGCATTCTGTACAGGCTCACACTGCAGCTCTAGAGCTGCATTCCAAAATGCACACATTGGGAGCATATCCGTCCATCCTGGTGCAGCAGACGTCCATTCAACAACTGCCTCGACAGCAAGGGGACGGGACATATTTTAGATTAATATTGAGGATAAGCCCTAGACTGTGAAAGAGTTTAATATGCTTTTCCTAAGAGCCTAAGTTTGAAATATATTTTTCCTTTAATTTGCAGAAGGACAAGATAGAAAAGCTCAAACCAGCAGTTAGTTTCATTGGCAAGCCTGTTAAAATACTATGCCTGCAGTGATCAACCATCACTTTTGATATTCCAATCTCTCTCTCATGCCCACCATGAATTCTGTCCACAGTGGTCCTTTCTGGATGAAAGGTGATCACTTTAACCTTTTAAAATTGTGGTGTTCAGGCTGCTCACTACAGTTAGTAGGATTGAGTCCACTTTGTCAAGTTATTGAAGTCGCCACACGTGCACTAAAATCTTAGACCTAGATCAGTCTAGGAGTGCTCCACAGAGAATTCTCAGTTTTAGACACTGAAAAAGAAAATGTAACCTCCCATAGCTGTGAATTACTCAGACTTCTGAATTAGTGGTAGTCCAACAAGAGATTGCAGAAGTGGGCAGCCTTATTACATTAATAAATGGACTGGTCAGAGGAAACAAATCTTTGGCCAAGGTCCTGCAGCCTTTCTTAAAACAAAACAAAACATGCTCTTATCCAAGTTGATACTCTACTAAATCAGGAACAAAACAAAAACAGTTCTCGCTATCTGTGCTCTCGTTGCTTTCCACTCTGCTTGGGCAAAGATACATGGGACTAAATAACCAAGTTGACCACTGTAATAGAACTAAAGTTTCAGGGGAATGTCAACATTCTAACAACTGATTTTTGTTCAGACATTTCCATCCATAATGAGTTTTGTAGCGTCTCCGCACCACCCATTCCCAGAGTATTACCAGATTTCACAATAGACTTCCTGCACTTAAGGCACGAATAGGCCTATTTATCAGATTTGTCTGAATAGAACAATGACCAGATATCACTTCGGTATTGTCCGCACAGCTGATCTTCCTAACATTTCCCACAGATCCTTCTCTAATCAAAGTAGCATTAGTAGAGAGGCTGCCAATGCTAGTTTAGAGGGCAGTCAGAACAGTCCCATTGTTTTGCATTTGCTTCCTCTATAGGGAAAGGAATCAAGTAGCTACCATCTGTACTGTAACTGGATGAGAAGTTAAAAATCCAGCCAGCCACTCTTCCACCTCAGAGTAAAACACTCACTTTTAAAGTCAATCAGGACAACACCTTTTCTACACTTTTCTACATCTGATGAAGTGAGCTGTAGCTCACGAAAGCTCATGCTCAAATAAATTGGTTAGTCTCTAAGGTGCCACCATTACTCCTTTTCTTTTTGTGAATACAGCCTAACACGGCTATTACTCTGAAACTTTTCTACACTAAGTTGTTACTCCCATTGTTGGGAACCTTCTTATAGAAGGCAACTAAAAGTTATAGCTATAACTGTCAGCACCAAACTTGGCAGATGATTTTTACTCTAAGTAGGAAAAAAATGTTAAAGTCCCTTGGGTTTATATTTGAGGACTAGCTGATTGCACATCCCATGAAAGACTTGTTTGAAGGTACTCCACCCTTTGCTCTTTCTGCTACTACTCAGTGTCAGGAGGCAAGAGGTCATCAGAGGTCAGTCACCAACCACTCCCAGTCTCTTCCTTAGTTTCTATACACAGCTAGAATTATTTACTTTTAAAGCTAAGTCAAATCTGATTAAAAGCCTGGATCAAACCTTCAGTGTTCCTAGGCATTGGCACACATGCTGTGCTGTTTAATTTGAACCACCACACACACAAATATTTATATGCATGCTCTTTGCGAGGGAGCAAAGAGCCAAAGGATTTCCCCAATGGTTTTCTAGTTATCATTGTAGCTCTCACCCTTAATAATCAGGGTGCTGAAAGGACACTACAGGAGGAGAGTCTGGGGAAAAAACAGATGCCAACAGCAAGATATGTTCCCCATCACACTCTGGTTGACACGCCCTAGACACTGTCACTCAGACCACTGACAGTCAGATCAAACGTGGCAGGGGAATGCCAACACCTTTTATGCAGCTGAATACAAATGCGTTGTGAAGCTGTTACAAAACACATACCAGCAGCCTTTGAATACAGAGCAGCAGAAGCAGCTAGATACTGTGTAATAGGCACTCCAGAATGCTGACTTTGCTACTTTCATTCATTTGATACCCTTCCCCCACCCAACTTTAACAATTTCAGTTCAGCTTGAGGCTCACAGAGAACGGGCAGAAATTGAAAACAGATTTCTCCTAAAGCACAGCTTGAGTTTCATGAATTCTATTACTCTCAACTTTCTCAGCATTTCCTGGCAGCAGTACAAGGGGGAGGGAAGAGCAGGAGGCCAGTCATATCCCACCCTTCCTCTGACTGAGCCTGCCTGCAAAAGCAATATACACCAAAATCCTCTTGCCATATGTGATGTTGCACCCCATAATGCTTTATAGAAATATGCTTATGAGTGTAAATATGACATAACTGGAATATGTTTTATACTAGATATGCCATGTAACATATCTTTGCAAAGGTTATGTTCTACTGCTTTTATTCATCCTAGTCATATGCATGTATCATTTTAATATCTGAAGTTATGAGCGTTGGCTTTAGGCTTGTATTTAGAATGTTTGTTGTAAGAAGCACATAGGGCAGATTTGGTCAACAGATTGAAGGGGTTATTCAAGTAATTGGGAGTACTTCGCTAACAATGGACCTTGGGAGACGCCAATCCACATCTAAGCTTTCCTTAGGTTCAAACTAACATGTAAACAGTGGCGTAGGCCTGCAAAAAGCTGAATCATTCATAGACATGTGACTTGCCCATGTGACTCCAAAACTCCATCTTGTAGTGGTGATTCTACACAGGGGGGAGAGAGGGGTTTCCACCCACAAGAGAGAGACTATATAAGCCCCTGGAATTCCCTCCATTTTGTCTTCAGCAGGCTCAAGAAATAGCCTCTCCACCCCAAAGAGATGCCTGAAAGAAACTGGAACAAAGGACAATAACTACAGGGGTGTGAGTGATTGCTAGATCAGAATAGGAGGAAGTCTAGTCTGTAAAAGAAGGTTATTGGAACATCTGAGGGTGAGATTTACCTGCATTTAGTTTCTTACTGTATTAGGCTTAGACTTGTGTTTCATTTTATTTTGCTTGGTAACTTACTTTGTTCTGTCTGTTATTACTTGGAACCACTTAAATCCTACTTTTTAATATTTAATAAAATCACTTTTTACTTGTTAACTAACCCAGACCAAGTAATTAATCCCTAGTGGAGCAAACAGCTGTGCATCTCTCTATCAGTGTTATAGAGGGTGAACAATTTATGAATTTACCCTGTATAAGCTTTATACAGAGTGAAAAGAAAAGGAGGACTTGTGGCACCTTAGAGACTAACCAATTTATTTGAGCATAAGCTTTCATGAGCTACAGCTCAAATAAATTGGTTAGTCTCTAAGGTGCCACAAGTACTCCTTTACTTTTTGCAAATACAGACTAACATGGCTGTTACTCTGAAACCTGTCTTTATACAGGGTAAAACTGATTTGGCTCCCATTGGGAACTGGATATCTGGGTGTTGGAGACAGGAGCACTGCTTAAGCTGTTTTCAATTAAGCCTGCAGCTTTTGGGGGACGTGGATCAGACCTGGGCCTGTGTTTGTAGCAGGCTAGTGTGTCTGGAACAACCAGGCAGGGCATTGAAGTCCCAAGCTGCCAGGGAAAACGGGTTTAGAGGTAGTCTCAGCACATCAGGTGGCAGTCCCAAGGGGGTTTCTGTGACCCAACCAACCAGACCATAGTCACATTCACCCACAAGAAAGTCAGTCTATCTTTAAAGATGAAGGATTCTGAAGGGGGGTGGGGGGAAGAAGGCAAGGAAGGAGGGGAAAAGAAAGTTTTATAGTTCTTTATGAACTGCAAGCTAGTTGAATGCAACAGAGGACAGGCCAGCAGTTCCAATCTGCATTACTTCTACAGACCTCAGTCAGTGAAAGCATGTGGTTCAAACATCAGCACTTTACTATCTGCTCAGCCAAGATGCAAATACCTATTAATATCAACATCAGCAAGCCGCTTTTGTTTACCAGGGCACTCAACCTTCTAGGAAACCATACCAGAATTCCATGTATAGCAGCTAGTGCCTACACAGTAACCTACCAAGGAACTAGGGGTGAGGAGAAGCCACTAACACCATGATGACCAAAGCACACATCCAAATAAGAGGAAGACAGTAGGAAAAATCATTAAAGGGAAGGAAGAGGTTGAGGCAACAGTGGTATACAAGTGTGCTCGCATGCACACACGGTTGGGAAGTGCTGCTTTATACTTTCAACCAGATGGTATATTTAAATCATAACCCCATGCCCCACTATTAGATGTGCTTTTATAGTTTGTAATTTACTAAAATCATGAATCTTCAAGGGGCAGACAACAGAGAATTAGCTAATCTAAACAAGTCAGTTTGGGATCATTCATGAATTTACAAGTGCAACTATGTGTTCACAGTTTTAGCATAACCACTTTTGTGGTTTTGGTGCTTCTCTCTCTCACATACATACACTCTGTCTGAACAAGCATCACATTGTACATGTAGGCCAATAAGTGTTCAGGTGAACCTCTCCCATGAGGAAGCACTATTAGTTAAGAGAAGTTGAATTGCTTCAACTTAAAACTTCAGAATGAAATTCAACTTCAACTCCAACTTTGAATGGAAGGCTTGCTTGTTAAAGGTCTATGCAGTATGCATGACCAGCAGCATTTTGGAGGCCAAAAGGAGTGCTCTGTGCACACAGCAGGGACAAACGAACATCAATATTAGTCCATCCCATAAGAATGGCTTATACACTAACTGAATGAAACTTCCATACCACATTTCTAGAAGATGAGAAATTAGATGTGCACTCCTAGGCATGATTTGGTAACCCAGGAAGAAGTATTATTCCTCATCCCTAGTCTCCATGCCTCACCAAAGGACCCGCTCCAACATAAAACTTGAGGAATATCCCCTATTGCACCAGCTAGGGCAATCTGCATAACATTCGCATTTGGGATCATATCAATAACTGCTACTCAGATTATTCAACTGGAGTTGACAGTTGTCTAATTTGAATGAGATGTTGATTCATGTGAACCTATAAATAATCATTGCAATACTAAGTATTGGACAGCATTAACCGGATTCAGTGTTCGGTTTATTGAAGGGGCACTTACCTGAATGAACCCTTAAAGCCTCTTCATTGTTTTCAAAACATGCAAATCATGTTTCTTTGAAAGAAAAAAAAAAAATCAAGCTAGCAGCTCTGACTTGTTATAGCTGATGAACACAGATAATGTGCCATTTGCATCAGTGTCAGCACCATTCAAACGTCCCACCGCATAATCACAAAAAGATCTTATTGTAATGCATCCGTGCTATCCACCTGGCTTCATATCACTGTATCCCAACACTTAAATAAAAGTAGAAATTGGAGCAAGAATCTGAACTGGGCTTCTTAGAGCTCAGTATTTAAAACATGAAAGTTAACAACATATAAGTTTTTGGCAGCAAAAGTATCCTTGCAGCATTAAGCACAAGTTAGCAGAGGTTTTCTTGTGGGGAGGAAGGCAGTTAGGTCACCTGAAGCCTGTGGGTTGTAGCAGACAGAACGTGACACACAGCCTGTGAAAAAGGAGAGACTCATGGCCTTCCTGATCCAGCAACTGGACAGGTCCTCTGGTCCAGGGAGGGTCCCAGTGCTTTGGCTAGTGTTGAAAAGGGCTGGGCATACTGAGGTCCCATAAGACTGAGTACTTGTTCTGAACTGGACTGGTAACTGCAAGGAAGCCCGTTAAATGAGTTGGTTGCAGGACTGTTCCTGCTAGCATCTACATGAGGGTGAACTCTGGTAAGCGTATTAGCAGACATGTTGCTTCTTTTAATGGTTAAAAATTCTCTGTCATGCTATTTACCTTAAAAATAAAGTAGTCTTGCACAAGCAGCACGTGGGGTATCTTGTAATGGAAGGAACTACACCTGTTGACCATCTCTGAAGAGAAAACAGGCAGTGTCCTTGGGCAACTTGTGTGTGCTGTGATGGACAGTGAAGGCAGGGAACTGTATAGCCTGGAAACACTCCAGTCAGAAGGG
Organism: Lepidochelys kempii; assembly: GCF_965140285.1. NCBI lineage: Eukaryota > Metazoa > Chordata > Testudines > Cheloniidae > Lepidochelys > Lepidochelys kempii. The sequence goes on along the minus strand of NC_136389.1, from coordinate 11,457,469 downwards.
AGAGGCGCACAGGTCTACTTCCAGAAAGGCAACAGCTGGGAAGCTGGAAGCCTGAGAGCGGGTGCCTTTGTTGGGCAACTGAGGGGGAACTACATTTGCAGTTGCCCTGAACTGTGACACTCCCCATCTATCACAGTGCTGAAGTGACTTCTCTTCTGGTCCTGTGTGGAGCACCAGTACCTTGTACACTCTGCAGTGTGGAAACTGAAGACAGGAAGTCACCAACCCCAAGATCTTATGCAGAAATAGTAATAAGATGTGTCCAATAAGAGGACATCAAACACTGAGTGAAATCTGACTTAAGGGGAAGCCAATTTTTAGTCAAACTGAGTTTTGCTCATAGGTCAAACTCAGAGCTAAACCAACTGCTGGATAATAACCTCTCCCTCTCTCTTCAGTGAAGGGCAGAGAGCCTCCAGTTCACATATGGGTCTTTTTAAGGAGAACTTCAGAAAGATGGGGAAGGCAAGACAAGATTCCACATTCCTGATATTTCCAGAGTAGTTAAAAACCCAATCCGAAGCTCAGATGTTTGGATATCTAAGGAACCAAAACCTGCACAAACCCAGGCACATTGTGCCATGCTCCTCCGTATTTCAAATCACCGTTACTAGAAAACCCACCCAAGCTGCAGGACTGGAGATTGCAACTTCCACTTAATACTAGAATACCCAACAGGAAAACAAGAATGGGGGCAGGGGACCTAGCAGCTATCAAGACCTCATTCTTATGCCCTTTGTAGAAATTAGTCACCCACAATCCTCCTCAGCCATAACTGACTGTATCTCAATTTAAGGAGCACTAATAGGTTTCTCAGCCAACATTACTACACCCTTGGCCTTCAAGTCTATCTTCCTTCCCCACTAGCCATAGCCATTTGTAATTTCTGATGGACTCCAGGACTGGAATGACATACAGCACACTACTGCAAGCTCCACCACAACACAGGCAGCACAAGACAGTAATTCAGGACCTTACCTTTTGCACACAGGTAATGAAAAGGAAGCTACTAGACTTAATCCTCTATGTTTACAATATTCAAAAGGAAATCTATGACCCCAAGCATTAGTAATAAGGGACAAGGAAGGAAGAAATTAATCCTTGTACACAGCTCCTTAACACACATTTCAAAGCTGTGGATTAATTAGGGCAAAGCCACCTAGATTCCCACCCTTAATCTCCAGTGTCATGTCTAATGGGATATATTCTTCTGGGTGAGAATTTCTCACTCTCACAGCATGCAAAAGTCAGTCTATTAAAAAATGCCATACAAGCTTCTGCTTGAAACTGTGCTGATTTATTGGCTTAAAGTTAGCATTTAAACAAGGGCTTTGCACAAGACATAAGGCGAGAAAATGCCATCCACAGAAAGACAAAGCAGCAAAAGATGAAGAGCAGAATCAGTTCTGCTTGCCATCCACTCATCGTCTGACACCAGAAGTCAGTTTCAAAGCTAGATTCAAGAGTCCTCTGGCAACTTGAAATTGTGTTTGTGAGCTGCACCTAATATAATACTATCCACATCCTCAGTTTTTGCCCTGGGAAAGAGGGAGAGAAATAAGGCCACCTCGAAACACTGGAATATTTATATCCATCCATACTCCAATCTGAAAACGGAGATGATTTATATCAATAAGCAACACTGCCCCCCCAACGTCTCCCCAATCAAAAAAATAAAAAAAATTTAAAAAAGCAGCACCACACACACACACACCCCCACATACAGCAACAGGCATGATTCCTTCTAGGTATACAGAAAATCAAGTGATAAGTGCACTATGTTCAATTCACCAGGTCAAGCAAATGAAGACCATTTCAGGAACTCTCAGCATTTTGAAGCCCAAATAATTAATACCAACAACACCACCCTCTTCCAACACTTGACAGCTGTCTGCTTAAGAACTACACCTACACTATAGGCATAACCACCTACTTAAACTCCAGCAAGGAAACAGAACTGGTAAGACAAATGCAAGCAGCTCAGTGCAGAAACACGACTAAAGGATTTATAAATAAAGCATCAGTTTCTTGTGAATTTTTTAAAAAAAGATTTAACCCTTAAATTTGACCTAAACCAGATAGACAGGTACAAGGCTATAAAGCCTGACCAACCATATTCTGCAAGAGTCTCTCCAGCGGGAAAAAAAAGGGTTTCAGTTTACAAGCAAAAAGAAAAGGAGTACTTGTGGCACCTTAGAGACTAACCAATTTATTTGAGCATGAGCTTTCGTGAGCTACAGCTCACTTCATCGGATGCATACCATGGAAACTGCAGTAGACATTATACACACACACAGAGACCATGAAACAATACCCCCTCCCACCCCACTGTCCTGCTGGTAATAGCTTATCTAAAGTGATCATCAAGTTGGGCCATTTCCAGCACAAATCCAGGTTCTCTCACCCTCCGCCCCCCCCCCCACACGAACACAAAAAGTTTACAAGCAGCAGCGTCAAAATGCCAATGGCTGATCAGCTGATTTGACTTCTAATGCTTTTAACTTAGGTTTTTATTCCAGCTAAGACCCAGCAGGATACTGTCTAACAGACACATGCTCTGTAAAGATTTCCTAAAACCAGAGATCAACAGCACTGGCAAGAGAATGTGCATTCTCCAGACTAAAGTTAAAATTAATCCCACATTCTGCCTTGATGAGATGGCCAAGAGTTAGACCTTCCTCTAGCCAAGTAGCCATTTGCATGCACCATGGTCTACTAAAATGATGCATTTTCTCAGCAACTGTTGTTCTGATTAGCTTACCCTCTAATCAGAAGTTTGTTGTTTCCAGCAACAGACAGACAGTTCTCAGGGGACTAACCGAAAATGCAGCAGTGCAGCCTGGATCAGTGAGCAAGCGACCCTGCAAACAGAAAGCTGGCAAGAGTTCACTTTCTCCTGCCTATATACCAGATGTTGCTACCCGGCTAAAGGCACAGTCCACACAAACTCCACTTGCATGGTTTGCTAGAGAGACTTAAAATAAAGTGTTCGCATTTTGGAGTACGTTATGTTGCTACACCATGCTGCCACCTCCACACCCCTGTCTGAACAAAGAATGACAAGGTCAGGCTGCAATATCCATTTGCTGACGGAGGCATAATAGCTACTCAATTTTAGGCCATGGGAAACTGGGGGAGGCATCACCAATTTGAGAGACCTAAATGCAACTTTAGCTTCACTGGAGAGCAACAACGGACTCTCAAGGACACTCTAAGGTGCCACAAGTACTCCTGCTCTTTTTGCTGATACAGACTAACACGGCTGCTACTCAGAAACCTCCCACAACCCAGCCTCTCCTGATACTATAAAAAAGAATTAATGCTATCTCAGGCTAGCAGACCTGACCTGAAAAAATAGGCCATTTAGCCTTGAAAGAAACTTCAAGACTAACCCATCCAAAAGAGAAAGATCACCCTATTATTTTGAGCCAACTGGTAACTGGAGCAGAACACATCATCCAACTCCACGTGTTTTGAATTTACAGAAATGCTCTTGGGTTTCAGTATTGGAGTGAGACACCAGTACAGTAGAGGAAGTTCTACAACATTGTCTCTAATCCAAGTTCTTTGGCAGCTTAGTCTGTACTGAGTTTTTCCATCCAAGAAATACTCAATAAAAAATAAAAAAAATTTTACATGTAGGGCAAGGACCTTGTAGAGCCAGAAAGTACCAGATGGAATCAGTCTTGCTGAACTTCCTCCCCAAATCTACACAAAAACCATGCACTAAACTGAAGTCTACAAACCAAAGTGAAGTATTAGTGGAATTTAACGTAGCACCAAGCTAGTCCTTCATCTCCAGAATCACAGTACAGCAAGCTGATCACTAGCCTAACTAGCAGAGTTGAGAGATGGTACTACAACAGAAGAGCTCTGGTAGAGGAGGAGGTATACCCAAGGGAACAGCTAGGGGACATCACAGTAGGGATTGCCCCCAATGGTGAGAATTAGTCTAGTGTAGACCCAGTGCCACCATCACTTCAACTCCACCAGTGGCGGAAAGAATGGCATAAACCAGCTACCAATGGTTTAATCAACATGTCAACTAACCTTGTTCAGAGCAGGTGTAAGTGACATGACTATTCAGATGCCAGAGGCTGCCTGTACTTTGTCTATTCTAGGCCTCACCACAATTGCTGTCTATTCTAGCCCCTTTCCAGAGGGGCGTAATAGTGGAATTTAAGGGGGGGGGGGGAAAAACAGTTTAGACAAAGCCTATGATGCTGTAGTTAGATACCTTTGGAACAAAGTGCTCTAGAGGTGCAAAATAATCTAGTCACAAGTGAAATGGGTCTAGTGTATAAAAGAGACTCCAGAGGACTTCGCCATTTTGCAGCGATTCAGAGATGTTTTATCAGCTTTCTGCAAGACCTAAATTGAGGTCATGACTAAGGCACACAGATAAAGCTGTGAGTAAGCTTTCATAGCCCTTATTTGTCCATATATAGGCTTAGCAGACTTCTTAATTGATAAATGCTAAATAAATTTTAATGTTCAAAGTTGTCAGAAATTATAGAGCAGTCAGACAATATTAAACACTAGTAGACATTGAGATTCAAAAAATTAAAGCTTTGTAACTGTTAAAATACACAAATTGTCAACATCTCATGTCAAAAATATAGAAAGTAAATCTACTTAAATCAAATTCTAATTAGTTCTCAAGTAGCATTTTTCTTATGTTGCCTACTTATAAATTTCAATCAATGGAAATATGTCAGCATGTGCATGTGTGGTGAAATCCATGTTTGCCAACATTACCAATCAAAATCTAATCCTTCCAAGTCTATTTATAAAACACCACACATCCAAGTGCTTACAAGAGTTAAGAACAGTTATAGTAAAATACGTTAACAACTACTATTAACACCATCAAAAGGGAAGTTTCAGTACCAAGCAGCAGTCACTCCTAGGACAACCCATTAGGAACAGCTCTGCTGTGTTAAAAAGCCTCTTAGGACTTCAGCTCATCCTTCCATCAGGAATCACATTCCTGAAAGAGGCTTCTGGCAAGCTCTACTCTCAGCACCATAAATTGGGTGGCACAACACTCAGGTCACCTGGGCAAATAAATTAAGACCTTTTACATTCCTAAATTGCTTTAGTCAGGGACAATAGCACAAGCTGCAAAGAAACCTTACTGATCTGGTGGGCTGGATCCAAAGGTAATTTGACAGCACTGATATGAACATTTCCTGGAAATTTAAGACAGTAAAAAGCATAGGAACTTGAGATAGTACTGTGCTTCAAAAGCAACATAGGCTTGGTTCCATTTCCACCTTATGACTTACTGCAAAATAAGCTTTAAAGGAACATTACAGTATGACTCAGGAGGAGGATACAGCTGAAACAACTGCTTATAACTCAAGATATAACTGTTCTATCCCACTGATCCATGCAAGGGGGAGGGAGTGACCTGGTCTATCTGAGAAGATGCCCCAGAGCAGCATTTCTCAAATGCGGCCATCAGGGGCTTTTCTTGCAGCCACAGCCTTTTGGGTAATGATGGGGGGGGGGGCAGGGAGTAACCCTCCCTCAGGGCCACCAGCAGGGGCTGGTCTTGGTCCCCTCCTGCAGCCACAAACACTGTAGGAGTAGGCAGCCAGCACGAGTCCCCCATGGGGCTGGGGCTTCAGGCTTAAGCCCTGGGGAGGTGGGCAACAGGCTCCAGCTGTGCAGCAGCAGGCTCCATCCCCCAGCCACAGGCTCACCCCCCGCACATCACCCCTGGCTCTCACAGCCTCCTCCAGTCCCCATCTGTGCACTAGGGCCCCAGGCTCTCGCTCTTGGTTCACCTCCCCCATCTCCCGCTGCCTCTCATCTAGCCCCCTATCACCTCTTGGCCCCCCATCCAGGGCTTAATTTGTCCCCCAGCTTGCTGGAGCTGAGTAAATCTGCTGTGAAAAGTGATATTAACAATTATACAAAAATGTCACTTTTCACAGCAGACTTGCTAGCTAGTAAGTCTAAAAACAACAACAAAACCCACACACACCTTCAAAGCACCTTGTGTTTCTATTCTGTTTAGGTCCAATAATGACTAGAAAACTGTACTTCTTAAAATTCAGTCTGCAAAAGCCCTACATCAATTATAAGGATTTGGACATGTGTCATTTATTTGTTTTTCCTAAAGTTAAAGTATTTTTGCAAAAATTGTCAGAGTGGCCACCAGCAAGAGTTGGTGGCTGCACTCTGAGGCCACCCAAAAATTTGTTGCGAGAACCCCTGCTCTAGAGAGTGATTTCAGTAGATGCAACCCTCAAAGCAACACATGGAAACCAGAAACATGAAAGCAGAGTCCCTCTACCCCCAGAAACAGAGGGAAACCTCTTCCTTCATCCTAATCTAGTTAGCAGTTGCACAACTACTGTCTCCTTTCCTCTTCTCCCCTAGTTACCTACTCCACTCTTTCTATGGAGGGAGACACAACTTGCTATAACTGATGTGAAGCATTTAAAGCCTCACTTTGGACTTAAGGTAGTAACACCAGAAGAGAAAATGAGAACCTCTTCAAGAATAACCAACCTAATCCACCCTGGAGGGCCCATTCTCCTCTTCCGACACAGCCTGTTCTAACCTGTCAGTTGAACATATAGTGACAGAAGGTAGGAGCGCACAAAAAGCCAACACCACAGGTTTAGAGGCCCTCAACAGCCAACAAAAGGGTATAGCCATACACACACCCCCTCCAGTTGAGACAGACAGTCACACTGTTGCCATAAGGATCCCTCATGTTCTCAGACAAAAAGGATGTAGTCCTAGTTACTAGAACACAACTGGTCACAGTTATCTCCAGGCAAATAAGCAGAGACACAGGACAGCACTGTCTTATTACATGCAGAACAGAGCTACCAATTACAAGCTCCACATGTGCACACACTAGGGTCCCAATAGACACAGGAAGGATTCAGACCTCAAAGACAAGCAGAACGGGTTCAACTTAAAACCACACGAGCATTACACTGGTTTCAGCAGACATCAAATAGCTTCCATTGCGCTAAATGGTGTCTTACTCATTACACTAATCATGGAAAGACCTATTTGATCTTGCCAATCCACCTGGGAGAAAGAAAAAAAAAAGCCATACTACACTTAAAAGCAGAGGCTAAATCAATACTGGTACTATGTTTAATGGCTACTGTAACATAGCACAGAACGGTTGCATTTCAAAGTTCATATTTGGATGATACAGGAAATGCATGAATACAAGAGAACAGCTTTCAAGATCACCGCTTTCAAGATCACCATCTTTATTAGTCAAAAAGAAAAGGAGTACCTGTGGCACCTTAGACGAACAAATTTATTTACGCATAAGCTTTCGTGAGTTCTCACGGAAGCTTATGCGTAAATAAATTTGTTCGTCTGTATTCGTAAAAAGAAAAAGGAGTACTTGTGGCACCTTAGAGATTAACACGGCTGCTACTCTGAAACCTCTCTTTATTAGTCTATTTTGGGGAACTGAAAATATCCTTCCCCCCCACCCCCAAGACTGATGAAGGAACAGGATGCCATTTCCTTAAGAAAGTATTTCCATTCCAATTCTGATTTACTCAGAAGCCCTGTTGGTAAGTGTGTGGATATCAGCTCATGACAAGGGTCTAACTATCTAGTGGCTTGACAATTCTCAGAAGACCAATAAAAGCATATTCTCCCGTCCCTCCTTACTAAAGATAGGAGAGGGAAAGGATAGAGTGCACCTATGAAGTCTCCAGCATTACCGTCAGTTCCAGTTAGCTCAGTAGAGTGCAATCAAGGACACTGATAGAACTACAAGCTGCTACACTGCATGCTTACATTTAATATAGGAAAAACTACCTTTCTAGGTACTGAAAGCTAGGGGGCAGGGGAAAATGCACCATCACCATATGCTCAGAGAATTTTTTTTGGGTGCAAATTCCAAGAACCAGTTTAAACAGAAGTGCCTATATTTTAAGTACTTAAAGTGCATGAAGAACGGAGCACGTTAAGTTACTTGTGTTGTATTTAGCAGGAAAAAAAAAAAAAAAAAGATAGGTCTGCATGAACTGTAAATGGAGCAAAAAGGATATTCAAATTCATGCTCAAAATACTGACAAAACAAGCATTCAAACCAGGAGGAAGGAAGTGATTGCAATGTTACTTTGACCATCAGGTTACACTTTCTAGTTTTATTGTATTATATTATGCTTTGCACACATGCACACAAATCCTTGACATGTCTTTCCATTTCCAGAATCAGAGCATCTTCATTCAGAGTCAGCAAAAGGATGGAATATTGCTACTATCTTTACATTTGTTCATGGAGCTGCAGAGGTTATGCGCTATACATAAACAACACTGAAATAGGCAGGGTTGACATTCAAAACACACACAACTTACACCCTCGATTTCTGGCTAGAGTTAAAATAGCCATACAGCAATGGCAAAAACAAGTCCTTAACTAGCACACACTTTTTGCAACTGTGCAAGGCAGGAACAACAGGAGGCTTACCAACCCCAAGACTTCACTGTAACACTAAGTCTCAACAGAACTACTGTGAGAGAGTATTTTATAACGTATACAGAGCATACCGAACTTGAAATAGTACTTCTATTTTAAACTATTAAAAACACAAGCATATCAGATATATATTGAGTGACTGACTACTGTGTTTCTTTCATAATTCAAGAACAGTTTTCCCCATCCTACACTTTTGTTTCTCCTCTTCAATACCTCACTCTCCTTGTTTCACTACAGGAGGCAACTACCTCAGTCCACAGAAGCAAGCTAAAACCATTGGACATATGTAGTTTTGGGGTTTGTTTAAAAAAAAAACCTCACAAACACTGCACATCTTGATTTCCCCTCATACCAAGGAAATTCAGATGAGTTAAGATGAGAAAGACCAAGGTTGAAGATCAGAGGATAATTTTGCTCTCAGATTCATAGAGATTTTTGTAGTCACCTACCCACTTTTTTTATTATTAATTATTAAATAAAGAGAGATCCAAGAACAGTTTTTGCTATAATCAATTCTGCAATCTGAAGCTTAAAAACAAAGATACTATAGGAATCTTTTAGCTAGCAGTATCTCTTTACAGTATGTAAGCACTGCTTAGATGCCTTCCCATTTATGCATTATGGTATTGTGGTGCCCTACAGAACTAAGTATATTCAGTGTAGCAAAATGGTGTTTTCAAAGCCAAAGAGCGTGGCACAACAAGGCAGTAGAATCACTGCAGCTCCAGTCTAAGATGGCAGCAGAGAACACAGATGTTAGAATACACAGATCCACTCCACCATCATTCTAATTAGACAGCAAGTCACCCAAGTACACGTTAAGCAACGTAAAGGACACAAGTATTCTGCCAGCATCTCCTCACACACTTGGTCCTATGTAGCTACTACTCCTTCTGTCTACCAAGCATTTTAGCTGGCTTCAGAAAGAGACACTGAACATTTCACTGAGTCCCAGCAAAGGCAGGGTGCTGAGCTATCTGAACCACCACTCCAATCCTATGTACGATGGGATATTTTGTACTAAGTGGCAGCACAGCGGTTAGGAAAGCCAAGTACTTATCATTCAGCCACAGGGCAGAAGGCAGCGCCTGTGCCTCACCTGGACAGCTCAGCCTGTGGCAGCGTTACCTTTTCCAGCCCTAAGAGCCACATCCCTATTTGGCAGCTGGGCCCAAGGGGCTGGTGTTTTACCCTCCCCCAGAGGAAGGAAGGCTTCGGATGCTCTCAAAGGAGCTCAGGGTTTGTGCTATTGTTCCAGGGGCTAAATAATTTCCTGCCTCTCTCCTGGTGGGGGGGGAGGGGGGAGGAAGAGAGAGAAAATACTGAAAAGATGTATTATAGACTACAGTCAGAGAGGGCAACCTGCCCCATGGCTGATCTAACCCGGTGGGCGGGGTGGGGCAGGGCAGGGCAGACTCTCTCTCCTCCCCCCCCCCCGTGGATCTACCCCGTGGGCGGGGCGGGGCAGGGCAGACTCTCTCTCCCCCCCCCCCCGTGGATCAACCCCGTGGGCGGGGCGGGGCAGGGCAGACTCTTCCCCCCCCCCCCGGTGGATCTACCCCGTGGGAGGGGCAGGGCAGGGCAGACTCTTCCCCCCCCCCCCGGTGGATCTACCCCGTGGGAGGGGCAGGGCAGGACAGACTCTCCCCCCCCCCGGTGGATCTACCCCGTGGGAGGGGCAGGGCAGGACAGGCTCTCTCTCTCCCCCCCCGTGGATCTACCCCGTGGGCGGGGCGGGGCAGGACAGGCTCTCTCTCTCCCCCCCCGGTGGATCTACCCCGTGGGAGGGGCAGGGCAGGACAGACTCTCTCCCCCCCCCCGGTGGATCTACCCCGTGGGAGGGGCGGGGCAGGGCAGGGCAGGGCAGACTCTCTCTCCCCCCCCAGCCGGTGGATCTACCCCGTGGGAGGGGGGCGCAGCGCACGCCAAGCCGGGGGGCGTCGGAGGAGAAACTGACGAGACCCGGCCCCCTCAGGCGGCCCCTCACCTGCTGGTACTCGGCGTCCTCCGGGCGGAAGTCGGCGCTGGCGGCCTCCCAGCGCAGGCTGACGTGCGGCAGGCGGTGCAGGAGACTCACCCACCAGGGCGGCGAGTAGCTGACCCCCGCCATGCCCGGCCCTGCCGACCGCTGCCTCCGAGACCCGCAGCCGCCGCCCCCGCCTCACCCGCAGCCGCCGCCTGGGGCTGCCATGGGCGGGAAGGAAGCGCCGCCGGCTCCGCTCTCTCGCGCTGGCTCCCCCGAATCAGGCGGCCGGGCCCGCGCTGCTCCCGGGCGGCGCCCTCCCCCGCATGGCGGTGCCGGCTCCGGCTCCGGCTCGGCCCAGGTGAGCGGCTCCCTCCCGCGCGAGCTCCGCGCCGCCAGCCCGGCCGCTCGCTCTTTGTTCGCGGAACCGCCCCCGCCCCCCCGGCTGGCCCCGCCCTCCCGCTTCCTTCCCATTGGTGCCGCCCGCCGCCGGCCACGCCCCCCCGGGGCCCTCCCTGAAACGAGCGTGCGGGGTCTCAGCCCGGGGAGGGAGTCTTCGGCCCAGGCCTGGCACGACACGGCAGCGCACCGTCATCGCGTCAGGTCACTGCACCACCACGCCACGTCATCGCAGTGCCACTGCACCATCGCCACCACGCCATTGCAGTGCCACTGCACCACCACGCCACGTCATCGCAGTGCCACTGCACCATCGCCACCACGCCATCGCAGTGCCACTGCACCACCACGCCACGTCATCGCAGTGCCACTGCACCATCGCCACCATGCCAGCGCACCACCACGCCACGTCATCGCAGTGCCACTGCACCACCACGCCACGTCATCGCAGTGCCACTGCACCACCACGTCATCGCAGTGCCACTGCACCATCGCCACCACGCCAGCGCACCATCACGCCACGTCATTGCAGTGCCACTGCACCATCGCCGCCACGTCATCGCAGTGCCACTGCACCATCGCCGCCACGTCATCGCAGTGCCACTGCACCATCGCCGCCACGTCATCGCAGTGCCACTGCACCACCACGCCACGTCATCGCAGTGCCACTGCACCATCGCCACCACGCCATCGCAGTGCCACTGCACCACCACGCCACGTCATCGCAGTGCCACTGCACCATCGCCACCATGCCACTGCACCACCACGCCACGTCATCGCAGTGCCACTGCACCACCACGTCATCGCAGTGCCACTGCACCATCGCCACCACGCCAGCGCACCATCACGCCACGTCATTGCAGTGCCACTGCACCATCGCCGCCACGTCATCGCAGTGCCACTGCACCATCGCCGCCACGTCATCGCAGTGCCACTGCACCATCGCCGCCACGTCATCGCAGTGCCACTGCACCATCGCCGCCACGTCATTGCAGTGCCACTGCACCATCGCCGCCACGTCATTGCAGTGCCACTGCACCACCACGCCATGTCATTGCAGTGCCACTGTACCATCGCCACCACGCCAGCGCACCATCACACCACGTCATTGCAGTGCCACTGCACCACCACGCCATGTCATCGCAGTCCCACTGCACCATTGCCACCACGCCAGCGCACCATCACACCACGTCGTTGCAGTGCCACTGCACCACACGCCACGTCATCGCAGTGCCACTGCACCATCGCCACCATGCCAGCGCACCATCACGCCACGTCATTGCAGTGCCACTGCACCATCACGCCACGTCATCGCAGTGCCACTGCACCATCGCCACCACGCCAGCTCACCGCCACGTCATTGCAGTGCCACTGCGCCACCATGCCATGTCATTGCAGTGCCACTGCACCATCGCCACCACGCCAGCGCACCATCACACCACGTCGTTGCAGTGCCACTGCACCATCGCCACCACGCCAGCGCACCACCACGCCACGTCATCGCAGTGCCACTGCACCATCGCCACCACGCCAGAGCACCATCACGCCACATCATTGCAGTGTCACTGCACCACCACGCCATGTCATTGCACTGCCACTGCACCATCGCCACCACGCCAGCGCACCACCACGCCATGTCATCACAGTGCCACTACACCATCGCCACCCACGCCAGCGCACCACCATGCCACGTCATTGCAGTGCCACTGCACCACCACGCCATGTCATCGCAGTGCCACTGCACCATCGCCACCACGCCAGCGCACCATCACGCCACGTCATTGCAGTGGCACTGCACCACCACGCCATGTCATCGCAGTGCCACTGCGCCATCACCACCACACCAGCGCACCACCACGCCATGTCATCGCAGTGCCACTACACCATCGCCACCGCGCCAGCGCACCACCATGCCACGTCATTGCAGTGCCACTGCACCACCACGCTATGTCATCGCAGTGCCACTGCACCATCGCCACCATGCCAGCGCACCATCACACCACGTCATTGCAGTGCCACTGCACCACCACGCCATGTCATCGCAGTACCACTGCACCATCGCCACCACACCAGCGCACCATCACGCCACGTCATTGCAGTGCCACTGCACCACCACGCCATGTCATCGCAGTGCCACTGCACCATCGCCACCACACCAGCGCACCATCACACCACGTCATTGCAGTGCCACTTCACCACCACGCCATGTCATCGCAGTACGACTGCACCATGACGCCACTCCACTGCACCACCGCCACTTACCACGCCAGCGCACCATCACACCATGTCATCGCAGTGCCACCGCACCGCTGCACATCACGCCACGCCACTGCACCATCGCCACCACGCCAGCGCACCACGTCATCGCAATGCACTGCATCATCGCCACCACGCCAGCGCACCATCACGCCACATCATCGCAGTGCCACTGCACCATCGCCACTCCACTACACCACCACCACCACGGCAGCGCACCATCACACCACGTCATTGCAGTGCCACTGCACCATCACGCCACATCATTGCAGTGCCACTGCACCATCGCCACCACGCCAGCGCACCGTCACGCCACGTCATCGCAGTACCACTGCACCATCGCCACCACGCCACGTCATCGCAATGCCACTGCACATCGCCACCCACGCCAGCGCACCACCACACCACGTCATTGCAGTGCCACTGCATCATTGCCACCACGCCAGCGCACCATCACGCCATGTCATCGCAGTGCCACCGCACCGCTGCACCATCACGCCACTCCACTGCACCGCTACCACCACGCCATCGCACCATCACACCACGCATTGCAGTGCCACCGCACCGCTGCACATCACGCCACTCCACTGCACCATCGCCACCACGCCAGCGCACCACGTCATCGCAATGCCACTGCACCATCGCCACCACGCCAGCGCACCATCACGCCACATCATTGCAGTGCCACCACACCGTTGCACCATCACGCCACTCCGCTGCACCATCACCACCACGCCAGCGCACCATCACACCACATCATTGCAGTGCCACCGCACCATCACGCCACTTCACTGCACCATCGCCACCACGCCAGCGCACCATCATGCCACGTCATTGCAGTGCCACCGCACCACTGCACCATCACGCCGCACCACTGCACCATCGCCGCCACCACACCAGCGTCACTGCACTGCTGCACCATCGCCGCCACCCCACTGCACCATCGCTGCCACCATGCCAGCGCATCATCACACCACGTCATTGCAGTGCCACCGCACCATCCCACTGCACCATCTCCACCACCACGGCAGCGAACCATCACACCACGTCATTGCAGTGCCACTGCACTGCTGCACCATCACACCAGTTCACTGCACCATCACCACCATGCCAGCGCACCATCACACCACGTCATTGCAGTGCCACCGCACCATCACGCCACTCCACTGCACTGCACCATCGCCAGCACGCCAGCGCACCATCACGCCACGTCATTGCAGTGCACCACACCGCTGCACCATCACGCCACTTCACTGCACCGCCGCCACCACCATGCCAGCGCACCATCACGCCACGTCATTGCAGTCCCACCGCACCGCTGCACCATCACGCCACTCCACTGCACCATCGCCACCACGCCAGTGCACCATCACGCCATGTCATTGCAGTGCCACTACACCGCTGCACCATCATGCCACTCCGCTGCACCGCCGCCACCACACCAGCGCACCATCACAGCACGTCATTGCAGTGCCACCTCACCATCACGCCAGCGCACCGTCACACCACACCACTGCACTGCTATTATATGCCAAATACCATCACGACACTCCATCATAACCACTCACTGTTACTCCATATTACTCTGCAGGTGTGCAAGCACCATCGCCACTGCGCTTCAGTATGCCTTTCCACATCACCATGCCACCACCATTACATACCTGCAACTTCTCATCCCATCATTACGCTGCTACACAAGGCCGTGTGACATAACTTACTCATGCCAATGCTGACATGTCTTTGACCTTGCCTTCTCTCACATATATACATAGCAATATATACTGAAAAAAACCCAACACAACAAACAAACAAACCTAAACTGCTACCCAAACAAGCTACTCCAGTGCACTAGTTTCTGCCCCAGGGAAGAGGATGAGAGAACAAACGACATGTCACAGATGTATAGTTACATTACTTAATGCACTACTGAAAGGCATTCAGATATTACAGTGATGAGCACAGCATAAGGACCCATGGAGAACAACGGGCGTTGCTATGAATCAGTATAAGGAACTATCATACATTATGGAGAGCAATCATACCACTGTGCAACATTAAGCAATCTCCAGTTCTGGGATTATCACAAACACTCCACACCCATTCCAGAATTTTATTTTCTTCCCCAATGCCTCATCTACAACATTTTTTTTTAAATCAGTTCCTAAACTTTTTGGATGGTCTACATTACAAAATGTAATGTCAGATTTTGAGAGGTATTTAGGCACCTAAATGTACCTATCTGCATCTTTAAAGATCCCACTAGATACTTATCTGTCTTTTTAGGCACCAAAATACCTTTAAAAATTTGGTCCCAAGCACTTTGGGGAAGAGGTTGTCATGTAGTATATGTTTGTACAGCCCCTAGCACAATGGGGCTCAACCTAGTTGATGTCTTTAGTCATTAGGGCTAGGTAAATATTGGAATAATAAAATCATCTAGTGATAGTTAAACCCCTGGTCAGCATGATATCAGCTTAATTTGCTTCTTCACAATCATATTTGTACACAATAACCTTTTGTATTACAGACAAGTCTAAAGAACAAATGTTTAAAAAGAGGAAGGATGGGGGGACAGTACGATTTCCAGAATTTGTGCAATAATCCTAGAAAGACAGAGAAAGCAAAAAAAATTGAAAGTTAACTCCAAAATTACAAATATATCTTTTGACTAGCAGGTTATTTAACAGTGATATCTGAATGTAGAGAAGCCATCCTCTGCATCTCTTCCCACATCTTTCCTCCTACTCCCAATCTCTCCTCCCCTGCCCCCAAAATCAAACCTGCAGAGTGCAGCTGATGCCTAAATCCACCTCATTTTACTTCCATCTGGAGCTGAGCTCTCTGCACTGAGGGAAACTAAATGATGCCTAGTCAGTTTCATTCTCTGTGCTAGGAGAGCTGTTCTTAAAACTCAGCAGGAGCTAGAGTTGAACTGACTGTGCGCTGGTCATGTTCTAGCAGAAGAAGCAACACCAAAGTGCTCAGTCCTCCTACCCTTCTTGAGCAAGGAACAAAAACACAATCTAAACTGGTTGTGTTGATTTCTCACCTGCAGTGTTGGAATCAATAGGCTTTTCCCCAAAATAATCAATTTGAATGTATGTCAAAATTAGGGCTAAACTCTGACAGAGTCTCTAAACAGACTATTTGTATGTCAAGTTCTTTGCCCCAGGTATGAAATTACAGATCCTCTGTCTTTCTCCATTTCACTAGTCAATAGGAAAACAATATTAGAATAATTAAATGGTCCTCAGAAGACAGAGAAGTTAGTAGTCAGATAGCTCAGGAATTGGATTCATGCCCAGTATCTGAATCAGTGTTGTTCAATATATTTATTAATGGTTTGAAGGGGAAAGTGGATAAACAGTTGATGAAGATTCCTGACAATACAGAACTATTTTGTTTAGGAAAACTAAGGAGAATCATGAATAACTTCAGATGGATCTAAGTACATTATGGAACTGGGCAGCACAATGAAAGATGATTTAAACTTCCATAACTGTAATGTAATTAATATTGGGCCAAATAATCTAAACTTGTGTGTGCTGAGGGGTTATAAATTTGCAGGAGTGCCTGAGGAAAGAGAACCAGGAACATATGTGAGAAATTCAAAATTAAAGAGGATTGGGTAATTGTGATCTTTAACAACAAGCTACCTAAGCTTTTTAAAGGGTAACCAAATCTCATGGTAATTGCTTGCGAGGGTCAGTAAAGAATGTCCTTCTCCCTTAAACACACATGTTGTACAGCATTCCACATTCATGTAGGTATATTATCTAGAGGAGGGAATATTCTCCTCTGAAGCACCAAAACATTGAGTCTTAGTTAATGACAGAAGCAGAATAGTGAGCTTGATGGAGTAATACTCTGATCCACTTTGGCAAATATGTTCAGCATTTATACTTTTTCAAATTTAATACAGAGCTTTTAGTGAGCAGCAGGTAAAGTATGTCAGACATAATACAGACAAATAAAGTCAACAGTTTTGTTTATTCCAAATTGAACAAGGAGTTAATAGCACACATCTTGTGGCATACAGAAATGCACCAATATGGAACAATGAAGACAAGAACTCCAAGGGTGTAATTAAAGTCAGAGGGCGTTTTAATGTTGACTTTAATGGAGGGTCAGGATTACACCCCAAGTATTTAGAAATAGGCAAGTGTAAAAAAGTATTAAGTCCCCATCCTATGTGTTTATTAGAGATATTTATATGCCCCCCCCTTACTGTAGTATCTGAGCACCTCACGATCTTTAATGTCTTTCTCCTCACAACACCCCTGTGAGGTAAAGTAGTACCATCAGCCCCATTTTCCAGATGGGGAATAGAGACAAAGAAAGACTTGCCCAGAGGAAGTTTGTAGCAAAGCAAGGACTTGAACCTGCTGGGTCTCTTAAGTCCTCTCCTGAAAACATGTAAACATCTTAACTTTTGAAATTCATACCCACTTTTCTATCCTCCAAACCCATTCAAGAGTGGTTTGGTTTTTTTTAATATTCATAGATTCCAAGACCAACATGGGCCATTTTGTTAATCTCATCTGACTTGCTGTGAAACACAGGCCATAAAACTTCCACAAAATAATTTCTACAGCATATTCAGTCATTCGGGTTCCCATTGTCTTTCCAGATCTTCCATTGGTATGGGTGGGTTTCAGTTGGTCCTTTAACAACCCATTCATACAACCCCAGCCAGTTATGTGACACGAACACCTCATGTCTTCTGCTCTGCCCCAAGAGCAGCTTTTTAACCTTCTAGCACCACTGGGTAGCAAGCTGTAGTCAAGTAAGTCACTGCCATGCATATAATTCATAAAAATATTCTAGAAGATTCCCACTGTGTCACATCTTTTCCCCATTGAGACAGAACGAAGCAGGGTCACTTTAACCAGTCACCCGGGGAAGTTCAAACTCACAGTTGTTATCATTGGATGCCCAAACCAATTTCTTGGTAGCTGTCCTACTAGGCACTTTCAAGATTCTTACAGCAGAGTTTTCACAACACAGGACACAGCAGTTTCACACGCTGCCTTAGGTCTTCAGATGACACTAGCAGCGTGCGCATAACGTGCTCTAGATCAAAAGGAATTATTGTGAGGAAGTTCTATGGCCTGTGTTTTACAACATGTCAGACTAGATGATCACAGTGATCTCTTCTAGCTTCAGAATCTATGAATCCAAACAAACTTCTGGCATTCTTTAGGTCCTGATCCAAAGCCTATTGAAGTTAATAAAAAGACGCAAATTACATGGACTTTGGACTGGGCCCTTAATTTGATTTGGTGGACAATCAGTACATAAATCAGACCCTTGCATTAAATAAACCCCTAAATATTTAAGTACGAATGGACTCTATTATGCATAACACAACAGATCATGTGTTGTGCTCTTACCAGAGCCATTCCGACATTGTGACTTACCTAAGGTCTGCAACCTGAGTAAGCTGGAGGGTCCTTTCACATTCTCGAACAAACAAAAATTAAACAACACTATTTTTAGCTTCAAAAAGTAAGAAGCGGAGTGTATCCTTTTGGGAAATGTACTGAAAACTAAGTAAATTATCTGACTAGCTTCAGGACCTTGCAGTAAATAGGGATGATAAATAACAAGCAGCCAGTGCTTTCAAGCGGGAACAATGGAAATCACAATTTCACTGGCCTCATTACAAAGATTGTGTTGTTTTCTATGGAAATTAAAACTTGTAAAAAATGTTTGCTGTTTTTCATTATAAAGGAATGTTCCCATATGTAAGTGAATTCTTACTGTAGAGGCATGTGATCTATTGTTATTGCAGGAGCTCTCAAACTTTTCTACAGTACAGACCAAATTTTAACACAGAGATCATCTCATGGACCACCTGCCTCCCATTTGTAATCACATGAACCACGCATTCTCAGCTATGACTGTAGAACATCCTTGTGGCAACACACTCATGAACTGATTACACGAAAGAGTGAAAGTAACACGTTTTAAGTATAATTTATTGCAATTTAGCAGCTGGAAAAAATAAAACAGCCAGCACTATGTGACCAGCCAGTTTTTCATGAGCCACCAGTAAGCGTTCCACAGACCAGTTTGAGAATCACTGGTCTATTTAAATAATTTTAGAATTAGGAGTCTTTGCGACATAAGCCAAGCTACAAAAATCTGTAAATAGCTTAGTTTTCTCTATTTGAAAATGAGTATAATACCTACAACTTTATCCTCTAAATACTAGCGGATGAATATGGACCATGAACACCTTTATTTTCAGGGAGAGATTTTATCAGGTTATCCAAAAGCAATTTAGGATTTACAGTGTCTGCACCAGCATAACTTATATAGATATGGAAAGCAAAAGACAAAAATCGGCTCTTTGAAAAACTAGGATAAAATGTTAGTTTCTGTAAATGTTTTGAAATATATAGTTGATTTTAATGTCTTTTTACTGAGGAGGGGCTTTCTGCATAGACAAAAACAGTTTCAAGGAATCCTTATAATAAATGGTAAGTAGATTTTAAAACAGAGGATTCAGGGCTAGACATACAGTAGCATTGCTAAAAAGGAGTAAATATGAGCTATAAAAGCCCAGACCCTTCGGCACTTTTGTAAGAAAAGCTCCCATTTTCCTGCACAAGGACTGCAGGATACTGGTCAAAGTGTTTTGCTTAATTTTTTGTTTTGTTTAAGTGCCATCAAGGAGGAGGCAGACATTATTTTGGATTCACATGTTCTAAGCTTTTTCACCTTCAGTTCAACAAGCTGCAATTGACAATCCTAGGACAGGAAGCTGACAGAGCTCACTGTGAAAGCTGGAAATATCCTCATGCAGGTAACCAGTGGCAAGGTATTTATGTCTCATAATTATAAGCTGAAATGCTCTTGGTTGGAATCCGTCCTACAGATGTTCCTGCTTCAACAGGCTCATGGACAGGAAAAAAATCTCTTCTGCATCCACTGTGCTCTCAGTCTGTCAGCAATCAATTGAACATAGAGCCCTCAAAACAACATTGAGACCTAGTTTGACAGCACTGCTGTAAATCATTCCAAAGTGTTTCAGTCTGTTTGAATTACAACAAGCTGAATACAATTAAGTAAGAGTATAAATGACAGAATAACAATAGTATCATCTCGGGGCACCTCATGAGGGTCAAAATGATGTACAAGCTGGAGCTCCTGCAAGCTGAAGAATGGTAGTGAACATGCCTTGCCTGCAGTTGTATGCTACAGGAGAGAACTGGACATGAAGCTATTGGAACGAGGGCTAGGTTAAAGGGAACAAAAAGAGGTATCAATGCTTTGAAGCTGCCTCACAAAATCAGTAACAGGTGTAAGGGAAAATAAAATGCAGAGAAAAAGATGCACTCTTTAATCTAGGACAGTCGCTCTCAACCTTTCCAGACTACCCCTTTTGGGAAGCTGATTTGTCTTGCGTACCCCCAAGTTTCACCTCAATTAAAAACTACTTGCTGACAAAATCAGGCTTAAAAATACAAAAGTTTCACAGCACACAATTACTGAAAAATGGCTTACTTTCTCATTTTTACCATATAATTATAAAATAAATCAATTGGAATATAAATATTGTACTTACATTTCAGTGTATAGTTTATAGAGCATTGTCTGTAATATGAGATTTTAATTTGTACTGACTTCGCTAATGCTTTTTATGTAGCCTGTTGTAAAAGTAGGCAAATATCTAGATGAGTTGATGTACCCCCTGGAATACCTCTCCATATCCCCAGGAGTATGTGTACCCCTGGTTGAGAACCACTGATCTAGGAAGTAGCGGTCAAGTATAGTATTTAATACTAGGTATATTTTCTATTGTAGAGGAGCTACGGTATATTCTGTGACTGAAAGCAGAAAGGACTCTGATCTCTTAGATATTTTGCATCTCTTACATGAGCCTATTTAGGTAATTCTTGCTTACATGAAGACTGATGGCTATCAGGCCCCCATTGATTAGATTTTAGTGGCCTTGTCCCTCCCCATTTTTTTTTAAAAAAGGGTATTTCTCCCACTATTACCAAAACAAATGAACAGAATAACCACTGTAGCAAGATATATTTAGGAATAGAAGATGCAAGTAATTCACCTTTACATAAAAAAATGTTCTCTAATCAGTTGGAGCCAACTTCAAATGCCATCTTGTTAGATGGCAGTCCTGCTGGAAAAAATGGCCCTTAGTTACTAACAATTGGCTAATGTGTAGCAGTAGTAATATTTTGTAATTCATTAGCTTTGTTCAAGATTCACCAGATACAATCAATCAGTCAATAAAAGGAATGGATCTCCAAAATGAAAGATATTGAAGAGATGGTGAGATTAAGGCCCATTTAAACCTTCAAAACGAGACATGCAACTGGGTGGCCCACTTCAGCCCATGTGATAGCTCAAAAAAAAGCAGATAGACCTAGTAAATGTAAAAGCACTTACTCTTCATGGACCCTCTGACAGTCAGTCAGTCAAACCATTCATACATTTTTCTTTAGTTATTCAATGTAATTCTTTCTGGTTGTGCTATAGAAGCATATTATGCAACAAGTAGGCCCACACCCCTGGATGTTATGTTTTGAGTTTGGATAATTCAGACTATATCATGCTGTGAGGCCCATACTAGCTCATTGGCTATCAGATCTTGCATGTGGTAGTAAAGATTTTACCCCATATACAGATTTTTTAAAATGCTGGCTTGTACTGTGACTAATGCTAGGAGGTCATTTTATGACCCTTTTGAGGCTGGGGGCTAAACTACAGGACATCAGTGAGAGGTCAGTATGACATATGTATCTCAGCAGCATTTCTGCAATCCTACTCCATTCATCTTGGGAAATGCTAGGATGCCACCTTCTAGATATGCTATTTTCAGCAAAAAACAGAGACACCCACAGCCCAATTCCTTCTCCCTCATCTCCCAACACAGTTTAAAAATCCAGAGATGATGGGGATGAAGGCAGATTAACCACAAATCTTTGCAACCCTGGGATTCTTATTTCTGCCTGCCTTCTAGCAGATTACAGAGCCTACTGCTAAGTGTATTGTTCTGTGCATTTCTACCATTGCCTGGTCTTAAAGCAGAGCGCTCCATGGTTCTGGTGAATCCAGGCTATTTCTGCAGGCATTCTGCGCCAAAAAATAAAAAATTCTGCTCACAATATTTTAAAATTCTGCAAATTTTATTTGTCAAAATACTACATAATCACACCAGTTTCAATTATTTTGGTAATTTATTTCAAAATACCTGTCAGCGAGTATGTCTGTAGCAATACAGATACTCACAAAAATTCCCCCAGAAGTAGGGAGTTAAAGAAACCCCTATGACAACTTAGTTCCTGTTCTCTGCCTCCTCCCTGGCCCCGATCCCACCCAGGGGGCCAGACACTCACAATCCAGCCAATACACACGAACCACCTACCCTCAGAGCCCAGCCGCAGGGTCCCCTCAGCCCAGTTAACTGTATCCCCTCCCCACAGAGTCCAGCCAAGGAGCCCCCAGCCCACATACCCACACCTCCTCCTCTCCAGAGCTCAGCTGTGGCCCCCAAGCCCAGACACCTGCCCCCCCCTCCTTCATCCCTCCTAGAGCTCAGCCATAGCCTGCCCCCCCCGCACCCAGGCACCCAGTTTGTTACCGCTCAGAGCCCAGGGATCCAGAGGGAGAAACAGCCTGATGCTGGGTCTCAGGCTTGTGCAGAGTTTCCTGCATACTGCCATCTCCTTCCCTCAAGGCGTGCAGGGAACCCTCTAATTCCCTCCCCTCCCCCAGCAGTGTCTTCTTTGTGTGAATCGGGCTCTGCTGGGTCCAGCGGCCCCTAGTGGTGGCCAGCAGCACTGCAGCCCATTTTTCTGGGGGAAAGGAAATTCTGCATGCATTAAGTTCTGCAAAATTCTGCACTGCACAGTGGCACAGAATTCCCCTGGGAGTAATCCAGGTCCAGGTTAGTCTTAATCCACCCATAATAGGAAAGGAGACTACTGAGAAGTCAGTCCACTTCTGTCATCATCAAGAACCCAGGAAACCTGTACACTTCATCTTTCTCTGCTTACAGTAAGTGCTTCATGCAGTTGGCATGAAGTTTCTTTTGAGTCTCACACTTGAATTTTATGCCACAACACAGAAAGAGATACAGATGAAACTTCTTGTTGGCTGCAAAAAGCAGGAAAATCTGAGGCAGTGGCAGTTTTGGTTGTAACAGTACATTTTCAGGACTCTTCTTTTCAACAGAACACCAGAAACAAATATGTAACATATGAATCTATCATCTCCGTCAATTCTACTTGTGTTTTGGACAGAGTTAAAGAATGTCTTTCATCCTTAATTCCCCTCCTCCCCCTACCTACTTAGATGAGGACATTAGGAGTACAGTTAACACAAACTCTATCCCACTCTTATCTTCACTTTTCCACTACTCCATCTCCTCATTTGTCCTGTGGAACATAAAAAAAGAGGGTCTAGGCACACCTGGTGCAGCAAGACAACCTCTGGCAAAAGGGTTGAACAATGATCCAAATGAAAATATAGTGACCACATCTTTAATGCAGTATAAGTCAGGGTAATAACACAATCAGAGGCAATTTCTGATGCAATTATTCATGAACAATTAATTTATAAACATAAACTTTATTTATAAAGTTCAATAATTAGAGGATAATATGTAGTAATTGATTTTAAATCCAAAAGATCTCAGTATAAATTATGTACAACATTTTCACAATTCTAAATAAAATATTAAAAAGATCATAAAATATATTGTCTCTTCCTAGTGTTCCAAGGTTAATACATTTACATTTAATCTACATTAAAAACTCATTTTTGTCTGGACTTCTTTTTTTAATTCTATGCAGAACACAATAAACATATCAGGCGTGGATGCCACATTTAAAATGTATTAACAAGCATAGGCACTTCAGGACCAAGAAGAGAATGGAGGAGATGTAGTCTCAAGAAAGTTGTATTCTGACTAAACACATGCAAATGCACTCTCTCACACTCACACACACACACACTAATGTCCATTTTGTCTTCCAGTAGATTTAAAATGGGCAACACTGGCACAGAGAGCACTTCTACAAAAGCAAAATGGAAAATTTGCAATTAGATTAGATAGGTTATAATGGAGTTTAATTTTCATTTAGGCCTTGAAGCCCTTGCGAGGTTATCAGTGCCTTCTGCAGCGAACATTTATTTCTCAGAACCTGAATGAGTTTTTACAGGAGCTGTGTCTAGACAGGTCTGAGCTACGCTGATTTTCATTTCCTGATCTCCATGGTGAGTTTAGGGGGAGAAAGAGGATGTAGTGCTGTGATCTACTTTGAGAGTATTTCTTCCTTCAAGCCTCGTCTCAGCTTTTTGTTACTGACACTCAGAGACAGATAGGAATAAAATAAAAGCTCGCAACGTTAGTCAGTATTTATATATTGCTTTCAATGTATTCCTTTAATAAATAAAATAAAGCAACATTAAAAGCTACTAATATTGTAGGTTTTTCCCTTCTGCCCATATCAGGTCAGGGCTATGATATAAAATGAGTGCAGTTACTTTCCAAACTAAGAGGTGAGCAGGAGTGCAGTACTCAAGGGAACATCATTTTTTTGACAGCTCAGATTTCAAACTTTGAATTAGTTTCCCTCCAGACACATTTTGATTTGTCCTACCCCACACAAAGTTGTGTCCCCTTTACCCCGAACTCACTCTGTGCCTCAGAGAGACATTCCCTCTACTCTGTCCTGGAACTTGTCTGCTGATGCTATTACTGACCACAAATATCCTTTTTAAAACGATTCACTGCTTAGTGAAAATGATAGCCTCTCTGCTCTGTATCTGGTTCCTAATGCTTTGTTAATAGCTCTTTATTACTGCCTACTATTTTAAGAGAGTATTCTATCCATTATATTCACCATCCAAGTATTTCCACACAGAGTAGAGGCTGGGAAGCCATTCTGGTCCAGTCTTGGCCCTAGCACATGCCATGTACCACACACTATCCCCTTAACCTGTCAGAGCCCTGAGCTCTTTCTAGTCTCTAGAGGCATATCCATGACACTCAACCACAGTTTAAGATCTAAAATTTTGGACATAAGCAACTTTTACAGACCTACCACCATTTTAACTAACTGACAATCTCTCTCATAGTTTATGTGACTGTTTCAGAAAAGAAGGAAAACATCTTCTTTTAGCTTTGGCCAAGAGAATTGCTTTTCTCCCCTCTCCCTCCCCCCCATGATAATCACGTGACTGCAGTAACAGTGGAATACCCTATCCAATGGGAGTGTAAATGACATTCCACAGACTACATTGGGTATGGAGAGCTCCCAACAACTGCCTCTAGAAATAGTACAGACAACATTTCCACTGATGGAATTAAATGAAATCAGCTGCATTGTGCTGCAGCCATCCAGTTTCCTCTTTGGCTGCAAGTACTGGCACGAACTACGATAAACCTCAGATAAAGCACAGTCTCAGTCCCCTGATTGCAATGAAGAACCGACTTATTAGTATTCAGCATAACAATGCTGACTGACTTTTAATTTAAAAAAAAAGAGAAGGAGGGAGAGAATGTGATAAAAATCTTATACCTAGAAGTGTAGTTTGGGTGTACAAGGGACTCAAGAACTCCTTGATGACATCCTTAGCAAGCAGCTGCTAAATGCAGTGCTAGCCCTCTACTCAGGAGAATGGGTGGACTCCCTAAGAATCCTATTGAGTTACTGAACATATTTACAGAATTGAAACATGCTATTGCTTTCTGATGTATGCGACATCTATTTGCACTCCTGCTCAATCAACACTGAATGAAGGAACATTTAAAAGTATATTTTCTTTAGTAACAGTCAGCATTAGAATGCAATATTCCTTTTCACTCCCCACAAATTGCACTTTTGTTTAAGCAGTCCTGTGAGTTATTGACAGCTCACTTCTCTGCCACTATGGAGGAAAGGTGGGACAAGGTTAGGTAGCGGACTGATAATCAAAAGAGCAACAGATTTCCCGCGTGGCCTTGGGTAGGTCACTTAACCACTCTGTGCCACAATTTCTTGATAATAATCTTTACCTCCTTCACAGGGGTGCAAAATTCATTAATGTTTATAAATCATGTTGAGAACCTCAGACAGAAGATGACATATGGGGGGAAAAATAATATCAGATTTTAAAATACAGTAGTGTTCGGCAGATTGATCCATCTATATAGATGACATTTCAGACATTGAAAAGTACAGTAAGCTAAAACAGAACACATAACAGTGTATTTCCTCTGTGAAATATTTTCACATATTAAAAGATAACCCTGCATAATCCACTGATGGGTCTGCTTTGCTCCACTTACATATCATAAACACGAAGGCATCCCTCACACACTACTCCCCATCATTATGCATTCTCTCCATGGATACCATTATAGTAAATGCAATGGTTTACATGGTTACATATTTCACATACAGTACAGTACACAATCTGTACTAGAAAATACATACTTGGTAAATGCAATAATTTAAGTTCAACTGCCAACACACCTATGGCATAATACACTTATGACAGAGAGAGCTTTCTAAGAGCCTTAAACTAAGTTCTGCAACATAATGGATATATTTAGCACAAAAAATTAAAATTAAGTAGCTATTCAATAAATAGAGCGGATCTTATGGCATGGTTTCACTTAGCACACACAAGCTGACGGTCACAAACATGCGTTCAGAACACCATGCGTGCATCCTTTTGCCCAATGTGTGCAGTTCCTTCCTCTATCTATCTTCATCTCTTGTACCCACATCTACTCTACATTAAAGTCAATGGGACTACTCACAAGAGTAAAAACTGGTCAAGTAAGAGTTGCAGGATTGGGCCTCTAGATTGTAAACTCTTTAGGGAAAGGACCTTCTCTTCTTTCCTGACTGTGAAGCATTATACACATCAACAGAACTGTAAAGATCCTGCTGATGCACAACTATTGAACAGGTTTCAGAGTAACAGCCGTGTTAGTCTGTATTCGCAAAAAGAAAAGGAGTACTTGTGGCACCTTAGAGACTAACCAATTTATTTGAGCACAAGCTTTGCTCAGTTTAACTCCCCCACTCTCAATATAATAAGAACAGGAAAGAAATACAGTAATGAGGTTAGAGAGACACAGTAGAGAGGTTATATAAAACAGAATGATTTTTCATGGCTGAAATACCAATGGCTTTAAGGTGACATTGCCCCTTTTAACCCTCTACTTGCTTTATCTTGCCAGAAAGAAGAAAACATTTTCTTTCGTTTGTGAGCCAGGCCTGTAAAAGGGAATGAGAAGAACCCCCGCGAACCTAGAAGTGGGAGTAATTTTTCTTCACCAGCAGCGATGGAGAGACTACACTATCATCCGAATCGTCTGAGTGAGCCTCATCCGAATGTGGAGAGAGTGTGGGCTGCAACTGGTTCTGGGAGGACATGACTGAAAAAAACCACAAAGAAGACAGGAGCATCAATAAACATCATTGACAAAACCAGGCCCTTGTGGGAAGTGTAATACCTCTGGGCCGTTAGGTTACCACAGTGACTTATGGTTAAGAATAATTCTGTTCCCTCTTTTTCCTGCATACAACTATTACCTTTCCCCTTTCCTGAAAGAGCATGGCAAGCATTAAACTGACATACTGACCATGCCTGATTTGTCTTATTGTCACGAAATCTTCTCAAGTGGTTACACACCATAAAATAAAGTAATTTGAGACCGAAGTCATCTCACATCATAAAAACAGTTATTTATTAGCAGGCTAGCAAAGGAAAAATTGACCCAAGCAAGATCAAGTTAAGTGGAAATGTCATGGAGAGGGCTTCAGACAGTCATGCATAAAGAAATGGGAGACAGGTGGCTGAGGACAATGATTGATGACTCACTATGCATTATAAAGTACCATACATAAATATGTTGGTATAGTATGTAAATATTAACAACAAAAAACTTTCACCGGCTATGTTTTATCTTTAAAAAAAATTTTTTTTTGGATGAATGGAGGAAGGTCCTGCACTTAACTTGATGGTATTTTTCTGCTGACTCCTAGAAAGAAAGAAAAGTACTAAGAATGTTGAGGAGGGGGAGGGGGGCAAGAGGCATGCACACAGAGCGTGTGGAATGGGGGACCGTGGCTGGGGGGAAGAAGACACACAGAGCCCCTGTGAGAGGGGGCTGGGGGATCGGACAATTTGCTGAAATAGAGGGGGATGGGAGCATGGTACACAGGGACTTTGTGGGGGGTTGGAGGACTGGAGGAAAGCAAGGATCCTCTGGTGTGTGCAATGTGTTCAGCCTACAGAAGCTATGAAATGTGCACCCCCACCCCCAGTTAAATGCACCTATGTACATTCTGTGTGGACTGCTGCTGAAAAGATGAGGGAAGATTTTTAGAAAAATGATTTATGAACTAATAGTACTGAGGATAGGAGCAAATAAAGGGAACTCTTAGAAGCTGACATAGCAATAAAAAGATGTGACTCCCACAATAAACTGCTTGTTTCTAAATGGTCAGTCTTTGTCTCTCTAATAAGACATACCTGGTCATTAACCTGGTAACTTTGCTGGTACATACTATCTTGCTCTTTTTCCCCCTTTTTGTCCTTTTTTTAGGCTCTTTGGGGCAAGAACTCTAAGTCTGCGTTTGTACAGAACTTAGCCCAATAAGGCCCTTATTCTGAATGGGCAGAATACTGAATACTTTGGGCAGTATTGCATGCAATACAAATAAATAATAATCACCGCTAAGCAGCTTGAGTTAGGTTAGCTGTGTTCCGAGAGTCCATTATATACTACTACAGAGGTGGGAAGAGATACCACTCTAGTTAAATCATGAAAGCAGAAATGCAGAGCTTCACCCTGAGATGGAGAAGGAAGTTATAAGCCAATGAGTTTCACATATTGTGGTTGTCACCCATATCTGCCCAACTTTATAGGAAGGAACAAATGTGACTGAACAAGTAGGATCTTATTGAATACATTTAAAAATCAGTCTCCAAATTTTGCTTATCTTCAGGAAGTTCTGGACTTGAAATAGTTACAGAAGTCACATGAAGTGAAGGCCTTGAATAAAATACCACTTATTTTAGCATTTTCCACACAGTGGAGTTTTACCTCTCTATTTATAGCTCAATCTAGTTTTACAAAGGGAAGGTTAAGAGGTGACTTCATTAAAGTTTATAAACTAAATACCTATATGGGGAACAAAAATTTGATCACGGGCTCTTTAGCCTACCAGACAAAGGTATAACAGGATCCAATGGTTGGAAGTTAAAGCTAAACTATTTCAGACTAGAAGTAAGGCACACATTATTAACTGCGGGTAATTAGCCATTGTAACAATTTACCAAGGGTTGTGACAAATTCTCCCTCATTGGCAATTTTCAAATCAAGACTGGATTTTTTTCGAAAAGATATCCTCTAGTTTAAACAAATTAATTCAGGGAAAGTCATGTGGCTTGTGTTAGAAGATGGTCAGACAAGAAGACCACAGTGGTCCCTTCTGATTTTATAATCTATGAATCCAGTAGAGACAATACAATGAAAGCCAAGACGCTACTAAACCTGGATAATACCTACTGATACTAGCCTATATACAAGTCCTCTTTAACACTTCAACATTCACAACTCATCTGAAAAGAATGCCAAAGGGCAGGGTAACCAAATGACTTCTTGCAAAATGTATTTCCACAGAACACTTACAACTGATCAAAAATCTAGAGGTCATCAAATGCAAGTTTGAGGTTGGAAGGTATGAGGTGAAGAGCTCATTCAGCAGCTGAATAATTTAAAGCTATCGAGTCCCTTCATAGGTATGATATGACCAGGGAAGAGCATTATTGCAGTGGAGGCCTATTTCACTAGCAGATGGTTAGATCAGGCACGAGCTAAGAGTTAGGGAAGTTGGACTTTTAGTGAATGGAATGGATTCAAATGGTTAACAAATTGTAACCAACTGTAGGGTTGTCAGAGTTACTCATCAAGATGATATTTATGACAGAGCATTCTCTTTCATTCAGTAGTTAGTTGTATTTGCCTTTTGGGAGGATTTGGTTATGCTATCTATAAATGACCATGCCTAAAGGCAAAGTGTCCAAAGAGACATGTAGTATCAAGCCCGAAAACAACATCTGTTAGATTTATATTTACGGATATGCTTGCTCTCTCTTCAGTGGCAAGCTAAATATTTTCTAAACTCCAATATTTTCTAACCTGCCACTTTCTTAGGGGCAATGAACAAACACCCCTTTGCCCCGCACCTCTTTCTTCCAATACTCACCAGAAGAGGGCTGCAAGGAGGAAAGTTTGTGTTCTCTTGATCTCCTCTCTCTCCCTTCAGCAGTAAGTTCTTCCACAACTTCTTCACTGGTCACTTCACTGTCTTCATCATCTGGAATAATTCAGCAGTCAGAAACGTCATGACTGCATAGTGATGGTGCTTTATTATTATTAATTATTTGCATTATAGTAGCACTAGTTAGCCAGATTTTCTAGAGCTAAAGTTTTTTTTATTTACCTGGTCTCCCTTGTACTTGGAGACAGCTGAAAAGACATTACCACATTTATTTGGCTGACTGGGGATGCTTGGCTGACAGGGGATGCTTCCTTATTATCAGATAACTCTATTCCCTTTAAGCAAGAAAGGTGAAATCCTCCCAACTTCTCCACGGTTGAAGCCTGAAATGTCATGGAAACTCCCAAAGTACATCTACATGGTACGGGTGAGCTGGAAGCAGACAGGCTGCACAGAGGAACACCATATCCTCTTGGATACTACCCTTTTACCCCTAGAGGCAGCCACTCCAACTCAAGGTTGTGACAAATAGGCAGGGCAGTATGTGGGGAACTTGCAAACACACTGTCTGGGTATCTATTTTGTGGCTACAGGATTTCAATCTCCAAGACTACCAATCTTTCACTAGACCTAAAGTTTTCTTTAAAATTGTGAGAGTGCCCATTCATAGCCCACATACTTCTGAACATAGAGGGAAATGAGATTACCAAGAGAGGTTGATGTGAAGGCTGAAGGGAAAGGTTTCCTGAGTGCTGGTGAGATTTGTTTCTTCTTCCTATTGGAAACAGCAAGGAATGTTCTTTCACTTGAAGCTCTGGAGACAGAGGACCTGCAAAAGATGCACTGCATTAGCATGAAACAGGGATCACTAATCCACCTGCAGAGATGCAAGCAGGAAACCCGAGACATATACAGTCGAAATAAATAAATAAATAAAACTATAATGACTCACAAAGGTGATAACATGTAAACCAGATGAGATTTCACAGGTGGACTTTATGTTACAACCACCTCTTTGTTTCATCTCCCAAGGAACAATGTTGGGCAGCGTGGATGACGTATACCTGCTCTGTATTACTTTATTGCTCTATGGTTGTCTGATTGCTTTATATGCTCTATGACAGTCCAATTGCTGTAAGGATGCTTCCTGACTATATGATGCAAAATAAACAAGGAGCTTTTAGAAAAAACAAGTAGGAAACAAAATCATGACTAGAGAAAATATACCTAAAGGAGAACTCAAGGACGTTAAGGCCATTGCAGAGAAACTAAATGAATTCTTTGCATCGGTCTTCATGGCTGAGGATGTGAGGGAGATTCCCAAACCTTAGCCATTCTTTTTAGGTGACAAATCTGAGGAACTGTCCCAGATCGAGGTGTCATTAGAGGAGGTTTTGGAACAAACTGAAATTAAACAGTAATAAATTACCAGGACCAGACAGTATTCACCCAAGAATTCTGAAGGAACTCAAATGTGAAATTGCAGAACTACTAACGGTGGTTTGTAACCTATCATTTAAATCAGCTTCTGTACCAAATGACCAGAGGATAGCTAATGTGACGCCAATTTTTTAAAAGGCCTCCAGAAGTGATCCTGTCAATTACGGGCCAGTCAGCCTGACTTCAGTACTGGGCAAACTGGTTGAAACTATAGTAAAGAATAGAATTGTCAGACACATAGACGAACTTAATTTGTTTGGGAAGAGTCAACATACTTTTTGTAAATGGAAATCATGCCTCACCAATCTACTACAATTCTTTGAGGGGGTCAACAAGCATGGGGACAAGGGAGATCCAATGGATATAGTGTACTTAGATTTTCAGAAAGCCTTTGACAAGGTCTCTCACCAAAGACTATTAAGAAAATTAAGCTGTCATGGGATAAGAGGGAGGGTCCTCTCATGGATCCGTAACTGGTTAACAGACAGGAAACAAAAGGTAGGACTAAATGGTCAATTTTCAGAATGGAGAGAGGTAAACAGTGTGTCCCCCAGGGGTCTGTACTGGGAGCAGTACTAGTCAACATATTCATAAATGATCTGGAAAAAGGGGGAAACAGTGAGGTGGCAAAATTTGAAGATGATACAAAACTACTCAAGATAGTTAAGTCCAAAGCAGACTGCAAAGAGCTACAAAGGAATCTCACAAAACTGGGTGACTGGGCAACAACATGGCAAATGAAATTCATTGTTGATAAATGCAAAGTAATGCACATTGGAAAGCATAATCCCAACTATATATATAAAATGATGGGGTCTAAATTAGCTGTTACCACTCAAGAAAGAGATCTTGGGAGTCATTGTGGATAGTTCTCTGAAAACATCCACTTATGCAGCAGCAGTCAAAAAAGCGAACAGAATGTTGGGAATCATTAAGACAGGGATAGATAAGAAGACAGAAAATATCATATTGCTTCTATATAAATCCATGGCACGCACACATCTTGAATACTGCGAGTAGATATGGTCACCCCATCTCAAAAAAGATATATTGGATTTGGAAAAGGGCAACAAAAATGAGTAGGGGTATGGAACAGCTTCCATATGAGGAACTATTAATAAGATTGGGACTTTTCAGCTTGGAAGAGAGACGACTAAGGGGAGATATGATAGAAGTCTATAAAATCATGACTGGTGTGGAGAAAGTAAATAAGGAAGTGTTATTTACTCCTGCTCATTACACAAGAACAAGGGGTCACCAAATGACATTAATAGGCAGCTTGTTTAAAACAAACAAAAGGAAGTATTTCTTTACACAATGCACTGTCAACATGTGGAACTCTTTGCCAGAGGATGTTGTGAAGGCCAAGACTATAACAGGGTTCAAAAAAGAACTAGATAAATTCATGGAGGCTAGGTTCATCAATGGCTATTAGCCACGATGGGCAGGAATGGTGTCCTTAGCCACTGTTTGCCAGAAGCTAGGAATGGGCGTCAGGGGATGGATCACTTGATGATTACCTGTTCTGTTTATTCCCTCTGGGGCACCTGGCATTGGCCACTGTCAGCAGACAGGATACTGGGTTATATTGACGTTTGGTCTGACCCAGTATGGCCGTTCTTATTTTCTTCAATAAAACACTTAATGAGTCTTTAAGAAAAATGATGTCTGGGCTATTAACTGGTCCATGGACCATGGCTCCAATAAAATTAAAAGACTGATTCTGCCAGGGCTGGGGACCTAAGATCAAAAGGATATTAAAATGTTTAAAAGTCCCTCATACTGGCTTGTTCAGAAGAACGGGCTCAGACACAGAGGGGTTCTGCAGAAGGAGCCTGAAGAAACTGGGTTACCTAGCTAACATCCGGGGGACAGGCCTGCACAGAATCATAGAATTGTAGGACTGAAAGGGACCACGAGAGGTCTTCTAGTCCAGTCCCCTGCATCCAAGGCAGGACTAAGTATTATCTATGCCATCCCTGATTCTACAGCCTCCTTAGGCAATTTATTCCAATGCTCAACTACCCTGACAGTTAGGAAGTTTTTCCTAATGTCCACCTAAACTGTGTTTGCTGCAATTTAAGCCCATTGCTTCTTGCCCTATCCTCAGAGGTTAACAAGAACAATTTTTCTCCCTCCTCCTTGTAATAATCATTTATATACTTGAAAATTGTTATGTCCCCTCTCAGTCTTCTCTTCTCCAGACTAAACAAACCCATTTTTTTCAATTTTTCCTCATAAGTCATGTTTTCTAGACCTTTAATCATTTTTGTTGCTCTCCTCTGGACTTTCTACAATTTGTCCACATCTTTCCTGAAATATGGCGCCCAGAACTGGACACAATACTCCAGTTGAGGCCGTATCAGCGCAGAGTACAGCAGGAGAATTACTTCTTATGCCTTGTTTACAACACTCCTGCTATTACATCCCAGAATGATGTTTGCATTTTTTCCCCAACAGTGTTACACTGTTGACTCATATTTAGCTTGTGATCCACTATGACTTCCAGTCATTTCCCATTTTGTATGAGTGTTTTTAATTGTTCCTTTGTAAGTGGAGTACTTTGCATTTGTTCTAATTTAATTTCATTCTATTTACTTCAGAGCATTTCTCCAGTTTGTCTAGATAATTTTGAATTAGAGTCCAATCCTCCAAAACACTTGTAACCCCTTCCAGCTTGATATCATCTGCAAACTTTATAAGTGTACTCTCTGTGCCATTATCTAAATGACCGATGAAAGATATCGAACAGAACCGGACCTAGGACCAACCCATGTGGGCAGAGGTACCAACTTTGTGATTTTCCCGGGGATGCTGAACCCATGCTCTGCTGCAGACCCCACCCCCCACTCCACCCCTTCTCCCAAGCCTCTGCCCCGCCTCTTCCCACCCCATCTCTGCCTCTTTCTGCTCCACCTCTTCCTGTCCCGTTCTGCTCCCTCCCCGCACCTCTTGTTGATCCCGCTACTCCCCCTCTCCCCCAAAGCCTCCTGTACACTACTGAACAGATGATTACCGGCAGGTGGGAGGCACTAGGGGTGAAGGGGAGGAGCCAATCTGCAGGGCTGCCGGTGGGTGCTGAGCATCCACACTATTTTTTTCTGTGTGTGTTTCAGCCTCAGAGCACCCATGGAGTTGGCAGCTATGCCTGTGGGACCGCACTTGATATACCTTCCAGCTTGACTGTTAACTATTCTCTGGGAACAATTTTTCAACCAGTTATGCACCCACTTTATAGTAGCTCCATCTAGGTTGTAGTTCCCTAGTTTGTTAATGAGAAGATCATGCGAGACACTATCAAAAGCCTTACTAAAGTCAAGATATACCATATCTACCACTTCCCCACTATCCACAAGGCTTGTTATCACGTCAAAAAAAAGCTGTTAGGTTGGTTTGACACAATGCATGTAGACTGTTTATTGTTTTAAAATCCTTGTTCTCTTGCTCTATGCAGTGTTCCCACTATCAAAAATACACCATACAGAGTTTAGAAAAGGCTTTCTGGTCACTCTGCATAGACCATTTGTCACAGGCAGCCCCCAGAGTGCAGAGGTGTAGTGGCTGGGGGCTGTCTGTGACAAATAACCCTGTTGAGGAATTAAGGGTTAGTACACAGGGATCTTAGTGTGGGAGAATCATAGGATTCCATCCTTAGATAGAAAAGGAGTACTTGTGGCACCTTAGAGACTTAACAAATTTATTTGAGCATAAGCTTTCGTGAGCTTTCGTGAATGCATCCGATGAAGTGAGCTGTAGCTCACGAAAGCTTATGCTCAGATAAATTTGTTAGTCTCTAAGGTGCCACAAGTACTCCTTTTCTTTTTGCGAATACAGACTAACATGGCTGCTACTCTGAATCCTGAGATTAGGAGAAAGCTTGGGCTTGGCACTTGAGGGGTGAGCTCTGGCAGTAGTGTGATTTGTCCTATAACCATAACAGTACCTGAAGCTTGCAGAAACAGAAGGATGGGGAATTTTTATTGTATGCCCCTCCTATGCATTTTACTTGTTAACTGTTTATACTGAACATACCTATTGCTCCAAGGGACTCTCTCTTTTGCTGCCTTGGAGCCTCTACTACAATTTTACATCGATATAGCCATGCAAATAAGTAAGAATACTGTGTCCTGGTGGAGACTTCTGCTCCTGACTTACCTTTCCTCATGCTGTCCTTTACGTGCTAAGTGAGCCCTGAAAACTGACTGGATGAATGTCACAACCTCTTCTTCCTCCTTGAAGTCAGAAGACAAGCTCAAAGAGCTGGACCCGTGAGACATGTTGGGGTCCTCAGTGTAAAGAGACCAAAGAAAAAAAATCAGCCTTTTAACAAATTCCTTGCCAACATAAACGCACCTTTGACATTTTTATTCTTGATCGTGAATGTGGTGTCCCCTGGCAGTGAGCAAGCATTCACTTCTTTTGGGTTGCAGCCCAGTGGGGTTTTACTAGACGTCTATTGATCCAATGATAATATGTCATCATACAGTTGTTAAACAACGAACGTTGAAACACCTGTATTCAACTACAAAACAGATAAAGGGTAGGCAGCTGAAATGAATGTTAAATTATTTCAGTGGTATTGTGGGCAGGACTCATCCTCAAGCTAAGAGTGTTAAGGCAGTCTCCAAGATGGGTCTGACCTCTGTATAAAGCAGAAGTTTGTCAGTGCCACCAAACTGAGCTGAAGCTGAGCTTAAATATTATAATGTGTAGTGAGATGGAGGGCCTGGCTAGAGAATTCTTCATTCATTTTAGACTGCCCTAGATCTAAACGGCTACTTAGGAAACCAATACATTTACCGCATCTAAAATGTGTAATCAGTAAGGAAGTCTTTTTATATTCAGAGCCTGGCACTCAGGGCCAAGTGTGACATGATTTAAGAAATACACTGCAAATCTTCAGCAGAGCATGCTGGATACCAGACTCCAAACCAACCATCATTTTCAACTTCTTGTTTCTAAAGCACGATGAGTAATGTTTGCCTAGCGTTATGACTCCATGAGTGCCTCGGTGCAGTGCAGCTTTTGAAAAGGCTGCATCCTTTACTCTTACCTGATGACAGAACTAGATAAAGAAAGCAAGCAGCTTGGATACAGGTTGCAGCCTACTGCACAGAGATACTATGGCTTTATTTTGCAGGAGAACTATGAAGTAGATGGTAAAAAGGAAAGCCAACAAATGGGCTTAACACATTCTGGAATTTAAATGACACCACAGGCCAAAGTATTAAAAAAACTAACTGGATAAGTTACAGAACTAAACCTGGAAGCCTAGTACTTTGCACCATAAACTGACTGTAAATAATGGAAAAATTAAGAAGCACATTGTGTCTATGTCCTCACTTGCCCCAACAATTACCTTATTTCCAAGGCTATGCACGGTGGGAGATTTTCGACCGAGTGTGTTACTCGGTAACAATTTCTGCCGAGCTAAATGTCCTCTGAAAGCTGCCTGAATCACAACAGCCGCCTAGCAGGGAGAGAGATAAATGGATGTTAACTCCCTTGAAAGATGGCAGCTACAAATTAAAGTTGAGTCCAGAGGGAAAAAGGCATTACAGGAGAGAGAACTATTTTCCCTGTGCAATGACAACTGTTTGATGTGCAGGCATTTCCCCTCTAATCAAGAGGCACCCTTAACCACTTCACATGCGCTAGTCTGCAATCCAAAAGGGTTCCAACCTATAAATGATAAAAGAACTGCACAGACATACAACTCCACAGTAAATTTAACCCGAGAATCTGCACATTATGGACCCTGTCAAATGCAATTAAATTCAAGCTACAAACATTAGCCCATATTTCATAGATACAGCAATGCAGTCATATTCCCATCTGTGGCAGGCTTTGTACCTTGTCGACCCCTTAAGTCAGGGGGCGGGAGGCAACCCCGCCTCTCTGTGCCTACATCCATTTTCTAAACGTCCCCTCCAGTAGTCAGCACAGTGTGGCCCAATGGCCAGGGTCCGTCTATTGCCTCTTCCCAAGTGGGGTAATGCGGCCTAGTGGCCAGAGTCCATTCAATGTGCCCCTAGGGCAGTGCGGCCTAATGGCCAAAGTCCACCTAATTCTCCTCCTCTAGTGGGATAGCGCAGCTTAGGAGCCAGAGTCAATACAGCCACCTTTGGAGGCAAAAGAGGGGGCCCCCAGTAGAGTGACCCGGCCCACCCAACTCCACTGGGCCCCAACCCAGGGCACTGACAGTGGTGGAGTGGTCTGCCATGGGGTCAACGGGGAATCCTTCCAAAACATGCTGATCTCATAAGGGTGGGAGGTACCACTCCCTGGTAGGTAAGAGCTGTAACGGCTTCTGGGCTGGAGCCCATGCCAAGTGCCCTTCCTCCTCGGCAGTCAGCTCTGACTGAGCAGCTCTGAAGGCTTTTATACCTGACTTTCAGGTGGAGCATGCCCAGCAGAGCCTCAGGGGTGGGGCTTCCTCTGCTACGAGGGAAGGATTAACCCCCTCTGTACTAGTGCGGGGCCAATCTGCCCCGTCACACCATCTTAGATCCCAGCTACTCAGCAGGCTTTGCTGCTTGATAACATCATCAGAAATCAAGTGGAGCCTGGCAAACATTCTGGTGATTATGTTAAACAAAACATTCTTCCTCTCTGCTAAAAGATTTTAATCTGAACTAGGTCCCCAAAGATCAGAAGATATCAAGGGTATAAAGTGACATTTTAAAATCACCATTCTGATAGATGTTATATACAGTTTCACACTGGAAGAGCGTGGAAAGAGCTTTGGCACTTGTCATCCTTCTCTTTACTAATCTACTCAAAGCAGATTTTATAAGGCTAAAGAAGAAAATGCATATATTATGTTGTGCTAGTTGAGAAATAATATACAATCATGCAATTAAGAACTCTATTACAATGAGGGCTGGTCATAAATTTTCTATCAACCCTGTCAAAACAGTTGAGTTTTCTACAAAAAATTTTTTGGGAGAAATGTCTGCTTTCTGTGGAAAATTGTTGATTGTTTTGTCAAAAATCTAAGCACCTGTTAAACAAACTACTTCAATTCAGCTATTCAGTTATGTTGCCTCATGGGAGCTTTATTTCAGTTTCCTCCAACGCCCAGTGTCCTTTATGAGCTGGGCTATCCAGCTGGACTACATCTCCCATGATGCACCCTACCCAGGGACTCGGGTGATACACTGCCCTTCCCTCACCATGAGGGGTGACTGTGAGTGCATCATCCAGACAACAGGAACTGGGTAGGAAGTAGCTCAGGGAGACTAGTTGTGGTATCAAATGGGGTCAGCGTGTTTTGGGCGGATTCCCCACTGACAGGCATACTTGCCACTCACAGGGGCCCTGAGCTGGGATCTGGTGGAGAAGGGAGGGCCCGGGTCCACCTACCCGGCTGCCACCCACCCTGGGGTGATGGCTCACTCCCCTGAGGCCATGCAGCCCCACAGAAAGGACAGTTATACTGACTCAGGCCACTAGGCCATACAGCCCTGAGAGAGGGTGACCTTACTGACTCTTGCTGCTAGGCCATACCACCTTGCTGAGCCAGGCAGCCACAGTGACTCTGAGCACTAGGTGATGTACCCCGGCTGAACCAGGGAGCCATATTGACACAGGCCATTAGGTCCCAGAGCTCTGTGGGAAGGGGTTGTCACCCTGACTCTGGCCATTGGGTCACACAACCTTGAGAGAGAGAGCGGCCACAATGATTTTTATTGCTAGGCCACACTGACGTTTCACTCCATATTCTTTATGAAAATATGCTTATGATATGAATAGGACATAACGTAGATGTACTTTATGCAAGATGGGTCTTGTAAGATATCATTGGAATGGTTATAATTTACTGAATGTGATTATCTAATTTGTATTCCTGTATCATTTCTGTATCTGAAGTTAGGAATATTGACTATGTATCTGTATTTCAACTATGCTACTTTGGGCGACGTCCACAGCTAACACTTCGGGTACAACTTCGGAAAAGCCAGACAGGGTGGATGGCCCATCAGTGAGGACAATGGACTGTGAAAAGGCTTGGCCTTCCTGCGGACTTACAATACTGCTACTGACTCATGGATGCTGTGATATTATAGAGTCAGGCGGTCTTGACACCTGATACTAAATATTACCTGGGACTTCTTGTAGCTTTCCACTGGAAAGGAAGTGCGGCAGGGTCAAGTTTTGGAAACAAAGATTCCCACCTTATGTAAATCCTATTTAAAGGTGGGGAGGAAGGCAAACGTGGCTCCTCCTCTCCATGGCCTGTCTGCCCAAGAAGAAAGACTGCTAAAGCCACCTGAAGGGAAGGCAGGGGGGAGTCCAGACTGAGACAGGGTCCAGTCTGAAAAGAAATATAACTGGAACTCTGAATCACAGAAACTTTGCAACCAGCCTAAAATAACATTTAGGGTAAGAAATTACATTTTGTAACCTGTTTCTTAAGTATATTGAGCTTAGCTTGCATACTTTGTTTTACTTGCTCAGTAATCTGCTTTGTTCTGTCTGTTATCTCTTATATTCACTTAAAATTCACCTTTTGTAGCTAATGAACTTATTGCTTGATTATAATATAACCCAGTTTATGTCATTTCTAAGTGGGGCGGGGGGGACAGGAACACAAGAAGTTGTGCGTATCTCCCTCCACACTGAGGGAGGAGGCGAATTTCATAAAACCTTTGGGTTTGTACCCCTTAAAGGGAGTGGGCACATGAGTGCTGGGGGAGCCCTCTCACACAGAGCTGACTTCAGTATGTATCTGCAGTGAGGTGTGGCCCTACCTGTGTGTGTGTGTGTGTGTTGCAAGAAGCTGGAGAGCCTAATCCAGCAAAGCAGTAAAAGGGGATGAATGCTAAGTTAAACCCCAGCACATCAGGTGATACCCCAAAGGGCCCAAACCTGTAACATAGGATGACCAGACAGCAAGTGTGAAAAATAGGGACAGGGGGTGGAGGGGTAATAGGAGCCTATATAAGAAAAAGCCCCAAATATTGGGACTGTCCCTATAAAATCAGGCCATCTGGTCACCCTACCGTCACGCACACTACCCCAAGACAAGGGGTGGTCGTAAGGATGCAACCACGGGGAAAGTAATTACCCCGCTCCACGAGGGGACGGGGCACACTTGCCTCGCGACAGGCACTTCTTAATGAGGGCAGTTTCCATGTCAAATGTCTACATCCAGCCTTTCTGAAGACAAAAAGGTTGCACGAATTATTTTATTATAATGGGAAAACTCTTCTCCATCCCACCTGCAGT
The DNA here is from genome assembly GCF_965140285.1 of Lepidochelys kempii. NCBI lineage: Eukaryota > Metazoa > Chordata > Testudines > Cheloniidae > Lepidochelys > Lepidochelys kempii. The sequence continues at coordinate 11,416,443 of NC_136389.1, read as the reverse complement.
TCCTTATACTCAAAAATTCCAGAACCATTTTTGCTCCCATTTTCCAAAAGGATGCATCTTTTGGCAGAGACCATGCACAGAAAATTTGAACTCAAAAGGAGAAAGTTTAGGTAAGTCATGAACAACTGAAAACAGGATGTCACAAGGTAAACTGGCACACAACCTGAACTATTAGTATAGCAATCACTAGTGCTCCTGCTGGAATATTGAATCTCATAATAAAATCGCTTTAAAAATTACTTAACTACTTGTTTATACTTTTTTATTACAAAGTGAACCTGAATTGCCATTTTATTGGTGCGACACACACTCACCTGATCCAGAGCAATTTCTTCTTTCTGAAATGGAGAAAACTTTTAAATTAATATCAGAAGGATTTATGGCTTTTATTTCATAAAGATTACTCCAAAAGGTCTCCTATTTTCTTACAGTTACTACAAAGGCATCCCAAAACAACTGAAAAGCCCAGTTTTTCTTCCCTGGGGAAGCTTTCTGGAATTGGATTTTTTGGGGGATTGTTTATTCTTTAGCTTGATAGTGGATTTTTTATGTTCCCCTATTTCTAACCCCTGAAATCATGGATATAGAGATGCATCATTTGCTTTGTTTGTTCATAAAACAAAATGTAATATAAGCTATTCTTTTAATTTGTCACCTTATCCTAGCTGGATGAAGCTCAGGCTAAGGAATTTCCAGGTTTGCAGTGATGGTTTAAGTGGCGCAGAATCATCCCTCTGAACCATACTGAGTTACAAAGACCACTCATTTTAGCTCCACATATACCGACAGTTTTATCCTACGTGATCCTGGACTGGCCTCACCATTTACTTCTGCAAATTACTGATCTCAGAAACGCTAAGCCATGGAATGGATTTCCCCAAAACTTTTTATATTATCTTTCAAAATAATTTAAAACCTCTTTATTTCATGCACCTTACTTTTTTATTTTTCATTGCATCATTTATTTTGCTTCTGTCTCACATATTCTAAAAGTCAGGTTCTCACATTTGGGCCCTGACTGGTTGTGCTATGGAAAGAATGTCTTAATTCCACTTCTTTCCCTGTCCTCAACATCTCAGCACTGGTTTCCAACTCTGGCACTTAAATACAAGTTCTGAAAAATCTGTAATGTCTTGCATTTCTGCTTTACCCCATTTATGGTACTCAGAGCTGGCTGGAAAATAGGTTTTCTTTCTGAGAAAAATTTTGATGAAAATTAAAAAAAAATTCCAAGTTATCCATTGAAAATTTGAAAGAAAAATCAAAATCTAATATTTAAATTCTGAAATGTCACCAGGGTGCCTGATGGGAGTTGTAGTTTGGGTTCCTCATGCTCCCTTTCTCCTCTATAGGCTGGGATCTCTGGTAAGACTACATCTCCCATGAGAAATCTCTTGGTGAGGGAGGCCATATACTGGGAGAATCACATGGCTGTGATGAGTCCTGGGAGAAGTCAAGCTGGAGAGCCCAGCCCAGAGGAGGATGGGAACATGAGGCAACTTAACTACAATTCCCAAGGAACAGTGCAGCAGCATTTTAGAATCAAAATAGTTCAGTTTTTAGCCAAAAATTTAAAAATATTCAGTTTCTGGTTGGTTTTTTTTGACAAAACTATCAAAATTTTTAACAGAAAACAGACACTTATCATGAAAAAAGTCATTTTAATCAAAAACCCAGTTTTCCGTTAAAGTACAGTTTCAGTGGAAATGTTTTGACCAGCTCTAGTACTCAGTACTCCTTTATCCTAGTCTTGGCTACTACAGACACCTTTCCCATTAATTCAGTAAGTCATGCCTGCTCATAGCAAAATTCACATTCGCTGTTAGAATGCCAGCAGAGCTTCCAGCAAACAGGATGACAGAAATTAAAAGAACTATCCTTAATCAATGGCCCTGAAGAAACGAGAAATATCCAGGGGAAGAAGGAAAGTCAGACATTTAGTTATGACTGCATCGGTGCTCTGATTCCTGATGCTCATCAGCAGACTACTCAATATCCTGAAATGAAGGTGAGGTAGCAGGATATTAAAAAAAACCAATCCTCTCTGTCCATTTATAAGAATTTCACCTTGTTTCTGTATGCCTTCCACTGGCTCTGGATGAGTTTGGCTGCTTGCTCCTTCCTGTTGTCTTCTTTGCCCTCTTGAAAGCAGGCAAATGAAGGCTGTGAAGGCAAAACACTTGAATGTAGTGTACATACTAAATGGGATTGCTGGTATGTGATTTTTTCTGGAGCTGTAAGACAGCAAGGACTGGAAAGAGAGAGGGAGATCAACAGGAGAAGAAATCATTTCCTCACAGGATATAGGGAAGTTGGAGAAGAAAATCTTATTTTAAAATATATCTGCATTTGTTACGTTCAGCTCATCATTTGGAAAATTCTTAATGCGAAATACATTCCTCACTTGCCTCAACTGTGAACTGGATGTGAAATTAGAGTTTTTTATTTAAATATCTAAAGGTGTACTACTGTATGTATTTCTTAGGTACCCATCCCAGAGTGGCAGTTACTCTCTTGTTGAAAAATGACTTAACTTGTAATACTGACAGCTTGAGAATCTATGCCGAAGGACCTGATTTTGCAGTCATTTCACAGGCAAAACTTGCACTAATTTTCACTGGAGTTTTGCAAGTGTAAGAACCGCACGATTGGTCCCATACTCATTTGATTCAACTTACTGATGGGATGGCCATCCTGAAACACCAACAAGGGGAGTCCAATGTAAATGAACACAATCCTGTTCCTCTTTATACTTTTAACAAATCAACAACTTGGAAAGCAAAGGAAAAGTAAGGATAAAAACAAAGAACTTCCTACTTCTCATAAAACTGACCCAGACAGAATGGCATCTTATGTCAAAAACATCATCCTCTTATGCAAGCAGGCACTCATTCATATTATGTTGTTGTCCATGTTGTGGTGTCTATTTTTCATTACACAGTGATCAAAACCACCTTCAGATCCCTTCATATACTATCTTGAACTGTAACCAAGGAAGGTTATTACTTACTTGAAACTCCCTATCACCACAGTCTTTTGCATACTGTGTATAACGATTCAGTTTGCTGAAGACAAATACTGCATAATTCATCACAGCACCCTGGAAGTAGGAACTAGTACCAAAAAGTCCATTTTTGGATTATAGACTAAAAAAAGCTAATCCTAATGGGAGAAGGTGCATACTTTTGGCAATATAGACAATAGACTAAAGAGATATGCGGTTCAAGGGGCTAAGTGGCCAGGTATTGAATCTGAGACCAATTCATGCAATGTCTACAAATTAATAAAAAGTCATAGCCTTTGGATCTCCGGGAAAATATATGCAATACCAAACAAAGAAAAAGCATCAATGTAATACACTAGCTTTATTTAGGAAATCTTCGCACAACTGTGCAAACTGCATGATGATAAAAATTAGTAGTCATATAGAAACAAAAGCTGTCAAAGCACAAGCCTTCTAACAGATACGAATATCAGTTTTGGTATCTTAGTAGTTTCTGTTCATGTACCCGAGGATTTTATTTTTAAATTTGTTGAGTATTATTAAAAATGCAGATGCATGGAAAAGAATCATGAGAAGGCTCTGCAATGTATTTCTCTTTGGTGGTGTGAAAAAACGTCCAATGCAAACTGAATGTACTACTCTATATTCTTAACCTAAAAGTATCTGCTTGAAGTGTTTTTAGCCCCACAGTTATTTTTTCTGTTTAAAAAATAATCTTTTCAACATGTGAGCTCTTGTAATACTGCACTGAGCAAGCAAGGACCAGCTTTACATTTAGGGTAGACAATCACCATGAAGCGTAGGGACAAATTTTTGGGTAATTAACCACTGGAACAATTTACCAATGTAGTGCATTATCCATCTTTAAATCAAGATTTGATATCTTTCTAAAAGATATGCCCAGAAATTATAGATTTGATGCAGAAACTACTGGGTGAAATTCTACAGCCTATGTTACGCAAGAGTTACAATCTATGAATCCATTAAATAAAGCCCACTCATCACACACCCAGAGGGCCAAAGTCTACAATCCTTACTCCAGCAGAACTCATAATGAATTCAATGGGAATTTTGCTTGTGTAAGAAGCTGGGACCAGACTGACAATGGTATTTAAGCATCTAAAAATGCAGATGGACACCTTAGGCACTTTTATATATGCATTAAGTGAGTTAGGTGCCTAACTCAAGAGCTTTTGTAAATCCCATGAGGTACCTATCCACATCTTTAGGTGCTTAAATACCTTTGTCAATCTGGTCCTCAGTGAAGACTGCAGGATTTGGCCCATAAAGTACAACTGTTTCTGAAAGGATTAGCGACAAAAGGGACTGCATGCTGACATTCTTCCCTTGAGGGCACATATGCAAATGAAAGGCACATCTAGGGAAATTATAATTTACAGATGAAATTGGTTTAAACAAGCAACAACCTTCCTCGGTTACAGTTTAAGTTAGAATATGAAGGGATCTGAAGAAATCACAGTTGCATCATGGACCTGACTATCTATCAACCAGAAAGACTTCAGCTGCCCAGTTTGTAAGGGTATAAATGGGATGCAAGAAAGAATGAGGTTATACCTTGTTTGGCGTTTCCATGGTATCATCTGCAGTTTGTCTCTTGTCTTCATGTAGTTCCACCTCCAGTTCTCTCACTTTCTGTGTAAGACTCTGGATTTCCTCCCTATAGTTAGGAGTGCGTAGTTATTTGTAGCCAGAACTTTTCTGCTGTACAGGAGCACACAATGCACGTCTCCACAGTGACAGATATGGAAATGAACTCACAAAGAGAGATGTCATAGTACTAAGTTCAAATGAACAGTGACCAAGGTCACAGTGATACTTTTGATGCTATTTTTTATGCCTCTGCACCTGACCCAATAATTCAGTGACTGGCAGATACAAGATTGTGGCAAAATTGTGTTTTTTACTTTGGCTTGATGTTAGTTTCTGATCAATGTAACAGGAACACATTTTTTGCCACGATTGTCTCTCTAATGATCACTGCTCAGTTCTAAATACTGTAACACCCCTAGTGGATGGGAAACCAAAGTTAGGAGTCAGGATGGAAGGGTACGGTAGAGGATCTACAGCTCTCTCCTCATAAGCAAAGAGAAGGACAAGAAAAGGTCATCCAGCCTCATGCACCAGCTTTTCATGGTTTACTTTAATCTAGGGCCGTCAATTAATTGCAGTTAACTCATGCGATTAACTAAAAAAAAAAAAAATAATTGTGATTAACCACACTGTTAAACAATAGAATACCAAATGAAATTTATTAAATATTTTTGAATGTTTTTCTACATTTTCAAATATATTGATTTCTATTATAGCACAGAATACAAAGTGTACAGTGCTCATTTTATATTATTATTTTTATTACAAATATTTGCACTGTAAAAATTATAAACAAAAGAAATAGTATTTTTCAATTCACCTCAATGTACTGTAGTGCAATCTCTTTATCATGAAAGTGTAACTTACAAATGTAGATTTTTTTTGCTACATAACAGCACTCAAAAACAAAACAATGTAAAACTTCAGAGCCTACAAGTCCACTCAGTCCTACTTCTTGTTCAGCCAATCACTGAGACAAACAAGTTTATTTATATTTATGGGAGATACTGCTGTCTGTTTCTTATTTACAATGTCACCTTAAAGTGAGATCAGGTGTTCGCATGGCACTTTTGTAGCCGGCGTTGCAAAGTATTTACGTGCCAGACATGCTAAACATTCGTATGCCCCTTCATGCTTCGGCCACCATTCTAGAGGACATGCTTCCATGCTGATGATGCTCATTAAAAAAATAATGCGTTAATTAAATTTGTGACTGAACTCCTTGGGGGAGAATTGTATGTCCCCTACTGTTTTACCCGCATTCGGCTATCTATTTCATGTTATAGCAGTCTCGGATGATGACCCAGCACATGTTTGTTTTAAGAACACTTTCACAGCAGATTTGACAAAACGCAAAGAAGGTACCAATGTGAGATTTCTAAAAATAGCTACAGCACTCGACCCAAGGTTTAAGCATCTGAAGTGCCATCCAAACTCTGAGAAGGATGAGGTGTGGAGTATGCTTTCCGAAATCTTAAAAGAGCAACATTCTGATGCAGAAATTACAGAACCTGAACCACCAAAAGAGAAAATCAACCTTCTGCTAGTGGCATCTGACTCAGATAATGAAAATGAACATGCGTCTGCTTTGGATCGGTATCAAGCAGAATCTGTCCTCTGGAATGGTGGTTGAAGCATGAAGAGACATATGACTCTTTAGAGCATCTGGCATGTATCTTGCGACACCGGCTACAACAGTGCCATGCAAATGCCTGTTCTCACTCTCAGGTGACACTGTGAAAAAGAAACGGGCAGCATTATCTCCTGCAAATTTTAACCAAACTTGTTTGTCTGAATGATTGGCTGAACAAGAAGTAGGATTGAGTGGACTTGTAGAATCTAAAGTTTTACATTGTTTTATTTTTGAATGCAGTTATTTGTTTGTACATAATTCTACATTTGTAAATTCAATGTTCATGATAAAGAGACTACACTACAGTACTTGTATGAAGTGAATTGAAAAATACTATTTCTTTTGTTTTTTACAGTGCAAATATTTTTAATCGAAAATATAAAGTGAGCACTGTACACTTCGTAATTGAAATCAATGTATTTGAAAATGTAGAAAACATCCAAAAATATTTAAATTGTTTTCTATTATTGTTTAACAACGCGATTAATAGCATGATTAATTTTTTTAATCGCTTGACAGCCCAACTTTAATCCTACATTTCAGCTCTTCCACCATACTCCTCAGTCCCCCATCCCTCCAGACACAGAGATGTCATTCATACTTCAAATCATCTTCCCCCAAAACTTATTCCAAGATTATCATCATTTAGCCCAAACAGTTCTGCCCAGATATCTCATTTACTCATCGTTCCCCACATTTCTTTTGACATTCTTCATATTTTGAACCACTTAGTATGAGAACTGTGTCATACTCAACTTTATCAGTTCTTTTCAAAATTGGAATATGCCTATCAAGGTACCTCAAAGTCTCCTCTTTTTCACTCTTTTCTTTCTCCATCTCCTGCAGCTTTTGCAGCTCCCTCTCCAATTCAGTCTTTGCTTGCTGTAATTGCTTCACCTCTGAACTGTATAAAAATAGGGAATTAAGCACTAAGACAATGTTCATATAATTTGCATTTCAGTGCATTAGAGGAATTATTTGCTGCTTACACTTCTAATGTTGAATAAAATCTGTTTGTTTAAATTGAACAGGAATTTTATATTTTAAATAAGTATATATTTGTCCTTATAACCATACACTATGATATACATGGTTTAGATGAAAAAGGACTTTTTGCATGCTTTTGATATTAGGTCTTTGTCCATGTGCATCTTTGCACTGAAAGATCATATTAAAATACAGGCTGCTCTGTGCACACATCTAAGCACCTGGTAAAGTTAAGCTGTCTCTCCATGCACTGAGAAACACAATTACTGTAAGCAATAGCAAAGGAATTCAGCTGCTCAGTTGGAGGGTGAATGCCATAGTATAGAAGAAAATGAGAGGTATATTCAGAGGAGAAAATAGTGGATTAGGTCAAAACTTCTGTTGCAAAATTCTCACAGCAAAACTGAAAAAGGTTCACAAAATGATTTAAAGAAGAAACTATGAAATTTTAGTGTTCTTCAAATGTTATCTTGCCAAAAATGTCATTAGCTTTTAAAATTCTTCCGTAACAAGCAGAAGTTTCCATTTTTGATGGTCAATCTTGCATTCATAGCAACTTTTTACAAAGCTGATTTGACAAAGAGTAGATTTTTAAACCTTTTTTGCAAATCCAGCCAAACCCCTCCCAAAACCTCAAATGTTTCAGATTTCTTTAAAATCTGAGAAACTTTTTACATAGCTCCTCTCATGATACAATATGAAACACTTCATACCTATGAAAAGACCGTCACAGAGGGCTTGTCTACACTTACCAGAGGATCAAAGATGCGGCGATAGATGCATCGGAGGTCAATTTACTGTGTCTAGTGAAACCCACTAAATAGACCACCAATCGCTCTCCCGTCGACGTCGCGTAGTGTGGACCCCGCGGTAAAGTAGATCTAAGCTACGTCGATTTGAGGTTCACTATTCACGTAACTCAAATTGCGTAGCTTAGATTGACTTTTCCCTTTAGTGTAGACAAGGCCAGAGACTGTAACATCCCAGACAATAGTCAGACTTACTATTTACTGGCCAGTTGATTTTGAAGTGCACTCCTATCACCTTTCAGTTTCTTCACCAACCCTCGGAGACGCTCACATTCTTCAAGGGGATCAGGTTCTTGAGTGGCTGGCTGATCCAGCTGTACAGAAGCTGAAGGTGGCAGAGCAAGCAGTGGTGATGTACCATTAGCTGATGACTGCAATCTGTTGTTCTCCATCTCATGTACTTCCTAGAGGTTCGGGGGGGAGGGAAATTGAAAATTTTCTCTTTCTGCTTCTATAAGATATGGGGAGGAGGGGGACAGAGGGAGGAAGATACTCATCTGGTATAAACTGACTTCAATGGAGCCATACTGATTTACACCAGATGAGGATCTGGCCCAGGCTAGGAAAGCGGAAAGGAAAGCAGGATCAAAGGGAGATTAATCTTAAAGCCGCAGCTATACAAGATGAGTATGACACAGCAGAAAAGGGAACAGTACAGATAGCTGTTCAGATGTATAAGAGCTGATACTTGGAAGGATAAGGCATCATGAACACAGATCAGTGACTTTATGTTTTCTGCTGTACCATTGATAAGGCAGGCTGTATTATTTCTGTCACTCACTTTTTCCAGTTCTGAAATCCGTCTCACCAGCCTCTGTCTGCTCCACTCATTGTAATCTAAAGAAGGTAACAAGGTTTTAAACAAGAAGCTGGATTGGTGAGACACAAATCCCTAGAAAAAGGAAGCTTGTGTCCATTCAAGAAGGTCCACCTCATTGTAGGAGACTGAAAACCAGCTTTAGAGAGGATGACTTTGAAAGACAGAATGGTCTAGAAATGTTTGACATCCTACTCAGACCATTTCAGGTTTCAAATTAGACCATTTAAACCAGTACAGTACATTTTTGGATGATGGAAAACAGGGCTTTATGGAGAATGTCTTGTTCCTCCAGGCTCTCTGAATGGATAAAAGCATGGGTGTCAAACACATGGCCCCAGGACACTTTCCTCCAGTCTGTAATTCCCTCTGATTTAACAAAGGGGTCTGACCTACCGGTGCGTGCTGTAGCTCAAAGAGACTGGGGAGCTGGAGTAACTGGAATTGAGGAGGGAACTCATGCCTGATTGAGTACCCCACACCAGAGCTCTGGGTCACCCTCTTCCCTGATTCCTGCTGCCACATAGCCCACAATGCTCCTCACTCCCCCTTCAGAGAACAGCACCCAGAGGGGAAATGCCACAAGGGTGGGGGAGGGAAAAAGAGAATGAGGAAGACTCCCCAAAGGCAGTGGGGGATTGGGTTGTGGGTAAACAAAAGAGAGAAAACTGACAAATGGGGATGGGGTGTGTGTGTGAACTGACTGTGATGGGAATGCATAAAAGGGTAAATTAGGGTTTGTCTACACATACAGAGGTGCAGCTGTACCGCTGTAGCACTTAGTGAATATGCTACCTATGCCAACAGGAGAGCTTCTCCCATTGGTGTAGGTACTCCACCTCCCAAGAGGTGGTAGCTATGTCAACAGAAGAAGCCCTCACATCAAATAGCGCTGTCTACACCGGGGTTAGGTTGGTATAACTGTCACTCAGGGCTATGAATTTTCCACACCCCTGAGCAACGTAGTTAAATCAACATAAGTCTGTAGTGTAGACCAACCTTAGTGACCAGTAGAAGGACGGTTTCACAAAGGCATTTACTTTTTCAAAACAGAATGTAATTGTCTTCCAGTACGATCTGTAACTTTGCCAGCTACAGAGACACATTCTTCAGTCAGATGAGACAGCAAAATGTGCCCCTTGCTAGTGACTCCTGGCCCACAGACCCTAACTGAAAAGGTAGTTCAGTCCACTCAAGGAGCTCCTGGAATAATGGTTACAGACTGATTGCTGCCCATTTTCAGGTAACACATTTGCAACGCCTCTAGGAGGTGTATCCATACTGCCATGTAGTCTATGAACTGTGCCTCTCTCCTCCTTTCTGTGTACTGTGAAGCCTAGTTCCCTACCTTAACTTTTCAACACATACTTTTTGTTTTGCTGGAAGCAGGGGAACTGCTCAGCATTTGGTCTAGATCTGCTTTCAGGCTCTTATTTTCATCCTGTAGCTCCTTGATGTTCTTGGATAATCGCAGAACAGCAGCATTCAGCACCTTCAGCTGTTTCTGGGATTCTCTGTTCTCTGGAACGGATCTGTGCTTGGAAAAGGGGACAAGAGCAGGGGTTTAGGCTCAGACACAGCACACAGAGGCAATAACTACAAATGAGAAACCCCCGCACACTCAATAAACAAGCAGATTGGGATTAGGAGAGGGAAGGGTGAATTTGGGAAGGAGAAGCAATGCATTACAAGTAATTTCTAAGTAAGAAGCTATATTTTCAGATATGTTAGTACCACATTCAGTTATCAGATGCTCTTTCCCTTTGAAGGAAGTCCCCTACCAAGCTTATCTCTCCACTTATAAAGATACACTGGAATCAACACTACATAAGAAACAGACTTGGAGAATGCAGGTAACAGAGTGTGGTGGCAACACCAGGAAACAGACAAGTCAAAGACTACAATGTGTTCAAAGCCTCCAGAACTAGATGATGTTGCTTCAGTTTTTCTTTTTAATTATTCTACTGGAAGTACTGAAGGTAACTCAACTTCCATTAGAAGTGGTTGTAAAGATTGTTCCTACTACAGGATTCCTGATGACCTGGAACAAACTACTCTGTACTGCTATGGGAGAGACCCAGGTTATAGAGCAACCTTGCCCAGCAAACAATGCTGAGAGGCTTTACGAATTGACCAAGCCCTGCCATGGCCAAATGACAGTCACAATGGCCAATAGATAAAACAGTCTGTGAAGAAGCCACACATCTCTGCGCTCTGGAACACAGTCACAATGACAGCCTACTGGAGAAGGGGAAGACAGTCATGGATATGGCATAACCAGTATGAAAAACTGGGCCCAAGTCACTCTTAAAAGGTCTACGAAGAGAAACAAAGTGAAAACAAACAACCAAACAAGGAAGGGCTTGTTTTTTTATAGGACTGCCCCAGAGAGAAAAATGGGGAGATGACAGAAATGGTACCTGCATCACTCAATGCCCATTATTTCAGGCAGCTGTCAAGATAAAATAAACAATCACAGAGTGGCAGATTGCGTGGAATGGACCATACTGAGGAGCTGAAGGTTTTTTAACTTTGGCAGCAAAGGGACATCACACCCTCTGATGCCAGAGGAATTTAGTTATTGTTGGAGAAATTAAAGGATAATTGCCTAGTTCTTTTTTTGCACCCTGCTCAACAAAGTCAACATGTACTTTAAAGGTTTATTTTGAATACACATAGTTCTAAAAGGCAAGGGTATTAAGATTCAGGAAAGGAGAGACTAGACACACTATAACTTGAGTCTGGAACCATCCAGGCAGGCACCATAGTTCTGACCTTCAGCATCATTTGCTATTCCAGTCCTTGGCCTTGTGAGTAAAGACTGCCAGTCATGCAATTGGCAGAGACTGTCCTCACCATTATTTTTTTTTTTTGAGTTATATACAAATGAGGACGAGAAGGAGAACTGATGACTCATTTTCACCTGTAACTTAAACTGAATTTGATAGCCTTTAGCACTGAAAGACTACTTCATTAACTGATTGCACGCCTGAGCCAAAAGAAATGAAATATTTTTAATAGTAACAAACTAAATTCCAGTTTTTAATCCACCACAAATGACAGAACAGGGGAACAGAAGGAATATACAGTATTACCCATCCACAGTTCTGGTGGAATCGCATTGATTTTAAGCAGTTATGCCAAGGATTAAAATGGCCCATTGTGTTTCAGACAGGGAAGCACAAGCACACTCTGAAGTACTGAGATATTATCTTCCATGCTCAGCAGATCATCATCCGTCCTGTCTAACCAGTACTCTGCCTTCATCTTTCAGGTGGCTGGACTAACACTGCTTTGCACATCTACACTTACTTTGCTCTCTGAATGTAATTTTCCTCTCATATTACTCATATTCATGATACAGATTAAATTAAAATCATATTACACTAGATACTTTGAAAGCAACCTTGAGCATTGCCATATTGCTAACTTCATCCTACTGCACAGACCTTTCTCTATCGTCTTCATGATAGCTTCCATCACTGCTCCAGAATCTTTATTTTCATGTCTATAATCTCCATGGATATCATCTGGATAATTTTTAATTTAGAATTTAAAACTATTTTAGGAATACAAATTCCTCCAAAATATCTCCTTCATCCCTCCCCGAATATTCCTCTCCAATATGCCCATTTTGGAGAAACACTCCTGCAGAGAAGGAGTGGACATCACTTTGTGTAGGGGCCAGAAGGGTATTAGGTGCTCACATCCCCCACTCACAAGCTAATTTGTTGTCTTGATTTTTCCTTTTAATTTTTAATAAAGAGACTAACAGCACTATCTATATTTAGGTAAAATGGAAGCAGTCATTGTGCAAGCTTCCTCAACACCATTTAGCAATTAGCCTCAAGCATGACCTACAACCCCCCACTATTCTTAATCCTATTCTAACCCTGCTATTATAATCCTGATGATTATATGATTATAATCCAGTTCTGCTGATTCTTAGTTTAGAGGGCAGGTATATCATACTGGTACTTTTATATATTGTAATTAGAGATGTGCCTGAGCTGCAAAGTTGGGATTTGGATCTGAATTTTCCCCAAATGCCTGGCCCAGAACTTTGGTTCAGATCAATCGCTAATTTTAATACTGTAATATTCCTAATTAATCATTCTCCAACTCCCTATGTGCCTTTGGTTAGGCAGGTGACACACTGTAACGTTATTAACGTTTTATATTTTGCCTTTGTGTTTTGTTTTTAGACTCACTGCAGTATGTTTTGCTCAGCATGCATCTCCTCTTGATCCCTGGTCCATCAGGGACAAACATTAGTAAACTGGCCTAAGGGCATGTCTACACTTCAATCAGGAGGTGTGACCGTAGATCATGTAAGCATATCTGAGCTACCTTTCATCTATGGGCCTGTCCTAGATCAAAGCTCAAGTGACAATAGCAGCGTATCTGCAGCAGCACTGGCAGCGGCACAGACTAGCTTCCTGACCCTGGGTACAGACTTGAGTGGCTAGCCCGTGTTCATGCCCACGCTAGCTTGTGCTCATGCTGCCGCGGCTTCACAGCTATTGTTACTCAAGTTAGCTTTGACCTGGCTAAAGCAAAGCTAGCTTGGGTATGCCTACATGAGCAGCAATCACACAACCAGACACGTCTGCAGAGACACTGCTCGATGTCTCACTCCCACGACATCCTAACACCTCCAAACCGCTACCATTGTTCAGTCTCAGTCATACAGCGGACCAATGCCTCTGCACTATTGGATTATTTTCACTTTCTTTATTTGCAGGACACATTCTAGAGCAGTCTACAGAAGTAACTTAAATGTGCATAAATCAAATATCCAACAATCTCTATACATGTAGTGTTGCCAGGAGAAGCAGTTCAATTTTCGGGGTAAGAAAAGGGATTTCCTTTTATGGGGAATAAATGCTAGAAATTCTTTTTTGAGCTGTCAGTTGCTCTGCTTTAAATGTTTTGCTTTGTTTTCAAACAGCGTTAATATTTGGTTTCCCTGTAAATTAAAATATATTTCTTTGTTCTGTTTGACAATGAGTGTGTTCTTTTGATTTAGTGTCTCTTCAGGGGGATCCTGTTTTGGTGATACAGGATGGGAATTTAAAACTCTAATTTAGGTAGATGCCTTATGTTTTCCTCATTAAAAGCCCATCAATTCAGAGTGACAGATCTACTATGGAAGCAACATGGGTGTGACATGCGCACTGTGAAGTCAACAGAGGTAGTGTGGAAAAGCAAATCCACCAGTATCTGAATTATGAGACAAACAACAATTTACATACAATTATTTTCCATCACTTAGTATAGTATACAAAGTATATATCAAAAACATATACATGCACATGTCCCAAAAGAAACGAACGTACTTTTTCCCCACATCCTCAGATTTTGCCAACAGAGTTTGGAGACGACGAATCTGAAGTACAAAAGATAGATTGCCTTTACGGACATACATAGCTGGCACAGAAAAGACTTAGCTGTTGGAAAGCTCAGAATTCTAACCTATTAAGCAGTGTCTGGTAAGTGAAAATAAAAGTAAGATCCTTGTGGCATTAGCACAGTTAACAATGCCATAGCCAAAAATGAGAATATGGTCCTACTGGCACTAATATGGATGCTGTGCTCAGAGCTGTACACTATATTAGTTTCATTACTTGCCTCGTTTAATTAAAAATAGGTTTTCTACTTTACACCAAGACTTTTTACAAGTACACATAGTTGGTGCTTATATATATATATACACACACACACACATACACACAAAACACACACACATCTACTTGACTTTCACACACAGGCAGGTGCAGCTGGGCTCTAAGAAACAAGTGTAAAACTGTTCAAGGTTTCTACCTAGATTCTATAATTGAACCTCTCCTCCCTGTTTACATGGGCAGGGGCCTCACCAGATGTACCTCCTCATAGTAGGTCTCCATAGCAATCCTCATCTCTTCCAAATTAGTGGTCTTCACTTGTGTCTGGAATTTGCTGAAAATGGAAGAATACAACAGTAACATCAGGAGACCTGATAACGAAGGAATGACCATTAATGGTTTAAAATATCTGGGAAGGGTATGGCGAGAGTCACATGTGGTTATGACCTAATTCATCTTTCCCAAGGAATCAGAGAATCTAACTCCGTAAGAAAATGGATGTCCAATTCCCTTATCCAATACATTTCCTTGCCCCAAAAGAGCCATACTTGATAGTGTTGTCTTTCTCTTTGCATTGCTGTTCCAGCTTGAGAATCTTCTGCTTCAGTCCATTGATTACCTACCGAAAGGAAAGAACACAGCTCATCAGTTCTAGAGAAATCTCATAATCTCCAGTCAGCATTCCTGTGTCCCAGGAATCCCACTTCATCTTTCTAAATCCATCTAATCAGAAATATTTAGCCATATATATAACAGGACAAAACAAACTGTAAGCATTACTGCTATCCTTAGAGGGAGAGAGTTAAACCAGATGCCTAACAAACAGCTAGGTTAAATATAACCACATTAAGAGCTGAGTGCAAAAACTACTAAAACATAAGTATACAGTCATAGAAATGTAAAGTTGGAAAGGACCTGAAGAGGTCATCTAGTCCATCTCCCTGTGCTGAGGCAGGACCAAATATAACTAGACCACCCTGATAGGTGTTTGTCTTACCCGTTCTTAAAAACCTCCAATGATGGGGATTCCACAACCTCCCTTAGTAACCTATTCTAGTGCTTAACTATCCTTATAGTTAGGAAGTTTTTCTTAATATCTAACCTAAATCTCCCTTGCTGCAGATTAAGCCCTCTACTTCTTGTCCTACCTTCAGTGGACATGAAGAATAATTAATCACCATCCTCTTTCTAACAGCCCATATTTGAAGACTGTTATCAGGTCACCTCTCAGTTTTCTTTTCTCAAGACTAAACATGTCCAATTTTTTTTAATCTTTCCTCAAAGGTCAAGTTGTCTAAACCTTTTATTATTTTTGTTGCTCTCCTCTAGACTGTCTCCAGTTTGTCCACATCCTTCTTAATGTGTGGCACCTAAAACGGGATCCAATACTCCAGCTGAGGTCCACCAATGCTGAATAGAGTAGAACAATTACCATCCATGTCTTACACACAACTCTCCAGTTTATACACCCCAGAATGATCTTCGCCTTTTTGGCCACTGCATCACATTGTTGGCTCATCTTCAATTTGTGATCCCCTATAACCACCAGGTTTTTTTTGCAGAACTGCCGCTTGGCCAGTTATGTTCCATTTGGAAGTTGTGCATTTGAATTTTCCTTCCTAAACGTAGCACTGTGCACTTGTCTTTACTGAATTTCATGTAGCATGTAGTCACTAAATAAAAACATAAACTTTGATAATTGTATCCATTCGCTATTAAGGGGTGTGGGAAAAGAGGTGGAGAGTGCAAATATACATCTACTCTCCTAAATTCAGGGCTATGAATAAGCTGATGTACTGATGCAAACACATTTATCCTGAGGATGAGAAAAGGCGCTTTGAATTGCTGTTATTTCTAGACCTTTGTTACAGGTCTTCTATCTGGCAATAATGAAGACATCACTAATATGATTGCCTAATTAAACTGTATTGTCTCCTCCTGTATCTTGGATATTTTTCTATCAGTAAGGGTTCAGCTGGAAAGTAGAAAAATCATAGATGAAGGTGCAGGTGAAGATACAATTACCCATTTAGTATTGTTCTTCTCCGCCAAAGTCTGGGCAAAATCAGAGCCCTGTAACAGAAGACAACAAAATCAACTTAGTTGTGTTAAATTCTTCTTCAGCTTCCTCCCTGCAGATTTTCCTCCTAGCCTCCAGCCCAGGAACATGTTCTTACACTTATCTAAGGATTTTCTGTGCCATCAATCACAATAGTGACTAAGTGTTTCTCTTCTAGGCTCACTGGTCTTACAATAGGGTTTTCCTTCTGCTCTACGGGTGAGGAGTCAGGACCATACCTGCCATTCACTGTGCACAGGGCTTGGCTCCCCACCATCAGATAAATAACTCAGTAAGTGGGCTTAAATTTGCCATTAGAAATGACAATTATCTTCTCCTAAATAAACTCATCTATAAAATATGACATATAAGTTGTCCTTGAATTGAACTTCGTGCTTCCAGTTAATGGATAGGTTGGAATGGCAAACTTGGATACACAGAACAGAAATCATCTGGTATGGGCTGTATCTCTGTCTTAGGTAAGCTCCCCATTACTACAATTGAGATATTCAGAATAGAGAAATGATGGGCACAGGGGCAGGCCTGATTTAGTATTACCTCCTGTGCTCCCCTACCACACTTACCTTGAAAGTTCTTAGAAACCATATTCAAGTTGGAGTCATCATGTTACAGACTTTTCATGTCTGAGACATGAGTTTCCCTTACTGACTGTGAACAGGCTGACCTTTCAGTTTGACACTAAAAATTCAAAAACACCATTTTCACTATCTTGCACCAATATGGTAAACTAACATCCTGCTATCAGCTATGCTAGGGAAAGGTTACAAGACTCACCCTGGAAGGATCCAACAGCTGCTCAATTTGTCGATCCTTCCTGTTATTCTCCTCCTCCAGTCGTCGGATCTTTGTTTTCATCCTATCCCCCTCGCTTTTCTGAGCCTGTATTGTCTAAAATGGAACAAAAAAATCACAGGTTCATCTAGAAATTCTGCCTAAGTTCTCCAGGCAGAAGAAAGTCAGAGGCACATTGTAAGCTTTTACAATTAACTCACTCTTGGACACCAAAAGCAACCCAATTAAAATAGCCAGCACTAATGATGAAGGAAAAGCAAGAAGAGGACTATCACATTGGATTAGGACTGATTAAGAGGGAAAGTTGCAGGGTACGGAGAGGAGGGGAAAAAAAGAGACTTCAATGGCAGGGCAACTTTACTGGAGCCACTGGAACAGCCAAGATGATTGTCTGCCGGTACTTCCATCTCAGCTCCTCCCTCTAACCAAGAGCCTGGCTCAGCTTTGCCCAAGAGTCAAGTCCAACACCCATCTTGATGTACACATAGACCCAACTGGCTGACTTTTAATCATTAAAAGAATAATCAGGGGATGTTATGGAAATTCAAGTGGCAAAGGAACCAATCCCAATCAACTTTTTCAAAGTCCAGGTAGGGATTTGTTCAGTGTTTTGGGTATACTTCATGGCTTCCCACTTGCAGAAGAACTGACTGCCACACCATCAGGAAAATGAAATCTCTTTAAACAGGCATGGTTTCAGTACAGTCCTTACACCACTGAAGTGAAGAAGCTCGGTGGCTCTTCCAGGTATAGGCACCAGACCCTGCTGATCTGGTCAGGGCTGGGTACCCACAGACGGATGAGACAGATAGGACTTTTCTATTCAAGCAGCAAAGCAAGTGTACCTTCTTCAGTTCAATAATCTCATCATACATATCTTCCTTTTCTTTGTAGTCAGGTGTTCCAGGGATGTAGCCTGCAGAAAGAAAGACACAAAATAAGGAAAACTCTTCACAAAAGGAAATCTGAAACAGGCATTTATTTTTCTGAATGACAATCTCATAGATAATAAATAATGCTTCAAGAGCATGAATTTGAAATTAGTCAATTAAAAAAATATATTGAAAACAGAGTGTTTCAGCTGCTGCAGCTGCACCTGAAACCACTGCCAGATTTGGGGGGGCAATTTTTTCTTTAAAAAATAAAACATATAACCCCAAACCTCTCTCCCCCCAATTGCTGTATGAAAGAGTCATACAAAAACAAGACAAACTAATGGACCATATAATGGAAAATACTGAAACCAACAACTTGCAAAGCTCTCTCAAAAGCCACACACTACTTTGGAAAAAAATAGAAAAATGTGTACTTCTCTAGCCTCATAAGTTATAGGAATCTTAGGAGTTACTTTTAACAAAATTTTCAGACAGAAGTGTGATTTTTAAATGTATAATTTATGGTTAAAGGGAGAAAAAGCAATATTCAAGTGTGTGTGTTCCTTTTGATTTTCTCATACAATCGAACTGATTTTTACATAGTAACATAATGTATCACAAACACTTTATAGAGAGAAGTAACAAAGAGAGTCAATACTTTACACAGAATTCCAGGTAGTCGGATGTCTTATGTACTTAAGTAGCTAGAAATAAGGAGAGCCAGCACCATGTGACCAGCCAGCTCACAGAGACCACATTTTGAGAGTTTGTTCTACGGGTTAGAATTAGAGGAGCGGTTGCCTTACCAAAGCAAGGACCTTAAACAAAACAATATTGCCATAGTTTCTGAACTCACCATTGCTAGAAGAACGAGCATGCTTTGGCTTTTTCATGCCTAGAGCTTCCTTTAGATATTCTGGAGTGCTGCTGGAAAGGTTAGTCCGTGCCTGCGTCACATCAAAGTCTGATTTCAGGGGCTGGCTCATACCAGCTAGTAATGAGAAAAAAACCCAGATAACTATACATTCAATTCACCCTGAGTGAATGCAACAGCAAAGCCCAGAACAGCTCTGGCTGCCTCTACAAACCCCCACTAGAAACAAGTACATCCAAAAACTGTCAAGAATTATGTAAGTCAAATTCATTCCTAACAAACGAACCAGATACCAACAAAGTAAATTTCAGCTAGGCATCTAATCAAGGACAAATTTCTGTTTGGAGGCATCCCAGAGCCTACAGGTACTCAACACTGAAGAGAAAGTTATGCAAATATTGATTAACCAACAAAAATGGTCTTAAGCAAACTTTTAAATGTAAAATGTAAACATTTTAAATGTGGACCAAATGCAACCCTGGAGTAAACAAAATTAATTTATACTGGACTGAATGGAAGCTGCACCCACTTAAATCAGGACTGCATTATAAACCCCTATGAAATTTCACTTGCAGATGTGGATGGAATTTCTACAGTGATACCTTGCTTCAGAGATCCTAGCCACATCTGCCTTGGTGTTTTAACCATTGGGTTCTCCTTCAAGGACCTCCCTGTTCCCTTCAAGGACCTCCAAACTGCAGCCTTTTTAGGATACAGGTATGTGCTGGAGATATATGGAGATTCTAAGGCAAGAGAAAATATTTCAGTGATGCAAAATACCCACCATAGCATTATTACAGTTGCTGTCACAAAACAATTTTCTCCTTCTTGAACATAATCCCTGATACAGTCTTCCGAATTATCAAAATACATTCTATAACACCTTAAGTGCTTAGCTCCTAAAAATAACAACAAAAGGCAAGTGGAACACAGCCACATCAAAATAAGAAAAAAGTCCACCTTCCAGAAATAGCTGTTACAAAGATGAGTAAGTTTAGAAAGAGAGGAATAGTCACACGACTTAATATATACAGATATATTTGTGTGTACACTTTAAACACATCTATGCACCCATAAGAAATATACACACACCACCTAAATTAATACATTGAAATGATCTATTAAAAATCGAGTATACATATATGCACTACCTACACAAAAGATATTGTATGGCTCAACAGAAGAGAGCACTTTTATGTGTGCCAGTTTGCCACAGCCTTTATGACATCAATAAAAG
Source organism: Lepidochelys kempii (assembly GCF_965140285.1). Taxonomy (NCBI): domain Eukaryota; kingdom Metazoa; phylum Chordata; order Testudines; family Cheloniidae; genus Lepidochelys; species Lepidochelys kempii. Next base: position 11,396,100 of record NC_136389.1, on the reverse strand, counting down.
CATAGTCAAAAGTGATGTCACAAAGGTCATGACAGAAATAAAAGTGCTATTTTTAAGACAAATTGACCATATAATCATAGGTAGTTCAGAAAGAGGAGGGTGTTTGTAGGTACAAAGAAAGGAAAGCACCTAATCAAAACCTAGCAAGTTAGAAAAAGTCCACTGTTTAGAAATATTATATACTAATTATAAAACACATAAATATCAGGTATGAAATACAGATTCCAGGAAGATAAATTGAATATTGGACAGTTTACTGTGAATGGACTTAAAAAATAAATAAAAGGTTTTATCTGCAGTTTACAGACATTAAGGATTCTATGACAACAGGGGGCAATTTCCTTAACCATGGAATTATAGTGCTAAATGAAAAATGGAATGGCTTAAACCCTTCTGCAGCCTCCATGACTCACATAATCTGCAACCCACTAGGTCCACTGGATGTTAGGATGCACTGCTTCAGTACTTCTAGACCCCAAAACTTTGGATTTCTTTCTGCCCAGGAACAGCAAAGGACACAGCATTTCTCCAAGGAAATAAAAGGCACTCTGTGATTTTATCTGCAAACTGCTTGCCACCACAAGGGAAAAGTGCATTACTACTCAGTTAGTACCCAGGACAAGAACGCCCGGAAAACTGTAAACTCCAATCCAACTCCTAGAAAAGTCAAATGTCTCTTGTTATAGGATATAACACTCAGATGAGAAGGCTCCACATTCAATAGAGAATCACAGATGTTCTTATTTTGCGCATCTCTTCAAGGTGTTGTGTCCCATGGAGATAATCTCATTCAGGACAAAGAAGACAGAAGAAAAAATTTGGTAACACTTACTTGGTGACTTTGGGGGTTTATGAGACGTTTTCTTCTTCTGTTTCTGGAAGAAAAATAAAAATAGGCTTTCTGTATTCAAACTCTCCTATTCCTAAAACACCTCGGCAAGTAATCTGAAAAACAGAAACTACAGCTACTTCTAATGGGGAATCAGCAGAGATCTAATAAAACAATATTAACTCTTCTAAGAAACAAGACCGTAGTGCATGACTACATGTAGAACAAAAGGGATTCAGCATAGCTATCCCAATTGGTCTAGTTTTACCAAGTCCAAATGCTACTGCAGCACGCTGAAAATACGGTAAGTGCGCGCCGAAACAAAACAACACACCACAATTAAAGTGCTGCCCCACAATAGTGCATGCTACAAAGCCAAAGCTACCTATTTTTCCTCATTTATTGAACAACTCTGTGAGGTTTACCTGTCCTCTTAAATATGGGAATCAGCAAGTCCTTAGAGGTGCAGGACTATTACAGGGCAGAGAATGGGGCTTACAATTCCCTAAAAGATGGAAGAACCATTACTTGTTCAATTCAACTAGAGCATACTAGACATGGTATTGAGAAATTCACTGAATGTCATTTGCAAAGTGTCTCAGACCAAGCATGAGAATTTTGAAAGCCCAGCAATGTTTGGAATTACTGGAGCCCCCATATGTCAAATTCTTTGTTAGAACAATATAGTTAGCTCTACTTTCTAAAGTATCTACCAATAATCAGTAGACATAACCAGGATATGCTGTGTGGGATGCACGCAGATTCTAAGAAGTTTTTTAAGTGTTTACTAAAAGCACATTGATGACAAAACTCACCATCTCTATGTCAGATTCGTAGGTTACAGCAGACAGACTGTCATCTCCCTGGGGAGTAGATATGTACAGTATAACTTTTTCTGCACTCTAGATGGTTGGTTAATATATAGATCACCAGAACTTAAATAATACACCACAAAGCTTTTTTATAACAATCACTGCAGTAAATTCAACTGTGTACTCTTTCACTGCATTACAAAGAGATAATGTAGTTGGGAAAAATTTCTGCAAGATCTGACCCTAAAATGTTGAAAATCTGGGCTACAGCAACCTGGACTGCTTATTCACAATATCAGACAGTATCAGTAGGTGTAGAATGAAAAATCACTGCAGAGTGCTAGATCAATTTCAGAAAAGGTAGTAACGTAAGAATTACATATAAAGCAAATGAAAAATGTCCATGGAAACCCTAACATTTTCCTAAACTTGTAATAAAAAATCTCACTTCTCATTAAACAACATTTCTATTATTATTTTTAAATCATCACTATCTTTTCTCTGACAGCTTATGACAATGCTGGGTGAGATGGCCAGAGCAGTTGGCAGGAAGGCCAACTTCATATCTGCATGCCCCCTTTTCAGTGCCTTTAGTCTAATAAAAGAGTATGATGTACCTGTAAGCATCCCTCTCTCAAGTAACTCTGCATTTAATAAGTAGTAACTATTTTTCAGTGTTTGTTAATATTCTAGAGACAATATGACCAGAGATGCTTATATGAACCTTAACATTCTCCCATTTACAGGCTCTCCAAAGAGTACTGGGTGGCTAATTACTCCAGTATTAATACCTTAGCACATATACGCTGCTTCATATTTTCAATTGCAACATTAAGCAACCCTCACAACAACCCTGAGGCAAGTATCGCCACCCTCATTTTAAAGACAAGGAACCAGAAGCATAGAAAGGTTCAGTGATTTGACCAGGGTTAGACAGTGGGTTAGTGAAAGACTCAGCATTGGAATTCAGAGAGGAAGGACTGTCCAGTGGTTAAGGCACTTATGAGACCCTTGTTCAATTCCCTACTTTGCCACAGATTTCCCGTGTGATCTTAGGCAAGTCACTTAGCCCCCATGCCTCAGTTTCCCTTCTGTAAAATGAGGATAACAGCACTTCCCTACCTCGCTGGTGTTGTGAGGATAAACACATGAGACACGAAGGTAATGGGGGCCATAAAAGTATCTAAAATGGGTAGATGGATAGGTTTCCCATGTTTATCCCGTCAGATCACAGTACCTGAAAATAGCTAATGGTTTAACATGGCACCAATACAGAAAAGTACTCTCTCTTCATACTGAGCCAATGGATGATCTTTGCCTACTTGTCATACATGAGAATATCCAGGACAGAACGGAAGTTTGGAAAATTTCAATTTCATGAGATTTTCATGTTATGTCGCCCTTGCTGTAAGGACCATGCAATTAATTTCCACTTGCTGCTGGCTTCACTGGCACTTACAGACACAGCTCTACAGATCTAGCTCATTGTGAGAAGCAGCAGAAGAGATAAAGCAGATTTTAAAGCATTGGCTGACAGGAAAGAAGGCAGCATAGAAAATATTAAGAACAGATAAAGCAGCTTTTCAGCCTGGCTGAGTGCAGGTAGGCACACATTTCATACACTATGCCATACAGTTTTTAATTTCCTGGCTCAGTGTTCCTAGCAGCATACTGACAGGTTATTTTTGTTATTCTTGGAGCATTTTATCACTTTGCTGGATATCACTGTGCAACTCCATCAGCTATGTTAAAAATTAGACAGGGAACAGCAGCAATGGGGACGGATAAACAAGAGAGGGGGAGAAGCAAAACTAACTAATGTGCATATAAATCTTCAACAAATAGAATCTTCCATTCCTGAATACCTGCATCTCCTTCTCTCCTTGAAGAGGTTATACAAAAGGGACAGATAGAAAGACTGTGCCAGACAGTAATAGAACAGTATGGCTTTCAGCATAGGAACCCAAGAAGTCTAAAGCAATGGAGGTGACAGGGAAGTAATTTTACAGATGAGGACACTAAAGCACAAACAGGTGAAGAGTCCTTCCCAAGGTCAAAGAGTGAGCTGGTGGCAACAAGGGCATTAGCACCCAGGAGCCCTTATACCCAGTCTAGAAAGAGTTTTACCACATATTTGTGCGTCCAACACATCTTACACACAACATTTTGACTGAACTGCCACAGGTTTCAAAACCTTCTTACATGGCATCTTCACAACGTGCGCAAACCTCGCTACAGTGTAAGGAGGCATCTACACTGAGCTGCTGAGAAATATTGTATCAAGAGAAGTCAAACCACATCAGTATCTCAGTGCATGACACTGTTGCCACATCCATTTAGAAAAAAACCCTTAACCCTGTCTCTTGTCGGCAGGGAAGGAAGAGCGCAATATCAAGGGAGTCTTCTCAGGAGGTGCTCAGAAACTATGATGATGGGTGCCAAAATAGGAACTGAGCTAGATAGCTCCTCATCACGCTCCATGATGTCAAAGCCCCTTGGTGTCACCACAGCATGCACAATCCCAGGCACATCATATTAAAAATGCATAGTGAGGTGTCATCACGATGCCCCACCTTTTGTGCTACTGGAGAGAAGGTTGTACTTGCCCCAGGGACACTAGGGTAGTGGGCATCCCAGTCCTACCCTTCAGCTCCCACAGCCTCTCCACACCACACATCTGCCTCGGTCCCACTGTCCTCCGTCACCATCAGTCTTGGTCCTGTCCCTGGTCCCAATGTCCCCCTCCCCATCTGCCCTGGTCCCAGTCCCCATGTCCCCTGCCTTGGTCCCTCTACCTCCTCCCCATCTCCTCTTGTCCCAGTTCCACTGTCCCCCAACCCCATCTGCCCTGACCTCACTGTCCCCTGTCCTGCTCCCACTGCACCCTCCCCATCTTCCTTGGTCCCGGTCCCACTGCCCCTCTTCCCATCTTCCCCGGTCCCACTGCCCCCATTCCCATCTTCCTGGTCCTGATCCCACTGCCCCCACCCCATCTCCCTCGGTCTCAATCCCAGTCTGTCCCCCCTCCCCATCTCCCCTGGTCCCACCGCCCCCACCCCATCTCCCCCGGTCCCGGTCCCACTGCCGCCTTCCCCATCTCCCTCGGTCCCAGTCCATCTCCCCTGGTCCCACCGCCCCCACCCCATCTCCCCCAGTCCCACTGCCCCCATTCCCATCTTCCTGGTCCTGATCCCACTGCCCCCACCCCATCTCCCCCGGTCCCGGTCCCACTGCCGCCTTCCCCATCTCCCTCGGTCCCGGTCCATCTCCCCTGGTCCCACCGCCCCCACCCCATCTCCCCCAGTCCCACTGCCCCCATTCCCATCTTCCTGGTCCTGATCCCACTGCCCCCACCCCATCTCCCCCGGTCCCGGTCCCACTGCCGCCTTCCCCATCTCCCTCGGTCCCGGTCCATCTCCCCTGGTCCCACCGCCCCCACCCCATCTCCCCCAGTCCCACTGCCCCCATTCCCATCTTCCTGGTCCTGATCCCACTGCCCCCACCCCATCTCCCTCGGTCTCAATCCCAGTCTGTCCCCCCTCCCTATCTCCCCTGGTCCCACCGCCCCCACCCCATCTCCCCCGGTCCCGGTCCCACTGCCGCCTTCCCCATCTCCCTCGGTCCCAGTCCCAGTCCCATCTGCCCCGGTCCCACCACCCCCTTCTCCACCTCCCCCGGTCCCAGTCCCATCTCCCCCGGTCCCACCGCCCCCACCCCATCTCCCCCGGTCCCGGTCCCAGTCCCATCTCCCCCGGCCCCACCGCCCCCTTACCCATCTCCCTCGGCCCCAATCCCAGTCTGTCCCCCCTCCCCCTCTCCATCAGGTCCCGGCCCCTCTTCCAACCGCTCCCATTCGATTCCCGCGGTCCTGTTCCCGTGCTCACCAGCTCCCGCTCCGTGGCCGCCTCGCTGGTCGCCAGGGACATGGCGCGAGCGGAGCTCAGGCAGCGGCTGGGTCGCAGGCGCCGCTTCGGGGGAGCGGGCTCGGCAGGTGCATGTCACCAGGCGGGAGGGAGGACAGGGCGGCCTGAGGGGCAGCGTCCGCCGGGCCCGGCCTGGATCGAACCCCCTCCCCTCAGAACTTCCGGGTTTCCGAGACCATGGCAACCAGCCGCGGCAGCCGCGCCAATACCCGGATGAACAGGGCACGGGACGCCCGGGCCAAGTGTCTCTGCGCCCGGCGTTTGGGGAAGCGGCTTCGTCACGGGGCTGGGACAACCAAGTGTTTGCTCGGAGTTGAGAGACCACAGAGCAGGGGAGCCCCCGCAGGAAGGCGCTAGGGAAGCCCTACTGATGGGGTTAGCCAGGCGAGGGCCAGACACCCACACAAGGGCCCCACGCATAGCGTCTGACCTGGCACCCAACATGAGGGACCCTCCCCAATAGGGCCATGGTCAGATGCTGATGATCTGATCCCCATGGGGGTCTGGTTCTCAAGGCCCCCCGCGGCACCAGACGCTGGCGCTCAAGGCCATGTACAGATGGCATCTGCACGTCTTCACGCAATCTGGCCAATGGCACAAAGTCTGGTCTTTTTCTTAAAGCCCCAGGTCCAGATGTCAAAGGATTAAATATGAATCTCAGCCCCCCACCAACTCCATGGGTGGCCTTGGACAAGTCAGTCAGCTGCTCTGTGCCTCCTTTCTCTGTCTGTAAAAAGAAGTTAATACCTCATTCCTGTGCGTGTGAAACTTAATTCATTAATGTTTGTAAGGTGCTTTCAGATCCTCTGGTGGAAGGCACCAGAGAAGTGAAAAGTATTATTGATATGGTTTCTATTATTCACCATTATATATTTTTTTCTTTCAAGGGTCGCATCTTGCTGCAATTGACACACAGATGATTGTGTCTACACTCCAAAATTTCCTAGTTACTACCTACCATCAGTTCTACCACTGGAAGTGCTCGTGTAGACTGCACTCTTGCAGCCACCAATGTGTATTTTTCCACCTTGGTGTCTAACCCCACCCAGAGAAGTTCTAAATGACCTTGTGGTAAAAAAGCCAACACGTTACTCATTTATGCCAGTGCTCTTATAGTTGATACCAATGGTGGAACTGAACTAGTAGTAGCAACAGTAGGCAAATTTTTGGGGAAAGGGTTATTGTAGACATACCCATAAGTATATTTAATTTGCAAGGCCCAAGCACAGGACCTGTTGTGGGACAATGACAAGGGACACAAGAAAGCTAGCCTCGCTGCATTTAAATTACTACAACATTTAAATTACTCTTCTATAACTGGTTTCCAGATTCCACATTTCTAGTATCAGAGGGGTAGCCATATTAGTCTGGATCTGTAAAAGCGGCAAAGCCACATTTCTAGTGTTGATAATTTACACCCCAAGCTTGTGTGGGGATAGCGTTCTCTCTCATCAAGAGGGATAGCTGAGAGGCATGATCCCACACAATGCACTCAAGATGGGGCTCTATCTCATTTATTAAAGTAAGAATAATACAGTGAACACCAGCAAACCCTAAACCCAATAAAAAGAGCATTAACACTTACCTGATGTCATTAAATATCATATTGGGATGACAGACACCAAAGGGGCTTTTTAGATATTTATGTGGAGCAATAGTGCCATCAAGTGGTCCTTCAGAAGTCCTTTCAGAAAAAGAGACAGACTTCTGAATTCAGATCAAGTGGGAACTGTCGTTCCAGCTCACCTCTCATAGATTTCAGAGTGGTAGCCATGTTAGTCTGTATCAGCAAAAACAACGAGGAGTCCTTGTGGAGTCAGCCTTACCATTTTTTGCCAGGCCTTTAGTTTTCCATTCCCCAAATATAACTGCCTCCTGTCCACCAGGGCCAGCCTGATGATTTGGGGAGGTGGGATTAATGAGATGACTCTTTGAGATACACCCCAAATGTAACTGATTTCTCTTCTATAAAGAATTGTGTAGCTTTAGGTCCCCTCTACCTCTGGAGCTTCCTGCTGTATAAGTGGAGCTTAACTGTTTGTGAAGAATGCTATGCATAGCGGCCAACAAGTAGGCTTGGGCTACACACAGTTTTTGAATAGATTTAACTATTTCAGTTAGAAGCGTGATAGTCTAACAATATAGATAAATGGATACAAACCCTAGTGTGGACACAGTTATATCAGTATAAGCTGCCTCATACCAATGTCGGTTATATCCTTATGGGGTATTCCTACAGTCCCCACTGGGGCTCATCTTGACTAGGAACATCAGGGGAAGAACTTGCCTCATCTCCTCTAGGATTTTACCTTGCAATAACTGGAGATAGCTCTTGCAACAGAAATCCCCCCCCCCTTTTATTCAGTGAAGCCAAAGATAAAGTGGCAGCGTACAGGCACTCTGACATTGATTTACACCTCACAGAGCAACATAGCTTGCCGCTACTGATGCAAAATTGCTATGATCACTCTCAAACCAGTAAAGCATGTCCACACAGGGGTCTGCGCCTGCACCACTTTAGTTAACACGAGTGCACGTTTGTGCACAGAAATGCCACCGGAGTCCAGCCCAGCCCAGCCCTCGCTGTGGGTATAAGTTTATCCCCAGAAGCCCCCCTCCAGCTGTCCTCCAAGCCCCGCCCCCATGGTCCCGTAGCCCCGCCCCTTGGCTATTCCGCGTCTGCGCTGTTTCACGGCAGTAGGTGGGAGGCGCGGTTGGCGGCCGGTCTGACGCGGGGAAGCCGGCGCTGTCTGGGGTGAGGTGGGCGCCGCGGCCCGGCTCCAGGATCCGTCAGCCCGGGTGCTGCCGGGAGGAGACCTGGCCGCTCCGGCAGCGGGCAAGTGGGGGTGGGCCGGGCGCTCCCCCGTGCTGCAGGGGGAGGGCGGCGGGAGCGGGGCCCGGTGACGCGCCGGGCGGGGTGGTGCTGGCCGCCCCCTGGATGTGGCGGGAGCCCGGGGCGGCAGGTTTTCCTCTCCCCCTTGCCTGGAGCGAGAGCGCGGATCAAGGGTGGGTAGAGGGCTCAGCCCGCTCACTGAGGGTCTGTGCCCCGGGTCCTCAGCGGTATTTATTTGGGATCCCTTTGAGGCTCGGGGCGTGTATCCTTACATCAGCCTGGCTCCTGAAAGAGCGTGAGTCAAATACCTGATTTAATGTTTGTAAAGCACTTTGAGGCTGAAAGCAGCAGAATAAATTCTGCTGATCAGATTCAGTTGCAGGTTTTCAGATAAAAGAAAAGAAGAACTTGGGGCACCTTAGAGACCAACAAATTTATTTGAGGATAAGCTTTCGTGAGCTACAGCTCGCTTCATCGGATGCAAAGTACTCTTAGATTTTACAGCAAAGTGTGTCTACCTTGTACTTCCTTACTTGACTTTCAGTGTTGCCTTGTTATGGAGATGCGCTTCCACTGAGTTTGTTTCTCACATTCTTTTACCAGAAGAAAACCAGACACACTATGGACAGGGAATGTTCTCAGCTCCTGCCTTCTGTTTGTGCAGTTCTAGCAGACTCAAGGCAACTTGTTGCAGATGACACTTTTCTTGAGAAATTTCTGGACTGGTTTAAGACCCTGACTGAAACAGGTAATTTTGGCTCTCTGGATTTGGCCTATGCCTCTTGGCAGTCAGAGGGATCATCACAGATTTTGTTTAAGGAGAATTAATATTGTACATACTACTTGATTGTACCTATTGGCTTTAAATAAAATGGTAGGTTGTCTGAAGGTGATAGAAGCTTCCCTCAATATGGAGGGTGCTGTCTGGACATTTTCATACTGTAACGAGAACACACAAAAGCTTTACAAGTGAAGTTTTGTTTCACTTCTTGTAAGTGGCTGAGATTCTTGCTCTAATAACATATTTATTAAGGTCTGTAAAAGGGCTGGTGCTTTAAATGCTTCTGAATCCTTGTCCAACTGACAACTAAGTGGGTATGCTTCGCTCTTGTTGGCTTTTAGATGAACCTGCTAGAACTGGAATACAAAATAAAGAGAGGTCCTAGAAATGATAGTCAATTGTTGCTCTACCTTCCATGGATGTTTCTTCCCCAGAATCTAGCCTGCTGCTGTTACAGGAGAATCCATGCTTGACAGAGCTCATCACTTGTGTGCTGAAACTGAAGGATCCAAGTTCTAGCACTCTTTCCTTTATTCTGAGATTAACAGGGATATTCGCAGCCTCTGAAAGCTGCTTCCAGTATTTACAGGTAAGTTAAGGCTTAAGCAACTAATCACAGACACACTTCCACTGCTTAGCTTTTGTCGACCTCACCTGAGTAAAACAACCATAGTTATGTAGGGTTATTTTCTAGTAAGAACATTCCAATCCTGAAGTCATTCAAACATTGATTTCTGTTGTTAGATTCACTCTATGGTATTGTCAGAGCAGACAGAAAGCAGTAAAAGCTGCTACTTGCTCATCCTTGCATGTAACAGGGTATGTATGCAGAACATAGCTGTCAAATGCTTGGGAGAGGGGAAGAGAAATTACACGTCTCAGCCCCAAAACTGATATAGAATGACCGTCTCACATTTGTTAGCCTCTTTTGAGGCATGTGACAAGATGTAAACTGTTTTCAAAGAGAGTTGTGTGTGTATGCTCCTATGCAGGTACTATCTTAAGTGGGTTTTAACTTCGCATTTCCTGAATTCTGGCGTTATCTCATCATTCAGAATTAATCAGTTAATTTACATGGCTTAGTGTCAGAACTCTGCTTTACAATATGCTACTAACACACACTTATAAAAATTACACACGACCTTTCAGCACAAAGTATTGCATCCCTCATGAGCTCACTATTTTGGACCTCAAGATGATGGATAAAAATGAATTAATCACTCACTGAAAGTTGGTGGCTGCCTATAGACCAGTGATCATGACTTGCTTACAGACAACCCTAACCAGTGATAGCTCTTTTGAGGAAGCCCATAAATATAATTTTCCAAGGCTGAGAAAAATTGAGCAAAATTGACTGGGAGGAAAACTTAGACAGAAAAATGTGAATGAAAATTGGGAAATCTTTTTAAGAATTTAAGATGGCCAGAAAACCACGATTCCTCATTCAAAAAAGAGGACAACTTTGTCTAAAAGCCTATACTGCTTCAGTGGTGAAGTAAAGGCAGCAATTAGAAATAAAAAGGCAATATATTAAAAAAGGGGAAATAGTAATCAATATAAATGAAAAGTTACAAAGTGTAGGAAATTGATAAGAGAAGCTAAAGACTTTAGAGGAAACTCAATGGCTGGCAGGGCTAAGAGCAATAAGGAGGAAGTATATATTTTTAAAGTATATTAGGAACAGAAGATATCCAAGCAATGGTATAGGCCCATTTCTAGATGAAATGGTAAAATTTTTAATGATGCACAAAAGACAGAAGTGTTCAATAAATATTTGTTATGTATTTGGAAAGAAGCAGCATTATGTACTCATATCATATGAAGATGAAGTACTTTCCAGATAATTAGCAACTGAGGAGGATGTTAGACAACATCTACGAGGCATACACATTTTTAAATCTGCAGGCCTAAATAACTTGTTTGTAGAGTCCTAAAAGTGTTGGCTGAACAGATCTGTGATATGTTGGTATTGATTTTCATAAATCTTGGAATAATGGGAAAATCCAAAAGATTGGAAGAGTGCTTAAATTAAAAAAAGGCAAGTGGAATGACCTGGGTAGCATTAGGCTAGTTAAGCTGACATGAATTCCAGGCAAAATAATGGAAAAGCTAATAATGGAATTTGATAAAAAATCAAAAGTTAGGACTATAACTAGTATAAGTCAACCTGGTTTTATGGAAAACAGGTCTTGTTAAATGAATCTGATTTAATTCTTCTGCAATTAAAAGTCTGGTTGACAAGGTAACTGTGTAGATGTAATATACTTAGACTTTAAGGCATTTGACTTCTACCACAATACGTTTACAAATTAGCACTATACCATATAAAAAGGCGCACACTAAATGGATTTACTGGCTAACTGACAGATCTCAAAAAGTAGTTTTCAATGGGGGCATCACATGGGAGTGTTTCTAGTAGGGTTCCACAGGGATCTGTACTAGATCTGATACTGTTCAATGCTTTCAGTGATCTGGAAGTAAATATAAAAAATTGCTGGTCAAACTTACAAGGTAAGTTTTTGGTAATAACCCATTCATTAAGACAAAATGGGTTTTAATACAGCTGGGGACAGGAAATGCAAGCCATATCTACAGAATGGGGGGCTGTATCTTGAAAAGTAGTGACTCTGAAAAGGATTTAGGCCTGAAAGGACAAGCAACTGAACATGAGCTCCCAGTGTGATGCTGTGGCAAAAGGACTAATGTGATCCAGGGCTGTATAAATAGGGGAGTAAGGAGGTGATTTTACCCCTCTATACAGTCTTAGTGAGACAAATATTAGAATACTACATCCAGTCCTGGTGTCCACATTTTTTAAAAAGTGGTTTAAAAATTAAGAAGGCATAGAAGAGAACCACAAAAATTATTCAAAGAACAGGAGAAAATGCTTTACAGTTAGAGACTGAAAGAGTTCAATCTCTTTAGCTTATCAAAAAGAAGTCTGAGGGTGACTTGATTACATTATTTAAGTGCTGTCACGGGGAGAAAGAACTGTGTACTAAAGGGCTCTTTAATCTAGCAGAGAAATGCATAACAAGAATCAATGGCTGGAAACTGAACCAAAATAGATTAAATTAGACATACATTTAATCACACTCTGTTAACAACTGGAGCAAACTACAAAGTAGGGGAAGTAATGAATTCTCAATCTCTTGATGACTTCGGATCAAAACTGGATGCCTTTCTGGAAGATATGCTTTAGCCAGACACAAGTTATTGGGATTAATACAGGGGTAACAGGGTGAAATTTAGAGGTCAGACTAACCAGGCTCCAGGACGCTTTTCTCAAACTGGGTGCATTGTGGAAGGAGGAAAATAAACCACTTAAAGCCATGGTATACACCAGTATCTCTCCTTCAATCTACACTACATTAACAGTGATCTAAACATGTTTTGGGCAGGGGGTTAATGTGTGAGAACTTTATCTTAGAGTATACATGCTTCAGACAAAGCAGCTAGTACATGCCAAATTGATCAGCAAACATTAATATATTAAGCCAGACTTACAAACCCACTAAACCATGGGAATTCTGACTTAATGCAGTCACCACTTTCTTGTCTCTGCCATATGATGTACTTCGAATAATAGCACACAATAATAATAATAATTTATGTTGTGTTTTTCATAGAATCATAGAATATCAGGGTTGGAAGGGACCTCAGGTGGTCATCTAGTCCAACCCCTTGCTCAAAGCAGGACCGATCCCCAATTAAATCATCCCAGCCAGGGCTTTGTCAAGCCTGACCTTAAAAACTTCTAAGGAAGGAGATTCCACCACCTCCCTAGCTAACGCATTCCAGTGTTTCACCATCCTCCTAGTGAAAATTTTTTTCCTAATATCCAATCTAAATCTCCCCCACTGCAACTTGAGACCATTACTCCTTGTTCTGTCATCTGCTACCACTGAGAACAGTCTAGAGCCATCCTTTTTGGAACCCCCTTTCAGGTAGTTGAAAGCAGCTATCAAATTCCCCCTCATTCTTCTCTTCCGTAGACTAAACATCCCCAGTTCCCTCAGCCTTTCCTCATAACTCATGTGTTCCAGTCCCCTAATCATTTTTTTCATCTTTAAAGTGCATTGTAGTGTGTGGCCTTCTAACAGCATCCTACAGCAGTGGCTGGATAATAGTACCTCCCGAGAAAGATCCTTTTAATTTAAATTGCAATAATGGAACATAGTTTTTCCTGTGGGTAGGATAGGGTAGGGACCCAGCAGTCTCAGTGTGCCTCAAATATGAAGGAAATATTTTTTTTAAATTCCCTTGTTTTGTATGATGGCATATGAATTTAAAGTATGCTCTAAAGTCTACAGGGAAGAGAACACCTGGCTAGGAAACAACTTCATGGGCTGTCATAGCCTTAGAATTTTTCCTAAAGTTCTAAAAATCTCTTTCAGATGGTTAACTTTTCTCTCACTCCTGGGTTAAGCATGTGACAAGTGTTTTCCCTTTGCATAGCACCTTTTATTAAGTGTTTTAATTAGGTAGGGTTTTACTGCGATAGCTATTATCAAATTGATTTACACAACTAACCTACAAGCCCCCAAAACTCTGCTTGCTGCATAGTTTACTTGTGTTCTCTCCTCTTGACTCAGCAGAGGGAGCTGTTGATCAGCCTCTTTGGAGAGGTGGGGCCTCTCAGCACTGCTCTGTGGGAAGAGGCATCTGTGCGAAGCGGCTGGGTCCAGGGTGCGCACAGCATGGTGCAGCACCAGAGCGCCCTCCATTTTTTGTGCAACTGTGGTGAGCGCTGTTTCTTGCCAGTATTCTTTAACGTCTTAAATCCTTTAAGTGTGCCTTGGCTATTGTAATCTGTCACTTAAGTGTTAAATGAGCAGAATCGTCCTAGGATATTATGTTCAGATGTCATTATTTTACTTCGAGAAAAATAAAACGAGGAAACGACGACAGAAGGGACTTAAGCTGTTGTAAAAGTTAATTGTATTGCTTTATTTTTGTTACACTTACATATGTATTAAGGTTCCTCAATATAAAAAAAAAAAATAGCATCCATGTTGGAGGGAGAAACACACACTTACCCAATAAGCAAGGTAAAAATAGTGCATTGGAAAGCCACCAAAATTCTTATTTGCAGTCTAATAGAAATAGTTCAGGATTATTGTACTCTAGGGAAATTAACCCAGGTTTCATTGCCACAGATTTTTCATTGGGCTTGCAGATTTTACTCAATGTGAGCAGTCCTATTTGTGTTTTAAAATTCAGGTAATTCACTAGTCTTAATAATTAATGGGTAGTAACTTGACAGTCTTTATTTGATACTTAGTTAACATATACAGAGCATCTTATCTCAGGTCAATCTAACAGCCTCCTCCAGCTGTCCGCTCCCACACCCTGAAGATTCTATTCACCCCCTATTGGTTCTCTTTAAACCACAGTTTAAACACATCCTGAATGACATAAATTTGGCTGGCATAAGTGGTAGTGTGCCCAGCGCTATGTCGGCGGGAGATCATAAGCTGCCTATCACAGCCCCTATAATCTTACAGTGGGGAAAACAGAAATTTTACAATGCCAGCCATTGTCATTTTTTTCCTTTTTCCCCCCATGGCCAATGATGGATAGACTGACTTTTTTCAGTCTGTTCATATGTAACATTAAGTTTGTGTTTTCATTTTAACTTTACATTTTAATTTGTGTGAGGTACTCAGAAGTAGGATGATACGTGATTGGATTGCGATGAAGTCTCCAGGTTACAACAAAACTCTTGTTTCTTTAAGTGTCATGGCTTTGTTGTTGTTGTTTTTTTCCTTTGACATAGGAGCCATAGATGTGATCTTCACTCTGCAGGGAGACCCCAGCCTGTTTGTGGCTTCAGCTGCCAATCAGCTTTTAGTGCACATGCTCACCTTCTCTCTACAATCATTCCAGACTAAACTTGTAAGTATAAAGGACTGTGATTGGCCAGTATGTGCTCAAAAGCTTGTAGTGCACACTGAAGAGTCCCTTAAATCCAACTCTGCCTCTCGTATCAACCAATCCCTGAAGCTGCTAACTAGTGTGTTTGGATGCTGTCATGATCTGTGGACTGAAGTACTTTGGTCACAACTATCCGAGCCAATTGTGTATCTCTTGGAGGAGGAGCCAGTCCACGCCGGGCACTCACTGGTGGACCTTTTCCTTAGCATGACAAGGTAAAGACCTCTTTGGAACTTGGATTCATGCAATACTGTCCAAAATGTTACAAGATATGTGGTGGTCTTTTCCAAGGTGTGTACACAAACATATGTTAACACTTCTTTCTTTCAGGTCTCCTGTGTTTAGCTGCCCTGAATGTAGCCTGTGGACATCAGTGACATGTGCTCTGGAGCACTTAAACCCAGCTCAAGTTGGTCATTTGGCAGTGGGAGTACTGAAGCTTCAGGAATGGTATGAATTGTTGGTATCAAACTTTAAAAAGCTTTCTTATAATCTTGGAATATTATTCTGCAAATCTTTTTTCGTAAGTTGTCAAGTTCCTTTCTGATTGTCAGTGCTCTTCTGTATGAGGAGGGAAACTTTGTGGTGCAACTCGCTGCCATTGTAAGGTTGGTACAGAAAAGCGTGTCCAGGAGCTGCAGATGCTGATGGTCTGACAGTCCAGTTCCAAACATGAGGAACAGGAGAACAAATGCCTTGTACATGCTTTCAAATCCCACCTACAGACAGCCAGCCTCTAGGTTCGGAATGGCAAACTTTTTTGTTTTTGCTCTCTAGTGCCAAAATTAATGTTCAGAGTAGGCATTATCTTGAGTGCAAGTCAAACAACACTTCCCTCTATTTCCTTCCCCTTCACATATGCTGTCTAATAGAAGTACACTTACTGCTTGCCAGCAGAAATCACCATAGTTGCTCTTGGGACTTCTACCTAAACCAGCAATGTGAGGAGCAATTAATGTAGGTTACTGTAAATAGGAGAGTATTACTGGGTGCACATGATCCAATGTTGCAGGTTAAGTAATGCCTACACTCTGAGTATGTAACGTTGTGTTGATGGGAAGAAGATCACTCAGGATTCTGTCCCTTTACGGTCCCCTTCTCTCTTGAAAAACTTCACACCAAAACCAGTTAGCTTTACTGCAGTGAGGTTGTTTGAAAACCACAAGGACTTTTCTCCTTCCTCTCCTGGCTTAGCACAGGAAGCTTGGGACAGAGCTTGAATCCCCACATAGCAACGTGTTACTCTCCCACCAGCCCCAGCCTGATTTAAGGCTGAAAGAATCTCCTCTCTTATTAACTAATCAGAATTTGGGGGCAGATACTCAGGGAGAATGAAGTGTTGTCTGTTCACCGTTACTTCTTCCTTTTGAAGCCCACAGGCAGTAAGGATCCAAGCTCTGAGTGTTCTGCTTCAACCAATGGACTGTGTTCTGAAAGCAGCCTCCCAACCCTTGGAATACCCAGGTATAATAGTTATAGACAAGTGAAGGATAAACAACCAATCTGCCTTTAAAGGACAAGACTGTATTCAGTAGGAATGGTGGTATGAGTTTTATCTTTAATGCGGGGGGGAGAGTGAACAATTGAAGTAACAACTGTTGTGTGAGAGCGAGACTAAAGTCAAGAAGCAGCGTTTGTGATATAGCTGCCAGAGTGTACAGTATCCTGCTGAGGGAGGGGTCTTATTTTTCAGTGAAAGATGGCACTAAATCCATTCCTTCCTTTACTTAAAACTCTTTTGCCATCTCTATTTCAAACCCACTGCTGTCCTCTACTAACCTCAGTTCTCTCCTCCTTTCCATCTCCAGGTTTGCTGAATAGGTCTGTGAACGATCCTGCTACTGTTGAAACTCTTCTGTCCTGCAGATCCTCTTGTGCTAGTCTCCTGTGTCAGACGTTGGCTCATCTGGAGGAGCTGCAGTACCTGGTAGTGGTCTGGGGAGAGGGATACCTGAGGAAGGAATGGGTTACTTGAAAGATTTCATTAAGATAGATTTTCACAATAGGGCCTGCAACCAAATGGAACACGGAGAAATGTTGGCAGTGGGGACTTTCCATTGGTGCCTTATCTAGTCAAAGAAGAAATCTGCTACCCTCTTCTCCCATCTTGCTTTTACCTCCCTCACAGAACAGGCATATTTAAGCTTTAAAAGAAGGCTGCACTTGGCTTACGCATTGCAACTATAATAGTTGATTTGAGGCTACTGTCCACCACATGTCAGTGATGGCAGAGAGATGATCTTCTTTCCTCTTTCACTCACCCATACCAAGTTTGCCATCTAGCACTGCAGAAATTTTTATTCCTAAGTTTCCTCTCAGATTCTGACGTCTCACCTATTGTAAACCCTGTTAAACTGCTTTCTCTAGTACTAACAGTAACCCTCCATCATTTATGCAATAGCTTTTTGGGGTGTGGGAGGGAACCTGTTCATAACTATCAGACTTGTGATACCATAGGGATGATACCACATTAGAATGAAACAGGTTTCTGCCCATCCTCTCCTACTTCTCTTGTAATAAAAATATGTACACTACATATACAAACACATGCTTGAGGTATTTGCTAGAAACTTATCTGCTTTCTACCTCAGACCTGCTTGCCCGTGGATTTGCCCCATATACCTTTGCTACAGTCTGTAGTGACAATATTGCAATTCTGTATTGGCCTTGCGACTCCAGCAACCTGTCTGGGAAACAAGATCAGTAGAATCCTGATTGGCTGCTTCAGAGTTCAGCGGTCAGCATTTGACATCCTGGGAGCGCTCTCTCACTGGGAACGTGAGTGTTTTCCACGTTTTATGCATCAGTGTATTTACTTATTTCTGGAACTTGTAGCCATTCTAGATTTGTAGCAGAGCAAAGTGTCCTGTACCCATTTCCCCTCTCAGCCTCTGGGTCTGGGTTCACCATTTTGAAGTATAAGAACAATCCAGTTCCCAAGTTTGTTCAGTTCTGGGCTTCAGACCATACATCAACTTCACCAATGAATCTTCATTACTGTTGGTAAGTTAGAGCAATTAGTGATGAAAGCAGTTTTTATAGGTAGGCCATTTCTCTTCTCCCCTGCTTTCAGATACAATGTATTTTGCTGTTTAGTGGTTACACTTGGTTTTCTCCCCTACAAATAGTTCTATAATAAATATATTGGTATTTCAAGAGTTGATTCGGTTTTTTTTCTGATTAGTATTGATCGTTGGCTATCACTTTTCCTGTGTTTCAGGCCACAGTGTATTCATGGGAAGTGTATCTGACATCCTCCTTGCATACCTGAAGAGTCCAGATACCAGTCCTACCGTAAGTACAGAAAACAAATCACAGAAGTGACTGTCTACTAAAACAGTAATTCTAGTCTCTTTAGGATGCGGTTCTGAGAAACCGTTTGACACCACAAACAACTGTACTGGAACATCTTAAGAGGCCCCTGTCTCAGCTCTGAGTGACAGAGGAAGTGGCTCAAGAAATGTGATTAAGCGATTATACAACTGACTGTGTTCAATATCCTTGAAAGGAAACAGGAGTTATTGTACCCCAAGAGTACTTCCCTCAGTCTTGGGGTTTCTAGTACTTGGTGCTGGGTTTGCCAGTGTTTTTGGTATTACATTATTGCATTGCTGAGATGACTGAAGATTTCCCGCTGGTCGAGACTCTGGAAAATTAGAAGCTGGTATTAAGAGTAGACACGTTCCAGGAGCCTGCTAGGAAAACAAGCAGGCACCATTGGATTCTTGATCTAGGCAATGTTTACCAGCAGCCTAGTTCTTGATAACAAAGGATGCTGGGTTGTTATCCTTAGCAGTTTGGCTGCAATTGAGAAGACTAAGCAAATATTATCCAGTGTAAGTGCAAAAAAAAAAAAAAAGCCTCCTCGTGAAGTAAATATTAGAAGGGCAACCTCCCTCTGATTGTTTGTCGTGTTCTAGGTTCTGAAGAAGTCATTTCAAGCAACACTCAAATGGCTGGTGAGTTTGTCAGAAGCACCCAGCTCCAGGGATCGCTGGGAACAGATTGACCAGTTTCTCCGAGGTAAGGAAACTGTTGGGGTAAAGTCCAACTAATGGCAAAGTATTACGGCAGTATTGGACAAATAGTTTCAACAGAGAAGTAGCTCTTATAGAATTGCTACTCTGCCTCTCTTTCACAATCCCTATATTAGGTGCACATATATTTACATATAACACAACTGTTGGAGCAGTGTCCAATAAGATGTGCTAGGGATCTCTGAAGGAAGCAGTAAAAGATGTTGCATATGATAATTTAAAGGATGCTAATGTTTAACAAAAAAAAATTGCTACTACGTGCGGCTGTCGGGAGTCAAGCCGTCATGACCGCAGGTTAAGAGGGCCATGCTGAAAAGTGTCTGATTCACTTAGAAAAAAAGCCATTATTTTCTGCTCTTTCTGGATTGCATTTTTTTTTTTATGAAGTCTGTCATTCGCTGCAGATGAAACGCGTTCACGGCCGATTCATCAGCTGATCGGCTTTCTCCAGAAATTGATACCAGTGCTAAGCCATGATGCTTTTTAAAACTACTTATAAACCCCTGGTTGGCTTGGAATGGTTCATCCCCCGTTAAATTTCCAGATTTTGTTGCTTGGGCTTGAAGAATTGGCCCACTTAGTGGCATTCCTTTCAGCCTTTCCTGAGCAAACCACATGCACGTGGCTTTGTCTATTGTGCATTTTGCTGAATAGTGCGTGTTTTTGCTTAAGTCCCGCAGCAGAATCTATATTTTGTACAAAGCCATTCAGTTTAGATTAGTTTTTTAGCCATCCTCTGAGAGTAGATTCAGCAATCCCAATATCTTTTGAAACTTTGGCCTGGGTTTCTCTGTTATTTATGCGATCTATTGCCGCTACCTTTTCTTCTACTGTGTAGGAACGCTGACGCTTGCCCTCTGCCATTATATTAGGCCTACGGTTAAAATTTTCTAATGTAGTGTATATATTATTATATAACTACTACATATTATCTCTCTCTCTAGCGTGACAATGACTACGTGTGCGTGATATGTCTTTACCGAGATCGGTAAAGACGTACAATCTGTTTCCGCTCCGCACTTCCTGTCGATTTCTATGTCAGTAAGTTAGTGAGAAAATCTGTAGTGCTACATAGCAAGTTCCTGTACCACGTGTTAAATAGGTAGCACTGGGAGGCCCAGCGCTACTACGCTTTAAGCGGATTCGCGTGTAAACGGGTCTGTACTGTACTGACTTGTTCCTTTCCTAAACCTCTTGCTTGCCATGTGCAGATCTGTTTCTGGTGCTGCAGAAGCGTTTGTGCAGCCCGTACTGGGAAGTACGGGACTCCGCCCTGGAGTTTCTCACCCATCTGGTTAAGCATCTGAGAAGTAAGATTTGAGGTTTATCACCATATCCAAGCATTTACTACCAACCCTCCCTTCTCCCCCCCCCCCCCAAAAAAAACACCTTAGCCTGCAAACTTACCTACTTGCAAAAACAAACCCACCCAACACTTTTGAGTGACCTAAGCCATGAGAAACCCTGACAAGTCATCCAGTAGGTTTATCCTACTGGGCTCCAAGTGCTGAGTCCTCCTGAAGTTCCAGACATATAGTAGTTTTAAGGAATCTGACTAGGAGGCAGTGAGACAATGAGATATGTAGGGAGGCAATGGAATGGATAAGGTTTCACTGAGCAGGCAGTGGGGAAGGATTTGGGGAGCTTGCACAAGAGCACACACCTGCATGGTGCAGAACCCAGCTCTGCAGGGGCTTTCTGCCCATTGCAGATTCACCCTCCGTTCCCCCCTTACACGGCAGAGGCCCAGCTCTGAGGCCAGGGTAGTTAACCCCACAGTAGCTCAGTTCCTGTTTGATGGCAGAGAGGAGAGAATGAATTTCTTTTCCCTACTTCTGTCCCCAAACCAAAGTGGAACTCTCCAGTGCACAATCCAGCTGCTTGTCCCAGCACACAGCCTCTGGCTTTGGGTCTTGAGCACTCACACCTGTTTCATCGGACCTGCAGACCCCTCACTAGCACTGTCAGTTATTCAGCGTGTGTTGGGTAGGTTCTTCAGAACCATCAGGGCTAGACATTTATTTAAAAATGAAAGCCTAAATTCAGCAAGCTGAGAGTAAATACCCCCTTGCCGGGGAGAGGTTCATTTGCATGCACACCAATGGCAAGTAGATTTTCCGAGCTCTAACAATTTGGGGGGGGGGGGGGTTGGGGTATGACTGGAATTCAACAAGCTTGTGGTGTTGCACTGTGCTCTCATCGGCAGTTGCCTGGTCTCCGTAGCAGCTCAACTCATTCGGCAGGCAGCAGACGTCTTAGTAAGATGAGGGGCTGTTTGCATTGGAAGCCGTTTGGCTGGATAGAGGAATGAAGCCCTTTTTTTTTTTTTTTTTGGACTGCTGTATATTTACAGAGAAGGAGGGATTCAGGCAAGTTCTCTTCTCTTCGGAGGTGCCCAAGCTCACAGAAGATCTTCTTGAGGACCCAGAGAGTTACGTGCGAGCAAGTGCTGTGACAGCCATGGGACAGCTGTCCTTCCTTACCCATCTCATCTCAAAGAAGCCTGGCATAGAAAATGGAAATGGCAAAGAGGTAAGGAAGGGGGAAGATAACCCTTGTTAAACCCACAGCAGAATCTAATAGAACTTCCCATGAGCAAATAAGAGATTTTGCAGCCATTAACTAAGATGCTGAATTATTAGAGAGAAACTGGAGTGTTTTGAACTCCTTAGCCAAGAGTTTCCATTTCTTTTCTTTCTCTTAGGAAAGCATTGTAGCACAACTTCAAGAAATCTTATCAACAGACTCAGAGGGCTTCCCTAGAAGAGCTGTGATCAGTGTTTTCATTGACTGGCTGAGAGAAGGCCACACAGATGTACTGAAAGACACTGAGCAGTTTGTCTCCAGTGTGCTCCAAGCTGTGAACACAGACTTAGACTGGGAAGTCAAAGCTGGTGGTTTGGAACTGGCTGAAGTTTTCTCTGCCCAGACGCTTGGACGGCTTGGCCTTGCTGCATGCCCGTATGCTGCTGTCTTATCTTCTGCCACCCGCTCCACTCATCTGAATGAGTCTCTGCAGATATTCTGCCAGGTGAAACTGTTTGAGTTCCTGTTTGGTGCTTTGTGTGACTGTGACAGGCCAGTGGCTCAGAAAGCCTGCAACATCCTCATTGCCTTGAAAGCTGAGCTCTGTGAGGAGAGCAGCCAGAAGGAGGGGACGAGTGCAAGCTTGTCTACAGAAGCACATGGCATTGCTTGGTTAGAAGAGACTCTGAGGAGATGGAGTTCCTGTCCCAGAGGTGATGCTGATGAGGCTGGCTCCCAAGACCCAAACGATGTGCTGCTGGTTTTGAGAACTGTGGACTTGGAACAGCTGCACAGCTCTCTGAACAGAAGTAGTGACCACATTGAGAAGAGCCCGCAGTCCCTCTTGCAGGACATCCTGGCCACTGTGGGGACCTTGGAGGAGAATGAAGCTGACTGCTATTAAAGTCAGTGGCAGGTTCTTGCTCAGATAGGAAGCCATTCCAAATAGGTATCTGGCTGCAAGAGAAGTTATTTGCTACCAAAGAGTAGAAACCAGGCCTTGCAAAAGGGGAAACTGTTATAGAAAGGCCCAGGAGGAGGACTCTGTCTTGGACTGGTCTGAACAGCGAGGACGACAACCTGGCTGGCTGTCAAACAGGTTAGACAGTCGTTAGGGGCATGTTGTCCTTGCTAGCTGTGGCCCAGAATGCAAGGAATTTGAAGGAGAGAGTATTTAAGAGGTGCAGCCGGGAACTATAATACGTATTTTAACAAGTGATTGTTAAATACAGGGTCCGTATGAATTCAGACTCTAGTCACTGCCCAAACTTTTTTTAAACGTCCAAAAAAGCATCTGTTTCATTTTAATATACCCTCACATAAAGTCATAAAGAAAATTACCTCCCAAAACCACAACTTTTTAAAAACGGATGTAAAGTGCTGGTGTAGACAAGGTAAAGAAATTGATTAACCTTTTTTTTAGAGCCTGGTTGGTTAAACTTGCTGAAAGCTAGTTCAAGTAGACTGGTTTTAAAAGGGATCTGTCCATTTTTGCTTTGTCTAAACTACCACTCTAAATCAGAGTGCCTGTTATAGCGAAGGGCCTAGAGGCAGAGGAGAACATTTAGGGAAGAGTCATCATGACATCAGTGTTTTGAATGTTTCCTGTAACTATGGCAGGAGATCAATTAAAAATTGTATTGGCAAAAAAATTTCTGACCTCTTCCTGCACAGATTCCCAGGGAGAAGATGAGATGCAAGGTGCAATACACTCGCATTTCAGTGACGCTGGGGGCAATTGCAGTTTCTAAGCCTCCAGAGTGCGCTAGTCCCCATTTCAGAACAGCTGGAATGACTCCCAGTGGGAGAAGGCAGCTTTGGCAGCTGGATCTTTTCAATAAAATGGCAGTGTCAGACTTCGGTTTGCCTCATCCAAGTCAACAAACCTCCTCAATTAGAAATTGAGCAGCCGTACCCAAAGTGGCAGAGCTGCTTTTTGAGGGCAATTTGCCAGCTTTTTGAAAGCAGCTTGGGGTAGATTTGTAGTTTACAACTTCAGCAGCCCAAGAAGCAACACTGTATTAAAACCTCTCTTCTGTAGTGAAACAGCACAGCCATGGAAACAGTGTCAAACTGTACCTACGTCCCTTGAGCACTGATGTGAAACTAACCTTGCCAAGTAGGTATGGTAAAGAACACGCCATTCATTTTAGGCTAATGGAGGATACTGAAGCTCTCGTCCAGCTGCAGTGTCTCAAGAGGAGAGGGTTTCAATTCAAATACCATCTCATTCATTCCCTTCTACCAACAGCTGTGCTAGTCAGTGAAACAGCATCTCAAAGTCTGTCATTTTGAACAGCTTACTGGCAGCAATGCAGGGAGGTTAAGCATAGGTTTGAATACTTAACTGCTGAGGTTGGAAGTTTACAGCATACCCTTGAATGAATTCAGACAATAAGCTTATCTGCCACGCTGCACACAGCTTTCTACACAAGAGCTCCAGCTCTCTTATGGCAACTGGAAGGAGCAGCCTTTGAGGATATACAAGCATGTCTGACCTTGGGCTGTATCTGACTGAAGAAAGAAAAAGAAGAATAAAAATAAGACCAAGATGGCCATATCCTTACCCTGCCTGGCACTTGCAGAAGCTGGGAGGGTTAGTGGAGAAGAGTCTGGCTAATTTAAGGAAGCGTAGATTGTTTTTCTCAACCGCTGCAACCATGTCTGCTCAATGGATTATTATCCAAAGCTAGCACCATACTCTTTGCAGGGCATTCTCTGACCTGTTTAAAAGGGGAAGAGAGCAGAGTTATTAGATCACAAGCACCTTTAGCTAGAAGTGCTAGTGATGCTAAGTTCAGGCCCCTGACTGCTTGTAGTCTGAAGCCACCTTACCCAATGCATGATATATATGCCACCAGAGAAAGACACACACAGAGTTTGGAGTGAGGGACAGGGAGGGCTACTTACATGTGCAGTGGGAAGTAGCATCTCATTCATCTTTCTGCCTGCAAGTGGAGGTGACAGGAGGATTAATTTTGGAACTTTCATAAACAGTATTGTACTGAAAAGCTCTCTACCTTCAGCAATTAGATTAAAAACAATACTGACTTTTGCACAGCTTCCATTTCTTCTGCTCTGTTTCACCCTCCTTTATTGTACCTTGCACGTGTCTGTTCACTGCCCTCTGTTCTTCAAGACTTGCATTAGTACTGGGAGGCTGAGACTGGAATCATGTATCCAACAAGAGGGGAAAAGAGCTGAGCGGCGTGAAAATCAGCAGCATGACAGCGAAGTGGCTGGGGGTGGAGAGATCAAGGGAGGTAAAGAGCAGCCAAGAAAACCTTATTTTCCCTGCTGCAGAAAAATTCAGCTAGTGCTTAGGGATGTTATAAATCTTGTTTAAACCAAAACCTTAGCTGCCTGACTTGTGAATGAACACCATGACACAGCCAGCAACTAGTGCATTCCCCACAGTCCTAGGTGCTTGTAAGGGCAGAGAGCCAGCTGAGAGAGGAATTGAAACTGAGTTCCGGCACAACAGCCTCAGCCACTAGGCTCCCCCCCGGTGTTCGGTTTTTAGAGTTAAATAGAATGTTTTCTTACTGCACCCTTGAAGAGAAAAGCCTGGTTCACATTGTGTCTCTATTTCCAGAATGGCATATCCTAGACTTGTTCCAGCCCCCTGAGGAGTTCTGCCTTTACTGCTGAAAAATACCTCAGTGCCAACAAAAATCCAACAAGCAAATTTAAAATAGATGAGCCTTCTACCTTGATCATCTAGTGCTGTCCTATCAGGAAAGAGATCAGTGCCCATGGCCTGATCTGCCTCCTGGCCATGGTTTACCCTTCCTCTGTGCAGTGACATCTCCCCAGGACACACTGATCTCTTGGTGAGTCAGGACTGTAAGCCCAAGCTTTTCTTGCAAGGCTGCCAATTTATCAAGCAGATTAAAGACAAGGAACTACTCTTGTCCTGCAGCAAAAGTATCATCCCAATTCCTGAATATATTCTGGTATAACAGAGATTCTCAAACTTTTGTACTGGTGACCCCTTTCACATAGCAAGCCTCTGAGTGTGACCCCCCCCCATAAGTTAACACTTTTTAATATATTTAACACCAGTACAAATGCTGGAGGCAAAGCAGGGTTTGGGGTGGAGGCTGACAGCTCGTGACCCCCCTCTAATAACCTCATGACCCCAACCCCCAGTTTGAGAACCCCTGTGGTATAGTCTGCTGTGGTGTTGAGAACTTAAGCAGTTTGCCTATGTTGCCCTTCACTCTTGAGCAGCAGTGACCACAGTGCTTTTCCCAAGGAGCCTGCCTTGCTAAGTTCATAACAGACCCCTGAACTCTCAACCTCAATGCAGAGACCAGAGTTCTGCTCAGGTAGAACCTTCAGCAGGGCCTACAGAGCACATAACCTGCTTGTTCAGAAATATGCACACTGAACACACCACCACAACGCTGCAGGTTTTGCCATCTAGCACTTCATTTTTCTAGGTTGGGGTAGCGGGCCCCTTAAATTGTGTATATCCACAGTACTGATGGCAACAGTCATCATTCATGCTGGGCAAAGGGATTTTGTGGGTATGTGAACAGGAACACGTGCTCATCAGCATTCGGAACACATGTTATGGTGGAGGGAATCCAGCAGTGCCCACACTGCCTTCTTTTGGGGGGGGCATGGGGGAAGCCATGTAGCTTTTATAACTTAGAATGTTAGCTGCTGCCATAGGGAGACTTTTCCATACACACAATACAGCCCGTAAGCAAAATTCCCCATTGCTGTCCGCTCTTAATTTGAGTAACAACTTTAGGCTCTGGGCTGCTGTATCCACATTTTGAGTATCAAAGATGCATCAGAGCAGTTGGATTGAAGCTTATTTCACAGGAGCTTTTTCTAAACACTTGCAGTATAAGTCCTATTGCATGATCTATGAGGGGATGTGAAATTCTGTGGGTTACTTCTTTTTTCAACAAATTTCAGCACAGCTTGAGAGAAAGGATTTGTCCCTTTAATGGCTCATGCAGAGCCACCAACAGAGAGCATAAGAAAACAAGCATTTTTGGCGACCAGCAGGTCTGCACTGAGATGTCCCTGTCTGTAGAGATGAAGCCTGTTGCAGAGTATGTCTTGGAAATCTGTTAGAATTGTATTTCTTAGTATGCAAAGCCACTGTTCGCAAAAGCAAGTGACAAAGGCCACAACAAAGGTGTTACTGCTGATTCCCCCTGTATAAATTGTAATGCAATTTTTCATAGTGAAACTGCTGAACCAGTTTCCTCCCCATAGGTGGGTGGCTTTTAAAATGTAATTCTGTCACGCATGCCTGTAGAAATGTACATTCTTCACCAGTGATCTGTTTGTATTACATATATGAGACACTTTCAAAATGACATGACATTTTCCTTTAAGAGCTATGGGTTAATGGAACAACTGTATTCATTTATGCCGTGCATTTGACCAGTGAATACAATTGTTTAATTGGGTGGAGAATGTTCTCTGAATTCTAAATAGCAAATTAAAACCCACCAGTGTGTTCCCGCTGCATTACACAGCTTTAAAATGCACAATGGGAAGCAAATAAGGACTTGCCCACACATAAGTTGCATCACTTTTTAACGATACCAGTATGGCTAGACCAGTACAATCTCACCGCCTCCCCAGCGTGGATGCAGTGACCCTGGTATAATTAAAGGGTTGCAACTCTGCTAGTGTGGATGCAGTCATACTACTATAGCTTAGTCCCATACAGGAAGGGCATAAACTATACTGGTAGAAAAGTTACTTTGATACATTTAACTGCATCCACACTGGGGGTTGGACAACAATTTCTGTAAAATAAATTAATAATCCCTAACCAACAGTTGCACCAGCGTAAGCCCTGTATGTAGACCAGGCTCAAGACATTTCAAAGGAACATTTATCATAGCTATAGTATGGTGCTGTGACTAGAACCCAAACTTTAGGTAAGATCCTAGCTTGTAAGGAAATGTATCAGTACATCTGTGCCGCTGTAAGCTTGTAAGTGTAGACATGGCCTCAGCCTTCCAGATGAGTCACACATAGTCTATATGTGAAATAAAATCTCCTTCCGGTCTGATGGGGGCCTATCCCAGTACCCCTCAGTTGGACTTTCTCTCCTGTAGTCCTCCCTGGGCTCAGGCCCTTAATTAGTCCAGCAGTCTTTAAAATGGCCTTGGCCCTGGTATTGAGCCGGGTGGGGGAGGGAGTTGACAGTGATAATCAAGGTGGACCATTTCCAGCAGTTCACAGACATTCTTGTCAACTGCTAGAAATGGCCCACCTTGATTATCACTACAAAAGGTGTCCATCCCCCCCTCGCCCCCCCCGGCTCTCCTGCTGATAATAGCTTACCATAAGTGATCATTCTGGTTACAGTGCATATGGTAACACCCATTGTTTCATGTTCTCTATGTATATAAATCTCCCCACTGTATTTTCCACTGCATGCATCCGATGAAGCCACTCTAGGCAGCTTGGAAGACCCTCTCCACTGCCCTTTTCTGGGGTGGGTTGTGGCAGAGTCACGAAGCCTCCAGCCAGGGGACCTCACGGCCTGGTCCAGCCCGCCACAATCCCAGAGTCCCAGGCAGTCTTCATTTCTTCCACTTTCAGAAGTGAGGCTCCCGGCTGACTCCTAGGGTATGCTGAGACCAGAGTGAAAGAACTGAATAAAGAGACAGGGCATGTTTAAAGTAGGAAAATCGGTCACATGATCACAACCAGACATTTTTAAACATGACTCACCCTAACAAGATTTTAGCTGGGACTTCGCACCTAGTGAAATTAAAATGCATTAGCTAACACAACTGATTTTCCTAGTCTAGGCATGTCCCTCCACTAGAATAATCATCATGCAGTGAAGGTACAGTTTAGTGCTGGAATCCATCATTGTCTAAGATAAACCCCTTCCATGAAAGAGGCACAGATTACAATTCGTGTTATGTTCTAATAGAAAGCTGCATTTAAAAAAACAGCTGTGGTTGCTAAGTGACAGCATTTGTACAAACCTATCTGTAGCAGGGTGGCTACCCCACTCCTAGAACAGAAGGGGTTAAAAGCAGCCCTGGAGAGGGCTGTGGCTGGGGATGGCTGATTGGGGAAGCAGCCGCAGCTGGGCCACGCCCCAATCAGGCCCCAGCTGGCCTGTATAAAAAGGCTGTGAGCCAGAAGCCCAAGGAGTCTCTCTCTCCAGACTGGGAGAGAGCAGGACCTGCCTGCCTGCCTGCCTGCCAGTGCCACGCTGGGGAAAGAGCTGGCTGAGTATGGGCGCTCCAGGCTGGCAACTCCCCAGGCTGTAGGGCCTGGTTCAAGGCCCATAGAGGTACTGGGAGGCAGAGGAAGGCAGCTGGTCCGAACCCCCTTGCCTATGATCAGT
Source organism: Lepidochelys kempii (assembly GCF_965140285.1). Lineage (NCBI taxonomy): Eukaryota > Metazoa > Chordata > Testudines > Cheloniidae > Lepidochelys > Lepidochelys kempii. Next base: position 11,367,074 of record NC_136389.1, on the reverse strand, counting down.
GGCCTTTACACTGATGTCTGCCCCAGGGAGCAGGGGCTTGGTGATGACTGGGAGTAGCCCTGAATGAGACAAGGTGGGGATAGTGGGTTGGGGGTTCCCCAGGAAGGGGAGAGGTAGAGTGTGGGGTACTGCCAGGGGGCAGAACCCCAGAGAAAGGATGGATCACTAGTCTGCAGAGAGTGCTCCAGGCTGGAAAAGAGCTAATTCTCAACGACCAGCAGGAGGCGCCGCAGGGGTGAGTCCACTCCTTTACACTATCATATTCACCAAACCGAGGAAATGAATCGCTACAACCATCGCAAACGTGAACATGGCCCACACATAATCAGACACGTTCTTATCAAGCACAAAGAAATGCGTATTTCATCATAACTCAACATCCTTAACCCATGGCTGTTCTTTAAAGTTGTTGAGCTGTGAAAGAAAAAAAACAAAGCAGGTCCACAACTCCCACTGAAATCAGTGGCTGTAGGTTTGGGCTCCAAGATCTCCACAGCAAAAACTGTTAATTTTATTTCATTTCACCCTATTTTCTTGCAAAAATAGCTGGTGCATAAATTTTCAAGATGAGCAGACAACATGGCAAGTTTAGTAGCTAGGAGCCATTTCTGAGCAAGAAAGAGACAAAAATCAACATTTCAAATTAGGGGTTTTGCTTGTTTGTGTTTAATTACTTTCAGCTCAACATTCTTGGTGTCCAGGGTCAATCTGGCAATTTCCAGGCCAAGCCCGAGTGACAGTGGGCTCTAAAATAGAGCTTTACAATAGGTCAGGGGTGGCCATCCTGAGCCTGAGAAGGAGCCAGAATTTACCAATGTACATTGTCAAGAGCCACTGTAGTACATAATCAGCCCCCCCTGCATCACCACCTCCTTCCTGCTGGCATCCCTGCTGATTAGCACCTCCTCCTCCCTCCCCATGCCTCCTGCCCGCTGCGAGCAGCTGTTTTGCAGCATACAGACTCTGGGATGGAGCAGGGAGGAGCAAGGGTGCAGCAGGCTCGGGAAGGGGCTGTGGGGTAAGGGGTGGAGGGGGGACAGGACCTGGGGTTGAGCAGTGGGAAGTTGGCACCTGTAGCTCCAGCCCCGGAGTCAGCACCTATGCAAGGAGCCGCATGCGGCTCCGGAGCCACATGCGGCTCCGGAGCCACAGGTTGGCCACCCCTGCAATAGGTGGTGGTTGCAATCTCACCCCGGGAGAGATTACCCACAGCTTTCTATACAAACTACATTTCACAAGGAAGATTCCTGCAATATTCATGACCTATGAAAAATATTCCAATCATCTCCTAGGTTTACAGGAGCTCTGGGAGACTCATGCTGGTTTCCTCCCTTCATCCCAATTCCCTGAGAGCCTGTTAGATGCCCAATATCCTCCCAGTCAACGTTGATAATGTGATACATCTAAAATACTAAAGATGATTTTCTAAGCCAAGGGATAATTGTGCTCGACAGGGTCTGATCCAGCTGGAGTCTTTTCAGTGACTAACGAAGTCGGATCTGACTCTTAGCAAACAACTTCTCTTCATTTGTTTTTTTCAAAATGGCATCAGTGAGCCTCTTAACCCCAGTCTGGGGTGTGTGAAGAAAAGAGGAAGAAACAACATGAGTAAATCCTCCTCACCAATGAGAGAATCAATCCCTTAGTGTTTCTTGCAGTCCAATACGTATAATTTTACGCACACACAATCACGGGCACTTTATACAAATGTCAAACACCTTTGAAGCCTGGGCCCAGTTTGGCAGTAGCATTTGCTTGGGATAAATAACAAATCCCACCAACAAGAAGGGCACTTCAATTTCTTTGTCTCAGGAAATCATAGAATCATAGAATATCAGGGTTGGAAGGGACCCCAGAAGGTCATCTAGTCCAACCCCCTGCTCAAAGCAGGACCAATTCCCAGTTAAATCATCCCAGCCAGGGCTTTGTCAAGCCTGACCTTAAAAACCTCTAAGGAAGGAGATTCTACCACCTCCCTAGGTAACGCATTCCAGTGTTTCACCACCCTCTTAGTGAAAAAGTTTTTCCTAATATCCAATCTAAACCTCCCCCACTGCAACTTGAGACCATTACTCCTCGTTCTGTCATCTGCTACCATTGAGAACAGTCTAGAGCCATCCTCTTTGGAACCCCCTTTCAGGTAGTTGAAAGCAGCTATCAAATCCCCCCTCATTCTTCTCTTCTGCAGGCTAAACAATCCCAGCTCCCTCAGCCTCTCCTCATAACTCATGTGTTCCAGTCCCCTAATCATTTTTGTTGCCCTTCGCTGGACTCTCTCCAATTTATCCACATCCTTCTTGAAGTGTGGGGCCCAAAACTGGACACAGTACTCCAGATGAGGCCTCACCAATGTCGAATAGAGGGGAATGATCACGTCCCTCAATCTGCTCGCTATGCCCCTACTTATACATCCCAAAATGCCATTGGCCTTCTTGGCAACAAGGGCACACTGCTGACTCATATCCAGCTTCTCGTCCACTGTCACCCCTAGGTCCTTTTCCGCAGAACTGCTGTCTAGCCATTCGGTCCCTAGTCTGTAGCTGTGCATTGGGTTCTTCCATCCTAAGTGCAGGACCCTGCACTTATCCTTATTGAACCTCATCAGATTTCTTTTGGCCCAATCCTCCAATTTGTCTAGGTCCTTCTGTATCCTATCCCTCCCCTCCAGCGTATCTACCACTCCTCCCAGTTTAGTATCATCCGCAAATTTGCTGAGAGTGCAATCCACACCATCCTCCAGATCATTTATGAAGATATTGAACAAAACTGGCCCCAGGACCGACCCTTGGGGCACTCCACTTGATACCGGCTGCCAACTAGATATGGAGCCATTGATCACTACTCGTTGAGCCCGACAATCTAGCCAGCTTTCTACCCACCTTGTAGTGCATTCATCCAGCCCATACTTCCTTAACTTGCTGACAAGAATACTGTGGGAGACCGTGTCAAAAGCTTTGCTAAAGTCAAGAAACAATACATCCACTGCTTTCCCTTCATCCACAGAACCAGTAATCTCATCATAAAAGGCGATTAGATTAGTCAGGCATGACCTTCCCTTGGTGAATCCATGCTGGCTGTTCCTGATCACTTTCCTCCCATGCAAGTGCTTCAGGATTGATTCTTTGAGGACCTGCTCCATGATTTTTCCAGGGACTGAAGTGAGGCTGACTGGCCTGTAGTTCCCAGGATCCTCCTTCTTCCCTTTTTTAAAGATTGGTACTACATTAGCCTTTTTCCAGTCATCCGGGACTTCCCCGGTTCGCCACGAGTTTTCAAAGATAATGGCCAATGGCTCTGCAATCACAGCCGCCAATTCCTTCAGCAATCATAGTATTAGACAGCATCGTCTAGTCGATAGTGCACTAATTAGCACCCATGAGACCTAATTTCTATTCCCGACTGTGCCACTGACCTGCTGGAGCAAGTCATTTCACCTCTCTGTGCCTGTTTCCTCTCACACCCTTTGTCTGTCTTTCCTATTTAGATTGTTAGCCTTTCGGGATAGGAACTGTCTCTTACATTCACTTGTACAGTGACTGGCACAGTGAGAAAGGGTCCTTGAGGTGCTATCACAATACAATTAGCAACAGGCAGACTGCTGCTGAGTTCTCAAAGGCTGTTAGATACTGCAGGCTGTGAAGGGCCTAAATGCTTTAGTGAAACTTGCATTGGTATGGACATGGGAGACCTGTGTAGCAATGCAAATTCCCTAATGTAGACAGGTCCTAAGAAAAAAAGCAAGTGTGGTTCTGATTGGGAGATGCCACCTTTCTGAGTTTAATGCCCCTAAAGCAGAGATGTACAAATGAGAATTACGGGGGGGTCAAAATCAGAGTACACACAAAGCTCACTCATCCTGGGTATTATGCATCCAATGAAGTGAGCTGTAGCTCAAGAAAGCTTATGCTCAAATAAATTTGTTAGTCTCTAAGGTGCCACAAGTCCTCCTTTTCTTCCTGGGTATTACGTAACTTCACAACCTCACAGAAAAACCTTGCATGGCTGATGCAGCGGCCTTGCTGGAAGCAAAGATAAGGCACCTGAATTTGTCCACATGCAATAATCAGTGGGACAGACAGGAAGTGACAAAGGAAAAGCACCACCTAGAAGTTAAGGGAAGTGAGAAACTTACAAACAGACATGCAGAAATATGCATACATGCAAGCCTGCTGCACATGTACACAGATCCATGTATACAATACCCACACAGGTACTGTATAGATACTGCAGCTAGGCATTCAAGCCAATATGAACGTGTTCATCTGTCAATGTGCATCTTTGTGAGTAGAATATACTGGCCTAGTGCATGTGGACATGTTTCCTTCAAGGGGCTGATCCCAGTGTCAATAACAGCCTCCTGTTCTCACACCCCTAAAAACATTCTGTATTGTCAAGGTTCCTTCCCCACTCTGAAGTCTAGGGTACAGATGTGGGGACCTGCATGAAAGACCCCCTAAGCTTATTCTTACCAGCTTAGGTTAAAAACTTCCCCAAGGTACAAACTTTGCCTTGTCCTTGAACCCTATGCTGCCACCACCAAACATGTTAAACAAAGAACAGGGAAAGAGCCCACTTGGAGTCGTCTTCCCCCAAAATATCCCCCCAAGCCCTACACCTCCTTTCCTGGGGAAGGCTTGATAAGAATCCTCACCAGTTTGTACAGGTGAACACAGACCCAAACCCTTGGATCTTAAGAGCAATGAAAAATCAATCAAGTTCTTAAAAGAAGAATTTTAATTGAAGAAAAAAGGTAAAAGAATCACTTCTGTAAAATCAGGATGGTAAATACCTTACAGGGTAATCAGATTCAAAACATAGAGAATCCCTCTAGGCAAAACCTCAAGTTACAAAAAGACACAAAAACAGGAATATACATTCCATCCAGCACAGTTTATTTTGCCAGCCATTAAACAAAAGAAAATCTAACGCATTTCTAGCTAGATTACTTACTAACAGAAGTTCTGAGACTGCATTCCTGATCTGTTCCCAGCAAAAGCATCACCCAGACAGATGAACCCTTTGTTTCCACCCCGTCCCAATTTGAAAGTATCTTGTCTCCTCATTGGTCATTTTGGTCAGGTGCCAGCTAGGTTATTTTAGCTTCTTAACCCTTTACAGGTGAAAGGGTTTTGCCTCTGGCCAGGAGGGATTTTATAGCACTGTATACAGAAAGGTGGTTACCCTTCCCTTTATTTTTATTACATGTATGGAGCCAGGGTTCATTATACATGGCTTCAGAGATATACGCACATGACCACAAACCCCAGGTCAACATGGTAAATGTTTTTAATCTTCTTCCCATACCAGTAAAATGAGAGACCCTTCTACATCCCATCCATAAAGGCAGCACGCCTTGTACATCTCCTCTGTATCCCATCCATAAAGGCGGCATGCCGTGGTATGTTCCCCATTGCCCAAATCACTTCTCGCCACTCAAGAGGAAAATCAGAATGCCGCTTACTGCATGGTGCATATCAAAGCTCTGTGTAACACAGGTATCTATGTTCCACAACACGTGCTGGCTAATGCTTTGGGGAGGGTTGTACCTACAGGCATCTGGCTCGACCTCACAGCAATAGCAAATGGAACCAGCTCAAAGATATGCCATGTTTTCTGTCTGCCTGAGGAAATACCATATGCCAAAATGTGGCTGCCCTCCTCTCATAACCTTGCATAGCTCAGGCAGGAGGGCATCCTATTCTAATCATCACTACAGACCCTGCAGTATCACAAAAACAAAAAGTCTTGGATCCAATTGCTCTGATTTCCAACTACACAGACACAGGCCCAGCAAGAATGAGGCCTTTCTGCATTTCTAGATTGGGACGGTCTTCTCCTTTGTTTATTACTAGATCAAAGATGTGTCTCCATGGAAACATCTTAGCTCCAACAGTTTCAGTACTGTGGCTTTAGATCCTACTGCTTACTGTTTTCAGCTCTGTTTTTAAACTGGAGCCTTGAGATTAGATAGATCAGCATTCACTTCTCTGCATAAATGATTTGATTAGTAAAACTGATAATGTGAGCAGCATACACATGCGTGGGAGTGTAATTAGTACGTGTGCATCCATGAGAGACTGGAGCAGGGCCAAAATGCAAGTGTGCATGCGTTCCTATACAGATGTTTGTATACTTGTGCGTCTCCCTTCTGATCTGCACAGGGCTACATAAGAGAATGGGAATGTGTGTGAGATTGTGATGGCCCACGTGAGTTTTGAAGCTTGTGAGTTTTTGCATTTGGGTTTAGCTGGAAGGTTGTAATTATTCTTGTTGCATCTAGCACCTCTCAACGGGATTACTGTACCTTAAAACCACTGGGAAACTTCAGGCTGCACAGATTTGCTGGTACCCACCTACTCACTGGAGCATATTACATCCGTGCTCCCAGGGCTGTTTCCTGTTTGCTTCCGGTGTAATTCAAAGTGGTGGTGGATGGATAAAGCCATAAATAGTTTGGGTCTGGGATTGAGGAGACAGCCTGTCTTTCTCTGCTTTGTCCCCCACAGCTGAGATCTAGTTGGGCACTTGACAGGTCCCAGATTTGTCCACTGAGGAGATGAGACAGTGGAGGTGCCTTCTGCTTTGTAGTTTGTCCCCACCTATGGTCTGACAAAGCCCAAGTCATGCGGGCCTTGGAGGAAGTGGGCTGTGAAGGGAGGAGCGCTGGGGGGGGCGATTGCTATTGCTAAATGAGTCCGAAGATGGTAACAGAGACAATCGACAGCAAAACAAAAGTATACAGTGCATTAAATTCTGAGCTGCAGGGAGAAGGGACAGCCAGCGACGTGTATGCCTGTGAATGTTTGTGAAGCTGTGTACATGCTAAAGCTTGGGATGATATTAACCCTTCTTGAGTCAGAAGCAGCATCCATAATCCATAATCGCTGAATCCTAGGGCTGATTTCCCTGGGCTGGCTCAGGTCTGTAAGTCACCATACACCATACAAAAGCAGGTGTAATTCTGTACTGAGGCAGCCAGGCACAAGTGAAGGCAAGTGACTTTCTCCTTTTCTTCCCCTTGAAGCCCCAGCTGTCATGACTTACAGACCTGAGCCAGCCCAGGGAAATCAGCCCTAGGATTCAGCGAGACTCCAATTACTTTGACTGAGCTATGCCTGAAACCAAAAGGAGATTTTTAATTTGGTTTAAATTTCTGAGATCTCCAAAAAAAACAACGGCCCAGACTGAAGAAAATTTGAGTCAGTGTTGAGACCCACATTTTAAAATGCATATCATGAGATGAGCAAAACGGGTAGGAGGCATCAAGTGATTTAATGGCTGATAAGAATGCCAAGCCATGCCTAATCAATCCAATTCACTACTGAACTGGATAATGCTCCCAACATTGCTGAGAGACGGATCCTGGTCCCACTGAAGCCAGTGGGAGCCTTACTATTGCCTTCAATGGGCACAGGAGCAGGCCCTTAATTACTAACACAAATACATTTTTATAATCACATTAAGAAATTCCAGAGTAAAAACTGCTGTGTCAAATCAGGCTGCCAACACACAGCCTTATCCCAGGGCACAGGCAGAATACGCTACACAGGAATGAAATTCGCAAAAGCTGTACCCTGCTGTGTCTTATGGCTTCATTATAAAACAGAAAGCACAAAAACGAAGGGATCTGTTGGGCTAATCAATGTTCTGAGTACTCTGACTGTGATAACAAGAGTTACAGTCAATGGGGGCCAGGCACATACATTTTAAAAGCAGAGTATTTTGTACTCACATGTGCTGTATTAATTCAATCTGGTTGCAATGATTGCACCTGGGCATTATGCACATCACCACTGTCATTGAGCCAAGTGCAAACTAAGGTGTAGGTTAATCTTAAGGGAAAATAACAGCCTCACTTACATCAGGCCACAAGTGAGGTCAAAACAACGAAGACACTCAGACTGAAAGTGCGACAGGCCAAGGGTCTGATCCTCCACTCTTGCACCTTGTATGGTCATTTATATCTGCACCGAATGCACGACGGATGTCAAAATGCTACACCGTGCAAGTGATTGGAAGATTTTGGTTTAGTAGCATCTTGTCCACCCTCGCCCTTTGCACAGATGTAAATAACCACACAAGCAGCAAAGCAGGGGAGAAATCTGGCACTAGGGATATCCTGCATATAATCAGTTCTCCAAACATCTGTGCAGTAAAAGAGCTAGAAGTACTGATCTTTCTCAGTGTCTACAAACAGCTCTCCTCAACTCCTCCATTATTTCACCTCAAACCAATTCTTATTTCACAGTCAGCTTTTCATCACGGTTCATTTCTCAGTCACAAACCTCTCTTGTTAAACTGAAATTCTTCCATGAACGGTATTTTGTCTGACTAGACAATTTCCTGTAATAAACTTCTTGTGTTTCCACCTGAGCTGGAGAAAAACTCTCAAAGGAAGCTTAGGGCAGGGACATTGTTAGGCAGAACCCATCCACCTGCACAATATATACACCAGTTAGTTGTACAATCTGAATTTCATGAGCTCACTTAGTCAGGACCTTACTGTTTTATTAAGGGATGCCATCAGCGAGACAGTCCTAGAGCTGAAACATTACAGTATTGGTTACCAGTTGATACTACATACTCTGAGTAACAAAACCTAGAAGAATCTCAAACACTTGTTTCCTTTAGTTAAATAACCTGTTCTATCAGAAACAGCTTCTTTAATGCAACCCTCTAAAAAGGACAGGATTCCTCTAAGAATTTCTCTGCACTGAAGATCAACTATCAAACACCAGTACTTCAAAGGAAACATGTATCCTGCCTGTCTCAAATTAACCATGTTCTACTTAGCATCTCTCTTTTTATTTTTGGTTGAGGTATTATTTCTGCTGTCTTCATAACAGACCTCTGCAGAATCCCTTCTATGTGCAGAGAAACTTCTCAGAAAGTATATGGAGTGTCCAGTGATCACTCAGGCCCAGTACTTAAGGTACTTGGGTGTCTAACCCTAGATATAGGCACCTAAGTCCCATTTTTAGGCACCGCTACAATTCACAAAACCCCCATTCGGCTGTTGCCTTACCCAGTGGTGGCTAAACTCATGTGGAGCCTAAGGTTTTTGCTGTAAAAGTTCTCTAGGCACCCATGTTTCCGTCTCCAGGCATGAGCACTGCTGCCTCATTCTAGACGTCGGGACCCCTCTGTGCCGCCTGAGCTCCAGAGCGACCCACGGACTGGAGGAAGACAGACAGAGGATCATCTATCTTGCCTACGGGGCCAGTAGAGGAGGAGAGGGGGTGCCCCTATAGCCCTTAGCCCAGCAGTTAGGGTATTCACCTGGAATACAGGAGATACCCAGTTTAAGTCCCCCCTCTGGCTGATGAGGAGAAGGAACGTGAACAGAGATCAGCCACCTCACAGGTGAGAGCGCTAAACCTGAGGCTATGAGTCTTCCTCCATCTCTCCTACTGAAGTTGTTCCACTTTAATTAAAGATTAATTGGACCAGAGAGAGAGAGAATCGCCCTCCAGTCCAGTGGCTAGGTCCCGTACCTCAGAGGTGGCGAACACCTGATCAAATCCCATCTCCTTATCAGGCAGAGGTGGGATTTGACTGAGGGTCTCTCACATCCCAAGAGAGTACCCTAAACCCTGGGCTAATGGTTTTAAGGGAGGTCATCCTCTTCCTGCCAGCCTACTTCCCCCTGGCTACCTAACCTTCTCTCACAAGAAAGTCCTTTGGCTTCCATAAGCTGCCAGACTCCAGGAGAGGGTTCTCAGCTGTGGATTGTAGCCAAAGATAGGCACCTCCCAGCAGTCTGGATTTAAGCACCAAATTCTGAGAGATGGGCAAGGCTTAGGACACACCCCTCATCAGCATCTCCCATTGGCTGGCTTTAGCAGCTCCCCACCTAGCATGCTGGCTTTTGGGGATCCCACTCTTAGGCATCTATCACCCCCCCACCACCACCCATGCATTGTACAGGGAGCCTAGGTGCCTAACTCAGGCTTTGTGGATCCATTGTTGTTCCAGGGATTTTCTAGGCATCTAAAAGTTAGGTGTTGCAATGCCCAGGTCCCTTTGTGGATCCAGGCCTATATACTTGCAAGAGCTCAGCTCTGTGTCCCAGTCCAAGTGTTCTGCACAACAACAAGAACTTCACAGCACCCCACCCAGACTCTCTGTCTGGGACACTTAGTCCTTAAAAGGCACAGTCCCCAATACGACAGAAAGAAAAGGAGTACTTGTGACACCTTAGAGACTAACAAATTTATTTGAGCATAAACTTTTGTGAGCTACAGCTCACTTCATCAGATGCATGCAGTGGAAAATACAGTGGGGAGATTTAATACCACAGGATACACATAACAGTGCCCAAGCTGTAAGATTCCATTTTCCCCACCTACAAATCCTAAACATTACCCATCTCCCCCACCCCCAAAACTGAGTGTCTTATTAAGGGATTGGTACTAGGATACAGGATCACCTCAAGGAGAGCGATCAGACCCAAAGTATCCACCTCTTAAAACATATCTTGTGAGGAGCTTGGATACTGCGCTGATGCCATGGTATAAGAACCTGGATCAGTATTGGGCCAGATTCTGAATGGCACCTCTCCAGAGGTACAGCCCAGGGTGGAGCAGAGAAAGCAAAGATGGCTTTAAGCCTCCTTTGGGCCTCTGGAACTCTGAGCCTGACTGGAGGCATATTTATTCCCCAGCATAAATCAGAGCAAACCCAGAGGCTGCTCCGATTTAAAATAGCTTCCCACAGCTGCCTATAGGTCCCCATTCCACCAACCCAGCAGGAGAAAAGCTATCTCTAGTCACACACCCTCTTGCTCTACATTACAGGCTGTACAGGGAACCAGGACAGGCTTCTCTCTCACACACACACACACCCTGCAGTAGGTGATATCAAAGAAAACAGCACTTAATACATTTGCAAGAGACAGTCCCATGCATCAGCAATCCTCAAAGAGGCATTGGGCTTTGTAGGCCTGTGGTGCACACTAGCTCCAGGACACCTGCATTTTCAATCTAATTCACTAATTGGCAGAAGGGAAAAAGCCATTTATTCACAGGTGGGAGATTAGCCAAGGCTTACAAATTGAACTGCCTCTTGGATTGCATGAGTTCTGGCCCCTCTCTGGCAGCACGGTTGCAGACATGCACATCCACACCGCAGCCAACATGGGTTCTTTACACTTGCCATGTCCATTACAGAAATTAAACCCAGAAGATTAAATGTCCCCTAAAAACAAACAAACTGGGACAGAACAATGGTCCATCTAGCCCAGTATCCTGCCTTCTAACGCCTCAGAAGGAATCAACAAAACAGGGCAATTTCATCCCGTTGTCCAATCCCAGTTGGAAGTTGAGGGACACCTGGAGCATGGGGTTGTGTCCCTGACCATCTTGGCTAATAGCCATTGATGGACCTATTCTCCAGGAACTTATCTAACTTTTTTGAACTGAATTATATTTTTGGCCTTCACAACATCCCCAACGAGTCCCACAAGCTGATTGTGCGTTGTGTGAAGCAGTACTTCCTTTTGTTTGTTTTAAACCTCTTGCCTATTACTTTCATCAGATGATCCTTACTTCTTGTGCTAGGTGATGGGATAAATAACAGTTCTATTCACTTTCTCCACATCCTTCATCATTTTATAGACCTCTCTCATATTCCCCCTTCGTCGTCTCTTTTCTAGGCTGACCAGTCCAAGTCTTTTTAGCCACGCCTCTAATAATTTTTATTGCCCTTCTCTGTCCCTTTTCCAATTCTAATATATTTTTTTTGAAATAGAACAACCAGGTGTGGGCATACCATGGATTTACATAGCAACATTATGATTTTTCTGTTTCATGATCTATCCCTTTCCTAATGGTTCCGAACACTGTTAGCTTTCCTGACTGCCACTGCACACCGAGCGGATGTTTTCAGAGAACTACCCACAATGACTCCAAGATCTTTCTTGAGCAGTAACAGCGAATTTAGACCCCATTGTTTTGTTTGTAAGTAAACTGGTGTGGACTGAAGTTAAATGTGGGTCAATAATATTATTTGTATTATGGTGGCACCCGGAGTAATCAAGCTGGATCAGGGCCCCATTGTGCTAGACACTAACACACATAGCAAGAGCTTATTGTTCAAATAGACAAGAAATGGGGAAACAAAAGCACAGAGAAGAAGGGATTTGCCCAAGGTCACACAGCAGGTGAGTGGGAGAACTGGGAAGGTCTCCTGACTCCCACATCAGTGTCCATCCACTAGTTCATGCCACCTCTGCTAACGAGGGTCCGTTGAGAGGTACCGTTCCAAGAAGGGTTTGTCACTTTCAATGTTTTTCAAGGTTGTTTAACTGCTGGTGGTTACAGTGACTCCAACAAAAGAGTAGTCCTCCAGACATCCAACATAGCACTTTAGAACTTCATGCCAGGGGAATTTCTCCTCAGAAGCAAGTGATCTTAAGGACTTCAATGCAAAGTCTAAGGATCCTCCACCTAATGTTTTCTACTGACCTGGAGCAAATTCACATTTCATCTACCTTTCCTAAGTCCATGTGCTGGTCCTAGTCTTTGTGGTGTTTAAGCATGCCGGGGGAAAAGATTGTACCTGTTGGGTGGCCAGATCTTCAGCTGCTGTAAGAATCATGTACCACGTCAGTCATCTCCCAGACTCAGACTTCCAAGATTTCTGGTGGTGGCTTTAATTTGTTCCTGGATTCAGGCTCCCTACACATTGGTCTAAGAGGAAACACACACAGAGCTGGCTACAGCACCTGACACACTGGCATCTCCCGTCCACCTTGTGGTGATCACCACCACGATTTTACAGTGAGCTCAAGCATCTCTGGGCACAATGTCCACGACTGGTTTAATAAGTAAGGATCAAGTACACTTCGAATCCAAAGAGAGGAAAAAAGAGTGGATTGGGTGCACAGAGTGCCCAGTCACTGTCTGACAATATCCACTCTGAAAGGAAATAGCTGCTGTTCCAGCTAATCACTGCCCTGCATTAACTAGGTGCCTCTGCTTAGCCAAGCTTTCTGCCGAATCAGGTACCACTGCCAGGAATTAAATTGAGTTTGCAGTGGAGGAGTTTTTATTTTCTATTAAATCAAAGAAGGGCCAAGTCACAGACAAATTCTCCTGGATGAAACTCACCATGGAGTATGAGCTGACCAGCAACTGATGAGCTGTAGCTTTGGAATAGCACCTAATCTCTTGAGGTTTGTAACAATGCGGCTTCCATCTTAGAAAGAAATCATGGGGTACATTTCAAAACCCGCTGTAGTGAGTCTCGGACCAGGGGCTCATGTGACAGCACTAAAAATAGCTGTTCCTAGAGGTTCAGGATCAGGCTGGAGCTCAGAATCTGAAGCCTGGGGAAGAAGGCGGGTTTTGAAGGCCGAGCTCCAGCTCAGTTCACATCTACACTGCTGTTTTCAGTGCAGTAGCCTGAGCCCTGCTGAGTCCACAGACCTGGGCTCTGAGACTCGCTGCTGCAGGTTTTAAACCCCAGGGGTAGACGTACCCACGCTGAAGGTCTTGAAGGACAACAGAATGGCACAACTGGCAAATTTACCAGCATCCTCATCCCCAGAAAACGTCCATTGCACAGTCAGCTCCAGAGGAAAAACAAACACATTGAGCCTGATCCATGGAGGGCCGTAAGTCAACATAGCTTGTTGGAGATCACTAGAGCAATGGTACTTGGGCCAGAGTTTCAGCTGCTGTTAGAGTCCATATCCCAGATCTTGTCTCCAGTACCTCTCTCTCTCACATGGTGTGAAAACAGGCCATGGAATGAGCCTTCTCTTCACTGCCACTTCTCCCTTCCACTAGCTCTAGCATTCAGAGCCTCACCCCTCCGTCCCTATAGCCAGGATCAACACCCTGCCTAAGCCACCTCTCGATTTATTTCCTTGCTCTCTCTTGTGTCTTGCGTACAGCGGAGGGCTTTTAAGTGTGGCAAGGACTGGAGGAGTGGGGGCTGGTTTAATTACCTGGGTCCACTGCAGTTTGTTAACTCTTTGCTGCCGTTACCCAGTTTGTGATTTCTGCACCAAGGGCAGGCAGCATTAAGAGGACTGGGCCATGGAGGGCTAGAGAGGGGAGTAGTTCTGCCTGTCGCCTTAGCCAGGGACAGAGGGTGGGAACGGTCCAGTGTATATTAGAGCTAAATGCAAACACCAGCTTTCACACTCCTGAGGAAGTGATCTTGTGGTATGCTGCAGAACCAAGTATTCAGAGCGCTGGTCTCCAGGCAGATGTGGCTTTGTTCATTTCTCATTATAAGATGGAATTCAAGAGGGCTTTAGTACTCCTGGGCATCATCACATTGCTTAGCCCCAGGCTCATTCAGGCATACAGCTTCTTTGCTCTTATCCATCCCCCAGTCCCTGATCTACACCCACAACTATCCATCAGGGCTAGGACAGAATTGAGACTGTCCACCCTGGCCATGGTCAAGGCCATCCCAGCCTAGAGCCCTGACTTGAAAGCCCCCTCCCTAAGGCTAACAGGAGATATTGCTTTGCCCACACTGTTCCACCTCTTCCCCCATCATCCGGGCTGACGCCTCCCTGGGCGGAGAACAACCAGGGCACTGCTCTTCCACTGGACCAGGGATGCGGGGATGTCCTGGAATGACTATCAACCTGCCCTTCCAGGGATTTGTAATGGCCCCTTAGTTACTGTGTCCTCTGAGAGGTAACAGTGATAAAGCAAAGCCCCCTCCACCCCAGCCTGATGGAAATGCTCTTCTGACGCACCACAGACCCGAGCCAGTAGTCCCGAGGATCCCCAGGGTCAGGTCAGACCCCATACACTGACGCCAGGCCGTCTGAACGGCACCCTAACAACCGCAGCAGCGCCGATGTGAACAGACCCTGCTCTCCAGCCGGCTGCCCTCGGACCCTTCGGGGCTGGCGCTGAGCTGCGCTCCCCCAAGGGCTGAAATCGCTGCAGACGCGTGCTCCGGGAACCCGAGCTGCACGGGGGAGACCTTCACCCCGCCACCCGCTGTGGGAATCTCCCGGGCGCTTCGTGGCCGGCGAACGCGGCCCGTTTCCTCCCACGGAAGGCGCAGATTCCGCCCCCCCCCCCACGCGGGTCTCGCAGCACCTCCTCTCCGCGGACCCCCCCCCCAAGAACAGACGTCACGAGTCCTGGAGCCTCCCCACCCCCACTCACCGCCGCGTGTCTCTCGCCTCCTCGCCCGCTGCAGACAAGGCGCCGGCTGCTGCTTCCCCAGGTACGTCCCGGCCTGTTCGCGCCCCGGAGCCGGCTGCGCTGCCGGGGGCAGGACGAGCGGAGGGCGGCGGGGTCCGCCCCTCGGGGATCGCTGACGGGGCGGGAGAGAAGGTGCCGCTCAGGTCCGGGGGGAAATGCAGCCGCCGTCTCCCCCCCCACCCCCGCGGGGGACCAAGGCCGGGGCCCCCCGTGCTGCAGCTAAGGGGAACACACGGCGGCGTGCAAAACAGCGAGCTCCCGCCCCTCACGGGGAGAGCGGGTCACTCGCTGCCCTGGGCGGGACCCCTCTGCAGCGAGGGGCTGGCGTGGCCACCGCAGGCTGCTCTCCGCCCCTGGGTCCCTTCTGGTCAGCCTCGGCCGGGCGCCGGAGGGTCTGTGCCGCCCCTCGCTCCTTCCCGGCCGGCGTGCACGGGAGTCCCGGGCCGCCCCCTGCCTGCCTGGGCTCCAGGCGCCCAGGGCTGGAGGCGGGATTAGGAGCCTGGTGGAGCCCAGGCGCCCTGCCCTGGTACCTCGGTCCAGGAGCTGCTGCAGGGGATGTGCTCCCGGTGCCTGGCTGCTGGCACAGGGGTGGGGCAGCGCTAGGGCTTAATTCGTGCCAGAGCGGAGGCCCGGCCCCTCTCAGCTTGGCAATTCGCAGCCCAGGCACTGGGCTTGCTGCATCAGTTATGAATATTAAAAAAAAATTGCTTAAGGGCCAGCACCTCTTTCATGACACGGTAAGCAAGGAGCAGCACATTCCAGGGTGTGGGTCAGACTCAGATGCCCGGAGCCTGTCACATGTAGGATTCCCGAGCCCCAGCAGGGATCAAGGCAAATGCTAGCTCCTTGTATGTAAAAGCCCCCTGATAGACCTGACAGGGTTGATGGGAAACCACTCCCTTTGCTCCCAGGGGACAAGGGTTGTGTGCAGCGTATCTATAGCCCAGCTCCAGGTGATACAATACTCCTGGGGGCTGTGTTTTGGGAAAACAAGAGGCTCCTTAGCCTCTCCCAGGGTAGAGGCTTTTCCCTACAATAACGTTAATACAAACATTTATTAGCCTCTCCTGGTAACTACAGGAGCTGAACGTTGCTGCAGCTCTGGGACTGACTCAGTAAAGGGGAGACAGGGGAGGAATTGTTGCATTGTCAGTCCAGGTCCAGTGGACTGAACCAAACAGGAAGCCACCATGAGCACAGAGGCTCCAGCTGTCATCAGAACAAGCATGTGCTTTTACATTTTCAGTTTATTTAAAACAATCCTTTGAAGATATGCCTTATCAACTATGCTGAAGGGATTTTATGCAAGACAATGCAGTCCAGTGCTTAGAGTACCAGGCTAGACAAGATCTGGGATTTTATTCCCAGATATGCCTCTGGCTGTGTGGCTTTCGGCAAGTCACAGCAACTTGGTGTGCCTCAGTTTCCCAATTTGCAAAATTGGTAAAATAACTCAGCTTGGTGCAATAAGCAAGGATTAATGTTTGTAAAATGCTTTGGGCATCAGTACAATGCATCTACATTTAAATAAAAATGAAATGTTACCATAACGACTGTCAGGGGGATAAGTCAGAGCACAGACATGTGTATGTTAAACCATTATGATAACACTGCAATTTTATTTAAACTTTTAAAATGTTCAGGAACCTACTAGGGTCCACCTGTAGAAGCATTAGGTCTATCTGCATGTGTGTAGGGAAGACTAAGGTGCCCTGAGCGGTGAATGATTTGCACTTGGGTACTTCTCCAGCAAGATTTTTCTATTAAAAAAGTTCTGCTAGATGATCTCCCTGCTTGTGTGCACATTCGGTTGCTCAGTTATCAGTTACATGTGAAAGAGCAATAGTTTGCATGGGACGGGGGATTGCTCTTGTCCCCTTTCCATACGTCTATCTGCTCCCTTAGGTCTTCCAGTCCCCGCCTGACTTTGCAGGATATAATACACATAGCATTCTATCCACTGACAACTTTACCCCTCTCCTAGTTTTTCTGAAATGACACCCTGATATAAAGTAGCCAGCAATATCTCCTATAGGAGCAAGGAAGGGAGAATGCAGTCACACCACCACCACATACATACACATGGTAACATTTTCAAAAGCACATAAGTAACTTAGGCGCTGTTGAAGGTGTTACCCATACACATTAAAATGAGCACTGGAAGAAATAGCCTATTAAAAACTGAATGAAATGATTTACTCATCAGTTCTTTTGGTGACTATTGGGTCCAACACTATATAAAATAGTAACAGTGACAGTAAGTCCCCCATTTCATTCATCCTACCTGCTGGAGGATTGTGAGGCTGTAATTAATGTCTGTAAAGTATTTCGAGCTCATCAGACGGAAGGTGCTATAGAAGGGGGTAAAGAATTATTATAACATGATCCATCGGGGAACACAACATATAAAACCCTAGAGAGAGAAGAATGAAGTTAGGGTAATGGATCTGCTTAATACATATTAATACCCGAAGGAGTCTGTGTTGGAATCTACCCTTTTCTAGAAATAAAACAAAGCAAGTGGCTCCCCTTGAAACCATTCACTAGACCTTATCTGCATCTTTAGGCACCTAAATACAATCACAAATCTAGCCCTTAATCCTGCAAACCTTTACTCATGAGGCATATTTTTCAATGCAGCTAGATGCATGAGGATGATACAGTAAGAGCTTGGATGATTCCCTTCCCCCCTGCAATAATAAAACAGACTAATCTCAGCTACAGTGTGACAGGTAAATTGTCTTACCAATAATGCATATCTATGCATGGGAAACCCTCTCAGCCTGGGAATGACTCATGCCAGGGAGACTAAATGAAGCATCTGTTTCAAAGTGACAAACATTTATAATGTCTCCAGGAAAATAAGTCTGAGTAGAATCAGGTGGTAACTGTGGGGACAGGACACTTTAATTTACCCTTATGGTATGAAGCACACAAGGCCCTGCACTTTCTGTAACCATTCACCCCAGTGCAAAGTGGTTGCAAAATGACACAGTCCTGATTGGGTGGTACTTTACATTGATACAGTAATGATGAGTTAGGCTCTGGTGCATTTTATTTTCTCCTTGAGTAGAGGAGCCTGATCTTGCAAGGTGTTGAGTGAGCACCATCAATTTCCTCTGAAGCCAGGGGGAGTAGCAGGTCTTCACCACCCCTCAAGATTGAACCCAGCAGAAAGTTTGTACTCCTTTGATCTCAACAGCTGGGCCCACTTAGTGCAGGATGCATCAGTCTAAACATGGGAGTATGTGTAAGCAAGTACCACCTGGGCCAGGGGAATGCGAATTTTGTTTGCATAAGGGTTAAACACCCTGGCTTCTCTTAGTGCCCTCCCTTCCTCTCACAGACCTTGACTCTCTATATATCAAGAGTTCAGCCTCTTAGTCAAAAAGTCTTTTTCAATACATGTCAACAAACAAATTGAGAAAATTGCCTTCGGCCTTGCATCTTCCTTTGTACTGGAAATAAGAGGATTATCTGAAAGCAGCAGTAGCAAGCAGTGATTGCAGATCTTGGGAAGGGACCTACTGAGTGATTAGAGTATTTGCTGATAATTAGCTAATGTTCTTTATATGCACTCTGGGCTTTTCAGTTAGGTTGACAGGCTATGAATTTTCTGCACTATGACTGCTTATTTACAGTAGAGCACATAATTTAACCAATTAATCAGTTTCAACAGACTCAGCTAGCATCCCTCAGATATTCAAAGTGCCTAGTTAAATTAATTAGTCTCCAAACACTTCACAGAAATTCAGAGGGGAAGAAACAAAATCCAAAAGATTCCTTCTCGGAATCTGAAATCCATAGTTTGTATGAAAGTGAGTAGAATGATGTATAAAAGAAACAGCTTAAAGGGTGGTTTTTAAATGACCTAAGCCCAGGTTAGGGCTAGATCATGGAAGAATGCTGAGACAATCCCCTGAGGTTCTGGGCATTTTTTCTCCCACCAGACCAACACTACATATAACCTATTCACCCAGGGTCCAATGCTGTCTCCTCTCAGTACTTGTGCTGTTTTATTCTACAGATGTTCTCAATTATGCCGTTACTGTCACCTCCAAAACACATCTATCCTAGGGAGCAACGTCAATATATTGAGAATAATTTATAGAATTAGAACAAGAATAATTCATAAGTAATTGTCAATTACAGGGAATAATTTATAGGTAGCTGATTTACAAAGAGAATAATTTATGAGCAACTGAATTGCATGTAGAACCATTTACGGATAACTGTCAGCTCTGGAGGGAATATATTGACTATACCCAACTGAGAGATGAAGCTGTATTTTTAGGGAGCATTCCTGGGGAAAATATCAACCATTAGAATAAAGTTCAAGTCACAAACTCCCCAGCAAAAGTGGTTGTATAATATGTACAATATAGTGTGAAGTCCCAAGGTACCAACAAAAGCCACACTTACACCACAAACAGCTAATATTCTTCTCAGAAGGTCCCATCTTACGGCATCTGCTCATCCAGATAACAATGCCTGGGCTGGAGTCTTTCAGCTCATCTTACAGCTCCTGTAAGAAGACTGCTTCAGTGCTCCAAGCCTTTGCTGGTCTGGAGTGTGAGAGATGAAAAGCCAAAGCCTTTGGTTCTAAGTGTGTGTATCTGTCTCTAGGCAACTGACAATCCACTTGATCATGGTGTGCACGTTGGAGGTCTAGTTAGGTGCCCAATGAATCTGCTTATGGCTGACAAGCCCAAGATCCATGTGTTGTCTGAGTTGGAGACCAAGATGACAGCATGCTGCTCTCTTTTTTTCTTGCTTTGCTTCCATCCTCTGGATCAAAGCTGGTTCATGTTGAGCTGCAGCCAGTGCCAGATGTTCCCTCCAGATTGGATGGGATTCTGCGCCCTCCTCCCAGCTTTCTACATGGATGTTGAACGACTTCATATAGTTTTTGTACACATTGTGGTATTGCCATATAGGGTGACTCCGCTTTCTAGAGCTGTCACAAATCTCTGGACAAAATATTCTTGGGGGTTCGGTCTCCTCCTATTCTCTCAACATGATTGAGCCATTGCAACCTCTTCTTAATAGTGGTTTCTGAGTGCGTCCGTGCTGCATGCTCCAGCACCTCTGTGCTTGGTATTTTGTCTTCCCACTTTATTTTCAGGTTCTTGTGCAGGCATCTCATATGGAAGCTGTTCAGTCTCCTGACGTGCCTAGCGTACATAGTCCAGGTTTCTGAGCCAGAGAGCAGGGATGACACCATGCAAGACTCCTAGATTTGCATCTTCCCCTTGGGCAATAGTTTGCAGCAAGTGGGATGTTTTTCTAAAAGATCTGCTCTAGGAATTATTTTGGGGAAGTTCTATGGTCTGGGTTATACAGGAAGTCAGACTAGATGATCGCAATGGTCTCTTCTGCCCATGGAATCTATGGATACATCCACTGGCAGATCCAGAGGGCTGGGCACAAACAGTGTTGTAGATGGTTTCTGAATGTAAAGCTTTGATTGGAGTAAGCCCCTACTGCCTCCCTCAGTGTTACCGACAGGTTTCAGAGTAACAGCCGTGTTAGTCTGTATTCGTAAAAGAAAAGGAGTACTTGTGGCACCTTAGAGACTAACAAATTTATTTGAGCATGAGCTTTCGTGAGCTACAGCTCACTTCATCGGATGCATCCTGCTCATCCCTTTCTCTCTCTGGAGCTCTCCTTTTCAGCCTCAGGAAGGCCACACAAAAATGAGTCACTGTTAATGCTTGTTTACACATGTTTAGTCTTTCCAAAGGTTATGTTTATTTGGTTGTAAAGCATCTCGGACATACAGAAAAGTTATATATAAAATTTGGCCCATGGTATTTATTAACAATTAATGAATTATTGGTAACGCTACCCAATAGGGCCACTGATTGTCACTCTTACTCCACAGAAATACGACTGCAGGTGCCATTATCTAGCTGTACACATGGAGGTGGCATTGCATTTGCAAGAGCCAGTTTCCTGGGGCCATCCTCTGGTTCATTATCTATTTACATATGCATAGACACAGAGTACTCCTGAAACAGATATCACCACAAAAGGCAGTGACTCCAAGCCAGCAGCACCACAGAACTCTGAGCACCCAGTGATATCTCAGCTGAAATCGTTAGGCAGATTTACTCAAGTGCAAATCCCCAAGTCCCTTGTGAGGCTAAATCCTGATGATTTGATTCACTTTCTACAGGCAGTGCTACAGCCCTAGGGCCCGTCAGCAATGTTGCAGTGCAGACATGCTCAGGAATTCAGCTTTGGGCCCCGAGCTCTGAAGGACGCACTCATCTCTACCAACCCTGCCCTGCAGGAGCTCTATGCCAAAGCCTTCTCCAGTGCAGAGAAACTTTTCCTCTCCGAAGCATACAATCCCCAGAGGACACTCTTCTGCACTCTGTTGATCAGGACTGCCTTCGACTGGCTCCTCAGCCATCCTGATGCCCCTGAGGACTTCGAGACCTTCTATCACTCCATGCTGACGAAGAAGCAGCGTTTCTGCCAGAAGCATATATACCTGCAGCCTATAGGTAACGCAGGCCAGGAGCCACAGCATCTTTGATGTGGGACACCTTTTAACACCTTTTAACACCTGATGTGGGACACCTTTTAACACCTTTTTGTTGTTTTTTAAACATTGTCAACCCTCCATCGTTACCTCAGCCTCCTCTGTCCAAGGGCTGAGCCTGCAAATGGCCAATGCCACAGCAAGGCCTTTTTGGGCAACCTTTACATTTGGATCATACGTAGTGGTGCTAAGGGCTGCCTTTGATCCACAGTAAGGAGCCATTGCTGACAACTGGAGATCGGGTCCCAACCCAAGGGCATTATGTGCCCTTGGGAGTGGTTTCTCCATGAATAACTGGCAAGAAATACATACAAAATGGTGAACTAAGAAAGTGGTCCCAGAGACTCCCCCCGACTAAGCTCTCTGCATGGCCTGCCTGCCCCCAAATGACTTCCCAGACACCCCACATAGAGCTAACTTCTTTCAGTGGCCTGCCCTGTAAATGACTAGACAGATACTCCCCATAGCACCTAATCCCCTAAGCAGCCCGTCCCTGAGAAACACCCCCTAGTCGGAATGACTGGCTCCAGAGAGACCTGGCAACACCCTGAAACACCCTTGGAGAGCTAACCCCTTACCATACCTTTGACTAGCCCCAAATAAATCCCTTAAGACATTTTGACCTGCCCCTGTGTACAAGTAACTGACATCGGTGCTTCTGCTCTTAGATCTAATTGAAGAGTCTGCCGGGATCTCGCTGCTGGATTCCCTCAGAAGCTGCCTAGAGTCTTTCTTCTTGGGCCTTCGCGTCAAGTGCCTTCCCTCTGTTCCCATCTCTTCCATCCGCTGCTGCTATCGACAGAGCCAAGATTCAGACAGAGCGCAGCTCCATGCAGGTAAGGAGGGAGAAGAGTGGAGCCAGCAGAGAAGTCTGTCTGGCACACTGGCTCATGGCAGTCTCTCGGCCCACATTCGCTCCCTTAGGAAATGCCTGTAATATCACCTCGCTGCCTACACAGAGGAGGAAGGGAGGGAAGAGGGGGAAATCCTGTTTTCATGGAAAACCCAGCTTTTGGGCTGGAAACCACAACAATAACTAGCCAGGAGGGCAGTTCTCATCATACTTTTTCCTTTAGGTTTTTATTTTTCAGAGTTTTTAATCTTTAAAGTCAGTTTTGCCAGGTAAAAGCTGCTGCTCACCTTCCCTCAGTGAGTACAACATGCTTTTAGATTTCATTCTGTTTGACTATTTTATGTCATTTCCTCATTTGTTGCCTAAAGCCAAATTAAATGAATGCCTGGGTGGGTTAATGCACTAGCCTTTCATATGAGGAAATTTGAGTTCAAATATCAGTTAGGTCTCAGGTGAAATGGGTTTGTTGGTTGCCAGGCTAGTGTTGCAGGACCATTCGTCCACAGTGCAAGATTGCCACGCTGCTTGGTACAGCTGACAGTGCTTGCTCTGGAAAGGCCCAGTGCTGGAACAGTAGGGCTGTTGCAGGTCAGGTGTGAGGTGCCCATAGGGAAATTCTTTGCTCTGACCCATCCTTCCTTTCTTTCATGTGGCTTGGCACAGGATTCACTCATGTCTTTGTCCTTAGAATTCTCTTTCGGCTTTATTCTATACAGCAGCAGCATCTCCAGGGAAGCCAGGTCTAATGGTGCCCAGAGTAGAGGGAATGGGTGATAAAGAGCAAGAAAAAGGACCACCCCCTTCACCCTGGATATTGAGTTCAGCATCTCCACCAGCTTGTGGCTTGGACTTCAAGTTCCATCCCGGTGACAAGAGAAATGGGGGCTTTGGCATTGCCCTCTGGGCAGACTGGATTTTTACCTTCTCTCTTCCATTTATCCAGATGGGATCCTGACCTTCCTGAAGAACAACAAGCCTCCGGATGCCCTGTGTGTCCTTGGACTCACTCTCTTGGACCTGTACCCCTGTGAGACCTGGAGCTTCACCTTTGGCAAATTCCTGCCAGGACAAGGTGCAAGTGACGTCCCGTATTCTTCCCATGCAGGGAATGAACAAGAAAGTGCTTTACCTTAAACCTGCTTGGGAGGCAGAGTACCCAGGCCTTCCCCACAACTTTAATCAACACCCCAGTGGTAGGAAACAGGATATCCCAATGTAAAGCATGAGAATTCAGGACTCAAAGCCACCAAGAGGCTGTTGGTCCAGGCAGGGAAGGCTGACTAGCTACAAGCTGGTGACTAAACATTAATAAGTCACCAGGACCAGCTGGTATTCACCCAAGAGTTCTGAAGGAACTCAAATGTGCAATTGCAGGACTACTAACTGTTGTCTATAACCTATTATTTAAATCAGCTTCTGTACCAAATGACTGGAGGATAGCTAATGTGATGCCAATTTTTAAAAAGAGCTCCAAAGGTGACCCCAGCAAGCCTGACTTCAGTACCGAGCAAACTGGTTGAAACTATAGTGAAGAACAGAATTGTCAGACACATAGATGAACATAATTTGTTGGGGAATAGTCAACATGGTTTTTGTAAAGGGAAATCGTGCCTCACCAATCTACTAGAATTCTTTGAGGCAGTCAACAAGCATGTGGACAAGCGGGATCCAGTAGATATAGTGTATTTAGGTTTTCAGAAAGCCTTTGACAAGGTCCCTCACCAAAAGATCTTAAGCAAAGTAAGCACTCATGGGATAAGAGGGAAGGTTCTCTCATGGATTGCTAACTGGTTAAATAATAGGAAACAAAGGGTAGGAATAAATGCTCAGTTTTCAGACTGGAGAGAGGTAAATAGTGGTGTCCTCTAGAGGTCTGTACTGGGCCCCGTCCTATTCAACATATTCATAAAGGATCTGGAAAAAGGGGGGAAACAGTGAGGTGGCAAAATTTGAAGATGATACAAAACTACTCAAGATAGTTAAGTCCTAGGCAGACTGCAAAGAGCTACAAAAGGATCTCTCAAAACTGGGTGACTGGGCAACAAAATGGCAGATGAAATTCAATGTTGATAAATGCAAAGTAATGCACATTGGAAAACATAATCCCAACTATACATATAAAATGATGGGGTCTAAATTAGCTGTGACCACTCAAGAAAGAGATCTTGGAGTCATTGTGGATAGTTCTCTGAAGACATCCACTCAATGTGCAGCAGCAGTCAAAAAAGCAAACAGATTGTTGGGAATCACTAAGAAAAGGGATAGATAATAAGACAGAAAATATCATATTGCCTCTATATAAACCCATGGTATGCCCATATCTTGAATACTGCAAGCAGATGTGGTCGACCATCTCAAAAAAGATGTATTGGAATTGGAAAAGGTTCAGAAAAGGGCAACAAAAATTATTAGGGGTATGGAACGGCTGCCATATGAGGAGAGACATGATAGAAGTCCATAAAATCATGACTGGTATAGAGAAAGTAAATAAGGAAGTGTTGTTTACTTCTTCTCATAACACAAGAACTAGGGCTCCCCAAGTGAAATGAATAGGCAGCAGGTTTAAAAAAAACAAAGGAAGTATTTTTTCACACAACACACACTCAGCCTGCGGAACTACTTGCCAGAGGACGTCGTGAAGGCCAAGACTATAACAGGGTTCAAAAAAGAACTAGATAAATTCATGGAGGATAGGTCCATCAATGGCTATTAGCTAGGATGGGCAGGGATGGTGTCCGTAGCCTCTGTTTGCCAGAAGCTGGGAATGGGTGACAGGAGATGGCTCACTTGATGATTACCTTTTCTGTTCATTCCCTCTGGGGCATCTGGCATTGGCTACTCTTGGAAGACAGGATACTGGGCTAGATGGACCTTTGGTCTGACCCAGTATGGCCGTTCTTATGTTCTTAAGCCTTGAGGGGAGCACATGCCCCCAACATTCAGTGCAGTGGAGGGCGAAGCACTATACTGGATGAAGCTAAAGCAGTTTGCCATCATGGGGCCTAAGGCTAAAGGTAGATGCTGGAGGCGGACGTTAGGCTAAGAGGACCTGTCTCACTTTTATTTGCCTCTTTTTGTAGAAGTGGGTGTCTGCAGCTTTGCCAGGTTTTCTGGCAATTTCCCCCAGCCAGGCTGCACCACCTTAAATCCAGCTACCAGGCGAGAGGAGCTGCACGAGGTCACTGAGAAGGCCCGAGACCGGCCGTTGCTGTTCAGTGTGCTGGAGATGGTTCAGTGTTGCAAGGTGCGGTTAGCAACCTACACAGAAGCCAATGTCCTGCAATGTGGGGTTTATGTGCCAGTAGCCTGTGACAGTTCCCTGAAAGAGGAGTGACACCGACCTAGCAAAAGCCATTGGAAGTTCCGGCAGTGTGCCTACGCTCACATAACACTTTACATCTTCAAAGCACGGCTTGACCATTCTCCACAACACTCCCAGGAGGCGAGTCTAGTAGTTAGAGCAGGACCTGGGACTCCTGGGTTGTAGCCTTGGCTCTGGGAGGGAATTGGGATCTATCATCTCCATTTTAGAGATAGGGAGAAGTCATGCAATTTGCCTTACATCACACTGCAAGCGTGTGGCAGAACTGGGATTACGAACCAAGTTGTCTTTGGCTCCCAGTCTCATGCTCAAGACATTAGACTGTGCTGCTTGGCAGGCACTGGGTGGATGGATGGATAATACCTTCTCTCTCCCCGAGTCATTGTTCGTGGTCTGGTAGTCTCTTCGTAGGCAGTGTAGCAGAGTTGTGTATAGAATGTTGTGATGGATTCGGGAGGCAAGGTGTACGCAATTGCATCTCCCTCCAGTGGCTGCTGTCCATATCGGAGGAAAACCTGGTGCTAATCCCTGCCAGACCTGCCCGTGCAAGCTCATCAAAAAGCCTGAGAAAAGTTTGCACGTATATTTATATGAAAATGTGCTTCTAATCATAGAATCATAGAATATCAGGGTTGGAAGGGACCTCAGGAGGTCATCTAGTCCAACCCCCTGCTCAAAGCAGGACCAATCCCCAATTAAATCAATTAAATCCTCATAGACATATCCACTTCAGTGTTCCTTCCTCCTATGCTCTCTCCCAGCTGCCCCTTCTGGCCTGCGGTATTTCCTGCTGCAGGGCTGGCCCTGTATCTCCCTCCCTCTCTGCTTCCCCAGCTGGCACTTGGCATTCCCTGCCCTGGGCTCCTTCCCTAGCTCCCTCTGGATCGGACTGGGAGAGGGAGGCAGCCTGACTGGCTGGCAGGGGAAGGAGAGGGACTGGGAAGCCAGAGAGTGGTGGCTGCTGACTGAGGGCCCAGCTCTGCAGGCAGCAGCGCAGAAGTAAGGGTGGCAACACCATCCCAGCCATCCTTACTTCTGCGCTGCTGGTGGCGGCGGCTCTGCCTTCAGAGCTGGGTACCCGGCCAGCAGCTGCCGCCTCCGAAGGCAGTGCAGAAGTAAGGGTGGCAACACCACTACCCACCCCTAAAATACCCCTGTGACCCCCCTGCAACTCCCTTTTGGGTCAGGACCCCCAATTTGAGAAACGCTGGTCTCCCCTGTGAAATCTGTGTAGCATGTGCGCTTTTACCCTGTAAGACCAGATTTCACAGTCCCCGACGTGTTATTCATGGCTGTGAATTTGGTAGTGCCCTACCTATGCCTGTGTGCCACCTAAAGGGTCTTCTCTCAGTTCCTTACTAAAACATCATCCAAACTCTCCCTTCTCAGCCCATGCATGGACATTGCCTCTAGGGATAGTCTGGGATTCAGGGTACTGAGTTCCCCTCACACCCCAGAAAAGGGTCCTCCTTCTATGTCAGGGTTGGAGTGCATTAGTGGAAAAGTCTGGTGCATGTCCAAACAAGGAGCTTGGATTCCTCTTTCACCTCCCTGACTGAGGAAGGGTTGAGCAAGAGGAGGTTGTGGTGAAAGTTTGGTTTGTTTGTTTTTAACAACAAAGCAACTTTGCTTTCCTGAAGGTCACGTGTCATGAGATCTGCCACCTGATTGGCTTGGGGAACTGCAGATGGCTGCAGTGCATCATGCAGGGCGTGCTGAGTTTGGACGAAGCATTGTTGCGGCCCCTGGAGCCCTGCCCAGTTTGCCTCAGGAAGCTGCAATACGTTGTGGGCTTCAAACTCATCGAGCGCTACAGGGTGAGAGATGGACCACTGAGTGGTCCTGGGGGCAGAGGGGTAAAGCAAGAAGTTCTACAGCCAGGTCGCCCATCTGTGAATCTCAGCCTCTTGCCACCGTGTTAAAGTAAGGGCTGGGCTTAGAATTACACAGAGCTCTCTCCTGGCATTGGTTATGAGTTAGCAAGATATTTAACACAAGATCCAAAATAGAGAGGGTGGGCATCCCAGACACATTCACTGTGACCAGTTCTTTGCACTTTAAACACAATCTCCAAAGCTCTTTGCAAACAATAATAGTACAACACCTAAGCACAAAACTACTCTCCCTGTTTTACTAATGAGGAAATGGAGGCAAAGGGAAAGTGACACAAGCAATGTCAGAACTGTGGTTAGCGTGTGGAAGTTCCTAGGTCCCAGTCCTCTGCTCAGACAGTGCTGTGTGATTTCCTGGCCCATCAAGGAAATGCTAATAGCACAACTAGCTTTAGACACCATCACTGCCCCTTAATGCTGGAAGGAGCATCTCCTTCCAATATCTAGAGAGCTGGACTCTAGCCATGGGACAGGTTTATTACATAAAGCATCAAAATAAGCAAGCCGACAATTCATGCTCAGTGCCTTATCTTCTACATTATTTTATTAATTGCCTCATCTTCAGAGACTGGATTTTTCCAGGCTTGCCTATTTTAAACTTCGGTGCACTGTATTGTCACTTTGTATAAAGTTAGCTGTGCAGTTCCAGGAACTTTTCTAGGGTCTCCCCCCCAAGTTCTTGCCCATTCACCTTGAAAGTCAGACACATTCACACAGAAGGATGTCAACATGCTTGGGGGAGAACACACTACCTGGTTGTGCTGCCACTCACTGAGATGGTGAGGCTAGAACTAGTGCTCTTCATCTAGATCCTGGGCCATCTGCTCTACATCCAAAACTGAGTGGTCCTCAGACCCAGCACATGCCAGAGCAATGGTGGTCCTCAGACCCAGCAATGCCCTCTGCAAGGCAGCTCTCCCTTTCCCACAGAGAAACACTATCTGAATTAAATGTTGCCATAACTGATTTCCCTCCACACCTGTTTCATTGCAGTAATTAGCTCAGCTTCCCCGCAGCTACAGTGAAAGAAATCCTGAAAAAGAGGAGCCAACTCGCTCCTCCCCCACAAATGTCTCAACTGCCTCCAGGACAATAAAGAAGGAGCTCGAGTAGACTATATGCAGCGCTATATAGTGGGGTTGTGCCTTCCCCATATCAGATAATGCTGCCAAGGCCAGAAACAGCAGCGCGGGTCATGGGCAGAAGGGGCAGTGGGTGGAGGTAGGCAATCTTTCTGTAAGAGGATGAACTCTTTGCCGTTAATTGATTTGAGTTTGCACTCAAATATGCTCTATTTTGACATCAGCCAGGGTTTGTTTGATCCTGACAAATTTAGAGCAAAATAATCCAGGCTGCACTTACGTTACACCAAGTTTCCCTTACAGCGTCACATGCTGTTCTATGCCGCAACATTTCCCTTCACGGCTCTAGTACAGAGGAGCAACTGGAGAGCGACTAAGGGGATGCCTACACTACAAACACTCTGGGGCACTGAGTCTACAGATTCGGGCTTGTGCAATGACACTAAAAATAGCCATGTAGCTGTTCCCACTCATGCTGGAGCCTGAGCTCGGAAACTCAGAGTGGGGGTAGGTTTCAGAGAACTGAGCAGGAATGT
Source organism: Lepidochelys kempii (assembly GCF_965140285.1). Classification (NCBI taxonomy): domain Eukaryota; kingdom Metazoa; phylum Chordata; order Testudines; family Cheloniidae; genus Lepidochelys; species Lepidochelys kempii. Next base: position 11,337,660 of record NC_136389.1, on the reverse strand, counting down.
CTGTGCTGCTATTTTTAGTGCCGTAGCACAAGCTCGAGCCTGTAGCCCTGGCCTCAGAGACTCACTGCTGCAAGCATTTCAGTGTAGCCATACCCTAAGGGCTTGCCTTCGCTGCCGTGTAAGCTCGAGCTCAGGCTAGCTGGAGGGAGAGCAGTCACACCGCAAAACACTCAAGCAGCTCAGAGTATCTGCAGCCCCATTGCATTAGCACCTGATGGGTCAGCTAGCTCAAGTTTAAAGCACCAACTCAAGCGAGAGACGTGTGCGCAAACAGGATCTGGGTCGGGGCAACGCTCGAGTTACAGTTCGAGTAGGGTGACCAGATGTCCCGATTTTATAGGAACAGTCCTGATTTTTGGGGCGTTTTCTTATATAGGCTCCTATTACCCCCCTCTCCCATCCCAATTTTTCACACTTGCTGTCTGGTCACCCTAAGTTTGAGCTAACACTGCAACAAAGATGAGCCCTAACTTACTGCTCAGCCTGTCCCAGCCATTGGGAAGAGAATTGGTTAATAAGGCCCATTAATGATGCTCAGATTGGGGTGTAGCAGGGTTTGGCTTGAAGCAGGGGATATCCCTGTCTCTATGGAGTTCGTTCCCTCACTGGCTGATGTAAATCAGTGTTGCTAGGAATGACTTCTCTCCAGCTCGCTATGAAAGATTTGTTTTTTCCTTTTTGCCTTCAGAATGCAGCAACTAGCAGCTAATTGCAGATGATTACACCCCAGCAGTCCCTAAGTCAGAGGCTTTATTCTCTCTGCCCTCTGCAAATTGCTCAGTTCCAGTTTTTTCACCTTTAAATATCACCAGGTCAAACTGCTCCTGCCTAGCCTACAGTGCACTGATGGAGGTGCCACTGATGCTGACAAGGACAGGGTGACTGTAGTAAAATTTGAGTAGCACGGTTCCCTTGTAATATCAAAAAGTGGACTTCAAGCAGTGCTCAATTGCATACTGAGCAGGCTCCATCCCATGAACACAGATTTCACAGGCTCCTGCACATGAGAGAGGCGTGTGCAGCATGCCCCCATCTGGTTAAGGAGCAGAACAGAAAAATGAAGCTAAAACCACACAAACCCTTAAATAGCTTGTGTAAAATGCACCACAGAGTCTGAAAGATAGAAAAGGATTCCCACCCACTCCCACCCCTCACCTGCATTACAGGGATTTCAGGGACAGCTCTTCCCTCTTCTTGACTTGAAATAAACAAGACCTTAGAGTTGGTTGAATTTTTCTGTAAAAACAACAATGCAGATTTGGCAACACCAAAGCATTTTGTAACTTCATGTCAGCTTCACCTAATCAAAATGTTTCACTGACATTTTTGAAATTCTAAGTTATTTTTGGTTCTAAATGACTGAGTTTTGAATTTCTTTCAATTTGATATAAAAATCAAAAAAGTTTTAAAATTATCAAAATCAAAAGTAAATGTTTTGATTTTGGTCAAAACAAAAATGCCTTGGTCAATCTGAAGTTAATTGTTTCCCCTACTTTTTGGTTTGCCAGAATTTTTTCAAAAAATTTAGTTTTCAGGTAGACCCAAAATGTTTTCCCCCTGGAATTACCTGAAAACAGAAAAATCCCTTATTCACACATCTCTACCCGACACCTCTGTGTGGATGTCCTGGCTTCAGCTATCTTTTTGCTTGGATACACATGTTTTCCCCGGCTTAGGTGGTTTTAGACTGAGTGGCAGTTCTGATTATTCTGGAGTTTCATTGATGTCTTAGGAATTTAAAGAGCCTTGATAAAACCCAGGGTGTAGCTGCGGCTTTCAGACAGCACCACTGCCCCTCCCTCCACTCTGGCCCCTCCGCAGGCTCTGATGCATGTTCTGTTGAACATGTTTATGGGTGGTCAGGGGTGTGCACAGCTGGCTTTAACTGTATAATAGCGTTCACAGCAAGACAGAAAGAAAGTCTTCCCTTTGCATTTTTTCTTGGCTATAGGGGATCTCAACTGTTCAGATGCATCCCTGTACACATAGGTGCTGCCGCAACCCCTGGCTTTAAATGGTTTCCATTATATACACAGGGTTTACAGTTTGGTTCAATGGCTCTCACTGTACAATGGCTCCCACTATACAAATTGTTCCAGCAGCCCTGTCTGTACAAAACTCTTTGCCAGGGCTTCACACAGAGACTGAAAGAGGGAACATGGCTGCCTTGCCCCACCCACTCAATTTGGTCTCCGTACTGCTTCTGTCACTGGCCTGGGGAAAGAAGGCAATTATAGAAGGGGGATGGGGGAGTGGAAAGTTCTGGGGAAAGGGACCTCTGCAAATGCCCATAAGGCCTGGAGTCTGAGCCAGAGTGCAACACTGATGCCCTCTGCTGGACCACGCACAGTACCATCCTCCGTAGGAGCAGAAAGCACAATACACTCACACAATTAATACATTACCTACCAGCCCCATGCTAGTATTTTCTAACTACTACCACTGTATTTGCTTGAGGAAGTGTATAGCTTTGCAGAGATACCAGCTGGGGAGTAACAGAAAACAAAGATAAGATACATCAGTATGCGAGAAGATAGGAGTGGGGGTGTGAATGCTAAGGAACAAAAAGAATCAACATGTATGCCAGCTAAATAGACAAGGAGACCAAATTTTATCAGTTGGCAACTGTCAAGTGCTATGATTAATTCCCCACAGTCTAAGGAATAAGTGTGCCAGAAGCAAGCAGCTGTTTGACATATTATAGCATGAAAAATTTGAGATTTAAAAAAAAATTACTTTCTATTAATTCTTTGCTAGAGCCCAGCCTTTCCTTATGTGTTTCAAGTGAAGAGCTGCTCTTGAGACTGAAAATGCATGCTAAATAGGAATGAATATGTTCGTGAAACAAGACTCCTCAGCTTTGCCACAGGAGCATTTATATTCATGTAACCGAACTTCCTCTAGAGAGATGACACTTGTTTGTTTGTTGCTTTTACACAGATCACATGGCACACAGATTCTTGTGGGGGGGTAACACCAGGGGAGTACACAGCTACTTCTCTACCATCATCTGTAAAGTATTCACAGGTAGTTTAGTGTCAGTCTTTTCTAGCAGCAGTCACTGCAAGGAACGGTGCAGAACCACAGGCTGTGAAAGCAGTTTAAGTATTCCAGGCCCAGTCTCTCCCAAATAGGAATCATCACTGAAGGATATTTGGAATGCTAGCAGTGTTATTCCACTCTTGTTACCGCACGGTCAAGATTTTAAAGAGTGCCTAGTGATTTGGGATGTCGGAGTTTTGGGATGCCCAACTTGAAATGCCTTAAAAGGGGCCCAGTTTTCAGAGGGTGGGTGCTCAGCACCCCCTGGAAATCACACACCTTTAAAGTGTCTTACAAACACCCCAGAACTGAGGGACCCGAGATCACTTGGCACTTGGCCAACTTGTGTTGTTTTGCTAAGTTGATCTAACATGAAAATCTTTTCCTCCAACCACAGAAACTCTATGCTTGGACTCAAACTATATTGTCTACCTGGCTTCCTCAAGAGTCAGACCTGTCAACATCTGAGGACATCCTGCCATTTAGCTTGGACTCTGGGATGTGCTGTGAGAATGACTCTGAGCCTTTAACTTCCCTGTCTGAGCCATTGACACCAGACACTTGCAGCCAAGCCTTCTCCATTGGGCAGGAGCTGGAGCATGACCAGCAGTTTGTTTCTCCACCTGACACACACAGCCAGCAGCAGCTGGGCAGGACCACCAAGTCCACAGATATCATTAAAGATCATCAACTATGGCTGGAAACATGCATTGCTGCCCTGGAGAAGAACGTCTCTGAGGAGGAGCTGGCTCAAGTGGACAAAACTGTGGAGGCCCTGGCGAAGTGGGAAATGTTTACGGGGCAGCTCCCCACCATGAGAAAAGATCTGCCCTTCCCCAGAGACAACGTAGGGCTAAGGAAAGTCCTTGGAGACAAATTCTCCTCCTTGCGGAGGAAACTAAATTCTAGAAAACTGTCCAAAGCTGAATCTTCCCCTCATCACTGGAGTTGGGAGGAAAACTAGCACTCGGTCGGACTTATCCTTCTGCAGTCCTTGCTCCTTTCTGGGCTAGGAAAAGCAAGCTCAGCTCATCATTTTGATTTAAGTTTTGTTACATGATTGCCATGCATTTGGTCGTTCTCACCAGAAGTTACTGTCTGAGAAGGAAACAGGAACTCACTACTGGAATGAAATGTGTTTCTTTTGCTGAGGTTCCGAACATGGAATTTGTTTCAATCATTCAGGCACTCTAAGAGCTTATATACATGAGAAAATCGCACAAGTTTAACCCAAGATGTGAATCCAAATTATGAACAAAGCTCTGTGTGGATGCTCATGTTTTGGTATAAAAGTGGCATATTTCAGTTTGGCTTAAGTTGGCTGGGAACTGGTTTATGTTAAATTAAAACAAGAGTGTCCACATAGGCGTATGTACCAGCTTAACTAAAACTGATGTAAGTTAAACCCATGCAAACTTTCCAATGTAGTCAAGGCCTCAGGCCATGGAGCATTTGCGGCTCTAAGCATGGAAACTGTTTCTTCATTGTGTTTTATACCAAATGTCTATTTCCAGCCATGTCCCACACGTTGCAGATTGCACCAAGCACAGGCGCAGAGCTGAGGCTTTCTAACCATCGCCCTGTGGAGTCCGGGTGAAGAGCAGACACGTGGTCTGGGAGAGGCAGAGGGGAACAGGCCGGAGGGGTGGGAGGGGAAGGGGGGGGCACAGCAAACAAGCAAGCAGGAAGAACCTTTTCTGCTTAGCCAACATAATCAGTGGTGTTCGCTTAAAGGGAACTATTGGCTCCCCTCCCGTTTTAGCTCCAGCAGCTGAAAAGCTGCCATACCTTCCTTTCCCCAAGATCCGTTAAGTCTCCGCAGCACAGGCACGGGTGCCTCTACCGAGAGAGAGCTGCAGCAGAGCCTGCCTTTCAGTTGCTACTACATAATAACTTTTCAGTTATTTATAGCTTGGTGCTCCAGAGGCTGACAGTTTTTCAAGCCCTGTAATAGCGAGAGCCGCGTGTGCTGGCGGAGGCTGACTCTCCCCATTAGAGTCTCACTCAGAATTCCAACACTGATAATACACTCATCAACTTGCAGGGTAGTGGTCAGAGTTCAGATTGATCTGATCTAAAAATACCTTGAGTTCCCAACTGTCCAAAGCAGAAAGGAAAGTAAAACTGAGTCCATTACATTCAGCGTGGGGGGTGGGGCGTTTCCTACCAGGCTGGAGCTTTGGGCTTTAATGAGAAAACTAAGCATGTCCCCTGCCCGCCCCCCTACAATCTGAGATTGAGAAAGCCACAATAACCTGTGGATTCCATGGGGGATGGGGGGAAAGGAGGGAGGGGTTCGGGGAAGACACCTGAAGAAAACTTGTGACCTGCTAATGCAGGTGATTGCAGGAGAAAATCTGTAGTGACCTTAGTTAAGCTTGCTTAAAGAAAAATGTATAAAAAAATTAAAACCAGCATGATTCATACAAAGAACAATGGGGGTTCTGACTTCTAAAAGACTAATGATGTCAATTACTGGAAAGGCATTTTTTCCAGTCTGCACATCTGGAATCCATGTTATGTGAACACTGCTGCTGCTGCTGCCGCCACCTGCTGGCTGTCTAAGGACATTTAAAAAAAATCACTCCATTTAAGATTTCTCAGACAAGCAGAAACTTTAAAACAAGTCATACTTGAACTATAAATCCATCCATTAGCCTAAATCTTGGTCTAGAGTGTTTCTTAAATACATTGACTAGTTTTTGAGAAGAGCTTATTCCTTTTTGCCTCTTTACTGCAGGATCAAGCCCGAGCCAAGTTATAAGGCTGAATTTAAGAGCATTTCCAGAGAGATGTTACTAATGCAAGACGTTATTGCTAGAGAATCCAGTGGGGAGTGTGGCAGATGCAGCTCTCAGCTCAGACGCAATTGCGAAGGGAATACAGAAGAGGAGGGGCTAAGCTGAAGTGCAGAAATATGGAAGTCTCCCTTGTGGACAATGACAAAAACAGAGGGAATGCTTGGCTATTCTCACTCACTATTTAGGAGAAGCCAAAAACAGGGAGGGACAAGAAACCTTGCCGGGAGGGGGTTGGGGGGGGAGGGCAGACTCTGGTTGGCTATAGACATTTTTGCTTATACAGTTATTAGTAACCTGTCAACAGTATCCCTGCTTTCATGGAAGAGTTTAGATCCTCCTGCTTCATGCTCCACAACCATGGAAATGTTTGCAATAGTGTAATCATGGATATAGCAACCACTTACCAGTTCAGAGAATCTAGGATCACTCCAGGTAAGGACTAAAGGAGCTCTGGAACTCAGAGCTTCACACATCTACATAGATAGCTTAAGAGGATCCAGGGCCATAATGTAACTTCAGAGAGATAGATGTAAAGCCCCAACGCTGCTCTGCTGAGCTTTCAAGCAGCTGTACAGTAGAGAGAGTCTGTCCAATACAGATCAGTAGACTTTTGTTCATGCAGAAGTATCACATTCCTTTGCAGCAGATTATACTCTGCACCAGTAGATAGATGTCCAGTGAAGCTCTCTTCATCAGGGCACAGTCATTCATTCCCATTAAGAGAATATCCAGTTAACAGAGACTACTTTCATTGTAATGCTGCTAAGCAGAGAGCGCTGTGTAACCCAGGAGTTCAGAAATTGTTACTGGTCAGACTCACGGGCAGCTTATGTGCCTGAGAACATCAACTTACAGACCCAGCAGTAGCCAATATACACCGATATGGGGCGTTGACACCGAAGGTGCAGCTCAGTAATGTTTAGCGCACTCACATAGCAGGTCTGATTACCAAGGTGAGCAAGTATCATTACCCACTTAATAGAGATGGAGAAACTGAGGCACAGCATGGTGAAGGGACTGGCCAAAGGTCCTGCAGAAAGTCCTTTTCAGAGCCAAGTCACAAAGACGCATTCTTGCCTTTTGTGTGCGACACAGCTGTGGATGGATGGAAAAGGGGAGGAGCAAACAGCCAGACTATCCCAACAGCTGTTAAATTAGATGAAGGCTGCCCTGTTAAAAGGAGTTATCCTCCCCTTTAAGTATCAGTCAGTGCTATTGAGCACACACGGTTTTAAATTACTTCCCTCCTAGACATCTTGATTAAGGAGAGTGCGCTGGTGAAGACACAGGTTACAGCTATTAGCTGTAGCAGGGGCAGGGCACAAGAGGAGGGGATTTGAGTTTAGGAAGTTAATTTGAAGGACCCATAATCAGCAAGAGGTAGATGAGCACTTTACACACACTGTAAGCCAAGAAACTTAGTCGCAACCCACTGGTGGGGTCACAGAGTGTTACAAATGGGTCAGGCACATACAGAGCTCCATTGTACTGTAAATAATGGGTAGGAGGGCCTGGGCCTTTTGTACTACACAGCACTTCAGACCTCAGCTGGGGAGGCTTTGCATAGGGAAGCAGGGTGAAGGGCACAAAGCTTCATGGCTGATGCAGCATTCATTGATTATTTTGGGAACACCCTCCATTGCATTAGGATAGTGTAAGTGAAAGCACACCACCACTACACGAAGGCAAAGCACTCCTATGGATCAAAGGAGCTCCCCAGGATCCCAGGGAGACCATTTACAGTGGGTTGGTGGCTCATGAACAGAGCAAGGAGAGGGAGATTGGCATACAGGAGGAGCACTGGCTGCTACCAGAGAAGCTTAAACTGCCCATGAGCAGAACTTTGCTTCTGTGAGATTAAGCAGCTCCTTTTCGTTGCTGCCCAGCTCCTAAGCTGTGCAGGGCTCTTCTGCAGCTTCGGTAGCAGCATAGGGCAGGCTAGCTACAGTGTATAACTCCCTACCCCTGCAATAACAGAGCTCCACTCCTGAACTGAACTGCCTAGAAGTCTTCTCTGCCGTACTACGACTGAGAATATCTTGCTGTCCTGAAGCGCAACAGGTCTAGAACAGCCTTGGCTACTACCTAGCCACTGTCCTCGTGGCAGCAGCTCCAGGAAACCCACCAACTGCAGAGGCAAAGATACAAAAGCATGTAAAATAATGAGGGGGTGGTGTGCACGTACACACTGGAAGGGGATAAGATGACTGGCATTTGTTCTGGATTTATGCGAACATCTGCCCAGCTGTATCATCATGCGCAAGGGGCCTCACTTCCACCTGCTTTTTGAAGTTGCCACTTCAATCTTTCAAATGACAACCCAAGACCAGAGATTTCAAGAGTGCTTTAGAGGTGGATCAGCTAAGTTAAACTGGTGCCACATTAAGTGTCTGAATTCAATATACTTTCTAGCCTATTACCCAAAAGTTCAGTGGTGGTTCCAGTATCCATTATGTTGATACTGATAAATACTAAAAGCAGACAGACTATTTTAAGCCATTCTTGCCATTTCTTAAACCTATAATTCTCCATACAGCACCAATGGGCTTAGTGGTTACTTGACCTTACAAGCTCAAGAAAGCAGAAGCCTCCATTAGGAAGGACAAGATCTAATGGGTAGGTCAGCCTTCCACTGCTAAATCATTGACACCCTGTGGGTTGCGTTCACATCACCAATACTAGGAAGTTACTGTGCCCTACAAAGGCAGGGGAGCAAGAGAAAGGCATTAGAAGGATAGTTTCACCCAACCATGGGTGCAACAGCTTGCAAACAAGGGTCTGCACAGGAAAAGAGGGAGGCTGCTTTTTCTTGTAGATGATAATTCCATTAGTTGAAGACAAGGTGCTTAAGGTATTATCTTTTATTGGGCCATCTTTTATGGAAGAAGCCAAGAGCAGCTTTATGGAGCTCAAAAGCTTGTTTCTTGCACTGTTCATTTAACACAAGTTGTGGTGGGTTTTGTTGGGTTCTTTGTTTGGGATGGGGCGGAAGGTATTATTTTTAAAAGATCCTATTTTTTAAATGAAATCCAAAACATTCCTACAACCAAACTTCCCTCAGTTGACACTACTGTATGGCTTTCCAAGGCTCCACAGTCAGGAAGGCAGAAGCATGGTCCTCGTTAGATTAATAACTGAATAACCCTCCTTTTCATAACCATCACCCACAACTTTAAGAACAGGAGTACTTGTGGCACCTTAGAGACTAACAAATTTATTTGAGCATAAGCTTTCATTGTCTACAGCTCACTTCATCAGATGCATAGAATGGAACATATAGTAAGATATAGATATACACACACACTGTGACAAAGTTCCTGCTCTATCTTGGTGGGTCTTGCGCTTATTGGCGGATTTGCTTGCCTTGGAGCTTCACGGCAGCCCTCAGCTTGACCGTTTTTCTGAACCCACAGTCCAGGTCAACTCCTCCTGTGTTTGACCAGGAGTTGGTAGGATTTGGGGGGAACCCGGGCCCACCCTCTGCTCCGGGTTCCAGCCCAGGGCCCTGTGGAATGCAGCTGTCTAGAGTGCCTCCTGGAACAGCTGTGCAACAGCTACAACTCCCTGGGCTACTTGCCCATGGCCTCCTCCCAACACCTTCTTTATCCTCACCATAGGACCTTCCTCCTGGTGTCTGATAATGCTCGTACACCTCAGCCCTCCAACTGTCCGTGTTCTCACTCTCAGCTCCTAGTGCCTCTTGCTCCCAGCTCTTCACACGCACACCACAAACTGCAGTGAGCTCCTTTTAAAAATCCAGGTGCCCTGATTAGCCTGCCTTAATTGATTCTAGCAGCTTCTTGATTGGCTGCAGGTGTTCTAATCAGCCTGTCTTAATTGTCTCCAGAAGGTTCCTGATTGTTCTGGAACCTTCCCTGTTACCTTAACCAGGGAAAGGGGACCTACTTAGCCTGGGGCTAATATATCTGCCTTCTATTACTCTCCTATAACCATCCTGACCAACTCTGTCACAATACACACATACAGAGAACATGAAAAGGTGGAAGTAGCCATACCAACAGTAAGAGGCTATTTAATTAAGATGAGCTATTATCAGCAGGAGAAAAAAAGCTTTTGTAGTGATAATCAAGATGGCCCATTTAGACAGTTGACAAGAAGGTGTGTGGATACTTAACATGGGGAAATAGATTTAATGTGTAATGACCCAGCCAGGCTCTATTCAAACCCAGGTTAATGATATCTAGTTTGCATGTTAATTCAAGCTGAGCAGTTTCTCATTGGAGTCTGTTTTTGAAGCTTTTCTGTTGCAAAATTGCCACCTTTAAGTCTGTTACTGAGTGGCCTGAGAGGTTGAAGTGTTCTCTTACCAGTTTTTGAATGTTATGATTCCTGATGGGAGCTGAAAATGCTCAGGGCATCGGTGGAAACAAAATTCAAGCCAATTCATATACCCGAACAGTGATATCTAACCTGGGGCAACCAACATTTACAGTTAACAGCCAAGACTCCCATTAAAGAGAGTCAAATTGTGCTTGTACTGCCCTGTTCAAATGGGATTGGCAATGTAGTGTCAATCTACAATTAAGAACTGCGCTAGAAGTTTCAGTCATACAATAAAAGCAATACTCACATAAGAGGGGGGAAAAAGCTATATATGTGACCTGCCAAAGTACAAGAGAGGAAAGATTGAAGGGATTGTAAAGAGTAGGAGCTCAAAGCTTGGTAGAATTAGCTGGTGCTAAGATTGCAATACTGTAAGAGGAGGCCAATGAGGTAGATTATTAAAATTGTCCTAAGGTCAGTAGTTCTACACTAGTGATAAAAAGCAAGTGAGGCTGACAAGGGAGGAACTGGCACCATGAGAGAGAGAGAGAGAGAGAGACACACACAGGTCATACTGCTATTATTGGATACTACATAGCTGAAGAGAAATTATTTCTAACAGGTGTTGTCAACTGAACGAGCTTAAAAATCTTCCCTGGCTGAGCTTAAAATACATAAGCACAAGTGGTTCTAGCTGTACCCCCATCAAACTTTAAAATTTACACCAGCTACTGAAATTCTACAGGATGAATCTGAATTTTAACAGTTCTAGGTAACAGCTCATTAGCATTTCCTCCATATGCCATACTAAAGGTTCAATTCTTTGACAGACTCAGGAGCAGCAATTCAGAGCAGTATCAAGGGAAGGACATATAGAATACGTACAGGCTATGGGTAGGTCTGTCAAGCAATTGAAATAATCACAATTAATCATGTAATTTAAAAAATTGTGATTAATTGCGCTGTTAAACAATTGAATACTATTTCTATAAATATTTTTGGATGTTTTCCTCATTTTCGAATATATTGATTTCAGTTACAACACAGAATACGAAGTGTACAGTGCTCACTTTATATTTATTTTGTATTATAAATATCTGCACTGTAAAAATAATTTTTTTTATTCTCTTAGTACAAGTACTATAGTGCAATCTCTGTCATGAAAGTTAATTCTACATTTGTAAGTTCACGTACAAAAAAAACTGCATTCAAAAAGAAAACAATGCAAAACTTTAGAGCCTACAAGTCCACTCAGTCCTACTTCTTGTTCAGCCAATCGCCCAGACAAACAAGTTTGTTTACATGTTAGGAGATGATGCTGCCCTCTTCTTGTTTACAATGTCACCTGACAGTGAGAAGAGACGTTCACATGGCATTGTTGTAGCCGGCATTGCAAGATATTTACATGCCAGATGCACTAAAGATTCATATGTCCCTTCATGCTTCAACCACCATTCCAGGAGACGTGTCCATGCTGATGGGTTCTGCTCAATAACTATCCAAAGCAGTACAGAACACCACATGTTCATTTTCATCATCCTGAGTCAGATGCTACCAGCAGAAGGTTGATATTCCTTTTTGGTGGTTTGGGCTCTGTAGTTTCCACATCGGAGTGTTGCTCTTTTAAGACTTCTGAAAGCATGCTCCATACCCTGCCCCAATCAGATTTTGGAAGGCACTTCAGATTCTTAAATCTTGGGTTGAGTGCTGTAGCTATCTTTAGAAATCTCACACTGGTACTGTCAAATATAAAGGGTACTGTAAATAGTACTATAAAATCCCTCCTGGCCAGAGGCACAATATCCTTTTACCTGTAAAGGGTTAAGAAGTTCAGGTAACTTGGCTGGCACCTGACCAAAAGGACCAATAGGGGGACAAGATACTTTCAAATCTTGGGGGGTGGGAGTGGGGGGAAGGCTTTTCTCTCTCTGTTGTGTGTGCTTGCTGGAGAGAGATCAAGCAAGCAAGCAAGCAATCCAACTCCATGAGAATTAGGAAGTACTAGCAAGGAAATGTGTTAGTTTACTTTTGTTTTGGCTTGTGATTTTCTCTGTGCTGAGAGGAAGGTGTATTCCTGGTTTACTTTTGTAACTTTAAGGGTATGTCTACACTACGGAATAAGGTCGAATTTATAGAAGTCGGTTTTTTAGAAATCGGTTTTATATATTCGAGTGTGTGTGTCCCCACAGAAAATGCTCTAAGTGCATTAACTCGGCGGAGTGCTTCCACAGTACCGAGGCTAGCGTCGACTTCCAGAGTGTTGCACTGTGGGTAGCTATCCCACAGTTCCCGCAGTCTCTGCTGCCCATTGGAATTCTGGGTTGAGATCCCAATGCCTGATGGGGCTAAAACATTGTCGCGGGTGGTTCTGGGTACATATCGTCAGGCCCCCCTTCCCTCCCTCCCTCTCTCCGTGAGAGGAAGGGCAGACAATCGTTTTGCGCCTTTTTTCCTGAATTACCTGTGCAGACGCCATACCACGGCAAGCATGGAGCCTGCTCAGGTAACCGTCACCGTATGTCTCCTGGGTGCTGGCAGACGCGGTATGGCATTGCTACACAGTAGCAGCAACCCATTGCCTTCTGGCAGCAGACGGTGCAATACGACTGGTAGCCATCATCGTCGTGTCCGAGGTGCTCCTGGCCACGTCGGCTGGAAGCGCCTGGGCAGACATGGGCGCAGGGACTAAATTTGGAGTGACTTGACCAGGTCATTCTCTTTAGTCCTGCAGTCAGTCCTATTGAACCGTCTTATGGTGAGCAGGCAGGCGATACGGATTGCTAGCAGTCGTACTGTACCATCTTCTGCCGAGCAGCCATGAGATGTGGATGGCATGCAGTCCTTCTGCACCGTCTGCTGCCAGCCAAAGATGTAAAAGATAGATGGAGTGGATCAAAACAAGAAATAGACCAGACTTGTTTTGTACTCATTTGCTTCCCCCCCTCCCCTGTCTAGGGGACTCATTCCTCTAGGTCACACTGCAGTCACTCACAGAGAAGGTGCAGCGAGGTAAATCTAGCCATGTATCAATCAGAGGCCAGGCTAACCTCCTTGTTCCAATAAGAACAATAACTTAGGTGCACCATTTCTTATTGGAACCCTCTGTGAAGTCCTGCCTGAAATACTCCTTGATGTAAAGCCACCCCCTTTGTTGATTTTAGCTCCCTGAAGCCAACCCTGTAAGCCGTGTCCTCAGTCGCCCCTCCCTGCGTCAGAGCAACGGCAAACAATCGTGCATCTGAGTTGAGAGTGCTGTCCAGAGCGGTCACAATGGAGCACTCTGGGCTATCTCCCGGAGGCCAATACCGTCGAATTGTGTCCACAGTACCCCAAATTCGAGCCAGCAAGGCCGATTTAAGCGCTAATCCACTTGTCAGGGGTGGAGTAAGGAAATTGATTTTAAGAGCCCTTTAAGTCGAAATAAAGGGCTTCATCATGTGGACGGGTGCAGGTTTACATCGATTTAATGCTGCTAAATTCGACCTAAAGTCCTAGTGTAGACCAGGGCTAAAGTTTTTTCCCAGAAGGAAATCCTCTGTGTTTTAAATCTGATTGCCCTGTGAGATTAGCTTCCCTTCTAATTTTAGAGAGGTGCTTCTTTTACCTTTTTTCTTTCTAATAAAGTTCTGTTTCTTTTAAGAGCCTGACTGATTTCTCTATTGTCCTAAGACCTAGGGGTTTGGGTCTGTGATCACTTTGTAAACAATTGGTTAGGATATTCTTCTTAAGCCTCGCCAGGAAAGGGGGTGTAAGGGCTTGGGGGGATATTTTGCGGGAATAGGAACTCCAAGTGGTCCTTTCCCTGATTCTTGGTTAAATCACTTGGTGGTGGCAGTGTACCCTCCAAGGGCAAAGAGTTTGTGCCTTGGGGAAGTTTTACCCTAAGCTAGTAGAAATACGCTTAGGGGGTCTTTTATGTGGGTCCCCACATCTGTACCCTAGAGTTCAGAGTTGGGAGGGAACACTGACAGGTACCTTATTTGCATTTTGTCAAATCTGCAGTGAAAGTGTTCTTAAAATGAACATTTGCTGAGTCATCATCCAAGACTGCTAGAACATGAAATAGATGGCAGAATGTGAGTAAAACACAGAGCAGGAGACATACAGTTCTCCCCCAAGGAGTTCAGTCACAAATTCAATTAACACATTTTTTTAACGAGCATTGTCAGCATGGAAGCATATCCTCTGGAATGGTGGCCAAAGCATGAAGGGCCATATGAATGTTTAGCATATCTGGCATGTAAATACCTTGCAATGCAGACTATAAATATGCCATGCGAACGTCTGTTCTCACTTGCAAGTGACATTGTAAATAAGAAGTGGGCAGCATTATCTCCCGTAAATGTAAACACACTTGTTTGTCTGAGCGACTGGCTGAACAAGAAGTAGGACTGAGTGGACTTGTAGGCTCTAAGGTTTTTACGGCGTTTTCTTTTTGAGTACAGTTATGTAACAAAAATCTACATTTGTAAGTTGCACTTTCACGATAAAGAGATTTTACCTTGTACAAGTACTGCACTGCATTGAAAAATACGAATTCTTTTATCACTTTTACAGTGCAAATATTTGTAATAAAAATATTGAGTACTGTACACTTTGTATTGTGTTGTAATTGAAATCGATATATTTGAAAATGTAGAAAAACATCCAAAATATTTAGTAAATTTCAATTGTATTTTATTGTTCAACAGTGCGATCAAAACTGATTAATCGCAATTAATTTTTTTAATCGCAATTAATTTTTGAGTTAATCGCATGAGTTAACTGCGATTGACAGTCAGTTACAGGACAAGTGTTCTTCCACCCAAGTTTTCATTGTATGACAGTGCTGGTCTCGTTTTTATTAATTTCTTAGAATTGTAGAAATATAAGGCTGAAAGAACCTCGAGAAGACGAAGTCCAGACCCTTGTGCTGAGGCAGGACCAAGTAAACCTAGACCATCCCTAACAGATGTTTGTCCAGACTGTTCTTAAAAACCTCCAATAAGGAGATTCCACAACCTCCCTCAGAAGCCTATTCCAGAGCTTAACTTCCCTTATAGTTAGAAAGTTTTTCCTATATCTAATCTAAATCTCTTTGTGGCAGATTAAGCCTATTACTTCTTGTCCTACTTTTAGTGGGCATGGAGAACATTGATCATTGTCCTCTCAGGTCCCCCCATAGTCTTCTTTTTTTGAGACTAAAGAGGTCTAGTTTTTTAAACCATTCTTCATAG
The DNA here is from genome assembly GCF_965140285.1 of Lepidochelys kempii. Taxonomy (NCBI): domain Eukaryota; kingdom Metazoa; phylum Chordata; order Testudines; family Cheloniidae; genus Lepidochelys; species Lepidochelys kempii. The sequence goes on along the minus strand of NC_136389.1, from coordinate 11,322,317 downwards.
GTCAGGCTTTCTAAACCTTTAATGATTTTTGTTGCTCTCTGGACTCCCTCCAATTTGTCCACATCTTTCCTGAAGTGCAGTGCCCAGAATTGGACACAGTACTCCAGCTGAGGCTTCACCAGAGCTGAGTAGAGCAATTTCCTCTTGCATCTTACGTACAATACTCTTGTTAATACACCTGAGAATAGTAGTCTTTTTCACAGTTGCATCACATTGTTGACTCATTTGTTATCCACTATAACTCCAGATCCTTTTTGGCAGCACTATCATCTAGCCAGTTATCTCCCTATTTTATATTTGGGAACTTGATTTTTCCTTCCTAAGTGAAATACTTTGCACTTGTCTTCATTGACTTTCAACTTGTTGAATTCAGACCAATTCTCCAATTTGTCAAGGTTGTTTTGAATTCTAATTATATCCTCCGAAGTGCTTGCAATACCTCCCAGCTTGGTGTCATCTGCAAATTTTATAAGCATACTCTCCACTCCATTATTCAAATCATTAAATGAAAATATCGACTAGTACCAGATGCAGGACCCCACTAGTTACACCCTCCCAGTTTGACACCATTGATAACTACCCTGAGTATGGCATTTCAAACAGTTGTGCACCCATCTTATAGTAAATTCATTTGCTTATGGGAATGTCATGGGGGACTGTGTCAAAAGCCTTACTCAAATCAAGATATCACCCCTCTCCCCCATCCACTAGGCCAGTAACCCTGTCAAAGAAGTTAGGTTGTTGTGATTTGTTCTGGACAATTCCATGCTGGCTATTCCTTGTAAACCCATTATCCTCCAGGTGCCTACAAACTCATTGTTTAATCATTTGTTTCAGTATCCTTTCATGTATAAAAGGTCAGTCATCCTCTAAGTCCCCAAGTCCTCTGTGTTCCCCTTTTTAAAGGCAGGTACTGTTTGCCCTTCTTCAGTCTTCTAGGATTTCACCCACGTCCTCCATGAGTTCTTAATAACTGCTAACAGTTCCAAGACTGCTTCAGTTAGGTTCCTGTATTATCATAGTAAGCACGTGAACAAGGTTAAAATATTACCACAATTCAGGTCCTGTATTGAAAGATCCAACACTCCATAATGAACAGTATAACAAGTCAAGTTTTAATATTTATAAAATTCATATATACAAAACAGTAAACTAATTCACCAAAACTATAAAATACACTTTTTACACATCACAATATAATTTTATCTAGTACACAGTTTTCATAAGTTGAGACTATCACAGCAAATAGGCCGCTTGTATGGTGCATGCTGTTTTGGTTCTACAAAGACACTTACATGAGCAATGCCTTTTTCACCTCAACTTATTTTAGTTCGTCACCGTCTTTAAAAAGAAGTTTTATGTGAATTGTTAGAAATTAAGGCTAAACTCAGGCCTTTCCTGCCCAATGCAGCAAACTGGTTTAAAACTAGTCGTATGATATTGCATAGTATGTGTGCTACAATACCTAGGCACCACAGGGCGTTATAGCAGAGAAGGTAATATTTTAAAATCGATTTCCAAGATACAGGATTGTGTCACAAAATTAACGAGTGTTTTGTCATTTCTACAGCTATGATTTTGGCAAAGGTATTTTTATTCAAAGTCACAGATAGGATGCAGGTGATAAACAATAAATCATGCTGAAACCTGAGCTCTGCCGTGCAGGGCTGAAGCCCAAGCAGGGCGGAAGCCAAAGAATTCAGAGACCTGTGTTAAAATCACAGAATCTGTGACCTGTGTGGCACTCATAGCCATAATCATTTCATTTGTATGTGATTCATATCAAATAAAAAAAAAAATCAGACAGCTTGTTTAAAAGAGTAACACCACACTTGGCCAATTTTTAAGCAAGGGTTTTAGAGACATTGTTGTGTGCAGTCAGTCATTAATAAAAAGGTGTATTCGCTATTCTAGTCTATTGGGCAAATTCAAACAACAGAACAGGCTTATCTGGAAAAATGCGCTTTATCCAACAGACTAATGTCTATGAACTGAAACACAACTTCCAAAGCAGAGTTTACCACAGGACCTTTAAATTCTGTGGATTGTTGAAAGATCATTTACTCACTATTGTGCCAAGCATGTGAGTTTAACATATGTCTGTGTGAAGCCGTACTGTAAGAGCAACAGCTGGTTTTGAACAAGATGCCCTCATGTCTCAAAGTAACCTGAAGCAATCTGACCCCTTTAAAGCCGTTGTCTCTGCATACTCCTCACAATTTAATACCTCAAAGCAAGGTTAACTAGTTTTTAAATTGGGGGAAGGCATGCTGACTGACAAGAGGCTTGCATGTCACAAGTTAGGAGGGATTGAGTTTATAGGACCCAGTTACAAACGGTTGGAAACAAAGGTTTATAATGGAAGTGCACACAGCTACAGCTGTGCCAATGTGCTGGTAGATACTCAGCCAAATAGCTTTCCTGGAGACAGTTCTCAAAGAATACGAACTGACTACTGATTGCATTTCGTTTCAGTATACAGACAGTATTTAAGCAGAAGCATTTGGGATCTATTTAGAAACTAGATTGCCGCTCTCTCTCCTCCCCCTCGCCCCCCAATACCCTTGGGCTGTTCACCAGAAAGTCCATCTTGGACGACATCAGTGCAGCTCTTTCCTTCTGACTGTGGTTATTTCCAAGTCAATCAGATGAACCATGGACACACGCCAAGAGCCAGACTGTAGTAGTTTACAGAGTACAGCAAGGCAGCCACAGAACTCCTGGCACTGGAGCCGTCCCACGTCTCCCTCCCCCACACACGGAAAGGCAAGCATGTCACACAGAGACAGAAACCTAAACACTGCTTTTAAAGATACCATTAAAGAGAGATACAGACTTACAAAGGGCCAAGCAATTCGGAGTCGAGACTAAACTGACTCACACAGAGGCACCACTCGATTAGTTAACAGAGAACCAGCCTCAGTTCTGACTAGCCTAGCTGCCCTTCATCCCCATTTGTGTTAAACAATTTAGTGTCATTGTTTAAAAAACAAAAAGTGAATTTAGTGCTCACAAAAAAAAAAAATCCGATTTACAGCACCAAGTGGGGGATCCCTCCAGCTAGCCACAAGAAATACTCAGCACTGACAGCAGCAACCCTTCAAGCATGGAGACAGGTGCTGCATTGTCCTGTCAACATCTCTCACTCTCAGGCTGGAACATTCAGAAGTGAGAGTGGAGGGGACTTCATGCTTATTCAGTTTAAGACTGGCACTGACGAAGCCAATCTTAAAGATCTGTCCTAGGAACACGTCTTCCAAGAAGCAGCCATTGTGGAAATCCTTAGATAATAATTCCCTTACCAAAGAGGGTAATTGCTTTACAGGAGCTGAAGTATCTTTCTATCCACCAACTTTTATTGTGTTAAAGAGTAAGGGAGAAGGGACACACCTGTAAACAGTTGGGCTCACAATGGAAGTGCAATCTGAACACCAGGCTCCTTTAACATGGGGGGAGGGGTTGATCAGGTCTCAGGCCTACAACCTCACTATACCACTTTGTTTAATGCATACTGGACAACTGATATGGGGAAGAGACTAATACTAGCTTCAAAAATAGGTACTGCTTTTATCTTGGGAGATCAGCATTTGATTTATAGCAAGTTGCACTTTAAAAAATCCATGTTTGTTTGTGTAGTTTTTATTGCCCCAGGATGGCATACAGCCGGTTGCTTGACAGCACCAAGAGCTGTTCTGACGTGAACATCTGTTGATAACCATCAAACATCATGCAGGCCTCAAGGCTCATTCCATTCAGAAGTTGTGTATAAAGGCCACCTTAAACACCTGAGGGAAGTTTTCTGCATGCAACTTCCTTCTAAGTTAAGAAAAGAATCAAGGCCCCACCACGTAGCATCACTGCTCACAAAGGCAACTATACGGAGAATGCAAAGCAGACGGCATGTTTTGTTACTGCAATCAAACAAGGGTGGGGGCTGTTCTCTAGGCTGCTAAACAAGTAAGTTCAGCTATTTCAAGGGATTTTCACGATCAAATGCAAGAGGGGCATATCAAGTGAGGAGCATTTACATTTTACCTACTGTCAAAGCAACAAGAGCTAGAGGACTGAACAACTTACTGTTGTGGGCATAGCCTGGAATTACATAATAGGTTCCAGTGCCACTGCCCTGTTCATTGGTGCAAACAGAAAGGCCATATCGATATTATCTTTATCAAGTGGAGTCAAAGTGCTGTTCCCTGGCAAGTTTAGGGCACAAATGGAAATGAACATGGGCCTTAGTTTGTCTAAGGACAGGATAAATGCGTGGCACAAAAGGGTTTCTAATCCCGTCAATGGCTCAGTCTCCATGCTGCAATTTCATTGACCAGGAAAATTCCTTACAGGATACCCCTGTGCTTCTGTCCATTCACCAGGACTGTTCAGTACCAAGTGGCCTATTAATGGGGAAGCCGAGCTTCAGAACATCAGCTTAGAAGCAATTTTGTAGCACCTGTTCTCCAGGGAGGTAGAGCTCGAGTGCATGGTTGGATTTTGAGGGCATGGGGGCAGTTGGTCAAAGGCATCATTTCTTGCTAGTCAGTTAATTAAGCAGCCTCAGCCTAGAAGTATGACAGCTACAATCAGCCAAGATATTTTAAAGGAAGAAATAAAAGTGATTCATCCAGAATAAGGCTTGCAGAGATTCAACATTGCCCCCCACTTTAAACAACTCTGGAAAAAGCCCAGAGAAAATGGGCTTCACATGAACAGTAATAAAACACACCCATTATAAATCTTTACAGAGCACTAGAGGACCAGCACTAAATTGAAAGACCATCACAGAAGTAGGGAAGGGAAGAAACCCATACACAAGATACAAGTAAGCTGGACAGACTCAATTAAATGCTGATTACTCTAGGTACCGCCTCATAACACACCTAAAAAACTTGTGACGCTATCCTGGGCGGAAAGGGGAAATCAGTGTTGTGGATGGACTGATGGGATGCGTTTCACATGTCCCAGACTCCATTTCAGCTGCTGTCACAGTGAAATTTTAGTCTTTGGCCCGATCAGCTCCTTCCACACTGTTTAAACTATAGCTCCTGCCATACCAAAATCTCTGAGCTACACAAATGCTCTCCACTCTGTTTGAACTTAAGATAGCAAATCTGTTAACCCTTTAGTTAGCTTTGAAAAGCCTGCAGAAATGCGAGTCATTGGAAGCTCCTTCAGACATATTAGCAGCACAGTTCTAGGTTTGACAGCACAATTTTAAACAGGTAATTTACTATGAAGTTGGCAAGCTCAAACAGCCTACTGTGCTGTATTACAGGGAATGAGATTCAGATGTGTAGTGACAATGGAAACTAGACATATTCTTAAGAGTTGTCATTTAAAATAGAGCAGCTGTTAATCAACTCCATTAAATCTGTCACCACAATACCTTGTGTTCCCCCTACATCTCAAGAATATTGTTCAATGGGTTGTTAAAAATAGCAGTTACCTATTAAACATGTAGTTTATCAACAATTATAATGTAAAATTTTAAAGATAAAATTGTTTAAGCCCAATTCACTTGGTAATTCTAGAGCAGTTACTGCCTTGTAGGTATCTAATTCAAAGAGCAACTTATTGGTTAGCTACTTTGAGGGAAAGGCACCTGCTGGTGACCTGAATGAGTCTTCAAAACATTGGCTTTGACACAAGATACCAACATGATTTTCAGTATAGGCTCCCATCTGCCACTTTTATAAAACTGATAGTACATCACATTATAGGGCTCTCCTGCTTAAACATGCTGCAAGCATTTCCTCTTTGTCCTTGCTGGAGACAAAACACACAGAGGACCCTTGTCAGTGACCTGCATGTACCAAATGAGGGAGAGCGAAGAGCTTTTTTTTTTTTAAAAGCATATGTTCAAGGCCTCCACCTGATTGTAGGGCTGCCTGTGACCCATTTCCTGACTGGTCAGTTGAACAATAACTTATGAAGTTTATAAAAAAGCTGTCCCTCGCAAACTTCATGATGTCACTGTAAAATACAATTATTAGTTGTTTCTTGTAAAAGAATTGAGCAGATCACCAAGTCTGGCTAAAGATTGTTGCACAATACTGGGTAGTACCTTTTGAATTCTGCACTAGTAATTACTAGTACCACAGATGACTAGCTTTATTGTACTATTTTTACATAGGGGAATCCAGTAGGGCTTGTATTTAAAAGTATGTCGTAGCCAGGTAAATGTGTCTTCGCAAGAGGAAATCTTGCTGGATTGAGGTTATTTAGATTTTCTAGTGGAAACTTTCAATGAAGTTTCACACTATAACTGGACAATGTATGTTATAACTACACCTGAAAGATGTATATTCACCTAACACAGTAGATAGCTAGTGTCTCCAAACTACTCTTAAGATGGTTTAATCATGCACCAAACAAAGACACAGGTCCACTCAAACCTGTTTCAAACTAATTTAAGTATTGCACTAAAAACAGTGGTGCACTTGAATCCTTGAAGCAGTCAGTAATATGGCATAGTGTCAACTTACATCAAGGTGTCTCATTTTGCGTTAAAGTAGTTAAGCACATCATATTCCAGTCTAATTTTTGTTTGTCGTTATGGTCAGAAGAGTGACTAAATTACATTTTCCATTTACAAATACAGAGCCATATTGATTACTTTTGACAAAGACAAGTTTGCTATTTTTTACCGCTCTTTGTTTTGCAGAATTAATATAGCTATGGAATACTGACCTGAATTGTTTTCTAGTTCCCTCATCAAAACTGTTAACCAACTATAAAGTCTTGATGGTTGGATGATAATGCTTGAGCAAGAAAGCGTCTTACATTACAGAGCCTTAGAATACACAGGGCTTGCAGTGAGTAAAACATGAGCTAGATCCTTAGCTATGGCTGAGAGGTGCAAAGCCCTATTCTGACTTGTGCTTCATGACCTGTGCACAAAAAATTCTCCTCTGCATTTCCTCAATCACAGGGCTACTGTGTGAAGGGATGGTACCATACCAAAGCTAGGCTGCTCTTACACCTAATGGCCCCAAGGGGACAAAACAGCACCTGAGGATTGATGCAGTCTAAGGGCATCATGATCATGCAGCCCTATGTCCCTACCTTCCTCCTAGGGACCTAACAGGCCAACTTTATGGTACAGAGCAGTCACAGCATGCCAGAAGAACTGGTTGTTTTACTACTATTACAAAAAAAAACGAAACTTGTTAAGAATTGTCGATATTAAACATGGAAATGCATGCTGCTATTTTTCAGGGTGCAACTGTAACAATGAGAGTTGCTTTGGAGAACCTCATATTCATTAGCTCAGTTCTTTTAAAAATCAATAAGGTGACCAAGAATAAAAGACCTCAAATGTGCGTTAAAAAGAAGAGCAGTCTCATGCTCCAGTACTGCAGTTAAAGCTACGACAGGCTTCATATGTAAAACCGAGGTAACTTTTCAATAATATCTGGTTCTAAAAAGGGAATGTTTTCTCAAGAGTTAAATGGGCAGCACATTATTCCAAATAGAATACTCAGTAAAATAATGAAGTACACAAAGAATCAACTGGGAAGTTAGGCAGTTTGAGTTGACCTGCTATAGCTCTAAAGCCTTCTGTTGAATAGAAACTACTGCAAAGTCTAAATACAGTATCTGAATGCTTAAGTAATGAAGAGTAAACACCTTTAGATCTCGTTTAACCAAATAAAGAGGCACGCCCAGAAGAAATATATTCCTCTAGACCCTTAAGCCACAATTTGTAACACCTCATGTTGAAGCATTTACCTTTCCAAATGCAATTACCGTAACAGAATCCTCATCTGTAACAATGCAGAACATTCAAGACAGGACTTGATATTAAAAAAAAAAAATATATCACTAAATGTTAAAAAAAGTAAAATTGGTCCATGGTGAGTAAGACTTTTCTAACTAGACAATTAACTTCTGTTTACATTTGAGAAGTAGTGGAAGTGTAATTTTAAAATAAATAAATTTTTCCTATCTGTAGCTCCTTACTGGTTTACTTCACCAAACATTTTATATGCATTATATATAACTAGAATACAACCACATCCTTTTCACTCCTGAAGCCAGCACAAAAAGCTACAAGGGCAGCAGATTTCTGCATTAAGAAGCTGCGTATACCGCACACAGAGAAATGAACTTCTGCAAGCCACAAAAAGAAGGATTCTAGATTTTATCCAAGTTAAACACGAGAAAACTCCAGAGCAGGGTTCTTTTTAGACCAGCATTTCTCTTGGGATTAAATGCTGAAGTGTTCCTTTTTTGACATGTCATTACAGTTTTAAAGAGGACAAGAACTACAGAGATTCGACTGACTTGGTCTAGTTAGAGAAAGCCCTTCGATTTTTTTTTTTTTTTTTTTAATAAAATCAAACTATGGTACCAATTGCACAATAAACATTTGTGTTTGAAAGTTCCCTGGCAAGAAAAAAAAAATACTACAGCATTGAAATAAAAGGCAGATCTTAAATTTTGTTTATGTACCTCATTGTAGACGACAAGGTTGGAATTATCTGTACACAAAGAAAGGCACCTGATAGTTAACTACGTAAGTTTAGAGAGCTAGAAAGTCAACAGTTCACATCAACATTATTCACAGCCTCTTGCAATTTCACACATGTATACCATCGCCTGAAATGGGCAACTAATTTTGACAGTTTACACATACTATATATAAATTAATATAGGCTAAAGATCCCATTAACAGATTAAAAATGGGCTAGTTTACAGCAGGGTCCTGCTGTCCAAATGTACCAGTGCAGCTGTAAAATTGGGATCTCAAGAGTGCTGGCTCTTCTTGTGTAAGAAGTGTAAGGTCAGCTGTTAGGAAGTCATCAAGCAGCTGCTCTACCACCAAATATTTTGCTAAAAAGTTTAATCCGCTTCCACACATTTGGAGACAGATAAAGCCCTGTGATCTGAGAGACTGGAGCTTTACAAATACTGCCAACTGCAGGTGTGAGAACAGTGATGAATTTCCATAGATGACACCTCACTAGAGCACCCACTATGTGCAGATATGTGGTCAGATGTTCTAGTACATACCTCAAGCTGTATTACTGTGGAGGTCAGTTTCCCATGATGTAAGACACTGTAGATGTAGTGCAAAACAAAATCTTGTCCTCATCAGCCAGGCCTTAATTTTCTCCTCCATTTGACTTCAGAGTGTCAGGACAGAGGACTCATAGTCTGGTGGGTTTCATTTATAGTTCTACTGCATTTCATTTATAGTCCTAGACTTGCATGTCTCAAGAGACTGATGCAAGACCTTCAGACAAGAGTTGTGCATCCACACTGATAAGTGGACTCCAGATCCTTGGCAAACACTGCACATGCAAGCAAGATCTGGTTACATATTTAAAGATTACATGTGGAATTGTGATTAATATATTGCCATTTATTCTCTAGTACAACTACCAACCTCATTATAATTTACATTAGTTTGACTGGTTAACTCAGCACCTCCAAACTGCAGAGAAAGGCAGTCTGTACAGTTACTGTCCTTGCAAAACGACAGTTTTCATTAAAAGTCTTCCTTACATAGTTTGTCAAAGTTAGATTTTTTCTAAGATAGGAAGGTGATTGTGTTATTCAACTTTTCAAACTAGGTGTCAAACCCTACAACGGCCACTTTTTTCAGTAGTGTTACTCGTCAAATGATTCAGTAGCTAACATCAATGTTTGACTCCTTCTGCCTCCATGACTGGCGAGTTTCAGCATTCCTGAGCCAAGTGAATAGCATGGGTCCTAAAACCACACGCAAGAGCCATAAAGATAAAATAAAAGCTTGACTTATAACCCCTGGGTAGATTTCAACAAGACAAGGGGTGCTCTTCTTCACTGCAACATAATATCCTTCAGATTCTCTTGAAGGATTGTGTCCTTCACTGCATGAAACACGAAGCGGATATTTTCAGTGTCTATGGCAGTTGTGAAATGATGGAAGAGTGGCTTACTGCGGTTCCGGCGCTTTCTGTCAAAACACTGCACCAAGTAACGCTGAACATCTTCTAGCCTGTGAGGATCACCCTTGAAGTCTGAGAAATACTTCTTAATGCTGACTGTCTTTACCTTCTCTACAAGGAGATCCATTTTGTTCAGGAATAGGATGATAGAAACATTAAAGAAGAGCTTGTTATTGACTATTGTCTCAAAGATGTTCATGGACTCCACCAGTCTGTTTGTGCGTCTGTCTTCCATGAGAACCTGGTCATATTCACTGGAGGAAACCATGAACAAAATAGAAGTTATCCCATCAAAGCACTGGAACCACTTCTGACGCTGAGACCTCTGTCCACCCACATCCACCATCTTGAAAGGGATTTTTTTAATGATGAAGTCATGCTCTACGATCCCCTTGGTGGCTTTTCTGGCCAACAGAATATCTTGTTTGCTGGGGAAATAATTCTGTAAGAGAAAGGAGAATAGTGACAAATTGCCTCAGATCTTCCTTTTAAAATATGCAATATCAGCTGGCATTTTAAAAATAAAATTGATCATATCTCAATGTAATGATAGCTGTGGGGAGCTATAATGTTCCAGTTCTAGGAGCTCTAGGTGACATCTGATACTGAGTGACCAAGTGAAGGACTTACTATACAAGGTCAAAATTAATGGACTTGTTGACCAATGGATTGTACATTGAAAATTTGCTGTTGAAAGATGGAGGACTGTGATGGAGCATGTGAAAGTTTATGTATAACTCCAGTACTTTCCTTCAAAGTTTCACCCCTTCTGCATATTAAAATTCAGTTCTTCCTTTCCAGGTTGGAAACTACTTTACTATTAGGATATTCTTGCCCATGAAACTATTCATTTGTGTTAATGAATGCAAGTCTCCATAATGTCAGTGAAATTATCTTTTAAACCTGTTTTTTAACAAGCTTGATACATTTACAATAATAATTAATAATAATAAATAATAATAATATCTTGCAAGCTGTAGTGACAGCATCCTTCCACAGTAGGTATGTGCTGACCTCTATCACAAGTTTAATTCTGTTGTAAGTACTGGCCAGTCTCACTGCCACCTATAGGAACAACAGTGAAATGGATGAAATTCTTCTGTCTTTCTCTATGCTCAGGAAGATGAGCAGCAGTACATCCCCTCTCACCTTTTCTCCCCATTAGACCTTTTGCAAGAACCCAAGCTATTTTCCCCATTACTGTGGCCCTTACAGGTGGTTGTAGCTCAATGGGCAATTGCTTGTAAAATTCACACTGCTGCTCAGGGCAATTGATCAGCATAGGAAGTGGATGTGGTCCAAGGATGGTGAAAGAGGAGACAGAAGAGGAAGATGTAGATTTTTGTTTTTGTTCATGTAACTTTTCATTGTATTCCTGTTTACTTGTCAATACAAAGGCTTAGTAAAATGTCCAAACATATATCAAGTTGCATAGGCCAAAGTTTAACACATTCCAGGGGAGCGCTGTTTTCTTGATTAAAATATTTGGAACTTATGCTTACTAGTTTTAAACCAGGGATATTAAAGCATCTGCAAGAATACACTTCCTAACTTCAAACACTGTGGACTATAAATAGTTACATCCTACCAGCTGGCCAATCCGATCCAGGTTATCCAGGAAGTATTTCACCGATTCACCCTGTTGAAAAGGAAAGAAATGCTTCTTAAATCTTGTTTCTAAGCTAGCAAATCAAGCAGTTTATTGAATGAAAGCCTTTTTTGCCCATTTGCTTTTCCATATACACTGAAGTTTAAACATACACATACACAGAAAACTGATGTCTGGACTGGATCCCGATGTGCTGAGAGGCTGTAATGAGAAGAGCATTGTATAATTTACTTTGAAACAAACTGTTGGTAAGAATATTGGAGCAGCTTTAACGTGACCATAAGACAGTACAGCACTTCCTGTGGAATACCTGTAAAAAAAAAGAGACCAATGCACATTACTTAAAAAGCAATAAAGAATGTTTACAGCAATAGGTTTGTACAATAAGTGCTCAAAATTCATACACTGAACATGAGCTGCTGCTAGAGCCAGCTCATGCTCTCTCAATGCACTGGGTCCTCTTTTGTATGTAGAATACAGATTAAATATCACTGGGTAACAGTACAGTGGACTACATTTACTGGAAACCATTGCATTTTTGTCTTAAAACTCATGGCAGAGGACAGAAGCACATGCTACACATCAAAAATTGCCAAATGAAGTAGCAATAGGTTTAAGCAACATGGGACGTGTCTGGCTTAAATTTTCACTAAGGAGACAAGCTTGGCGGAAAAATATAGTTTTTTTTTAAATTTCCTTCAAAATATGGTCCCTCCTGAAGGATACAGTGGTTTTCAAAAATCTAACCAGGTTGTTTTTAAAACTGAAGTGTCTTTTTCTAAAACTATATCAGACTATTGTTCAATTGGGTATGTAATATTAAGCCTCAAGGGTTATTTATATGTATCTTTTAAAAATGCATTTCTTTGCAAGACCTCCAATAAATCATTTTAAATAAGTCAAATCAAAGGTCATTTAAAGCTGACACACACGCAGGAATACATTTATACTCCTTTAAGAAGTGACTTTTTCCATTTAGAAGGAAGCTTCAATTTTGCTCCAAAGGGAAACAGGAATCTTCTTCCTCAAACCCATCTGTCCTGGAGTACTCCACATCCTAGACTGAGAATCTAAATTAGCATCCACTCCTCCTTGCATCACTAGTCACCATCCTTGCACCTATAAAGTTGTCTAAAGTTTCCCTTCAAAGCCTATCCATTGCACTCCTGGGGAGCAAAATGTACGCACTAGAGAGTGCTACCAGTAGACTGAACCAAGATTAAGATTGGTAGTTTGTGCTCACCAAATAGTTACATTCAGGATCATATTTATAACTAGGAGTATAACCTATTATCTCCCACAAGAAAGAGCTACCTACTTATTTTTGTATGATCCCCATCACCATAGTGTATGAGGTGAGAGAACCAAATTCCTTTCCAGAACAAATTAAAAAGGGTACCATGTTTGGAAGAGTCCCATGGAAGACTGGAGCACTCAATACTAGTTTACTACAACTCAGCAAAAGCTTTCAGACTAAGAGCCCCAAGGAGCCCTTCAATGCCAACTGGCAGAGGGCCCACCATACTATAACTCTATCACACATTCCCCCAACACATGGTTATTGTAATATCTATCTAAAAAGTGTCATGTAAGGTATATAACAACTGGTGACACATGAGGTCCTGAAAATCATTTTGTGATGTATATACAGGTTGTGCACAAAGAGATGTGTGTGTGTGTGCTGGAAATACGTTCTTAAAATGTGTTTGGGACACAGTGCATAAGCCCAGCCTGCCCAAAACAAAGGAATGTGTATTTAGCTGTCTGACCATCTTGATTACTGGCAGAGGACAATGAAAGTATATTTATATAAACGATAAACAAAGCTATCAAGCAGCAGTTTAGTGAGCACACAAGGGGGCAGAGTCTGCACCCCAGGAATCCTTCCTGGCTCTTGGGACAGACACAGTGGATTTTACGTAATATAAGGGGAGCAAAGAGACTTTAGTAATCCATCACTTGAGGAACAAAGGGAGAAGCACCCTTTGATTCTGTGTAGGTGGATCCCCGGGCTTGGAGATGCTGCTAACTTGGTGTAAGGAAACTGCTTATGTAAAGATTACAATGTGCTAAGATTAGTCACTAGAAAGCGGGATTTATTTTGTTTTGTCTGTAACCATATCTGCGCCTCTCTCTCATTTAGCATCACGAATATTCGGTCTTTGTTAATAAACTTATTCTTGTTTTATTAAAAACCATCTCAGTGCCGTATACTGGAAGTCAAGCATGAGTCTTCAGCTATTCTAACAGGGTGATGTGTGCTCTGTCTCTTTGGAGACAGCAAACCTAACCATTTTTGAGTGTCCAGTGAGGGGGATTGGACACTGCAGGGAAATCCCAATGAACTCAAGAACTGGAATTCACTGATTTGTTACCTCTACAACCCCGCTACTAGTGGCCCCCCCCCCCCGACTTGGATGAGACCAACAAAGATGAAGAACGTGCTAAGAACCAAGAATATACCAACATGTCATCTGAAGGCTCAAGTGGTGTATCTACATCTGAACAGCCAAACACACAAATACAGCTACCTACTGAAGAAACAGGTCTCCAAAACCTAAAGGCAGTTCCTGATGTTTTGCTGGTCAAACTTTTCCCATTTAAGTTAGAAAAGATGACAACTGGTGCACCTCTTGCAAAAAAAGCTTACAAAGAAGGAAAGCTTCTCACTGCTTCAGTTGGTACAACTAGAGGAGCTTGGTTTGCCAGACTGATCAGCAAAGCCAGTGCTGACAAACTATGTGAAAAGGCTGCAAAACACCAAGCCTCTGGACTTCAGCGATATGCAGCAAGCCTTATAAGCCAGTCACTGTCAAAGCCAATTTTAGAAGTACTTAATGAGGCTGTTAAGAATGCTAGACTCAACATAGTTTATGCGAACAAACATGACTGTTGCATCATACTTTCACTTAAGCAAGAGATACCTCACACTACAGACAGGAGGCCAAAGTTAAGTGCATTGTCACTGGTTAACCCTGAAGTTAGACACTGGTTCTGAACAAGACCAGCAAATGCTCAATATCTTTCTGCAAGAAACTCAACTGACTGGTTAGAAGCATGCGGTGCAACAGTGAAAGACAGCAGTTGAAAAAGTGAAGAACTCTCTCACCACATTCAAAAAATCTGCATACATGGCTAATGAATACCCTGATGCAAATGGGCATCAAGTATTAAGTCACTGCATACGTTATCTTGATGTCAGTGGTAGGCCAGGAGATGCATTTCTAGATGTTCAGGTTACAGCAGACACATCTGCGACAACCCACATCTTAGAATTAAATGCTTGTAAACTGGACCCCAAACAGATGGCACAAGCATTTGATGGAGCTTCAAACTTCTCTGGAAGACATGGTGGGATACAAGCTTTGCTCAGAGGAAAGTGTAACCCTAATCTCTCCTACACACTGCAGAGGCCATCTTAACTTCAGTACCTGGAAAGATAATGGAGCAAATAATTAAGCAACCAATTTGCAAACACCTAGAAGATAATAAGGTGATAAGTAACGTCAACATGGATTTGCCAAGAACAAATTGCATCAACCAACCTAATAGCTTTCTTTGCCAGGGTAACAAGCCTTGTGAGTAGCAGGGGGAGGCGATAGGTGGAATATTTTGACACTAGTAAGGCTTTTGATACCGTCTCGCATGATCTTCTCATAAACCAACTGGAGAAATACAACCTAAAGGGAGCTACTATAAGGGGAGTAAATAACTAGTTGGAAAACCATTCCCAGAGAGTAGTTATCAGTGGTTCACAGTCAAGCTGGAAGGGCATATTGAGTGGGTACTGAAGGGCTTCATCCTGCATCTGGTTCTGTTCATTATCTTCATCAATGATTTAGATAATGGCATAGAGAGTACACTTATAAAGTTTAATGGACAATATCAAGCTGAGAGGGGTTGAAAGTGCTTTGGAGTACAGGATTAAAATTCAAAAGGGTCTGGACGAACTGGAGAATTAGTCTGAAGTAAATAGGATTAAATTCAATAAGGACAAATGCAAAGTACTCCATTTAGGAAGGAACAATCAGTTGCATTCATACAAAATGAGAAATAACTACCTAGGAAGTAGTACTGCGGAAAGGTATCTGGGGGGCTCATAAATATAAAGGGAAGGCTAACCACCTTTAAATCCCTCCTGGCCAGAGGAAAAAACCCTTTCACCTGTAAAGGGTTAAGAAGCGAAAGATAACCTCGCTGGCACCTGACCAAAATGACCAATGAGGAGACAAGATACTTTCAAAGCTGGGGGAGACGGGGGGGGGGGGAAGAGAACAAAGGGTTCTGTCTGGTGGGGTTTTTTTTTTTTTTTTTTTTGGGCCAGGAACAGGAAAGGAATGGAGTCTTAGAACTTAGTATGTAATCCAGCTAGATGTGCGTTAGATTCTGTTTTGTTTAAATGGCTGAGAAAATAAGTTGTGCTGAATGGAATGTATATTCCTGTTTTTGTGTCTTTGTGTAACTTAAGGTTTTGCCTAGAGGGATTCTCGATGTTTTGAATCTGATTACTCTGTAAGGTATTTACCATCCTGATTTTACAGAGGTGATTCTTTTACTTTTTCTTCAATTAAAATTCTTCTTTTAAGAACCGGATTGCTTTTTCATTGTTCTTAAGACCCAAGGGTTTGGGTCTGTGTTCACCTATGCAAATTGGTGAGGATTTTTTATCAAGCCTTCCCCAGGAAAGGGGGTGTAGGGTTTGGGAGGATTTTTTTGGGGAAAAGAAGTTTCCAAGCAGGCTCTTTCCCTGTTATATATTTGTTAGACACTTGGTGGTGGCAGCAATAAAGTCCAAGGGCAAAAGGTAAAGTAGTTTGTACCCTGGGGAAGTTTTAACCTAAGCTGGTAAAAATAAGCTTAGGGAGTTTTTCATGTAGGTCCCCACATCTGTACCCTAGAGTTCAGAGTGGGGAAGGAACCTTGACAGGGGGTCACAGTGGATCACAAGCTAAATATGAGTCAATGTAACACTGTTGCAAAAAAGCAAACATTCTGGGATGTATTAACAGGAGTGTTGTAAACAAGACATAAGAAGTAATTCTCCTGCTGTACTCTGCACTGATACGGCCTCAACTGGAGTATTGTGTCCAGTTGTGGACACATTTCAGAAAAAAATGTGGACACATTGCAGTAAGTCCAGAGAAGAGCAACAAAAACAACTAGACGTCTAGAAAACATGACCATTGAGGAAAGATGGAGAAAAGATTGGGTTTGTTTAGTCTGGGGAAGAGAGGACGGAGGGAACAAAACAGTTTAAGTACACAAAAAGTTGTTACAAGGAGGAGAGAGAAATTGTTCTCGTTAACCTCTGAGCATAGGACAAGAAGCAATGGGCTTAAAATGCAGCAAACAGTTCAGGTCGGACATTAGAAAAAACTTCCTAACTGTTAGGTTAGTTAAGCACTGGATAAATTGCCAAGGGAGGTTGTGGAATCTCTGTCATTGGGAAGTTTTTACGACAAGGTTAGACAATCACCTGTCAGGGATGGTCTAGAAGGTAATACTTAGTCCTGCCTTGAGTCCCAGGGACTGGACTAGAGATCTCTCAAGGTCCCTTCCACTCCTACGATTCTATGATCTACTCAACTAGCAGTAGTACAAGTTGCAGAATCTTCAAAAGCCATTTTAAAAGCCATTTAATGTCTTTGTTATCTTTTCAACAAGAGTCCAAAAGGACTGGACAAAACAGAAGATGCTCTGGGACTGATGTGCATATTAGTTCAACCTGGGAAAACCCACTGGCTTTCTCATGAGTGATCCTTGGCTGTTGTCTTAAAATTACTGGAACCAGTATTACTGGTTTTGGAAAGTATCTACCAAGACTGGACGGATCTAAGTAGCGAGGCTGGTGGGCTACTTTTGCTGCCACATTTAGAGAAGACAATCGCCATTCTCTCTCTTGTAATTCTACTGTTGAAACCACTTGGGTCAATAAACAATTCCATCCAGGCATCTGCTACAACATTAGTAGATCTTCGTCCAGCAATAGAAGCTACATCTGGATCAATCAGAGATATCCATTGAAAATGTACTGTAAGGAGGCAAAGACTGCAGTCCAGAAGTTGGCTAATGAAGACTCTTATATTGAATCCTTAAGTGAAGGAGACAAGAAATGTTTGTTAAGCCAGCTGGAGAAAGACACAGACTTGATTCTTCAAATTTACAATAGTGACTTCTGGATTCTACTCAGCTTCTATGTAGCTTTTACAGATGCCTGTCTTATAAAACACCGACAGTAGAGTGAAGTGAGGCACTACCAGCAATGGGGCTGCCATGGGATCAGGACAAAATAGAGAATTTGAACACAAAGTGGAATGTCATATGACGAATGAACAAAGATTTAACTTCAACTTTTTTTTTTTTTTTTTTTAAAACACCGCTAGTGGCTTGATCTGATCTTTGTGCTACGTGTCCTGGGATAAAAGTAGGAATTCATCTCTTGCTACTCCCAGACGACAGCTACAGGTGAGTGTTTGTTTCTGTCATGGAATAGAAAGAATTTTGTGTTCCAAAAGAAGCTACCTTCTGCCTGATCTTGTGAATGAACTAATGAGCATATCAATTCAAGGACTGAAACTACCGGACACGTGAGAAACCACCAAAGATTAACGCACTGCATTCAACAAGTTCATTAACAGAGTTGTGCAAAATTACAAGAAGAAACCAAGAAGGATGCAGATGTAGTGCTTCATAGAAGGCTTGAATAGCCAACTTTAATTTGTGTGATGATTTTAAAACAGTTAAATCTAATCAAAATGGTTCTGAAACAGTTTTCAGTTTTTACTATGGTGCCATACAGCCCACCTTAGCCCTCACAGTCTCATCCCTCACCCTTCACCCCCCTATAAATTCAAACACTTCCCCTAATTTCAATTCTTGGGGAAAGTAATGTCTGCAAGGGAAAGTTTAGACTGGCAGAGTCTTGAAGAATTTGCTGGCAAGGCAGACAGGCTGATGTGTCAGGAAGCTGACACACAGCTTAGCAAGAGAGCTTTGCTGCTGCTAAGGCAGAGGAGTAATACAGTGGCTCAGAATTCTGGGCATCACGAGCAGGACGTCACACTAATGAATGGAGACAACGGAGCTCTGACTCGTCATTTTCCATCTTCAAGTAAAATGGGAAGAGTTTGCTTCATAAGGGATCCAGCACCTACATACTAAAATGCAAATAGTCACTACTTGTAAGTGATTCTGAAGGATTTATAGATGGATGGTAGGGAGAAATTACTTTTTTCCAGGACACATTTTCTAAACAATTCCTAAAATAAGAGCTTCTTCCTTGCAGTCATGAATTTTCAGAAGATGAGTGTAATATCCTGCATTTTCTGGCACTCTTTTAAAAAGACTGTCTTGTCAAGGCAGCATAGGTTTGTGCAGAAGAAATCTCACAGATTCCAAAAATAAAACTTCCTGTACAGCATTAGTCACATGGGGGAGTGGTTGGAGGGGCCCCCCCAAGAGGGAAAGGTCACTGAACTAAAAGTGTATCTTTCGCTATATCCCTTGTCCTTAACAGTGTCTCTAGATGTGGTACAGACTGAAAGTGGGCTGTATCTGACAACTTGTTCTTTTCTTCAATTACTTTGTACGCACATCCTCCCACGCTCAGAACAGGAAACAGCTGTGTGCATGTAAACTGCTGGAATACATAAGTAAGTTTACCTGATTTATTGCTTGTGCCTCCCCATATCCCCCACCTTACACTGATTATTTTGTTATGTATATGCTACAGTTTTAAAGTCAAAACAAGACTGAATAGGGCAACATATTTAACAAAGCTTTCATTAGTGATTTAGTGGAAACAGAATAATCTTTCACCTATTTTTTTTCCCCAGAGCTTTTCCAAAGCCCTATAATTAAGGAACACAATCGCTTTTTAAGGGGGTTCCAATCAATGATTTTAAGCAAAATATTCTCCATGATAAATCCCAATAAGGAGCGTGACTACACCAGCGGGTTGAAGCCCATGCTAAGAGCATAGAAAGAAATGGACAAATCTAAAGAGTTCTGAATATTCTCTACTACAAAGGAATGGAAAGAAACTAAGTACTTAACACAAACTACATGACCTCCACATGGTTTCAAGGTAAGAACACCTCATAGCATTTAAAATGCCCACAAAAAGCTTAGGAAGGAGACAGTTTCTACCAGAATAACTTGTCTCATTAGTTTGCCAGCAAAATATTTTTTTTAAAAAAAGTGTTTTCTGCATAACACGTAACAGGACCCAAATATAAATCTGAACTAACCCCATCAGTTTAACACACTGGCAATGTAAAGTCACTGCAACATAAAAATGGAGGCCGACAAATGGTCCAGTGTTTAGGGCACTAGCCTCGCACGCAGGAGCCTGGGTACAATTCCCTGTTTTATCAAACTTCCTGTGTAATAGGAAGTCACTGTGTGATAGGAAGTCAGCATGTCACCGAGTCTGTGCCTAATCTGTAAAATGGGGACAATAGCACTCCCCTACGTCACAGGAGTGTTGTGAGAATAAATGCACTAACATTTTTAATGTGTTCAGATACTGTGGTAACTGAGGCCATAAAAATACCTGAGACAGAAAACCCAAAGCTATACATAACAGGTGCCAAAGTTACAAAGTAGCTTTTAAGTCAAACAGCATCTATTGTACCAAATTATCTGCTCACCTTATCTTGGAATTAAACTTCTTCCCCTACAGCTATTAGCAGCAATGAAATTTAAAATATGAACAGGAAGAAGTGTTCCAAATCATTTCATCATGTATGTCAGTCTCAACTCCTATCAGGAAGAGCTATCCACTTCAGGAAAGAAGTCTCTTCCAATAATACCTCAATCCTGGGTTCTCTCTAGAGATACTAATACAACATAAAGTGTTTGGATATGAAAGAAGGCAAGCAAGGTCTCTGAAGATATGTTGTGTGCAAAACAAAAAAGATCCAAATCTATATACCGTTAGATATGTTTGGCTGTTCTACTGACTGCATTGTTGGTCTACCTGGTGTGTAACAGATTCTAACACATTACCACAGTCCAACCTCCACATATTCTTGACTTTGCATACAGTTTAAGAAGCTAACAATGGACTTCAGATCTTTACAGAATTAAGGCTATGCTGGATGACAGCTCTAAACCATTAATCTAGCCATTTTCTCAAATTCCATTTCACTGAGTGATAATATGCAACTTCAGAAAAAGCGTGTATGGCACAGCCTCATTGAGTAATTGCTATGAAAAAAGCCAGAGAAGATGAATAGTTGGAGGAAAGAGGGTGAGAGAGGAGTGTTGCAATAAAGAATATGCTCTGTACAATTTTCTTGACTCCAAGAAAAATCCCACAAACCAGAGGAAGGACAGTAACGATTAGATTAAAAAGTGAGACCAGGCTAAGACAATTTACACGAAAGGTTGCAACCTTCAGGGGTCACTTTAAAAAAAAAAAAGTAACTTTCTAAACATTCTAGAGCAGTGGCTCTCAACCTTTCCAGACTCCTGTACCCCTTTCAGGAGTCTGATGGGGGTCTAGTACCAGGTGACCCGATCACCTAACCCTGTAGTGTCAAAACAACCACCCCTGTATCTTCCAAGTCTTATTGTTGTTTCTAATGGCCCATTGAGGCTGATTGGGAGACATGCACCAGACAGGAGGCAAAGACACACAGTTGTAATTGTTACATAGTCAATATTCCTAACATCAGATACAGAAGTGATACATACATACAAATTGGATAAACACATTCAGTAGATCATAACCTTTCCAAGGATACCTCACGACTCATCTTGCATAACACATATCTTAGTTATGCCATATTGATAAAAATATTTCTATGAAGAATATGGGGTGCAGTGTCACCATAATTATAAAATAAATCAATTCGAATATAAATATTGTGTTTACATTTCAGTGTATAGTATATAGAGCAGTATAAACAAGTCACTATCTGTATGAAATTTTAGTTTGTACTGACTTTGCTAGTGCTTTTTATGTAGTCTGTTGTAAAACAAGGCAAATATCTAGATGAGCTGATGTACCCCCGGAAGACCTCTACGTATGTGTACCCCTGGCTGAGAACAACTGTTCTAGAGTTCCTAATATTTGGGTTAATGAAACATTCTGAAACAATTGCACATGGCAAAACAGACATGGAAATCATTAGCTTCCATTCTACTCAAGGTTTTACCTAACTGATACCATGGTATTGAACACCTTCAACAACTAATTTTGGAAGAAAAAAAAGAAAAAAGAAAAAAAATCATCATTCTCCCTTTGCTTAACATTCTAGTTATGGGATCAAAATAGTTTTCCCTGAAAGCACATGAGGCCATACACGAAGGTTTTCCTGCACTGTTTCAGTAACACCAACTGTATGTAAGGAAAAAGTAATCACACCCTTCTGACTCTTCAGTTAAAATAGGTGAAACCTCTTCAATGTGTTTTTAACTCCTGAAATATTCCATTACTGATTTAGAATTAAGATCTTAGCATCATTCACAGTGAATATTTAAATGCTGAATTTGTTTGTTCTACTTTAGCTGGCACTGTAATTGTGGCCTATGATAGTAAAAGCTAGTAGCCTCAGTGAATTAAAGTGCAACGTTAATGGGAATATAGTTTTATAGCAAACCCTATGCTCCTTTTTCACTAACACATTTTGCATAAATCTGTGTTACTCAAAAGCTTGTCTTTTTCACCGACAGAAGTTGGTCCAATAAAAGAGATTATCTCACCCACCTTCTCACGTGAACACCACCACCACAAACATTTAGCTTTAGGCAGTTATGTTAATGCTTGTGCAGCTCAAGATTCTTTATCTATTACAATGCTGCTACATATCAGATAATCCTGGTGAAGCAAAATGTGGAGTTAAGTTAAACTGTTCAAGTCCTGCCCCTGACTCCATTTCATTTATTAAAAATAAAAATAAAAATCAACTCAGTTTTTACTTGTTTTGCATTACTAAGCAACTCTTGGTTAATGCTGAAGTGTTGAACATAATGGCTTCTTAGACTAAGTCTTCCTTAACTCCTACTTTACCACATGAGAGTTATCACAAACACTTGGATGACTCAGTCCAGCCCTGCAAATTTCTTCTCCCTTTGCAATGCATATCCTCTAACAGCTTTGCCAACTGGAACCAAGTGAAGGAATAGGAGATGCTGTTCCCATTGTTCAGCAGCATGATGAGTCACTGCACATCTGGGAAATGCAGAAATGCAAAGAGCAGGCCTGAAATGAGCCACAAGTCCCACTGTGCAGCAACACGTCAGTTTTACAGTTTGCTCTTTACAGATTTTGTGAAAAGTAAGTTTGCAGTTCCAGAAAACAACACAATTAACTTAAAGGGTGATCTGCAGAAGAAAGGAAGATGGGCCCACGTGGACAAGCCTTTCTACTCCTTTATGATGTAATCAAGCAGTCCGGAAATGTCCCTCTCCATCCCCACAGAAGTTTTTAAATTTTAACACTAAAAATTCTAAGCCAGACAAGACCTGAAGACTCTATGGTAACTGGAGAAGTGAAATTACATCACAAGACACTGAAAGCTGAAGAATTCAGAGGGAAAAGTTTAAAAGTAAATTTAAACAGTCATTTCCTATTTTGTGAACACCTATTTAAAACCACTGCCAAACAAACACCCCTCCCTGAAAGAATATTCCAGCAAAACCATAACACTAGATTTGATATCACTGATAGTTCTAGAGTAGGAGGCAAGCAGAAAAAAAGTTGGCAAGACATCCCACAAACTTTTCAGGCCTTCTATATACAACAAACGTACAACCCATTTTAAAAAGATCCTTTGCAGGTCACCTTTAACAGTCCCACAAAAGCTTCATACTAAAAAGATTTACTAGAGGAGAAAGATAAAAAGCATTAACTTACCACTTGAAGCCTTGGCCAGAAATTCAAAGTAATGCTGGGTTGCTTAGATCAATTATAATGAAATATCAGAATTGTCTACACTATCTAAAAATACAGGCTAATATCAACAGCTACTTCTGAAAGACAAAGTCCTACTGAATTCTGCTCTGAACCAAGAGGACTCAAAATGGGACCCTCTGTTCTATATTTTCTGTTTTTCTTCCTTTGTCCCAAGGCCCCTTTCACACAAAATTAATTTAGCCCTTCCTGATCATTCTGTCTCTGTGAAGCCTAGCTGCTAAACTTAGATGGGACAATTTAAGGTAGATCAGTCAGTCTTTGCCTGGCCCAGATAAAAAATTAAGCCAGAGACATACTTTAAGGAAGATTATAACAGTGACAGACTCCCTCAAATCATAGCAAAATATTCTCTTCATCATCAATTCTTCCTTGAGACAGGTTGGATGACAGGGAGAGTCACACTCCTAGACTTCAGCAAACACTTAAAAGCCCAAGGTGGACTAGCAATACAGTGATCAGAATATAATAGTGATGTTTATATCACACCTTCCATTCAGAGGGAACCTATGTTTTGTAAGGTATTAAGGGGCAAAGAAGGACAGAGTCAGCTATCACAGCCAGCACAAATGATGAAAACTAGCACACCTCAAAAACAAGTCTGAGATTCAGCCTCCAAGAAGTGCGTAGATTTCTATCGTATGTGTACCCGACTTCCTATTTGGCCGACATGAAAGTGGAAAGAAGCTGCTCTACTAGACCATTCGTCCTAGCCTTCCTGGGATAACCAATTACAAGCTGCACAATATGTGTACTGTTTAAGTTTGTTTAAAGAAATTTGCTGAGAGAAAAACAGGTATACATAAAAAAGTAGGTAACATGAAATGCTAGTATTTCAGAGATATGAGTATTGTGAAGTCCATTCCACCATAATTCCCAACAGTCTCTAACTGCTGAAGCTATGAAGTTGGAGGTTATAAATGAGATGTGTTACAGAAGCAGGTATCCAAGCTGGCCCACTCACTACACGACAGTGGAAACACGGGTTGGTAAACAACCATGGGTATGTCTACACAGCAATGTAAGCCTAAGGTTAGTGGGACTTGAGTCAGCTGACCTGTGTCAGGGAACCCTGGGCTTGAGCATCTAAACTGCATTTTAACCCTAGGTTAAGGATTTTCTTTCCCATGCTCGAACGCAGGGCTCGTGTGTCCACATAGCAGTGGACAGACCCATCAAAGTAACCCTACCCCAGAGTGCCTGGCATGCCCCTCCCCACGTCAACACTCAGCCCAGTGGTGGACAACCTGTGGCCCGTCAGGGTAATCCGCTGGTGGGCCATCAGACAGTTTGATTACATTTGCATGGCCACCCGCAGCTCCCAGTGGCTGCAGTTCGCTGTTCCTGGCCAATGGGAGCTGCAGGAAGTGGCGTGGGCCAGTGGACTACCCTGACAGGCCACAGGTTGCACACTACTGCTCTACCCCTACAAGTGTGCTGCCCACCCTATTTCCTAACAGTGAAGGTGCTACTGAGGGGATTCAGGTGCCCATAAGGAGCACAAATACATAAACTGCATAATTAGCTCCTTTGAGGGCTGTAGTTTGTGAAAGCTTTATACTGAACTACCATCTAATCTGAGAACTGGGCTGTGCACCTCTAGGCTGAGTTACATTGGCAAGAAAATGCCCATGTGCACCTGTTCTGAGGTTAATTAGGACAGCTGTCTCCAGGGCTGTCAAAGTATTACAATTAAACTTTGCAATTCTTAATTTTTAAAATGGGATGGTTCAATGAAAGTGATTTTTCTTATTTGTTTTTATTCATTTTTGGCTGTTTGAGGGGGGCTGCGTGTTGGGGGTCATCTTCCCCGGGCCATGCTAAGCCAGAAGCTTTGCTGCTTCCCCTCCCTGCAGGGCAGCCGCTTAGTCCCCGCTCTGCTCTCTGGCCCTTACTCCTGAGCCCTCCCGGGGTTACCTATGCAAGGTGCACCAAAATCTGGCTCTGCTCTTGTGACCAGGAAGCAGCTCTCTTTGCAAAAAGCTTCTTCTAATCAGTCTCCATCAAAAACCCTATAGGCTCTCTGACAGGGTGCTTGCAGACCAATGTTCAGATGGCAATGCGTTAACGCTACTGAGCTGCTGCCATTTGCAAAGGGAGGTGCGGCTTCCGTTTGCAATAGACTGCATCACAGATTGTTGGTGTAGAGGACTAAGGAAGTTTCCCCAAGGAACTCTGGGATACGTCCTAAAGACTTCCAGGACCCAAGTCAAGCTAGAACTACATACGCACAGGAAAGTACTCGACCTCAGATCACAGATCTCCGCTTAATACAGGCTGAGATCCTCCAGCACTGCAGGATCCTGGAATCCTAGGTTCACACAATTGGGGTGTGGACACAAGGGAGTTAGGCTTGAGCCCAAGCTCAATCCTAGGCTTGCACTGCTGTGAAGACATACCCAAAGAGACTAGTGCATACAAACTATGAAGACAGTGCTCGAGTGGGTGGGTCCCTTTAATAGGGAATTGGGACTGACAGCACGACACTGCTTTTCCTACTTTCCTACTTCAGTGACTGAAAATTAAAGGCTTATGCAACACTGTCTGTAGCTTAGCATCCTGCCACAATAACCGACTTAGGCTCTGAATGCTAACATGCAGACATGCCTTCAGCCTGTCCTCTTGAACCACCACCCATCTGAGAGGGGAAAAATAACCAACCAACAGATGTCAGCAGAAACCCCTCATCAGCAGCAATTGTCAAACTGCTTTCAACTGGATACGTCATATAAACAGCACCAACCAAAGCAGAACATTTACCACTGTATAGTCAGATTGGTAATATGCCTGGGAACTATGAAAAACTTTATCACCCAACATTTCACATAAAGCAATACTCTAAATATGGTTTGTTTTGAATGAAAATTGATGGAATCTACATTAGCTATCTTCCAAGGGAAAAAGTACAGTGAAGATGTTTATATATGTTAACAGTTAACCCCAAAAGATGCCAAAACTAACTAAACATGCATCTGAAATGTTTAAACCCATGCTTAATCTTATTTCTCTACTTCAGTGCATTCCAACTCCTGTCTGTGCACTGGGATTTACCGGCACCAGTATGCACTCTGCTTTTCAATCAACAAATAATTAGGAGGTGGAAATTAACCATTTCTCCTCATTTAAGCCATACAGCATTATAACTGTATCAGATCTTTCCCAATACCATTTAGATTTTCTCCTTAACTGCCAACTGACTTATTG
Source organism: Lepidochelys kempii (assembly GCF_965140285.1). NCBI lineage: Eukaryota > Metazoa > Chordata > Testudines > Cheloniidae > Lepidochelys > Lepidochelys kempii. The sequence continues at coordinate 11,295,652 of NC_136389.1, read as the reverse complement.
GCTCCCATCCACGTCTCCAGTACTTATCCAAGTTGCTGCTATCTGCACCCTGCAAATACCAATTATAGAAAAATTCACTACTAGTTTCCAAATCCTTAAAAAAAAAAAACCCACGCACACACCACATCCCCTTTCCACTTTGCAAGGACTGATAGCGAAGCTATCAAGCTTCAGCACCTGCAGAAATCTTAGAAATTTGCCAGCTTGGTACAAACAGGCTATACAAAATCCTGTACATGCTAGATAAACACAAGGGCTCTCTGCAGGTGCAGCCATGGCTGCACCTTAGCAGACTTATCTAAGAATTTCATGATAGGGTTCAACGTCAGTCACTTTTTAGTTTTGCAGTGTACAGGTTAACTATTACGGACTTGATGTTTCAGATATTGGCAACAGTGACAAGTTGCAGATAAGACAAGATAGCACACCGACTGTACTGTGGGGAGTCAGTGAGTCATACCATGCCCCATAATTAAGGTCTAGAGCCATAAGTGGCCTTGTCAAGAGACTATCCCCACATATATATCACCTCAAATGATTTCATACATTCCACAAAGCTTCTATGAATTGGGGTTTATCCCCCTATTTTACAGATGGGTAAACTGAGAATAGTAAATTAGCTTATCTAGGTCACAGTCTAAGAGCCAAGAAAAGAATCTGAAGTCTCATTCCTAGTACCCTGTTTTAACTGCTAAACCACAATTTTGTATTTACACTGGAACCCTGCCTACTAGAACAGCCCTTTTCCCAGAAGTAAAACTGGGAAGAGGTGCCAGTTTTGTGTACTGATGTCTTAACTAATTCAGTCCTACACGGAGGCAAAAGCTGTTAGTTCCAGCACAATACCCAGCTGTGAACAGATTATCAACTCTTTCTTCAAACAAGAATGCGAAAGCAACCTCTTACCAAACTGAGAGGCTGGAAAGTTGGCATTGCTGCAGTAGCAGAATTAACAGGTTTTAGATGTCTTAACTGTGTGTTTACACACATTCACATTTGGGTCTCAAATATAAATCTTACCTCAATGTCCTGGGTTTTAATGGGAGTTTGATAACTACAACTTTGTCAGTATTGTACTACCAAGTTACTGATATATTCTCTCAGCCCTCACTGTAGCTTGAAGTTATGGCTGAATATTCAGTTAATTTTCATTCTCCGTTTCTAGGGCATGAGAAATTAAATGGTTGAATGTTATAGATCATTGCTGGGTAAATGACGTGAAGTAATCTGTTTGGTTTGGTCTCCCAGAGGCCTAATGGAAATCGAGACTGCCCATTAACAAACAGTAATAGATCCTTGTGGGTAAGTATTTACATGTAGGTTTTTGGACCTACATCCAAAAAGCTTCTCCTAAAAAAACTCCACTGTAAAAAAAATGGATCCTCTTGCAGACACTCAAGACTATCTAAAGAAAGCACTTTCTGAACAATTAAGTATTTCAAAATGCTGGTCAAAAGTTTTCAGTGAAGAGGCTACACTTCAGGAGATCCTAGCTGCTCCTATCCTAAATCTTCAAGGAGACTGAGCACCCCTAAGATCACATACTGTAATGTAGTTACCAGCACTGCTATTTAAGCAAGCAAGTTAGATTTGAACTGGATCTTTTCACTAAAAGTTAACAGCAGGAGCAAGTATTGGCGCGAACTGGCCGGTCGCCACAGCCGTGGATGGCCAGGTGTCCTACTATAAAAGCTCCTTTTCAGTAGGGGCAAGGCATATGACTAAGCACACAACCCAGTCCATCAGTCGCACAGATATGCAGATTACTGAGTGTGCCTTAAAATAAAGTGCTGCCGCCTCCACACACTAAGCCATCTTCTTGCCAGGAGCAACCACCACCAAAACAGCTTTGCCACGATCGCAGCTGCCACTGTCCACAAGCAGGAAACTGAAGAGATGTGTTTTATTTACAACCAAGAGGGGTGGGGATCTTGGTAGCTTCACAGAGTTTAACAAGCCATTTACATTAAGAATTTGGCATATGTAGCCATCTTTAGGCCATGCAAATGTCAGAGTACAGGGAAAAGCTGTTCTAGTACTATTTTGTATAGTCTTTCTGCAACATGACATACACAACTTGTGGGAATCCTTTAGATTTAAACATCTAAAAACAAAACAATTCTCACACCAAGTCATTAGTTCAGCTTCAGCCAAATAATCAAAAATTGTTATCACCCAATGCTTTCCATGAAATGGGTTAATGGCATCAGCCTGCAGGCAGGGGTCCAAATTGGCTTTTTGGAAGTCAGACACAAAGGAGGAGAGTGGACACTCAACAACCCTCAACAACGAAAACCTGAGCTGTTTCCCCTGCTGCCCTTCAGCCATGCCTAGAGTGAGGTCTGCAAAGCCATTTCCTTTGTGGTGTCTGTTCTGAGTTCACTCGGTGAATTCATTCAAGGGGGTCAAGTCAACACATCTTTCCCTACTAAGTAACCTTAAAAAACCTAGATGAATGTTTAGGACAAGGTGGCCATTAGTTTAGAGGAGGAAACTTCATACCAGATGAACAATCTTAATATCCTGTACCCTACTTTAGGTGTGTGAATCCAAAGAATGGTAGACTCCCACCATTTTCTTAAAAATACACCTTCTGCATGTATACAAAAGTAGAATCAGATTTTTACCAGCTGACTCAAAGATTAGAAAAAAATTAAGTGGCTCATAAGTAGCTATAAATGAAAGCAGTAAAATGAGGTTAGAATGCTGTGCTGCTTTATGTTAATCATTAATTATCCTCCTCAAGCCATACAAAGAAAAATCCCCCGATGAATATTTTTGACAAATACTCTTCATTAGTCTTGAACTTGTGTGTACACAAGCTGTAACAAATTTAAGCAAACCAGTTACTGGCACAAGATAAACAGATATAATTGGTTTTAAAAACAGATAAGAATGTGTCCACACAAGAACTACATGTTTAAACGGGTATAAAAAATACACTAGTTATAACTGTGTATTTATAACGTAACTGTTTAGAGTGGGCCTTACTTGGTCCACAAGACTGCTCTCTTGAAGGGCCAACTTGAATGTTTTTAATTCATGATTCTGGGATTCTAAAAGGTACTAATTCTGATAAGAGTTCCCACTGAACTGTGTATCTTGATGCATTTTCTTTAATTCCCTTTTAGAAACAAAGGTTTTCTGCTCCACTATTTATGTTTAGAAAGACCTTTATGCAATCCTGAAACCAACATGAGGCCCACACCTTCTCTGTACATATTCCTGCGTGCTGCCTCTTGAGTTTCAGCACTGCTGCTACTGGTTAACACTATTGCTCAGATTGGAATAAAGGTATGTACAATTAACACACAAAAGGCTATCATATGCACAAAGCAAGCCCATATTGGAAAGAAGTTACGTATAGTCTTTATTCTGTTAATTGTAGAGGTTACTTTAAAGAGAAGTACAATATTTTCAAGTTAATGTGTTCCCACCTCCCTCCCTTGCTCACAGCAAACAGAAAATGAAGATGACAGACATCTTGTGAGTATGACAGAAGCACAGGAATTCAGCAACATGTTAATTATTCCAATCTTAAAACGTTATTTCTGTATTTTGAAATCTCATCCTGCAGCATTCTGCATACCACCAGATTTACCCCATGTACAAATGGGATTTTTACTCAAGCTTGCAGGTAGTTCATCTGGCTGCTTATTTCCCCACATCCCCAAGCCTTCTGCTGACTTGCAGTTAAGGATTCAAAGAACAGGATTATTTTAACACAGACAGTTTCGGGTATGAGGAGATTACATACCCAGTGTATGTGGGAGAGGTGAAATTGTTTTGGACACACTAACGCCTCATCACTGTATCCAACATCAGCAGTGTGCCTAGCTCACCCACTCAACCTGGTACAGACTAGAGGCCTAGTCATAAGTATCCCATTAAAAGATTCTTTCCTGTTGCCCTACCAACTATCTGAGCGAACACATTGCCCGCAATTGCTGTAAGAACCCTTTTTCTGAAGCACGGAGGTTCTCTGTGGATTTGAGCCATGCATGCCAACTCAACTTTTGATTCTAAATGACACTGACACACAGTCAATTAAGCACAGAGAGGGAGCAACTGAAAGCAGCAACTTTGCTGCAGCTAAAATAAAAACACTCCAAATCTAACTCAGAGGGTGTATCCTAGACCCAGGTTAATGATTGGCGAGTAAGTCTGAATTATTCCTAATGGACAGCTGCCAAGCAAAAATGGGCAACTCCACTTACTGCTTCAGAAATTTATGAAAGCAATTAATCGCTTTTACACAGTATCAAGAAACATGCATAATAAGGTTATGAAACGGAATCTGATCCCATACTTTAGGGTCCATTTTTTAGCCATTGCACACAAAGTCAACACACTTGTGTGTCTCCAGATGATGCTGTAAAGATAGATGAATTTAAGACAAAAAAGAGGGTCTTAAGATAGACTGGTCTGTCAACTGAGAGATCAAACCTAAATCACAGTAACAAAGCTTATTAATCAGTTTCCCTTTCAAATTGTTTCATTAGGCAAAGGGATTGAAATAAATATCCAGGGTCAACTCTCTTCCTCATGGACTGAGGAACAGCTAACACCAGCCATGAGAGAAGTTTGAGCTTGGACCTTTCTGTGGCAGAAGGCCAGCTGGCAAGTTAAATGCTTTCAAATTACTTGCAACATGCACATCCCTGAGTATTTCACAGAATTTTATCTAGTCTACCTCTACGCCAATGCAATCTTGTTCCCCCAGAATTTTCTAATGCTTTGTCTTATCCAGTTTTTAAAGAATACCATCAATTTAAAGAGACATGGCTAAAAGTTTCACTACATTTATCATTTGTGCCTACAGTTACTATAACAAAGATTGGAGAGAAGTCTCTCACTTTGTAGATTTAAGATCATTTTTTAAAAAGTGAGTTTTACTGTTTTCCTTGTATATTCCATTTCCCTTGTTTGTATGAGAGAAAAATCCGTCATTAAAAAGGGATGATGTCATTGTGAAGCCAAAACCTTAGGGGTAGGTGCACTATCTGAAGCCCATTAGATTTTGAATTGGGCATTCCATTTACATTTTCCTTTTGTTAACTGCACCCTCTTAGTCCTATTTATGCTCAGTTGTACTATCCTAAAGAATTCATCTCCTTCAGTATTTACATGAAATACTTTTAAACAAGTAAAGTTTTCAAACATGTCTAAGCCCCATTGTTTGTCAGTGAGACTTAGGCACCTACGTCACTTTTGAAAGTTGTATCCTATATCCCTTCATCCCTCTCAATTAATCACTTGCCCAACCTATACAGAGTTTCATTTTCAATCTCTTCAGATGAAAATCCCTGTGGCATGGTGAACTTTCAATTGTTCTTCAATCTATTTTGTATCTATTTGATAATAGTATCTACAGCTAACCACTGTAATCACAGTAGTGTTTCACTAGTTGTAGAAAGGAACACCACCTCCCTTTGCATAAACCCAACTGGTCAGTTTAAATTACAAGAGTTGACTTATTTTGAAAACTGCTATCATGCTTGCTTCTCCAATAACTCCTCAAGTTACCAGAATTTCACCAAGTTTCCTATCCACTATACTCAATACTATGAGATGTACAACACCCAGACCTGATTTTCATTTATTCCTTACTTATGCTTTGATGAGTATTTAACGGTCAATTTGGCGGGGGTGTGAGCGCGCGCGGTGGCTTTATATTTCCCCCTCAAAAGCCTCAAGTGATTTGAAACAGACTTGTTTGGTTCCCTGTTCACAATTTCTAGTTTTCTTTTTACTACGATATCTATGCAGTCCCTTGAAAATCAGGTTGTAATCAGTTACACTGATTACGGTATCCAAGGGCTCTTAGTCATCCTTCTTCCATTGCACACAATGTTCAAGTTTGTTGCTTTTTCAAAAAAAGTTTCCAGCACTTGCTTCCTTGAAACTTAATACTATTGATGATTTAAACCATTTCCTTAGTATGCAGAATGCAAGTAACTTGATCAAGCTCTCTTATTTTTTAGTTTGAAAATTGTTTCTTCGTCATGAAAGACTGAGGACTATTCTTCTACATTCCCTCACTCCCCTGCCCCACCACTTCCCAAAATTCATGCACTCAAAACCCTGAAGGGAATTGTTGCTATGGAAGAAAGTACAGATCATTTCAAACTGCTTCCAGTTTCAGCCTATCCGGAACCAGAGCAACTGCTGTCGTAGCACCTTTACGTTCAGGTAGTAAATTAATTCAGACAGTGAATTCTGGAAGACCAAAGGCTTGTGAGATATTTCAGTTCTATAGTGGATGGACTAATCACTCAAACACACTACCCTGAAGTGCTATTCATTAAAAAATGACATCCAATCAAAAAGCTCTTGTGTTATTTATTCTGAGACCCATTTGCTTTACACATATCAAACACTGCAAAAAAACAAACAAAAAAAAACTTAGAACAAGATTGGAGAAAGGAACTTTGAGAATAGATGAAATATGAATACATCCCCATCTGTTTCTTTAACCAAGCTGGTTAAAGTCTTAGGAGCTCACTATTTTAAGATAGAAATATATAGGAAAAAATTATACCATTAAAACTCAATTTATTCAATCTAAGATTTTACTGAATTAATTTTCCAAGTAGAATTAAGTGAGTATCATGAAAAGTGAGCGGAATGAAGAGGCTTTGGGGGTGGAGTGGGGGAGCAGACCTTCTTAGGACAAACACCAATGGTTTGTTCGGGAGTGAAGCCAAGTGAAGCACAAGTCCACCACAGTCTGAACTGCAGGAATCTGCGTTGTACACAGAGGAGACATTTGAAAGGTGTCAATAAATTACTTCTCAAAGCAACATGTTTTCCACCTTCTCAAACAGAAAATCTTGCATGATGTTTCCAGGAGCTTTTTTTCAAAATGCAAAGTAAATAGAGTGAATGAAGTTTACTTCACATAGCCTCTTTTCTTTAAGCATAGCTGCAAACTAGTAGGAAGAAGAGAAGAGATTTTGCCCCATTTCTGCCTTTATACTAATGAATATTCCCCGAGTTACTTTATCTCCTTTTTGGGATGTCAACTAATAGTTAGCCTGTGGAGTTTAGTATACTCCTTAGAGAACAGTGACATCTTAGCAGTTCTGCTCTCTCCACTGGGTTTAATTATCATCTGGACAGCTTGTGACAGTGTTGAAACATCTCAGAAAATATTTTCTGCAGAAAAATTATACCCATCCTCTTTACCTTTTAAAGAGAAAACCCTAACTCTCAAAAAATGATGAGATTACAAGCCATCTGTCAAGTTGTTTTTTTTTTTTTTTTTTTTAAACTGTGTCCAAGAGTTGAGGCAGGGAACCTGTCTGGGACAGCAGGAGTCCAAAACCTCCTTTCTTTTCCCCAATTGAATACCATGAGACAAGAGCCCTGACCCACAAGCTCCCATTACACTATTCCAGAGACTTCAGTTTCTCGAGGAGGTAGACTAGGGTATTGAATGCAGCAATGCTTTTACAACTGAGAACATCCTCACAGTACAGACACTACCAGAATGTACCTAAATTATGACTTAACTGACAAAGAGACTTCATGGGATAAGTTTCATCACTAGAATATTGGTATAGAGGGGCATCGCTTGCTGAGGAAGGACAGGCAGAATAAAAAGGGAGGATTTGTTGCATTACACATCAAGAACAAACATACTTCTGAGGTCCAGAAGGAGGTGAGGCATTCCATGTGGAGTGCAGTTCAGAATATCTGGGTAACGATAAAAGTGGGTAAAAAATAGGGATCTCCTATATATCACCAAATTAGGAATGACCATTTCTAGCACAAACAGAAACATCTAAAACAAAAGACCTGCTAGTAATGGGGGACCCAGATATCTGTTGGGAAAGTAATATGACAAAACACAAAATAGTTATTGAAATGTACTGAGACAACTTTTTGTTTCAGAAAGTGGAGGAAGTAATGAGGATGACAGCCATTTTAGACTTGATACTGACCAACAGGGAGGAATTGATAGTGAATCTGAAGGTGGAAGGCAATTTAGATGAAGTGATCATGATGTGACAGATTTCATGATTTTAAGGAAAGAAAAAAAGAGCAAGAGCAGCAGGACAGGGACAATGGACTTCAAAAAAGCAGACTTTAACAGACAGAGCTGGCAGATTAGGTCCCGTGGGAAGAAAATCTAAGGGAAAAAGTTGCTCAGCCAGGACAGCTGGCAGTTTCTCAAGGAGACAATATTAAAAGGAACAACTGCAAACAATCTCCATGTGAAGGATAAGTAAGAACAACAATAAGAGGCCAATATGGCTTCACCAGGAGCTCTTTAGTGACATGAAAGTCAAAAAGCAATCTTACAAAAAGTGGAAATATGGAAACTTGCTAAGGAGTACAAAAGAATAGCACAAGCATGTAGGGACGAATCAGAAAGGCTAAGGTACAAAATGAGTTATGCCGAGCAAGAGTCATAAAAGGAGATAAGAGGTTCTTTAAATACGTTAGGAACAAGAAAAAGGCAAAGGAAAGTGTCCCCTACTTAGCAGGGAAGGAGAGCTAATAACTGGGGACACGAAGGCGGCTGAGGTTTTTTAAAACACCAGAAAATTATATTAATGGAAGTGTTGTTTGAAAGACACAGAAGATAATGGTCTCTTCCTACCTCACACCGGTGGGGCCCCTGCTGAAATACTGTGTCCATGTCTGGGTGCTACACTTTATGAAAGATGTGATCAAACTGGGAGTCCAGACAAGCACCACAAAAGTGAGAAAAACGTTTAGAAAAATCTGACCTATGAGGAAAAGTTTAAAAAAAAAAAATTGGCCATGTTTAGTCTTGAGAAAAGAAAATGATGGGGGGGACCTGATAAGCCTTCAAATATGTTAAGGACTTTTTAAAGGAAACAGTGATGAATTGTTCTCCATGTCCACTGAAGGTAGGACAAGTAGTAAAACAGCAAGGAGATTTAGGTTAGATATTAGGGAAACGTTTCTAACTATAAGGATAGTTAATAGGCTTCCAAAGGAGGTTGTGGAATCCCTATCTCAGGAGGTTTTTAAGAACAGGTTGGACAAACACCTGTCAGAGATGGTCTAGGTTTACTTGGTTCTGCAGGGGACTAGCCATGACGACTTCTTGAGGTCCTTCCCAGCCCCCTATTTCTAGGATTCTATTAACTACTTATTTCAGCACTGAAATGGGGGGAGGAAGGGGTTTGAGAAAAGGTGAAGGCTTGTCTACACTGGCACTTTACAGCGCTGCAACTTTCTCACTCAGGGGTGTGCAAAAACACCCCCTTGGGCGCTGCAAGTTTCAGCACTGTGAAGTGCCAGTGTTGACAGAGCACCAGTGCTGGGAGCCTTTCAGTGAAGATGTGCCCCGAGAAGAGGGATTTGTGGATGGCAAAGGCAGTAACTGCCTTGAGTGAGATGTGGTGAGGTATTAGAGATGAGGCTGGGTTGAATGCTGGGGTGGAGAGGGAGTTATTTCTATCATGTAGCAGAGCAAACATGTTCGAGTATAAAAAAAGGGGGTGGATTAGTGAGAATGATATCAGTAACAGAAATTGTACAGAAAGATCAGTTGATAGCTGGCAGGAACACAATAGATGAAACTAGGAAAATGATTAACGTTTCACTCCCACAGTGTCTGTAAAGATTATTCTTTAGGACAGGGCCTGCCTTGTGTCTGAAGCACACAGCACACTTTCAGTGCAGCCAGTCATCACTGACGTTGCCCTGACCCTTTTAAGTGTTTCAAACATCTGTTCTCATTAGAAAATAAGCATTTACAAATGGATATGCTAGTTAGTAATAAAAACTTAAGTATTTGCATGAGAGATCCATGTTGTTTACGAGTTTGTTTACACCTAACACTTATTCTTAGTTTTGTCTTCCTAGCCAATGTCAGTCAGCCTTTTCAAAGGAGCCCAAGAGAGTTCAGTACCCAAAACCCATTAAAACTTAGTGGGATTTTGAAACCTAGCTCCTTTGAAAACTCCCCGCCTTAACTCAGTCAAGATTATAGCAGAATAGCTCCACTATAGCTAAGGTTTATGTTTAAAGGCCGACTTTTACATGCTCTGAAGGCCACATAGTTATTCGTATTGCATAGAAACTTGCTGTACCTCACAGAGCGGAAGGTAGGGCTAGTGATCAAAATCTGGAATCATTTTGATCAATGGGTTCCCAAGACACAGCTTTTCTTAAAAGGCTGGAAATTCTGGGAGTTTTTTGTGCAGAACTAGAGATCAAACTATGGCTCTGATCCTAGACAAAATGTCTTAATTGCTAGATATTTACCTCAACTAGTGTATGGCACCCACTACTTTTGGAGGAGCAAAACTGAAAACAGTATTCAAAAATAGTTTAGCTCCAGCCCAAGCGCCTATACTGCAATTTGTAGCCCCGAAGCCCAAGCCTCACAAACCTGAGTCAGCTGACCCAAACTCAGAACTGCAGGTATTTTATCACAGTGTAGGTTTACCTTAAGAGTCACAGGGCCCATGTAGCTTTGAGGGAATGCTATGGCTTTCAAATCTACGCACTATCCAGGCACAGCAAGTTTAAATTGAATTCAGGGGAGAAATCTGAAATTAAAAATAGGAGGCAACTTGCTAGAATGTGTATTTATCATAAGGTTTGTGTTTTGGGGTGGGGTGGAATAAGATTTTTTATAACAAGATTCAGAAGGCATTCAAACTAACTGTGAAAAGAAACAATACAAATGTTTTCAGGGAGGACAGTGGGAATTAGGACGCAGAAGACATTGACGGTAACAGGAGGAGAAGGTGTTTGGGACTGCATGCAGATGAGTGACAAAGGAGAGGGGGTTGAGGTTAAGAGGTAGGTGCCAGGGCATGTGGAAAGAATTGGGCTGGGAAACCTGTCAGTCCCACATTCTCTCCTCATGTGTACCCCAGGATCTTGGGAGAAGGGCGCAAAGTCCCTCTCTCTACCCCTTTGGGTGAGCTGAAAGTGTCTGTCCCTCTTGAGGGTCTGAGCCCCTCTTGCTGTCACTCCTCAGTTAAACCAGGATTTGGGATGGCATGTCAACCTCCCAGCCTCATCTTGTCCCTCTAGGGAGGGTATGAGCCCCTCTCCCTACCTCCCTTGTGAGCTAGCATCTGGGGAAACCCTGACTGTCTGGGTTGGGAGCTGAGAAAAGATACGCTGGGAGCACACACCAAGAACACAGTGCTGAGTCTGGAGTGAGGAGTTGAGAATAGGCATGCTTGCATTGTATTACAGGCTCTCCAGTACTGAGAATGGGAACACCTACCGACATGAATGGAGCAGTTCATGCTTCTCAGAGGGATTGTTTCACGCTGTATTCATCTCCACGGAGCTGTTCTCATTCACCTAGGAACACTAAGATGAATGGACCCCTTCTTCACACCTCTGAGCCTTTTATACTGCAGATGGACATGCAGAGCACCTCTTCCCTCCAATGTCTCTATCCTTCCTAAAAATAGGTCTCCTTTTTAAAAAGGCAATTTCCCCACAACATCATAATCCCGAAACAGCTTGTAGGGTAGGGCTCCCTGAGCTGTGGACACAGGAAGCTGGTCCTAGGACTTCCAGACTTCCAATTCTAGGGAAGGGAACCTGACAGCCCACAAATCCCCAACTCCAGCGAGGAGCCTAGCAACCCTAAGAGTGCCAATGGGTTCCCTGCCATGGAGATGTAGACCTTCAGGTTTCAGTGAAAGTTTAGTGGAATCTGCAACAGATACAGTAAAACATTTTGCCTCAATGAATCAGCATTTTCCAAGGAAACCATTTGTTAAGAACATTTCTCAGCCAACACCCAATTAAGAATTTCTCTCTGTTTAAAGGTTGACTAAGTGCTCTATAATCTGCATGGTTACTCAAAACGGGGACACATTGTAGGGTCAGTGATCCAAATTTAGGGTAATTTGGAGAAGGTGTTTCCAAGATATGCCTCCCACACCAAAAACACTTTTCTTAAAGTTCACAGATTCTACCAACTTTGGGGAGGCAAACCTGGGTTCTAAAGTTATAATGGCTTAATGAGACAGGAAGGGGAGGGTGAGCTGAAAGTGGAGGTGCAGGGGTGAGAGTAGACAAAAAGACACCAAGTGCTTGAATTTACTATCATGACCACATAATAAAACTGTTCATGTCTGGATTCTCTCACCAGCCCTGTTAGCAACTACGCACAGACAACATTATCCCAATTCCATGATAACAAAGTTTGTTTGGGGGCCAGGGGGCACTTAGGAATCACACAGCAACAGTGTTTCATTGTAGAGAAAAACAGTGGACTCTCACTCAGAAAGCCTGGTCTCTATTCGTGGCCCAGGTCACCTTGCAGGCCAGTGGCAGAGTCAAGTCACTTCACCTCTCTGTACTTCAGTTTCCCTAACTGTACAATGGGGATAATGATGTTTTTGTCCTTGGCAAAAGTCTTTCATACTTACAGATGAAAAGTGCTACAGAAGAGCTCAGTAGCATTCTCATTACCTGGCCATTGCTGCATCTCAACTGCAAGCCTATATACATACACCACCGCCATGACCACTAACTCCTACTAAAAACTGTCTTTTTTTTTTACTGACAAAAAAAAGCCTGACAAAAGCCTTCATTAACACAGAATTAAGGTTGCCCAATGTTATCTCATACCATTCCAGAACATCGAGTTCAGAACACTTAAACTTGGAAAAGCAGGGAATACAGTTTGAGCACTGGCCTGCTAAACCCAGGGTTGTGAGTTCAATCCTTGAGGATTGGCCATTAAGAGATCTGGGGCAAACATTGGGGACTGGTCCTGCTCTGAGCAGGGGGTTGGACTAGATGACCTCCTGAGGTCCCTTCCAACTCTGATATTCTATGATTCTATGATAAGGTATACCACCTTAACTCCATCCCCATACTCCAACTTGCCTTTGCACTGTCCAGAACAGGAGTTACCTACACCTGTTCTATACTCAGGCAGTTAAGCTACTTCACAGAAAGAATAACATAGCTGCTAAATTTTACAATCTCTTCATCATCCTGATGCGCACGATGCTATCCAACACTACACTTTCATGTACCCTTCATTGAACTTCAGGCCACTCAGCACCCACCCTAATTGCTGACCATCCCTAGGGTAAGACAACCCCTGTGCCCGCTACTGTCACAACATGGCACTGTAAAGAAGTATACTCAAGGTACACATGCACCTCTTTCCTTTGATCATACACACAGTGGTCAAGGAGAGGGGCACACACACACACGGGGAGCACCCTACCCGCCCCGCCCGATCATCTCATATCAGTCACAGGTCTGCCAGACTGCTCTAACTTACCCCTCTACCATTCAATACAGCTACAATCTAACAGTGAATGCAGCTGGAGTATATGCAGATAATTACTAGTAGCTACTGCCAGCTCAAGGGGTAGTTAAGTTTCCATGGGTGTGTACCTTCACTCTGAATCCCATGCTTTTCTAAAGTTTAAGTTGATGTTCTAGAAGGGCATGAGATGCCAGTGGGCAACCTTAACTCTGTTAAAGGAATTTGTCAGGGAATATATATTTTCCTTCCAAAGAAGCTTTTTGGTAGTTTACATTTACAGCACCTTCACTCTCTCAGAACAAGAGCTCTTGTGAAGGGATTAAAATTTTAGAAGCTCTAACAAGTATCTTTGAAATGAAAGGAAGCATGAGGCTTAGTTTTCAAGTTGCTGTAAGCCTCTGTAGCTCCCTCCAACAATTCAGCTTGAAGAAAAGTAACCTATCACTCAACCTACTCCCTTTCCATAGCTAACAACCAATGTTTGGGGCCTGAGCCTTGCCAGTATCACTCCTCTGGCACCCAGCCCCAGCTTTCCACTGACAGGGCTGGACCTCAAATCCCCACGCACGACAGCAAGTGGCCATTTACAAGAGAATGCCCATTTATCACGGTAAGTATATGGAATCAGTGTATAGATGACAAGCCCTCAACTCACAAGCTTGGAACTTTTTGGAATGCAAATGTGGCGCTGGGTATGCAGCATAGCTAAGTCTTTACATTTTCTGACAGCAACTCCAGCAGCCACCACTCAGTTCTGTTCACCAAGGTTATGGTGGTGCTTGCAAAAAGCAAATCTAGTGCTGTGACCATATGCTGATGATAGCTACTTCATTCTGTGTACAGCTGATGTACAGTAAGTCTTTGAAACGTGCCCCTAGATTATACGCAGCCATCCTCCAGTAGCCAAAATAGGTGTAATTCAGGGAAACATGGTACTAAACTCTTTGAATCCATGAAATGGCAAAAGGCTATATAATTACAAACAAGATTTGGACAATAAAGCCAGCCAAAGAACTAAAACATTTTTAAAGCAGAGATACTTTGTGCTATTTTATGTGCATACAGCAAGAGTCATTGCAGAGTAGGAATTACTGTAGCAAAAGTGACACGAAGCAGTTATGTATCCAGTTAAAAAATTAATCAGATTAACTGTACAGGCCCTTTGAAAGTTAACCAGCAACACAATTACATGAATGGAATATGAGCACATTAAACAGGAAAATACTTTGCATAAATTGGAGTAATTTCGTTGTGTTTGTTTAGTAATCTGAAAGATGAAGGCCTGATAAATGAAGTAATACTTCTGTAACTAAAGGAACAGAGAAGGTAAATTGCTTTAAGGGAACTCATTTCACAAATCAGAAGGTCCTGCAGAACTACACCTGGGAGCACTGAAAATACCTTGAGAACCCATGAAGTGGAAGCAGCAAAAGATAATCAACTAAAACTGCTAACAAGTTTATCAGTTAGTGCTTTGAGACTGACCTCTTCACTTTGCAGCTTGGTTTATCTGAAGCAAAAATAAAAATAAAACCCCGAACAAACATAGCACTGATGAACCATATTCTAGAAGAGCCTTTAGATCCTCATGTAAGGATAAGACTAAAATTAGGTGTTTAACAGCCATATCTTTGTATAGTGGAGATATTACACACCTGAGGAAGAAACTGGAGGGTTCCCAGGAGCTGCAGTTCCCAGCACACCCTAAAGGACTGAGGGGGCAGTGTGCAGGAATCTCCATGAAAGCCTGGGACCCAGCATCAGGCTGTTTCTCCCTCTGGATCCCTGGGCTCTGGGGGGCAGAAGGTGAGCATGTCTGGACCAGGGGAAGGCCCGCAGCTGGCCTCTCTGGCAGGATAGGAGATCTAAGTGTCTGGGCTTGGGGTGGTCTGTGGCTGGGGTCAGGGGGGTAGGGGGCAGAGAAACAGGTACTGGGTTGTCACAGGAGTTTCTTTAACTCTCTACTCCGGGTGGGGTGGAGGAGGGGGAAGAGGGAGGGAGAGAGAGCGAGAGAGAGAGAGAGAGAGAGTGTGAGTGAGTGAGTGAGTATTGTTACATACATACTTGCTAACGGGTATTTTGAAATAAAATTACCAAAATAATCGAAACTGGTCTGATTATATAATGTTATTTTAACAAATAAAAACTGCAGAATTTTAAGTGCACAATTTTTAATTTTTTGGAGCAGAATTCTCCCAGGAGTAATATTAAGCATGCATTGGTACCTCGTGTTATCAAAAATGGAGAAATGCCAAAAACTAAGACTGAGGCAAACAGGAAAAGCAATGCCATCGCCACACTAAGCTGCAACACACCTGCATCAATGAAAAGTGTAGTCAGGGGAAGATTCCTAGTGCAACTTCTTTATAATCTTCTGATCCATTTCTAATCAGTAGCAGTTTAGTTTTAAAAAACAAGACTGAAGTTTCTGCCACAAAGAAAACTCTTGAAAGAATTCAAATAGAAGATACATACGAGTTCTGGAAACATACTTTCCATTTCTGCCACTGAGCACTGACACTGATGTACTGTATGCTGTTTTGTGTGTTCACCGATTTTGTTCACCACAATCATTTTAGCAGCATTTCTGTAATCATCACCACTTCATAAGAGAATGATGCGAGAACATAATAGTAACACTTTCATAATTAGTGAGCCCAAGTAATTCAGCTTTTACAGGACAAAGACTTCATGTTGGTGTCTGATCAGCAGGCTTCTTTTAATGTGAAAAATGTTAACATTATTGTTTAAGCCTCTAACAAGTGTAGTTAATCCCTATGTTGGAATCAAGTGGGAGGTTTTTCACAAAGTGCCTAGGGACTTAGGCACCAACTTGCACTGAAATTCAATGGGAATTGTGCATCTACCTCCCTTAGGTACACAAATCTGATCTTAAAATTTACAGATACTTCGTTTGACCTCCAGTACAGAAGAATACATTCCTGAAACTGATGTCTCCCTGAAAACTATTTCAACAATTTGAGTCTTGAAAATTAAGATCTATTTTAATTACTTTCTAGACACGGACACCAAACAGCTTAATCAAGAGCCAACTGGGCTGGATTTCGGTCTGTGCAGATCTGAGTTTTCTTGCACACTAGAGAGCAGATTACACCAGTGGATTTTAGCCACAGTTGGGTAGTTGCTCAGTGAGAGGCTGAGCTGAAAGTTTCCTCCCTTGTTTCTCACAGCATATGCCAGCATTTCTTGATAGGAATGCAAAGATTAATTACAGCTGGTCTTACTCTGAACAAATCCCTATACTCAATAAAATCCTGCAAGATTTAGAGTAGGACTAATTTGTATTTTTGTCTTAATACTTAAATTGTTTCTGTACCTTGGTTGTATGCATAATAAAATTAGAGCCTTCTGCTAGGAGTAGAGAATGCAGTCTCAGGAATTAGGATCCCAAGTTAATGCTTCATTCTAAAAAATTTAAGATTTCATGCTTCAGCAGAATAGTGTTTAAGGGAATATGCACTGGTAAACATGAAAGACTAGAGCCACATGAAAAAGAAAGAGCAAGGACTGGTTCAGCATCTAAGCTAGAAACCCTCACAGGTAATTCTGTAAGTCAAATGTCACTAGACATGAGCTGCAAAGGCAAACAAATGAATCCGGATAAGGATTGGTAACGTACATATAAGTAGGAAGGATTTGATGACGGGAAGTATTTTCAGAGCAAAGGACAGCCATTATTATGCAAGATGCAAATTATGGTCACAGATTCTGAACACTGGAATTGGGATCGAATTACTTTCCACCCTGAACATACCAAACTCAAATAAATACTCATTTGCATTTGAGGGGACAGAAGCAGAGACTCCTATAGAATTTGTTTAGTGTTATAAATATGAAGCTTTACACTTACCTCCAAGACCATACTATTTGAACAGAACCAGACAAGCTCTAAACTTTAGCCCTTTGGAAGCAAGCAGCAAGCATTAATAAAAATGCCTGGAACATACTATGTTTTATAGACCTAAAATATGGTCCGTAACCTGAAGAGTTTACAATTTAATTAGAAAGAATACAGATGAAGGATTGGTTTCAGAGTAGCAGCCGTGTTGGTCTGTATTCGCAAAAAGGATTGCGGCAGGGAGGGGCAAATACAATATAGAAAACCAAAGCAGCCCATCGGCACAGGTTCTCATTCCATATTTTATTTAAACATGAGCTATCCCCAGCAGCCTCTCTAGCCTCCCCTATGTCCATACCTATTCCTTATTAGCAGCTCATGTTTATCATACAGACACATATTCCTTTTACTCTTTGCCTCATCCTCCCAATTCCCATGATGACCGCACTTCATCCAGCTGTTGAATTTTGCTATAAACCTAGACTGGAAGCTCTCTGGGACAAGAACTGTCTTTGTTCGCAAAGAACTTAGTACAGTTAGCTTTTAACCCTTAGTTGGAGTGTAATATAAAACGTTGGAGAAAGGACACTGTAACACAACCATTCTCCAATGTTTTAAATTACAGATAAAACAGCCAAGCAGAAGATAACCCTGAAGTAGAGCAAAGGGTAGAAACATGTCACTTTGTCGCCCCTATTCTATTTATCAGGGGAGAAATCACATAATTGCTCTGTTCATGGAGCAGCTTTTTTTGCATGTGCTCCAGCTTGGGAGAAGAAATAAGCCTCCCGCATGAGGGAAGGCTATCGCACCAGTGTTTCATAACCTACAAGGACTTCCAATTGATTTCCAGTGAAAGATTATTTCTCTTTGAATACCTAAATGGTTCGAGTCTTACCTACCTTAGAAGCAGGGTTTCTCCTCGTGATGTTCCACAGCATTTATGGTCCAGTGAGATGCTCAAGCTAAGGGTTCTTTGTTTAAATGAAAAGGGGATACTAAGCAGAAATTTCTTAAAAGTAGCAAGGGGGTCCTCAACTTTGGAGATCACTCCCCCTCAATCCTGAGCTTGGATTTTGGTGACCTTCAAGATAGCCTGTTTAAGGCAGTTTTTGGGGTGAGAGAATAAATGCTGGGAGGGCTCTGAAGTAGGCTACTTGGGGAGGTTTCTGTTGGCACTGGGTCAGTTTGTTGATCTCATTTAATGACTTTTAATCCTGTAAACATACATAGGATTGCACGCTGCAGAAGTACAATGCTAAAAGCATGCAAAGTTGGTCTATATCCAGTAATTTGTATAGAATTTTGCAGTTTTGTTTTGCATGGTGTCAGCCCTCAAGTTTTAAGTTTTCAAAAAGATACTGCAAGTACAGTACCTTAGGGGACAGGACACCCAAAACCAGGGTTTTAAGTCTTGGTTCTGTCATTTAATTGCTGTGTGGCTTTGAGCATCTCACATTACTCCAGGATCAAGTAGAGAAGAAAAGTATCACTGCTCTCAAGGTCCACCCATAACTCAAGATCCAGCCACCTGTTATGTCAAAGCAAGATGTTATTTAGCTTGTTTAGATCTTAATATGCAAAAGTGGAGGAAGTGGAATGTTTTGATCAGCAGTTAAATGGTTAAGTGCTCACATTTAACTTCAGCATTAATGCCCCTTCAACAGGGGCAGTTTACGTCATTGAAAACTATTGTTTCAGTGCTGTCTGCATACACTACTACATCATATTACAGCAGGTTCACATTCTTCAAATTATTTTCACAGCCATGTTAGAGACAAATTTAAGTGAAAGTTTAGGTTCTGGAGGACAAGATGCAACCATCAGCACATAGGGCTGCTAAGAAACAGCTTACACAGAACTTTACAAATACTAGTAACTGCAAAACATCAAGGCCAGCGCGTGACAAGGATGTTTCTGGCTTGTAGCCCTGTGCTCAACCACTAGGTTATGCTGCTTGTAGGGACACCATGGACTTCCACATGGATACTAAAGTGTGGTGTTGAATAGAGATGTAAATGATGTTGTGCAAAGCTTCCCCATGATGCTGCAATTTCACAGAAGTTTTGCAAACTTGAAAAATCCTGGAAATTTTTAAAATAGTTTTGCAATGAATATTGTGTGAAGAAAAGGTTCTCTCTGTAGCTGGCACCTTGTTTAAATTATGCTCAAGATGAAGTAATGAATAGTTTTGTTATTTTTTTTGTACATCTTTATCAGAAGCCTCCATGGACACAACTGATAGAATATGTAAGAGTAACTGGACTGAAAAAGAGGTCAAAGTTACAGAACAAGCAACATTTGTAGCCTCCTTGCGTAAGTTTATGATTGAGCAGTGGTTTGGAGAACAGCGGTCTACGTGTAACATTTGTTTTATGAACTATTGTACAACAGAGCTAATTTGGCACTTAAAATTCCTGAAGAGCAAATCCACAGTAAGTATATAGAGTTGACATTAGATACACAAATCCTCTTCACCATGATTGTATATTATAGTTATACTATTTCACATAGTAAGAAGAGAGCAAAATGCTATTTGAGTCATGCGCTTATGTCTAAAATGTAAAACCACTGAGGGTCTGAGATGGAGTGAGCTTTCAATCCATGTTTCACCTTGAGTACTGGAGACAGACTGCCACATCAGGTTACACAGAGCATGTCTACACAGCAATAAAACACTCTTGGCAGGCCCACATCAGCTGACACAGGCTCATGGGGCTCAGAGCTATAAAACTGCAGTGTAGATGTTCGAACTTGAGCAGGAGCGGGAGCCCTGGGGACCTGCGGGCAGTCAGAGCCCGAACATCCACTGTACAATTTTATAGCCCTGCAGCTTAAGTCACCTGACATGGGCCAGTCGTGGTGTTTTACTTCAGTGCAGACAAACCCATGCAGCGTTTCGATAAAACAATGCATACTACTGAGTTTTCAGATACTGGGAAAGCATCATAAAACTCTGTTAGCCCTCCTGTGAAGTCTGATATCCAACAGAAATTTATATTTATATTATCAGCAAGTAAATGAAGTGAACCCTTCAGGGAGATAGTGTTCCAAACACAGGGGTCCCATACAAAGACAGGGAATATCAAAAGAACCTATAAAAGAACAGTTAAGTATTTTTCTTGAGCTTCTATTGCAAACTGCCCCCCCAAAAGGCTTCAGGGGTTCTAGATCATTTATGGCTCTCTGCACAAGGAATTGCATATAACACTCTCATTAGTAGTAGTTTAACATGAGCACAGCAGGAAGTTTCCTCCTACCTCTGCAACCCGCACAACCCCTCCATATATGCCTCTCATGAATTGCTGCATCATATAAAAGCTAATATTTGGTGCTCTCTCATAGGTTCCAAGGTCAGAACAGACATTGTAATCATCTAGTCTGCATTCCTGTAGAACTCCCCCAAAATAATTCCTAGAGCATCTCTTCCCAATTTAAAAAACTTGCCAATGATAGGAAAAATCACCACAATCCGTGGTAAGTTATTCCAGTGGTTAATTACCCTCACTGTCAAAAATTTACACCTCCTTTCCAGTCTGAATTGATCTAGCTTCAGCCAGGTTATACCTTTCTCTGCTAGACTGAAGAGCCCATTACTAAATATTTGTTTCCCATGAAGGTACTTACAGACCATAATCAAGTCACCTGTTAGTCTATAAGGTGCCACAGGACTCTTTGCCTCTCTTAAACCTTGTTTCTTAAGGTAGATTCAAGGAGCTCAGTTTATTTATCAAGGTAGATTTTCTAATCTTTAAGAGGGCTGGGGTGCTGGGATAAAATTCACATTTACACTGACTGAAACAGGAGTCTCTCTTTTTTGCTTAACAAGTCCTATTAGGCCCACGTGTGTTAACGACTGTATCCATTGCTATGGACCAACACCAAGATACCGATAGCCAATTGAGCTGAGCTATGCTCACACGTCAATTTTTGTGTGCACCAATTTTGGGTAAGAAGTCCCCCGTCCCCCCCAACACACACTAAAGTGAAGAGCAAGTGTGTGCACAGGAAATAGCTTTTGCAAGTTCTATCCCTTGTTGTTTGGGTGCAAGATCTGCTGGATAAAAGGAGTAATCTGCTGCCAGTCTTACTTTCAGAGAAGTGGAGAAAGAGGGTTGAGCCTATGCCATCTCATTGCTGCCAAAGAGAGTTGCCATGATTTCCTCCTCACATGCACGGAGTACACCCAGTGCAGGAAGAGGTGAGAGACTAAATCTACCACCATTTATTGCATCCATAGGGCAGCCACTATTCTTGCACTGAGTTTCCCTAGTACCTTTGACATAGAATGGAGCCTTCAGCTGGACAGGAGGCCACCAAGTACTCAGTCTGATGGACTTGGAACCAGTGCTGTCATGGCTAGCAGTCATGGCTACAACACCTAAGCCCTACAACCCCGAGATGTTGGTACATATGGAACTCCAGTTTACACAAGAGCACTGGAAATTCTTCACTTCCATGTATTAGAGACAAGCAACAAAGGATTCCGCTCCTTTGTGGAAGTAGTCATGCAAATCAAGTATTCTGTCTCCATCTGCTGGCAGGGAGGAATGTACTGCTAGCAGGGAGGAATCTGAGGTAGCACAGAAAACCTGAGAGAACAAGTGTTACCGGGTATCTATAGTGAAGTGATAAAATGTATTCCTTTCAAAAATAAAGACAGAAAATATGGGGGGGTGTAGAGAGTCACATACTGATTACAAAAGAATTCTTATTCTTGTAGCCAAAAAAAATGAGGACAGCAACCTGACAATGTAACCAAATACACAATGAAGCTTTTGTCCCAGAACTACTTGCTTGCATACAAGGAAAAGAGGAACTTGGGGGGAGGGAGGAGGAGAGGAGAATGGGCGGGATGTGAAGAGAGTGAAATTGGTTAGGCTGCTTTAGAAGGAGAGAGACACTGAAGCAAAGAAAATACTGCTATTGTGGAATCCACCCACTCAGTTCTAAGAGGCTCACATACCCAGACAGGGATTTACAGGCAGCACTTGAATGCATTGTGTATGAAACAGAAAGTGCTGATAAATGCCTAGAGGCAGCTCCTCTGGTCCAAGTGAAGAAAATTTCAGATATTAGGTTATAATCAAACAGCCATTTTATCCAACAAGCTTTCCACTGCTAAACCAATAATTCAAATTTAGCATTACAAAGGAAGGCACCTATAGATTAGATTTTTTTAGCTATAGGTAGTCAATCCATGCATCATATTTTACTTTACTTTTTAGTAACCACTATTTTTTTTAAAAAAAATATACAGTTCAAAAGCAGAATTACTACTATAGTATGGTTTAGTAGACAGATACATTGCATAAATGACTGTACAACATGTTACTACACAGAGCTTAAATTTAAAAAAACAAAAGACGTTTAGTGTTAAATTGACTGCAAGACCACCCTGAAGATATTTTACAGTGTTAAGGAAGGTCTTCACTGCAAGCATCCCTAAGGCCTGGTTTACACATAGTTGTACCAGTTAGGTATTAAAACAGGTGCAAGAGACTTTACAGGCACTTGTTTCAGTTAAGATTAAAAAAATCAGGCTTATTTCAGTTTAAATCAGTAATTGGTTTAAACTAAAAAGAACTAAGGAACGAACTTCTACGTGGATACTTCTATTTGACCAAGTCAGTTTAAAGTCACACCTTTAGTTAAAGGAATTCAGTTGCTCACATATACAAGACCTATAAATCAACAGAGACATGTTAAATCTGGTTTACATCTATTTAGACCAATTTAAGTGCCCACGTAGGGATTTAACCAAACCAGTGCACAGGTGTGGACAAGATCTAAACCAGTATCTACAATATGGGGTTATAAATAAGCATTCCACTTAAACACAAAAAAAACCAGACCACAAGCTACTCCCAATCTCTCTGACCTCAGCTACCAGCCTTTTGCTACATCCTAATGAGATTAGGCATTGCATGAACAGCCCTAAGAGCCAACAAGAGGAAGCAGAATCATTCAATTTATTAAGCAGCAAGATTATTTTTGAAAGGACTTGTCTAGTAACGCATCAGTCTGAAAAACTAGTACCTATGCCTTCAAGAACATTTTAATTCCATGCACCACATATAGTAGAACCTCAGCATTATGAACACCTCGGGAATGGAGGCTGTTTGTATCTCTGAACAAATGTTGTGGTTGTTCTTTCAAAAGTTTACAACTGAACATTGACTTAATACAGCTTTGAAACTTCACTGTGCAAAAGAAAAATGTTGCTATTCACCATCTTAATTTAAATGCAACACAGTAACTGTTTCCTTACAAAGGGTTTTTTAAAATATTATTTAAGTTATTTATTTTAAGTATTTTACGTTTAACACAGTACTGTACTGTGTTTGCTTCCCCCCACCCCTGCTGCTGCCTGATTGCACACTTCCAGTTCCAAATGAGGTATGTAGTTGACCAGTCAGTTCGTAACTCTGGTGTTCATAATTCTAAGTTCCTACTGTACACTTATGAAGCTTTAATGTAATAAACTATAATTAACTTATATTTAAGGCATCATTCTGATTGTATCTGTGTGCCATATCATGCATTATAGTTGATAACTTTGAATTCCTGTCTTCTGTCTTAAACTATGTTATTCACAGCAGGCTGAGTTACAAGTAGTATTCTGTACTACTATAGGTTACATTTATGCCTTTGTATAAAAAATATTCCGAAGCAATAGTTCTGGGGCCCATAACAATTTTGTTTCCCTTAATATCCATAAAATATATTTCTACATAACCAATTTAAGTCATGGTTACATTAGTTCAGAGGTTCCCAAACTGTGGGGTAAACTGATGAGTTTACTGGAGGACACAAGGACCTGATAGGTCAGCATTAAAGGGCTGGGAGTATGGAGGGGGCTCTGTCTGAGAGGTCTTAGCTGAAGGGACAAAGCTCCCTACCCATCTCATTCCTCCATTGCTGCAGCCACCCACCAGCTGTCAACCTCCTCTGCTGGGAAGGCCAGTGGGCAGGACGGGACGGACTCTGAGAACTGCAAGCTGAAGGCCGCACCCCAGGAGTACTGATACTCCTGCCTCACACAGCCCCGTGCTGACTCCAACCCTTCAGTGTGCAGAGCACTGTCCCCTTGCCTTTCTGGACAGCGTCTGCACAGGGGAAGCAGACACGACCACACTGAAAAGCCAGGATCAGGATGGGGCAGTGTCCAGAAGGCAGGGAGGGGGACAGTACTCCACTCTCCTCTTGACCCCAGCTCTTCAGCACAGTCCTGTGAATTTTCCCTGCAAAATGGGGGGCGGGAGAAGAGGGGGAGTGGAAAGAGAAGAGCAAGGACAGGCAGGAAACCAGGACCCAAGAGTGAGATCACCTGACCACTGCAGGGAGCGGAACACTTCCTCAAATCCCAGTGGTGAATACCCCCATGGACCCTCCTATGGGTATTTGGTACCCCTCCCTCTCCCTCCCTATGCATGGGACATGACTGAATGGAGGAGCTCAGCAGAAAGAGTTTGGGAATCTCTGCATTAGATGTTACAAATATTACTGACTTCAACATAAAGGTGGAGCTCTCGTGTCTTTAGCTTGAATCTCTGCCTTCTGTTTGTTTAAAGCTTGTAGCTGAAGTTCAAGAATGCAAGAGCAGCCTTAATTTATAGTCTTGGAAAAAATCTTGTATCAAGGAACTAGTCTTTCCAACATAATAAATTTCACTGATATTTAGTGATGTGGAGGGAGCATCTGACCTATGTAACAGTTCTCCACTCTGCCACCTGCCCCCCACCCCCTCAGTATACTTAGTCACTTTTTAATATTCAAAGGTTGTTTCTCCTGTAACCAACTTCAGCCACTTACAAGGGGTGAGTTTCCAATCCCACTATCACAGCTCAAGTAGTCAAAGTGTTTAGGTCTAAATAGTCTCAGTTATTTAGGGTTAGCAAATATAACTAAGCATTTTAAGAAGATAATAATTTACAGAGTTAAGCTGGCAAGCCGGACACCTGCATGAAAGACTTCAATCTGCAAATTAAAGGATGTTTAGATATGCTGAAAATAAACCAGATTAATTCATAAGTTGTTAAAATACCTAGGAAATACTTATCCTAAATAAATTTCCAAGGACTATTAGTTGTGGTGCTGAGGTATATTGGCAAGGGTTTGTTTGTTTGGGCTTTAAATAAAACCCCTTGTGGCATTACCACACATAGTGAAATACAATATACAGCCTTTTCTTTGGGGAACGAAAAACAAAACCAAAAAAACCCCAAAAAACCTTACTAAACTGAAAAAGCTCTCTAGCTATTTTAAGGGAGTCACTCCTGATCTGAGAATTTTTAAGTCATGTTTCAGCAAAAGCACAATTTTAGAGTTAAAGTTAGAGACTTCTGGAAAAGGGATATAATGGAAGTACTGACAATCTTAACTGTAATGGCACAAAAAGCAGAGCGTTGGACCCTTACTACTAAAAGACACTGCTAAACAGAAATGTTTGTTTTAATCTTGTTATAAGCTATTCCATTAATTCCAGTTCTTCCTTTTAGGGCCAAAAAAGGAAGACACAGCAATGCTGTAATTCCTGCCCTTAAACTTCAAGCACATTCCATTTCAAGAACTTCAGAGTTTATTTATGCAATTAGTTTTCAGAAATGCTTTTCCAGAGTCAGGCAACAATGAGAATATAAAGAATGGCATATATTATGTTTTATGACATTATTGAAATTAAGCCAAAAACTTGACTCCTTAGAAAAAGAGCAGAGCTATAGGGCCACTTTGCTTCCTTGTATGAAAGTACTAACAAAAACACTGCAGACTTGTGTATCTGGGAGCACAAGAGCATGGTGCAAGGGAAGACAAAGAATAATTTCTGATATAGGCAAAGAATGTGTTTTAGTGTTATGCCTGGTCTAGGTAAATTATTAATGTTACATTACTGTCAGTTGCATTACATTACAATATCTGTTACTTTTACACGTCAAGGCCTAGGACGCAAAAGGACTAAGATTATTTTGGACTGACTATTTCCTCCTTAACTATGAACTGACAGTGTGTGGGTGGAAGTCTGCACAAGTAACAGTTTCCCATTCCAGACCTTAAAAGTACACAAACTAATCTCAAATCTGGAGAATTACAATCCCAACCGGATGGAAGAGAGGCTCTTAAACTCAACATTTTAAGAGGTCTCGGATCACAGCAGCGCCCAGAAAGGAGTCTTCAGAGTACTTCTCCATTTCCAATTTTTATGTTTGCTCAAATCTAAAACTCTGCACTTGACTTTGCTTCTTTCCCTGTCCTGTCCGCCTCAAACACTATGGTTGCTCAGAGGTGGGAGAGGGAGAGATGGAATGGCATTTCACCTCCTGTCTGAGGAGAGTGGTAATACTGATAGTGTAATGTACTAAGGGGAGGCCCCAACTTGGAATTCACTACTGCTGGGCTCACCTTTGCATCTGGCAATTCTCACATAAGAAGTCACATTCTCCATCACACAGAATTAAATTCCTTTCTTTGAACACAATGTTATTTATAGCAGCAAAGCAAGGAAAACACTATTTAGAATAAACATCCCTCTTATGCCCAATTTTAGGAAGTCACAACGTCTCTTTTCAATGAAAAAAAGGAAGTGTTTTATGTGAAGTTACAGAGTGAGAAACATGGAACATAGCTTCTAAGCTTATATATTAAGTTAAGCCACTTAAGTGACTGGTCAGATTTTAGTTATACCACTGTTTGAACCCAAATAGGTAGCCACATCTTGAGGTTAGTGACAACCAAAAAACCCCAATCAACCAAAAGAGGCTATAGTCCCTCGACAATCACCTCATTATTTGGGGCTAGGGGGAGAGGGGAGAAAAGAGGTGGGGAAGGTAGGGGAGAAGACAAGACAGGGGAATAAAGGGTGGTCATCAACTGCTCCAACAGGCATAAAATAAATAAATATGTTTGTTCAGATCAAAGACAAAAATGTTCAATATCAGAAGTGCTCTTATCTGAATTTTATATTATGTAATGAGTTTTGTGCTGAACTCTAGAAGTCTGTTTGAAAAGAAAAACAGGGGAAAACCGTTTTTATTTTTAGGATGACATCCAAATGCTGCCTCAAGTGCAACCTGCAGATATAAAAAAGGAAAAAAAAAAATCCAAGAACAGCTTGGAAAGGGATCACATTAACTTCAAAAGAGCTGATCTGCAAATAGCAATAGCCTGCCAGCATCAATATAATACAAGTTGGCAAAACTGGACAAATATAAAGAAGTGTGCATTAATCAGTGGCCTACTATGATCGGCCCAACTGAGCAGCTCAGGTTTTGGGGGGTTTTTTGTTCAATCATTTCCTGCCTTTTTTGGTTCCTCTTGTTCTTCCAGTCTATCCAGTCTTGTCCACTCTTTCCTACTGCCCCATATTTTTTTTCAGTTTGGCTCCAGTTACTACTCATTCTTGCTGCTATAGCATGCTCAGATTTATAGCAGTGCTACAGCTTGCTTGTATTATGGCCACACACTGGGTTTAGCAATCTGCTCTTAAACTGGATTCAGACTGAAAAAACCCTGTTTACAACTTTTCAATCACCATACAGTTGGATATACTTACCAGCTGATACTCGCTCCGACGGCTAAAAGCTTCCTTGATCCCAGAATCCCTCCACAGTGCGCTCAGTGCAGGTACATACAACTGGAAGGTGGCAGGCTCTATAGGCATTCCAGCTTTGTTTTCAAAAGCCATCAAAAACATTCCATGCTTCTCGTTCTCCGTGTACTGCCAAGGAATCCCTAGTTTGTCCCGTGCATCAACGAGAACCTTGCAGCCCTGCGGAATGATTCAGATAAAACAGAGTCAGTGATCAAAAAATAAAAATGTAAACGAACTCGAACTTAAAAGTACATGAAGCTTACAGTAGCACAAGTCAGTAGTCCTGTGGAAGGACAATTCAGAAGGGGATCCAAAATATGCTCCATTGCAAGGAGCAACATAAGAAGGAACAAAAACTTTCCTTGTTCCAGCAACTTAGCTGCTATGTATCTGGTGGGGGATGGGGAGAAACACTTTTACAATGACATGGTCAGATAGCAAAGTATAAAAATAAAGACCTATATCAAATGTATACTAGAATATTTTCTGTCTAGCAACTTATAAGCAACTCCCACCCCATCACTGTATTATCCAAACACCTACTGAAGCAGACACGTCTGAAACAGTGTTAAGCATTAATATCTCTTTCCACCTGTCTTAAGCAGTTGGATACTGATACCAGTTCATGACACATCCTGCCCCTGAGAAAGTTAGACTAACTCAGCCCCACGAAAGGCAGTTTTAATGAAGATTAATTGAAAGATTTGGCTGGATTGAAAAGCTGAAATAATTTTGGTTGCACACACCTGAAATGTTTCAGAGTAGCAGCTGTGTTAGTCTGTATTCACAAAAAGAAAAGGAGTACTTGTGGCACCTTAGACACTAACCAATTTATTTGAGCATGAGCTTTCGTGAGCTACAGCTCACTTCATCGGATGCTGTAATAAATAACAATAAATAGGTAATAAACTGGTTAGTCTCTAAGGTGCCACAAGTACTCCTTTTCTTTTTACACACCTGAAAGTCCTTCAATTCAATAGTGCACTCCTATTGCTCAACCCAAATTATTTTTCCCCCCTCAAGTACTACAGAGACCTGCAAGTCTATTCCACTTATTAGCCTTGACCTGAAATACACAATGTATTGTAAGAGCTACCAGAAAAGTCTGCTGGAATATGAAACTGGCTTAAAAAGGAGGAGATGGGAGCACTCTGGAGGTTATTTAATAGAGGGAGTGTTTTACAAAGTTTTCTTGCTACCGAGCCTGAGGGAAATACCTTAGGAAACTTTGATGATTGCCATGTAAAAAGAAACAGGAACTCACCAAAAAACATGATTGTTTGTTGGGTATGTCACACATGGAGAGCTGGTCACACCTCCCCTCTAAGCTTAGAAAGGAGTTACTCAGCATGGAAGCCAACTCCTGTTTTAGAAAGGGCATTCAGCATAGTCTACTGAAGTAAATTAGGCTGGTTTACAGATCATTGTCTCTATGCCCAAGAACTCTAGGTCAAATAAAAAAAATGTGAAGATGCATGAGACATGTCTATGTGTTTACCATATAGCCTTAAAGAACTAGTGCCTTTTTGCTCAGTCATGTAGTTGGAGTTCACATTAGATGTTATCAATTTTAAATTGCCACTGACATTTTTAATGGACTCCTAGAGGCGTTTATGTTGCTGTGAAACAGGGCTTTGACACTGGCAGTGTGGGTTCCAATATAATGCCATGGCATTTTCTAGTGGACTTTAAGTTAAATAGCTTAGATCAGGGGTGGCCAACCTGAGCCTGAGAAGGAGCCAGAATTTACTTACGTACATTGCCAAAGAGCCACAGTAATACATCAGCAGCCCCCACATCAGCTCCCCCCTCCCCCACGGCTCCCAGCACCTCCCACCCACTGGCAGCTTCACCAATCAGTACCTCCCCTTCCCTCCCTCCCTGCACCTCCCAATCAGCTGTTTCGTGGTGTGCAGGAGGCTCTGGCAGGGAGGGGGAGGAGCGAAGGCATGGCAGGCTCAGGGGAGGGGGTGGGAAGGGGTGGAGTGGAGTGGAGTGGAGTATGGGCAGGGCCTGTAGCAGAGCCAAGGGTTGAGCAGTGAGCACTTCCCGGCACACTGGAAAGTTGAAGCCTGTAGCTCCAGCCCCGGAGTTGGTGCCTATACAAGGAGCCACATATTAACTTCTGAAAAACCGCATATGGCTCCGGAGCCACAGGTTGGCCACCCCCTGGCTTAGATCCCATTCTAAGTTCTCAAGACACCTTTTTTCATAAAGATGGCTGTCTCCAGCCAGTTTGTAGGCAGAACAAGACATTTCAGTTAATATGAAATATTTATTACAAAGAATTCTGCGAGTTTTTGTACTACAGGGCTGGGCAAAACAGGCACAGTTTGTTCTCTAATAGCAAGCTTCCTTTTAACTTGCCACGTTCACAAAAAGGGCTTTTGGTGAGTAAATTGCCACCTTCTGATTTCATTTTTCTAACAATCAGATTTTGTGGGGAGGGGAGGAAATATCTAGTTCTCTAACCAAACAGTTCTTGACAATATAGAATAGACCGAGTCAGTCTTCATGATTTGAAGTTTTACATAAGGCTTATATTTCAGACTGAATGCACAAGATAAAGTTTAAATTTGAAAGGCATTTCAACGGCCATTAAAGCACACCCATGTTCAAGAGTTCCATGTAGTAGACATCTAGTTCTTAAAATCAAAAGCAATTTGAACGATGGATATATCAACTACAAGGTTTGGTTTTATATGAGCTAACTGACTCATTGGTACAGCATGTCATCTGTTGTAAGCCAATTTAAAAATGAAACTGCTTTGTTCAGAGATGTGAGGGGTTTTTTGTTTTCTTTTAATACACAGAGCACTGAATTCTTTTTTTCAGCAGGTTTCAGCCCCAACTTCTAGACCAAGGGTCCGAAGCTTGTTTAGGATATTTGACAAAACATTTTGTTTAAAACACACATGCAATCTTGGATTACTTAACAAGTTTGCAGTTAATGTTGAAGTACAGACATAAATACCTCATCCGCTCCAGCCCTTTAAAAACACACAGCAAGGATATTGCGTTAAAAAAAAAATTGGAGGGGGACAGAACTGTGAGATGTTAAACAGTTTTGAGTGCCACAGAACATGAGCTTATAATCAAAGTACCTCAGAAACCATTATATAGTAACATTCTTACTAGTGTGGTTTCCCAAAAATAAACAGTTAATCTTGAACGACATTCATTTTAATACAACATAATCCTCCAGACACACTATTCAAAGAACATGTTTTTGTGACACCAAGCACAGAGTACAATTCACCATTTATATCCTCAAAATGAGGTACTAAAGATACGCATTTAGGATTTTGATTTATTGGACTGACCCAAAGCTGAAAAGCCTATTCTCATTTCCAAATAGTTAATTCACCCCCTCACTGTTACTGTATTTGAAGCTCTCACCATAACTAAGAATAAAGACGACAACAGAATATACAAGGCTATCTTTCAGAATTGCACAGACTCTACACATTCTTTAAAACTAACCACTTACGCAAAAGTACCACTCTGGGAGGAATTCAAAGTCACTACTATTTTTTTTTCAGAACTGGTTTTGTACTGACCAGTGGAAAACTGCTATTTTTGGACTTAACGTCAAGGTTGTGTTTTATTGTCTATCAATATGCAGAGCAATGTTTGGGGGTTGTTTTTGTTTTTTTAAAGAGGAATGGTTATTTGGGCTGTTCTCCAGGGAAGCTATCCAAAATACAATCATATCAGTTGTTACCATTTCTATCTTCCACATCTCTTTAAGTTTGGTTGCAAATATGCATGTAGTGCTCCAGCCCATGCAAGCCAGCTCTGACCTTTCACCTGCTTAGGCTCCAGCTCTCCAGAACCATCTCACTCAGCCCTTTACTATCTAGCTTCTCTATCTTACAATTTTAAAACAGTTTCAACCTTTACCCATCTCATTGCTTCAGCATTTCCTTAAGGCTCTCTCCAATGAATGGCTAAATGATGTTACAACAGCTGCTTGCAAGATAATGGGAATTCCCATCAACATCACAACTTCAGTATTTTTTAAATTTTTTTACATGTCTGATATACATTTTATTTCCATACAATTGTCAGCTCTGATTTTTCCTGATTCCACATATACAAAAATACCAAAGAAGTGGAGTTTATTCTAGTTAAGTTTCCCTATCTGTTTGGAAAACAGCCTGATAGCCGACGTGGAGATGTTTTGCAACTGTCGACTAACAAATGTGACCATTACATCAGTTTCAGATTCATCCATAGATGCTTCCCAAACTGACAAGTTCGGTAACCTGGGACAAGATTTTCAAGTGCAAATAACAGGTTTCAGAGTAACAGCCGTGTTAGTCTGTATTCACAAAAAGAAAAGGAGTACTTGTGGCACCTTAGACACTAACCAATTTATAAGTGACTTCAGGCTCCAAAGTCCAAATGAAAAGTCGATGGAACTTAAGTCACTTTTGAAAATGATACTTAAGTGCTTTAAAAATTTTTAAATAAAAAACAACCAACATAGCTGGAGTCAATGTATCTTAGGTTGAGTTATCACAGGGTCTACACTGTGGGGGGTCGATGGGAGAAACTCCCATCGACTTACTTTACTCTTCTCATCGGGGGTAGAGTACAGGGGTCAACTGGAGAGCAATCTGCTGTTGATATGGTGGGTCTTCACTAGACCTGCTAAATCAACCACCAGTGGATGGATCTCAGAGCGTCGACCCCGGCTGTAGTGTAGATACAGCTTTTGTTAGGATAGAAGCTTTAGACTGATGGTTATAAACTTGAGGTCATTTTAGATCAAGCAATAGGCTGCTCAGACACTTAATACAAAGAGTCAGCCAAGATAAGACTACTGTCAAGATGGACAGAGAAGTAACACCTAGTCACTGCAATCCTATCACTTCTGCAACTTTTTTCCTCCACAAAGATGGAATTTCAGAAACAGATATAGGACAAATGCAACATAAGAGAAAGGGAGTCAGATTTTCTCTGTATGGCACAACAGGCCACCCCCTTTTAAAGTATTTTCTTTACTACAGTAACTATCTCTGGGGCACAAGTGGAGTTTAGTCTATATACCCATTTATTCCTACTTGTACAGAGTCTTAAAGATAGGTACATTTCTATCTACCTGTAACGTTGCCTTCTTTAAAGTAGAACGTGGTGGTCTATGATCCACTATGACCGTATTCTTCCTCCTCATCAACCAGCCACAGAGAGGCTCCCTCGTCCAACCCACACTCCCCTTCTCATGCTGGTACGACATTGGAGCTGGAGAGAGGAGCTGTTCAGAGAACTGGCTTGCCTCTAGCTACCTACTCATCTGCCACAGATGAAAAAGGCAGACTAAACTGCAATTAAAATGAACAATTAACCATATCTTCACCTGTATACTTTCTTTGATGTATATATTCACTCACTATGTAATAAGCGAAGACTAAGATTTAAGACAAAGCAAGATCCCAATAAGAGGGAATCCAATCCCAAGATTCCTCCATCTCCCTAGAGAAACAAATAAGAGAATGGGAGTGAATGGGAAGGGAAGGACTGAGATTTCCCCATCAACTGGAAATTATTCAAGTTAAGTGATGCCCCAGGTTAAGTGTCATGGAGCACCAGGTGCCCACTTCAGAGAAGACAAAAATTATAAGTAATATTTTTACCTCTCCTCTCTTGGGAACCTGTTGCCCCTTGAACCATTACAACTGGAAAGTAACCAGTAGAATAAGTTTTCACAAAGAATGAAATCACATTTCCCTCCCATCTCAAGGATTTTAAAGAAGGAGAATCAAGAGAAATACTGCAGAACCTTTTGTCCAAACGTCGTATCAGATGAACACAACACATGTAATTTATACCAGTTGGTGAAGGAATGGCACAATTCCTTGAACTCTGTACTTTTAAGCCCAGGAAAAAGCCATGTGCCTCAATGAGTGAGCCCTCACTGAAATGGAAGATATTTATAAACTGTATATGGGCTTGAAGAACTCCTGAGTTTATCCATCTGGAAAGAGTGAATATAGTTGCTTTATACCACTTTAGGTCCCCCGTATAATCCTAAAAATGGAATAAATGATTAGTTTTGCCTAACCAGAATTTGAATGCTCAGTCTACACCTAAAGTGTGCAACTGTTTCTCCTGGGTGTGGAAGGGCTTCGAACATAAAGAAGGAAAACAGGCTGACTTATGTAAAAACCCTTAATTTATTTGTGAGGCAGAAATATTGGTGCAAGTCAGAGACACACTTCATTTGGACAAAACCTCACATAAGGATCCCACTTGGATAAAGATCCCAAAACTGAAATCTCCTGAACAATCTGATGGCCAACAGGAAAGTTACTTTAATAGGAATCATAGCCCTATATATAGTTTGTCTCCCCCCAGGTGCAAATGTTTCTATGCTCTCCCTATCATCTCCGTCCCT
Source organism: Lepidochelys kempii (assembly GCF_965140285.1). NCBI lineage: Eukaryota > Metazoa > Chordata > Testudines > Cheloniidae > Lepidochelys > Lepidochelys kempii. The sequence continues at coordinate 11,261,559 of NC_136389.1, read as the reverse complement.
GAGGTTATCGCAGATTAGAAGGCGGAAAAAAAACAAAAACAAAAACACGCACTCACAATGACATGTTTTCCGCACTGATAGGGCACAGCTTAATACATGGAGGCATTCAGTGGCAGAGGCCAGGAAAGCATTAAGTGAGTGTGAAGAGCAGAGGCAGAAGGTGATGCTGAGGCTAATGGGGGATCAAATGGATATGATGAAGCATCTGTTGGAGCTGCAGGAAAGTCAACAAGAGCACAGATCCCTGCTGCATCTATTGTACAACGGCCTGCCCTTGTCCCCAAGTTCCATATCTTCCTCACCCAGATGCCCAAGAATGCGGGGGCGCGCGCAGCAGCTCCGGGCACCCAGCCACTCCACTCCAGAGGATGGCCCAAGCAACAGAAGGCTGTCATTCAAACAGTTTTGATTTGTAGTGTGGCTACAATAAGCAATGTGGCCTTGTCCTTCCCTCCTCCCGCACCCCACCCCACCCGGGCTACCTTGTCAGTTATCTCACTTTTTTTTTTTTTAATTAATAAAGAAAGAACACATGTTTTTTATTTCCTTTGCCAGCTGTGATTGAAGGGGGGGGAGGGTGGTTGGCTTACAGGGAATTAAAATCAACAAAGGGGGCGGGTTTGCAGCAAGGAGAAACACACACAACTGTCACACCGTAGCCTGGCCAGTCATGAAACTGGTTTTCAATCCTCTCTGATGTGCAGCACGCCTAGCTGCGTTCGAATTGCCCTGGTGTCTGGCTGCTCAAAATCGGACGCCAGGCGATCTGCCTCAACCTCCCACCCTGCCATAAACGTCTCCCCCTTACTCTCACAGATATTATGAAGCACACAGCAAGCAGCAATAACAATGGGAATGTTGGTTGTGCTGAGGTCTAACCTAGTAAGCAAACAGCGTCAGGGAGCTTTTACACATCCAAAGGCACATTCTACCACCATTCTGCACTTGCTTAGCCTATAGCTGAACTGCTCCTTACTACTGTCCAAGCTGCCGGTGTACAGCTTCATGAGCCATGGGTACAAGGGGTAGGCTGGGTCCCCAAAGATAACTATTGGCATTTCAACATCCCCAACGGTTATTTTCTCGTCTGGGAAGTAAGTCCCTTCTTGCAACTGCTCGAACAGCCCAGAGTTCCTAAAGATGCAAGCGTCATGCACCTTTCCCGGCCATCCTACATTGATGTCGGTGAAATGTCCCATGTGATCCACCAGTGTTTGCAACACCATTGAGAAGTACCCCTTGTGATTTACAAACTGGTTGGCAAGGTGGTCCGGTGCCAGGATAGGGATATAGGTTCCGTCTATCACCCCACCAAAGTTAGGGAATCCAGTTGCAGCAAAGCCATCCACTATGACCTGCACATTTCACCAGAGTCACTACCCTTGATAGCAGCAGGTCAGTGATTGCACTGGCTACTTGGATGACAGCAGCCCCCACAGTAGACTTGCCCACTCCAAACTGATTACCGACTGACCGGTAGAGGTCAGGCGTTGCAAGCTTCCACAGGGCTATCGCCACTCGCTTCTCAACTGTCAGGGTAGCTCTCATCTTGCTTCAAGGCAGGGGAAAGCAACTCACAAAGTTCAAGGAAAGTGGCCTTACATATGTGAAAGTTTCGCAGCCACTCTGAATCATCCCATACCTGCAACACTATGCGGCCCCACCAGTCTGTGCTCGTTTGCCAGGCCCAGAATTGGCGTTCTACTGTATCAACCAGCTCCACTGCCACCACCCATGCTTTCAGGAACATCTGTGTACATGTCCTCACCACAGTCGTCCTTGTGCTGGTGCCTCTTAGCTCACTGCTGCACATACTCCAGGATAATGTGCGAGGTGTTTACAATACTCACAACAGCAGCAGTGAGCTGAGCGGACTCCATGCTTGCCGTGGCATGGCGTCCCCAGGAAAAAAGGCACGAAACAATTGTCTGCCGTTGCTTTCACAGAGGGAGTGAGGAAGGGGCGACTGACGACATGTACCCAAAACCACCCACGACAATGTTTTTGCCACTTCAGGCATTGGGAGCTGAACCCAGAATTCCAATGGGCAGCAGAGACTGCGTGAACTGTGGGATAGCTACCAATAGTGCACCACTCCGTAAGTCGATGCTCGCCATGGTATTGAGGACGCACTCCGCCGACTTAATGAGCTTAGCGGGGACAAACAATTGACTGTATAAAATCAATTTCTACCAATAGACTTCTATAAAATTGACCTAATTTCGTTGTGTGGACAAACCCTGAGACTTGAGAACCTCCTTATGTTTCTATCTATTTTATGGCTTAAGTATATTAAATCAAACGTTTAACAGGTGTGTTTGCATTACACAAATTGCACAGACTTGTGGATATTGAGACGATATCACTGCCTTGAAGGCGCTGCAATCTAATGAAGAACTAAGAATTTCTACTGGATCCAGTTAGTCTGTTTTTCTATAACAGAGTTGTTTAGTTGTGTTTTACTATTTCCAAACAAAGCCTTGTGAAAGGAGCTACCTTTAGATTTAGTCATTTGTGAGGGGACGCAAGAACTCCCAATTTGTCCCCAAAAGTGTTAGTGAGGAAATAGCAATTGGGATCCATCTAGTTACATAAACAACAACTTGCTGGGAGTTTGTACTGGTACACCATACATAAAAGGAGAATTAGGAGGCATAAAGATGCTTTCTAGTATCAATGCAGTGGGTCAGCATTACCACAGAAAGTTACAATTCCCTACTTTCAAGCTCAGAAGCAAGTGAACCACAAAGTTCATCTTCCCAAATGTAAGAAGAGATCTCATTTAGACATTTTTGTTCATTTGACAGCTGTCTGAGAGAATGCAGATTTGCTGTACTCCAAAATACTTATAAAAAGTGGCTATTTACCACTTTTACAAGTTTTAAAAATTCTTACATAACCTGGCCCTCTCAACTCAATAAAGTTCAAGATAAGGAACACCAAAATTAAACCATAAGAAATCCTCACCACTCTGGAATGCATCAAAAGATCATATAACACTGTCCTTTGTCAAGGCAATCATAGAGTGACCCCTTGTCGGTCTCTTCCAGATCTTCGCTGGCTGAGCTTTCAAGAGCCCTCCAAGATGCTGTTACCTCTGCCATCACCCTCAGCAACAACATTCCATTTCTTCCTTGCTCTGGAGAGTTTAGTTTGTGTTCTTGTCATGGTGCTATCCCTTAAAGCAGTGGTTTTCAACCAGCAGTTTGCATACCTCTGGGGGGTTAATATCAGCTAGATATTAACCTAGTTTTACAACAGGCTACATGAAAATCAGTAGCAAAGTCCGTACAAACTAAAATTTCATACAGTGAAATGTTTTACTGCTCTATATACTATATCAGTGTTTCTCAACCTGGGGTAACAATTTATAATTATACAGTAAAAACGAGAAAGTAAGCAAGTTTTCAAGCAAGCATAGTGTGCTGAAACTTTTGTATTTTTATGTTTCATTTTGTAAGCAAGTTGTTTTTAAGTGAGATAACATGTGGGGTATGCAAGCCAAATCAGTCTCCTCAAAGGGGTACAGTAGTCTGTAAAGGTTAAGAACCACTGCCTTAAAGGAGCCATTAAGCATCAACTCCAAATAAAGTCTAAAAAAAAAGATTGACTGACTGCACAGACAACTTTTGATCATCTGAACCCTAGTAAACCCAGTTTTTAGTACAGCCAGTGTGAGAAAGCATTGCCCTATTAATTCAAATACTGTACTTGAAGAACCAGTAGTTTTATACAATCTAAAATGAGGTCCTCATTTTCAAGTACGGAAGAAAAGTGTAATTGAAATTCCCAGGCCATCATGGGTCACTGAAGACAACTACTCTTTCGCATGGTTTCCCTGTACACGTAATTCAATAAAAGTATCAATGTATTTACAGAGAATGAGGACTACACAAGCAGATAACTAATAAAGGAATTTAGCATTTCATAAGTTAAAAGCAGACTACTTAATAGTATATTCAGGATTTGACCTTTTAATATCTATTACAGTTATAAAGGTTTCCACGTAGTAAATAAAACAATAGGATCTATAGCCAAACTGCTTGAACTAGAATTTGCAGAGCTTTATGTCAGCCAACTTCTCTAGTTTATTTTAATCCTCATCTATTTGTGATCCATCCCAGGTTTGAATTTGCTTATGTTGCAGATATTAGAATACAACATGCAAACTATGAATGCCCTGGAGGCAGACTGTTTGTTGCTGCCTATGGGCTTTATTTTAAAAAGCCTTTTTTTGGTCATTTGTAGTAGATAGCACAGGACTAGTTAAAAGTAGGATCTAGTTTGATTTTCCAAGCTACAGTACTAACCCGAGCCAAAAAAGCTTGTTTTGTAACATTTTAGTTATACTCCTGACAGCTAAAATTTCATTATTAGTATTTGTATTACAGTAACACATGGGAGGCTGAAATCAGGACTTTATCTTGCCTATTGTCATGCACACCAGTTCACCAACAAAAATCCAAATTCACGAGATGGTGTCTTCCATAAATTGCAGAAAGATGAAAAACAGTTTCTTTATTTTGCTATGACCATTAGCATGGAAAAAAAGGATTATTTCTACTTGCAAGGCAAGTTCCCTCTCTCAGGAAAGAGGAGTTTTTTTTAAGTTACGCACTGATCACATTTCTTTAGATAATAACAGAGCAAAATGTTTATTTTAAAAAGTAATTAATTAATTTGGTAGAAAGGAAAGATTGTTACACTGTTTTGAGATACCTACTGAAATGTTTTAGACAGACACCTTTCACATGAAAAGTTAATTCTTAGCTGTAACAAAGGAAAAAAACCGTAGCGTTTAAGATAATGGTGTATTCCGTTGGATGAAGTCTTTCATTATCCCAAAAGATCACATATCTTGCTGAAGACAGCCCGACAGATAGGCTGTGATTATAAAGGTGAGGGAAGCAGAGGTAAGTACTACAGAGGAAAATAAAGCATTTTTGGCAACCACCAGCTCATGTCCATGAAATCAGCATGGACATGGGAAGAACCAAACAACTCAAGTACCACCAACCTGATGGTTCTACTCAAGCACCTAAGTCTACTAACATGAAATACTATCCAGAGTTCTACATAACTGAACATTAGTAAAGTTTGCTCTATCTGACCTAAGAATTGTCTTAAGGAGCCACTTCAAATGCATTTCAGTTCCCTTGTAATTAGCAACATGATTCATTTCCCTACATTACAATGGATGGGCAACAGAATGTAAGCAAGCTACATGTGAAGCAGTGAAGCAATAACCTTCTCCAGGCTTTTAGCTATTTAAAAAAAAAGTTGTCAGACCTCATACAAAAAAACTGTAGATGGCCAATAGTTTATACTACACCATTCAAGATAGTATATTCTACATTTAGGAACTGATGTGACAAATGAATGCAGTTCTGCCAACTCTTATGATTTCATCGTGACTCTAGCCATGAGGTTTTTTTTTTTAAAAAAAAACCCATCTCATGAAAACATGGTGAAGAAAGGTTGCCAACTGATGAGTTTTCACTCATTCAAAATGGCCACCATCTCCTATTGCTGTGAATGGGGCTGACACCAGCAAGATGGCTGCCAGTTCATTACAGTCAATCTGCATGAGGCAATGAAACTGCCAAATCCTACTGTTTTCAATGAGACTGAAGTCATGCCCATGTGCAAAATGGCTACAACTCTACGGTTCAGTGGTCTAGACAGGACACAAGGACTGTGAGAAGCAGCAGACACACTGTACAAGGTAGACAGGGAGAATGAGGAAGACCAGGAGGCAAATTAAGGGGCTGCAGGGGAATGGGGTGTGGAAACGAGTGGAGCGGGGTCCGGAAGAATGTGGGAGTGCTACCCATCTCTGGCAGAGAAGTGGGAGAGAGGAGAGAAGCAGGGAAGTGTGCCTTCTTACAAAAGACTAAACCAATTCCATAGTCTGTATTGTAATATCACTGATATGACTAAGTTTTTGTATCTTTATCTGTAACTCATCAACCCTAAAAGTAATAAGTTTATGTATGAGTGTGAATCATGATGCATTAAGCCAGTTGTTCTCAAACTACTTACCATCCAGCTGTTCTTTTATCAAAGGGAATCAACTAGGAGGGGAGAGTAACAGGAAATGGATGGCAGTTCCCTTATCTTGGGAGTGAGGGTAAGTGGAGTCTCCATCTGAGCAGCCATGGAGAAGTGTGCATTTTAGGAGTGACTTTTCAACCTACTACCACCACAAATGAATTGGTAGAGGAGTAGAGGACAGTTAAAAAGACAGACTGAAAAAAACATTGTTTTTAAAATCTCATTATTTTTGTTCTCTTGATATTGACAATACTGTGACTGTCAGCAACATCATCACTGTATGCAATGTTGCTGTAGCCATGTCAGTCCCAGGATACCAGACACAAGTTGGGTGAATTAATCTCTTATTAGACCAACTTCTGTTGACAAAGAGAGAGAAGCTTTTGTTCTTCCATAGAGCTGTACTTCCCCAGACCCAAAGAAGAGCTCTGTGTAAGCCTGAAAGCATCTCTCTCTCTCTCACCAACAGAAGACGGTCCCATAAAAGATATTACCTCATCCACCTTATCTCAGCAAAATCACTCACTGAAACACTGGTCTTCACCATGAAGAAAAGAACTGCTGTAGTTTTCAGACTAGACTCATTTTCCCCATGCTGTATTATATTAAAAACTAATGAAGTGTTTGGTAAACAGTATTTTGTAACAAATTAAGAATTTTTGGTGATTTAGTGTTCTGAAGCAGTTGCTTGAATTCCTGAATTCACTCTGAGTTAAAATTCACAAGCTTTTTCCATAGAACACACCAATGGAGTGTTTAAAATACAGCTACCTCATTTAATGGAGTGTTTGAATCAGAAAGGAATAGACAATACCATTAACTTCAATTTTTTTATAGCTAAAACTTAGCCAAATAGATGTTTTACTCTTGATTGCTATAGAAAAAGTAGTAATTTATGAGGAGAAAATATTACAGTCTTCTAGAGAATGGAAGTGTTACTCAGTACAAGAGATATACCCCAAAATGCCAGAAAGATCTTTTAGCATTTGAGTCTTACCTCACCTTCAACATGAAACTTACATCAAGTACTTTATTTGAATGGTGGAAGGATAATATATGTAAATACTTAATCCAGTGCTACCCAGGTGAGAGCAGGGTAAACAGTAAAGATGACTACTCTTCCAGACTGCCAAATAAAATATATGAACAAAGGAAAGTGTCATTTACTTAGTCCACAGGAACACAAACATTAAGAAACATTTGGATTAGCTGCGGAATCTCTGTATTTGTAGCAGCAGTGACGTCTGCTTGTCTGCAAACTGTGAAAAGACTTCTTGTCTCCAAAATAATCCAATGAGATGGAGAGATGCAGCAGAACAAAAACTTCTTGCTGCAAATGAAGCTTGCAACTAGAATTCAAGGTAGAGTGACTGCTGAACCCAGAAGTGCAGGTTGGCACAAGCCCTTTGAGAACTTTCCAAATTATGTTAGTAGTTTTTTCATTTAATTTAGATCTTTACAGATCAAGTGCTATGAACTTATGACTGACCTTTAGCGCATAATTGGCTAATGTGTTGAACATTGCTGAAGCAGCTTCTAGTGTTCTGAGCATAATGTGTTGATTCTGATCTATGAAGTGGATTGAGACCATCCCTCCCCTCATACTATACTGCCATAGTTGCAATCAGCAGAGGTGCATACAGTGTTGCCAACTCTCATGATTTTGTCATGAGTCTCATAATTATTGTTTTCTTTAAATCCCCAGCTCCTGGACTCAAGCAAATATGTGATGATTCCAGCCTTCATTCTTAAGAAAAAGTAAGTTTCTAACTCTCGTGGCTGTGAAAAAAGCTTCAGTGTGAGAGACCCCAGTGTATTCTAAAGGCTCAAAAAGCAGGAGGCAAATAAAAAGATCACCACATCTATTATTTTACATAATCTCATGATCTTAAAGCCAATCATGATTTTTTGGTGAGCCTGACTCATGAGTTTTGAACATTTTGGGGTGGCAATATCATCAACATGAACTCTTGATCTGAAAGGGAGGGGGACTGCTGGTGGCTCTAGAACAAAGTCTCTCCTTCCCCCACTCCAAGATAGCCCAGGTCTGTTGACCTTTAGAGCACAATGCCAGGTGTTTCTATTTGCATGGAATGATACAAACACAGGCTTTTGAGATTAAACAGATTTGCTAAAAGAGCTGTGGCTCTTTAATTTTGTTTCTGTAATTTACAGAAGGGGTGCTTAGAGCCTGTATAGACATTCCTTATTTAGGCATCCAAATCTCCCCTCCCCCAGAAAACCAACAAATGAATTATCACATGCACAGGAAGTCCCTGGGGTCTCAAGTTCATATTCTGTATGCTAATGGCAGCGACTCTAGCCATCACTCAAGCGTATTTCAATGGCTAGAGAATCTGTTTGAACTGTAATTAGGTATAGGGGTGATTTCTCCACCTTCTGTATTCCCAAGTGGTTTAAAAAAATTAAATGTGAGACGAAGACTGGAAAATGTCAAGGTTTGTGTCTTTACTCTCCAAAGACTAATCATGTTCTGTGAGAACCATATGGGTTCACCGAATGCTATTTTGGATCAAGAGTGAATATTTATCAAAGAAATAAGCATCGATAGTAACTGTTGATGGTATTCATTATCCTGTCAGCCATGATGTAGGCAGTTACACTGACCACTTCCCTCCTGACCCAAACAAGAAACTATCCAGATCTACTTAGGGTTGATGGGATTTATTACAGTTATTTTGCATTGTGAAATTTATTAAGTGTCGTACTGATTCTATTCCAAGTGCATTGCAAAGGGCACCCGGAAACAAATTTCAACAACAATGGTCCTCTACAGTTAAGTCAGGAGTAAAGGTGGTAATGATGCAGGTAGTTTTATTACAAAAGGATCCATATCTTGAAGACATATTGAGAGTGGACTGAAGATAACACTAATTAAGTACCAATTCAATCATACAGTGTACGGTCTAATTAATTACAAAGCCACGTGCATACTTCCAAGGGCTGACAGTTTTTTTACAGCACTTATCTACTGAATTTTCTTTAATTACAAAGTCAGCTTTAATGTAAGAAAATTCAATAGATAAGACTGTTGTAATAGAACCACATCAGTCCTTTGAGGTGTGCAGCTGTCACGATCGAGAAGAAAATGATATTGTCCCGTGACAGACTAATCAAGAATCAACCACACCTACTACAAATCAAAAAACCGCTAATCAAGAATCAATACCCAGAATATTTTACCTCAACAGTGAAAGACTATTGAAGGTCAAGTATTACTATTCCCTCACAGGTTACCGAATTCACTCATGTGCAAACCCAAAACACTGTGGATCAAGACCACAGCAGCTTGTGGAATTCCCAATAATGAGATGACATTTCTCCCTGGATTCCCAAACTAATAAGGGCCAAGTGTGTCCAAGGAGAACAATCAGCTTGCTCACGTAAGTACAATTTACAACTGAATCCAACGGTATTCTCCAACTCCACCCTTTCTATTGCCACATAAAATTTGTATGTGTTTCAGATAAACCTCTGATCAAGCACAAACCTTTCTGCTTGTGCAGCCATAAGGAGAGTGCACATCTGTACAGCATCCTAGAACTTTTCTATTCAAAGTCCACAACTTAAGTTATGGATTGGAGTTTCTAACAACAGTTTCTCTGGAGTCCCTTCCTACTCAAATATGAATTTTTCAGTCACTTTCAAATTATTCAGGTTGTGGACTGAAAAAAAAAAAGTCACTCAGTGCTCCTTACAGCTTTAATTGGTTTGGTCCATTTCAATACGGACACTAATTTGAAAAAGCTCCACAGATTACACTTTATGCTTTTTTTAAAGCTGAATTTAACTGTTAGATTTCTGTTCGAAGTAATCACATGTGCTGGGACAGGCATTGCTTCGGTGTTAGTGGGTAATTTTAATTGTTTTCTCAGGCAGTGAAGCCTGGTTCATTTCCACTTTTGTGGTGCTCTATTTTAATAGTAAAAAACAAATAGAAAATAGTAACAATCTTACACAAGGAACATCGGAGTTATAACTCACCAGGTCCCAGTACAGCCAGAAGTCCCTAAACCTTCATTAATTTTAGTCAGAGGGAGCAAGAATGGGAGTAGTTATTTTATGTTTGAAGAGTAGTTATTCAGTTTGTTCTTTGACACTCAGATCGGAACTCCAACAAACATTTTTACAGAATAGCAGCAGCCATTCACCAGATCTGAAACTTGCAACATGCAAAGACTTCCTCAGTCTCTCCATACATTTGAGATTCTTCTTTAAAAAACACACCACAGCAGTTACTCCTGTACTCTCCATTTTCCACTTCCAGGTGGGTGTGCTGAAGTAATGGAGTCTGTGTACTCAAAGCAGAACATTAACACTACTGCTTTTCACTTCAATCATCAAAAAGTTTCAAAATTACTTTGAAACTTAGCCTTGATTAACAAGCAAAACCCTAGTTAACCAGTGATTATTTATTTACTTTAAACCAAAGCAAGACTAACATATTTGAAGATTGCCCCACAATGCCAGAAAAAGCTAGCAAGGCTCTGAACCGTCACCTGTACTATATGGAAAAGTAAATTTTGGATCTCAGATTTACTTATTTCAGCATTTTGTTTTTAAACCGTGCCTCCCAAAAGCAGAAGTCTAAGAACCGTGCATTCATGCTTAATTTGCCACAAGATACAGGAAAAGTAAGAGGCTGTGAAGTCAGAAAGAAAGAAGTGGGAGTGTTAGTAATAAAGGAAACAAACCAGTTCACATCAGAGTCAATATGACAAACTACCTGCACCAATTCATGCCATTTTCTTTAATCCATATAAAATGATCAAGTACTACTGTAAGAGGCACTTTAGAAAGAACACAATGCAAACCATCAGGAGGGCGTAATCTATTCTCTTTCAGAGAGAAATTTAATCATATTGGGGAATAAAAGGTCACCACTTAATCCAAGATATTTACACTACATTTCTAGCAGAGATCCCAAAACTCTAGAAGCTTTAACAGAACTGCTCTTTGATAATGCTGACAAATAGTGAGGAAAGAGGAGCTAAAATGCAGTTCAACTGTCAGCAATAGGGTCAAGCAGAATTAATATTTTATAAGGTTAAAAATGCTTAAATAGTGGAGCACAAGACCAGTTGTTTAAATTCAATTAATTCACGTTTAAGATCTACTGTTTGCAATATTGTTTAGATGATCTAGGTATTTCCATTTAGAGTTAATGGATGGTTACATTAGTTTGAAACAGTATTCCCTCTAATTTTTTATGTCCGTGTGTGGAATAAATTTTATGTGCACCAATATGGAGGTGGTGTGTGACGCATCACCTTCATATTGGTGCACATAACAAAATTCATGGGGTGGGGGTAGGGCCAAGGGGTTTGAAGTGTGGAAGGGGGCTCAGGGCTGGGGCAGAGGTTTGGGGTGCATGGGGATGAAGGCTCTGGGCTGGGGCTGTGGATGAGGGGTTCAGGGTGCAGGAGGGAGCTCAGAGCTAGGGCTCTGGGGTGGGGTTGGGGATGAGGGGTTCAAGGTGTGGGAGGGGGCTCAAGGCTGGGGCTGCGGATGAGGGGTTCAGGGTGCAGGAGGGTGCTCAGGCAAAGGGTTGGGGTGTGGAGGGAATGACGGCTCTGGGGTGGGGCCAGGGATGAGGGGTTATTATAACTAGGGTTTCTCATACTGTTCTGTCCCACTTCTTTTCCTACCCTCAAACATTTCCACTGCTTTTTACCATCATTTTAACTCAGTTAAGGTAGCACTAAAATAAACACACTAATCCAAGATTCATACTACTCACTTTTGGGTATACTTGAAACCTAGTGATACTCTTCTCTTTCCTCCCTCCTCCCCCATTCTGGAATACTAGGGGAAGAAAGAGAAGCAAGTTGTCAAGCTATGGATTTTGTGGTCTGACCTCTCCTTGTGCATTATATGTGCCCACTTCTTCCTGCTGCAGTGGAGTGCAAAGCCAACCCAGGGCACTTGATACCACAGGGAACTCCTTTTTTCCTCCCCTTCCTACCACCCATTTTCAGTGCCTTGCCTCATGTTTTTGTAGTGCTTCTTAAAAGCAATTCAGGTAGCAGAATTAAGCTATGAATGGTCTTCCCATTCAGTTTGGAAGGAAGCGGAAGCTTCTAAAGGAGTTCTAGACTGCAAGAGTCACTTCTTCAACTTGTACTTAAAGAGAGCGCTGTTATAAAAAGGTTATCCTTGGAAGCGCATCTTAAGACACAGAAACAATTTTCCTTATCTCAGATGGTGCACTGGCCCCTCCCTTGATTTTTGCAGGAAATCCTGCAGCAACTACAAGTTTCCTCACAAGTATGTGTCCATGCAGAAGTGAGGAAAGTCCTGTACAGATACCTTTGAAGGAGCAAGACTTTTTTTTTTTTTAAAAATGTAGGCAGGGACCCTTCCCCAGAGGGGAACAAGCCCTCTTGGTAGCCCTGCATTTGTATGGAGAATATGGGAAATAGCCCTTGTACACAGCATATATCTATTTTTCTGAGCACAAGGGCTCCTTGTATTCCCTTGGCGACCAGCTTTTATGCACCAGTAGGATTGTTCTAAAACAGTGGTTCTCTACCAGGAATCTGTGGTCCCCTACGGGGGCCACAAAGAGGTTTCAGGGGGTCTGCCAAGCAGGGCTGGCATTAGCTTCGCTAGGGCCCAGGACAGAAAGCTGAAGTCCCACCATGCGGGACTGCAGCCTGGGGTGCTGAACCCTCCCACCTGGGGCTGAAGCTGAAGCCTGAGCAACTTAGCTTTGTGTTGCCCCCTATGGTCTGGGGGTCCAAGCAATTGCCCTCCTTGATACCCCCTAACACAAGCCTGGGCTTTTATATGCAGAAAACAGTTACAGCACAGCTAGGCCATAGAACTTTTATAGCATGTTGGGAGAGACCTCAGAAAGAAAAAGGTTGAGAACCCCTGTTCTAAAAGATGACCACCACCTGGTTATTATGCAGAACACCTAAGGCCCCCAGGCAGAAGATGTGGGCAGTCAATTTCCCCAAGCTCTCTACACCTTGAGGATGTTCTTGTACATTATGGCCCTGAACTCCAGCAACTATTCTATCCTTTCACTAGGAAGTCATCATGCCATGAGCCTCAGAGTGCTGGGGTCACCACAATAAAGATGTAAGCATTGACTGAAGGCCCAACTTCTTCGCCAGTATCCCACTCGGGGTACTCTGAATCTTGAGGCTATCATGCATAATGTCCTAGACAGGCCTTGGGGCAATCTCCACAGGTCTTTGGTGTTAAGATCCCCCCTATTCTCTTAAAAATGTTCCTCAAATTACAGCTTTTAACTCCTGTAATCTATGTACACCAATACAGGAGACCTCCCCCACACATCTTCAGGGTCATCCTCCAGGAAAGGATCCTCAACACTCACTCCTCAGGGGAGAGATCCTTATCTCCTTTTCACTTGCTTCTTCCAAATATGGGGGATCCCAACTCCTCTGAGGGTGTTCACATCATGGTTTCCCAGAACATAAGCCACACCTATACCTCCTTCTCCTCCGGGTCTTAGAAGTCTCTCCAGAACCCCTCCATGGGTGTCTGGGCCCTTTGAAAACATCTTCTTGGATGATAATCCAGAAAACCAGGAGGCTCTGAACGCAAACTCACCTTTCGGCCACCCTCATTCGTGGCACGGAACCCCTGTACCCCAGCAGCCCCAAAGGGCCAGATGGCGGCCCGGAACTCCATCGGCCCAGTAACCCTTTGTCCTGCATGGGGTCCCCCCTCCAACCTTGTCCCCATCCCCTTGGGGGTGGCTCTCAGGTCGGCGCGAACTCCAGCTGCTGGTGCACCCCGTTCTCTGTGGCAGGGTCAACCCCCGGGCCCGGGCTCCAGCGGCCCCTCTGCCCCAGCCCGGGGCTCGCCCGTACCTTGACCATGTTCTCGTAGATGATGGCCCGGAACTCCAGCAGCGCCTTCTGGTCGAACTCGCGGCCGTGGATGATCCGCATCTGCTTGAGGAAAGTGGACTTGCCGCTCTCGCCGGCGCCCAGCAGCAGGATCTTGACCAGGCGGCGCACGGCGCGCCGCTCCCGGGCCAGCATCGCGTCGATCTCCCGGCTCCGCCGCCGCGCCTCCCGCTCCGAGTCCCGGCCCCGCTCCTTGCCCTCCCGCCGCGGCTCCCCGCGGCTGGTGGCTTCGGCCGGCAGCAGGCAGCGGCTCAGGGTCCGCACCACCCCGGACATGGCTGCTGGGGACGGGATCGGCACTCACAGCCCCAGGGACCCCACCAGCGCCCCTAGCAGCGGGCGGCGGCCAGCCAGACGCTCGGAGCAGCCGCAGCTGAGGAGGGGCAGGGAGACTGGGGGGGGGGGGGGCTAAGGGCCGGGACCGCCCATTCCCCCGCGCAGCGCGGCTGGGCGAGGCGGCGGGGGCACGCTGCGAAAGGGAGGGGTGGGGCTCAGGGAGCCGCTGGCCGGGAGGGGAGCGGGGAGCCGGCGGGGCGCGGCCCGGAGGCCCTGACCGGGGCGGGGCTGGTGCCGCGGCGCCCCTCAGCCCGTGGGGGGCGGGGCGCGGGTCAGATGCCTGAGGAGAACGGGACACGGCCGCGGGAGCGCCGCCCACTCGCAGCGCCGCGGGAGAGGTCGGCCCAGCCAGCCGCTGGGGTGCCGCGGGGCGGGGAGCGAACTTGCCGGACCCTCGGTTACTACTAGCCTGGCTGGCGCCCCCAGAGCGCTGGTCGTGAGGGGTGGGGGCGAGGGCGGGACTTCACTCCGCCCACCCTACGCCTCATTGGGCAACGGGGTGTCAATCAACGTAGGCCGAGAGCCAGCTGGACACGCTGCACTTAAGGGAGAGTTGGCGGGGGAAGGCAGGAGGAGGGGCCAAGGGGAGGAGATCCGACGGCGGGGGAGGAGAAGAGGAGGAGCTCCAAGAGGGGAGGCGGGGTAAAGGACAGAAGCACCAATAAGAGACAAAGGGGCGGAGTCCATAGGGAGGCGGAGCAAAGAGGAGAGGCCTTAAAAAGGAGGAGGCGGCGGCAGCATTGGCCCAGGGAAAGGGGAGGGGAAAGAAGGGTGGTGTTAACCTGTCTCTCTCAGCGTCTGGGTTTCACGGATGTTCTCATTGTTGGGCTTTTTGAACTCAGTGGTGGTGGGAAAAAAATTGTGTTTAAAAAAAAAATCATAAGCCAGATATGTTGCTCCTTTCTTCCTGGATTGCTTAGGGGGGTTGTTAGTTGATAGCTGGAGTTGTTAACGGCATTTGAAATCAAATCAAATCAGAAGTATAGTTAAGACGGCAGTAGAAACCCTTACACAGATTATTAAGAAAACAGGGTCAGGATTGGTGTATTGAAAGCCATGCGTGAGCGTCTCATTATTGGAACTACACAAGGGCTTGTTCCTACACAGAGCAGCTGAGGAGTATTGCTAACATATGCACAAGGTATTAAGCGATGAGCTAGGAGGAACTGCACAGTTTATTAGGTCCTGCTTTAGCAGCCCTTGACGTCAATGAACAAATCCCTACTATCTTTAATACATGCAGGATCAGTCCCACAGTGAGAGTGTCGCTACCAATTCAAAAGTTCTTTGTTCAGTCAAAATGTTATAACCATTACAACAAATCTGCAGAGCAATGTTTAATAGACCCATCTCTAAACTGCCACCTAGAATCAAAAGTGGGTTCCTGAAACTGCAACTCTGACGTGACCTCCACATCAGGAAAAGATAATGCTGCAGAATCAATGTATGTTCAAATGTCTAATGATAAAACATTCTGCAAAATCTAGAGTAGCAGACACTCATGTACATTTTAATTATTTCTTAGGCTACTCCTCAGGCCCTAATAAAGGAAGAAATTCAAATTGAAACAGCATGATTGTGACTTTCTTGTTGTATTACCATTTACTTTTATATTTCAAGACAAAGACTCTAAAATAGAGTTAAGTTTAGGAATACAGAGCAGTAACAATAGTTAAACAAATTATAGTTGTCTCCAAAACCATGTATTACCAACGCAAGAAATGTAGAGTTAAGACTTAAAAGAAATTCATAGAATCTTAGAATATCAGGGTTGGAAGGGACATGTTACATGTTAATGTACAGAAATGCACAGGGAAAGCACCCAATGAATGTTAAGTGCCCTGTACTGACACCAGGCAATAATCATACAATTACGATTAAGGCATTTTAGTGTTTGTCATCCCAGATTTGAGGGGACAGAGTTTTTTCATTTTTTTCTCTTCACAGTGCCACTACAGAACCAAGTTAAAGTTATTAGTTTGCTTTAACTATGTGTTTCCATACACAAGTTAAAACAAAACAAATTGTAACCAGCAGTTAAGACCCTAGTAAACTCTAACAAAACAAAATTCAGTCCCCCCAAATCTCCCCTCTTTCAGAACCATCAGTCTCTATCAAGTATCCTCCTCCACCCAAAATGAGAGCAGAGAAATAGAAGTGCCATGATGATCAGCACATTATTTTGGACCAACGGAGGGGTAGATTCCAAAAGAGAGAGCCTCTCTGAAGAATGCTCTGCCCCTGGTACCAACTCTTTCAAATCAAGGGGTTCCAGCACAAACATTTCCTTCAATAGCAACTGTGGCAGCATAAAACAAAGAGAGAAGCTATCTTCCAAGTAGGCGGGTCCCAACCTGTTTGGAGTTGAGTTTTACAGGTCAAGACAAACAATTTAAATTCCCGTGGAGAGCAGTAATCAGCAAATGGAGCTCATGGAGCACTGGTGTCCTATTCTCCCACCAACAAGCAGACTCCAGTTTAAGTTTCCAGATTGACTTCAGGGGTAGCTCTATGTACAGCACACTGCAGTAATCCAGCGCTGAGGTGACAAAGGCATGGATTATAGGAGCAAGAGCTACATCTGAACAAAACTGCCACAGTCTCCTGGCCAAGCACTGGTGGAAAAAAGCACTCCTGGACCTGCTGTTTGTGATTCCCTGACAACAGCCAGGGATCCAATACCCTCTGGCTGCAAACTCAAACAATAAATAGCCACACACCCTCAATAAGATAGAGAGAGATGTCTCCCTATCTTGTTGCTTCTCCCCCCTCTCTTGTCCCCCTCTCAATTATTGAATGCACAGACGTACAGGGAACAATTAAAAACAAGCTCATCCTTTCTGGAAGTGTACAGACTGAACATTAACCACACATGATGCTGTTGTGAGCACTCCAAAACAAACCCTTTTAGTCTTAGTAAGTGCAGTGACTTAGGTACTGCAAGAATCTGGAGCAGCAGAGCATAGCAGTTTGTCACAAACTGTCCTCTACTCACTATTGCAGGACCTAATGGGGGTTTTGTCTTCCAGGACCTTTCCTCTTTATAGTGGTTGAGATGCTGCATTGGACCTATCTCCATGGGCTGGATGACTCTAATATATTACATGTAATTCACGAATTCAGTCACCAGATGTCACCAATGTCCCACAAAGAAACGAGTCAAAAGAATAAGGTGGGGGGAAAATCCTATGGCTGTTCAGAGCAGCTGAGAACACAGGTGTCACTCCAGCTGACATCAGTGAGATGTGCAGGTGCCCAGCACTTGTGAAAATCCAGTCGCTGTGTTGCCTGTGGTTTTATGTGAATCTCTTGACAGCCTTCTCTCTGTGTATTCTTGATAGCTGAATAAAAAGAAAATGGTCAGACACAAATTAAACAATGAAATTTATGCGGAGGAATCAGAAAAAAATTGTTCAAATGGAGAGGATGCTAGAGATCTCAGCAATGGGACCAGAGGCTCCCGGTATTGGAATCTGGTATGGTAATTCAGGCTTCTGGTATTGGAATCTTGACTGGATAGTCTCCACATGTCTGATCATCCCTAATACAACTGGCTTTTTTCTTTCAGGGCCCTATCCTTCAAAGCGCTAGTACCTGTAATCCCCAAAGAACTCAATGTAAATTGATGTTATTCAGTATCCCCAGGATATGACTCTTAATTATGAATTTGGCTCCCAGCTTCTGCCTTTTTTCCATTTCACTTTACTTTCCCCCACAGTGGAGCCTGGGAATAGTCAAACCCCTATCCTACACAATTGGCGGTAATTTGGGATCTGAAGTTTCCCAAGATGTAATGGGCTCCAGGTTCATAATTAAGGGCTTCATTGAGCTATTGAGGGCAGGGGAAGAGACATTTGAAACAGGACTGGACAAAGCACAAGAGAACAGGCAACAATCCTGCATTGGTCACAGTGGACTGGATGGCCAGATGGCCCAATAGCATGTTCCAACTCTGTGTGATTTCAATACATTTCTCTGTTCAGTTATTCCTTCTTTCTCCTTTCTTTTGTTAAATTCACAAACACAGAGTCAGTTCTTGCTCTGTGTAATTTATTTCCAGCATGCGTTATGCTGCGGATGGTGCACCCACCACTAAACAGCGCGGGAGCTTGAGACAGGCCTGGAGGGACAAAGCAAGTCTGTTTCTTTTATAAAATTTGTGGCAGAGGGATTTTTTGTGCATGTTCTTTGCAGCACTCATTTTTTGTCCCCTAGGGGATGAAATTGGAATAAAAGAAATATGTAAATTGTGACTTTTTACCCAATTAATCTTCATTCGCAGACTAGTTGGCAGCAACCTGTTCTTTCCACGCAGCGCCAGCCACTGTCACTCAATTAACTTTCAAAACACTAAACCTCCTATTAGTCTCCAAATTATTAGTAGTTGAAAGAAGCTGATATTTTTAAATCTAATTTGTGGCTTCCCCATAGAATTTCTGCAACATGGTATGTATTGTGTACCCTACCAAGTGTCCTGATGAGTATAAGGGTAGGCCTCAAGTGCTCACAAGGCCTAGGTTCTGAGTATAGGGATATCTTGAGAGCATACAGGGACTGTGACTTGTGGTTCTGAGTGCAGGACTAGGTCTTGAAAGTACAGGGACTGAACCGCCAAGTTGTGCTGGGATGATGTGTTGTCATCAGAGTACATGGGCCTTTGGGGTCCAAGCAATGGGCCTCTCTGAATGTTTGGTTATGTCCCAAGAAAACACAGAGGCTGGCTCTTATGTTCTGCCTGGGAGGATGGGTCTTGAAAGCACACAGGGACTGGAATCTGAGAATGGGCATATGTCCTGGGAAAGCACACATAGTGGTGGGCTTGTGGCTTCTGAGCATGGGAGGTGCAGCCCTAAGTAGTCCTGTTGGTTCACACTTGTCCGTGGGACGTCTATATTATAAAACCAACCACTCAGTAATAACATGAGAAACGGGGAGAAAAACAACTTGGCAAAAATGACAAACGCAAGCCAGGGAAAATGGAGCTTCCTGAGAACGGAACTCATCACAATCACTTCTAAACTATGCCTGGTTTTTTCTGCAGTGTTTTTTAAAATGACTTATTTCGTGATGCTGAGCCAAATATCTCTATGGGTAATATAGAGCTTCCCAAAGCAGTAGGAAATTAGCAAGGCTTAATATGTGCATGACCTGCTAGTGAAGCTCAAATATAAAGGGGACAACAGATGTTCTCTTTGGTTATTCTCTCAGATTCAAACAAGGGCTCTGTTAGTTACTTAAAAAAAAGAAGCCAGGTGCTAGCTGTAAAAAGGTTACAATGATGTCAATTTTATTAATCTATTGCAGAGCTGTCCAGTGACCTGAATCTTGGAGGTGACACTCACAAATGCAGGGCCACCCACTTGCTTGTCACCTACTTCTTCACACCTGCACTTTAAGAAGAATGAAACACTGTCCCCAGTGTTTGCATGAGGTCATTGATGGGCTGGTATGTTGGAGGTCCAGCCTTGGTGTGGAGATCAGTATTCTGCTCACTCTGCCTGGGTTCGTTTCAGAGAACAGACAGAACAACTGGAACATGAAGTTTGGTGGTATTTGAGTTGCCACGGAGCGAGTCCATCTCTGAGGAGAATCTGAGCTCTTTTACAAGGAACTCCTGGCTCCCCTCCTCTAATTTATGGTGTGGAATCTACCCACGTAATTTTGCACTGAAAATTGCAGGTGGACAACCTTCTCTTTCCACTTCTACACAATATTTTCAGGGTTTCAAAACAGCAGTACTTACAGTAAGTGTTTGCCACTTGAAAGAACGTGCCACTGCCAGACTGTATGCATGTGTCCATGCATAGGGGTAACCCTCATTTTTCACTTTATAGATGTGCATCTAACATAGATTTAAAATGCTAGCCCACAGTGCTTGAGAGTCTAGTTGGTCCTGTGAAATGTTTATTCATTGTCCCCTGGTTGAGGTGATTACCAGCCTTCTCTAGTCTTCTGCAGAGATTCCTGTGGAAAGGGGACGCTTATTAACAGAAAAGTAAATTTCCAGAACAAAAGTGCAATACTTAGATATTCCTCCAAGTACTGACCTGGCTTAATGTTGCTTAGCTGGTGAACAGTTTGGAGGTCACAGACAATCGCATGCACTCAGACAACAGATTACTAGCTAATTTGGGATTTACTGGTCTCTGATGAGGAGGAGGAGGGGACTGTGTAATTTAAAGAAAAGGTAGTAAATGCTGCAGAACCTGGCCAGCAGGAAGGCGGAGGAGAGCTGGCAGAAAGCTAACCAGAGGAGTGATCAGCATTTCACTGAGATGATATGTCTGAGTCCACACAGAAGAGATTAAATATCCCATCCCCTTAATGCAGAAAGGGATAAATAAATCAGGCTTTACTGCAAGCAGGGTGGCAGGGAGTTAGTTAATAATGGAAAAACATATTTCAATTCACAAAGGAAAAGAAATGAGTGAGAAAGTAAACTGGAATAAACAGAAAGCAGTTTGAAGAGCACCTGGGGAACAGAGACTGAGAATCTGGCAAGCAGCCTCAAGCTACTTATTCTACAGCAGGGGTCTGCAGCCCCAGTGGATTCACAAACCAGGTGCTGTGTGATCTAGCCAGCTGAGTTAAGAACAGAAGCCTACTAGCCACTCCAACCTCCCCCAGGAAGAAAGTAAGCTGTGGACCATTCCACTTCAGCAAAGTGGTATTGCTCTGCATTGCCACATAGAAGCCTAAGCTTTTTATGTCCTGTCCAGCTCTCGCTCTCACTAGCAGAAAATCTGGTGGAAAATGGCCGGGTTGTACAGACAAACCGGGTTGTGTTGTCAACGAACAAGCTTTTAAAAATAAAAAGCTGCAAATAAAGATTCAATTTAAACTTGGGGATAAACTCACTCAGCTAAATCCTGACAGGTGCTGAGCGCAAGGCTCTGACTTCAATGGCTAGATTGCACAGAAGCTGACCTCTGGGTTTTACCCACAGGGCAGAATGTGGCTCATTTTGCTACAAACAAACAAACCAAGAGAATTGATAACTTGGTGTGCACCACTTAGTGGCAGTGTTAGAGGGGCAGCTGCAGGTCTGAGTATGGTGGTGAAGCACCTCCCCTGAATCACTCAAGAATGAAAACTAATTGATGAGCTGCCACTGGACTTATGCTGAACATATGGCCCTGCATTTATATATATATCTGCCCAGTGGTACGGGAGCACAATGCATGGGCAAATATTCTTCTGGATGAAATCTCACCTGACTAGCCAAGTGTCTATGGTTACCACCCTCTAGTGTCTGGCCCACAAGGAGACTATAGACCCTAATGCTAGTGACAGCTTATTGATGGAGGTTATCTTTTACCTCAGTGGCTCTCAACCTTTCGAGACTGCTGTACCCCTTTCAAGAGTCTGATTTGTCTTGTGTACCCCCAAGTTTCATCTAACTTAAAAACCACTTGCTTACAAAATCAGCCATAAAAATACAAAAGTGTCACAGCCACGCTATTACTGAAAAATGGCTGACTTTCTCATTTTTACCATATAATTATAAAATAAATCTATTGGAATATCAATATTGTACTTTCATTTCAGTGTATAGTATACAGAGCACTATAAACAAGTCATTGTCTCTATGAAATTTCAGTTTATGCTGACTTCATTAGTGCTTTTTATGTAGCCGGTTGTAAAACCAGGTAATATCTAGACGAGCTGATGTACCCCCGGGAAGACCTCTGCATACCCTCAAGGGTACACGTATCCCTGGTTGAGAACCACTGTTTTACCTCAAGTGATAAAAGCCTGTGTTGTGGGAGCAGAAGGTGGTGACTACTAGGTCCTGGGCAGCGTGTGTGTAGGATAACTGGTCACTGCTGTGTCTCTGTGTAGCACTGTGTCACCAGTGAGAGAACAGGTCTAGGTTTTCCACCCCATCCATTATTACAGGAGCACAGCTGTCCAGCAGCAGAGCAAGAGCACAACTGCGGGCGGAATGAGGGAAGAGGGAAGTGAGAGTGCGGCCTTGCAGCAACTAGCTCATGACTCTGTATTTAGAGCTCTTATTTATGTTCCAAGTTACTTTGCTTGCAGCATTGTGCTGACAACTCCTTGATTCCAAAGGCATTTCAGCCTCTGACCGTGAAGCAGAACAATGCACTGTTCCTGTTAAACAGCCTCCCCACCCCACCACTGCTGTCAGAATGCAGGGATTAGATGCAGAATAATGCAGTCCCTGCTCAAACCTCCAGCTCTAACTCAGTCTCTGGACATTGCTGCTCAGGGATGCTGGAACAATTTGTATAGTGGGGGTGCTGAGAGCCATTGAACCAAACTGTAAACCCTGTATATGACGGAAGCAACTTCAAGCCTGGGGGTGGGTTAGCCCTCCCAGGACCCCTAGTTCCAGCACCCATGTTGTTACTGCCATAATTTTGTGAGGAAAGTGCAGCTCAGCGGTTTGAGAACAAGAGCTGGTGAGTCCAATTGAATTACAGCTCTGGGAGGCAGCTGGGATCCCCCTGCGCAGGACTATTAGTGAGGCTAGCCAGGTGTAAGGGGACTGTTGCTCCCTTACTAACATTCAGTGGGGGTGTTTTAGTTGCAAGCTCCCAGTACTAAAAAGGGGAAAGGGTCGATGGGGAATCCAGACCCTGAGACTGATAGTCCCCAGGAACAATGGGGAGAGGCCAATGCCCCAGGTCAGCCTGAATGACAGGGCGGGCAGGCTAATCAGGGAGTCAGGAGGCCAGGGAGGTCCCGTCCTCCATGTGAGCTGGATTTGCCTGGATCAGACAGAGTGGGGCTGAGCTAAGGAGAAAGCAGGGGCTCAAGCTGAGCTGGGGAGCAGAGCTGTGCCAGATCCAGAGGAACCAGAAAAGCAGCCCAGAGAGAGCAGACCCTGTCCTGGGAGCAGAGCTGGAGCCCCAACGCCAGAGGCACAGCCAGAGAGAGCAGACTTGCCCTGGGAGCAGAGCTGCAGCAACCAGAGCCAGAGGGGCCAGAGAAGCAGCCCAGGGAGCTGGAGGCAGAGCAGCAGCAGCAGCCGTGCTGAGACAGAGTGATGGAGCTGGGGCTGGAGCAGTCCAGAGCTGGGTGCGGTGACAGCTCAGGAGACCGAGGGGGACCCTGGGCAGCAGGCCCAGCACAGGGAGACGCCTCAGCCAAGGGGCTCTGCAGGCCAGGCTCGGATCATAACCCCGACAGGGCGGGGGCGACACTGGGAAGAAGGGTCCTACCACTTAGAGCCTGAGAGCGTGTGGCCACCACCGGAGCAAGTGTCCAACCCACAGCATCCCTGCAGCAAAACCAGGACCTGAGAAGAAGGCCTGGGACTTACAAGGAACAGACTGAACTGCCCTGACATTCCAGAGACACTGTTTGTGATGTTCCCTACCACAGAGCGGGGTGATGTGTTTCCTTTAACCTTTCCCATTTTTCCTTATTCTTTTTAAAATTAATTGTTGATTAAATAACTTGCATTTGCTTTAACTTGTATGTAATGGTCAGTGGGTCAAAAAAGTGCCCAGTGCAGAGAGAGTACCCCAAAGTGGGGACACCCTAGCCCGTCCTAGATGACTGCAACAGGGTTGGGGGTCGAGCCCCCCAGGAATCCTGGGTCCAGCCATCTTGGGGCTACAAGGACTCTGCCAGACAGGAGAGTGGAAGGGAAGTCCTCAAGGGCAGGGAGGCCACTGGGTAAAGGAAGTGGGAGCGAGGACTCAGATCCTTTCGCTAGCCCACTTCACGGGGTAGTACAGAAGCCAGGAAGGTTCCCCACAATAGCGGGACTATTCCCCCACTTACACAGGGAATGAATTTAATGAAACGGATATCATTTATAACCTAGGCTGGAAGAGGAACAGGTGACACAGGGGGGAGTTGGGTGTGGGTGGCAGGACCGGATAGAACAAGGAACCCAGAATAACCCAAATCAAAGTGCCTCCAACAGGAGGGAGCAAGATGACAGCGTCTTTGATAAATCTGGAATGTTTTAGCAAATGGCTGCAATGCAGTGTGGATCCAAGGAAATCATTCCATGTAAGGGTCAGATGACAGAGACAAGGCAGTTACAAGATGGAGGTATTTCCCTTTGACTCACCACAGCCCGTTTATAATATTTTCAGTGTAATCTGCCACACTGAGATTTTCTGAGCTGTTGCAAAAGGGACATAAGACCCTTTAGGGACACGCGAGGTACATATCATGCATAAAAGCTGCAACTAAACACTGCCTCTATCACTATGAAAATGTCTGGAGCAATATGATGGTGCTCAGAAGAAGGAGAGGGGCTCAAAAGTGTCCAAAACGATCATAGTCCATCATTCCAGAATCCAATCACCAGGATGTCATGAATAGATAGTACTGACATTCTCATCGGATCATCATGTTAAGCTTGTTTTATGAGGATCCAGTTTTGGCATTAAATGGATATTTACTGGCAGCAGAAAAAAAACAAACAAAAAACCCCAAACAATGCTAAATATCAGTTGAAACAGGGTGAGGTACGGTTCTGTGGCATTCCCAGTCTTGGAACATCCCCCCCATTAGTTCAATATTCTTTGTAATACCACACTAGGGAATAAAGCTGGGCTCACAGTCAGGCCCGTGGTTATCAGGGACAGGGAGCTGCGGAGTTCATACCGGAGACATGGAGATGAGAAGATCTAGGGAGCAGTAAAGCGTTCGTTTTTTAGCCAAGAACACATGATGGATAATTAAGAGGAAGTTACAGTGGTGTTTACAACAAAGGCTGTCAGACTTGGGGCTCGCAGCCGGAGGCCTGCAGCTCAGGGATGATTAGAGTGATATGGGACACACAGCAGAGGGGATGAGACTTGGAGCTGGCAGTGGGGGGCACAGGAATCAGACAGAGTTCAGAAGAGGCAGTGAAAAGTGCCTGGCCTCTTGGCTTTACGTACATTTTTACACAAAGTAAATCAATATTGCCTCACTCCAGTGCACTTGTATGATATGGCTGAGTTACAAGGTGATCAGGGCTGGAACATGTCTTGTCTGAACTGAAAACAGCTTAACCCAAAGAGATTTTTTCTGCAAAACGTATGAAGTGGTCTATTACCCTAACCCCTCTTGGCATAACCCAGAATTTTATCCTACATCGCAGGAGTTAGGAGGGAGAAAAATCCCGTCCTACAACTAAAATGATAATTCATTGTCATTCGGGGCATTTTAAAAGGCTGTTGTTGCAACGGGGGCATTAAAATGGGATTTAATATACAACAGTTGGAAATCAAAGATAAGGGGGGTTTCTATGAGACAGAGCATTATAAAAAGAAAAGGAGGACTTGTGGCACCTTAGAGACTAACCAATTTATTTGAGCATAAGCTTTCGTGAGCTACAGCTCACTTCATCGGATGCATACCGTGGAAAGTTTAGAAGATCTTATATACACACAAAGCATGAAAAAATACCTCCTCCCACCCCACTCTCCTGCTGGTAATAGCTTATCTAAAGTGATCACTCTCCTTACAATGTGTATGATAATCAAGTTGGGCCATTTCCAGCACAAATCCAGGTTTTCTCATCCCCCTGCCCCACACACAAACTCACTCTCCTGCTGGTAATAGCTTATCCAAAGTGACCACTCTCCTTACATTGTGTATGATAATCAAGGTGGGCCATTTCCAGCACAAATCCAGGGTTTAGCAAGAACGTCGGGGGGGAGGGGGTAGGAAAAAACAAGGGGAAATAGGCTACCTTGCATAATGACTAAGCCACTCCCAGTCTCTATTCAAGCCTAAGACAGACATCATCTTCCTTTCCAAATGCAAACAGATGGACATCGTACCAAAAGGGCTGAAGGTAAAAAATCCATTACAACCTACATACCACACAGACTATGCTGACAGCTTGTGCCACACGCTCTCAAAGAAACTGCGGAATCACCTGATCAACATCCTCTACAGCAAACAGGGAAAGATTAAGAATGAGCTCTCAAAAATGGATACTCTCATAAAAAAACAACCTTCCACACAAACTTCTTCGTGGCTGGACTTTACTAAAACTAGATGAGCCATTTACAACACACACTTTGCTTCTCTACAAAAGAAAAAGGACACTAAACTTTCTAAACTACTACATGCCACAAGGGGCTACAGCAATGGTTCCCTCAACCCACCCAGCAATATTGTTAACCTATCCAACTATACTCTCAGCCCAGCAGAAGCAGCTGTCCTATCTCGGGGCCTCTCCTTCTGCCCCTCCACCCCCACGAACATGATACAGTTCTGAGGTGACCTGGAATCCTATTTTCGACATCTCCGACTCAAGGAATATTTCCAGCATACCTCTGAACAACATACTAATCCACAGAGACTTCCCTACCAACATTACAAAAAGAAGGATTCTAGGTGGACTCCTCCTGAAGGTCGAAACAGCAGACTGGACTTCTACATAGAGTGCTTCCACCGATGTGCACGGGCTGAAATTGTGGAAAAGCAGCATCACTTGCCCCATAACCTCAGCCGTGCGGACCACAATGCCATCCACAGCCTCAGAAACAACTCTGACATCATAATCAAAAAGGCTGACAAAGGAGGTGCTGTTGTCATCACGAATAGGTCGGAATATGAACAAGAGGCTGCTCGGCAGCTCTCCAACACCACTTTCTACAAGCCATTACCCTCTGATCCCACTGAGAGTTACCAAAAGCAACTACAGCATTTGCTCAAGAAACTCCCTGAAAAAGCACAAGATCAAATCCGCCCAGACACACCCCTGGAACCCCGACCTGGTATATTCTATCTACTACCCAAGATCCATAAACCTGGAAATCCTGGGCGCCCCATCATCTCAGGCATTGGCACCCTGACAGCAGGATTGTCTGGCTATGTAGACTCCCTCCTCAGGCCCTACGCTACCAGCACTCCCAGCTACCTTCGAGACACCACTGACTTCCTGAGGAAACTACAATCCATCGGTGACCCTCCTGATAACACCATCCTGGCCACTATGGATGTAGAAGCCCTCTACACCAACATTCCACAAAAAGATGGACTACAAGCCGTCAAGAACGCTATCCCCGATAATGTCACGGCTAACCTGGTGGCTGAACTTTGTGACTTTGTCCTTACCCATAACTATTTTACATTTGGGGACAATGTATACCTTCAGATCAGCGGCACTGCTATGGGTACCCGCATGGCCCCACAGTATGCCAACATTTTTATGGCTGATTTAGAACAACGCTTCCTCAGCTCTCATCCCCTAACGCCCCTACTCTACTTGCGCTATATTGATGACATCTTCATCCTCTGGACCCATGGAAAAGAAGCCTTTGAGGAATTCTACCATGATTTCAACAATTTCCATCACACCATCAACCTCAGCCTGGTCCAGTCCACACAAGAGATCCACTTCCTGGACACTACAGTGCTAATAAACGATGGTCACATAAACACCACCCTATACCGGAAACCTACTGACCGCTATTCCTACCTACATGCCTCCAGCTTTCACGCTGACCACACCATACGATCCATCGTCTACAGCCAAGCTCTGCGATACAACCGCATTTGCTCCAACCCCTCAGACAGAGACAAACACCTACAAGATCTCTATCAAGCATTCTTACAACTACAATACCCACCTGCGGAAGTGATGAAACAGATTGACAGAGCCAGAAGAGTTCCCAGAAGTCACCTACTACAGGACAGGCCTAACAAAGAAAATAACAGAACGCCACTAACCATCACCTTCAGCCCCCAACTAAAACCCCTCCAACGCATTATTAAGGATCTACAACCTATCCTGAAGGATGACCCAACACTCTCACAAATCTTGGGAGACAGGCCAGTCCTTGCCTACAGACAGCCCCCCAATCTGAAGCAAATACTCACCAACAACCACATACCACACAACAGAACCACTAACCCAGGAACCT
The DNA here is from genome assembly GCF_965140285.1 of Lepidochelys kempii. Classification (NCBI taxonomy): domain Eukaryota; kingdom Metazoa; phylum Chordata; order Testudines; family Cheloniidae; genus Lepidochelys; species Lepidochelys kempii. The sequence goes on along the minus strand of NC_136389.1, from coordinate 11,233,412 downwards.
ATCCTTGCAACAAAGCCCGTTGCCAACTGTGCCCACATATCTATTCAGGGGACACCATCACAGGGCCTAATAACATCAGCCACACTATCAGAGGCTCGTTCACCTGCACATCCACCAATGTGATATATGCCATCATGTGCCAGCAATGCCCCTCTGCCATGTACGTTGGTCAAACTGGACAGTCTCTACGTAAAAGAGTAAATGGACACAAATCAGATGTCAAGAATTATAACATTCATAAACCAGTCGGAGAACACTTCAATCTCTCTGGTCACGCGATTACAGACATGAAAGTCGCTATTTTACAACAAAAAACTTCAAATCCAGACTCCAGCGAGAAACTGCTGAATTGGAATTCATTTGAAAATTGGATACAATTAACTTAGGCTTGAATAGAGACTGGGAGTGGCTTAGTCATTATGCAAGGTAGCCTATTTCCCCTTGTTTTTTTCCTATCCCCCCCCCCCCCCCCCGACGTTCTTGTTAAACCCTGGATTTGTGCTGGAAATGGCCCACCTTGATTATCATACACAATGTAAGGAGAGTGGTCACTTTGGATAAGCTATTACCAGCAGGAGAGTGAGTTTGTGTGTGTGTGGGGGGGGGGGGGGGGGGGGTGAGAAAACCTGGATTTGTGCTGGAAATGGCCCAACTTGATTATCATACACATTGTAAGGAGAGTGATCACTTTAGATAAGCTATTACCAGCAGGAGAGTGGGGTGGGAGGAGGTATTTTTTCATGCTTTGTGTGTATATAAGATCTTCGAAACTTTCCACGGTATGCATCCGATGAAGTGAGCCGTAGCTCACGAAAGCTTATGCTCAAATAAATTGGTTAGTCTCTAAGGTGCCACAAGTCCTCCTGTTCTTTTTGCGAATACAGACTAACACGGCTGTTACTCTGAAACCTAGCATTATAAAAGTAAACACCTAACACTGGGGCTTTGACCCCTTAGATTGGTCACATCATTAATTCACATACATCTGCACTCCTGTGCGCACACGTCTGCATGCCCATTGCTTCTGGAAACTGAAGTTAACCCCTTTCACCACTAGAGGAAGATAGAATTCTTTTAAAAAGTCAGTAACATCTTTTGTTGGCATAAATGCACCAAAGAAAGAAAGGAGAGGAAAAATCTTGAAAACCTTTGCATCTGATTCTGATCCAAGCCAGCTGCAGTACATCCTGGGCCCTAATAACAATAATAAAAAAATATGAATGAACTAGTGCCAGATTTACAAAGATATTTAATGCTTTCACCAATACAGCTCAGCTGAATCTTATCCAGACTTCTGTACTTGGTCCTGGTTAAATCCATCACTAATGTCTAGGTACCTCACCTCCTCCCATCACTCACAAGGCTGTGCTTGTAAAAACACATTTACGATACCAACTCCTCAAACGCTTGTTTCCTAACCTTGGGTGTGAAACTTCACATGTGAGCAAATATTGGCTTGATTGATGGGGTCATCTGAGTTTCCACTGACTGTGGCCTGGTGGCCCATTGTGCAATCACTCAACTACCCCTCCCGCTGCTCCAGAAACCCGGTAAGAAAACAATTATTTGGTGTAGCCCAAGGACCTCAGCCACAGGAGGTGAAGGGACCATCATAAAAACTCAGTCACCCCATTCAGATGCTATGGGACAGCAGAGCACTATATGCATGTGGTACTGAGAGGCATCTCCAACTTCAGAAAACAAAGGCTTCGGCCAGTGGGGCTAAAGGAGCTATCTGAGCAAGTAGCGGAAGAATGGTTCTCTCTGATCAATTCTGCCACATGCTGTCAGAAGGTAGTGGTGACACACTCCTTCCCCCTCCCCAATCAGTACAAAACAGCATCTGAACAAGATAAAGCACATGATAAGACAGAAATTCCTGTCTGAAGGAGACTCACATTTCCAGTAACAGTGAAGAACCACCCATGGAAACTTTCAACGCAGCTGAATAGTTGTGGTTTCTTTTATGAACTTTATTAATGAAACGGTGCTAAGGGCCTTTGTCACCTGACAGCTGCCCCCTCACTCCTGACTTGGGCTAATTATAAAATACAAGTAGAAAAACAACTCTCTCTCATCTATTTTCATTACTTCCCTCCACAACTGCTGTTCACACCCATGACTGCAACCAACCCTGGGCTTCCTGTTGCATTCCTTGAATAAGGCAATTGCAGAATAAGTGCAACCACAGGCTCAGATGATTGAAAATCGCTAGTGTGAAATCTTGGTCTCCAATAAAACCAATGGGAGTTTTGCCATTGACTTCAGTATGACCTGGATTTCACCCCTAGTACCTGGGGACTCTAGGTTCACCTCTACTTTATTTATGGGGCTCAGATGTCTATTGAGGGCGATCTGTAAGTGCTGTTGCAGCCTCAATCCTCCCTTTATTGATGTAAATGTTAACTTCCATGAGAACATTTCACTGGCCACTTCACACCACCACCAGCTCCAATCTTTTAGATCCGCCCTGCTCTGATAGTCTCGGCAACAAGGAGGAAATCTGCAAAATTTGCTCCAGTCTGTTTGGAGATTAAAGTCAAATTGCCAGGAATGGTGATTTGGGAGATTAATGGAGATCCAGGGAGGAAGAAGACTGAGTGTATTTCATTACCAGCACTGTATCCATTCTTTCCACTGCAAGACAGAAGCTTCACCATGAAGCTGCCAAGCCATCCTTGCCCTGAGCCAAATGTAACCATGCAAGTCCTATCCGTTTATCAGCTTATCCCCCCACCTGCTGCAACCCTGGCCAATATAGAGGATCTGTCAGACATAACATCTTGGGCTCCGGTTTTCAGGGCACTCATGTTGCTCACTGATTCCAGCAGGATTTGTGGATAGCAGCTCTGAAAATCTGGACTTCCATATGTCTCAGAAGGACTCCATTTCTATAACAACTTCACTACTCTTTCTGTCCCTTAGTAGAGAAGATACTGACCCCTAGCCCTTGGAGAACTAGTTGTTCTTACGGCCATAGTAGGAATAGCAGGTGCTAAAAAGAGAATCACAATAGGTACCCACCACACATTACAGTTCAATCTCTTTTGAGGCACACAAAGTAAATAATAGTAATAAACTATGACGGGAAAATCAATCAGTACAAACGAAGCATCGTCCACGCTGTATTCCAGCCTTCTCTGTCTCACTGTTAGTGCTTTGATTAATGAACAGCAATCTGGTAATGAGGGGAGCAGCTCACCACCAGGGTGTAGAGAAGCAGCAAGTGCTACAATGGCAGAGTTCAGACTAACCAGCATGAGGTTGTCTTTAGAAAAAGGCTCATTTATTCCAGGCTTCTAGAGAGAAAAAAGACCATTAGCACAGGAGGGGCCGGCGTATTCCAGGGCAGAGCTCACCGGGAGCAATGCCTATGGGAGCCACTTGGTTTTCAGTTATGTGTTCTACCTGAATATTTAGAGGCACATTCTGATCCCCTTACTCCCCCTAAATAGAACTGTGCCCCACTAGCAGACCCGTGGAGGGACATGAGTACAGGAGTCAGAATCTGGCCCTTACTACTGTATTTAATCATAAATTTACATTGGTGTGAAGAACTCAGGCTAGGTCAGAGAAGGAACGCAGCTTAATTCCTTCTGGACCATATTTAAGACCAGCTAGAATGAGGTGCAAATCAATCGAGTTATATCCACTTACACCAGGAATTAATTGGGCTCTTTTCTCCTCTCTCTTTCACCTTGTTTTGCTTAATTGTGAATTATACTTTACTTTTTACAGCTTGGCTTAATTTTCTTCCTTCCTGCACATTCTGGTCTTCTCCGAGCACAATGCTAGGACTCGGTCCGTGTATGTTCTGGCCTTCTCTGAGCACTGTGCTGGGACTTAGCCCTTGTACATTCTGGCCCTCTTTGAGCATCACACCAGGAACTGGCTCCCTGCATGTGTTGGCCCTTTCTGAATGCCACACCAGGATGGGAGCCCTGTGAGTTCTGGCTCTACATGGGCTCTGATGGGACTTAAGTGTGCTTCCATGGGCATTTCCTCACTGTTTTGATAGAGCCATAATAAACGAAATTACTGCAGGCTGTGCTGGTGATTCCCTTTGGTTTCTCCAGACCCCTTTGTTGGCAAAATGAACCGGCTTGTAGAGCACTTCTCTCCTGAGAGCGCAGGGAGCACCGTGCTTTAGTGAGGTACTTATAAGAGGAATAGTTATGGTGACTTTAGCTCAGAGAGGAAGGGACATTCTCCAGTGGATCAGAGGTACCTACCCCTTCCCATCACGAAATGCTTCCAGAGTCTACTTGTTAGCCCTGCAGTTAATGACAAGAGAAGCGAACGGGAGACAGTGCAAGACAGACGCCATCCTTCTCCTAGATTGCGGTCTGAATTCTTCCACTCTCTTGTTCTGTGTTTTCCCTTTTCTCCACCTTCTCCTGAAGCTGCTTACCACTGTGCAGATTGAAATAGCAACTTCATGTGATGCAGGACACCCCTGACCAAAGCTGACAGGTTCTGGTGCAGAAAAGGGGAAACTAACTCTTTTAGCCCTTTAGTCTGGGGCCTTGCTCCGTGATGAACTGCGTAGGCTGAACTAGCCCGCACATCCTTCCTGATAACCTCCAACCTGCTGTCTGCTATTTACATACTAGCTGATTCTGGTGCTGCAGTTACTTTGCTAGCTGGCTTGTCCTGGCTTGTTATTCCCCCCAGGCCTGATCTGCAGCCTAGGGTTTTCTATATGAAAGCACCACCTCTCCATCTCTCATGAGGTCTATAGTTTGGAATAAAATCAATACTGCTGTTTGTTGCTAAATTGACAAACGGCTTTTGATACTAATATCCGATGAAGCAGCTGGGCTGGTATAGATATTTACACTCAGAACAGTTTTTCTATCACCCACCATCTGTTTTTAAAGGGTCTTTTTTTCCCCAGTGACTAATGGCGCATTTAACCCCTGAGAATCTGCTTGTGATCTGAACATCAGAGGGTTGCTGCAGCGGAGGAGCAGAAAGAGACGGCGGGGGAGGAAGGGGGAGTGTGTGAAACAGGACTCATGCAGGAGCTTCCTGTTGTTCTAAACTTGGCTTACTGGTAAGGTTTTCAAGTCAAACTAGAAACCTCACCTGATAGGGCAGCTGCCACTCAAATGCTAGACAGGCATATCAGAATTGGCCTGTGTGTTCATTCAGAGCCGTGAGCCTATTTCAATGTATCACTCTATATATCTATGTGACTCGGCATTGTCCTGTGGCTAGGGCACGAGTCTAGCAGTCAAGAGACCTGGGCTCTATTCTTGGCACTGCCACTGACCTGTTGTTTAACCTCGGGCAAGTCCCTTCACGACTCTGTACCTCTGTTTTCCCCATCTGTATGATGCAGATAGCAATACCTTCTTTTACAGATGGAAATCCTAAGAGCTAAGTGTTATTGTTCATCTTGGAGACTCAGGGGTGGGGGCCTGGGGCCAGAAGAGATTTCCCTAGAAAGACTCAGGGGACAGTCTCTGAGAGCAGAGGAAAGTATCACGTGGAAGGGTCAAGGATGATCCTTGAAGGCTAATGGTATCTCTGCAGAGAGACTGAGCGCTATCTCCAGAAGCATAAGGAAACTCTGTGTGCCTTGCAAGATTCTATGAGCAGCAGCATTGCAGTGGCTGAATTAGATGATCTGCTCAGGAAAGGGACAGTCAGAATGGCCACATTGGTTCCATCAGGTATTGTGTGGGAGCTACAGAGCTCTGCCGATCGAAAAACTACTACTCCAGACTGAGACGTCTCAACCAGATACTGTTAACATGTGGCTAAATGGCCATTTAGCAGCCAGGGCAAAATAACCTGATTTGTTTCACTTGTTGCAAAAATCACATTGGGAGTCAGGTCTTCCATGCTGCAAGACTGTTGCACTGACCCACAGTAGATTTGCCCACCCACCTTCCCGCCTTTCCTTGTGTGGATAAATCTGATAAAGCCAGTTCTCATCTGGGATTATTGTTGTTGATTACCCCTCCCCCATTTTAATCATTTGGTGCCACACACTGCCACACAGGACAGCTCTACAGTGAAGGACCCTAGGGCAATGCAAGTGCACGGCAGGCCCTGATTAGATGCATTTATAGATGGGCTGGCCCACAAGAACTTTGACAACTGGACAAGGCAGTTGCAATGGGAAAAAACAAAAGAACTTGAGGACTTCAATAGCACAGATATAGGTGTGAGGTCTTTTTTAGGAGTGGTGGGTGAAATTCTGTGGCCTGCATTGTGCAGGAGGTCAGACTAGATGATCATAATGGTCCCTTCTGACCTAAATATCTATGAATCTATGAAACTTGTAAGAGACGAAACAAGCATTTAGAGGCTGGCAGTTTTCTTGTACATTTTAATTTTGTTCAGTGGATAGAACAATAGAAACAGTGCTACATTAAAACAGAAATTGCAGTGCTGCACATTGTCTTACAGGCCCTGTAACAAGACTGTTCTGATGTGTGTGCACATGTAACTCACCCTCTGATTTACAGGGGGACTAGATGTACAGAGCAGACCCATCGGGGCAATAATCCCTGAACAGAAATTGCAGATGATTTGGGTTCCAAGGATGTTATTTCTCAGAGCTGCAAGTCTCTTAGCACACTTAAAAGGGGAAGTAGTGAACCAGCCACAAATGCAATCAGTAGGTCTAACAATATGGCTAGATTAAATCCCAGTGCTCCAGCTCATTCAGCATTAAACACAGATGCAAAATGCTCGATTGTCACTGTTGCAGAAGCCCTAAACCCCTGGCTGTGCCTTGCCTCCCCAGAGTCATCATGAGATGGAGTAATTACTTTAGCTTAAAAGCCCCAATTTTACGTAGCCATTTGGCATGTCCTAATCCTCCTGCGAGCACTGGGTTTACACACAAATTCTGAATCCCACAGCACTGAATTCAGTCTGATTCAGGCTGAATCTGAATACAGCATTCTGATTTCAGCACCTGGTCACTGCTATATTCCTCCAACCTCAGGCCATGAAAATGGTTCAGCATAAACCAACACAAATATATAAGTGATGTACAGACATGTCTATAATTGCAGCTGACCTCCATCTAAACTTGGTAGGGAGGAGTCTGCTTTGTGCATGCTCTCCCTCCCTGGCAAATTGTGCTACCACTGCTGTCTGCTACTGCAGAACAATTGACAGGTTAGCCTCCAGCCAGCATGCTGATGCAAAAGAAAAACAAACAGTGTAATAAAGTTTGCATGAAATTCTTACATGCAACAATTCCCCACTGTGCTGACCTGTATGATACTGACTTACATAATACAGCATAATTCAAGAGTTGGGCAAAGCAGAATGGAAAGTTGTCTTTAGTTTGCTTTTCTTTATTATCATAAATACTGCCCCACCTCTGATGACTGTAAACCACTATTGACATTACTTTAAAGCTATATAAATACACTTTAATACCCCACCCACGACTTACTGGTACTTTACCAAAAATATAGTAAACATAGCTTGTTTTACTAGAGCTCTGTGGGAACCAGAATTTTTGTGTGTGGAAAATGCCATTATTTTTGAGATCTGTTTTTGTTCTAAATTGGAGCAAAACATAGAATTTCAAAATTTCCTGTGAAATTAAATTTTTGAAAATGTTTTGTTTTTGGTCAATTGAAACATTTCATTTTGATTTCAACTTAAAAAAACAAACAAACATTTCAAAACCAAAAATCAACACATTCCGTTCTGAAAATGTCAAAATGGAATGTTTTAACATTATCAGAAGGCTTCATTTTGATGTAATGATATTTAATCAAAATGATCTTCCTTCTGTGGAATGTTTCGATTTTCATGTAATGCACTTTTTGGTGGAAAACCATACCATTGGAAAATTGTCGACCAGCTCTTCTTATTGCAATTACTTAAGGGTAAAGAAATAGATTTTCCAACAGTTCATTTTTTAAAAAGATTTTTATTTCCTGGTTCTGTAAGTGTTCTTAGAGAATAAATAGCTCATCAAGTGACAAGGCAATTACCTTGGATGTTGGAAATCTCACCTTTTCAATTTAAGATTTTGAAGAAAGTTGAGACATTTTCCAGCCTCCAATTACAAACCTTCAGCAACTTGTATTTTAAGAGTCTGATGTAAACTTTGCTTACTTACTATAGGCCTATACAAATCAGATGCATCTTCAGCAGAGATGGGCCTGAGCCAAATCTCCAGATTCAAACCCTGGATTCCAATTTTAATGTGGTATATTGAAGCTTGAATGTTTCTTTAATGGACTGCCTTATTGATACTATTTACTTGTATCGTGGTAGCACCTAGAAGTCCCAGTATTGGACCAGGACCCCCATTGTGTTACGTGCTGTACAAATGAAGAACAAAGAGACACTCCTTGAGCTAAAGAGCGAACACCCTGAAATTTGGGAAAGTTTGGATTCTAATCTGGATTTCAAATCCCCACACCCAGGAGAGTTCAGACTGGGATTTTTGGCCCATCTTTATTCTACAATAAATTAAACCAATTTCCAATTAGTTGTCTGGTGGGCAATTTGCTTAGTTATTGCTTCTAATCCCTTACAAACTCTGAATAAATGTTGTCTGCTACCCAAGGAGGATTAACAGATTGGCTGTGCTCAAAAGAATGTCTGGGTGACCGTGGGAGGTGGGGTTGGTAATTTAAAAAGATACATCACAAATAAGAACTAGATGAATCAAAAACCTGGAACTGAGCCCCAGCTCCAAGGGTGGATCTCAAACCTATCTCTGGAGCAGGCGGAATCCAAACACAGATGCTGAACACCCTCAAATTCGGAAAAAAACTCATTCACATTTCAAGCCTGCAAATTTGTAGATACCAGAGGTTAGTTGGCCCCATCACAAAGAGGAGGCACTTGGATCAGGATCCAGATCCTCAGCTGGTGTATATTGTCATAGATAGCCTCATTGAAGTCAGTAGAGTTATGGCAACGTACACCAGCTGCGGCTCTGCCCCTTGAGTTCACATCTGGGGATCAGATGGGGAATAAAGCTTCCAGCCCACCTCCAATAATTCAGCCTGGAAAAATGGATAAGGATTACACATACTATATAGGTTGCCAGACACCTGTGTAAAGGAATTGGGCGTAGTAGAACTGGGAGCTCTGCCTGTTGAGCTAGGGATGACTCCACTAGTTCACCCCAGCAGACACACACAATTCCTTACAGTATCAACGGCCTTGGGAAACACAGTAGGTGCTTTAAGGTGCCAGGAGACTGCATCTCTTCCATGGAGTCACTCCTTCTACAAAAAGAATTCGTTCTATTGTCTCATCCAACCGCAGTCTCTATTGCCACCTTCCCATAGTCTCTGCATAAAGATGGTTCAACACTAAGACTTGTGATCTCAGGACATTACAAATACCTGGAAAATGCCACTCTGACATGTATCCTAAACGATATTGCCTTCAGCTCTTGTAAATGACAGGTGACCTCTAGAGAATCATGCAATGTGCTGAGTACACCAGTTATTTGTTACCCCTTGCCACAGAATGGCTGCATGTCATTGCATATGTATACTATAATCTGTAAATAACTTTGGGGTTACAAACTACTAGGAGTGGTATAATCTCTTTACTCCCCACACTGCAGAAGAGGGCAGATTCCCAGCATATGGAGGGGGACAGACAACTAACTATTCTCAGATAAATACTTGCTATGAACAGCTTTTCAAACATTAATGATGTGATGGGCACAGTAGCAGGGAATGAGAGGGAAAATAGGCAGTGATTTCTATAAGGTACCATAAGAAAAAATAAATAAAGTACACCACTGCACGTGTAGGCACAGTCTGGCAAGCTGACCAGTCAGAAAAAAGTGCATCGCCGTGGAGAGGCACCTAGCACACATGAACATCAGAGACACCTCCCAAGGAGAATGCAGTCACTCATCTAGCAACTATGACAGTGCCGGATGTTTTGCTTGGGCTCTGTGTGCCTTTTTATTACCAGCTGCTGCATGCTGGCCTGAAGCACTGAAACCAGGGACTTTGGATGAGCACAGGAGCAATGACAATTTTCAGGGTAGAATCCATCTAAAAAGGGAGGCGAATGGGGAGGCCTGGATGACTCAAGGGAAAAGGGATATACAGCCACAGGTCCCTGTTTCATTTATTCCAGGTCAGTAATGGTGGACATCATTATTATTGGAAGGCTGCTGTGAACATTAATTTGGTGGTTTCAATCCAGTGCCTAGTATACAGGCGTAACATTTTCGAAAGCACATAAGTGGCAAAGAAGCTTACGCCCCACTGACTCAACAGAAGGCAGTCCTTTGAAAACGGGGCCTACACTCCTAAGTAATTTGGATGCTTTTGAAATTTTTACCCCAGCTGTCTACAGCCAAGTGTGATACTCATTGGCTTCCATTCTGGCAATCATGGCAGAGGCCAAGGACTGAATGGGTCATGAAAAATGAACTTCCCCTAGAGGAAGAACTTCCTTCATCTTCCTCTAAAAATGCCCCCTCCTATTCAGAGCAGGCATGTTGGCAGATGGCAGTGCTGGGGAAGCATGTAGGTCTCTGGGGTAAATGCAGACATCCAGTTTCCAGGAGTGTTAGTCCTGCACCCTCCAACAGCACTAAAATGCATCATCTTCTTTCTTGCCACCTCCCTACTGGGAGTCAGCAACTTTTATAGCCTTCTTCCAAAACTCATGATTGTATGCCTGGCTGTCATGCAGATTGGTCTCTTTGAGGTCTACAGATATTTGGTCTACATACCGAATCTTCGGTCTCCTCTTTTGTCCTCTTCTGTCTACAAACATTGCAAGAGCCATCCTACCGATATTGCTCTCAGGTCTCCATACCGACATAACCTAATCTTCCTCAATTTGTCTTCAATCAGCAACCCACATTAGGCCCCTTACAACCTCATTACATTTCCTATCACAGAGCATCCAACCATTTGACAATCTCAGCATCTTCATTTCCATGGCGGAGAGCATACTGATTTCCTGTCTTGTGGCTGGCCAAGTCTCTGTTCCGTAGATTAAGATAGGTTGAGTTATAGTTTTATACACTCTACCTTTTAATTATATTGGCATCTTTTTGTCACAGAGAACTGGAGTCAGCTCCCATCGTTTGCACCAAGCAGCTTTAGTACTAAAATATGCTTTTGAAATTAAGGATTGAAGTGGTGGGACTAGTAAAATAACAGTAACAGGGATAAACTAAGTGAAGTGTGGGCAGATTTGGAAAGGTTTGATTTGCCATTGGGGTGCTGGGAGTTTGCTTTGTTGAGGGTGCCATGACTAGGCAGGCTCCTGACAATTGCTAAACAGAACTGAGGTTTAAAGATAAAGGGAAAATTGTCATTTTCATTCATTCCAGGAACAATGATTATTTTCTTTCCCTCCAACATGACTGCACATGCATGTACACACAGGGTGGTGTAGCTGCTGAGGGTATCAGCTGCAGTGTTTCTGTTGCTACTGGGCACCCTGTAGCTTCTTTAATGGAACATACTCAGCTTTTCACTTTGGATTGGGCGTGGGGCACTCCACAGATTCCATGTCCTTCAACCTGACCCTCATCCTTTATCTCCCTATAGATTTCACTACTCTGGTCACGTCAGGAGATTAAATGAGGTCCATCTTTATACATAATAAATTACCTCAAGCTCCCTCTCGAGATCTTTGGCCTTCTCATATGTTAAACAGCTGCCGACTCTGAGTGGGGGATCCAGCGCTATGCTGGTAGCCGTGTTCTCATCCATGTCCGAGCTACCTAGCATCTGTGACATTGTTAAACACACAGCTCTGATTCCATTCAACACACAAATTCTGCCAGCAGCAAGAGTCCCCAGCCAGCAAAGATGAAACAGGAGCGGCCGGCACTGCATCAGAGAATTCTGAAAGCCCCAGCTCCACTTTACTGTGTCCTTTCATTGCCACTGAGCTCCACTTTATTTGCTGCTATTTTTATAGCTGATCTTCGTCTATCCAAATGGTTTTACGCTGCTCTTCCCCAATCTTCTCCTTAATTATTCGGATGAGATCTTCAATACTGCTCCACATGTCTGCCTCTAAGGGGGCATAAAGGCATGGTAGTGCCTCCAGTTCTTTCTCCTTCTGGCGACACACGCGTAGGAACTCCTCCTCAGTCTCTGGCTTTGGCAACAGCTTCCTGCATCAGATGACCAAGCCGAAAATAAGCAAAATAGGTTTATGTTTAAAGTGAATCCCTACAATCTCCCTCTCTCCCAGCAAGAGTTGATGTAAAGAAGGGCAGAGGAGAGCTAGAACATCACAGCTACTTCGGCCATGTTCTCTCCCACCAAAACTGACATGGGGAACAATGAAGGAGTGCTCGTTGTAGGGAAATTATCACTACTCCAGACCCAATCTTTCCCAGCAGGAATCACTGTAGGGAATGGCACAGGAGTGCTAAGTATGGGGGAGCACACAGATATTCCAGTTCAGTGCCATCCTCCTGCAACAAACATTGCCATCAGGAGTGGTGATAGAGTGCTGGATTTGGGGAAACTCATAGCTACTCCAGTGGTCATATTTCTAGGGAGGAGTCATGAGAGGAAATAGTGCCATACTGAAGTACTAGATTAGTAAGAAGAAGCTCTCTCTCTCTCTCAATGATAAAGTCATTGGACTATAGTGTTATTCAGTGACAAAGACAGAATAGCAAATGTTTGAAAGATTTTATATGTTACCTGAACCTCTTGATGTTTTTCTCTGAGACTCTGATAAAGATAATAATAGGATATATCTTGGCTTTGATTAAATCCTTTGTGCAGCTTATTCCAGCTTCCAGTAGACAATGCTTATTCTAAAAACAAAACCATAACAGGGTCATGAGGGAACATCCACAGCACTAATATCTTGTGGTACAGACAGACATATCTCAACAGGGTCAGGTGAATTGCTCTTCATTCATCAGACCTGATGTAAAATCTTTAAATGAAATGTACATTCAGGTCCAAACTCCTCCCATGAATTCAAAACTAGCCAATCAGACAAAAGCTAATTTTAATACTCAGTATGAGAGCTCTCCTTTTGCAAAGATTTAAAAATGAGTGACTCGATCTAAAGATAACAAACAAGCTAAAATACTATAAATAAAAAAATAAAGTCATACATATATTATATATTCACATGCACAGGTGTGGTCTTTGTTCAAAGAGAACATATACTGTAATTTCTTCTGAAAAACAACCAACTACTCACTTTAATCCTCCTTTTTTTCTCCACCGTGTAACAAATACACTGTATTTGAAGCTATCTCTCTGTCTTTGACAATGTTATCTTTATACTGCATATCATTGTCTCTCTCTGTGTCCCAGTCTATCCTTTTCCTTGTCTAGGTCCCTGTCTCTCTCTTTTGCATTTGCACACAGATAAAATGAAAGGGGGACTGACTAGGGAAGAATGGGTAGGAAATGAAAGGGTATTTCACTATGTCAAAGTAGGCCATCACAGAGAGAGAGCGCGAATGTAAAAGGATATGGTTAAGGATCAAAAAGAAAGGAAAAATAACTGCACAAAGCTAAAGCTATTTGGGGAAAGATAAATAGAAATCTGGGAACAGGATGAGAAAGGGAGAAAAAAGAAGTTACTCTGAAAATATAAGCCCTTAATGTGGCAGTTAATTGACCACTTTGTTTATGAAAAGCAACCCGCTCTGTAGACAGACTCACAGACAGCCTAAATACTGGCTACATTCCACTCCCCTCACCTTGGCAGTGACGGCCTCAATATTGGCAGGTACAATGCATTCATAGGTGTTTGGATTCTTCTCTCTGGAAAAGATGACAGTCTCCGTCCTTTGCTTCTTTAGGAACTCTTCCTTTGTTACAATATCTGGAGAGGGAGGGGGATGAAGGCAAGCTTAGTAGGTTCACATAATATGTGCACCTAGGAAACTGTCCAGCAGGAATTCAGACAAGACTCTTTGATGGTACAGTGAAAGAAGACCAAGAGTCTTTCTGAGTGCTGGTCTCATTTCATTCATTTAATTGAACTGAAGCCTTGGCTCAGTACCTCAAATATGGCTTGCCTCAGTGAATTTCTGAGCAATCACCACAACACAATCAAGGCACCAAATGATGACAATATGATGCAGTAAAAACTATACCAACACCTAAGATCCAAGAGCAATTATGTTCCACAGCACCAAATCACAGGGCTGGAATATTACACAGTAGCTGAGACAGCATTTCACACAGTAATATGTTACTATATCACCACATTATTACTGATGTTGCCATGGGGCCAAGGTGTCCAAGTGCCATTGAACTAGGTCTTGGACAACCACATAACAGAAAGATGGTCCCTCTCCCAAAAAGCTTACCCAGCTCTTGTACTCATACTAAATAAACACTGCAAACCAAACTCTATAGCATTGTACAGAGCCTGCGAATCTGAAAATCAATCTGACAGGACAAGGAGTAATGGTCTCAAGTTGCAGTGGGGGAGGTCTAGGTTGGATATTAGGAAAAACTTTTTCACTAGGAGGGTGGTGAAACACTGGAATGCGTTACCTAGGGTGGTGTTGGAATCTCCTTCCTTAGAAGTTTTTAAGATCAGGCTTGACAAAGCCCTGGCTGGGATTATTTAATTGGGGATTGGTCCTGCTTTGAGCAGGGGGTTGGACTAGATGACCTCCTGAGGTCCCTTTCAACCCTGATATTCTATGATTCTATGATTCTGACTAGCAACAGACAATTTCACTGTCCAAGGTGCATGAAATGCAGAATAGTAAACAAACCATACAAATATCAGAGAGTAAATTAGACTCTTAAAAATACTGTATTTATATTAGTCTAAGTTGTTCATAACAACACAGACCAGGGTACTTGGATTTCAGAACAGATGGTTTTTAACCTAAGAGTCTCTCTTCATGAGGTAGTTGTGATGGTCTGGGGAATCTGTTTGTATAGTTTATTATTTTTGTGTGGGATTATGAATTCTTTGTCTGTAACTCTACCAAGCTGCAAACTCCATTTTGAATGTGGGGCCTTGTTACCTTCTCTGTGGCCTCTTTACCTCTGCGTTGGACTGAAATTCGAAAGGGTATTGATACAGAGCTGACAACAGTGGGTCATTAACTCAGATGGTCTTCTATTCAAATATAAACATCCTGGACAATCGACAGGTTCCCAACCAGGAAAACTGGTTTGTCAGGGGAGAGATCACCTGGCAATGAAGTCACCTGATAATGGTCTGGGATCATCAGAACATGCTGGTTGAGGAGTCACCTGACCGAAGAACTGAAAGGCTAGGAAAGGGCTCACAGAGAGACACACAGAAAGTGTGGGCAGGAGAGGGGAAGAGGATGGACTGGCCAGCCAAAGTTGGCATGGGTGAGCCTGGAGAGAAGGCTACATGTTTCTGAACACAAATCATGCACTGCAACGGAAGGATGCTGATGGCCTCAAAGGACTCTGACTCTCTAATGCTCCAGAATGGTGACGAAACTAAGGCAGGGCAATGCACGTAGGGTTTATTATTTGTGTATAGGGATGTATGTCTAATGCTATTAAGAAAGAGCAATAATGTGTTAGAATCCTCTGCGAAGTCTGTATGTGCTATGTGCTACGCCTTACCACATGCCCTCAAGAGGAAACCCAGAAGCCTCAAAACTTCAGGTGGAGTTCTGAAAGAGGGTGTGTTTAAGCTATGGCAGGAGTCTGAGGGTGCGTTTTGATTAGTTGCTGTGGAATTGTTGCAACTTAAGCTGTTGCATCCCTACTGTATTACTCAGAAGCACTTGAGCTTCAGCCCAAGACCCCACCAATGGGCTAGCTAGCCCAAGCCTACAGCACCAATTCAAGCTAGAGATTTATGTGTGTGGATGGGAATTGAGTTAGTGGTCACAGTCAAGTTATAACCCGAGGTAACTGTGCTGTGAAGACATATCCTGACGGCCCAGCACTGGTTCTAGGGACTGGGCTATGCAGTCTAAGCTCTCGAGAGGGGGTGCCAGATTAAGATCTATACGCTGAAGGTGTGTTAGGGACCCTAAATCAGGGTAGTGACTGTACTCTGATCTTCGTCTGCAGGCTTAAAACACAAGGGATTCAGCACTTGGATCCTCATAGCTGTCTGGTGAGTGGAACTCAGGTGGCGCTTAATTGGAGCGGTGACAGTAGTATCCCAGAGCAATCACGTACAGGATACTGCTTTGAATGGTAAACAGTTAACAAGAAAGAGTTTCACTCAAAAACCCAGTCTTTGGAGAAGATCAAATGCAAGATCTTCATGCCCTGGACTGGAAAGAAACCTATAATTGCTTGGAAGGAAGATATTCATCATTATAGCAACAGCTAGACACGAGCTGATCAAAATGTCACATTACCTAGAGTTAAACACATTAGTACTGACAAAGAGCACTCACAACATGCCAGTCCCTGGAGTGTATCATGACAACTATAGAACATACACATGTACAACGTTCACAGACAGCACCTCAGGACCATTTATGATGGATATCTCAGACACATTCAGAATATTCTTACAAACTGTCACATTACAGGATCCAGAGCTACCCTGTGTGGTGACATGGCAGCAGGAGTCCCCCGCAGTTGGCATTTGTATACCTACAGTAAAAAGGCTTGCTAAATTTAGCATGTAAATTTAGCACTGCAATCTTTTACACAATTACCTGGCTTGCACATGTTGAATTCCAAGGCACCTCCAGAATTGAGAAGCTTCTGCACCAAGGTCTTTGCAAGCATAGTGGGAGTGAAGAGGACCGGGCGCCTGCGGTCACAGTGGATTGGTCGCACCAAACTATAGGGGATCAGACTTAGGCTCTTATTGATTTCACTTTCTGAATCCAAATCTGAGTAAAGAGGAGACCGTTTACAATCTAGTTTGTTCTTCACCAGTACTGGGAGAAGGATGTAGAAGAATCACATATGTTAGAGAAGGGAATTGCATGTTTGGTCATTATATCAATCCCTCCACCCAGAGCAGTATTGTCCCCTACAGTATATTCTCCAGTGCAATGTCCAGTCTAGTTGTAAATGACTCAAGCAATAGGCCCCTCGTCATTTTCCTCAGGAGACTATTTCACAGCTAAATAGACCACTCAGTTAGACATTTTTCCTGATTAACAGCTTAAATTTTCCTTTGCTCAACTCTAATTCACTACTTGGAGTTATGCCTCCTTGGAGGAAGAACAGGAGAGAACCTAGGAACAGTTGTCAACAAAATAGGCAGTTTCAGTCCAGCGGACTTGTTTTCAAGGGCTATCTTCCCCCTGCCTCTCCAGAAAAATCCAAGGATTGAGTCACATGCAGAAGAACATAAAAATTAGAGATGGAAAAGGCCTCGGACCTGATTGTGCCCTACCTTCCACCTGTGTAGTCATTTAACCTATGTCAAGTGGGTGTAAAATGTTGTCATGCTGTTATGTCCTTACCTTCCAGTTTATCAGGCAGCAGCTTCATTGCTTCAGAAGAGGTCCGGGCCAGACTGGAGGGATAGCCAGTGACAATGCGGACTCGCTCATTGCTGTTCATACGTTTGTATTTGTTTTCAGACCTGCTAACAAACTGAAAGGCGCAAACAAAGAGGCTTGACCTTCATCCATTCTATGGAATTATATTCTTTATTCTTCCACATATTTGTTTGCTCCATGTCCCCTTCCATTATCTACCAGATTTGAATTACCTCAAAAACAAGGCTACAGGTTCACCAATGCTTCCACAGAGCTGCTGGCTGAATTCCAGGGCTATTTTAAACAACATAGATCTGACCTTCAGCTTTTGTTATTCCCTGTGGGATTTTTTCCCTCTTGTTCTCTCTACTTATGAGTCATGTTCTATTTCTTTCTCAAAACCCTCCGGCATCAACCGAGTTACTACAGCTGGACTTACTGGGGAGTAGCATGCCCACTATGAATGTTAGCACAGCAGTTCCACAGACTCTCCCCATTTCTGTACCCTTAACTTATTGCAACCCCCAACATTTAGCTTGTCAGCACTCGACATTTTTTCCTATAGCAGAATTTAACACCTAACAAAATGCTTCTTTCATCCACCATCCACCCAAATATTCATTCCCCAACCTGGGCATTCTCTAACCTTCCAAACCACGCCCTTAGGGGTTTTTGTTAATAGTGTGCTCTTCAGTCTAGCAGAGAAAGGCATAACATGGTCCAATGGCTGGAAGCTGAAGCTAGATAAACTGAGACTAGAAATAAGGTGCAAATGTTTAAGTGAGAGTAATTAACCACTGGAACAATTTACCAAGGGTCATGGTGGATTCTCCATCACTGACAATTTTAAAATCAAGATTGGATGTTTTTCTAAAAGATCTGCTCTAGGAATTGTCTGGGGGAAGTTCAATGACCTGTTATACAGGAGTTCATACTAGATAATCACAATGGTCTCTTTGGACCTTGGAATCTATGAATCGTACCATTCACCCACCCATTCTCGATCCTCTCCATGATATCTGCCCCTGCAATTAAAAAGCTATTCTCTTCTGGGATTTCATTCTCCTAAGTACCAAGAAAGTTAGTCTGGCCAAGAGAATTTATTGTCATGCTTCAGATGAGGTCCATTTCAGCCCTTCAGGGCAGGGCTGTATGCTATATCCAGATTATATTAATAATGGAGATGAGAGTATTAAAAGCTAAAGGTCCCGCATGACAGGGACAGTTAGAAAGTATAAATCAATCAGATTTCTCATATGTTAAAGCTCTTTGTCACAATCATAAGCACTTATACAATGTCTCCAACATGGGAAGTTAGACTCAGATACTTGAGAATGTCACAAAGAGATGTCTGACTCAAAGCTCCCAGTGAAAAATCATGCTCTGATGTTTTGTAGAGGAGAATTTTAACTTTATTACCTGTAAAATTTGTCCCAAAAGGAAGCTTGCACGGGAGAGGCGAGGGCTGGATTTGGGGTCATTCTGTGGGTCCTCAGGCTGCAGTGTATTCTGATAAGAATTGTACAGGAAAAGATCAATTTCAGTAAATTGCAGCATCCAAAAACAAAACAGGCCTTGAGCAGCTATTTGGCTATTTACAGTTAAGGAGATAGTGACTCATTAGCATTCATATCCATTACAAAGTCAAGGAGTGTTCTGTGCAAACTACAGACCTAGCACTGCCTATGATGAGTAACTCTGCTCCTGTTTCTACTTCACCACATGCCTCTCTTCAGAGGAAGCTCTGTGACTGTGTCTGCACTAGAGATTTGACCAAAGGCCACCTGTGCAGTGACTAGTTTGCTGTGGGATGGCAAGGCTATTTGCATCCAGTAATGCTTTTATGCCAATGATTGCCATCTACCCTGACACTTGATCAGTGGAGACTGGAGGACCTTCTGGTGCTTTGCCTTGTTTGAAGTCTAATCCAAATGGTGATTGTAGCATCTCTGCATTATTAGAAGCATTCTTACGTGTGATCCCAAAGTGTGTTAAAGGAGGGCTAGGTGCACACAAAGTGGCTAATACAGCAGAAAACTAATGTACTAGTGTAGATAATAGGAACTCTTGGGGCTAAAGGAATAGACTCAACCCAGTATCACTGTGAGTAGGGGAAAAGGTCTGAAGACCTGATGCACAGAAGATACAGTAATCCCACTTCTCTGCACGGGATATACTTTTGGAGGAGACAGATTCTTTGGGCCTGGGACAAAGAGAACTCTAGGGGTTAGATGCTTGTTCAAGATAGGAGAGAAGAAATTCTGATTATTAGCTCTAAAGACATAGCTTCTTCCCCAGGTAGGATTGAGGGAAAGACCTTTGGGAGGTTTGAGGTGTGGAAGACTTAAAGAGACTAGAGACCAGGTAGAATGGATATTAAATATGTGGAGACTTCTCCCTGCCAGCATCAGGAGTTAAAATTACACTGGAGCTAGCCTCTGAGCAGGGAACACTGTGGGTAAAAGGAATGGAGACACAAGACAGTTACCCACAGGGGGGACCAAAGGAAGCTTACAGAGAGTGATTCAAAACAGGAATGTAATGTAAACATGAAGTAGTGATCAATAAAGAATGCTGGAACAATTGGTGTGGAAAACCCTGGCTGTGGAGACCTACCCGGAGTGCTCGAAGAGTGTTGGATGAACTTTCCGTCTCATCCCTGCTGCCTCTGTGCATCAACCGCTGTAGCTTCACCAGAAAGAGTTGCTGGGCTCTGCAAGAAACAGTGAACATGTGGATCAAGAAGATGCATTTGAGACCATCTAGAGGAAGAGTGGATGCAATGGTCAGTGTTTGGGAAAAGACTAAAGAGAACAGCAATGAGGAATGGCTGAATCACACAGTAAAGACATGGAACAAAATAGTCAGCAGGACTGTGGTACGGAGCTGAGGAAAAGGGGGTCTCCGTTGTACATCTTCCTATCCTGCTCTCTGAGAAACTCACAGTCTCTTAATAAAATCTGGAAACCCTTATGCTCACCTTTCAACCAAACACCCGTCCTGACCGCCAACTCTGAGAGTTGCACCTCCCCCCATTATAGCAGGTACTGATTTACACAACAGTGCTCATATAGTTGCTGCTCATGGTCATGGTCACTGTCCTATTTCAGCCTGCATTATGCTCACCTGCTGTAGCTGGGGATGGTCCCCATTTCCAGGTTCCTGTCAGTGAAAGGGTCAACTCTGGCACACAGCCACTCACACTTCCCCTGGTACATGGTGTCAAGAATATGCACAATCTCATCACACTTCACTGACAGGGAGCAGCAGTCCAGCTGGCTAGAGATGTTCAGATTCAGGCGGATGTGAAATGAGTCCCCTGATGTGATCAATCCTTCTTCCAGTTCCGTCAGCAGTTTCCTGTAACCTGTAGCAACAAAGGAAGGAGCCAAGCATGGTCAATCTGTGGCCAAGTGCTGCTGTATTCCTAGCTTTCAATGAGTAGGCACCGTTGTGGTAGAAGTTCACCACACTGAAATCCTAGTTTAAATTGATAGGGCACTTCCGAGAGGAAACTCATACTTCTAGAGTGATAGCTGGAATGGTCTGGGAGCAGCTCACGCTGCAGGTACCCCAGCCCATAAGAGAATCCTGTTGTAAGGATACATTTCTGATAGGTTAGATACAAATCATCCACAAAACAGTGAACTTCCCAACAAAGTCACAGGCTGAAAAGCTTAAGCTGCATCCTGCAAATATAACATGAATTCTACCAGGCGGTCTAATGGCAGGCTATTCACTTTATTAGCAGCTGTACCTGGCACTCCCACAATCTGTAACATGCTTTATCAGCAGCCAAGTGGTGCTCAAAAAAGTGTGATATTCTTTTCTACTTAAACATCAAAAGAAAATCAAAGCAATCACTTCCAGCATGATCTGTACAACTGAATTCCCCTGCCCAGGATAAAGAAGGGGCCAACATAGCTACACAAGTAAAAAATGGGTTTTGGAATGTAATTTTTAATCCAAAATACCAAATTATTCCTACAAGCCATGATCATTAAAACCAAACTCCATTCACTATGCCTGCACTTCAGCTGTTAAAGATAAGATAAAACTGCAACAGTAATAAACAAGGTAATCTCCAAAGTGTAACTGTTAAATCAGACTTTAGAGGTGTAAAAGAAAACTTAGCACACCATGTTACATCACAGAAAATAGTATACAAAAATCATCTGGCACATTGTGATTATTGTTTCCAATGACCCACCCACTAAGCTCTGCAGACTCTTGGAATGCCAGATGTATGGGCTATTTCTGCTTTCAGTTACATTGGTGTAAATCTGGAGTAATTCTATAGAAACCAATGGATTTTACCCCAGGTTTACACCAGTACAACTAAAAGCAAAGTTTGGCTCAGTGGATTCTGATTTAGCAGTGGACTTGCCTTAACTAGAATTCTGGCAATCTGTGATGAGCCAAACTTCAGGTCTTACCTTCATGGTTTGGTTTATACTGGAGTGTTACTGATCCACTGCACCTCTGAATTGTCCAGTGAGCTTCTTCCTTTGTGCAGGTATCCAAGGGAACACTCTGATTTTCCCCTTTGATGCAGCCTTCCAGCTAGATGAAAGAGAGACTCTTAGCTGTGAGCTCAGTGTGTGAGCCAACTATGTCACCCATTACATTCTATAGTTCTTTTCTAGATTAAACAACCTGCCTATTTTTGCTAGCAATGAAATTACATTTAAATTATTTGTCTGTAGCTTCTTTTCTCTCCTCTAGAAATTCTAGAAGTTGATGGAACTGTAACTCCATGATAATCCATGTTTCTCCAGTAGGAGTCACTACTGGGAATGGTATAGGGATGATGGCTTTAGGTTAAGCTGGCAGCTATTCCTTTCCCAGCTTCTCCTATCAAGAGCGGCAATAGGGAAGGGTATAGGAATCCTGGTGGTGGGGGGAAGCTCATAGTATGTCCAGTTGCTGCAGGAGTTATAGTAGGGAACGGTGCACAAGCCATGGGGCTGGACAAAACACAGAGCTACCACAATGACAGCTTCTCCAGGCAGAAGTGGCTACTGGGTATAACAGTTTAAAGGATAACAGCTCATAGACTTGTAGACATTAAGGTCAGAAGGGACCATCAGGATCATCTAGTCTGACCTCCTGCACATGGAGTGGTAGATACGCTGGAGGGGAGGGATAGGATACAGAAGGACCTAGACAAATTGGAGGATTGGGCCAAAAGAAATCTGATGAGGTTCAATAAGGATAAGTGCAGGGTCCTGCACTTAGGACGGAAGAATCCAATGCACCGCTACAGACTAGGGGCCGAATGGCTAGGCAGCAGTTCTGCGGAAACGGACCCAGGGGTGACAGTGGACAAGAAGCTGGATATGAGTCAGCAGTGTGCCCTTGTTGCCAAGAAGGCCAATGGCATTTTGGGATGTATAAGTAGGGGCATAGCGAGCAGATCGAGGGACGTGATCGTTCCCCTCTATTCAACATTGGTGAGGCCTCATCTGGAGTACTGTGTCCAGTTTTGGGCCCCACACTACAAGAAGGATGTGGATAAATTGGAGAGAGTCCAGCGAAGGGCAACAAAAATGATTAGGGGACTGGAACACATGAGTTATGAGGAGAGGCTGAGGGAGCTGGGATTGTTTAGTCTGCAGAAGAGAAGAATGAGGGGGGATTTGATAGCTGCTTTCAACTACCTGAAAGGGGGTTCCAAAGAGGATGGCTCTAGACTGTTCTCAATGGTAGCAGATGACAGAACGAGGCGTAATGGTCTCAAGTTGCAGGGGGGGAGGTTTAGATTGGATATTAGGAAAAACTTTTTCACTATGAGGGTGGTGAAACACTGGAATGCGTTACCTAGGGAGGTGGTAGAATCTCCTTTCTTAGAGGTTTTTAAGGTCAGGCTTGACAAAGCCCTGGCTGGGATGATTTAACTGGGAATTGGTCCTGCTTCGAGCAGGGGGTTGGACTAGATGACCTTCTGGGGTCCCTTCCAACCCTGATATTCTATGATTCTATGATTCACATTGCAGGCTGCAGAACCTCACCCACCCACTCCTGAAACAGACCCCTAGCCTCTGGCTGAGTTACTGAAGTCCTCAAATCATGGTTTAAAGACTTCAAGTTACAGAGAATTCATCATTTACACTAGCTGAAACCTGCAAGTGACCTGTGCTCCATGCTGCAGAAGGTGGCAAACCCCGCTCCCCTCCACCACCCCCCCCAGATCTCTGCCAATCTGACCCGGGGGAAATTCCTTCCTGACCCCAAATATAGTGATCACTTAGACCCTGAGCATGTGAGCAAGACCCACCAGGCAGATACCTGGGAAAGAATTCTCTGTAGTAACTCAGAGCCCTCCCCATCTAGTATCCCATCTCCAGCCATTGGGGATTTTTGCTGTTGGCAGTTGCAGATGGGCCACATGCCATTGTAGGCAGTCCCATCATACCATTCCCTCCATAAATTTATCAAGCTCAGTCTTGAAGCCAGTTAGGTTTTTTACCTCCATTGCTTCCCTTGGAAGACTGTTCCACAACTTTACGCCTCTGATGGTTAGAAACTTTTACCTAATTTCAAGCCTAAACTTTTTGATGGCCAGTTTATATCCATTTGTTCTTATGTCCACACTGGCATTTAACTTAAATAACTCCTCTCCTTCCCTGGTATTTATCCCTCTGATGTATTCATAGAGAACAATCAGCCTTTGTTTGGTTTGGCTAAACAAGCCAAGCTCTTTGAGTCTCTTCTCATAAGGTAGATTTTCCATTCCTTGGATCCTCCTAGTAAGCCCTTCTCTGCATCTGTTCCAGTTTGAATTCATCTTTCTTAAACATGGGATATCCAGTGTGACATTCTATACCTTGGGGGAGCGTCCTGTAATTCCCATATTCTTCATTTTTATATCATCATGATCTTACATATAAAGCATGCCTTGTAAGGTATCAGGGGAAAGGTTATGATCTGCTGAAAGTAATTTCTTTATCCATATATGTATATCATTAATGCATATGAAGTTATGAGAATTGTGTTGTATGGTTGTCACTAAAACATGCTGTAAATTGGAGAATCAGCCAGATATTAGCTCCCCAGATGCAACAGCAAGGAAAGTAACCAGTGCCTGGGAGGGGTGTCATACAACCATCAGCAGCCATTGTACAGCAAGGGAGCTACAATTCAATGACTCACCTGCACGAGGCCACACCAGGGGAATTGCTCAACCTTGCCTAGAGACTCAGTAATGCCCACCAGACATGCCTGAATTTGTGTGTTGCCCAGGCACATGGGACTGAGGGTATAAAACAGAACAGAGCAGGCCCATGCTTCGCCTTTCTTCTGCCCCCACCTATGCTGAAAGCAACCAAGACATTCGGAAGAAGACTGAAGACTCCAACAGAGTAGACTGCTCCAGATTTAAGGGACAAATCTGTATATTAAGAACTGCAATATCCAGTGGGGTGAGAAAAACTGCATAGTCTAGTTGGTGCCCAGTCTAATAGGGTTGAGAGTTTAGACTGTGTGCTTATATTTTGTTTCTTTTGGTAACTAACTCTGACTTTTTGCCTATCACTTATAGTCACTTAAAATCTATCTTTTGTAGTCAATCCAATTGTTTATCTTTACCAGTGGGTTTGCCTGAAGTGTGTGGTAAATGTGCTCAGGTTTTATACAAAGGCTGGTGTATATCCACTTTCCATTGATGAAGAGGTGAACCAATTAATGAGTTTGCACTGCTCATCTTGAGCAGCACAAGACGGTATATTCCTGAGGTACAGTGCTGGGAGCTGGGGGGATTTGGCTCTGGTGCCTTTCTCCATGTGATTCATGAGTGGCTCTGGAAGCATTCATGCAATCTAGCTGGGTGTTGGGTCTCCACATGCGGTTGTGCTGAGTGATAGCCCCTGGAGGGATTTGCTGCAGGTCACTAGCAAGGCATTCTGAGAGACAACCCAGGCTGGAGAGAGTTCAGAGGGCACAGTTCAGGCTGCACCCTGGGGATCCCATCACATCCAGAATTGCACACAGTATTCCAGATGAGCTCTCACCAGTGCCTTGTGCAATGGTACTAACACTTCCCTATCTCTACTGGAAGTGCCTCACCTGATGCATCCTAGGACAGCATTTTTCATGGCCGCATCACATTGACAGCTCATAGTCATCCTGTGATCAACCAGTACACCCAGATCTTTCTCCTCCTCTGTCCTTCCAACTGAAAAGTCCCCAACTTACAGCAAAAATTCTTGTTGTTTGTCCCTAAACATGATCTTGCACTATTAAATTGCATCCCATTTCTATTATCCCAGTTTATGAGGTCATCCAGATGAGGCCCAACAAGATCTCCTTGTATGATATTCCGGTCTTCCTCTGTATTGGCTATACCTCCCAAATTGGTATCATCTGCAAATTGTATTAGCACACTCTCACTTGTGTCAAGATCAGTAATAAAACTGTTAAGTAAGATTGGTCCCAAGACCGATCCCGAAGGAACTCCACTAGTAACCTCGATCCAGCCTGGCAGTATGACATGTTGTAGTCTCCCCTTTAACCAGTTCCTTATCCATCTTTCAACTCTCATATTAATCCCCATCTTCTCCAATTTACCTAATAATTTTCCATGTGGAACTGTATCAAATGCTTTATTGAAATCCAGATAGATTAGATCTACTGTATTTCTTTTGTCTAAAAAAATCAGTTATCTTCTCGAAGAAGGAGATCAGGTTGGTCTGGTAAGATCTATCTTTTGTAAAACCATGTTGTATTTTATCCTGATTACCATTCATCTCTATATCCTTAACTACTTTCTCTTTCAAAATTTGTTCCACGACCTTGCATACAATTGAGGTCAAACTAACAGGCCTGTAGTTTCCTGGATTACTTCCCCCCGCTTTTTAAAAAAATATTAGCTATTCCTTTCTACATTGCTGTGTCCATTCTTCCTTGATTTTCCTTCCTCTTATTGTTAAAAGCAGATATGGAGATTACATGAGCATCTGCCAACCATCTCCCCCTGAGTTCCTAATTTAAAGCTCTTTTAATGAGTTGTGACAACCTCCATCCCAGAAATCTATTTCTCTTCCTACTCAGATGGAGTCCAACCCATGAGAACTGTCTTCTGTCCATGAATGCCTCCCAATGGTCAAACATCCCAAAGTCCTTATAGCACCACTGCCTGAGCCATCTGTTGATCATCATAACTTTGTCTCGCCTTCGTTCTCCTCCTCTAGGGACGGGAAGAATCCCTCTGCACATCAAACGAGCCTCCATTTCCTTATATGTTCCAGTGAGAATCTAGCTGTGTCATTTGTTCCAACATGAAGGATAATCAGTGGATTCTTTCCTGCTTCCATTAGGATCCTCTTCGGTCTCAGGTCCACATCCCATATCTTAGCTTCTGGCAGACAGCACACCCTTCTGTTCTCTGGTTCAGCCATAGTGACAAGCCTGTCTGTTCTTCTTAGTAGGGAGTCCCCAGTCATGTAGACCTGCACTTTCCTGGTGATGGTATGTTTTTCCGGCCTTCCTCCTGTTCTTTCTGGCTGCGAGTCCTCTTGTCTTCTATTCTCCCTTACAACCTTCTGCAAGTCATCCTGCATCCTCCTGAGGCTCTGAACTCCGGCTATCTCCATTGACTCTTCCTCTCTTCTTGTAGGACTAGCAACTCTTCTCTTCTTCCTTGCCCTCCCTCCTTCAGTTACAGCCTGCTGTGCCCCTTCTTCATTTTCCAACTTGGCACACCTGTTCCTGAGCTCTATTTCTCCTTCACCAGCTGGTCTTTTCCTCAGCCTGGTTCTTGTAGTCACATGCTTCCACTGACCACTCTCCTCACCCATCAGACTCTGCTCTGAGTCCTTTCAGTCTAGCTTGCATCTGCAAGTCTTGACTTTCCCCTGCAGCCTCCTCTTGCCTTTGCTCCATCATCTTCTTGAATCCCCCTCGAAACTCAACCATAATTTCCACCTGCATCTCCATGCCTCAGATTTTCTCTTCCATCAGCTCTATCAAGTGGAACTTCATACAAACAAAGCTTTTTTCAGGTACCTGCTGTAGGATCATGTACATCCCACAGCTTCCACGTCCGGTCATCTTCATTGTCTCTTCCATGGCTTGGGTCACTACCACTGCTGCCTCTGTACCTGCCATAGCTTTCCTGCCTAAATTCTTGTGAAAGAAAAAACAAAGACCCAAAGAAACACCAGATCAAAATCAGAAGACCACCCATCCCTACCCCCATACTCCCCTTACACACTCCCACTCAAACTCCCCTGTTTATAGCTCTGTTTGCTGCACCTGTGCCGCTGGCTGACTGTTTGGCTGCCCAATCAGGGCTCTGTTTCTCTCACAGCATGCTGCCTCCTACCAGCCTCTACAGACTGAACAAGAGAAAACAAACAAGCAAACACAAGACAGAGGTGACAGGGAAAGCTCACGGCCACTCCCATGCTAGTCTTTTCCAAGGGGTATCACTATAACGAAGGGTGTAAAAGGAGGGGACAGTCACTCCTGTCCCAGCTTCTTCCAGCTGGAGTCATTGTAAGCTGTAATTGTGCAGGTGTCTGGGAAGCCCACAAATACACCCACTTCCAGACTTGCTCAGCAGGATTCCTGATTGGATCTAAAGATGTAGGAATATCGGCTGCAGAGACACTCAAGTTTTGTCATTACTAGAGAATTAAAAGAAGAAAAAAGAAACAAAGGGGATTAGTGCAATGAGCACACGCTGTTCGTTGTTTGTTTAATGCTCACCAGAAGCAGCTGATGTCCCTCCCGGAGGCCTGCTTTCTCTGCTAGGGATCCCAGCTTGACAGAGCTGATGAAGGTTCCTTTGTCATTCCCCCCCAGCAGAGTGATTTCTGAGTTGAGGCTGTCTCCATTCAGTGTGATGCGCTGGATAGTGTGGCAAGAGTTCTTAATGCGACCAACAGATGTCACAGAAGGACGGAAAGGTCTGTGTTCATGAAACAAACAAACAGCTTAGACAATGCAGTTCTCAGCTTCTCTCAACTGGTCTGGGACCAGCAGAGAAATTCTCCACTCAGGATAAATGTGGGGAGGGAACGGGGCATGCAAATGAGCTTTCTACATTTATCAAGCACTAGGATCTAATACCCCCGAGAAATCTGTCCTCTCTGTTACACTACTACATAAGTTGTACTAGAGAGCTGCATCTGGGCACCTCCTAAATGCCAAAACAAAACTGAACAGCTTCAGATATATAATGGCACAGCGTCTAGTAACTAGCAGCAGGGAGACAACAAGGTCACTAGGGTGAAGCTACTTTCTTCAGATCACTTGCCTCCCCTGATTTTTCTGAGATAATCATGACAGTCAATCACAGCCTCAGTTTGCAGGATAAACGGTCCTCACATAACGTGTTGTGTTGCTGCACTGTGACATGAGGAAGCGAACTGCTCATGCAACATTGTGATATCACCATGCCATATGATATCCCAGCCTCTGGTATGAGTGATCTAATATCTTGCATTTAAAGATGGCAACCCTACCCTGGGTAGCCTTTATGTCCCCAGATCAGCCTAGGGCAGATAAACCAGCATCCCCAAAATACCTTTCCAGAGAGAACTTCCTAAAAATGGAGCTGACGTGCTCAAGGTCATAGGCTTCCATGCCTTCAGACTGGTGAGAGGAAGAGGAGGAGTGCACTGAGGGAGCTCCATGAGAGTATCTGTCATGACTGTCATCTGAAAAAGGACACAAAAATCAGAAGGAATTCCCAATGCCATGAGGAAACAGAGACTGGGGAAAGGTGCAGGCGTAGCTGATCCCAGGGCAAGGATTGGGGAGAGACACATTCTTTTGATTCACAGCAGGGAATGGGATCCACCAGCCCTGGAGGCAGGAATGAGAATCCCCCTCATCCAAAGTCTATCTGGTCACTCTCAGCTTCATATTTCTGTCATGCTGTCTATTAAGCCTGGAACAGTCACCTAGTCCTTACCAGCCAAATGCCTTCTCTCTCCTCCAAATCAAATCCCTCCCTAAGACCACTTCTTCAAGCAATCGCTCCCCCCTCCTTCTTATCACTAATCACCATCTTGCCTTTCCTCTTCTGAAGTGCAAACCTGGGCTTTTTCTTGTGCTTTTGTGTCCCATCTTATTTAGACTGTTAGGACAGAGGATGCATTGATATCTGTAAGGCACCTTGTAAATTAGCAGCCCCACACAAATGGTTTTCCATAAATGCTCCAGGGCCACTGGATCAGTGAAAGAATGATGGAATGTAACAATCCCTTTGAGAAATTCTTTATAAACATTAACTAATGGTCCCAACAGCCCAAGAAGAAAAGCATCATTATCCCCACTCTGTGCATGGATAGACTGAAATACAGAGTGGTTCAGGGACATGCCCAAAGATCACACATCCGTTCTGGACCAGAGCCAGCATGAGAACTCAGGAATTCCTGGTTCCCAGTCCCTTGCTTAGTCCACACTACCTCTTCCTCCAACAGCCAGAATCCATTCACCATTCCCTATAGCAACTCCTGCTGGGAAAGGCTGGGCTCAGAGAACTGCTCCACAGCCATTGCCCCTATATCACTTCTCATTGTGACTCCCGCTAAAAGAGGTTTGGACGAAACAAGCTGCAGCTCCCTCTACAGCCAGTGCTCCAACACCATTTTCTAAAATACAAGGTTCAATTGTCATTTGTTTCCTTTTCAGCACTGAATGTCACTTCTGGTCATTACAATCCCTGCATACTGGGGTCTATTCCATATTCCATATGAAAAAAAGAGAGTCTTGTGTGAATTGAGTTGGTCTTAATTGTTACATTTTCCAAAAGGTGTGAGGGTGGGAGTCCTTTATATCCCTGCTGAGGTTCTACCTGTGTTAATGGAGGTCAGTGAACATCAGGCATCCCTCTCCTATCCCAGTTCTGCCTGTGATAATGGAAAGCCAGTGCATTTCACGTATCCGCCTTCCTCCAACCATATGTAACACCGACAGACCCCAGGAGCAAACCTCGGGAGCTAAATTCCACATTTAGCTCTACTACGTGAGCTGAAAGTCACATAGCTGTTAGCTAAGGCTGTAGCAGACTCATTAATCTCTTTCTAAGTGCCATTAGATGGGACAGAAGACCACATCCAGGAGGTATTATACCTTTATGTGATCATAGGGGCTGGTGGATAGTATCTGCATCTGGTGAGTTAAGGAACGATGATCATGGCTCAGAGCTAAGGTTACAAACTGGTATCCTCCCCTCACTTACCATCTAGTTCCAAAGTATCATAGGCAAAGCTGTCATTGTCCTCTTCAGCCAGACTGGAATTAAAAAACAAAGAGAGAGAGAGAGAGAGACTCACTTTTCAAAATTCAGCCGGTATCGGTAGGCTCTGACTGAGGAAGCTCTGTGATGGAAGAAGGTGTTGAAGGTGGCAGGTGAATCAGCAGGACAGCACCAACAGACTAAGCTTTACAGACACATGTGGCATGGGGAAGAAGCAGGAAGGCTGCATAGGAAACATTATCTAGAGAGGCCTGTGGAGGAGAGAGAGGCGCGGGAAGCAGCAGGAAGTTCAGAAGGAAGAAGTGTTAACAGAGAGGTAGTGAAGGTTCTGACAGATGGAAGGAAACTGTGGTCTCTGGTGGCCTGAACTGGTTGATCTGCACTTACTATTTCAGTTCTTCTTTTGAACACTTTGATACAGTGCATGCATAGTACCTGCTTTAGACCACTATGTGCTTTATTCCACACTGGGTCCAAAGTGTAAGGGAAGGGCTTCAAGTAGAGCAATAAAAATGATTTATTTTAGTTATACCTTTGAAGTGTACTTGCAGTATTATAACAGCTGCACGGGTCTTTCTGAGGGACCTTTGACAATGGAATGTCTGGTGAAATCAGAGGAATGTCTAGGTGTACCTGGCTATGTGCAGAACCTCCCACTCCACAACCATCGTCCCAATCCAAATCCCTTTGAAATCGGTAAGATACATCACTTCAATGGAAGTTGGATCAGGCACCATGACAAAATACTAGCCACTTCGGGTCTTGCTGACATCTTTACTAAAAATAAAAATAAGGGGCCAGATTGTGATTCCCTTATAGTTACTGAACAGCACCTTCCTACACAATAGGTGACTTCATAGGGACTTCTTGAGAAAGGAGTAAGATGCTGCTCATCATGAAGAAGATCAGCCAAGATTAAAAACAATGCAATTTCCATTTCTGGTGTTGACTCTGACTTGCAGCCTTACTGCTGGAAAAAACACAGGCCCAGCACCTGGTCGTATCAGTCACTCTGAGACCTGACAAACTGGTACCAGCACTGGGCTATTTAGGGCATTGCATTAGTTGCCTTTTTGGTAATAGGCTTTCCTTATTAGACAGAAGGAAAAGGAGAGGATAGGAAGGTGAAACAAGGTGGGGAAGGAAAAGGACACACAGGAGATGACAAAGTCTCACACCCAGCTTGTATTTGGCATTAGCTGGAGTCAGTGTAGATGGTGATGTCATCTGGTCCCCCTCTATTGGCCCAGTTAGGACACCTTTCAGGATCGGATGACAAAGATCAGGGGTCCCAGGAGATGGTGGGGGAGGTAGCCATGATGATGAGGCTTGCTCCTTCCCTATTTCCTGTCTTTTAATCAGCTAGTTTTATGGTAGCCAGCTTACCCTGCTACCCCCAAAGTCTCTTAAGGACCCCAAAAGGGAATGATGGGTGGAATAGCCCATCCCCTCATTATTCTGTCCACCAGTTAGGCCTAATTTCCAACACATCAACTTTGGTTCATTAAATTCCGGTCCCACACTTCTCTTGTTTACCAGGCATGATCTTAAGAGTCCTTGAATTATATTAGTAGCACCTTTTGTTTAGACTAATTCAGTCTGTTTTCCTATTGCATCTTTTCTCTCCAACATTTGTTATTATAGGTTATTGTGACATTTTACGAACTTTCATTCACTTTTCACCACTGAACTCACAATTAAGGTAAATTTGTAGGCCCAGTTATTATAGGTCTAGACAATTGAGTGATCCAATTGGCTAAATATGTAGACTCTAACTCTGCTGGACACTATGCACATCTGTCTTGTCAGACAGAAACAGGATGTGCTGCTGGGACAGCTTGCATGAAGGAAATGTGAGTCTCTCTCTCTCTCACAAACACACACAGCTCCACAAACAAACAAACAAACAAACAAACAAAAAACCACCCCAATGCCGTAACATCTGGAACTAGAGACAGTCATGGGTCCAAAGGTTTGCAAACATGGCAGATACTATGATTTTAAGATGGCATTATAGTTTTTACTGCATGCTGCAAATGTTAAGTTTTCGTTTGAAAAAACTAAGACAAATTTTCAAAAATGGTCACTGATTGTGGGTGCCTAGGTTGAGATACGTTGGTTCTGATTTTAAACAGGCTCTGAACTCTCTGCTCCTAGTGACTTCAAATGCACAAGGGCTTGCTCCTCTGAAAACTAGACCCAAGCTGCCTCAGCCTGGGCATTCAAAAACGGGGGCAGCCCAACTCAGTGGCCTAAATGTCTATCTTTTTCACATGCTGACACACAGCCAACACCTTGTACGCAGATGGGCTGCTCTCTCCTCTCAGCTCAACCATGCTGAAAACTGTCTCAAAGGGATGTGAACTCTGCTTCCTCTTCCACCCCATTAACCTCAATGAGGTGTGAACTTCAGAACCTCTTTGGGACCATTTATGTGTTAATGTTACCAAAGCACTGGCATTTGCCTATTCTCTCTCCTTTGCCTTTATAAAAATAGCTCTCACATGCAACCCTCTGGCCCCCACAACAGCACAATTTACAGAGGGCACAGTTAAACCAAAGAGAGTCAGGAAATGTGAAAAATTAAATACCTATGGCAACATGTTGTACATTTTACAGTAAACATGTAATGAAACAACCAAAAATGTAATACCCTAGATTTTAAGAAGAAAAATAGAAATAAAAATGCTACATACATGCAATGTACCAAAGTTAACATTTTAGTAAGAACCTTAACTTCTGTATTTCTCGCTTTTTAAAATTTCCACTGATGTTAGGAGTGCTGGATGAGTTGGGATTACCAGTTAACATGAATAAATGGATTGCAGTCATTGTTTCTGTAGCCAAAAGACAGGTTTCAGAGCAGCAGCCGGGTTAGTCTGGATTCGCAAAAAGAAAAGGAGGACTTGTGGCACCTTAGAGACTAACCAGTTTATTTGAGCATGAGCTTTCGTGAGCTACATCCGATGAAGTGAGCTGTCGCTCACGAAAGCTCATGCTCAAATAAACTGGTTAGTCTCTAAGGTGCCACAAGTCCTCCTTTTCTTGTAGCCAAAAGAGTTATTCTGAGAAAGTGGAAATCTGCAATTCCTCCCTCAAACACAGACTGGCTTAGTAAGCTCTCTGCTACTGCATTAATGGAAAAAATGACTCTGTTTAATAGAAATGCTTGGAAAAAATTTGGTCACACATGAAACTATTGCATACATTAGCAGTTCAGTATATATTAGTCCCCGATACTCATAGGGTATGTTCTCACTTATTTATTTAGATAGTCACTTTAAAAATTGATACCCTGCATGACCTCTATGGGTTCAGGTTTGTGTTTGTTGGTTTGTTTGTTTCTTCCAGGTTTTACAAATAATGAACACTGAATTGTGTTATTTATATGGTATTTCCATGTTGTGCATGCATTTATATATGTTTTGTTTCGTTATATGTTTATATAAAAATAAAGTTTAAAAAAATTTCCACTGTGTGTCCGGAACACCAGTGTTTTGCATTTCCTAATAAAAGACCAATATTTGGTGTGACAACAATAGCAGCCGTTGGGGTGCTACAATCCCATATGAACACATATCAAGGTCAGGTCCCAGGACTTCTGCTTTTTTTTTTTTTAAAGGAAGTCTGAACTTAAATGACACATCAGCAATTATGGTGAACTGGGAAGTATCTGTATTATTTGTTAGGAATATGGTTCAGGCTTCTGTATGTTTGGTTATGATGGAGGTACTTCCTATGGAGTTTAATTAAAGAAACCAAGAAGGACTGGTAAAACAATGACACAGATAACAGTTAGTTGGGGAATACCCCCTAACTGAATCCATGGAATGGATTACTCTTCCCAAGGTTAAAGCCTGGAATCAAGGGGGACCCTACCCTCAAAGACCTTAGAAAAGGGTGGGGGGGTTGCAGAAGCTAGGAGAGGCTGTTCACAGGGTGTCAGTGAAGAGCTAACAGGCTGACAAACACAGCAGAAACTGCAGCATGGTCAGTCTGTTTCCCCCTGCCAGAGATGGAGAGAGCTGGGCTGAGGGGAATTTACAGAGGTGTAATGATAGCCATGCATAGGCAGGCCATTCGTCTGGTTTTAAACCAGACAGCCCTGCTTTTCTAAATCTTTGTCCCCTGCCGAGTACTGAGACTAAACCACCCATAGTTTTGTCCAGTATCGGACGAGAGATGCCGTAATGAAGAATGCACTGCTCTGCCCTTGCCAATGTAATGTCGCATGCACTGTGTGAGAGAAGTCACGCCGGCAGGGGCAGAGTGGCATGCTCTTCAAAACGGCACCCCCATGCGGCATGACCTGGCCCGAACCATGCCCATGAGGTCACAACAAGAGAGGTAGGGTTATGCCGGTGAGGGCAGGGCCCATGCCATTCTCAGAAGTACCAGAATGTCCGCTACTCCAGGAATGTGTGAGTGGCCACCCTACCCATGCGTGTAGGGGCTTTTTATTTTTTTAACCCTGGGTTCTATGTACTTTGCACCTTTGAAGAATGAATAAAGAAAGCTTTGTTTTGAAGATGCTGTTTCTGTATCACTGCAAACAAAAGCTTGTCACAGGCTCCTCAAGGGAAATTCGTACCAGTGTCAAAACCAAGCTGGGCCTGTATCATTAACATAGTAGGGAGCCATGCATCCAGTCTGAGTCTGGTTGGACCACAGGATTCCACTCAGAATGAGGTGTGGGAAGCCAGGCCAGTCACCTGAGGAGTGTCTTGGGAAGGACTGAAAGGGGTAGGAGGCACAGTTAGTGCTACAGCCTTAACAATGTTTTTACCCATCTTTCACCAACACAGCTACTCACCTGCAATGAGGAGCATCTTCTTTGCACCGTCGGACAATTGAATCATTTCCTGGAGGTTCTGGAGTGGTGGACATGATACTGTGGTTGCGATTTCTCAGGGTTTGCTTTTATTTTAAAAAGAAAGAAAGAAAATCCATGTTAAGTGTCATATCCATTTCTCATTTTCAGAGTAACAGCCGTGTTAGTCTGTATTCGCAAAAAGAAAAGGAGGACTTGTGGCACCTTAGAGAGTACTCCTTTTCTTATTTCTCATTTTAAAAGCCATAAGTGTTTTGGTCTGGTGCTTTACTGACAGTCTCTGTCTTATATGGAGTAGGATAAACTCATTCCATGGTCACAGAGTACAATGCACATGAGCAATGCAAAGTGGCTGATTCACTGCAGAGTTTTAGCTTTAACCTTGTTAAGTGGGACATATGTTGCATTGTGAATACATGTATCAGAGGCTACAGAAAAAGAAAGAAAAATACATTTCTGCTCATTCTAAATAAATTAATAGCACCAGTTCATAAACTATTCTAAACTGCACTATAATCAAGACAGTGTAATTCATCAGTGTATCTGACTAATAGTCCCAAGAGTATCCCTATAAAGGCAGCTGAGCTTATTATGAGTGGCAGAGGGTCCCCCACTGGCTAGTCTAGGCTATAGTTTTTAATTTCCTGGGGGCAGCATTTCTTACAGTGCTCCGGCAAGGTGTTTTGTTCTTCATCAGGTCTTTTATTAACACTCTGCAAGATCATTCTAACTACACCTGCTGTGTCGGTGTTCACATTGTGTATAATGGCATGTCTACCTTGGGAGATTATGGGGCTACTGCAGAAACGGATTGGTTAGTGTGTGCAGAAATTAGCAGCTGCTAGCTGCGCCCCTTCCCTGACCCACTGTGGGTTATGGACATGAAGGGCATGAGAAACTCCAACAGAATTTCAAATGTTCCACTAAAATCAATTACAAAGCAGCCTTTGAAGAAAAGCCTCCACCTCCTACACAAAGTGTTAAATGGAGAGATGAGATACCGAGAGCCTGTAAAGTCCTGTTGAAATATCTTTAAATAAACATAAGCCAGGTATGTGATTTTGGGAAAGGTTAATAACATGGTTCTAATAAAATGCTGGTAAAAAGGATTAGGGAACTAGTGACAGGGCCCTGAGTTTGATCGCAGCTGGGCTGCTAGTGCAGAGCTAGTTCTAGGGGTGGGAGCTCTGAATCACATTACAGGGAAGGTCACAGACAAACAAGGGGCACCCGAAGGTTCCTTACAATTTTGCCAACTTCACAGCCGCTGACTGAGTTATTGATGGAAACAGGATTGGAGGAACTGGTGTCTGTGCGGCTGCTGCTGGCATCAGCCCCATCTTCATCCTGTGCTCTGACTGCTGTGCTCACAAATGACAGAGACAAAGGCAGAGAGGGAGACGTACACCAGAGATATTTATATTAGATCCGCTTCAGTATAAAACTCTTCCTCACATTCCCAACAAGACGTAGGATTTTCCAACCATTCGAGCTTATCTTCTGTCTGTCCCTTCATTCTCTTTACTAAATGGGAGATTGAGGAAGCTCTCCATTGACTTTTGATTCTATCACCCTTTCCTCCCTGTCTTATTGGGAGATGCTCTAAAGCAGGAATGTGCACACTTCTGGGGACCACCCTGCCCCTCATTCAACCCCTTCTTTAAAACACATTTCTCCTATGAGGTTCATGAACATTAAAGAAATATCTTATTTGTATAAAAACTTAAATGAGCTGGAGCTGGTCATCTGCTCTATGGGTGGAGATTAATCCATCTGCTCATTTAACATACTGTGTGTCTGAACTCTACTGATTGTCTGCTTAACATGTAGGCTCCATGGAGCAGTGACCATGTCTTCCTCTACCTTTTGTACAACACTGAGCATACTGCCTGCACACAACAAATAATGCACATACTCCCTGCTCAAACCATTATTTTTTGTTAAGTGTCTGTTAGTTAAATGCAGGGCACTAGGAAAATTCAGACAGCCAAGATGCACATGGTAATTTGGTGAGATTACAGCTAACTGATGGATATGTAAAAATTAATATCAGCAGTTAAAAATGAGTTAAAAATGCACTCCAGCTTGCCAACAGATAAGGGGACTGTTTAGATGACCGAGTAGATTAGGGGACCTTCTTACTCAAAGATTTCATCAATATTCAGAATCAGAAGAATGGTTTGATGATCTTTAAAGTAGATCTAATTTTGTCCCTTTTTAAATTATAATCAGATAGAAGATGCAAGTTAAAAGTAGCTAGAAAGCTGAGACTGTCTATGGGACAGGATAAAGGAGTCTATAGAGTGACCATGGATGGAAAGAATGATCAGACAGCATCTTGTCAATTTGAAATGATGATTAACATCATTTAGTGCAAAAGAAGACTGTTCCTTAGTCTCTCAGGTTTAGTTTTGAGTTCGCCCTGTTGGCATGTTTGTTAGAACAAACTGATGCAGATGGACTAGATGAGACAGACTGAGACAGACAATTGGGACACTGGTGCTCTCTCTGACCTTGAAAATCTGATGCTTTGCTTGTATTGATGGGGGATTTAGCTCGTGGTAGCTGAAAGAAAGAAGACAGAAATCAAGCCAAACTCAGGGTAGGTGTCACATTCACTGTAAAACAGAGACCTCCCTTCCTTCCCCTTTGTCACACTGCAGAGCCTATGTGCCTTCATCAAACAGGGCCTGGAGAAGAGTTATTTAAACACCAAATGCACTGCAGTTCCCATATTCTGGAGAGGCAATGACAAAAGATGAAGTGGGTCTCTTGTGACTGGTTTCAACAGGCTGCTCATACAAGAAGCCTCCCTTTGCCATATAAAAGGGAAAAATGGACCTCTACTGCTCCCGGCAATAAAGGCAGCCGGGGCTCAGAAAGGTTAGGAAAGGCAGAGAGAATTCAGATGAGGACAGAGAAAGAGCAGCTCATACATTCTATACCAATCTTAGATGGTAGGTTTTTATAATTCATGAATGCAGTGGCAGCCACCGTCAGCCCAGTAGTCAGGGAAGTCAAGGGCCTCAGTCAGGCTGCCGCTTATATTTGATTGAGTAGGACATGCTTCATGTAATTCCGAATTAGCTAGCTAATTTTGCTCCAGATTTTGTTTATTTCTTCCGATTGTTCCTTCCATACTATGCCAGCTTTTCCATCAGTGCTGCATTTCCCACCAGCCATTCCACATGTGCTGGGCTTAGGGCATTAAACCAATTTTCAAGACATACTTTTTTCACTACTATTAAGGAGGCAAAGATCCATTTTACTGAAGCCATAGTGAGAATATAAATGAGCGGCACGAGTACGGAGAGCATAGGGGAGGAGGAAAAGGGGGCAGCAATTGTCTCGCAAAACCTGATTGCTTCCCCCCCAACAAAGCCTGACTGTATCTCCTCCACAACCCATCTGAACTACACAGTTCTGGCCTCAGATTGGGACACACCTGGATTCCCTTCAGGTTCATTCTTCTCTTAAGTCGAGACTGATCAAGGAGGAAAAATTTATTGTCTTCTGCTGACTCTTCAGAGGTGGAGGAGTCATCTGCTTCCTGACCATTGGCTTTGGGGCCAGGAGCACCAAAGGTCTGGGAAATCATGGTAACCGGCAGATTCCTTGGTAAACTCTAGAGATAAAAGAGAGATTTTAGTGACCTTTTTCTGAAGGCTACTGCCAAAAGCGTAGCACCACTTCTCGTGGCCTCCCTTTAGTACATCTGGCAGGACTGCCTGTGGACCGAGTGAGGCCTGCATGCTCTGTTGTCATGGTGTTCAGCCACATACCTGTAGTTCAAGTGGTTCAGCCGCTGTCTATTGACCAAACAGATTGTGGTTCAGGTCTCAAACTAGAGACTGAAACTGAAAGTCACAGAAATTTCTGTTCGTCTTTAGCAATAGTTCATGGCCCGTTACCAGTTTACCTATTTGCAAACTTCATTAGAACTAGCTCCTCAGAAAGAGTTGTTAGGAGTTTCCTTCCCCAGTATGCAGGTAATCCACCCTCTACATTTCCTCCTCTTCCATTTGGTGTCAAGGCTCAGCAGAAGTGAACTGCCAGTCTCGTGGTGGCAGAGCCAAGTTCCAACCCTTAGCCCTGGAGGGCTTCTCACAGCATTGAAATTGAATAGAAGAGAAATTTCCCTCAACTGCTTTTTTTCAGGCTAGCATTGCTGCTCACAGACGGAATAAAAATAAAATCCCATCCTCCTCTACATCATGCTGTAACTGAGACAGAGCCATGAAGAGAAGAGAGCACAGCTAGCTCTTCCTGGACCTACCTGGTCATTACAGTTCTCCTTAGAGAGTCGTCGGAGTTTGCACTCCAGGTTAACAATGCAAGCCTCCTTTCGGACTGCCTCGATCCGAAGTTCATCGTTCTTCTCCTCCAGCTCCCGGATCTGCTTCCTGTACTTGTCCTTCTCAATCAGGCACTGTGAGTACTGGGTCTGTGCCTCATCTCGGGAACGGAATGCCTGCAGAGGAAAGAAAACACTGCTTCACACATGTGTGTCACATGGGTTCTTGTCTTAATTTAGATTGCGCCGTCTTTGGGACAGGGACTGTCTATTGCTGTGTGTTTGTACAGCTCCTAACACAATGTTTGGGACCTCTGTGCACTATAGTAATATGATTAATGAAGATGATGATGGCTGACAACTTTTAGTTGGCAGCAAATGTTGCAGAGTGCTAACCAAAAACCTTGACACTAATAAGCAGCTTACTGCGTTGCCATTAAAGAGTCAGCACCCACTGGCAGCTGCCACAGAACCTCGAAGAATTTCCCTACGCTTAGACTAGTAGATAATAGCAGTATTGCAAATGCCACTACCTAGCAAGCGTTTCCTTTTTTTAATAGCAACCATTATATGTAACAAATGTAGTGACAGTTTGGGTCCAATTACCCCCAATTCCCAGAGGTGGCTTCCAACAGAAACAGAAGAAAGAGAAGATCCAATTTCTCATTGTTACTTCCCCCCCCTCTAAATGTGATGTACCTGGTCTCGCTCCTTCTCTACCTCCTCGAGCTGTATCATCACCGTGGTCATACGGTGCTTGTACATCTCACAGTCTTTCCCCAGAGTTGAGCACTTTAATTCCAGGTCTTCTTTCTCCTCAAGATACTGCAAATGACACAGACTAATCAATAAAAGCAGTACATCAAAGTAGTCGGGAGGTCTGCCCTGTGGCACGGAGGAGATTCCTGTTCACCTCCAAGTGCACATTAATCTATACATTTGCTTATATAAGACATAGACATATATGGCTAGAGTGTAGCTCCGTGCTGAAAAGGCATGGCTGTGAGGAAGCTCAGACTACTGCAGTCCAAGCTGATGCTGATGGAGTCTTGTAAATTACCCCCACAGCAGTGAATGTTGTCTATGTGAAAATTAATTGATTTCAAGGAATTGCACCTGCCCTGCCCAGATGACCCTAGACAGATTCATGTGAACAGCTCAGGATGGGAAGTGAGGACTGAACCAAATTGCTACTGCACTTCTCCATTAGCAGTTACCTGCAGGTATCACTGGTCATCGCAATCAGAGATCCCTCAAAGAGATCTGATCCCACTCTTTCAGTCCTGTCTTTCTCTCACCTTGTCTCTCAGATCCTCCACATGACGGATCTCCTCCTGGAGATAAAAAATCTTGTTGACCAGCTCCTGGCGGTCCTCTAGCGCCTCCTTACGGTCATGCTCCAAGATATCCAAGATGGCTTTGTCCGAATCTGGCAAGCTACGTTTGCCAGCCTGAGGGGACAAGGTTTAAAGATATAGGACAGGAGGAGAGAGAAAGAAAGAAACAGACAGTAGAAGAAAAAGAAGAGAAAATGAGATTGCAGCAGGAAAGTAGGAGAAAGGAGGGATATTTGTTAATGTTTTGAAAGCTGAACAAAGCCCTGCTCACTGTCAGAATGGCTGTGGAGAAGGGGTTGTTTTTACTGGATCTGATATAATTGGATACATTTTGGATGCAATGACAATGAACAGCCTCTCCTTTGCTCCAGGCCCTGCATTCAAAACCTCTCTCTATTAATCAGCCCACACTGAGCACAGAGTTTGCCCTTTGCCAAGGAGCAGGGCCCAAGAAAACATGTAGAGGAATTTTTAAAGCATGCAGACTTTGCATGACTGTGCTTAATGAATATTAAACACATGCCTAGAGTCACCAATGCCCCTGCCTAGAACTTATACTTCATTTTCTACAATGTCCAGAAACTTTCTTTTCCCCTTTAGGAATTAAAGTTAACAAGATGACTGTTGGAGAAATAAATTGCATCCAAAAATAACTACATAAACCGGGAATCAAAGTAAAAAATCTTAAGCAAGAAAAATGCAAATTTATTTTAAAAATACTTATACTAAATTAGAGAGTCCACTGACATTTTGGTTACTGAATAAAATAAGTATTTCTAAATACTTTTTGTTATTTTGAGAGTGTTTTGTTTCCATTTTTAGATAGTTATTTTTTGGTGATTATTTCCTTATTTCCTTGTGTGTCATAGTAATCATCATGTTAATTTTTTAACAGCATACCAGTCTTCAGATTAGATCGCATCTCAATGTAAGATTGGATATTTTTATACCTTTTTTTAAGATTTGACCTTTACTTTGTAGAAAACTAAGGCCTGGTCTATATTAGGAAATTAGGTTGGTATAACCACATCGCTCAGGGGTGTGAAAAATCCACACCCCTGAGTGACACAGTCAAACGGACCTAATCCCCGGTGTAAACTGCGCTAAATCAATGGGAGAATTCTCCCATCGACCTACCTCCTGGGAGATGGAGTGCCTACATAGCATAGGTAGCGTCTTCCCTGAAGCACTCTAGTGGCGTAGCGGTTTATGGGAAGGCAAGCCCTAAGGCTTCTTAGGCACTACCAGAGAGGATACAGCTGTGCTCTGGCATAAGAATGAGTTGAGAATCTTTAAAAGGTGTCATTCTAAAAAGGAAAGTCTGTTCCTGCAAGGTGCTGAGCACCCACATGTTGAGATCGATCCTGGGGTCTGGCCAAGCCCTGCTTAGCACATCACCTGAAAAGGAGGGCTAAAGTGGCTGTGCCCTCCTTTATGCCCTTCCCTTACCCCAAATCTGGAGCTGGCCACCCCCTGGTGAAGCCCCCAGTGCAAGTTAGAGTAGTTTTCTGCAATAACCCACAAGGAGGTCATCTCAGTAGCTTGTCCCTTCTGGAGAGCAGAAACATTCTGAACAGGCCTCCTTTCCCCAGTCAAATCCCTTACTCCAGCGTGGGTGATGACATAGGGCTGGCTATGCAGACCCTACACCAGAAGAATTTAGGGGAGCTTGCTAAGGTGGTTTTGCATTGGTGAGGTTGGGCAAAACAATTCCAGCAGAGCCAGGATTTGGCTCATTGATTTCAATAGGAATTGAGAGGGCTCAGCACTTCATAGCAGACACTCAGCACCTTGCAGGATCCAGCCCTGTATTTGCATCTAGCTTTACTAGGTTAAGAATTCCTTTTGCTTGTTCATCTGTTTTATATGGGGTAATCTGCAGAAAGTTGGGGGCTGTGTAACCTTTTGGTCTTTGCAAACATGGTGATTGGGTTCATTGCAGCTTTGGGGGCACAGCTTCACCCCACATTTCCCACCAGTATAATGGGGGGGAGGGTGTACTGATTTCGAGGCAGAGAGTAAGGGGACGGGGTGTAATTCCTCCTCTGGTTTACCTGAATGATAGATTGTAACTCTTGGATTTTGGTCTTCATGATCTCATTCTCCCGCTCCAATTCCAGAACCTGTTCCTTCTTGGGTCGGTTTTCAATGTCATTCTTCAGCTTCAGTGACTGGTTCCTCTCCAGCTTGCATTCCTCCTCCATCTTATTCAACCGATGCTTCAGCTGGTCAATCTAGGACACCCCAGGAACAAATGAAAAGCAGAGAGGCACAGAAAAAAAAAGATTATCCAAAATACATCAAGCCTCTGGTATATGCTTCTCACCTCTAGCTGAGTGCATACAAAACATGGACTTCATGCTCTTGGGGTGGTTAATTCCCAACAGCTCAATACAGTGCTAGCGTGGTATGTTAGAATCCTTGGATAAACCACCATGAAACTTTAGTGCATCCTTGGGTAACTGTCCCAATATATTATTGATGCTGAAAAAACAATGTTTTTCCTTTCTCCATAGGCTGGGAAGTGCCACCCCTCACAGGGAATCTTACACCAATACACATCATCTCAGCTTAACATTTCATTATGCTGTGAGCCTCTAACCTGGATAAGCAAAGCAAGGATGAGTTCTACATACCTTTAGCATAACTGAAAATACCACTGAGCCAATTGCTACACTTCATCCTCCATCTGTGATTTAGACCCAAACCAATCCAGAGCATCTCTTTTACCTCTAACTGGAGGTCCCGGCTCCTCATCACAGCCATGTTCTTCTCTTCACTCAGCTGGGCGTATCTCATGGCCAGGTTGTAGTTCTCATCCTTCACCTTGATCAGCTCGTCATTGTAGTTGTTCCTTTCCTCCTTCATCTTGTTGTATCTCTCCTGGAAGGTCAGTAACTCTATATTGTTCAGTTTCAGCTGCTTCCTGTCATCCTCCAGCTGGCGGGACTTGG
Source organism: Lepidochelys kempii (assembly GCF_965140285.1). NCBI lineage: Eukaryota > Metazoa > Chordata > Testudines > Cheloniidae > Lepidochelys > Lepidochelys kempii. Next base: position 11,189,412 of record NC_136389.1, on the reverse strand, counting down.
CCAAGAGTTCACAGCGCTGCACATCCTTTGTCTTCACCTGCTGCTGTAGCTTAATGATTTCATTCATTAGGAAATGGGTGAGACCCTCATGTCCCTCCTCCACTGAAAAGAATGAAACAGCCCATCAGCCCCAAGGTCTTTTGCACTGCTCTAGAGCAGGTTAATAATGTGGGTTCAGGCAAAGTTGGAACAGCACAGGTGGGGAACAAACAAATGCACACACACAATACACAAACAATGAAATATACAGACACAGTCAAACTCACTAACAGACACACAAATACCAAACATAGACAGTACAATCATCCATATATGCACCCCATCATATATAGAGTCACTATACACACACACACATACGTATATTTATAGTCATGCATGCCCACGTTCAGAGTACACACAGACATCATATGCAACTGCATATGTGCAGTCAAACTCATTTAGTCAGTCTTCACACACATTCTAATACACAGGCATATATACTACAATGGTGAATACACACATATACATGCACCTGGTTTTGGACTTGGTGGAGCAGGTTCATGTACACCCATTGGACCTGATTCTGATCTCAGTTATGCTGTTGCAAATCCAGAGTACCTTTGTCTATTTCAACAGAGCTACCCCAGACTCACATCAGTGTAACTGAGATGAGATTCTGGTCCCTAATTTATTTCTGTGAGGCACCTTGTAATGACTACCATTCTAGAAATGGAGGCAGACTGGGTAGCAGTCCTATTGAAGCTCTTCAGCTTCACTCCAGCAACCAGGGGTGTTGCTTTCACCAACAGCTTAGCCAATGCTAGGCCGTACCAGACCAGAGAGTGAGAGGTGGGAATGAGCTACCACCCGTCACTATGCCTCATTAACACTTCTCATCTGAAAAAAAAATCGGAGTCTTCTCTCGTGCCTTGACTCCAGCCCTTATTTCCTCAGGGACTGATCCTACTCACCGACAATGGTAGAAAATCTCCGTGTGGGCTCCTTCCCCGTCACCAGTTTGTAGAGTTCAGGATAGTAAAACTCCAGGCTCTCTAAGAAAACTACATAGCCCCTTTGCCCCTTGGTATGAAGGATGTCCAGCAGTCGGCCTAGGGACAACCCAAAAATAGTGCAATGAGAAAGGACACAGGAGTATTGAGAACAGGATAATCAGATATTGTAACCCTGAGGCCAACCCCGCTTCAGATTGAACAGTTGCTGGCACATAAATACACTCTGGAAAAGCCAGTCTTGTCACACTGTGCGCAGCTGATCTCATGAAGCTATGCCATGTATTCTCCATGTTTTGTGCGGGGTGTTACTTTGAAGGAATGGGGTAGGGAAGGTAGCGTTTGGATTTGAGCCTTTGAAAGACAAGTGGTATTCAACACAGCCCACGCTGTACAGTACTGAAATGCCAGAATGGCAAACCTTTCCACAAAAAGTGATGCTCAGATTAAAGGGTTGCTGCTGACCAGCCCCGATTGACAGAGATATCTGGGCACCTGGCATGGAAGTAGTTGCTTCCTATCATAACTGCAATGCACTGGCAAATTGAGGAATGAAAGCTTTGTGAGCGCCATTCTGTACAACACAGGCTTGGCCATAGTCACTATTACCAAACAGCTCTTCATTTTCGTGAACATCAGATTTTTCCCAAAAATCTAACTTAAAGGGAACAGAGACCCCTTCATAGATTTTAATTCAACGCTGGGGTCAGGTCAAACCCAACCCAGGCAATGCAGCACATAGTCTTGGCTGTTCAGGAATGAATTACCTGCTCGGTTAATTTTGGAGAGCAGCATATGCGAGTTGAGCACCTCATCCTCATCTTGCTCGTCGATGACTTTACACTGACGCAGATACGGGGTCAACTTGGCTGGATTGATGTACCGGCTCAGCATGTGCCGATTGCACTCTACGTTCTCCCACAGGGCTTCCTCCTCATCTTTCAGCATCTCTAGGCAGTCATCCATTTCTGGCTCGGCTCCTTAGCAAGGGAAACAAATCAGCATGGACTCAGGGGGGTTTCGGTCCTGTTTACCTTTCTGAGCTGCCCTGTCACATACGATGAACTCGGCTGCACCTCTCAGGAATGCTGATATTGCCCTATATTAAAACTGTTTGTGCTGAAGTGCAACCTGTCTTCAGCTCATCTGAGAAGTGACAGCTTAGAGAGGTTCTAGCTAGACTCTGAACGACGGCATATTGCTCAAGTGATGCTTTTGCATCCCAGTGAACTCTATGATGGTCCCTAAACATCAGAGAATTCCTCTTCTGAATGGTTACTGTGCTGCAGGAAGTGTAATGGAAGAAAGGGGCCTGAATTTGCAGAGCTCAGCAGCCCAAAGACATGCAGTCACTAAAGTACTATGGGGCATTCACTCTCCCCCGCCCCACGCAGGTTTAGCTCAGCTTTACAGATTTGAGCATGTACTCTTTCAGGTGTATGTGCAATGTGCAGGTACATGTGTAAGCGACTGCATCTGAATTTCCAAAAGTAGCTGTATGCATGCACAGTACAGGGCGGCTGTCTGTGAATCAGTGCATGGGCATGAATGTAAGTACCTGTGTGCGTCCAGGTATCTGTGTGGGTGTGCATGAATGGGTTTAAATGTGTGTGACACCATCGGAGCATGAAAATATTCTTGACTCATGCAAATGTGGTCACATAATATTTGACCTGTTGCTAAGCGGTCTCCTGCCAACATTTTCTCGGTGACCAGCTCATCTGGGGAGGTTACAGGGCAGGCAATGAGGTGAGAAAACATGTTGCGAAGTAAGTCAGCACACAGGAAAAGAAATCTCCCAGGAATCAGGTAGGAATGCTAGGTACTCTGAATTTTAAATGTTTTTATAATGTACTCTAAACTCAGCAATCAAGTCAGAGTTAGCCATTCTCGCTGGCTGGACTCAGCCTGTCTTCAAGATGTTAACAGCAGCCTCCCATTACTATATCACAGTAGTGCCTGGGAGAGCCCAACCCAGACTGCAGATCCACTTTACAAACACATAGGGAGAGAGAGTTCCCCCCCTGAGGAGCTTACAGTCTAAACAGACAGGACAGACAAAGGCTGGAGGAGATAGGGAGCTGAGAGCACAGAGAGATTCAGTGACTTGCACAAGGGGCCATCCACAAATTACATAACTCATTAGGGGTCCTTAATCTGTGTGTTTGTTCCAGCGTTCCAAGGGGGTGGGTGGATCTTAAAAAAAGTCACCAAAATGTGTTAGGTAATTAATGGACAACCCCTAAGTTCACAGGGAGAAAGTCTGTGGCAGGAGCTGAACCCAGCTCTCCTGACTCCCAATACAGGGTTTCCAAGACCTTCCTTCCTAGCAATTTGTTTGAGAAAATAACTTTCTATGTGCATGGCCTACAATCAAGTGTAATAAGTGTGAAGAATGCTGCATACAGCAGATATATCATGTAAACACCACAACACCCTCAGATGGGGAAAGGAAAGGCAGAGACAGTCTCCTTAAAGCTCCTTCCAGAGCTTATGTTCAAATAAATTTGTTAGTCTCTAAGATGCCACAAGTACTCCTTTTCTTTTTTAAAAGGATGTGATCGAACAACAATGTGCTGTTCTCCAGGTCAGAGAACAGAGTTCTGCTTTATGAGACTTTTCTTAGTAACTGACTTTTAATCAATAACTAATTAGCTCAATAGCAATAAACAATTTTCCTTGGGCCAGAAGAGTTCTCTTCAGTGTGTTATGACTTCCTCAGCCTCCAGTTTCAGGAACTGCAAAACTGCCTGGCAAACACTGGGAATCACTGGGCTGAGCCAGCCTTTAGGTCTATGAAGCCTGGGGCCGAAAGCGCCTTCAAATGTGGGGGAATGAGAAATTTGACACCTTGTCTATGTGAGAAAGATTTTTCTGAATATGGTTTACTGCTAGAACTAATGCAGAATAACATTATAACATTCAAAAACCAGTCGGAGAACACTTCAATCTCTTTGGTCACTCGATTACAGACCTAAAAGTGGCAATTCTTCAACAAAAAAACTTCAAAAACAGACTCCAACTAGAGACTGCTGAATTGGAATTAATTTGAAAACTGGATACAATTAACTTAGGCTTGAATAAAGACTGGGAGTGGATGGGTCATTATAAAAAGTAAAACTATTTCCCCATGTTTATTCCCTCCTTCCCCCCCCCCCCCCCCCCCCGTTCCTCAGACGTTCTTGTCAACTGCTGGAAATGGCCCACCTTGATTATCACTACAAAAGGTCCCCCCCCCCCGCGCCCGCTGCTCTCCTGCTGGTAATAGCTCACCTTACCTGATCACTCTTGTTACAGTGTGCATGGTAACACCCATTGTTTCATGTTCTCTGTGTATATAAATCTCCCCACTGTATTTTCCACTGAATGCATCCCATGAAGTGAGCTGTAGCTCACGAAAGCTTATGCTCAAATAAATTTGTTAGTCTCTAAGGTGCCACAAGTCCTCCTGTTCTTTTTACAGTAAGGGAGTATGCACACTGCTTTGTTGATGCTGTCTGTGGTCACTTGGGTGCCTTTGGCAGTGGTTACAGTGCCATTCAAGGCCTTCCTCCCCATGCTGGGGTTTGGTGGTGATCTCCCTTGCAAAAATCGAGTCCAGCTCCTCATAGTATGGACAGGTAGTGGGCGCATTACTGGAGGTCCCATTCTTGTCTCTTGCCAGAGCTCCTTTATTTTATAGCAGCACTGGCCTGTGTCCCAGGACTACCCCTTCTCCTCCATTTGTTTCTCCTTGCATCTAGTGACGTTGTTCAGATGGGCCTGGATGATCTATTCTTGCCAGAAGGCAAGGAAGTCCAAAACTGCCAGATGGGAGCATGAGGAAGCACAGGGCATGGCTGCTATATTGGGTATGCAGCTCCAGGTGTGTGAACTCACCACAGGCAGGAATTGCAAAGGAATGCACTTGCCTGAGTGCCAGCATTTAAAAGTCCATTCAAAACAACCCCAGAACAGTAGAGGGCACACAATCCAGATGTGAAGCTATGCAGTTTCGACAGCAGTGGGAGGACTGCCTGAAGCGAAACAGTTAATCCAAACTACAGATGTGTTCACAGGAACCTTACACTGAAAAAACTCATTCTGGAATAGTGCTGTTTCACTTCCAAAGTAGAATAAGTGTAGGATACGATGCCAGAGAATTAAAACAGAAAAAAGTATGTGTGTGTAAGGTAGTTTATCCCCGCCCCCCCGCAAAAAACCCTAAAGTTATCCCATGCACACAAGGCCTAAGAGTATCATAGCTTTCATTCTTTTAAAGCTAAATTTCTAGCCCTTTTCCTTGAGAGGATGGACCAAATGTGGGTCAAAGCTTGGAACTAAAGATCACAGGGCTAGTCTTTTGCATCCAAAAGCCCAATGCCCCAGATCCTTTGATTTTTGATAGGTTTCCAATAAGCTCACAGCTGGGCCTTGAGGGGAGCAATATAAACTCTTCTCTGCAGTTCACAACATCCCAGAATCTCTTCTAGCCTGCTCTTTGGAATCAGGAACTGTTACATTCTTTGCCAGTGCTCCCTTGGGACATCACTGAGGATCGGATCCCTCCATGAGATGATTCAGAGCGGAGTTCACTCAGCAATACCACTCTATTGCAAAAAGAAAAGGAGTACTTGTGGCACCTTAGAGACTAACCAATTTATTTGAGCATAAGCTTTCGTGAGCTACAGCTCACTTCATTGGATGCATACCGTGGAAACTGCAGAAGACATTATATACACACAGAGACCATGAAACAATACCTCCTCCCACCCCACTCTCCTGCTGGTAATAGCTTATCTAAAGTGATCATCAAGTTGGGCCATTTCCAGCACAAATCCAGGTTTTCTCACCCTCCGCCCCCCCGCCCCACACAAACTCACTCTCCTGCTGGTAATAGCCCATCCAAAGTGACCACTCTCTTCACAATGTGTATGATAATCAAGGTGGGCCATTTCCTGCATAAATCCAGGTTCTCTCACTCCCTCACCCCCCTCCAAAAACCACACACACAAACTCACTCTCCTGCTGGTAATAGCTTATCCAAAGTGACCACTCTCCCTACAATGTGCATGATAATCAAGGTGGGCCCAACTTGATGATCACTTTAGATAAGCTATTACCAGCAGGACAGTGGGGTGGGAGGAGGTATTGTTTCATGGTCTCTGTGTATATAATGTCTTCTGCAGTTTCCACAGTATGCATCCAATGAAGTGAGCTGTAGCTCACGAAAGCTTATGCTCAAATAAATTGGTTAGTCTCTAAGGTGCCACAAGTCCTCCTTTTCTTTTTGCGAATACAGACTAACACAGCTGTTACTCTGAAACCTGTCACTCTATTGCAGAAACGTTTTCATAGGAATTAAAAAAAACCCTCCATCAAGATCCCCCACATTTAGAAATATAAGAATTTCATTATAAAACAAGGATTTACTACACATGCACTAGCCATCTAAAACATCCAAGAGGCGTGGTCCTCGTCTCCATACAAGAGCCTTTTTGCTTCTTTCTTTACATCTCCCACCTTTGAAGTCCAGCATGACAAACATCCTTGACTCCTCTCAGAGCTGCTGCTTGGTCTATTACAGGGGCTATTAGTGAGTAAAATACAGCACCCTCTTCCCTTCAGGAGCTCAGGGTTTTGCTGTTGTGGGATTCCTTGGGTCGGATTCTGTTCTTATTTACAAGAGTGTGAGCCTGGAGTAACTCCATTTTCTTCCATAGAATTACTCCAGCTGTTCACTGGAAAAACTAAACGTGATTCTATGACAGCACCAAATGTCTATTTAACCTAATACTCTATAATGAATTAAATAATAGTGAGAGGCTGGAGCCTTGGTGCTCTGGTCAGGAAACAGAGGCGGTCAACTGAAGGCCAATGAAAACTAACAAATTCACTGCATGAGTGGCTAAGCGTTTTAAATGGAGAAGAGACTTCCAGCAGCACACACTTCCTGCATGTCTGAATTGTATTATTCCCTGCCTCTGCCCTTCCTTCTTCTGACACCTTTGCAGAGAAGCTGTTTTCACTTAAAATAAAAACCAATTAAAAATGACAGATTTCAATGTCCTTGAAATGTGTAACCATTTATTGCATCTGATCTTTATAAGCATTCTCTAGCATCTGATTCCAGCACTTCTTGAGCTGTAACCTGACACCTTCAGAGACTATTAAATACCATGGAAACACTTTGGCATCCATCACAAATCACAGGTGCAAATACACAAACTTGGGCTGACTTGAACAGTGATTTGGCCATAAAGAAATAAGACTAACCACAGCAGTTGAGAAATTGCTCTCCCGCTGTTCCTTTCAGTGTTTAGTATACAAGATATTCTTTAACAGTTGGAGATCTTAATCCAATAATAACCTCCAGCTAGTCCTAACTATTTCAAAGGTCTTCGTGGATTCAGAAGAATAAAAGAGAGAATTCCTTTTTACATTAAAAGAAGCATTCTCTTCCCCTCTCTCTTTCTCTCTCAGCCTTCTCTTGGCTGTTTCACACAAATGCACCTTCCTATGTGTTTGCTATTTTTTTCTTTTTGTTATATTTTTTGACTGAACAAATCACCTCACAGTTAAAGCTCTTCTCTGGTCTCTCTCAGCCTTCACTCTTTCACATGCCAGGGACTGCTCTCCACTGATCAAGGTGAAAAAACCACCCAGGGTTCCATAAAGCACTCATCTCCAGGTCAGATCTAAAGCTTCATTTTTAGACAGATAAAATGCTTGGGGTTTAATTCTTATTCTAACAACATCCAGTGAATGAGTTTAGCTTTGAATCCTGGGGTCTCTTAGTTAGGCGGAAGTCCAAAGGCAGGACAGGCAAGGAGCTTCCCTTAAAAGCAACAAGAACAGCATGGGAAAAATCCTGGGGATGGAGGAGTTGTTGTTCTGCAATTCAAGTGAGCATTGCTAAAACACTGTTGTGAAAAAGCTCCCATGGCCAGACTTCTATTCAACACAGCAGCATTCACCATGATGGTGCAGAAGTTAATTCCTCCAGCCCCTTAATTGTTTCCATTACTTTGCTCTGAATTCTTGCCACTCTATCAGTCCTGAGGTGACCAGAACCAAACCCTGCTCTCTAGAACTGAGTGGGAGCACAGTGTTCAGCTATCTCTGTGGGTCACTTGGTTGCTCCTTCGTGAGATACGAAAAAACACAGGGTGCCGTGCAAGTGAGGAGGAGGAGGAAGTTTATTCTGGAAGTGGTGAATTATCTGGGTCTCTTGGACTTCCGCATTTTGTTCACAGATGTTCATAGTGTGGTGGCAGTTAAAAAGAAACCACAACACAGAAAATTCTCATGTTAACTACACATTAATATACAAACGGGGTGGGGGTGGGGAGAGAGTGGGTTAGTGTTTGATGCTAAATAGTTGAAATAAAAGCAAGGTCTTAAATAATATTTATAAAAAAGAAAAGGGTTATATAAGAAAGATAACATTTTAAAGCTGGAACCTGCAAGCTGTGTGCCTATTATCATCAGCAACACTTTGTGTGTATGTTTTAGCTCATTCTCTTCCTTTGTATGTTTCTTTGGCACACAAGGGACAGGAAGTGCCCTCGTAGCATGTGTTTGCAGAGCACCTAATACAATAAATCATAACTAAGGCTGCGAGTTTGTCACGGAGGTCACAGAAGTCACAGACTCCGTGACTTTCCAGGACCTCCGTGACTTCTGCAGTGGCCAGTGCGACTGGCCCATGGGGCCACCTGAGCAGCTCCGGCAGCCCCTGGGTCAGCCACAATGGCTGCTGCTGGGGCAGTCTCAGGTCACCGTGCCTCTCTTCCCGAGCAGCAGGAGTTTGGAGGTGTTTGGGGGGGGCCCTCAGGGCTAGGGCACGGGAGAGGGTGAGGGCTCTGGGTGGCGCTTACTTTGTTGGGGGGGACCTCCCCAGAAGTGGCTGGTATGTCTGGCTCCTAGGCAGAGGCGCGGCCATGGGGCTCTGTGCACTGCCCCTCCCTCCCGGCACAACTCCTGCAGCTCCCATTGGCCGCCAATGCAGCTCATGGCCAATGGGAGCTGGTGCTCGGCGTGGCAGCAGCATGCAGAGCTGGCTGGCCGTGCCTAAACCTAGGAGCTGAGGGACAGGGTTGTCGCTGCTTCTGGGGATGCATGAAGCCAGGTAGGGAGCCTGCCAGCCCCACCAACCCCCCAGCACCAGCGGGGGTCCTGGGCTGCACGCCACTGCCACCCTCCCCCCCAGCACCTGCGGCGTCCCAGTCTGCCCCCCCCAGCACCCGCAGCACCCCATGTCTGCCTTCCCCAGCACCCGCGGTGCACCCCGGCCTTCCCTCCCTCAAGTACTCATGGCACCCCTGGTCCGCCCCCCACCTCAATATTTTGTCTGGGGTATATAGTAAAAGTCACGGACAGGTCACAGGCCATGAATTTTTGTTTACTGCCCGTGACCTGTCCGTGACTTTTACTAAAAATACCCTTGACAAAAATGTAGCCTTAATCATAATACTAATGACAGCAGAGAACTTTTTTCATAAGCCCTCTCTCTTTGTATAGATGCAGCTTTGCAGTATCAGAGCAACATACAACAACAACAAAACACAATAAAAAGAGAAGGATTTAGTGCTATTTTTTCTCCCAAAGGAAAATCAGAGTGTGAAATGTGATAAGGAAATCACTTCTTTTGCTTAAAGAACCAGGAAAAGTGTTTTTTGTCTTGACTCTGCCACTAGTTTTTCATATAGCCTTGGGTAGGTCATTGAAGGCCAAATGTTCAAAAGTGGCCTCTGAATTGCAGGTGCTGAACTTTAGACAACCACAGTCTAGTTTTAGAGGTTCTGAGCACCCACCACTCTCACTGATTCCGGCTGGAGTTCTGGGTGTTCTGCACTACTGAAAATCAGGCCCCTTTTATTTAGATGCATAACTATGGATTTAGATACCTAACTCTGGGCGCCACATTTGAAAAGTTTGTCCAGACAGGTGTCTAAATTTGGATACCCTAAAGGAGGAGAACCTAAAATCAGAGCCTGCTTTTGAAAATTTGAACCTTAGTCCTGGTCTACACTCGTGGGGCAGGGGGCGGATCGATCTAAGTTACGCAACTTCAACTACGTGAATAACGTAGCTGAAGTCAACGTACTTAGATCGACTTACCACGGTGTCTTCACCGTGGTGAGTCGACTGCTGCCACTCCCCCGTCGACTCCGCCTGCGCCTCGCACGGCAGTGGAGTACAGGAGTCGACGGGAGAGCGCTCGGGGGTCGATTTATTGCGTCTAGACTAGACATACCCTTAGTCTCCTTGTGTTGCAGTGTCCCCATCTGAAAATGAGGATAGCAATAAATACCAACATCACAAGGCAGGATTCATTAGTAACTGCAAAGCACTTTGAAATCCCAGGATGGTAGGTATTCGGGAAGTGTTATTTATTATTACCACAGTATTATTACTTCAGATTCTGAAATCCTCAAAGTATCTCTAGGAGGCTGAGAGCGTTGCTGGATAATCAGGGTTGAAAATAGCTATGTTTCTGCTTTACATAGTTTGGGTGGACACTGAAACAACCACTGCTATCAGCACTCCCTCTCTCTGTCTATAAGAGAGTCAACCAGCTTGCTAAATGCCCCAAGGTCAGCAAAATGTAGAAGATATAAAATGACGGACCCATAAAAAATAGAATAGAAAGTTTTAAACACAATATAGTTTTCCATTAGCATAAATACCTTCTATCCACTTCTCTTACTGAGTCAGGTTTCTTGTTACAAATAACTTACAGAGGGAAAGAGACCATTACTAGATTTGCAAGGAATCAGTGAGGTAAAGCTGGGTCCTTGTCATAAGGCATGCCCTCATCCCAATTGGAGAAGGCTAACAAGCTTCTCTGGGCTCAAATGGTACCAAATTGGCACACCTGCAAAGCGTATTCCAGCTAAAGGAAGCAAGCTTAAAAAAGAAAGCTTGTCACAGGAAGAAGTAGCAACCAGGAGGAAAGCTGGTGTGTCTCAGAAGTAGTTGACTCTTGCAACAAAGCAGCTGAGAGGGAAACAGCTGACAAGACTCTGCTGCCTACAAGGACTTACTAGACCCACGACAACCTGATCACTGCAGGGCAGGGGTTGAAGATAAACCTTGACCCAGGTCCATCTGTGCCAGACTGACATACAAATCAGACCTCTATAAGGGAACTCAGAGGCTGAATGTCCCCTTAAGCAGGAGATCCCCATAGCGCCATAGAGTTTGGAGTAAAGTTCCCAAATGGGGAAAGGACTATGGAAGTGAAAGAGACTCAAACTGCTTGAGTGTGACCCAAAGGAGAGGCTCAGCCTATCACAGTCGTCACTGAGGACAGCTGAGAGGCACGCTCATACATCACTCGATTTCACTCCCAGTTCACAAGAGAGTTACCCGTTATTCAGTTTCCCTCTGGGTCCACAAGGGAACCAACTATCATTTTCAGTACACATCAGAGAAGCGAGAGAGGGACAATCCAAATCAAACACCTACACTGTGGTTCAGAATGCTCTAGAAGCAAACCCAACTCACTGCTGGCAAAAGGAGAGAGAAAGAATTCCTCTTCACTTTTCATATTTATCACTTCCTCAAGAGATTCAGACCTAGAAGAATAAAAAGGAGAAATCTACAAAGTTGTCCCTATATTCATGTTTATGTCCTTATGAAATATTAAACGAGTGGAATAAATCGCAGGAGATTAGTTCCTAGTCAGGAGTTGTAAACAGGAGAGAACAACTGGAATGAACCTCAGAAGAGTTCTACTTTCCCAACTAATAATGGAACCACATAAAACTCCATTCCACCAAAAAGTGAAAGAATCATGCATGGATGAAGCAAGGATCAATTATTATCGTTATTGCGTAGTGCTCAGAAGTGGCTTTGCACTTCACAGTCTAGAAAAGATGACACACATCGAAGACAGAATGCTGGCAATTGTTCCACGTGCCAGGATAATCTTGCTTAATATCTGAACCATACACACTCTTGCTTATTCCATTTAGTTTTACTTGGGGTTGCATGGGGATTACCATCCCTAGCTTTCATCTATTTTGTGGAAGGGCAAATTGCTCCTTTACTGAGAATGCTGGTTTGTCCTATAAGACGTTGCTGTGGAGGTCATGTGTTCTCCTAATCAGAGCAATAATATTTAGTTTGTCCCTACAGTGACTTCAGTCCGGTACAAGATTAAGATTCATGTTTTCTGCAGTTCTCTCCATCTGGTAAGATATCTGTGGTCCAGGGCAAACCTACTGTACATTCCTCAAGTCTGTTAGCGTTAGCCCTTCAGAGTTCTTATCTAGTTCTCATACAGGAAGGAAAATGACTAATTTTGTCTGAATAGCAAAACCCACAACAGATTGTAATAGCCCAGACCGGCAGCATCCAATCAGATTTGCCTGCACAACATCCATTACCAATAATAAAAACACAGAAAATGGAAAAAACCCTCCTTCGCAAACAGCGGGGTAGCTACTCTTAGGCTTTTTTGCCACCCTTTCTGTGTGTATTCTCTTCTATGCAGGTATTTCTATCCCACCCACCACCATAGCATCTGAGCACTAGTTGTGTGAGGAATCATTCTGAAAAGCATCTGTGAGTGACTTAGGAGTCTACAGCCCATTTTGAACGCTGTGAGGCTACGCCTGCACTTAAAATGCTACACCAGCATAGCTGCAGCTGTGCTACTGTAGTGCTTCAGGGTACACACTCCCTACAGTGCCAAGAGGGGTTCTCCCACTACTGTAGTTAATCCACCTCCCAGAGAGGTGGCTAGGCTGTAGCTCGCAGTAGCTAGGCTGACAGAAGAGTTCTTCCATTGACCTGGTACTGTCTTTACACCAGGATTAGGTCTGTGGATTTTTCACACCCTGAGACATAGCTATGCCAATGTAAATTTTCAGTGGAGACCAGCCCTAAGACAATGAGACTTGGGCTCCTAAGAGTCGAAGTCATTTTTGAAAATGGGATTTAACTTAGACTCTTCTGAAAGCGTTACCCATGTCATTTCCCAATACATACTAAGAGAAAAAGGAATGATTAAACCTGTGATCTGGACAGACAACTTGACAAGTAGTACTTGTGACACCTTAGAGACTAACAAATTTATTTGAGCATGAGCTTTCGTGAGCTACAGTTCACTTCATCAGATCACCCATTGTTTCATGTTCTCTGTGTATATAAATCTCCTCACTGTATTTTCCACTGAATGCATCCCATGAAGTGAGCTGTAGCTCACGAAAGCTTATGCTCAGATAAATTGGTTAGTCTCTAAGGTGCCACAAGTACTCCTTTTCTTTTTGTGAATACAGACTAACACGGCTGCTACTCTGAAACTTGACAAGTGTTACTCCTGGGGGAATTCTGCGCCACTGCACAATGCAGAATTTTGCAGAAATTAACGTTGTGCACACAGAATTTCCTTTTTCCCCCACAGAAATGGGCTGCAGAGATGCTCGCTGCCACTAGGGCAAGTGCAGAGCCCAGCTTGCAAATAGAAGACAAGGCCGGGGCCACTGGAGGGTTCCCAGCAGCTGCAGTTTCCAGCACACCCTGAAGGAAGGAGGGGGCAGTAAGCAGGAATCACCATGCAAGCCCGGGACCCAGCATCAGGCTGTTTCTCCCTGTGGATCCCTGGCCTCTCGGGGGGGAGGGTGTCTGGGCTGGGGGGGCCATGAGTGCTGTGAGTGTCTGGGCTGGGAGGGCCATGGCTGGGCTCTAGAGGGGAGAGAGTGTGAGTGTCTGGCCCCCTGGCTGGGCTCTGTGGGGGAGGGAGCAGAGAAAAAGGAGCTGGGTTGTTGTAGGGGTTTCTTTGCCTCTCTACTCCTGGGGGAATTTTTGTGAGTGTCTGTATTGTTACAGACATACTTGCTGACAGGTATTTTGAAATAAATTACCAAAATAACTGAAACTGGTGTGATTATATAGTGAAATTTTGACAAATAAAATTTGCAGAATTTTGAAGAATTTTAAAATCTTGTGTGCAGAATTTTTAAGGTGCAGTATTCCCCCAGGAGTGTCTGAAGAAGGAAAGGTGAGAGAGAGGTGAATGCAGACAGAGACAAAGAGGAGACACAAGAGAGATGGGGATGAAAGTAAGAAGGGTTGTAGTAAAAATGGAGAGAGGTGAGAAGCAATTGGGAAAATACAGGGAGTGTAAGATGGGGAGGTCCGGAGACAGACCTTGGCATGCTAAAGATTAGGGTTAGTTCAGAGCATGCAAATCAAGCTAATGGTACAATAATTTTAATAATTTACCATAGGAATTTACTTCATGCATTTAAAAGGATTTGAGAAGCAGCAAGCAGAGAGACGAAAGCTTGACACTTAGCTTTGCTTTAATTTACACATCCTCCATGCTACTGTGCATGATGATGAGGACAACAACAATGAGGATGATAGTGTAATACAAACATGTTTAAAAACTGGAATTTTTTTGTTTGAATGCAGCATTTAGCTGCTGACACAGACACGCTCTTTTTACTCGTTTGTGGGAAAAGCAGAGGTATAAAAAGAGGCTGTTGTCCTTGGGTAGTACATGGCTCATGAGATACTTGATCTAGGGAAAGGTGTTGAGATTGCGGAAAACCCGTTGCCAGGCTTCACACTTGTTTTTAGTGGTGGTGAACAGTCTGCTTTTACAACTGGGATCTGGACTCCAACGAGGCTAAGAGGAGGAAGAGTTACGAGTTAAGAGGAAGAGGAGGACAAGATGCTAGGTAGAGGAAGGTCAATTCGCCAGCCTTTCAACTCAGGAGATCTGGGTTCAAAATTCACTTTGGCCACCAGTGCAAATGAGTCTAGTGATTTTAGCTTAGGTCTTATTGTTAAGGCTAAGATTTTGTCACACATATTTTTAGTAAAAATCACGGACAGGTCACGGGCAATAAAGAAAAATTCACGGAAACCTGTGACCTACCTGTGACTTTTACTAAAAATATGCGTGACAAAATGGGGAGCTGTGGGGTCCCCACACCATCCCAGAGGGCCCCAGCTTGGAGCTGTGGGGTCACCCCACTTCCTATGGCTCCCAGCTTAGGGCACCTCAGCAGCTTGCGGTGATTTGGAGCTCCAGGGCACCCCCACTGCCCGTGGGGAGCTGCGTGGCACCCGCCCACGATGGCTGGGAGCTCCCGGGGGCCTTGCCACCCGTTGTTTGCCAGGGACTACGGGGCACCCCCACCGCCCACAGCAGCTGGCTACGGGGGCGGGGGGAGGAGGGAACCCTGCAGCTTCCAGTTGCCGCAGGCTCAAGTCACGGAGGTCTCTGGAAGTCATGGATTCTGTGACTTCTGTGACAAAATTGTAACCCTACTTAGTGTATATATTTGTGTGTGTGTGTTCGTCTCCATCATAAACTAGCACATAACTCTGGTACAGTGAGCCTTGGCTCATGATTAAGTTGAATTGACAGAGCTGTGTGGGAACCAAGGTTGGGACAGAGGTTCATTCCCACATTAGCAAAAGCTCCCACTGTCCTTGCGTGCATTATAGCCGGTTTTCACCAGTGCTATTAGCATCTCCCTTTTATGAGTACAAATAGATAAATATTAAGAGAGAAAGAAATGTAATTGTACCATATACAATTATCATAGGTGTTATTTACTTAAGTTTTGGCTTATTGTAAACCCATATGTTACCTGGATTAGAACATGCATCCACAAAATTCAAACTTGCAATGTTTCTCTCATCCAGTGAGGTCAATGGGATTCTTGTTGAAAGTACAGTATTCTGTCATTTCCAAACAACCAATTCATGACATGGAATGTCTGAGAGTCAGGACCAGATTGTCTCATTTTCCAGGAAGTGTCCAAATTCAGCAAGAAATAAGCACAAACTCATGTGACATTCCAATGAGCAGAAAGGCCCAAATTTTCATCTGTTACATTCATGTAATTCTGCTGTCTTCATCTTGGCCCAGATAAATTCATGAATAATACTTTACTCAAAAGACTGTAGGAGATCCAGTAACACCATACTGTTAGGAATGTACTGTCACACTCCTGCTCACAAATGAGAGTACTACACTGTGGCTAGACAAAATACAAGAAATATGAGATATGAACAAGTGACCAGCTGACTGACAGTTTCAGCAGACAGATGGATCTTCGCAGACCTACTACTCCCAACACGTAAGGCAATATAAGACACAAAACCTCACCACTAAAATAAAATATCACAATACAACAATTCTGTCCTTTCTTGGGAATATGACAGCTATTTCAAACATCTCAAGTGTACTATACACAGGTATAATGCTTTGACACCTAGCTCTCTATATAGAATCAATTACTTGTATGTTTACCAGCTAACTGTTTACCATTGAATTTGTCGTCCCATAAACCGCTCAGCATCCTATGACCAATGGTTGTTAACATCTGTGTCCTACTTCTTGAACCTCAGATATATAGTATTCACCTAACTACTTATTCAATTTTGTACCTCCCTGTAATTAATGCCTTCGAAATGCCAACAGTTGTAATGTAAAGACTACTCTTTGGTGCACCATCCATTAATGTACTAGTCCAGGTGCTCACACCTTTCTTTCTCAGATCTGCCTGAAGAATGAAGTAAATGCCATATATAACACAGGCATCAGGTATCTTTCCAAGCCAGAATCATTGGGCCAAATGATGGGATATGATGCTGTGCTACAACTTAGCAGAGGGTGCGCTAGCCTCTGGGGGGCACATACTTACTCAACTGGTGATAGGCTCCATTCTCAGTCATGAAGCTCCTTGGAAATGCCTCTTGATGGGCAGTGCCAATGTTCCTCAGACTGGCTTTATGGTATCCCTGGCTTAAAGCCGGTAGTGCCATGAGCTCTTCCCAGCCAGCGAAGCACAAACCACACACAGAAATCTGGATGTCACTTGGCAAGGAAAGTTACCCAACAGATAAAATGCAACACTGCTGAGGAAGGACAATGCCCTGCTAGGAGTGAGAAGCAGCTCCTGGCAGGTTACCTGCTGTTCTGCTGGTTAGAAAGCTGTGCCTTTCATGTAGAACTGGCTGAATCTTTTAAATAAGTTTCATCTCATTAAACTGGCTTCCCTTCGTTGTGACCCCCTCTGATCCCCTCTCCTTCCTCTCGCTCTGCGTCCTGCCTTTTCACTTGCTGCTGCAGCGGGACTGTGTGACACAGCTCCGGAAGCGCACACCCACCATCCTCTCTCAGAAATGCTGTGTCTATATATAGCAGGTGGAGAGGTGTTGGGGGCTGCCTCACTTCCCCATTTCTTCTAAACAGAGGCTGTGGGTGACTTTAAAACATGACACCTCTGCAGAGGGAAATCAAAGAGGAAGTGTCTCATGGAGATAGAGAGCTCTGCTCTGGATGTGATGGGGGAGACGGGTGTTACCTGAAGGCAGCCCTCTCTTCCGCAGACATTGCAACAGAGGTCCTTCTGCAGTGACATGTGCATCAGTGAAAGGGTGGGGAAAAGAGAGATGGAATGCACAAGATCACTCCCAGCCTGGGAGAACATTCCCTTGAGACAGCCTATTAGGGAAGCAGCATGATGAGCCCCACTGTAATGAACTCCTAACTCCTTAACAGGTGGGACTGTACTTTGTTCCTGTAAGCAACGTTCTCCATTAATCATTATCCCACTGCCAGGGAAAAGGAATAACAGCAATACTCAGGACCTTTATAGCAGGTCCTATAGCATCAAACGTTACTGTTTGTGCTGTGCAGACATTACTTAGTTAAACAAATACCTTTGTGCTGCTTTATGCTGAAACTGTACACATTGCTTTACCCAAGGAGAATAAGATGAGGTACAAACTCCAGTATGGAAAAGTTGTTCCCAGAAGGACTAGTGAAACATGGCAATTCCACTTACACCACAGAAGAGGCCAGTTTGTACAATTCAGAGTCAAGCTGCATCACTGATGAAGAGTGGAGAAGCCAAGAACTGAATGAGTCAGAAATCTAACTACCTTCTTCTCCTAAGAGAATGTGGTCATCATGAGGAGCAGTATGGGGAAACCCAGGATGAAGGAGTACTATTGACTGAATTCCCCTTTCTCACCATAGGAAAGGAGCAGTTAGGAACTGCCAGATCAGATCAGAACAGTGCTCCATCTACATGCATATCCTGTTTCTGAGAGTGGCCAGTACCAGTAAAACACCCTTTCTGGACAATACTGTAAAAACATGACAGGGGGTGCAGGTGGAAGAATCCTAATCCCAAGTATTTAGAGAGACTTTTTTTTAAAGGCACGGTACCAGAGTATCATTTGGGCCCTTAAAAATTTCCCCTTTTGTATTTGGTTTCTCTCCTGAAACATGAGGAACAACAATACTTACCCATGTTTCTTCTAGCTCGTGGAACTGAAGAGATTGCAGGTACAAGTTATACGCCTCACTATCTCATTTCACCCACTACCAAGGGTTAATTATGTTTTATGCAAAAGAGCTATTCGCTTTCATTAAACATGTTGCCTTTGAGATCCATTGATGGTCACCTTCTTCTTGTAATCTGAGAATGGGTAAATAATTCCCACACTTGAGGACTGAATTCTTTCAGCTCTCACCTCTACTCAAGAGCCTTAGGACTAGATTTTTTATTTTTTTTCAACAAGCTCAGAACCCACAATCAAGATCATATTTTGCAAAGAACTCAGCTGCCATGTAAGCAGCAAAATAATGGCTGGTGTGACCCAGGGACCCCTTGGTGTCAATTGGCAGAGGACATAAGGGATGCATAGGAGTTTACAGGGATAGCCTGGGTCTGATATCTACATAATAGTGCATCAAAGGGTGGGATGTGAGGTCTCTACCGACAGCTAGTAACACACTGGTTGTCCTAATCATTGCAAAATGTATGTATGGATATTTAAGCAGCTATGTGTCTACACTGAAAATGATATTCTTAAGGTATGTAAGTCATAAGACAGCTCCCCAGAAGATGACAAACAGGTTTGCATCAGGCAGGGGATAGTAGACACTTCTCTCTCTGGCTGATCATTGTGTGACTTGCAGTTTAATCTTGGCTGGAAAATGCTGCAAAGACTTTAGATGGGCTAAACTTCACTAGACAGGAGAGTATATCAGTAATTAAGTCTTTGTGTATCATGATGTTATTTTACATGTAACCTTTTGTTTTCAACACTTTGACTTCTGCTTCTCAAATCTCTAAGCTTTGTTAAATAAACTTTTACTTGTTTTCACTTCAACCATATTTAAGTGCTGTGTGTTAAACAGAGCAGTGATCTGAAGGAAAACTGGTAAACTGGTGCACAATACTTCTTTGGGAGCAGCTAATCTGTGAATACTGTGAGTGTTCAGTGGAACAGGAGCTAGACACTCCAGGGTGGATGCTCAGAGGGCTCAGGGGTTGGAGTGTGCTGATCACTAACCCGCAGAGGGAATGTGGGGCCTGCACACGTCTCGAGGGGAATGCTTGTGTTGCCGGTGGAGTTGGGGAGCTGACTCCTGGTAGGCACAAACAAGAATTCCTCATGCTAATGGCAGGTGGTGGTGGGGTGCCTCACAACCCTAGATGCCCTCGGGAAATATCACAGCTGGACTTTTGAAAGACCTAGCTCAGATGGTGAGGAAATCTGGTCCTATGTGTCACAATGGGTGGGAGCTGCTGGGTACCAAGCCCTTCAAAAAATCTGTCCCTTATTTAGGTTCCTAAATTGCCTGAGCTCTTTGAAAATCTTGGCTCAGTTATAGATGCTGAGCACTTGAAAATCTGTCCCTTAAAGCCTTCTTCAGATGTTCGCTTTGCATGAATAGGATGCGGCTATAGAGCACTTCTTGCATACAAAGCTTGCTGGGAGTAGTAGTTTATAGTTCTGGTTTGCTGACACCATATAAACTCTACACTACTACAGAAAAACTACAGATTCCAAGAGGAAGACACTTGGCACCATGAATCAATGCTTATGTGTGGTAATATTTAATCCTTGGGAACCCAAGACATAGACAGTCTACTGGTGAGTAGATGGTGGTAATCATTGTCAGTGGACCAGTCTAAAGTCTTTTTCAACATATTATCTCCCATCACAAACAAACTTTTGAGAGTTAGATTAATATTTACATCCTGAACCCTTCAAAAAATCAAAAAGGTTCTTTCCCTTCTTCTCAGCAACACTGCTTTCTGAGAAGAGCAAACTGAATTGTTTTCTTGCATTAAAAAATTAATATAGTGTAATAACTACATGGTTTCAGAGTAGACTCTCCTTCCATCATTATTTGTTCTATTTATCTTCCTTGTGAAAGCTGGTAAGTTTCATCTTTGCAGACGCTCTACTGCTGACTCAGCTGGCTGAGTCTAAATGCAAAAAAAAAGGGGGGGGACTACTTAAAAAAGGGTCAATGATTTTATTTTCTCATCATAAATATGAAATTTAATTAGCAGCTCACTGCTAATGAAGTCACCATGGAAAATGAGGTGACAGGCAAGCATAAAACACAACTGTGATGCAGCAGCCAGTTTAACTCCTGCTTTGCCCTGCCAGAATTTCAGCTCTTCTAAGGCTGTTGTGCCCCATTTTTCTTTACTGGGAAAGATTCTCTATCCTTGTGGTAGCAATCACTCCAGTGTGAAACAGCAACATAAACAGTGCAGAAGAGGAGCACTGGGGGGCTTACCAGAGTCCTACAAAATATATAGAAACCTAGTGTCCCTCACAAGAGTCTTCAGCCCACATCCAGGCCTCCGTGGGCTGTGCACCTTTCCCTCTGGGCTTACCATGTCTCTAGCTCCCATAGCTCCAGAGGGAAAGGAGGTTGTGTGAAGGGGTAGGGGTTCCAGAACTCGGGCTCCAGCCTGAGCCTGAATGTCCATACTGCAATTGCCTGAGCCAGCTGACACGGGCCTAAGACATACCCTAAGAGCAAGGGGCTTGTTCCTAGGAGTGTGTGTACGTGTGTTATTCTGCCAGCTCCTCTGACGCAGCTCCTGAGCAGCAGAAGACAGAAGTTCTTGCAACTGGGTCTGTGTATCAGTGTGAGTGTAAGGGGGAACAAGTGTGCCAGGTTCCTGCACAATCACACAGCCACAGCTGCCTAAGGTAAGTTCAGAGCAAGGATGCACAGGTCCTTTTTGCCGTAGTGGAGGAGCACAAATTGCCAAAAAAAAACCCCAAACAACCCTGTACAGAGTCATCACTGAAAAGCGGGGAAGCACTGTGGGAGAACACTGGGAGAGCTGAGTGAACCAGTGCAACCACAAAATCTGCACTTCCCACCTACTCTATCAGTAAAAGGTTGGAAATGAATTGGTGGGGGTGGAAATGTTCACAGGAGCTGCCCGGGCTAGTGCAAGTGAAATGATTTCTGGACTATTTGGGAAGCATTTGGAGCAATGCTGTGGGTGGGCAAGAGTATTGCTGGTACTTGAACTAGCTGTAAATGACAACCTTTTCTCATTGTTGTATGCAGTGTTGTTGTAACCATGTTGGTCCCAGGATATGAGAGAGACAAGGTGGGTGACGTAATATCTTTTATTGGACCCACTTTTGTTGGTGAGAGAGAGACAGAGTCGAAAGCGTGTCTCTCTCACCAACAGAAGTTGGTCCAACAAAAGATATTACCCCACCCACTTTGTCTCTCTAATATTTTCTAAAGTAGATGGGCCTTAACAGCACTGGCCCTGGTTACTATTTAATTCTTAAAAAGAAAAGGAGGACTTGTGGCACCTTAGAGACTAACCAATTTATTTGAGCATAAGCTTTTGTGAGCTACAGTTGCATCCGATGAAGTGAGCTGTAGCTCACGAAAGCTCATGCTCAAATAAATTGGTTAGTCTCTAAGGTGCCACAAGTCCTCCTTTTCTTTTTAAGAATTCAGACTAACACGGCTGTTACTCTGAAACCTATTTAATTCTTCTGGCTTCATTGCTGAGACTTCAGGGCAGGGCTTGAAATCCTGAAAGACGCAGGAATGAGGTTGCATACAAAACAGTTTGCCTGCCAATGTGACATACCCAGTGGCTAAGAACCAGCAGCATTCTACCCAGTGTGGAACTGCTACAGAGATGGCTCGGGGCTGCTGAGGATTTTCCAGATGAAACAGGTTTCAGAGTAACAGCCATGTTAGTCTGTATTCGCAAAAAGAAAAGGAGGACTTGTGGCACCTTAGAGACTAACCAATTTATTAGAGCATGAGCTTTCGTGAGCTACAGCTCACTTCATCAGATGCATATCGTGGAAACTGCAGCAGACTTTATATATACACAGAGAATATGAACCAATACCTCCTCCCACCCCACTGTCCTGCTGGTAATAGCTTATCTAAAGTGATCATCAAGTTGGGCCATTTCCAGCACAAATCCAGGTTTTCTCACCCTCCACCCCCCCACACAAATTCACTCTCCTGCTGGTGATAGCCCATCCAAAGTGACAACTCTTTACACAATGTGCATGACAATCAAGTTGGGCTATTTCCTGCACAAATCTAGGTTTTCTCACATCCCCCCACCCCCATACTGGTGAGCACATAATGAGCTATTACCAGCAGGAGAGTGAGTTTGTGTGTGTATGGGGGTGGGGGGATGTGAGAAAACCTGGATTTGTGCAGGAAATAGCCCAACTTGATTGTCATGCACATTGTGTAAAGAGTTGTCACTTTGGATGGGCTATCACCAGCAGGAGAGTGAATTTGTGGGGGGGGGGTGGAGGGTGAGAAAACCTGGATTTGTGCTGGAAATGGCCCACCTGATGATCACTTTAGATAAGCTATTACCAGCAGGACAGTGGGGTGGGAGGAGGTATTGGTTCATATTCTCTGTGTATATATAAAGTCTGCTGCAGTTTCCACAATATGCATCTGATGAAGTGAGCTGTAGCTCACGAAAGCTTATGCTCTAATAAATTGGTTAGTCTCTAAGGTGCCACAAGTACTCCTTTTCTTTTTTCAGATGAAACAGGATCTTGTCATCCTCAGCGTGGCCTAAAGGTAGGGAGTTTACATCTCTGATGTGTGTTTGGAAAAGTAAGAGCTTTGTAATGCTGGCCCAGGAAAGTGCCAGGTGCTGATACCTGACTGCTGGCAAAGCCTCTCAGATCAAATCAAGCTCACTGGGTGTTCGCACAGCACTTTTCAATGGAGGATCACAGAGCATTTTACAAACATCATTTAACTCTCACAACACCTCCATGGGGCACATAAGTATCATTATGCGCACTTTACATTTGGGTAGACAGAGGAACACCGTGAATTGGCGGCAGAGCCAGGAATGCATCCAGGAATTCTGATGCCCAGTTGCCCTACTCTAAGCACTGCACTGCCCTCCATTTCTCATCATAGATTTTTTCCCCAGCTGAGATTGCAGCCCCTATTTATACCCTGACGAAGAACAGTGAACAACAACTCAGATTCTGGATTTTATTCTCACCCTCCTCCCTGCAGACAGTAGCTGAAGCTGGATCTGAGCAGGTAAAAAATAAAGAAAACACCTGCCCTATTTTGGCATTCTGGCTACTTCTATTTCCTGTAATTAACCCTGTCTCTTTTTGTAGCCTGCCTGTTCAGAATTACTTCTTACCAGCTGAGGATGTTGGGGGAGAGAGGGCTGGAAGAGTGATAACACACCAGGAATAATGAAAATGGAGTTAGCAAAGATAGAGGTGACTTTTCAGGTTTCCACTCACCAGCAGTGATTAATATGAAGCTTTTACATGCTAATGTTTTCCTGCCTTCTGCCAGTAATAAATAACCAATATGCTTTAATACCTAGTTATTATTCATCCCTTTCAGATATTTGGATTTTGATTCTTTGCTGCAGCTCAATCACATTGAATTTCTTTAACTGGGACAGCTCCATTAAGGCGCCTCTCCAAGGACATCCTGGCAGGGCTGGTGACAGTAATGGATAACATGGCACATGAAAGAGAGGAAAACTACAACACAAAATATTACTAGCCATGGGGAAACATAAGAGAAAACTCCAACATACACAAAACTACATTTAAAGTAATGTTAGGCATGTAACACAAGCCAATACAACGAGAAAACGCACAATTACGCCTGACACTCCATTCTTAACTTGCTCTGTAATGTCTGGGCACTACAGCAAATAAGTTATGCTACTTAATCACTGTTTGACATCCTTACACTACCCTAATATAATGTGGTGAGTTAAGAAAGCAATAGCACCATTAACTATGAATTTCCTTGGGTTTTTCTTTTAACTCATCTGTCACAACTTTAACTTTCGTGTGTTAATTTTTTTGGTCTTTTCAGAGGTTTTTTATAGAAGAAACAAAGGGTAACGTTATCAAAAGCACTTGAGTGACTTAGAAGTCTCAATCCCACTTTCAAAATTTTAGGTGCTTAACTCCCATTGGGATTTTCATTAAAATAAATGGGACTTTAGGGTGACCATATTTCAGGTTTCCGAAAAGAGGACACTGTCGGGGAGGGGCGAAGGGATCTGGAGGAGAGTACATTTGGGGGAGCTGGAGATGATACGTGCAGCAGGGGTACTCACTGGAGGTGGTGGTGGGGGACAGCGTCACTCCCTGTCATGGTGGCAGGGCAGCTGGCGCAAGTCCAGGATGCAGCAACAGCTGTCAGCCAGTGCCTCTCTGCAGGCCCCTACCCTGGGCTAGGAGCTGGGGCCTGGGTAGGCAGGATCTGCCAGCTGTGGCTGCAGAGGAATGGACCAATCAGCTGTCAATGCAGGGAAGGGACCCATCAGGAAGCGGACCAATTGGGGCTCTTTCTGAGCTGCAGCATCTGGCTCTAAAAAAGTCCTGGACATTGCCTGTTATTTGAATAATCCTCCCAGACAGAGGATGGAGGCTCAAAAAAGAGGCAATGTCCAGGAAAACTCAGTGTATGGTAACCCTGCTTATAAGCCTAAGCCACTTAGGTGCTTTTGAAATTTTTATCCCAAACAACATTCATAATCATAAAAAGCTGATTAATGGACATTCATTTCTAGGATACATGCTCTGCAGTAATCTGCCAATATACCCCAATCCTAACCGGCAAAACTTCTACTATACCAGTGCTGAGGAGACCTTGGGAAAATTCAAATTAAATTTGGCAGCTTCAAATATAGGTAAGAGTATGCTTATAACATTTTCAGATGATACCAAATGGGGGAGGGGGAGAGGGAAAGGGTTGCAAACACTTTGGAGGACAGGATTAGAATTAAAAATGACTTTGAGAATTGGTCTGAATTCAACAAAATGAAATTCAGTAAAGACAAGTGCTAAGCGTGTTCCAGATGAATGGAAGAAATTTAAAACAATACTATTGATGAAGAAAGGTGATACAAAAGAACTGAGCAACTACTGTCCGATCACACTCCTCTCACAAGTGTATTAAGTCTTCACCCGTGTCATACTCAATCAGATTAAGCAGGATCTTGAAATGCACAAAAGCAGAGAACAAGCTGGTTTCCGCTAAGAGTATTCAACAATTGATCACATCCACTCATTTGAAGGGGAATGCAGTAGGAGGAGAAAGGCAGGGTGGCCAAGTTTCAACAAAATAAAGATTTCCCTACTGGACGATGAACTGCCCATTAAGAAGGGGAAAGAACTGTTTAACTCCACTGTTCTGCCAGCAATGATATACGGAGCAGAAAGCTGGTCAATGACAAAAGCAGAGGAAGAAAAATTCACTATCACCCAGAGAGCAATGGAAGGGCGAATGCGTAAGATATAGCTCCGTGATCATATACCGAATGAGGAGATCAGAAGGCATACAGAGGTGAACAATGTAGTGCAGGCGATGTACGATGCAAAGTGAAGGGGGGTGTGTCATGTAGTCCGCAGGCAAGACAATAGGTGGACAACCCGCATCAGTGACTGGATCTCCAGAGACCACAAGCGACTGATGGGCAGACCGAAAATGCACTGGGCTGATCCCATGACAAAACTCTTTGGCCAGAAATGGAAAGAACATGCTTGCAACAAAATAGAATGGTGTGGCATTGACTTGCGTTCGTAGAGGGACAGACGAGGACAAGCCAGACAAAGGTGACAAATGCAAAATACTTCACTTAGGAGGGAAAAATCAAAATGGGCAACTACAAAATGGGGAATAACTGTAAGACTGCTGAAAAGGATCTGGGGTTATAGTGGATCACAAATTGAATAAGAGTCAACAATGTGATAGAGGTGCACGGCTAATATCATTTTGGGATGCATTACCAGCAGTGTCGTAGGTAAGACACGGGAGGTAATTGTCTTGCTCTACTCAGCACTGGTACATAGCTGGAGCACCAGAGCCAAGGCCAGACACCAGCTGGCCTCAGCTGGAGCACTGTGTCCAATACTGGGCACCACACTTCAGGAAAGATGTGGAGAGTCCAGAGGAGAGCAACAAAAAAGATAAAAGATTTAGAAAAAAAATCTATGTGAGGAATGGTTGAAAAAACTGGGCATGTTTAGTCTTGGGAAAAGATGATGGAGAGACAGGGATCTGATAACAGTCTTTCCATATGTTAAGGGCTGTTACAAAGAGGATGGTAATCAATTGTTCTCCATGTCCACTAAGATAGGACAAGAAGTAATGGGCTTAATCTGCCACAAGGGAGATTTAGGTTAAATATTAGGGAAAACTTTCTAATTCTGAAGGTATTTAAGTTCTGGAATAGGCTTCTAAAGGAGGTTGTGGATTCCTCATCACTGGAGGTTTTTAAGCAGGAGTTGGACGAACACCTGTCAGGGATGGTCTAGGTTCACTTGGTCCTGCCTCAGCCCAGGGGCTGGACGTGATGACTCCTAACCCTACGTTTCTATGATTCTATCAGTATTCATAAATTCAACCTTTTCTTCTTCTCACAAATCAATAATGGGCCCATTAAAAACAAAATTCAGATATATATGAAATTCAGGCAGGTGAAACCTAGATATCGGAAAAAGAAACAGAAACAAAGAATGTTTACAATTTGTCAACTTTTATCCAAATTGGAATTCTATCCCTTGCTTGCCTCCAATAGCTAATGTTTCAAATGTAGGCTCAGGATCCCATATAGGGTTAGTGACGCCTGTAATTTAACAGGCTCAAAAGCCATTTTTCTGATGTTGTCCCTGAAACAGCTTCAGGTTGACACACTATCAGGTTGTGACTTAGCATCAATGCCATGTTGATGCAACTTTGAGTCATTGTGGCTTCCACATTATAGAAAAAAGGTCGGAACCTGTTGCCAGAGCTTTCTGACAACTTGCCAGCCTCCAAAGTGATGGTTAAAATTACCAGCATTTCTGCCCAGACTGTCAGCCATGAATATCATTTTCTGATTGCTTTCTTCAAGAGGAGAGTTCAACCTATCCTCAACAGTAATGCACATAAAAGGCCAGCAGATTCTCACACCTGCGCAACACCCCTGAATTCACTGGCATTGCATGTCCATAACTGTCAGCAGCATTTAACCAGGAGCTCCTACTGTCATTAGCCCCAACAAGCACAGGGGAGTCATACAAACACCAACATGTACAACAGCACTCCAAGTGGAGATGCCTCAGAAGTCCCATCCTCCCTTCTGACCAGAGAGTTTCAGGTAAAAATAAACTGATTCAGTGTTTCCAGCCCTATAGGAAACATAAGGCCCCTTTATTTCTTCTAACAATCAAAGCAAAAGAAAAAGAAAAGCACCCCCTTTCTGACTTGAGACAAGAGTTTAAATACTTCATGTTTCAAATTGCATCAACATCTTTCATAGCAAAGGCTGCACAAAGAAGCACAACTCTCCCAGGTCACCAGTGAAATGAGTTTGATAATCTCAACAAAGTGGATCTTTGGGTTTGCTACAAAGCCATTAGAGATTGATGGAACTGCAAATCTTTGCTCAGGAGACGCCAATAAATAGAAACTGCAGTGTGGGAGCGAGGTCTGGAATGGAAGAGTTCGTTCTTGTTCAGGACTAAGGTGCAGCGGTAGAGTTTTGGAAGAACCCATAGAGTGCTGCAAGTAGAAAGTAAATAATCCTATTTAAAACACACACACAGTAAAGTGACTTCAGGTGTTTTCCCAGCTTACTTATGCTCAGGATTCAGAATTCACAGAGGGAAATATTTTAAGAGTTTCTTCATGGTTATTTCTAATTTTTATGGAAATGGCTCTTCTGCTTAGGTGTAGAAACAATATCCGGAAACCCATTAAGCAAACCCATAGCCATTAACCAATCTAGCATTGCACATACTGATATCTGTTACAATGATCATTATGTAGAAGGATTTTATGTATCACATATCAATTTTTCAGAATTAGTTTATGAACATATGTCCACAACATACTCACAAAACAAAAGGGAAACAATCTGTTAACTGCTAACGGCATCCATGTACATACTACCACCATATAGCTTATTCCAGCATTCACAGAGCAAATATCCTATTCTATCCACATTAATGAGGAAAACTTAATCACCAATGAAGGACCCGATCCAGTGCCCACTGAGGTCAATGGGAGTCTTCCCACTGACTTCAATGAAGTTTTGATCAGGTCCAAAGACTGTTTTTCTAACACTGATAAGGAACCTTCATGCTTATGAATTTTCTCACAACTCACCCAATTTACTTTAAAATGTTACTATTTAGGAGGGCTCACAGAACAGCGTGATATTCATGCAGAGAGAAAGTATATTTGACTCTGCCAAACCAGACATTAGACACCAGAATCCAAGCATCTGTCATTGCTATACCTATTTACTTTACACAGAGATTCAGTCACCGAAGAAACAAGTATTAAGCCTATAGTAATTTTTTACAGAACTAAACTAAAAATTTAAACTAAAAAGTCTTTAAACTAAAACATTTAGTTTGACATTTCTGATAGACTTCCAGGGATGTTTGACACAGTCCTCTTTCCTGTTGAGTTGCTACACAGACCCATCACAGCTGATTACATTGGAAAGCAATGCAACATACAGCAGTGAAAGCAGATGAGGTTTAGTGGGGCTTTCACAAGAACTAGCCCTCTGCCACACTTGCACAGGAACTACATACATTATGCCCAGCTGTTAATGATGCTATTTGTTCTTTACTTTCATGAGCTTTGCAAAATTTACTAGTTTTTTTTGTATAAAAATGGAAGAGCCCTATCTGCCAGTGATTTTAAAGGCAAAACTCCCCACCGATTTCAGTAGATAGTTTTGCATGTGGACTGATGGCAGGATATGGCCCCCACTAAATTTTGTCTCTTCTGGAATCCAAATATTTGGCAGGAGAATGTGGAGCGGAAGAGACGTCTAGATTTAAAGTAAAATCCGAAAACCACTTTTAACTTCAACTGAAGTCATTGTGACAATCCTCCAGAAAGAAGTAATTCACCAACTACATTTAGGACACGTCCTATGTGAAATGGGTATAACCCAGTTCTGCCAAAGCTGCAATTTAAACGGACTGACATTGTTTCCCCTTTTTGTCTGCAAGGGGCAAAAGTGAGGGGGGGCCAAGAGGAGAGAAAAAAGTGACCGAGGAAGCTAGAACAGACACACTTTTTATTACCTTGTTGGATCTGTGCCACAGACAGCAATCATATAAATCTTATGGCGACCATTATAACTCCTGAGCCGTTGAACAAATCACAAGCAGAAAGGTTACTCTCCGGAAAATATTCACCTCCATTAAAACTACTGACCCAGAGAGGAGGGTGAAGGCAGCATTTCTGAGGAAACGTTGGGGCGGGGGAGATGGAAGCTGTTTTACGTGCACACTTGTAAAAATCCATCATCTGTACTGAAAATAAACTTATTCTTTTCCTTGTTTCCTTTTTTAAAAGTACAGGCACTGTACCCTCAGCAATGAAGGCAGCTCTCTATCAGCCCAGTTCAGCTTCTGCGGAAGTCAGTGGGCAAAGCTCCTATGGGCTGCCAGGGAAAAGTCAAATGGAGAACTTTATTAACTGTTTGATTTACGGAAACACTTTTTGTCAGTTCCTGGTGTGTTTTCATAAATTCATCAAAACTCTTGACACTGGAGCATGGAGCATCACATTCTGGGGGTGAAATTCTCCTCTCTGTTACACTGTGGGAATGCTACTGACATCAATAGAGTTGCACTGGCAAAACCATGGAGAATTTGGCCCAAGATTTATGTTAAAACCAATAAAGGGCTTGATCTTACATTCCTTGTGCGCCCAAGGAGTTTGGGATGCATAAGGAGTCAGGATTGGGCCCAAAATGTGCTAAAAGTCTGTTAAAGCAAAAATTCAATATAGTTTTTTTATTATAAACAGTACACTGGAAATAGCACATTTGCTGTTTTTGCAGCATTGGAGATTGTCTACAGAGGGGGCTGGCGGACTCTTGAAGTTCTCACAAAATGCCTTGGAAGCTCGTCCCAGAAAACACCAGGCTCCAAAGGGGATGAATTTGTACATAATTCAGACAAAATAAGGTCTGGTCTACACTACGGATCTAAACCAGTATAACTGCATCACTCAGGGGTGTGAAAAATCCACACCCCAGAGTGATGTAGTATATTGACCTAACCCCCAGTGTAGACAGCGCTATGTCGGTGGAAGAGCTTCTTCTGTCAATATAGCGACTGCCCCTCGGGGAGGTGGATAAACTGCGTCCATGGGCGAGCTCTCTCCCATCGACAACTGCACCAATGCAGCATGTTAAATGTAGACCTGCCCTAAGCATTTAAAAAACTGTTATTTGCTTTTTAACAGGAGTCATAATTTGCCCGAGTAGCAAAATGAAGATTCAGAGAAAAACTATCTAAACCCCTCATTTTCATAAGTGGTCCCAATTGCCATGCTGCTTTCCCTTGGCTATGAACTGGCAACAGCTCTTGGTCACTAAAGTTAAATTAGTTGGGAGAGTTTGTTCAATGAAGGGTCCAAATTTAGTTGCTGCAAATCAGAATGGTGATAAATTGACAGAGGTGCATGGATGAAGACTGTACTGTTTCCACATACATTATAGGATTTGTTATTTGCTTAGTTCAGGGCCATCTCTTACTGGAGACAGCGACATGAAAACGTCTTGGAGTCAAAGACTTATGTCCTGATTCTCCATTCTGGAGTAACTGTTCTCAGTGCAGTGGAAGGGAAGGCAAAGTGGCTTTAACCTTTAGACCTATATTGGAGCAGACCGAGGAAAAGCTAGGGGTTAAGAGAAGTTGCCCATGCAAATTCAAAGCTCACCTCAGACCCCTCCTGGTAATTAATGAAGCCACTGTAAGTAAGCTCATGAACTGAATAACAGCCAAGACATTGTTGCCCTGGGGAGAGATTTTCAAAGGCCAGTTACTTATCAGGTGTCCCAGCCTGTAACTTGGTGCAGTGAGAGGGAAATGCTCTGAAACGGGAGGTCTGATTACCTATGGCGATTGTATTGTAGTCCCACAATCCTTGCAGGAGGACATAATGAAAGGGTACACGAGACATGCCAGGGCCTCACAAAATGTCAGGTGTGGTGACCCAGCACACAGAAGAACCTCAAATGCCAGGTGGAATCATGCAGAATGACTAAAATGGTGCAACTGAAAGTGTGGGGCGGGGTGGGGGGAGAAGAAGGAGGAGCAAGGGGAGCTACTAAGACTGGGGAAGGGCAGGGAGCTGGCTCCAGGCTGGGAAGAGGCTTCCTGGTAGTTCCTACAGCCTTTCCTCTGTGGTTGGTGCCCAGTGCCCCCTGAGCTCCAACACACATTTCTTAGCTACTGGCCCCCTGCCGCCCTGCTCAGGTGCTGGTGCCCTGTGCTGTTCCCCACCCCAGCACCTGATGCATGTTTTCCTGCCCCTCCCCCATGCTGGGCTTCTCCGCCAGGACCCACTGTGGCTAGTGTCTGAAAGATAGGCTCGGGCTGGGCTGGGGAGTCCTACTTGCTCCCCGGTGGCCAACCTGATCTTGTGCACCTTGGTGGCCACTCGAGCCCCTCCTTCTGGTCCCCCTCTTGTCTGCATGGGATATTGTGGGGGTGGAAAACATCGGGGGGCAGAAAGATAGATCCACACCCCCAATATTTTCACCGTGGGGGCACTAATCCTCCCCCCCCCCAGTGCCCCCGACTCAAAGTACTTTTCATGCCCACAAAACTAGCCAACAGACCATGAGATATAATAGCATGAGCTGGAGGGAGAAAGGCTCCCAGATAGTCGATTGCTTGTGATAATATTCTCGACTTGTAGAAATTCTACTTCTCAATAGGCCCACAAGTCAACAGGTGATAGAAAAATTAGACTGCAGTTGTTTCAGCATTCCGGAAGGAATGGTCACTCACAAAAGGCCATAGATTGCCAGCTCTGCATCCCTGAAACTCTTGGGATGCTGTCACATTTCAAGCATGCTATTTGCAGCCCCCCCTCTCCCCCCGCCATCCACAAGATTTTACTTTAAATCTAGACATCTGAGAGAGCAGGACAGAGTGCTAGAAGAATTCCAGAACATAAAGACCCCTTGTTACTTCTGCTGGGATACGGGGCAATTTCCTTGCTTTACGCTGAGAAATCTGAAATCAGAACAACACCGCCAGCCCTGGAAGTAAATCTTCATCTTAAATGGCGCTGGTTTAAGGATGTGAGGGTGTGAGATGTCAAATCTAAGAAGTCTCAGGCCTTGCTTTTAAGTGTCACAATCCAGTCCAAAACGTATCCAAACTTAAACCAGGACACAATATCAGCTGTTGTCATTGGGTGTACTTTTACCCCAATATCCTACATGTTTGAGATGGATCAAAATTCTCAGTACATGAGAAACAGGGAGCCTCTTCAGCTGTTTCTAACCCCTGCTGAATTGTTGTGAGGTTCTGGTAGCAATCACACCTTAGTCTTAATGGAGAGACACACACTTATCGGACTCTGCATCTTTGGGATTTGATAATCCAAGAGAATCGACAGGACAACCTCCTCCTCAAGGCTCAAAAAGTCCTGAGCAGAACCTTTGCAGTCAGGCAGAGGGAACAGTGTAATTGTTTTCTCTGTTTTAATTAAGTTCCTTGTCCAGCTTTTGAAGCACATATCTCGTTCTATGATTCTTTACCATTCTCCAAGGACATTTTGGACCAAACCATTCTCTTTCTCTGCCCACCCTCACTCCCCTCACTGCTCTGCTCATACAGCCTGCAATGGAAGGGGAAAGCACAGGTATCGCAGTACTTCCTCCAAATTTCCTGCAGGCACCACTGGGGGATGCAAAGGCCGGGAGGCAGCAGAGAGCTGGACCGCCCAGGTGGGCTGCGGTCCAGTATGGCAGCACCAGGAGTGAAAGGGAAGAAATGGACAAAGAAAAACTGGGGGAGAAGAGCAAATAGGAACATGGGGGAGACAGGGATACATGGGGGAAGGGCTGGGCCAGAACTTGGGGAGCAATGGGAGGACAGAAAAACTGGGAGGGATGAGGGGAGAGATAGGAACTGTGGGAAGAGGAGAACACTTGCAGCAGGAGAGAATGGATCCTTTTCAGAGGAGGCCGTATATATGTGCAAACGTGCATGGAGAGGAAGCAATGTGCATATAAAGGGAGATACAAGGAGGCTCTGTGCTTGACAGTCAGACAGTGTGGGGAAGGGGGAGGCTGTCTGTTGTGTATTAGTGAGAGAGTTGGAAGAAACCTGCATAGGCATGTGTGTGTGAGTGAGTGAGAGAGATGGGGAGATTTTAAGGGGGCTGGGGAGCTTTTGAAACAAATCCTCCAAGTGTGGACAGGTGCAAAGGGAGGCAGCATGTGTTTGAAAGGGTAATTTTGGGGTAAAGCAAGAGCAGTGCACAAGACTGATTTTGCAGGGCAGGCAGCCCTATGTGTGAGAGAGATTTTGGGGAGAGGAAGTGGAGAGAGACTAGAGGAGGGGAAGAACAAAGAGATGGGAAAGGGGAACAAGACAGAAAAGAACAAAATAATAGAGGGAGAGGGGAGAGAAATTAATAACTTGGGGGTAGAGGTACAGCCCACTGCAGAGGCTAAAAAAAGAGGAAGGTGATGGAGGAGGATGAAAGGAAAAATAGGAACAGTTGTCATACAATAAAGAAAATACGTTGGATGGAAAATAGACGTAAAAAGATGGCAGAAAAGATAATAGACGATATATCAGGGTCAAAGAAAACAGAGTGGAAGAAATGAGAAGTACAACTATAAAGCAAGAAAACATTCAGAGTGGTTTTATTACTTAGAGGAAGCATAAATCCTCAAACAAGAGTTTTACAGAAAGGGGCAGGATGGATTGTACTGTGAGTGGGAACAGAAACTTCCCTATCGCCAGCCCTGCTCAATCAATCTCCTTCCCTCTTACCTATCCCCTAATTCTTCCTCCTGATCCCCCCAAAACATTTTGATTTGTGCTTGCACCTATGAATGCAACCTGCAATTTCTGTACATGCAAAGTGGAGCTAGACCTGCCGAGGGTGAGAAAGGAGCTCGCAGAAAGACTATCAAAGAAGTCTCCTGGGGGGGGCGGGGGGAAAGAGTGAAACTGAAAGCTGCAGTGATCAGAACCAAGTACCATCCCAGCCGACAATGGTGTGGAGCTGGTCTGGCAGGTGGCTGCTTTCCTTACCTTGGGCGCTCATGAGTGACCAGGCTCACTTGCTGTCCTGCTGCTGGGTGAAATTCACTAGGTCATCTCCACACACTTGTCAGTATCCCTCTCCAGGAGCCCTAGAGAGGTGAACCGTGCTCTGCATCTGCTGGGACGGAAGGGAATGGCAAGGGCCAGAGCCCTGCAGATAGCCAAGAGTCTAGGGAGAAGAGGGCTCTGGAATACAGGATGCAAGTGCACCAGTGTCAGAATGAGCAAGTGGCAAGACAGAAAGTAAGAAAAAGTGTGTCACAGGCTGGGAGGGGCGGAGAAGGAAAATGCAAAGACCTGACAGGAAACCAGACTCTATTAATCGGCACAAGGTTAAAAAAAAGAAAAAGAAAAGAAAAAAAAAGAAGAAGAAGAGCTCTGCTCTGCAGTATAGGGACTGCTTGCAAAGGCTTCTGGACGCAGGTGGAAGCAGAGCCCAGAGGTGCGCACTGCAAGCAAACTCCAGCCTCTAAACCAGAAAGGGATTGGGCAGCCCAGCAGCAGCACAAGCACAAACTACAGCTTTCGGTGGAAGTATCAGATTGCCTCCCTGCCTCTTACGAGTCTGCTGCATCACCAGGGCGCAGAGTCTGCACAATCTGTTCCCCTTTGAGGCAAAGGCAGACATGGCAAATGCACATGTTACAGGTATTGCTCCTTTCCTAGCACAAGGTAATAGCCCTTCCCTGCCCACAGCCCACGCCAGCCAGAGAGGGGAAGGGAAAGGACGAATGGACACTTCAGCCTGCAGTGAAAAATAAAAGATTCAAGAGCAGCAGTTTCAGGTAGAGTTTGGGAGGTTCCAGCGTTTCCAAGTTCCAGAGGCTTCTCCAGGAGACATCCACCTTATTAGCTGCTTGTTCATTTTGTTGTTTTTAAACACGAGGAAGGGAGGGGGAATTTAAATACTATTATTTTTAAAATAACATTTTACATGTTTTACCAAGGAGGAGAAAAATCTCTGTTGACTTCAGTATAAAGCAGGGCTTTGACTTGCAGAACCTCTGCAGGCTTGATGCTGGGCTGCTGGCTCAGGGCCATATGTGGGCAAACCCCCATATACTGGGGTCTTACTGAGCACCTTCACCTTCCAAAATGTGGAAAGAGGCCTCTTACCATAGGCACAGCCACAAGGAGTAAGGGGGAACAGAATGCAACAGATGGCAGCAGTATAGTAGTACACTAACTCCCCAGCAGGGAGCACTAGGGCAGCCATAGAGCTGGACCCACCTTGACGCTTCATCAGGAATCAGCACCAGGAGTTAAGTGGGAGTAAAGAGACAGATGAAGAGGAGACTGTGAGTGTGTGGGTAAGGGAGCCACCATGTGTGTGCCCCAATGTGTGGGGGGAAAGAGACACTGGTGTGTGTGTATTTGCTGGGCGGGAAATAGGAGAGCGTGAGAAATGCTAGACGAGTGGAGAAATCAGAGAGACTGGAAATGGGGAACCAAGAGAGAGAAGAGAGCAAGGGCATGGGGAGAGACCACTACACTGGAAAAGAACGAGGAAGGGAGAGATGGAAAGAGGAACAGTTGGTATGCTATAAAGAAAAATACAGTGGACGGAAGAACAAATGTAAAAAGCCAATGGAAAAATACTGAGAGACACAACAGGGTCACAGACAACAGCAAAGGAAGTGAGGGGGCAAAGTGAAAAGAATGAATGCAAGGCAGAAAATGCAAGTCTCAAATACTCGTATTACTGAACAGAAAACTTACATCCCTCATGAAAGCGTTTTTTAGAAAGGGGCCACATGCGCTGTGCTGGCTGAACTACATTTTCAGAGGGCAGCAAAATGGCTAGGGCCAGCCTGCCTCTTCTTCCCTGTCCTCAACTTTAATTCATCCTCGTGGTTCCCCCACTTTGCATCCACACCTCCGCCTCTTTCCTTGATGGCTAGGGAGCACTTGCAAAAGCTCCCCCCAGGGGAAGGAACCGGTGCAGGCTCAAACTGAAGGGGAATCCAGTTTCCTGTTAAAATGCTGTAATTACTTTAATAAATAGAACAAGAACCGAAAGATCAAAGGATACTGGAGTTCCTCATTTCCAGCAGAGAGCTGCAGTACAGTACGACACACAGCCCAGTACACCTCTCATTACCGCCTTCTGTTCCAGTTTTAAATGAGGGCCATCTTTTATCAGACCTCTCACAAACATGTCCTCTTCAGCCTGTGGTGAAACCTCTGTCCTGCGTGTGTGCATTTACAGAGAGGATTGGTGGGAGACCGAGGAATGCTGCTCAGCTGCATGCTTTCTTCTTTGAGCAGGAAGAACCCAGTGAGAGGACTTGGGGGATGGGAGCGTGAATCGACCCCGCAATGTTTTGGGACTTTCTTAAAGTTCCATGGGCCTCAGAGCTGGAGGGGGCCATGACCCTACTACTTTTAAGCAGTGGTCCTGTTCTACATCTGTACAACTGCTATTGGAGTGGTCCAGAGCATCGCTCCAGCTGCGTGCCACAACACCACTGAAGTTGACCCAACTGCCCTTTCATTCGGACAGAGGGGCAGCCGAGCCTAGGGGTGTTGTGACCAGGCACATGGGGAATCTGCCAAGAACTTGACTCCTGGCAGCGCTGGCTCATGTGCTGGTGACTGAATTACAGTCAATTAGTGCCTACATGGGGAACAAATACTTAATAATGGACTCTTCAGTCTAACAGAGCAAGGTACAACATAATGCAATGGCTGGAAGTTGAAGCTAGACAAATTCAGAATGGAAACATGTAAATTGTTAACAGTGAGAGTAACTAACCATTGGAACAACCTACCAAGGGTCATGATGGATGCTCTGTCACTGACAATTTTTAAAATTAATATTGGATGTTTTTCTAAGAGAGACACTAGGAAATATTTTGGGGACATTCTATGGTCTATGTTATATAGGACGTCAGACTATATGATCGTTCTGGCCGTGGAATCTATGAAGGAGAGAGGGGAGGTTTCCTGGCCTAGAGAGAGCTGGACTCTCAGAGGGAGGAGGGAAGCTGGAATTTGCCTCATACCCTCCCCAAATATCTGAATTGGTGCTACTGGCAGAAGTGCCATTTAAACACTGCATTCTAAGAGGTTCTGCAGCTTTTGGGGAAGTGTGGCCAACAGGTTGGGGCAAAGGAAGGAAACAAGAATATTTTTGAGAAAACAAGTATAGTACTAAGTTCTGTTTTATGCTTTCTACTCTTTTCACAGAGGAAGCTGATATGCAGATGCACCAGGGGAACCATTTGCAGCACAACTACTGGGACTAGCTATGCCTGTAGCTCTCACTTCCACACAAATACCAGGCAGTTCAGAGCTGAGATTTCCCAAAGATCTTTCACATAAATACCAAGCCACAGTTCCTTTACAACACTGATAATCCCTCCCTGACTCCCAGGGGGAAAATGGGTTGGAAATAGGTCATGAGGGAATTAGGATCTGTTCCTGGTTTGTTTTGCAAGGTGCTGTTAGGTAAACATAAACAGCTTTCAAAAGACTCAGTAACTTGTTTTAAAGAAGAGCCAAGCATTCACTGGGCTCAGAGTGGGGTCTTATAGACTGCTTAATTAGCTGCTGGGGCTTTAGTAACCCTATGCATCCTGTCACTGAAACCTGCAATGATTTAAAATTATCCTTAATCATAAAATGGAAGCCTCATACACTGAGATTAGCCCAGTGTGATCCAGCCCCCAGACACAAGGTCACACTCAATCCCAATTTCTTTTATAAGAACTTTTTTTTACCATTGATCCCGATTTTCAGTGTCATGGAGAAGGCTCTTGAGCAAGTGGTATTTTCCCCCTGTAGCTTCTTAGTCCAGATTCACTCAGCCTGGTACGGGAAAGTAGAAATTGCATCTCTCTGACAAGAAGGGATCTGGCATTGGAAGAAGAAATTCACCAAGAGGGAACATAGGTGGTGTGTCCACTGCTACTCTTCATCAGGATAGCTATAAGGGAAGAGGAGTTTTAGTTTCCTCTAGTGGCTCCATAGAAACCCTGCCAATGGAGGCTGGTGAATGAGTGCGCCCTTCAGCTGCCCTGTCCATAACCCTCCCCCCCAGCCCAACCCCACCCACTTTTGGGGCTTTGCTCATGCCCTGCACTATCCCACTATACCTTCCCTCCCTGTAGGACTTTATCCATTGGGAGCCTTGTATCTGAGTTTACACCTTCAGAAACCAGTATAAGCTGGAGGTGAAGCTAGCTCATTTGGTCTGCCAGGGTGGCCAAGCAATAGAGTGGATTTAGCACATTACCAGAGTCCCTTGTCAGGTTGCTGGACTTGCTTTGTATGCATCCTTCCCATTAATGCTTCCAAGACATAAACTAGAACTCTTGTGGTCTGTAGGCAGGCATCCTCTCTTTGACTAGGCCATAGGAGCTGTGCAAAGCGTCTCTCTCCACTGGAAGATCCTCTTTGCACAACTTCCCATGTTCCTCTTTTTCCATGGCAATTAGATCACTGGCACCCAGGAAGGCATTCTGTAGTCCAGCAATAAAGCTGCTGAATGTCTTTGGATATTCCCATGCTGAACAGGCTGACCAGAATCAGCCATGGTAATGCAGAGGAACACTGAACTATCCAGCTCTTAAATTGTCATCCCTGTGCTTCTCTTCCTTCTCCCAAGACAGTAATCCCAGCCCATGCAAAGACTGCCCTTAACTCCTAGAAAATCTTTCCTTATCAGCATAATAGTTCTGAAAGTCCCTGGATACAAGAAATGCATTTCACAAGCTATTGATCTGAGAAATAATATAATGCATTTGTCCTGGAGGCCATAGTTCTGTGCTCCTGTATATATGGTTAACACAACTTCTTTACAGCAAAGAAACAGAACTAAGGAATACCTTTCATGATAGAGATGTCGATTTCCTGCAATATCCTTGAAGAGCCTTATTGTATTACGTTTATGTATTATTGCGGTCCAGGATTGTGTGTATCCTCTTTAGTGGGGAAATGTGACAGAGGTGAGACCTGGGAGTTCAAAAGACTATACTGAAATTGTGCCTGAGAAGTATTGACTTTTGGGACAATAAGTGTTAAATCGATTTCCTGGGAAATCCCTAGGGGAAGGTTAACCCAAATTCCCCAAATCCAGTTATACAAAAACGCAGCCTTTTGAAGCAATACCCGCAGAGGGTAATTGTCTGCTGATTACCTGTTACAGAAGGCCAAGAGCAAAGGCCAAACTGTATAAAGAAATAGATGATCTGCCCAGATGTTGTTCTGGATCTAAGACAGATACGAACCTTAACCATGGGGAAAGCCCAATTCTGGGTTTTGAAGGACTGAAACCTACTAGAGTCCTAGGTTGAAGTTGGGTGTGGCCTTTGATAAGTTTTTAGCATGTGTGTAGGCTCTTTTATTGTCTTAATATGTTTTATCTGTAATGCTTTTACTGTAAGAATAAATGTGCTTGCTTAGAAGGAGCTGTGTAATAACTTATAACTGTGGGCAATACACGGGTCATAGCCTTAGGCCTTTTTAGGCTGTCTGGCTTGTGGGGCTATCACAATGTAAGTCAGGGAGCTGGGAAGCCTTAAAATCGCTGGTCAGGAGGAAGAGAGACATGGGTCTCCACCCCACAGAGGTGATGGTTGGGAGCCAGAAGTCTAAAGTGGGTGCCCTTGGTAGACCATGGAGGGGGAATCCAGGCATATTTTAATATTATTAGTGTTTTTAATTATCCTAGATCAATGGTTTTCAACCCGTGTCCGCGGATTTCTGGGGGTTTGCAGACTACGTCTAAGATTTCCAAAGGGGTCTGCACCTCCATTAGAATTTTGTTAGGAGCCCACAAACATAAAAAGGTTAAAAACCACCACCTTAGAACATCATTCTTAATTAAAGATATTAATAATTTATTATGTCACTCTGGAGGTTTGACTCAGATGTATTTCCCCATTCATTTCACCATCCTGTGGACAAGTAGCTGTTAAGCCTTCAGCTCTAACATCAGATATCAGAAATGCCCCTTGATCTTAAAAAGCAATATGCAGGTGGATTTTTGTAACACCTATGGGGATAATGGTTTAAATCCAGCAGGAAAATGTTCCCATCTGTATGCTTATGATACACATTCAAATAGTGTTTCAATTGCCTGAACTATGAAATATTGTGCTAGTGAGGCATATATCACATGGGCAACAGATAGTATAAAATTTTCTCTCATATGACTGTACAGGATTTTATGTATTTTTGCACAAAATTTGTAGCCGTTAGTGACAGGCACAGTATTATTGAGTCTAGCAGTGTGTGCCTGTTCTTAGCACATTCACCCTTGTTCTGTAAGGTGTTGGGGTCAAATCCCACTCCAGGACTTTGGTTTGTATCCATCAAGACCTCACAGTAAAGTAATGATGGGTGGCAACTAGAGATGTAAAAGGTTAAACGGTTAACTGGTAAGCATTAGGCTTACAGTTAACCCTGGTGACCCTGCACCGACTGGAGGGACCCCAACCCTGGCCGCGTCAGTCCAGCAGGACCCCAGCCCCAGCTGCGGTGGCTGCTTGGAGTTACCCCAGCCCCAGCTGTGCCAGGCCAGCCGGAGTTACCTCGTTTAATGGTTAACCGATATAATTTTAATCATTTAACTGGTTAACTTTTTAAACCGGTATTTACATCCCTAGTGGCAACCTATCGGAAGAGCAACCCTCAGCTGAAATGGTGAACTCGGATCCATTTTGCCTTCCTCTGGGGTTGCATAGGTGAAGGTTTAAGATACTATGGCACTCTTTCCAAAAGAATACGGGTTTATTTAATGTCTGACTCTAGGCTAACAGCCTCACGCTGCTACACAGACATTAGTTACTAATGCTGTGTGTGAGCTATTTCTCAGCACGCTAGCTGCACTATTGGCTTTAATTATACTTTCTATAGGGCTTCAAATCCAAGGATCTTAGTATTACAGATCAAAAATTTAGCCTCACAGCAATCCTGCGCGATAAGTATTCATATCCCTGTTTTATAGATGATGAAGCTAACTCATACATAGGGAGGTTAGAAGTCTTGCCCACTCACCCAGGAAGTCTATAATGAAGACAGGAGAAGAACTTAGGACTCCCAGATAGCACTGGTCAAAAATGCCAATTTTTTAGTCTTCAAAATTTCCCATGAATATATTTAGTGAAAAATGAAAAAAAAAATTAAAAATAATTAAAAAAAAAGTTTGGTTTCCAAAACAATATTTTCGGTTATCTCTGCCCACACACAGAGTGTGTTTGGGTCTTGTAAACCAAAAATATTGTCCAAAATCTGAAAACATCCAGTTTCGGTTTTTCACTGAAAAACTTGAAAATGTCATTGTTGTTGAACCATTTGTTGTAAAAAAAAAGTTTCCACTATAGCTCTGATCAGTTCTATTCCCAGTCCGAAGCACAATGCCATCCTTCTGTCTATGCAGTGATTCCACTGTCAATACGTACTCCTAACAGATTAAGCTGGGAAGAATGTTAGGACACCCAGAGTGAGAAGGCCACTCTATCAAAATTAAAATCGAGCAGCACTCGGGCTTGGCAGGCTGCTACTTTTTGTTCCTTTATGTTAAAGTGGAAATTTTGCAGTCTTCTTCACAGGTCAACATTTATTTTAATTAGTAATTTGCCAGTATTCTTAATGGAAACAAATTGAAAACATCTGCACAGTCTTAATGATTGTGAGTTATTCTTAATTTTCTCTCTTTTTAATTCCATAAAGCTTGCATAAAAGGTCAGGAGGAAGCAAATCTTTGCTAAGTGCCATACACAGAGGGATCTACTACATCACAGACATAGTATAATAATAAAATAATAATAATAATAATTAACAAATCCAAACCCCTTCCAGTTCTGTGGGGAGGCAGGATTCAGTTTAAAATCCTGTTTCTGAGCCCCCCCCCCGTGGTGTTAGTTCCAGTTTGGGTCTGAAATCAGAAGATACTTGTTTTCTGGGCCCATTCAGCTGCAAATACAACAGCTGTTTTTATGAGAAATCTCTTGAGATCAGCTGATCCCACAAAATTTCTTATGTCAAATCCCAAAAGAGCTTGAAAATTTTCGCTTGCTCCTAATTGGACCCTAGTCTTTTACCTTAATTTAGCTTCCAACCTGAACCATACTCTAAATCTATTTTGCATTTATAAGCAATTACATTTTTAGAGGATCTGGCCGAATGTAAGATAGGTAGCGGGGAAGTGACTCAGAGAGAACTATTAATAGCATATCCAAGTAAAACCTTCTACAAATGCACCTCCAGTGCAACTATATGAGTAAGTTTGGGGAGCAAACGTGACATAACTCTATGGCAAATTGGAAAAAAATCTAAAACCCAAAAGTGGAATGCCATAGGAGTCTACCACAGAGCTGAAAATAAGTGCTATCTGAGGAAGACAGGAGCTGATGCAATTGTAAAGTTAAAATACGAGTAGATCCAGCTGGCTATCAATCACTGTTTGAAAAAATAATTGTGTTTCAGATTTATTTACATCCTGTCAGATTTAGACTTCCCTTGAATATCAAAATTGTAAACAGGTTTCTCTTTGTCTATAAATACAAAGGTTGAACTTCAGAGTTATAATGGGAAAATATCCCTCGTGGAAAGGAAAACCGACGAAGAGAGGGATATGCAGTAGAAGTTGCATTAAGGTTGTTTGAATTTCCATCATCACGGTGGAGGGTGATACATTCATTTTGGTCATTGCTTGAGATATTCTCGGGGTGTTCCTGCTACTTCCCTTTTTTATTTGTGAGTGTGTGTTGTTTCTCTGCATGAAACTCTTCTTTTCCACCCAAGGACATTTGAAGTAAGCACTGTGCCACCCAGCATCAGTACACTATGCATCAAGTGGCCTGCCAGGCTATTTTCTGAGCCGAACCACTCGTACGCAATGCAGTAGCCCCAAATGTCACATGTTCCTATGTCATATCCCAGGGCAACGGAAAGCCTTCAGGCAGACACTGACTGTTATAGCATTGTCATGGGAAATCAGCAGAAAACCAGCAGGACTTAATCAAAACTTTGACACTTAACTTCAAGGGTGAAAAATGTAGATCCCTGCTTGTCCAGGACTAAAAACTGCGAAGAGGGCCTGAAGGTGAAATTCAATGCCATTGGAAAGACACTGAATCCCTGTAGTGGTCTGTAGTGGCCCCTCCCTCTCAGGCTCTGAGGGAGACCACTCGGATTCCTGCATCAGGCAGAAAAAGCACTATTAATGAGCAGTGTATACGCCCTGACCCTCTGGGTGGGGCCGAGGAACATGTGGTCTTTAGCCCAGCCTCCTGGCTAGGCCAGACAGCAAACATAATCTGGAGCTCTGACCCTCAGGCTGGGGCAGAACAGCAAGCAGCCTTTAGCTTCAGCCCTCTGGCTGGGGCATGCTACCAACAAGATACAGGCCTTCTGATCTAGGGTGAGTAGGCCACCATCCCAAGGGTGGGGTTGGCAGCAGGCAGACCCTGGCCCACCCTACTCCATGAGGTCCCAGCCCAGGCCTGTAACAGAGGCAGGTGGTCCCACTAGTGGGTCAGCAGGGATCCCACCAAAACATGCTGACTCATTTCTGGGCAGCACAACTGGACTAACGTCTGGTTCCCCTGGGCTACTTCCTACTGCCCTCCGTTGGCGTGGCTCCGTAGTCTGCAAGTCCTCAGACTCCTCTGCGTAAATGGTGGACGGCAGTCCCAGCAGCTCCTCTCTGCATTCAGTCCTCTGGGGACAGGGTGCTACAGGGCTCAGCAGCAGGGCCACAGTCCTGAACTGGGCTAGAGATGTAGGCCTACTTTCCTGGCTCCCACTCAACTGAATTAAAGGGCCCGCCTCTGAAACTGCCTGTCCTGCTGCTCTGCTTCAGGCTCTGGCTTGGCTCCACCCACCGGGGGGTCTGTAGTGGCAGTTCCCTGTCAGGCTCAGAAGGAAACCACTCATAGGCGCCGACTCTGTCGCTGCTCCGGGGCTTGAGCACC
This sequence comes from Lepidochelys kempii, assembly GCF_965140285.1. Taxonomy (NCBI): domain Eukaryota; kingdom Metazoa; phylum Chordata; order Testudines; family Cheloniidae; genus Lepidochelys; species Lepidochelys kempii. The sequence goes on along the minus strand of NC_136389.1, from coordinate 11,145,116 downwards.
CACAGGGAAAAATTGGTGGGTGCTCTGCACCCACCGGCAGCTCCCCGCGCTGCTCCCCCACCCCAGCTCACCTCTGTCTCCTCCCCTGAGTGCATCGTGTCCCGGCTTCTCCCCATAGCTCCCAGCACTTGCACCATGAAACAGCTGTTTCATGCAGCAAGTGCTGGGAGGGAGGGCGTGGAGTTGGGGCAGGGACTTTGGGGAAGGGGTTGGAATGGGGGCAGGGTAGGGGTGGAGGTGGGGCGGGGCTGCGAGCACCCACTGGTGCCAGGGAAAGTTGGTGCCTATGAAACCACTCGGCCTCACTACAGTCCTACAACTAAGGAAATACATTAGTAGTTTGGAGAAAGTAAAAAACCAAAGGAAGGAGAAGCTGGTACGTGTTTTGTTTTAATAAATCTATTCTGACAAAACATCAAGGCACTGAAGTAAAAATGATCCAATATACACGGATGATGCATGGACAGTTGGGAGGCAAGAGCAAAGACAATAATAAAAAACTAAATGGAAAAGCCTGGCTTTGAAAATTCTGGACATGGGATATGAATATAGGAATTAACTTTATGGACCAATCTAGCTTCAGTAGAAAGTGAAAGAAACCCTGTAATGGAGTAACCTGCCCATAAATAGAATTTAAATGGCAAAACAAAGGAAAGACGTTACATGTGCTCAAATCAAGCAGAATCTATTATCTTCCACTTATTCACCCTATTCCTCACTTGTAAAGAAACCATTGCAGGAAGAGGGATTGGAAGCTGCTAGACCACAGGGCAAATGTGAAGGGAAGATACTCTTAGTTTAGGACCTGGAGTCTGCAGAAAAAATTCGGGATAGGTTAGTAACTTGACGGCAGTTGAGGAGAGGTTATCAGGGTCCAGAGAACTAGTTTTCAGACTTTTGGACTATGATATGAACATATTGTTATAACTGTTATTTCTCTTTATGGGCTCATTAAAATAGGACAAGATTCAGGTAACAAGTTACAAGGTATTCAGAAGTCAGTTTAGACAGTTTAGATGCAGTAAGTTTGATTGTTCTATGACTTGTTGCTTGTGAAAGATTTTATCGTATTTGGTTCTATTTGTTCTTTTCAGGCTCTGATGTTCACTTTTTAACTGTGTGCCCCCCAAGGGAATGAAACTAACTGTAAGTCTGGAGGAACTCTCAAATTGCTTATAAATAGCACTCATATTTCACTCACTATTATACTTACATGCGATTAAACATGGCTGTAAAATTATATGGCTGCTATTTATTAACCCGTAATACCTAGTTTTACTTATGTTATGTTCTTATGTTTTACAGTTTTCATAGTTCTCTTTGAAACGATGGTACTGATAGGTAGAAGCTAGGCTCCCTCGATGCATGATATGTCTATGATATTAAATAATTTTGTGTGTGTATATATATATAGCATTTCCATCCAGCCTGGTTCCAATGCTTTTTACACACACTACACATTGTGGGCCAGATTCTGATCTCCATTATATACTGTAAATCCATCATCACTAGGTATGGCCAAGTGGCTAAAGCAGTGGACGGGGACTCAGGAGACCTGCCACTGGTTTGCTGGGTGACCTTCGGCAACTAACTTCCCTTCCCTGACCCTCAGTTTCTCCATCTGTAAAATGGAGGTGATGATACTGCTCTTTTGTGAAGTGTTTTGATATTTAGAGATTAAAAACCGGGCCTCATCATCATAATCTATGGAGTTACTTCAGATTTACACTGTGGAACAGGTTGGAATCTGTACCACAATATGTAACTGAAATCTAAATGTATACAAAGACTGAACACAGGTGTTTTTTGTGTTCACTATATAACTCCAAGTTCCCATTATGATGATGATTTATTACAGTACTTCCCAGAGGCCCTTATCAGAGCTGGCGAGGCACTGCACAAATTAAGTCCCCAGTTCAGCAATTTATAATGTACAGGGAGACTGCTGTGCCCCTTGTGGCTCCCTGCCGGCACAGTGTTCTGCCTGCACATTGTACATTGCAGATTTGGGATCAAGGAGGTGGACACTGTCCCTTCACCTACAAGCTTAATTTCAAAACAGAATTTGTGCCTAAATTTGGGGTAACCTTTAGTGAAGCTCAAATGTTCGGGAGAAAACATACAATTGCCCAATATAATTATTTCAGAAAGACAACCATTATGCATCCATAATTTTATAGGTCATGTAGCTCTCAGAAGCTGCTCAGCAACCTTCAAGATCAAGCTCCTAATGAGTACAATACAGTGCATCTTGGGAAATGATTTCACCTTTGTCCAAGATGAAATAGCTTTTTCTCAGTATTTTATTTTAGTGGTTACAGCTCTGTTGCATCCTGTTTAGCACTACACTTGAAGGATACTCTGAAACTAAAATTTAGCATGTGGTTGGCCACCTATTTGGTGGGAATACCCTCAGAGAGGATAGTCCTTGCCAGCTGCACTGGCTTCCTCTTCTCTTTCAACTGAAATTCAAGATGTTTGAGGAAAAACCTGTATGGTTTGTATCCTGGCAACTCGAGAGACCATCCCTCTACTCATATATTGGCCTCAGAGTTGAGGTCATCCAAGGCAAGCACAGCTATCTGTCCCAAGACTGAATTAGCAAATGGTACTGGTGTGATGTTCTCAACAATAAGTTCTGTTCTCTGGAATTTGCTTCTCTGCTTCCCAGAGCATGTTGACCTTTAGACACAAGGCAATGGGTGTCCCTTGGCACAAGCTTTTACTTGGGAACAGTTGTATGGGGGAGTTATATTTCTTTCACTTTTGGCTTTCATTAAAACTGTGTTGAGAAATGGGTGCATTTTATAAATTAAATACATATGCTGAATATGGAAATTCATTCGGAAGAAAGTTAATTAAGAGAAATGAACAGGTGGTTGCCTGGGGCAGCTTAATTTAACTGTGTATTTTGCAAGTGGCCATGGGCTTGGAGGGGACTATATTTTCCAGTTGTATTAGGGCAACAATATGCTATAAGGCCTGAGAGCCCACGGAGCCCAGGAACAGGTGCTCAGCTCTTTTTCATGAGAGCACAGAGCTGGAACACCCTGTTAGACAAACCATAAAGTACTCTCATTCTGTGACAGTTTAGGGACTGTGAAGACATGGAGAGTGGGAAGGATTTATTTAAAAGGAAAAAAAAGGTCTGCATTTTTAATGAACTGGGAACCATTACATTGATGCCAACTACAGTCCTGACTGCCAGAGACTCGAGTGAGACAGATGGCAAAATTGTGACCAGCTTTGGAAACAAAAACAAACTACCACCCAAATCCTGCAAAGACCCCAGCAGATGCCCTCTCACCGGACCCCTAAAACAAACAGTGGTTTAGTTTATGGCTTTATTTGAATCTGGTTTTGTCCGGCAAGATGTTTCTGAATAGCTCTGTAATATGTGACTGAATTTCTTGAACACTTGTAATTTAGTTCAAATTGCTACTCACCAAAGGAGCTCTGCATACTAAAACAAACAAGATTCATACTTATATTCAAGTGTACTGCAATACAAGCAAAATTAACTTAGGTAAATAAGATCTTACTGTCACAGTAAGCATGCATAAACTATTCTGTACAAAGAAAAATAATCCAGAAACAGCAAGTAGCCAGTAATAAAGAGAAGGACTACAGGTTTTATTTTTATTTTCATGCTGCAGACAAATAAAGAGAGGCGAGGAGGGTGGAGTCATTCTCACTGGGGTACAATTCAATCCAATTTATTTTTGCATCCTTCATACAGACATTTAACAAAATGCATCACTTGTATGTGTAGGTAGAGACTGTAAAGTATGCAGGTCACAATATCGTATACAGGCAGCATCTGCAGACACCACGGCAGTAATGAACAAGGGTACAAAGGATAAAGCTATGCCTACTCTTAAACCACTACAGCACTGCTGTAGCTGCAGCACTTCAGTGTAGCCACTCATGACAGCGATGGGAGGGATTCTCCCGTCACTGTAGTTAATCCACTTCCCTGAGACATGGTAGCTAGGTCAGCAGAAGAATTCTTCCATTGACATAGCGCTGTCTACACTGAGGGTTAGGTCGTCCTAACTACGTTGCTCAGGGGTGTCGATTTTTCACACCCCTGAGTGACATCGCTGGATCAATTTAACTTATTGGTGTAGACCAGGCCTTAGTTTCATGGAAAATAGCTGAACAAGGGGAAACAGCCAGACTGCTTTTGGAGCCTCTTTTCGATGGTTTTATTAGCGAGGAATAGGAGCCGGGGCCAGGCAGAAGAGAGTGCACTGGAGATGGAATTTGAAGGGAGTCAGAAAGTCAGTACCAAACAAGGACATTCGAGGTGATGAGGGAAACTGAGAGAAGGAACCGCGGCCCACTGTGGAGAGACAGAGATGGGGCATAGGAAGAAATCTTGTACATAAAATGTCTACGGGTCAGGCTGGAGAACAGGAGGAGATAGTGAGGCATGAGAGGCTGAAGCTCAATCCCTAGAGAACCATGGAGACTAAGAGGAAGACTTTCTACCAATTGCTTGAAATGGACAAGGAGTTAATATTTCTGAACAGGAGACGGGCAACAACTGTAAGTAACAGTACTCTGCACCTCCATTAAGCCTTTCATTTGAGGCTCTCAAAGCACTTTGACTCTAAATAAACTTCACCCTGTGGGGCAGGTAGGTAACAATTATTCTCCTCCTGTCATAGCTGGGTAAAGTGGGGGCACTGATAAGAACAAAATTTGCAAAAGGCTGCATGGGAGAAAACTGATCTGGGTGCCAATACAGGGGCACAAGTTGGAAAGGGGCAGCTAGATTGTGTTAGATCACAGCCAAGTGCCCTGAGCATTCTAGGACTAGTGTGCTCTAGGTGAGTCCTGATTTCCAGCCCCTCCTCTGACCACTAGACAACTGATCTTCACAGAGAACATGCCCAAATTCCAAGCTGCTATTGTATAAGAACATGACAACCCTAACTGAGTCCTCAACATGTGTCATTAAGAGATAATTACAGTCATACACAGAAAGAGATGAAGTCACGAAAAAAAGTGTTGACAGAGGAGTGATCAGCCTAGGATTAGATACACGGGTGGGGGATCTGTAGCTGAGTAGTTAGCATTGTAGAACTGGGAGATGTGAGAAGCAAACGATATGTCAGAGTCAAACCAAACTCCCATGTTAGGTTTCTGGCACTGGGGGCAAATATAGCAGTAAGGTAGTTTTGCTGGGAGCACATTTATTGCCATTCAGAAGGATTTCAGTTTTGGACGTGTTAAGCCAAATAATCAGAAGATATCATCTGGGGGTAGGTCCCCAGAAAAAATCCGTATGAAAGATCTCTGGATTAACAACCTAATCTACACTGCACTAATTACAAACAGAAAGAGGGACTGAGATGGAACCCCTGGGATTTCTTTAGTGGCTACATATCTGGGATCAACTAAAACGTTCTGGGCCTGGCATATTAATGGAGTGCACACACAGATGCACACACGTGCACTGAACAGCTGGAAATGGGGATCAGCTGGCAAAAAAAAGTATAACTATGTGGACAGGGAAGCAAAAACAAAGGATGAGGCAGTGGTCTCACAATAGGCTATTTTTCTGATCCTAAAAGCTACCCTAGTCTAGGAACAGGCCTGAGACACTGATTTGAGAAAGCCAAGACCCCTGTGCAGGGCTTATCCTGAAGATAATAGATTCTACCTCAGGAAGGAAAGAATTAAATGAATTTCTCTCTCATACACTCGGATGACTGAGCAAGAAAACAGAGAGGACAATGGTTGCCATTTTGTCTCAGAGAAAGAGCCTCATTGATACTGACCTACATGTGTAGGAAAATGGGGACATGACACTTTGTGCAGAAAGAAATGAAGGAACAGGAATACATAGCACTGAGACCTCCCTGCAGTGCCCCTATCAGACAAGGTACAGCTTGATACCTATTTGCCATATAGTTGTGCCCTGACTTTCCTTCAGCAGGGGAAACCATGGCTGACACCCCATCAAACTCAGAAAAAAAACCCTAGGACTATAGCAAGTAAGAAAAGGATTAGTAGCGATGAATTAACAAGGAAAGAGAGTGAGAAGAAAGACTTGGAAGATGTTCACAGTGCTTTCGGCTGCAGTTCTCTCTTTGCAGAGTCTAGTCCAAAGCGACAGCCCTTGCTGGAAGCTAAAACACAAGTGTTCAAAGGGGTGGAGAAGTGGATTTCACTTTTCTTTTTTGCTGAGTTGAAAAGTGTCACTTTTCATTTTATTTTTATAGTTGCCTGAGACCATTGCAGCTCGCCCCATATTGGCTGTCTCTGCCCTGGAGAAAGTGGACGACATCTGAGAATGCAATAACTGTGTGGTTTATCGACCCATTACATGGTATCCTATGAAAATTACCACAGGCTTATCTATAACATTTGAGTTTTATGTCAGCTAGATGAATCAGTGAGCTGGGGGGTGGCTACATTTGTTTATATAAATCTCAATTTTACACTAGAGAAGCAGGAGGACGATGTCTGCTCTGACAGGTCTAATAGGAAACCGTGATCACCACAGAGGACATTTGAGGAACTCAATGCCCTTGAAATGAGACGGGGGGAGGAAGGAAGAGGAACCAGGGGTGTAGCGGAGAGCAGACCAACTTTATTTTTGGAGTCCAGAATAGACACATTTTTGGCGACTCAGAATGTCTCCATATGCTGGGGGTGGGGAGGAGATACTGATTATTTCTGGCATAACCCCAAAGGCAAAGTTGGGGCACTGGAACAGTCAAATAATTCTTTTTGATTGCAGACAGATCTTAGATTGACCCACTGCAGATCATTTGATGGAAGAGACACCTTTGGGGATAATGGCACCTCTCTTTTCCTCCATTGATTCTCTAGTGCTCCCAGGGGAGAGGAAAGGGGGCAATGCCTGGGCCATACTACTGGATAGGTCGTGAGTGAAGACTAATTAATTCTGTCATGGTGCAAATAAAGAGAGAAGAAAAACAGGAAGGAGAAGTGTTGGCAGATGCTCTGTGCAAATTAACTTTACCAGAGCTGCATTCACAGAGACCATATGATTTAAGCAGAAGCTAAATCTCTTGCTCTGCAGCTCTCTCTAATTGAGATGGAACAACTGTCCTAGACAGTCACCTGGGGAAAGATACAATTATAGTTAGGAAAATACAAAAACACAATTAACATTTTAGGCCTTGATCCTGCAAAGACTTAGGTAAATGTTTAATTTTTCACACTGTGAACAATCCCAGTGAAGTCAGTGAGCTGCTCAGAGTACGCGGAGTTAAGGCTGTGCACAAGTCTTTGCAGGATGGGCACCTTGGTTTGGATTTTTAATGTCATGTTACTCCATGAAGGTGGCAGATAGACATGAAAGGCTTTAAAAAAAACAAAAGTCTTTTTAAGATTGTTAAGATTCAAGAATCCCCATAAGCCAGACTGATTAACACTTGTTCCTCCCTGACGACACCTGAAGAGAGGTTAACATTCTTGCTATAGTAAAGGATTAAAAGCAGTACTGGGAGGCAGATCTCTCTGCTGGAAAAAGGGAATGCAGTGTCATGTCTCAGGAGCATAAGGAACAAGAGCCAAATTCTCAACTTATTTACACAAGTGTAAATCCAGAGTTATTTCATTGGCTTCATTGTAGTTGCTCCATATTCACATTGGTGTATCTGAGATCAGAATCTGGCCTCAAATAAGCACTCTTTCTGCTGTGGGTCATTTCCAGCATCAGACTTCACCAGTGTGAAACAACCCAAGGCCAGCTCAGGACCACAGTTGCCAACTTTCACGCGGTAAATAAGCAAAATAAGCCAAAAATCAAGCTAATCCCATTTCAAAACAAGGCCAAAACAAGCCAATCCTTAAGAACCCCAACACTCTACATCAGAGGTTCTCAAATTGTGGTCCGCGAGCTCCATTCAGGTGGTCCGTGGATAGTTCCCTCTAAGGTGTGCACCTGGGTGGCTGCACACAAGAGAATGAAGGGCCACCCACCTAATTAGTGGAGCCTCACAGGTGTGGCTCCACTAATTAGGTGCCTGGACCTTGGAGAGGACGCACATGTAAGGTGAGGTGGTGGCCTTGGGGGGGAATAAGAGGTAGATGGGAGGGGGCAGTGGGGTGAGAAGAAGGGGTGGGGGGAATTTGGGATGCGCAGGGCTGCGGTGGCCAGAGAAAGAGGCAACTTTCCCCAGCTCCAGGGCTGAGGCTGCTGGGGAGAGACGGCCCTCCTTCCCAGCCCCAGCTCCGTGGCGGGAGAGAGACCCCCACCTCCTTCCCAGCACCAAGTCGGGGGCTGCTGCGGCAGGGTAGAGAGGACACATCCATCACATTAGAAAGGTAAGACTACTGATATTAAAATATGCGTTGTGTGCTTTAATTTGTAGAACAAAAAACATTAATTATTATTAAGGCTTTTTTTATAGAGACGTTTAATCAAAAGTGCTTTACAATAGTTAGCTAACGGTACAAACAACATCTGGAAAGATCATTAAGTGGTCCGCCGAGATCCTCAGCAATTTTCAAGTGGTCTGCGAAAAAAAAGTTTGAGAACCACTGGTCTATGTGACTAGATTCCCCCGGTGTGCAGTCTGGGACTGTGGTAGGCCTACTGTGCACCCCGACTCTCTCCCCCACTTGTCCCTGGTTGCCCCTAGCTCCTGCTTGCCGGGAGCCAATCAAAAAAAGGAAGCAACAAGCTACAAGCCAAAAAACTAGCCAACAAGCAACTCACAAGCCAATTAAACCAAAACCAAGCCAAATTTCTGCATTTTTTTCGCAGGCTTGGCATCTGTGCTCAGGACAGAATGAAGGAGAAAGAACCTACAGCATGCATTTGTGCAGGTCTGACATTCCATCCAACAGAGGGTACCTGCTACACGTACACACAAATGTTTATTACCCATGCAACTGATGTAGAGGAAAGGGGAGATTTTTTTGCATGTGAAAAATAGGTGAAAAACAAAGCTCTTTCATGCTGAGTTTGTAATGGTGGCTCCCTCTGTTGCGTTGCCACAAAGTTCTGTTAAACAAACAAACTACCAGGTATCTTACATTATTTCCTTGTGGCTGTCGTGCAGATCATTTCGGACATTAGCTTTTTATTCAGGAAGTTAATGATTTCAAATACCTTAACAGCACAAAAAACATAACACAACAAAACAGAAACGCTAGACTGGAAGTTTGAAAGGTCTGATTTAAACTCATAAAAATTAGGAAACTCAGAGTCAGAAGGAAGGCTTTCAGGCTAGAGAGAACTCCAAGATATGTTTCACTCTCTCTGTTAATTTTTCAGATTTGTTTTAAACTAAATTATTGACTCTTCCACTTAAAAAATATATAGTTGAGTTTAAACAAAGGCTTTCGCCCTACAAGGTGTCTCACCCTCTTACCTGTAGAACCCTGAAAATCCAGAGATATCCACTTTATATCCACATCTGCGGATCATTTGTGCAGACCGAATGCAGCACAAATTTTGTATCCAGGCAGGGCTCTACTTACCTCTACTTTCAGTTCCCATTTAAAACCACATGGAAGGGGAGGACCTACCTTGGATATTTTAAAGGTATCCTTAACCTCAAAAGCTTGACATATGCTCCTCTCTGTGAGGCAGAGTTGGTGGTCCAGGACTGACTGGGGAGTCACCTGTTGAACACACAGAGCCTGAGAATCTGAGTTATGTAGGTTCAAAGCCCTTGGGCCACCCACGTGCCATGTACAACTGTCTCTGTTTCTCTCTCTCCTACTAGTGGCAGGCAGCAAAGCTGCCTTAGAATGGTGCCTTGGTGGTATTGGTTTCTCCTCTACTAGCCGCACCCATGTGACCCTGACTCCTTCTGCCTTCTCCAGGTCAATCCCTTTTCTCAGGTGCTTCCTATGACACATTGATGTGGATGGGTGGGGCTGGTGGCAGCTAAATTGTGGGAAGGAAAATTCTGCATGGTCATCTTCCCCACCAGACTGCACAATGGAGGGAAACAAAGTGCCCAGATTGCTGAATTTGACACTGCAATCCTTCTCCATCACCGGAGATTTTTAAGAGCAGGTTAGACAAGCACCTGTCAAGGATGGTCTAGATAATACTTAGCTCTGCCATAAATGCAGGGGACTGGACTAGATGACCTCTCAAGGTCCCTTCCAGTCCTACAATTCTATGATTCCCATGGCCACAAGCACATCAAGCCAGTAGAATCTCACAAACTCTCACTTAGCTACTCCAAAAAACTATTTATTGTTACCTTGGACATTTCCCACTTCAGGAAAGATGTGACAGATGAGAGCTTTAGCATGGTCTCTTATTACAGTGACTTTGTTACGCTTACAAAATATGCTGCAGCACATTTACTAGTGTGCTGTGAAGTATTATAAATAATTAAAACTAAGCCAGACTTGTCAGAAATAAATGAATAAAGCTCATTTTGCAACGCAGCATCCCTGATTTATTTTTTATTGTGTTCACTTACAGCACTTGCTAATTCACAAAATTCAGTAATCCACAATGGGTCTCCCAATCATTAGTGAGGTCTGCTACACAGGATTATGTTTTCACTACAGGCTCAGCTAGGAGAAGTAGATGAGTTATGAGGAAAAAAAGCTTTTATTCAGAAACATATCTTCAAACATAAATATCGGATACCCAAAATTACTAACCAAGTTAATTGCTTCTTGGATAAATGTTCTATTTTCTTTTGCCCCATTCTGGAAGCCTCTTGAGGATTTTATCTTCTTTTATCTGAGACTATTGTGCTTCTGGGTATTGCAGTACATAAAGGCACATAATATCGTGTAGAATCACATTCTAATAATCACACATAATATTAAAGACAACCACAGCAATATCTACACCTCGTGGGAGTGAGAATTCTTAATCCTGACTATCCAGACTTCTGCCTGACTTTCAGTGTGTTCGTTTGTGAGGAATATAATTAATGTTGCTTCTTTTTAAAGTTTTGTTTCACAGGTTTGTTGTTGTGTCATTGTCTGTTTCACTGATATATTTTGCAAGACAGCTGTGCCCAAGCCTAGGAGAGGATAAATATGCATATTGTTTCTGTGATGTTACCAGTGATATGAAGTCATGTTGACAGGAAAAAACCCTGCTTTTTCTGCTTTGTTTCATATTTCTACAAAGCAGATTCTGTTTGGAGGCTTATGCAAACCCAAGGGCAAATTCTCTCATTACCAGTACCTGTGTAACCCTACTGAAAGCAATAAAGTCGCCCCGGTGTCAGTGAGGTTAAACATTCAGCCCACAATCCTTTTTAAACATGAACAGACCCAGTACAAATGTACTACTACATAAGGTAAATGTACCATATATAAATGACTAAGCATGCATGACCAGATGTGGTCCTGGAGTCATTTCGGACCCTTCAAACCCCATTCATTTTATAGCATACCAGCACCTCATTGTGGCTCACCCCCTACCAGAAGTTACACCTTTCACAGGAACAGCTCACTGGGCTTCTTTTGCTGGAAAACCGCCCAAGCAAATTGGAAAGAGTCTGAAGTCCATGTGAGAAATGCAAAGTGCTAGTTTGCTCTCAAGCTTTTTGTCTTATTCTGCCAAAGGTTCAAAGCTGCTGCATGTTTTTTTAATGCTGTATATTGAATTAATTCATTGAAGTAATTCACACTGTCTAAATATGAATTATCCTACAAGAATTCTCATCTACCCTTTGTGAGATTTCTCAGGCTCATTTAGTAAGGGTCAGTAGTTTTTACTGCACATATGTAATCCTTCTGCCCGTCAGAGTTGGCAGCAACAAGGGCCAGGTTCAGTAGCTGGGTGCCTCTAAGAGGCGATACTTCCCCTCTCGCAAGCAGGGTCGGAGTGTAGCGAGAGCCTTTTAATAACAGAGAGAAACAGTGTGGCATTATGTTGGGGAAACACCACCAACAGGATTCATAATACAACCCATGAGCAAAAAACCCACCCCAAGCAATCTGGGGCATGTCCTTTCCCTTTGGTTCTTGAGTCCAGCAACTCAAAGTCCCAAAAGTCCAACAACCCAAAAGTCTCTGTCCCTGGTCAGTGCAGCACAGCACCAGAGCTCAAAAGTTTATCTGCAGAGTTTTACCTCCCAACCAGGGTGGAGATGGGGGGAGGGGGAGGGGGAGATTTAAGGGGCACCTTATGTGGTCCAAAGCTGATTGCCCCACCTCTTCATGGGGCTCCACTCTGCTCCACCAGCTGTCCCATGAATCGCTCCTCTCTGACAGCCACGCCCCATGAGCTGCTCCAGCCATCCTACAAACTGTTCCGCTCCACCAGCCACTCTGGTCTGCCAGCCATTCCACGAGCCGCTCCAGCCGTCCCACGAGCCGCTCTGCTCTGCCAGCTGTCCCGCAAACTGCTCCGCAATATATCTTCAGGGTCCCCCACTACTCAACACAACACTCAGTGATTTCAGCTCTTAGTCAGTTTAGCTCTTTTGTGATTTCAGCCTGTAGTAGGGGAGCCTCAGTGCTGGTGCACCATTGGCCCAAAGCGAATTCAGCTCAGCAGCCTGTAACTAGACTCCTAGGGGAATCAAAATTAGCTCTGATATTCCACAGTGAAAAGAGGAGGAAGTGCAATTAGCATGTAAGGCCCTCATCAGCAGCCCCATACCACCAGATACTAATACCTGTCCCCAGCCTCTCTCAATTTACTGAGTTTTGGAACCTATGTCCCTTGCCTAGCGAGTGCTACTTAGTTGATGGCGAGTCCCTCCATCATAACAAAAGGCCAAATACAGTGCCACTGTCCTTGATTCACATAATCAGGATAATTATAATTTATTCTTCCTGCCCCAATAACAGAGAAACTGGGGATCCCACAGCAGCCAAAGTGACCATTTGGGCAGCTATGGGCTCATGCCAGGCGGGGTGAGTGTGTCTGTGCAAATGAGATCAGCCCCTGAAGTTCTTTTCCACAACTTGCCACACCTCACCACCAGATGTCAGGGTGGAGCTCATCCTGACTCTGCTTACACATATTTTCCACTGATAGCATTTTTTTTAAGCCTTGCTGAAGTTTCTCTGAGATGAGCTATTCCTTCACGCCACTCAAACAGGATAAATCCCTTCAGACACTAGGGATGGGAGTGGTCCGGGAACAAGAGCAGGGGAGAGGGAGTCGTGACTCCCGGGTTCCATATGTGCTGATTCCGTGGGTGCTCTGGGGCTGGCATGCCCTGAGTGTGCCGCGCCCTGAGCGTGCCGCGTTCCCGCCTATCTCCCCACATTTCCTGCCCGGCCGTCGCCAACAGCTGTTTGGCGGTGTTAGCACACTCCGGGGGGCTGGAGGCGGGGGAGAGGGAACATGTCGTGCTCAGGGGTGGAGGATTTGGGGAAGGAGTTGGAATGGGGCAGGGAGGGGGCAGAGTTGGGGCGGGGACTATGGGGAATGGTTTGGAATGGGGGCAGGGAAGGGATAGGAAGAGTCGGGGCGGGGAGGCCTCATGGAAGGGGTGGAGTGGGGGCAGGGCTGGGGGCAGAGGTGGGGGTTGAGCACCCAGGGAAAAGAGGGGAACTCGGTGCCTATGCTAGGTTCTAGTTCCAAATCTGCAATTAGCTTGCTATGTGATCTCAAGTCACTCCTCTGGGCCTCAGTTTATCCATCTGTAAAATTACAGTAAACACTTATGTATATCACAGGCCTTCTGTGAGAATCAACGGTCCCAATCTTGCAATCTTTGGGTTGTCATAACTCTTACCAAAGTCAGTGGTAGCTCTGCCAGCATTAGGCTGCAAGGCTGGGCACGTAGGCCCCTCCTGCAAACAAACACTCACTAACCTGCATAGTCTTTTCTGCCATGAGTAGTGTCTGCATTGACATCTAGGAAACCACTCATGGCAGTAACCACTACATCCAAGAGTACACATTCACAGCATCAGGCCTATCATCCGGAAAACATATTGAGATCCTTGGATGAAAAAGCACTCTGAAAGAAATCCAGCCTTCACCTCCATAACTGCAAAGGCTCCACCCAGTGGAACCAGTGTGCTCTGCTGTGCAATGGAAAGTGCTCAATGTAGGGAGAGTACAAAGGAGATGATCTCCCACTATGCAGTATGGAGCTTGGTGAGCTGCAGGAGGGAGGGAGTGAACACTCATGGGGCTCAGAGTTGGCAAAATGTGAGCAGACTGGGGGAAGCAGATCATCCTGTCCTATCTCACAGTGGGAGACAACTGGCCTACTCCAGCCATTGGGCTAGCAAATTCTTCATGGAATAGCTGACAAGCTGGTCTGCATCTTGCAGGAAACAATTTCTTCCTCCCCTCTCCACACCTAGTACCCGATTTAGCTCCCACTGATCTCAACAGAAGGAATCCCAGTGACTTCAATAGGAGTAGGAGCATGCAGCTAGCTACTTGTGGCATGAACTGAGCTCTGGGTTTGAGCCTATACCCAATTATTATTCCAATCTGATCATCTTTACGCAAGTCCTGGATTTATTTTGTTCTTATGAGCCATTACTTAACAGAGCATGCGATGCAGAAATTAAGGAACTAATACCATTACTGCTGCCCTATAGTGCATGTTCATATGGCTCCAAATGTACAAAATGTCAGCTTATATCAAGTAAACTGAAGATGCTTCTGGGCCCAATGGAGCATTGCAGTGATTTAATTTGTAAAAATTATCTTTCCCAATAATTACGTTTCTAGTGCCGCACTTTCAGCACTCAACAGTTTGTTTTTCAAAATTTTTCCTTACTGAGCTTTAAACATCTACAAATTATGAATGCCAAACATTTAACAAAGCTACAGAGCTCGAGCTCTTGACACAGACAACAGTTTTTAAAGGAGCAAGTTTATTATGGCTGAACTTTTACACAACCTCCAGCAGAGGAGGCATCTATTTTCTTACAAATGAAACAGCTCTGTTATCTATTTCAAGGCAATTAATATTAGTGACTCAAATACTGAGACTCAGGCCTCTCAAATGTCCCTTATTTCGAGGGATGTCACTCAGTTTCAGTCCCAGAGTTCTCCACATTCCGCACAGTTTGTGTCCCTGCACTTTTAGTATTGCAAATTATTTCCTCAGAAAGAAGCATGAAACTAAGATTACATAAAGAGCTATTTACACTAGATGAATGAATCTCAGAGTTGTAAGTTTCCACCACATGTAAATTTTTTGTCTCTCTCATTTTAGAGTCTTTGTCACACATTGCATTCAAGTGGGGAGGTTGAGAGGTATGCTGATGTGGTGATCCTTGTCTAAGCAAAAACACCATGGCTTGAACTGGGAGCATTCAGAACTAAGTGCATGAGTCTTCAGAACTTGAGATAAAGATCTAGGCTCTCTGGGCAAGATTGTAACAGATTCTAATCCTCTGTGCATCAGGCACAGTGAAGGACACATCACATGCACTGAACAGTGGATTACATACTTCCCTGGGACAGAGGAAGTCCATCTTGAGGATCTGAGTCTCACAGCAGTGGAAATCCCAGATGAGCAGTTATGCTATGACCACCATATTTTCATAAATCACTATAGCTTGAACTAAAGAACCAGGCTCCCAAGCTAAGAGCTGTAACAGACCCATTGCACACAGAAAAGGGACACATAATACACATTGACTAGTGAGTTACACTGTGACTTTGGTTCAGTCAGCCATATTTATGCTATCATAGCTTAACAACCCACACCAGTAGATCGCAGCACAGAAACACAAATACATTACAGTGTTCATTCTTCTTTGTTAAGGAGACAATGTTTAACTTTTTTCACTCTATTCTTTCTAATACTCTATTAGAACACTAGAAAAAATCCCACTTAAGTGGTGGTGAGATTTCCTTTGACAAACAGAAGTAGATCGTATCATCAGATCATGTACGTTGTCATATCTCCATTAAAATCAATGAACTTTTACAATGGTCAGTTTAAACCAGACGAGAATCTGGCCATAATGAGATTTATTTTAATGCATTTGTAATGCTCGTTGAAATTAACATGAATTTTTTCTTTGTTTGCTCATCTCAATAATAAATTAGGCCAGCATAATGTGCACACTGTGTCCTAAATAAATATTAGCTTTTAAAAAAAAATTATCCGGATTGTAGTGATTGATTAGATATCCTGGAGCATTTTGGAGCAGATTACCCTATTTTTAAAATCAAGTATGGGGCCTAATCTACTTGACAGTGTGTCTAACTCAGAACCCCTTTACATGTCAGAAGACGTATCAAGTTAAAAGTTAAAAAAATGAAGACAAAAAGGAAGGTGAAAAAAGAGGGATCACACACCAGCTGTAGAATCACAGCTGAAATAAACCACAGTCAATCGAAGTGTTTCAGAGACATCTGCAGGCTCCCTTCCTGGGAGGCCTCAGCAGTATTCTTCAATTATAAAGAATCTCATAACTGGAGGTATTCAGAAAGCTTCCGGGTATAATTTATCCTGTTCTAATTTATTAGAATGTCTCTCTATATCACTTTTCTTATTTTAACAAAGAGGTCTTTAAACAAATAGAACTAAAGGTAGGTTTAATTTGTTTTGCCCAGTAAAGAATCCTTGAGAAAATCAATTCTCCTTTACAAGGATATCCTGGCAGGTTGGAAGCCCCATTATTACACTATTGTATCTTTTACATCCAGGTTTATGTGACATATGGCATCGTTTTTCCTCCACGATTTCAGAAAACTATGTTTAAACAGCATTAAAGGTCTAACTTCAACTGACAAAAGTCAGGAAAAACAAAGTGAGTGCTGACAGCCTCTTTAACTTGTCCTATTATAGATGGAAAAAGCAAAACGAGTGGGTAAAGAGCAAAGTGTTGGCAACAATGTAGAATTCCCTAGCTTTTGTCAATTCACGCCAAACCCTATATGTTATTTAAACAGAGAGCATTTTCTCTTTCCAATGAATGGGGATCTATCCATGTAACTCTCATGGACTATTCAGTATCTGGGCTGTTAGGTCCAGTCTTGCAGTCTTTACACAGGTAAAACTCTCAGAGAAGTTAACAGGCGTTTTGCCAGCGTGGGGACTAAGGCCCTGATTCAGCAAGCATCCTTGTTTAAGAATGCAGTTAAGCATATGCTTAAGTCCCATTTAAGTTGATAGAATTTAAGTATTTGTTTAAAGTTAAGCACACTTTCCTAAATCACAATCAAAGGGCTGCAGAACGGCGCAGTGGGACTGTCATTAGAAACTCACTACCACTATCGAGTATCATCAACCCTGTATTTCTGCAGCCACGTGATCAGCTAAGTTTATGTTGTACCTTCCATCTCCCCACCTGCACTCTGTCTACTAATTCATTGCCACGGGCACTATTTCTGACCACCTAAGCCTCTGAGCAGCTTCCATTTCATTTAGCCAAAAGAACCTTCCACAAAAGGTATTTTCTTCTTTCCTTCTAGGTGTTTAATTTCCTAACCCAAAATTACACTGATCTAAGATCCAGGATAGGTAATATTTAGTGCTGAGCCAGTGGTAGATTTAAAATCTGCTGGCTAGAAATATGTGCTGCATTTCAATAGGGAGATGGGAATCCCCATGTTCCAGTGGCATAAAGTTTTTGTTTTTGAGGGGTTTTAATTTTATTCTAGTTTTTCTATCATTCTGAGGCCTGGTAGATGATAACCAAGGCAACTTGGCTACACAGATGTAGGGATATAAAAATAATGCCAATGTGTGCCAATGCAGCTCTAAGAACAATTTAAAATAACCTCTACAATAAAATGAGGCATAAATAGAATACATGCTGGTGTATGGTGATATAAAAGCATTTGTCTGGGATGACCTGGTTGTATTCAGGGGAGGAATCCTACTCCTGTAGTCCAGGCTGTGTCACCATAGTTGATCTCTTGACACTCCTTTGCTACAGTTTCTTCTGACCTTTTACCATGCAGCACCAAGGAGCCAAAATGCCCTATAGCGTAGAAGCCGTGGTTGGAAAGATAGTCTAACACAGAGTTTCTCAAACTTCATTGCACTGCAACTCTCTTCGGACAACAAAAAATTGCTACACGACCCCAGGAAGAGGTACTGAAGCCCGAGCCCTGCCACCCTGGAGTGGGGCCAAAGCCAAAGCTTGAGGGCTTCAGGCTTCGGCTTCAGTCCTGGGAGGTGGGGCTCAGACTTTGGCTTCAGCCCTGGGCTGCAGCAAATTTAAACACCAGCCATGGCGACCCAATTAAAGTGGGGTCACAACCCACTTTGGGGTCCTGACCCACAGTTTGAGAACTGCTGGTCTAACAAACTAAGTACATTCAGGCTCCAATGCTACACCCACCTCCATGTCCACTTGATTGTAGATCCTGGACCAGGCTTAACAGGTGTAATGCCCAGGGTGGGCTAGGGGGCAGTCCAGAGCAGCAGTCAAGTGTGTGAGGGTGGTCCGATAGCCAACAGGTCAATCCGTATCAGAGGCAGTCCGGGGCAATGATCAGAGTTCTCACAGGGGTCAGAAGCCGGAAGATCCAATCCAAGAAGCTGGGTCAGCAGTTAGGGAGATGAGGTTAGGCAAGGCAGCAAGACTGGGGCCAGTGAGGCAACAGGGCAAGCAATGGGCGGCTGCTCAGACAACTTCCTCTTCCTGTTGGGTGCTATATATAGTGCGGGTACCCGATGAAAGTGCTGCCTGTCCATCCAATCAAGGACCTGGGGAGTGGTTGCTGTGAGTCTGTAGCCTTTAGCACCAAGGCTGTTGGTCTGGGGCAGCCGTGCAGGGACAGCAGCTCAGGATATCTGGTGTCCTCCCCAAGTTGTGACTATGGTGCAGCATCACCTATAACAACTCATTGTGCTGGAAGAGAGCCCAGCCCAACATCTGGAGGGCGGTCTACAATGCCTAGCCTCCCTTGATACAGAGATCCTCCTCTGGTTACAGAACCTGGACCTCGAGCTCTGATGCCTGCATATGAAAGATAGAGAGACCCGAATAACTCATATGTGGCTTCCTCCACTTGTGAGAAATGCAGCCAGGATAACTGCCTCATGTCAGAGTTTCAGGATTTATTAGGCCCTCAGAACTGCCTCCAAACTCAAGCCTTTTGGCACTTGATGCAGCCATGGTGGTTTCAGCTCTAAGGGCAGGGGTGGAGCATGGGCAATGTGACAACGCAGGTGAATCTCTGCCTACCCTGTGTACTGCTCAGATGGGCTCCAAGAAGCTGGGGGAGAGAAGCCATCAAATGCAAGGGTCTCTGGAACCAGAGTTACACAGATTCTACTGCAAAGCCCCACTCCCAGCCCCAGAGTTCCATCCCATTGACTCCCATGTAGTTCCACACAACAAGGCTTTGGGCAAAGTAGAGTACAAATGTGTAGAAGTTAACAAAACCATTCAAAACCTCTCAGCCACACTTATCAATCATTGTAAATTTCACGTCAGACTTGTAGCAACTGTTGCCAAGAAAATATGTATTTGCATCTACAGTCACCAGACCCTGACCTTCTAACTGTAACAAAATAAGGATCCAAACCTGCAATCCCTTATGCGACTGGTTGACTTCAACAGGGCTATTTACATGAGAAGGTTTTCAGGGTTGGGCTTAGCCTGACATAAGGCATGTCCCTACTTTCCCCTTGTTTTAAATCTACATTTGCATTATCTATTTTCACTGGCTTTTAAATGATTTTAAATAATTATTAGCTCGGCTGCCCCAGATGGCTTTTCATTTTAATGTTATTGTAAAGCAGTGGCCTTGCTATGATAAAGCTCTATAAAAGCTTGTTATTTTGGTTAGCAAATAAACCCAAGCATGGCAGTGATATTTAATTCTTCTGCTTCATATAATGCTCTGTTGAGAAAACCACTGCAGAAAAGAAAAAAATAGCTGTGTGAGGCATGCTATTAAATATAAAAAATACGTGTGCATGTAATAAATAACAAGCAGCTGTGAATTACAGGGCTATAATTCCATCAAGATGTTCTGATGACATCATAAACCATGGGAGAGAAGTTCAAGTAGATTGTGTAATCAGCAGAACTCAGAACAGGAATTATAGCCCTGTAATTCACAATTGGTCTGCTTTATATTTTACATAATACACTGATATGAGTCCCTGTGGGTCCTGCCTCCCCCAGAGTCTTGGATTATGACAATTCTCCCCGCCCCCATACTCTTTGATAGCTCCTGCTGAGGCCTCCCCAACTATAAATGCCACCCCCAAGTGGTTTCTGTTTCTGCCTGCTTTCCACCAAAGTCCCCAATTATTATCACTACCAACTCCCCCATTCAAAAAATGCCAGCAACCCCTACAGCTACTCCAAAAAACATTCAGTTTCTGAGGCTGCCTCTTTCCAACAGTACCCAAATTGGGCTACATTCTGCTATCATGCCACCAGTGAAAACTTGAGGAACACCACTGAAGTCAATGGAACTACCCTGGATATACACTAGTGTAACTAAAAACAGACTCTGGCTCACTGCCTCCAAACCAGCCTCCCCCATGCCTATGACGGTTATCATTTTAGTGCCACTTCAACCTACCTCTCATTCAGTGTAGTTTATCCTGTCTCTCCAGCATCAGATCCTTGACAGGCACTAGACTGCTTGACCTTGACTGCTCCTGGCTCTTCTTCAAACACTGTTGGAGAGTTCTCATCAGTGCGATTTTGTAATTTATGAGTGCAACATCACACAGATGAATGTTGAGTTGAGTGCATGCTATCACACCCACGATTATGAGGGCCTTTTCCAGGCACTGCAGTGTCCACAGCACTGTAATCAGTATATCATAGTTCATCCACATACTAAACAAACAACCTGCCTCAACCCCCCCCCCTCCACTATTTTCAGAGAACATTACGGTTGCAAAGCTAGACACCCAACAGTCAAAAAATTACAAGGTTAAGGATGTCCACGAAACCTTACTCCACGAAACCTTTAACTTCCAATAAAGCTTAGTGGGGTTGAGTGGAGAACTTCCTTAGGACTTGTTTACGTCGGGGTACCCAGGAAAATTAAACTCAAATTAACTAAAGGTGTAGATGAGTAGATGATACTGAGATGTAGATATAGATGAGTTAAACTGCATTAAATCCCTGTATGGACACACTCAATCAGAATTAAAGTAGCCTTAATTTGGTTTATCTTAATTCATTTTAATTAACTTCCAAAGTGAATTAGGAATCCAATTCTTACCTGTGAATTTTCATTCTAGGCTCTCCCATGGCAGACAATTTTCACGGTGGGGCACTCCCCATTTCATGGCAACCAGAGACAGATCAGATCTTTCCTTTGAGCCTGAGTATAGGACTGCCCCTCAGGAAGAACTTTTCAGAACAATAGCTTCCAATACTAGCTATATAAAGGTTCACAGGTACTATTCAATTCCAATCATTTGTAGCAGAGCCTTGGCATGAAGTTTAGGGATTCCTCAGAGGAACACCTTTTTCCCTTTCAAACTACTTAACCAGCAAGCAGTAGCTAGAAACCCCCCCCCTGAACATAATGCAATCCTCTGAGTGAGGGTCAGCATGCTTGACGTGGCAATATCCTGGAATGAAAATTCACAAGTTAGAACTTTTCCTTTCTCAGTCCTCTCCATGTCATGAAATTTCCTTCACACTGGGATGTAGCAATCAGTGTCATTCCTAGGGAGAGAGGATGATTCAGTTTACCTATGTAGAAATGAAAAGGTACCTGGTGGTTACTGGAGAACCCTGTTTCATAACACCTTTCTACCAAATGTTGCACCAGCAGATGTGAAGACGTCAGTTCTATAGGATTTGAGAAAGTATGGAGGAGAGGCCCTGTAGCAGCCTTACTGATCTCCTCATAAGATGCATGTGATGTCTCTGCTTACAAAACAGCTGCACTTTTCACAGAATACATAGTACTGAGAGTGTCGTACCTGAGGTTTTGAACGCCTCTTCTATATACACCTTTATTCCTTTGTAGACTCTGTTTCCATCTAGCTGATGCATGTCTCCTTCCTTCAATCCAAAGGGCAACAATACCACTTATTATATGAGAAAGATTGTGGTGACGGAGATGGAGGCTGGGTTAGTTCACAAAACTACCATGTTTGACAGAATGTGTAACCAAGGTTTCATAAAGAACACACCAAGTTCCAAAACCCCCTTTGGCAAGGCGGTGATGAGTAGACAAGCTACCTGCACTGAGAAAAGGACAAAAACTACCAACCTTGATGGAGTAAGGTAACTTTATTAGGACTTATGAGCCACAGATCAAACTCATGACATGTATCTGCATATGGGGCCAATGAAAGTGGTAGCTCTCAGTAATCGGTTGTTTGCCAGTGACTAGAGATTCTTATGGGTTTCTTATTGTGTAATATGCCTGCAGTTCCTGACTTGTCTTTCCAAAAGTTGATAGCCTTGAGCCCCATGGGTAGGCCATCTTGTAAAAATGCAAAACTGTCCTTTGCTTCAGCTGACTTTGACTTTGTGTGCGTCCCTTATATCACCAACATCTAGATAGACCCCATTTGTGAATTTCCTCCAAAATGCTAGGAAGGTGTTTATCACCTTCTTAGAATGAGTGACTATAGTTCCTTCCTCTCAGCTTCCCAGCTGACAATTTAGGCAGCGCTAGATATTGGTGCAGGATAGGTCCCTGTTGTACTGTTTTGTATGGGTGTATTAGGAGCTTGAGAGGAAGTTCCAATTACTTCTGACGAAGGTCTGAGAATCAAAATCTGAGGATTAATGAGAAGATGACTACAGTCATAGTGGCCTGTTCCTTTATAATCTTCTTTACCATCTTTACTCTCACTGGCTGCACGGCAGAAAGCATAAAGGACACCTTTAGCCCACTGAGGTAAAGATAAAGCTATGTGACAAAGCGACCATAGCGTCCACTTTTGAGCATCTCTTCCTCACACAGGACTTCCTTTTGTTTTCTTAATTGAGTTTTGACGGACATCGGTTCCATTACTAGGCTTCCAGCCCGGGCAGCGATGCGCCGAAAGGCTAGCTGATCTAGACGGCCTTACCTCAGTTCTAGGTACGTCTTGCTGAGCCAGCTGACTCTGACTTTTCTTTTTGGTGTGGGAATCCTGAGAAATAGATAGAGCTTCTGCCCAGGACATGGACAAGGCTACTTTCTCTAAGCAGTGCTGAAGGTTTTCTGCCCTCATAGTAGTTGTATAGACATCATGCTTAAGAATCATCTGCTGAAAATGGAGGACTGAGCTTGGGGGCCATAGTATGAGACAGGTTATACTACACATCTCCTCCTTGGGCCTCAATCTCCCCAGAATCACATCAGACTCCAAATATGTTCCCTCTATATGGGGTCTAGTATCTGCCCCGATGATCAGCTTCTCTGGACCTAACATCAAATAACATTAAGAATGAAGTCACCAATGGGTTCTAGTGACTATCTTCTTTATTAAGAGGCCACAGCAGGCTTAACCTTAGGCAGAACAATGAAGATATTTTAGTACATTTAGGTACAGGAAGTTCTTGATAGGGAATTCCTACTCCACTTAAAAACCAACCTTCAAAATCCAAGTGAAGAAGAATTACACAGCTCTTCAACTTTGCCTGGTCGGTGGGTGGTGCGTACAGCACTTCATTTTCTGAAAACATAATGCATGCTTAATTCTGGGAAGCTTAGTTGAGAGGCCAAGGCATCTTGCTCAGAGCCCCAGCTTGAGAGAGCTCTCGTTCTCTTTAGAGGAGTTAGAGGAGACACTCTCTCATGAGAAGTTTTAAGACTTTGTGCTGCCCCTTAAGGAGCTAGTTGTGAGCAATATCCTTCACCAGTCCCTGAGCCAAACCCCTGCAAGAAAGAAAAAGGGCCCCTGTAAAGGCGTTACTAGGCAGATTGAGAGTCTGCAGGCATGCATCCTGTATGTCTCCCTAAAGAAAATAGTAGCCACTTTATGACCTCCTGTGGGACCCCAAAAGGTTGGAAGGGGAGACAAGGTGGGGCCATCTCCGAGGGAGGGGGAGCTGAATCACTTCACCCCATGCTGCCTGCTATGGGGTCTCAGCTGAGTGGGGCTCAACCACACAGAATGAGGAATGAACCAGACCCAACCGAGAAAATGATTCATTGGTATCAGCAAGGTTGTAGGAGCTGGCACCTGCTGTGACAGGTGAGGTTTTGCAAGTAGAACAGCTTGTTGGAAAGGGGAATGAAGCTTTCTCAACCATCCCACACCAGACTTTGCCTACATGCTGGCTGGGAGCAGGAATTTCTTCCTCCTAGTTGCTATGGGACAACCTTGCTTTCACCTAATATTAGGTGCAAGAGAAACTTTCCTGCTTCTTCCATGAGCTGTGGAAATTGGGGTCCCATGCTGAGGGGAAAGCTGGGAGGGGGGGCTTTAGAAAACTTCTCCCCAGTTCCATGTCACTGATTCTGGCCTGGTCTTGCTCAATTTACGTCAGTGTGGCTCTTGCCCACACAACAGATGGGAGATGGGTTTCACTGTAGCCTGCTCAACTGCCTCAGCATGCCCGGTGCCCACTGTCACACACACAGCCCTCAGTAAAGCACCCCCTTCCAGTGCTTTACTGAGGGCTGTGTGTGTGACAGTGGGCACCCTCACCAGGCTGCCGTGTTGGCTCCCAGTCCACGGAACTCACATGCTTTAAGCTTCCCTGGCTCTCAGCAGGCTGCAACAGGTACATTTCCTGGGCACAGGCGCTCGTCTGTTACCCTTTCATGGAAATGGAACCACATAGACCAGATGCCCTCGGCCCCCAGGACTAGCGATGACCTCTGCCCTAGATTCCCTCGTAGGTTAAGCACACCCTTTCTCAGAACATTGGCGGTGAGGGTGCTATGAATTTACAGTTTAACCCTTCAGGGACATCTGACAGCAAAAGCAAACATACATTAAAGGCTTGTCTACATGAACATTGAGTTATTGGCAAGCTGGAGTGTGCAATCTACCCTGCACAACTCTGTCTATGTGCGCCCTGCTAATGTGCGCTAACATTTCATGAGTATGCTTTAATATACTCCAGTTTCATAGACTCATAGAAGATCAGGGTTGGAAGAGATCTCAGGAGGTCATCTAGTCCCATCTCCTGCTCAAAGCAGGACCTACACCAACTAAATCATGCCAGCCAGGGCTTTGTCAAGCTAGGCCTTAAAAGCCTCTAAGGATAGAGATTCCACCACCTCCCTAGGTAACCCATTCCAGTGCTTCACCACTCTCCTAGTGATATAGTTTTTCTTAATATCCAACCTAGACTGCCCCCACTGCAACTTGAGACCATTGCTCCTTGTTCTGTCATTTGCCACCACTGAGAACAGCCGAGCTCCATCCTCTTTGGAACCCCTCCTTCAGGTAGTTGGAGGCTGCTATCAAATCCCCCCTCACTCTTCTCTTCTGAGACTAAATAAGCCCAGGTCCTGCAACCTCTCCTCATAAGTCATGTGCCCCAGCCACCTAATCATTTTTGTTGCCCTCCGCTGGACTCTCTCCAATTTGTCCACATCCTTTCTTTAGTGGGGGGCCCAAAACTGGACGCAATACTCCAGATGTGGTCTCACCAGTGCCGAATAGAGGGGAATAATCACTTCCCTTGATCTGCTGGCAATGCTCCTACTAATGCAGCCCAATATGCCATTAGCCTTCTTGGCAACAAGGGCATGCTACTGACTCATATCCAGCTTCTCGTCCACTGTAATCCTGAGGACCTTTTCTGCAGAACTGCCTCTTAGACAGTCGGACCCCAGCCTGTAGCATTGCATGGGATTCTTCCATCCTAAGTGCAGGACTCTGCACTTGTCCTTGTTGAACCTCATCAGATTTCTTTTAGCCCAATCCTCCAATTTGTCTAAGTCACTATTGACCCTATCCCTACCCTCCAGTGTATCTACCTCTCCCCCCAGCTTAGTGTCATTGGTGAACACAAGTGAACACCTGGCCCATGTCAGCTTAGTGTCATTCGCGAACTTGCTGAGGGTGCAATCTATCCTATCGTCCAGATCATTAATTAAGATGTTGAACAAAACCAGACCCAGAACAGACCCCTGGGGAACTCCACTTGATACAGGTGTAGCTGTTTATAAACTAACTCATGGGAATGATGGTCAGGATACACAATAAAAATGCCTATGTATACCTCCTTATAACCATTGCTTTTTTATTTGCTGCAGCTAAGTGATGGATGCTTACAAAAATAAGTATTGTTAAGCCTGTAACAATAGCCACTGGAGTCAGTGGATAGTGACCTGGCCATGTGACACGAGGCAATAAACTATTACCCCTGGCCCATGTCAGGTGACTGGGGCCAGGAAATAAAGAGCAATCTGTTGCCAGCATTCCTCTGTGTCAGGCCTTTATTACAAAGCCATATCTCTAGCAGATCTGGATTGTAATTGGGGGAGGCAAAACATACTATATCCCTCATACAGAACCACCAGCCTAAGAATAAATTCCAGCAAACCATTAACTCCACAAGAATCAATGAAAAACCAGAGGCCAAGCTGTATCTATATAAGATCAGAATTTCTTTATCACTTGTCCTATATATAGACACACACTTAATTCCATACCAAAAGCTGTTATCACCTCTCAAGCAGCATGTCGGAAGTGCTAAGCCAGTGACCACCATCTTTATCTTTGTCTCAGTCTTCTTCCTTCCCTCCCCCACCTCCAGCCCTTACAGAAAAAGCAACAACTAGTCCACCCCATGAAGCCACGCTGAAGGCCTTTTCAGTCACTATTGATGGACCTGGACTGGTCATTTTTGCATATTTCACCTTTATAGCCTTCACATCAAATTCAGAGTAAAAACCTAAAAAGGACTAATATGCACCAAAGGCAGAACCAAAAAAGGAAATCACCTTCCAACAAAAGGGCCTAGGAAAAAATATGTATACTCTCTCTAAATTCCCTGTCCCCACCACATGCAGGTTTGCTTTGACATCTTTAATCATTTTCTTTATATACTATTCTTTAATGAGTGATGCTCAAGGAAATACAATACCTTTGAGAAGAGCATGTGCAGTATTCTAGCATGAGGGCATAGAAGAATAGGAAGAAAAGGAACGGCTGCATTTGTGTGTGTCGGGAAAGATCAAACAATAGGAAGACAGAGTGAAAGGGACTGGGGCATAGGCAGTCTTACTTAGCAGCTGCAGCTGGGTGGAGGTCTGCCTACCAGGGACAAAAGTCACCGGGCCAGAGTTAGAGGGAATTGTAAGACCTGATTCCATAAACAAGAGCCAGGGTCAGAGACCAGAAATAGTACCAAGTTTGAATCAAGAGGCAGGAATTGGGGTCAAAGTCGGGCTGGTGTCAGAGTCCAGAGATGAGGCAAAGTCCAGCATAGTAACAGGTCAAGGTCTGTATGGTTGCCCAGACAACTTCCGGGGGCAACCCCCGGGGTTAAATATGGGCACTGGGCCAATCAGAGGGCCGCAGGGTAGTCATTCTGGGTCTTCCTGGCAGTACTTCCTGCGGTGCCTATTCTCCACAGTGCTCCCTTTGTCCCACTAGTCAGCACTTCCTTTACAAGAGCACTACTCCCTAGAAAGCTGCTCCTCTTCTATCGCTATAACACGTGACACTTTTGTCACATGTGGTCTGCTGAGCCCAATTCTAATGAGGCTTAACTGGGGGGCCACTTGTACAGAGAGAGTTAGGCCCAGAGGGAAAGATTCAAAGCTAAGATGGGGAAGGTTACAGAAGCTTTTACACAAAGCGTGAGAGGATGCCTGACAATACTTAAGAAAAACATCCCTCCAGTTGTCATCACAGGCGGTGTAAATATTAGCTATGTGAACTGGAATAAAAGGGACATAGTCTGAGAGGACGCCAAGTAATAGATAAGAATGGGATCATTCTCGATTTGCATACAAATTAGCTAATATTTTCCCCTTCTCACAGAGTGTGAAAGGCCAAAGTCTCTCTTTCACCACCAAAACCTTCAAGGTCTTTCACAGTTGAGTCCAGCTTATGTTTTATTTTTTAGACAAGTTGTTTACGTTTTCATGAGCTTTGCTAGCACATCTTAATCCTGATGAGCAGTACCTGCCTTATCGCCAGCACCATCAATTCTGCCAATATCCCTCAAGCAGCAGCTCACTTTTCCAGTCCCAGCACACCAGCTCAGTCAATGAGCCTCCACCCTGTTCTGGAGTACCCCTCATACTTCACACCCAGTCTTGCTTCCTCTTCTCCTCCACTCGGTCAGTAGCCTTCAGATCTTTGTAGTTCCCCTGCTATTCTAACCGTAGCCTCTCAAGCTGTTCTGTCAATGCACCAAGGTACTAACCTGCAGGACCTATGTAATTTCAGCCCTGGTTAATCCTAAGAAATCTAAATTCCACAATAGGATTGTATGTGACATAGTTCTGTGAGATCAGGTAATTTCCTCCCTGAGTTTATGATACATTTCAGTGATGTGCTTCACTGTCTGTTGCAGAGGCTCACAGCAGTAAGGAAAGAGGAGAGGGAGCCAGTTAGATGGAAATTTTTGAAATCCAATGACAGCTCTTTTGTGCTTATTGATCCCTCCCTTAGTTAATCCTGTAGCCCTTTCTCATGTTGTTCATACGGCAGATGGATAAGGCTGAGAAGTCAGACACCATGTGGTTCCACTGAGAGCACAAGCATTAGAGAGACTATAAATGCGAATTAGGAAAACTATCACTTTCCAGATTGATTTTTATAAAGTATTTTAATATTTCAAAGAATTCCTTCTAAATGTTTTAAGAGCTTTAAATTAGAAGCTGTAACCTGATCATAAATTAAAAACCAGCCTTTACCAGTGAAAAGCACTGCAAAGTTATTTATATGTTTATAATTTATTTCCATTTCCCACCAAGTTTTCTCTGGAGACTATGATTCTCATCTCCAAGAGAATTGTAAGAGAGAATGCAGCATTCATGCTAAATCTTCTACTACACCTAATTTAAGTATCTGCAACACTTGTCGTTTGTCCTCATGCACAAACATCCATACACAGAACATGAAATTTTAAATATCAATAAATATTCTGATGTCCACACAAGCACAGCATATAATTTCCACATCAGAACTCAGATAAGTAGGAATACAGGTGTATATTCATATCCAAAAGGAATTTCAGTTGGTGCAACATCTCAAGAGAAGAGCTCTAGGCACGTGCAGGAGCAGTGTTAATGCAAGTTTCCCTCTACAGATGCAGATGAAGCTCAGACTCACAGTTGTGCAAACAAGGTAAGACTGAGTTCTGTATTATTATATTATTTGTATTACATCTCTCATCTGAGTTGGGCACCCATTATGCTAGTTATAGTACAGACATACAGAAAAAGATAGCTGAACATCGGCAAGACTGGGGGGATGCTGGTATGAAGAAAAACAAGCTGATGAACTTGCCTCCTCTTTGATATACCCCACTATTGAGGACACCTTCCCTCAGAATGTTAAATAATTTCACAGCCTTGGGATTTGCTTCAGGCTTCTCAATGTTAATGGGTGTCCTAATAGCCACTGCAACAAAACACACCCACTTCCATCTGTGGCTGGCTAGAAAACTGAGCCCCATCCAACTGGCCACAGTGTTCAACACATTTCTATTTTGTAAGTCTCATGTCTGCAACTTGTTCTATTTAGGAATGAAGACACCCACCCTGAGTAAAGTCCAACTAGTACAAACCATAGCAGCCCAGCTACTCAGCACATAGGTCACCATTAACACATCTCCCCAGTACTCTGCTCTCTGTGCTGTCTCTCTATTTACTGCAGAGTGCAAGTTAAGATCTCTGTCCTAATAGTCAATTATGGCCTCTGTAATTATGACCTCTCATGACAGCTACATTCCACTAGAACAATGAAACTGTCACCAAACATATGAAAGGTTGTAAGAACAGGAGGCAGACTTTTCACAGAAGCTGGATCTACACTCTGGAACTCATTGCCACCAGAAATGAGAACGACCATGGACCTCACCACATTCAGAACTAAATGCAAAACTTTTTTTTAAACTTAGCATTAAATTAGATTAAACAAACAGTTTAAAATAACATCCCCCCCCACACACACAAAAAACCTCCACCATGCTAGGTACTCAGATACCGTGGGGATGGGGCCCATAGAAATAAAGAGTCAGACAGACAGAAGTTAGAATTACTAGAGACACGATTTTGATCATGCCGTAAGAGCTGGAAGAAAGGTACAGTCATTGCTTTGCACACTACAAAATATCTACAAGGCCTCACGTTTAAACATCGCTTTGTTTCATTTAAAAAGTCTCCCTACTTTTTTCCGTGTAAATTAAAAGGTAGATGATTCACCAATTTTCATCTTGGTTCCACAAGTTATTTCATGGCACACCATACCTGCCAAACCAACAGCTCTAAAGCGCCACCTAATGGCCTTAGAGTCAAGTACATATTTACGAGACTTGCATAGCAAATAAAACCTGGAGAGAAACCAGCCACATTGTTTTGGGATTTTCTTTGCATTTTTGTAAAGGATTTATCCAAATGCCTGGCATGTCATTAGTAATTCTGAAGGTCTGCAGGGGAATAATTCCACAGTGGCTCCTTAAAACTGTTTGATAAACAAGCATTTTGAGTATGATAATGAGGTTAAAGCCATAGAAGAATTAATTAGAGTGGTTACAAACTGCTGAAAACTTTGATACTCAACTTGCCTTTGTTTAGTTACAGTTTGACTGCCAAATGACTGTAATTTCATATGCATTTGTGCTGAGTGGCAGTGACATGCTCAGCCCTGCTAAATTAATCTCAGTTATTTATTTTATTTATTAAGATATTTGCACAGGGCAGGATCAATTTAGCTGATATAATCTATTTAGCAATGCAGCCCTGTTTTCAAGGTAGGTTTGTGCCTTGAAAGGCATACTGAAAATACATCCATCCATTCATACTGGAGCCATGGATAACATTAACAACTGTGATATAATTCACAGAAACTACATGAGAAAATTATAATTACATTACAAAAGAAATACCACAGTAGCATACGTTAATGCACTTAGCCGTCAAACAAACAGGGTTCTTTAAACTGATTGAGTATTGAAAAGCATTACAAGACTGATAAAATAAATTGTATCTGTTTATGTAACATCTTTCATACTGCAGATCACAAACTACTTTATAATAATTTACAAAAGCAGGTATTACAAATGTGGTGGAAGAGCTACATGTTAAATAAATGACTTACATTTGCTTACGTACTTAGTAGCCAAACACTGAAATACAAAGGAGGTAGCAGAATTTGCATATACTCTGCAAATTAAGATACCTTTGGATCAATGCCAGTTTACTATCATTTGGGTACCTGGTTACACTTTGGGAAACAGGTTCAATGGAAGATTTAGAAAATAGAGATGTTTGGGTGGGATTACGTGGGGTTTTATCACAAACAATACATCCCACTATATGGAATTTGATGGCAAGAAGTTCCCTCAAAACTATATTTATTTCAAATATTACAAAATATACATGTACATAATACTTTCCCTTTGTTTCCAACAACATATCTAAATGAAGCAAAAGCGGCCCTATACCTTCACAATAATAGCAAATGAATACAAAACCAGATAGTAATTTTAAGTCTGTTATTTATTTTGAAATAATTGATAGTTGTTTCCCATTTCCTTTCAAACAGCTCTGAATTCCATGTTGCTCTTGCTGAGACTTGCTTCATTATCAAGTTCAGGTTGAGCCATTCAATCTTTGGGTCCTGCCGAGTTAGTGCATGCCATCAGAATTGCTTTTTTTGGCTAGCGTTAACAACAGTAACAGAGCAATTATATCTGTTTTATGGAGTTGCCACACTTCAGTAATATCTCTAGGATACCATTGTGATAACTGAGCCTACAAATTTATTCTAATTATGAGCTCAACTGTAAAAAGTATGTTAAAGTTCATAAGATTTGACAATAGCCTATAACAACAAATATTGATAAGAAAAGGTAGGAAAAGGTGACAGAAAAACTGAATTAATGTAAACAAAAAGACCTACTAATATAACTCAAGGACTGTGTGAAGATCATGCCTGGTAAACAAGAAAATGTAGGTCCAGAAATCAGTGAACCAAAATTGGCATGTAAGAAACGAGGCCTAATTGGTGGACAAAGTAATAAAAGGATGGGCTATTCCACCCCTCATTTTCTTTTTAGGCCCTTAAAGAAAGACTTTGGGAGGGAAAAATAAGAAGAATAGATGAAAGCTACTGAAGCAAGCTTCACTATCATGGCTGCTACACCCCCACCATCTGCTGGGATCCTATGCCTTTGTCATTTTGGTCCTAAGGGATGTCCTGACCAGACCCATCCAGAGAGAGGAACCCAGATAATATCACTACCTATTCTGGTTCCAACTGAATCCCAAACACCAGCTGGGATGAAATCGGATCGGACTTCAACAGCTTCAGCACATATCCGCTAACTTCTTCTCTTTTCCCCAAAATGACAGTTATTATCATCTCTGATGCCATCTAAAAAACTGTCAAACAAGAGGCTTTTCCTTTTAAAAACTCTCTCCAGCTAAGGGGAAAGGGATGTTGTTAAAATGAAAGCCATATTTAATACTTACTCAAATTTTTTAACTGTTTTTACTTCTTTTCTTCACCTTCAATAAAAAGTTAAAAGGATTTTTAATGATGTGTTTGTCATGGTACTAAGCCGGCTGAGGTCTCTGTATACTAAAGCCTGAACCTTGCTTAACATTGTTTAATGGTGCACAGTGACTGGGTTATGTTAACACCTTTGGCTCATTTATTCCATCTAATTTAATACAATAATTGTGGTATTTTAGGAACAAAAAGTTCTATGGTGAGCATTAGGCTTATATAACTGACACAAACACAGTAACGCTGCATGCTTAAGCATTCCCACACATGGTAGTGACCTCCAATAGAATGGAACTTCATTTATAGTGAAGTAGGATGAACATTCTAAATTCCATGCATTCCAATGTGTGCATTTAATTCCAGGTCTAGTGACCCTCTTCTGCTTATTGTGAAGTTCTTTTGTGGGGAAGAAACTGACAATTATAAGAGGTTTCACTTTGCTTGGAAGGAGACAGATGATCTTACTTAATGCAGCATTTGAAAGAGATGCAAAACCAAACTAAATTAATTCTGTGAACACCTAATGAGATATGATCCAGGCTCTTTTATTTGCTTAAGGATGCCTGTTAACTCATTACTGGCTAATGTTTTATGTCCTTCTGTACTGATATTCCAAACTGGAGCCACATAGGCCAGGTCCTCAGGTGTGGCTGAGGAATGCATAGAGCAGGGGATGCAAAGGTGATTTTATGCCACATTCACATTCTCTTTATACTGATCCAGCTGTGCACCAGACCAGTCCCCCACTATAAATTAGAACAGCCCTAAGACTACTCCATCCCCTACATAGGCAGCAAGGGATATAGGGGACACTGCTAGCTTTCTACCACTAGAGGATCTACCTTGCATTGGAGTGATAATCTCAGGGACAGCTTTGCTGGGTTTAGGGCGATACTTTGCCATGATCACAGCAAAAAGCAGCCACAATAGGGAAGAATTTAGGCCATGTATCTTTCACTCCTTTACAGAGGATGGGACTCCAGTGTGGTCTCCAGCACAGGATCTCTCCTACAAAGTCTTTAAGCACAAGGACAATGCCACACTAACAGAACTAGAGATGTAAGGATGTAAGCTAATGAAGACTTAATCCCCTTATTCTGCTGGCTATTGATCTTTGCCATGAAGATGGAGCTGACACATGTGATTCAAACCATGCTGCAGGCTGCACTAACTGACGGGACCAAAGGAATAAGGAAAGAATGAGCTGGTCCAGAACCAGAGCCGGATGACAGGGCTGGCCTTAGACAGAGGGAACTCAGCTGAGCATTTGTTGACACTTTGGCTTTGTGTTTGCTTTCCCCATTTCACCACATTCACACTCCGGAGGTTTTGCACTGATTCACACTATCCCGTCTCCAACAATAGCACCCAGGGGATGCAAGGTCCCCTGCCAAGCCAAATAATCACTTCCAACAAGGGTTGCCAAGCGGTAGCTTGGGGCCTCACAAATTGTAAACCCAGCCCTGTCAAAAGATAAATAAGGGTATGTCTCCACCATAAATGGAGCATGTAATTGCAGCATACGTAGACAGACTCAGCACATGTAGACACACTCAAGTTAGCTGTGAAGCTATGGTAGCATGGGTTTCAGTGCGGGCTAGCTACCTGAGTAAGTGTTATGCTATATAGTACCCAGAGTCCTAGGTGGGCTTGTACATCCTGCACGGAATCCCGTTCTGCCACATCTTCACTGCTATCGATGTACCTGAGCTTGGATATCTCTACATATGCTGCAATCAGACTGCCCTACAGACATAACCTAAAAGGCAGAAAATTCCCCAAAGGGATTGAAGAGTCCAGGCTAGTGGCATTTCTAAAGAGATGCAGTTTAAAAAAAACAACATGGTATACGCATATGTGTTGTCCCTACCTTATTACCAGTCAGTGCTGGTGCTACAGTCATGTACACTAAGCCTTTAAATGGCTGCAGTTTATCTAAGTATTATACTCAACCTGCCTTGTATTGTGTCACTGGTATATTTTGCTAACAAGTGGAAGATGCATTCGTTATACCTCTAATTACAGCAGGAATTGAACCAAATGCTCTTAGTGGAGACTAATTTCCACTGCAGGTGTCCGTAATTAGCAGAGCATGAGTCCGTTGATGTTTGCAGACACAACCTTTCCAACTTTTTATTTGGAAATAAACTTCCCGAACATACAGCTCTCCCTTAATTTATGTGTCAAGGTTCCTTCCCCACTCTGAACTCTAGGGTACAGATGTGGGGACCTGCATGAAAACCTCCTAAGCTTACTTTTACCAGCTTAGGTTAAAGCTTGCCCAAGGTACAAATTAATTTTATCCTTTGTCCTTGGAATAACCACTGCCACCACCAAACTCTAACTGGGTTTACTGGGAAACGTAGTTTGGACACGTCTTTCCCCCCAAAATCCTCCCAACCCTTGCACCCCACCTTCCTGGGAAAGGTTTGGTAAAAATCCTCACCAATTTGCATAGGTGACCACAGACCCAAACCCTTGGATCTGAGAACAATGAAAAAGCGTTCAGTTTTCTTATAAGAAGACTTTTAATAGAAATAGAAGTTAATAGGAGTAAAGGAATCACCCCTGTAAAATCAGGATGGTAGGTACCTTACAGGGTAATTAGATTCAAAACATAGAGAATCCCTCTAGGCAAAACCTTAAGTTACAAAAAAGACACACAGACAGAAATAGTTATTCTATTCAGCACAGTTCTTTTCTCAGCCATTTAAAGAAATCATAATCTAACGCATACCTAGCTAGATTACTTACTAAAAGTTCTAAGACTCCATTCCTGTTCTATCCCCGGCAAAGCAGCCTACCAACAGACACAGACCCTTTGTTTCTCTCCCTCCTCCCAGCTTTTGAAAGTATCTTGTCTCCTCATTGGTCATTTTGGTCAGGTGCCAGCGAGGTTTAGCTTCTTAACCCTTTACAGGTGAGAGGATTTTTTGCTCTGGCCAGGAGGGATTTTAAAGGGGTTTACCCTTCCCTTTACATTTATGACAGCATGTGTGTAACTTTCCACTGTAATTCTGCATAAATATTTTAAAATAAATCAATAATGGTTTCCTCCAGTGATAGAACGTAAATGAAATTTGCAGGGAAAAGAAAAAATATTTTTAGTGAAATCTGTTGAAAACTGCATGAGGTTTGCATGGAAATTCTTCTCACCACTTCCCCTCCTGTTTCCTATAATCATAAATAATTCACCACCAAAATCCCCATCCTGAGCAGGGACTGAACAAATGAAATCAACACAAGACCTGCAGATATCTATGCACTTTGCAAAAGGCGTAAACAAAATTCTACTTAAACTAGATTTTCACTTGTTGGGAAACTTGCATATAGATGGAATTGTGCTTGAGAGACTGAGATTGATTCCCTTATCAGGCTCAGTAAGTTGGCCAACACAAAGCAGAGTGTTTGCAGTCAGCTCCTGTATTTCAAACGTGGGGAAGGAAAAGTAATTTCACAGAGATGGTTCCAATTCATGGTAAACATACGTTACTAAAACAGGTGAACAATTCAAACATCACATATTTGCCAAGGTAGAGGACTGGGCCAGGCTTTCTGCTGTCAACTGCAAGATGTTGCTCGACCTTCCTGCGTCTGTCTCATCATGCTCCAAAGATCTTGAAGGCAAAGAACCTTGTTACTGAATAATCCAGTTTTAGATCAGTGGAATACGATTTGCAATTGTAGGATGATGATGTATACTTTCATGCTATTGGTGTCAATATCACTCATCCCCTCCTCCCTCTCTCCCACGCAGTTCAAACATCATTTCTAGTAGAAGAAACAAAGCCATCTAGACAGAATACTGTTTCAGATCGGGGGAGCCTGTTGAGGCTGCTGCTCCTGCGGTGATGCCTCTCTGATCTCTAGGGGTTAATTTGAGAATTACAGCTTGTCAGTGGGATAGTGTCTTCTCATAGCAATAATAAATAATAACCACCAAAGTGTGAACTTGCTTAACTCTTTTTAGTTCTCATTACAGAGACACAATTATAGCACTGGCTGGAGACATGTACTGTGTGACAGGCACTGCCTCGGCCCTGTCACAGCATTGCATTCTCTCCTCACTGAAGTTGGTGTAAATCAGGAATTGAAGTCAATGGAATTACATCAGTGCTGAAGTAACTTGGAGGAGAATCAAGCCCAGCATTTGGCCACAGTGCATTAATTCTGACCTGCAGCTGCCTCTTTTAATCTACGAATGGGTGATACTGAAAGGAAAGAGTCAATAGAGATAGATAAGAAAGGAAAAGCAAAAAGAATATAACAATAGGAGGGAGGGAAGAGCTGTAGAAAGAGAAAGGTGAAAGGCATCTTACCAGAAACACCACCTTTGGTTGCTCACATTGAGGGTAATGAACTTAGAAAATCCAACTCAGGCCAGGTGTCAGGAAGTGGGACAAGTGACAAGAACCACCTGACCTGGAAAATGCATTTGAAAATAATAGATGGAAAGGGCAAAGCATGTTGCATTTCTTGTGGCACAAAAATTCTCCCTCATTGAATCACTTTTTTTCCTCAGAAGGATCCATGGATTTAGCCCACAGCCCCAGAATTAGGAGTCAACCCTCGTAGCACATCCATTTGTTCCTCTTCTCCCCCCATTTAACTGTGAATTAACTGCGAAGACAGCACACGCTCAGCAGGCCTTCCCAATGGAACCTACTCCAACTACTCCTTGTCACAGCCCAGTCCTCAAGTCCTGGGTTTTAACAACCTTTATTTCAGTTTCCTGATCTAAAACTTCTAAAATACCTCTAAACCACTGGTACGGCCCCCAATAAGCTCTTCTTGTCACTTCATTCTTGACTAGCAACTCCCTAGCTGTTCTAGTCTCAGGCCTCTCCTGAGCTATTACTGCCAGGCACGCTCAATACCTAGGGCTAGATATTCCCAACTGGTATAAACTGACATAGCTCCACTCAAAACAGTGAAGCTATGTGGATTTACATCAGCAGATGTTGTTTCTGATGTCAAAATGCTTCCTAAGGGCAAATTCATCATCCTGTGACTTAATCCAGACATGAACCTAGGTTGCCATAGATAAAAGGTTTATGCATTAAATCACAGCTGATCTACTCCTAAACACTGGTATAAACTCAAAGATCATTTTCCCCAGCATGTGCATTGTGCTTGAGATAATTTACCAGCAAGTTAGGGGAAAAAAAGAGAACTGGAGTTCAGGTCATTACATTATTCTGCTGTTGACCCTACTTGTCCCAAAACAGCCTATATGTTGAAGGACGCTTTTGTGTGTATTGTACTGGAGACAGTCATTACTGATTCATCTACAGGGCAAAAACACCAGTTTTGTGAGGCCACATTTATCGTGTGGTTTGGTATTATCTGTACAGAGGACCCCAAATCATGCTAATTGTGAGACAACTGCATGAAAACTAGGACTGTAGCAAGGTTCCACCACACAGTTACAACAAGGTTTTGTCCAATCTACACAGGCAAGACCAAATCACATTATGACACTATGAGGGGGCTATCATGTTATAATACTGTAGCTGTCCTGCTGAGTGGTTGCAGATGTTGGGGACATGCAGGTTGGTTTTCCATTGGAGAAGAAGTGGCGTCATGGAGGCATTTTTTAAAGCATACCTTGTTTTATTTAAATTATATACATCAGTTCTTGAACAGAGGTGGTCACAAATGGTATGCAGAAAACCCATCTTTAAGAAATCTCAGCCCAACATCAGTGCTCAGTTTTTAGGGAGCAATTCTTATTAATTATTTGCCATAAAAATTGACTAGATAGAGAGATGAAGGCACAGAACAAACTCTCTTGATATTGGCAAATGCTCCTCCCAAAAGAAACAACAACCCAAAACAATCAAGAATATAGCATTTCTTCAAAGACTCAACAACCCTAGCTGTTAACCATACCATCTGATGATCAAAAATCCAATTTGTGGCATAACCCGGTCTTTTGTAGGAGATGAGAGAAAACTGATGTCATCAAAGGGGAAATATCTCAGCTTTGTGAAAGATTTGCATGGGTAAATTCTGCAATTATTAAAGGTACCTCCAGGCAACCCAGTTAAATTCAATAGGGTTGCATGGGTATAACTCAAGATAGAATGTAACCTGCAATTCATAATCTATTCTGTACTCTGCCGGAGTCTGTAGGTGCGTTGTGCTGATATTTAGCTGTTCTATTATGAGCTTCTTACTTTGATATGAATGACATACACTGATGATAGAAAGCCTGGGGAAAGTTAAACTCAGGGGGACTGCAAAAGGGTTTGTTGTTTGTTTATTTTTTAAAATGACTTCAAATCCCTTCAGGGGTTTTATTTTGGGGACTAGGATTTTTTAAGGGATCCAGAAGAACTTGCAGAAAATATCAGCTGCCTATCTTACTTTCTGAGTTATTTTTTTTTCAAGCAGTTTGTTTGCAAGATAATTAAACACACGCCATGCTAACAAATTCTGTCTCTGTGGAAGCAGAAGTGAGAGAATTTGCTAGTGAAACAAAATAAAACAGTTGTAAAAGAAGATTATGGATGTCATCGGGTTGTGCTGCAGCACTGATCTTTGGGAGATAACACCAGTAGGCCACTCCTCCATCCCAAAGTTTGTGGGGGAGAGGGTACACTGATGACCATCTTCTGAAGTCCAGAGATAGCAGGATCATAGAATGTAGCAATTCATTCAACACATATGCACACCATCAGCTAACTGTACATATGCAGCATGGGATATCAAGTCACAATATTCAGCCCTCGGACCATGGGTCTATACTGGGCCAGGTAAGACTGCAGCTGCACTAAATTTAGGTAGGATATTTTTTTACTGTTCTAGAGCCCAGTGCAAAGTATCCAGTTGACAGCAGTGAAAAAATATATGCTAGCATGGTTAAGCCACTATAGTGCTTTGGTGTTACTGACTATTTGGCTGTGTGACATACTGGCAGCAAAATTGAAGGTCTGAATGAACATGGAGACTCAGTGCTCACTGGGTTGCATTTGAAAAGGGGATGCCTACCCTCAAGTCCATTGACCCAGCAATAGATATGCTCCAAAGCCCCACTGAAGTCAAAGAAAGACTTTCAATGGGCTTTGAACCAGGCCCAATGTGGGGAAATCCAGGAGGACTAATTCCCTTTTTGCTTCAGCAAAAGGTATCCCTGCCAGGTCAGAGTTTAGGATTTAGTTGATGAAGCAGGGTTAGGGGAACTCAGGACCGAATGCACATAAGAACTAATTTCTGTTTCATCCCAGGACAAGGTGATCCACCAGATGGGAGCTGGGGTACAAAGATGGAACAATATGGGGGGAAAACAATGCTGAATGCAGGGAGGCTGAATGGCCTTCTTATCCTAGGAGGGAGAAGTCACACCAGGTGAGTGGTGCAGTGCACTGGTAGAGAAGGACTGTGAAAGCCCTTGGTTGATTTTGCTTGAAAATTCCCTTAACATCTGCTTCCTTCATCTACCCTTATAAAAGTGATCCTCAGCACAATGACAACAGTGGCTTTTGATACATTGGCATCCTGTTTCTCTTCATCATTATTGTGAAGCTTTACTGGTGGGGAGGTGCAGTTATTGTCAGTCTTCAGCACTAGGTAAGGTGTGAAGCTCACCTTTTCTATCCTCCCTCCTTGTCTGTTAACAAGTGAGAACCAGCTTGTGCTGGACATGGCTGATCCAAAAGACTGGAGAATTTTCATCTCTCCCATCATTCCAAGCAACTATTTCTGACTTCCCTCAACAATCAGACAGCTCTGCTGCTGCTGCTGCTGCTGCATTGTTTGCATTTAGGGCTCAGTCCTGCAAGGTTCTGAGTACTCCCGACTCCCACTCAGCACCACAGACAAGTATTCAGCACATTGCAAGATCAAACCCACAGAAAGCAATACCGTATCAACTCACTCTCTCCAAGGTGTGAATCTGATCACAGACCCTGTGTGAAAGAGCCATTGCTCTACCCACCACCTCATGTGTCTGCAAAGCCTTTGCTGCATAACCAACAACAACAATCTCACCCTCACATTTTGAACCTTCTTCTAGCCAAGCCATTGGGCCAAGTGAATATAAAACTTTACACATGAAGAAGCAAGCAAGCTCTCATTTGCAATTTTCTCCCAGTGAACCCGCTAACACTGAAGACAGCGTTACAAATTCTCAGAATATTTAACTGCAATCAAGGGATTACCCTCCATCATTATCCTATAACTAAGAGAACAGGTTAACAGCTGTCACTGCCATTTCTAAATAGAGTACTATATAATTATGGGTTGTTAACGCACATCCCCACCACAGCATATCTGTAACCTAACACAATAACAGCAGTTATGTTTCACAAGACACTTTGATTTCTTGTAGTCTTTATGAGATTTTAGTAATCACAGTATTTATGGGAAGTGGGGGGAGGAAGAGGGTAAATCTTTTTCTTCTTCTTTTTTTAAAATTTTTGTTTACCACACAGTTCTTACAACTTTTCTGACATGCGAGAACTGCCTGGGGGAAGCCAGTCTCTAGCAAAACAGCCAGTAAGCAATTTATTTACTGTAACAACAGGGGTGTAGTTACCAAAAAAAAAGGCACATCTTACTTCATGGGTGTGTGTGCGACTATAAACAAGTGACAGAATGATGACCAGGGGCTGGCCTTTAATAACCCCTTTCCCTTCCAAGCACCCTAATTTCTTTTCCTCCGTATAAATCCCCTGACCACATACACCTTTCCTTTCCTTTCTTCTTTGGAATGTTAACAAGGGAGAGGTGCCAGCTGACTCTTGTTATTTGTGCCTTGCTCTCTGGCTCCTCTGGTCTGACAGCAGCTGTCCATCTGCAGAGGGATTTGCGGTGGAAAGGGACATCTGCCATGGTCTGTAACCCGAGGGTCTCCCCACCCAGCACATGATATGCCTAGTCAAAGGCCAAATGCTGATCTTGTTTGCCCAGTGCAATCCCAGTGACTTCAATATGGTAGCACAGGCTGCAAGCAAGGGTGACTTTTTGGACCCCAGTGGGAAATAACTGGGTATATGTAGGAGCTGCCCGTGTTGCATGGGCCTAAAACAGCATGAGCCCAATTGCCCTACAGAGCATAAAAAAGGTGCATACAAATATTCATGACCTTGGGAGGGGGGTTCAGTTTAACCCTCCTATCCCCCCACAAAGTAATGTTCAATAACCCTTTTCACTGCATGCCCCAGTAATGAGGGATTAGTTGAAGCTGCCGTAAGTTCCTTTCTATTATGACAATTCTTAAGACAATAAGAAGCAAGAGCCAGCACTAATGAGATTCCCATAGGGGTCTCCCCCATACCATTCAGGAAAAGTATCCATTGGCTGCAGCAAAAGGAACAATGCAGGCATAGCGTTTGCATTGGCCTAGGTGGGTAGGGCATGATGCAAGCAACTTGTCATAGGTGGCTGCATGGTTTTCCCCCACAGTAAAATGGGTGTTAATTACAACTATTACAGAGAGGCAGCATGAGTCAGTAGAGAGTGGCTGCCAGGTCCAGCTGGTCAATTTTTTTTTGACAAAACTTGCCCTTTTGTGCAAACTGAAAAGTTTCATGAAAACATATTGGTTTCAACAAAAATTTAAAATGGGATGATTTTTATGGTCGAGGATGGAATTTCTGGTCAAAACAAGAAACTGAAACCCCTGAATAGTCATTAGCCCAGTGATCGGAGCACTTGCCTGGAATGTGGGAGACCCAGGTTTGTGTTGCTGCTCCATATCAGGCAGAGAGAGAGTGTGTGTGTGTGTGTCACTGTGCCAAGACCTACAAGCTTACTGCATAATATATCAGAGTCTAGACTACAGTGTTCCCTTTGCTCCTTTTACAAAGGTGCTCCTCCTGAACCTGTCCCATGGAAGGGTGAGAGAACCCATCTCCCCTACAACCCTATACCATCTGAGCAAGTTAAAACTGCTGGCGGCAGCTTTAACTTGCAGCCTCTGTATACACTGTTTTACATGGCTTTTGGGTGCAGCATGTAGTGACCAGCATGGACCCCACACCTACTTTTTATTTGACACTTTCATAGTGTCCACCTTCCTAACCAACATGTCTCTCGTACGTACAAGTTCCAAGAACAGCTGTGGCCTCCCTCACCCTTCTGCTGAAGGAACAAAGGGTCTATCTTACATACCTGCCTAAATCGTGGGGATCAGCTATAGGTATTTTGTGAGCAGATACCCTGACTTCAATGGGAGCCAGACCACTTATGCTAGGGTGGTACAAACTTATGAATGTAGTCCAGCGTTTCATCTGTAGCTTATTTCAAGGGAGGGTCTTTGCTGCAAGGAAATGCACTCTCACACATATTCTCTTTCCTCCCCCAGCCGCCACTCACACTCTACAAATGCTCCTGCCTTCACACAAATCTCTTTGCAGCATACTAATTAAACATTTCAAATGGTTTTATCCATGGTTAAGCAAAGATAAAATTTTAATGATTTAATTAGCAAGCTCTAGGAAAAAAAAATAATAATGAAGAAAGGCGGGTGCAACTGTCCTGGGCTTTCAGTGTCTCTCTTTCATGTTGCATTAGAATTGCAGGAAGATGCAACACTTGACAACCATTCTCCTACTGCGCTCTGCAGCGAAGACCCCAGCCCAGGCCCTTGGGGAGATTGTACTGTAGTGAGTTATGCCAGCTCTCAGCTGTGTGTCAAGAAGGGCATCTCCCTAGCACGAGGCGGCAATTTTCCTGTAGGGGGAAAACAACTCAGCTCTCATTTGGCCCATTAGCCTTGAACTGAAGTGGAAAAGCCTGATGCTATTTTCCAAAGGATAAACTGAAAACAGGTTCTTTTTAACATCTCCTCAAGATTTTGGTATTTTTCTTTACGGTTTACTGCTTTACCCTCCCAGGCCTCTGCATTCAGGGCTTATTAAAGGAAATTCCAGTTCTGTGTTACATGTTTTGGAGGAAAAAACTAATTATCCTGTTTGAATAATTTACTTACTATAATTT
Source organism: Lepidochelys kempii (assembly GCF_965140285.1). Taxonomy (NCBI): domain Eukaryota; kingdom Metazoa; phylum Chordata; order Testudines; family Cheloniidae; genus Lepidochelys; species Lepidochelys kempii. The sequence continues at coordinate 11,101,731 of NC_136389.1, read as the reverse complement.
GGATATTTTTCTTCCGCTTTGTTCTCCCTTTCAGATTAGTCTGTGCAAATTGCTGCACAGGTATTACTGACACAGATCACGATACAAAGGCTGTCTGAGTCTGCCTCTGGGATACAGCTATTCCAATCAACCCTTTCTGCTTCCCCTCCCCGACCACAGAGAAGTGATGCAATGATTTAATTCGCGATTGGTCCTGCTTTTGAGCAGGGGGTTGGACTAGATGACCTCCTGAGGTCCCTTCCAACCCTGATATTCTATGATTCTATGATAAGTCAGTTATAATATTCTTCTTCATAACATGCACTGTGCTCTAATATGCATATTGAATACCAAAGGCAGGCTAGGAAGGAGGGGGAGGGGCAGAGAGTCTGGATTGTTCACTCATTAGAAAGTGTCCCCTGTTCAGAGATGTTAAATATGCCAACAGGCAACCTCGGTAGAAGTCAGAAGGACCAACGATGTGCTTCGCTATTGCTTTAAGAATTAGAGAGGAGACCGAGCACAAGGAGGGCACAGAGAACATGCATTTTACAGCAATTAGAATTTCAGCCCATTGTAATTTATACATTTATTTAACCATCGTTTTAAGTTCAGAAAATTTGCAGTTGGCAGAGATCTCATTCTGTCAGATGCCACAAAGCTTGCTCCAGAAAGACCAAGGTTTTGTTCACAACTGGTTGTTAGAAAAAGGGGTTGCTGTGCAGTCGCTCAACGCACTGTGAGATCTATATCTCATGATAGCCACACTTGTCAGTCAGACTCCCCAGTCAGAAGGAATAGCTGCTACGGTCTATGTGTGTGTGTGTGGTTACCTACATAGCACTCATTTGTTTTGCGCTATATTTTATTGAATCCACTCTATTCTAGTCTGGTTCTTATACAACACCCAGGCGTGGTCTCTACCTAAAAATTAGACTGACCTAGCTAACATCACTAAGTGGGGTGAAAAATTTTGCACCCTGTGCAACACAGTTGGGTTCACCTGACCCGCACTGTGGACACGATTCGGTCAGCGGAAGACCTCTTCCATCAGCACAAGCTACCACCTCTAGAAGAGATGGATGACCTACCTGGACAGAAAAAACCCTTCTCCTCTGGCACTTCAGTTGCACAACTGCAGTGCTCTGGCTTTGCTGCTGCAGTAAACGTAGTGTAGACGCGGCCTCAGCACCATGATATCTGGGCACCACCTGTGCCTTTAGTCTGCACGCCCTTTGGAGCAGGGATTCTGTTCTACATGTGGCACATTCAACCAATTGTAAACCCCTGGATACAACTAATAGCACTATATACATTATTAATAATAAACCAATGATTATACGGGTGGTGAGGCATCTGGAAAGGTAAGAAGAGCACAGGGAGCACCTGTAGAATTTATATGAATGTAGAGAGAGATTGGACTGAGTACCACGAGTTCTACTTAAAATTCAAAGTTCTGGTGTTTGGCTTCAGAAGCAAACTGGGTATTATGTGTATATCCTGAAGTTCTTTTTTCCTGCACTTTTTTATACTGCTCCCTGTCTATGAACCGCATGCTTTTCAACACCATTCTTTTCCCCAGCGGGAAAATGACAAGAAGAAATAAGGTGCACATCTTAAAAATGTTGCAAACCATATTATTCTGTTCCACTTCAGCTGACATTTTTCAGTTAGTCTGTTTTGTCCAGCCTCCCCCTGCCCAAGAGTCAAAGGGTTTGATGTTCTGGAGCCAATGGAGTTATGCTGATTTACACTAGCTGAGTATTTGGCCTTTTATCTTTAAATATTAAGTAAACAAGAATCATGACTTATATTCCCAGTATTTAGACTGGATAAGACGACAGAAAAGCTTCAGGCCACACCAGACCCTTGTCGTCTGTTACATTTTTTGCTGATCTTTCTCCAATACTTAACCGATCCACAACATCCCTGTCATTCCTAGGGAGCCTCTGTCTTTCCCCCCTACTTTAAATAACCCACGTCATGCCTACAATTTTTGCATGAGAAAGACTAGGTGGGGTTTCCTTTGGAAACCCTCAGTATTAACCCTTAATCATCCGGAAGGATTGTAACACAAGGCATGTCCTCCCCCACAAAGGATAGGTGCACAATCTCAGCATTGATCCTTACCCTGATGACCTGGGGACTGAAACACAGGGATGGGGAATCAAAGTATATCTATCTTCCTAAGGATTTTCTATAGTGTTTATCACTGTAATATCTAATTATTACTACGTAGCATGGTACAGCATTGCCACCTTAGTTCACTGATGTTAACAATGGATTGAAGCTTGTGATATAGACAGGCACGCACTAGCCATTTGTGGCCTGTTTTTCAGAGGTTCCTAGTGTGACAGATTGACAATTTCCTGCAATGTCTCTGAATTAAGTTAAACCTTATTGAATAAGGGTTTATACCTTTGGGGTACATTGTATAAAAACTGCAATTGTGGATATGTTATTGTGGCATTGTACATATCTTCTCTAATAGGAATGGGGATGCTAATATATTTCCTCTGTTATCAGCCCTTTGGAGCCAACCCCTGGAAGGTGCACATATCCTTGTTCAAACTGGATTCTCCAGGGACCAATAGACAAAGAAAGGGTTTTTTGGATAAATACCCTGGTTTTAAACCGGCTCAAGTCCTTCTTCCTGATCCAGCAAATGGACAGGACTGCTGGTCCACAGAGGGCCACGATTCTTAGGTTAGGGTTGAAAAGGGCTGGGCATACTGAGGTCCCATCAGACTGAGTACTTATTCTGATCTGAAGCTAGGGTGAAGCGGTAGCCACAAGGAATCTCCCTTGGGTGGGGATTTGAAGGACTACTCCTGCTGGAATCCATGTTAGGGTTGCAGTTAACTCTAGTAAACATATTAACATGTGTGTAGGTTCTTTTATTGTTTTAAGTAAGTTTTCTCTGTAATGCTTTTTATCTTAAGAATAAAATAAGCTTGACTAGAAAGAACTCTGCGGTACTTAAAACTGTAGCAATTACATCTGTTGACCATCTCTGAAGAGAAAGCAAGTATGTGCCTTGGGCAACCTGTTTGTGCTGGGAATAATGCAGCGAAGGCAGGAAACTGTACAGCCTGGAAATACCTCGGTCAGAAGGGAGAGAGATGCACATCTCCACCCAAGAGAGGTGTGGGTGCCCTTGCTGGACCATTGCAGGGAAATACAGGTACAGTAGCCCTGTGACAACTAGCACCCAAAGATCTGACTGAAGCAAATGTGTGTTCTCTGCAGAAGAGTTGGTGAGGAGAGTTGGCAGGAGAGGAAAGAGGAGCCACAGAGATATAAAATATTTGGGATCTGTGCATTTTCTCTGGCTTTCCATATGAGTTAAAACACTGTGATTATTTTCAGTCCTTTTGAAAATGGAAAAATCTTAAGTTACAGGTGAGATTGACACTGATGAGAACATGGCCAAGGCATGGAAGCTCCACGCTAGAATTACTAACTACTTTGCTGCATAGGCATGGCCTGTTTTGAAGAATTAAGCTGAACAGAAGCAAACCATGAAAGTGCAGCAATATCTTTAAAAACGTCGAGCAGAGATTCTCAGAGTGGTGTTGCTTTAGTAAAACATCTATCGGCATTTCCATTATAATTCCTGTTTAATTCAACTGTGAAAATCTGCTTGGGACAGAGACTTGTGATTTAAATTCTTCGCCTGGGAATAAATTTTTACTTTTACACATTTTGAATATAAATTCGGCAATAGCTCAGTTAGAGGAGAACAAAATGGTCTCCTAGAAGTTTACCTGTTACAGAAGTTGGGAAGAGCTGGGGGATTTGCACATTTGAACAGTGAGAAAAATCCCATAACCACCCTGGCTGACTTGTGCATATGCATGATGCCTGACATGAGGAATTAATTCATAGGTTACTAGATATTCTACAGCTGTGTCAAGAAAGATGGAATGAGTAAGAAAATTCAATAAGCAAACCTTATGAATGAAACTATATTTGAACACTTTGATGAGCTTCACTAAGAAATTTTAGAACTTTTCCAAGGAATCAAGGTCTTGGTCTTTATCTTCAAGGCACTTACCAGTCTGAACTTGGGATACTGAAAAGATCACCTAAAGTCTCCAGGATGAGGACTGTGGTCAGCAACTCCATTTCTCTGGAACAGTGGAGATTTATGGCGCCAACGTAAAGCTCATTTGTGCAGGACTCAGAGCTTTCTCAGGGGCTGCTCTAAGATTACTTGTGGCACCTTAGAGACTAACCAATTTATTTGAGCATAAGCTTTCGTGAGCTACAGCTCACTTCATCGGATACATACTGTGGAAAGTATAGAAGATCTTTTTATACACACAAAGCATGAAAAAATGGGTGTTTACCACTACAAAAGGTTTTCTCTCCCCCCACCCCACTCTCCTGCTGGTAATAGCTTATATAAAGTGATCACTCTCCTACACATTGTAGTGTGTAAACACCCATTTTTTCATGCTTTGTGTGTATAAAAAGATCTTCTATACTTTCCACAGTATGCATCCGATGAAGTGAGCTGCAGCTCACGAAAGCTTATGCTCAAATAAATTGGTTAGTCTCTAAGGTGCCACAAGTCCTCCTTTTCTTTTTGCGAATACAGACTAACACGGCTGTTACTCTGAAACCTGCTCTAAGATTGTGAGGTGAACTCCCACAGGGAGTAAGAACCACCATAAACATCACCAATATTTAATTCTAATTGGGTCTTTGCTAATAAAAACATATGGTGTGTCATACATTAATTTAAAAAAAATCAAATATTCAAAAATATTGTCTTTTAAATCCACAAATGATTTTTCCCCTGAGGAGAGACTGAGAAAAAGAAAGATCAACCATACCTGACAGAGGGTAGTTATATCAGTTAGTGGACTTCTAGAAGATGCTCAGACACCGTGATGATGGATGTAGTATAAGAACATTAATAGAACAGAACAGAACCTATTCATCCTTAACTGATTGGAAAAACAACACACTCGTCCATTATTTTTAGCATTCTTTTCTGATCTCTCTCTGGGTGAGGGGTGTGATGTTGCTTCCCCTCCAATCATGGCTACAGAGTGAGCTGCACCACTGTCCCATCTCTGAGGGCAGGCCCCTCTCCCAGCCCCCCCAGCCCAGGTGACAAGCCCCAAGCTTTCACCTCTCTCAGGGTGGACTCACATGGTTCTCCCACTCAGACCCAGTCCTGGCTTACGGACCCCTGTATACTAGTGATTACCACCTCAGAATACCTGACTTAGGTTCAGTACCAATAGCTTTGCTCTCTGGGGCTCGTGAACAGTGGCATATACAAAGGCTTTCTGATTTTTGGTTTTAACCGATAAACACAGATAAAACTTGCTAATACATACCCCCTCCTGCACTCCAAACCCCTCATCCCTGGCCTGACCCCAAAGCCCAAATCCCCAGCCAGAGCCCTCACCCTCTCCCACACTCCAGCCCCCTGCCCTAGCCTGGTGAAAGTGAGTGAGGGTTGGGGACAGCAAGCGATGGAGGGAGCAGGGATGGAGCGAGTGGAGGCAGGACCTCGGGATGGGGCAGGACAGGGACGGGACCTCAGCTGAGGGGCTGGTCAGGGTGTTCATTTTTGTGTGATTAGAAAGTTGGCAACCCTACTTTGAGGGTATCAACAAGGGTGATCCAGTTGGTATAGTATACTCAGATTTTCAGAAAGCCTTTGACAAGGTCCCTCACCAAAGGCTCTTAAGGAAACTAAGCAGTCATGGGATAACAGGGAAGGCCCTCTCATAGACCAATATCTGGTGAAAAAGACAGGAAACAAATGATAGGAATAAATGGTCAATTTTCACAATGGAGAGAAGTAAACAGTGGGATCCGCCGGCACCAAGGATCTGTACTGGGACCTGTGCTGTTCAACATATTCATTATTTCTTTGGAAAAGGGAGAGAATAATGAAGTGGTGAAGTTTGCAGATGATACAAAATTATTCAAGATAGTTAAATCCAAAGCTGACGGAAAAGAATTATAGATCTCACAAAACTGGGTAACTGGACAATAAAATGGCAGATGAAATTCATAAGGGCAAAGTAATGTACAACAGAAAAAAAATCCCAAATACACATCTATAATAATGGGTTCTAAATTAGCTGTTACCAATCAAGAAAGAGATCTTGGAGTTATTGAGATAGTTCTCTGAAAACTTCAAGGGTAACAGAATGTTAGGAACTATTAAGAAAGGGATAGAAAATATGACAGAAAATATCATAACTTCACTATATAAATGCCTGGTGTGCCCACACCTTGAATACTGTGTCCAGTTTAGTAACCCCTTCTCAAAAAGGATATAGTGGAACTGGAGAAGGTTCAGAGAAGGGCAACAAAGAAGATCCAGGTTATGAAATAGCTCGCATATGAGGAGAGGATAAAAAGATTAGGGCTGTTCTGCTTAGAAAAGAGATGATTAAGGGGTGGGATATGATAGAGGTCTATAAATCATGAATGGTGTGGAGAAAGTGAACATAGAAAAGTGTAATTTACCCTTTCCCACAATACAAAACCCAGGGTGAAATTAGTAGTCAGCACCCAATGAAATTAATAGGCAGCAGGTTTAAAGATAAACAAGAGGAAGTACTTTTTCACACAATGTACAATTAACCTCATGCCAAATGCCATGGGATGTTGTGATGGCCAAAAGTATACCTGGATTCAAAAAAATAACTAGATAAATTCATGGAGGATAGGTCCGTTAATGGCTATTAGCCAAAATAGCCAGGGATGCAACCCCAAACATCTGACTGACAGAAGCTGGGAGGGGAAGACGGGTGGATCCACGGGCGCCGACTCCGTGGGTGCTTTGGGGATGGAGCACCCATGGGGAAAAATGGTAGGGGGGCTGCCAGTGAGTGCTCAGCACCCATCAGCTCCCCCCACAGTGCCTCCCACCCACTGCCGGGCCCCACCAATCAGTGCCTCCCTCTCCCTCCCATGATCAGCAGTTTTGCGGTATGCAGGAGGCTCTGGGGGGCGAGGAGGGAGGAGCGGGGACAGGGCAGGCTTGGGGGAGCTGGGGTGCAACGAAGCAGGGCAGGAAGGGGTGGAAAGAGGTGGGGCAGGGGTGTGGCCTTGGGGAAAGAAGTGGAGTTGGGGTGGGGCATGTGGGCAGAGCCAGGGATCATACACCCCTGGCACACTGGAAAGTCAGTGCCTGTGGGTGAACCTCTCAAAAACTGCCCTGTTCTGTACGCTCCCCTTGAAACTCTGGCACTGGCTGCTGCCAGAGACAGGATACTGGGCTAGATGGACCGTTGCTCTGACCCAGTTTGGCAGTTCTTATTGTTTAATTTTCTCCTTGTTTTTCCTAATAGCCCCTTTTGATTTAATTCCCTACATTCAGGAAACTTCCTTTACAGCTATTGGACAATGGTATAACATACACAGAAGATGTAACTAATACAGAACAGGCCTATGTCCTCCTCCCCACTCTCTCAATCAATTTTATCTTCATTTCTCTATTGGATTATATTGATTACTTTAGCATTTAAAACTGACAAGATCTAAAAAGAATTTAAAATACAAAATTTAAGGTTGCATGAAGGGACAATTGTGTCTGAGTTACCATCTGACTTTTGCCAAACGCTCAACAATCACTCCCAAAACATCTGGAAGTGGTTTACACAGAAGCAGATCAGAAATTGGATATTGGCTATCACAATGGCTGGACATATGATCAGCCAATGGTAAATTTAAGATAATTTTTTCACTTTCTTCTTTTGTAGAAATTGCTTTATTGGAGATTCTGTTAAAATGGATTACAAAAAAAAGTGTGAAGAGAGAGAATGGAATATTCCATTAAAAACCCCTTGAAAAAGTCAGAATGCACTTTTTCATATATGCACACTTTTTTCTCTTTCAGTCTGTGTAAGTGGATTTTAATTTTACTGCAGTGACTGTCCATCATTGCTCTCAAAACATTCTGGTAGCAGCATGAGGCAACACAAAACTGGAAATGACATAGTCCTGGATATAACACAAGTGTAGGGTTGCCAGGTGCCCAGTTTTCAACTGGAAAATCTGCTCAAAAAGGGGCCTGCCAGTGTCCAGTCAGATGTACTGACTGGACACCAAAAGTTCGGTTACTGTGGGGAGAGGGGAGGCGCTGGGTCATGGGGCTGGGGCTGCCTCCTACCTGCAGACAGCTCCTTGTCAGGCTGCAGCCACTCCTGTCCCAGTCCTGGAGCAGAGGGAGCCCACTGAGGTGGAGATGATCCAGTGAGGAACTGTGGGAGAGGAGCAAATGAAAGGTGTGGGACCTTGGGAGGAAGAGATGGAGCGGGGGGGAAGAGGCGGGAAAGGGGCGGGGCCTCAGGGGTCCAGTTACCAGCAATTAGAAAGGTGGCAACCCTAAACACGTGAGTGCAAAGTGCTGAAGGTGGCAGAATCCTGGACATATAGTATAGGCCCACAAACTTCTGGAAATTTGTTCAGGATGTTAGGCACATATGCACAAGATGCCAGAGACGCCATGTTCCAGCACACAATTCCAGACATGCCAATATTCATATGTCCACAGAACAAAAATGTGTAATAAATCCTGAACAGCAACTGTGCCCATTCACCATACAAACAGCATGTGTGTGTTTTTCCTCTGTCCAGGAATCTCATCGATAATCCTACAGATTGTTTTCCATTTCCCCTCCAGTATTATAATTTCTGCCAAACTGTTCCATCACCATAGAGCCTAATTGTAAAATGTTCGAACAAAGAATAAAGGGACAAACTTGCCAGACTTGACTTTGACTAGTTCCTATGTTCTTTGTCTAGGTGAGTATGATAGGTATTTCTTCTCCAGGCCTTAGTGGACTATTCACTTGGGGACACACCATTATTTGTCTCCTTCTACAGTTCCCCACAGCTGAGAGCTTGCATGACAACTATTTTCAGCAAACTAGAAGACTGATATGAGACTTTGTGAAGGAGTGTGAAGAACTGGCTGGAGCCTACAACTGGGTCACCTGGAGTGTAATCAATCAGGCCTTGTCCCACTCTGGGGCTGAGCAATTTAAACAGGAGCAGGAAGCAGCAGAGCACAGGAGAGTCCAGGCAGGCTACAGTCGGTGGTGGTTTCTCTCTCCGGAAACTAGTCTTCAGGAGTCTATTCAGTGACTTGGTTTTGTAGATTTTAAGTTTGAGATCTCTGAACCAGGGTCCTGATAAACTGTTTATTGTAATTATTCCTGTCTTGAAACCTTGCTAACCTAATTAAAGAGGGACATGCTATTTGGTTAATGTGTGGCTTCTCCTTGCCCCAACGGGGGGAAATTAAGGCAACGACACAGCTTTTCTGGGGATCCCTCAAGCAACCTCCTCTGAAAAAGCCCTTGAGGTCAATACATTCAGGCTAGAATGGACCCAGAGAAGTGAATTCCAGAATTGAGCGTCTTCCATGGAAAAAGTTCTGGCCTCAGCTTCCACATGAATACATCTAGAGACCATCAATCAATTAATCCATCTCAGACTATTTCAAATGCCAGGGTAAGACATGAGGAGAGAAGTGGTTTCTAAGCTACCAGGACCCACGCCATTACAGACGTTATACTGTAGATCCAAATCAAGACCTTGAATTGTATCCAAAGACTAAATGGATGCCAGGGCAATCTACAGAGAACAGGGATAACTTGGTCCATTATGTAAGTAGCAAGTGGCATTCTGTGATCTTCAGGTGTAGTCCCAATATAAAGTACACTGCAGACATCCATTCTGGAAGTGATAAAGCTATGGATACTTGCTGTGAGGTCTCTGGGGACTGTGATTATTTTAAAGGTAGAGGAACCCAAATTAATTCAAGGAAAACAGGTAATATTTCAAAATTCTGAACACTTAAAAAAGTTTCCTCTGCTTAAATTAGTAAATATTTTACTTAAAGATTTACACAGGAAATTAAATTTTCCTATAAAAAGTTACTGTGCCAAATCTTGAAAGTAAATTAAGTCATTAAAGTATGAAAGTCTTTTTTACATTAAAATCTCAATGCAACTTTAATCACAGATTCCCTGCCAATGCCTATAAAATATCTAATGTTACAAAACATTGGCCAAAATTTTCCAAAATGGGTGCCTAAAGTTAGACTCCTAAATCCTTTTTGCCTGAAAGCTACTAGGCACTCACCACTTTTGCTAATCAGGCCACTTACGTGCCTAAATATAGACTTAGACATTAAGTAAATAATCATTATAAGCCTCCCCCCTGCTATCAAGTATTAATATTATCTGAGGTAGTAATATTATCTTACGCACCTATAAGTTTTGTTTCCCAGTGCCAATATCCCCAGGTGTGTTGTGACATTTAATCCATCACTCTGCAAAGTGCTGTGAGATCCCTTGATGAAAGGCACTAAAGATGTGTTTCCAGGATCCTTTTCAGAACTCTGGAAATATTTAAAAACCATGGGAGCTAAAAGGAAGGAGGGAGACCCCTGCAAAGCCCCTTCTTCCTCTATATGATTTACAACACATGCTCTCCAAAGGAAATATAAGCCATTTATATACACTGCCAATCAGAATTCTGCCAACCGGAGCTCTTTTCCCTCTACCTATGCTCTCTTCTATTTTTGTTTTTCTCTCGCACTCTTTCTTCCCTTTAATGGTAAGGAAGGCAGACCTACTATAAGATGTGTACTTTTAAGGAAAATAACATACAGCACCTCACTTCTAGCTTATTAGGACTATTTTACTTTATTACTTTCTGTACATATGCTTATTTCTTTTAAACTTTTTTTTTTTTAAAATAGCATATGCTGAAAAAAGAAAGGAAAGCATATGTTAAGTCTGGGACCACCAAAACGGGATAAAATAATTAGGCAATCTTTCATCAAAGTCACAGTAAAAGGAAGGCACTAGCTTTTGTTGCATATTTGATCTGTCCAGAGCTTTTTTGTATATCATGACATCTGGTTTACAGCCTTGGTACCCGATTTAGTGAATAATGAAGATTGTCTCATTAACTCTATTAAATAAACAAACCAGAATGCTCTAGTGACAGCACAGGTTGAAAAGGCTCTCTCTACACTGAAACTAGAGGGGCTGCTCCTTACTGTAAAAAGCATGGCTGGTTTGCAAACGTCCAGTTAGCCGGTCTCAGGATACTCAACTTTCAGTATAGAATGAAATTGGAGCTGAACTTCTGCAAAACAAAACTCCAGTGCCCTGTTGCTCTCACGCTGACTGGAAAACTTAGTCACTGGAGAAGCAGGAAATAAAATACAGGGGGAGGGGTAAGTAGACAATAAAACCTATTCTCTCCACATATTTTCATTTGCAGATTGATATTAAAGCCTATTGAGTGGTTTTTAGTTACATTCAGACAAAACCTTGGCTTCGTTTTCCCTATGAAGCTTTAACTTCACTCACTGAGAATAAATATCACTAATTCTGCATAAACAAAAAACGCCTCTTCTAAACTTTTTGTAATTTCAGTTTTTAAAAAATGACAGTGGTGTAGCAGTGAGGCAGAGCAGCGCAGGGAGACCAAGTGGAGGACATGAAACTGTTCAAGCTTTCATGCGGGAGTCTTGCGTAAGAAGAGGGAAAGCAGGCTGAACTCCTAAGTACATTAAAGCAGCCCTCTGCCAAAAGAAAAAGAAAAGAAATTACACAGCACTTAAATGCTGGTATAAATCAGAGGAAAATCCTCTGACCTGAATGGAGTTACAATAGGTAAAAGTGTTGTAAGAGACAGCAGAATAATGCCCAACATGTGCAAAACAGTTTTCTGCTGCAATACAGAGGCCAAAGCCACCCTACACTTCCGTTCTAATATTCACATACATACCTACACAAAACCCCCTCTCCCAGGTGCACAATGTGGGATGGACAGAGCAGGAATTCCATTCCACTGAGATAAAAGGTCTCACTCCTTGTTGGCCAGGTGTTTCTGATAGTGCAGCGCTTTAAGCTCCAGCTGTACTGCAACAAATTAAAGCCACATTCATCCTATTCATCTTACTGATCTCCCCCTGTCACCAAATTCTCCTCCTCTTCCCGATGAAGGCAAAAGATCTTTCAAGCAACAGGTCTCTGACATGCTGTAGTTTGTCCTAGGTTATCTTTCCGGTCTCACTTTGGATGGGTCTCTGCTTATCTACACTGATAACAGGGTCTGAGAGTTGCCATTTTTCGGAAGGGGTGGAAAATAGGACAGAAAAGCCATGTTGGCTTCATACACATACACAACCATATAAAGGCATACACGCTTACATATAGAAACACACTACATAAAGAGGATGGTGGGAAGTGAGAGATATGAAATTGGTAAAGTCACCATGCAACTGGCCTCCCACACGTTTGTAATGTGGTATAATGGCCATAAATATAATGATCTACCAATATGCTGCTTCCTGTTCTGTCGTGGGTTCCTATAAGACTTGGGGAGAGATGAGGACAATCTCCCAACAGCCCTCCTTAGCACAGAACATATATGGTACCATATGGCTGCACTGCTACCACACACAACCTCCAGCCTATAGCTACCTCTGCAATACCTAATATTTCCTAAGATCTCTAAACAGTAGATTATCAAAAAACAATGCTAAACAGAACTGGGAAGGGCATATGTAAAGGAAAAATGGCCATGCAACAGTAAGTCACAGAGCTATTGGCAGGAGCACCCATGCCACAGAGGATGCGGGGGCGGGACATTGAGGAAAAAAATGTTGGCAGCCCTTAGGAAATGAGGAACACTCACTGTATATGGTATGTCTCCAAATCAGGTTCGCTGACTAAGACAGCACTAAATACACAGACCCTCAGATGGAAGGTGCAATAAAAGTGCAAAGTATCGTACCAACGTTTCTGCCAGCTGTGTAAACACAGGGAACCATCTGCCACTGTTAGAAGATAATACATAGGAGATCTAGGACAGCAACAGGCTCAAAAACATGATCTTCCTAAGTAGATGAGGCTGGACTGAGTCCTAGCCTCACTGACAATAGATCTGTGGGTTAGGACACAAGCTCCTATGTCTTTCCCAACAGAGCACCTGCACTTAGGGTCTTAGATTAATGTGTTTTATGGTTATGCCTCTAATGCTCTCAGACACCGCATGCGGTACTTGAATCTCAGGGGATGACAACACTCCAACATAGCTTTGCAGTGGATGTTGGCTTTCTTCACAATTTCCACCATAAAGGAGACTGTGCGCACAACAAGAGAAAAAATAGCAAAAGTCTTTTGTGGCCTAATAGTATCTGATTTAAAAATCTTGTATTGCTTTGTTTCTGCTTTGCTAACACTGCATTGCAATGTATGTCATGTCAAACTGTATCACATTAAAGTATGCCATACTCTTAACAGTATCTAATACAATGTCACAATTACTATAACAAATATACATTACTTCAGACTGACTATTCACTATCAGTGCATATGTGAGAGATCAAAACCTCAACTCATGAGGAATGAATGCAGCCCAGTAACATGCAGAAAACAGGAACTGGGGTAGTTTCTATTACTTATAGCTAGGTTATTATTCTGTGTCAGTAATGCTGTCTTGCAGAGGTTACTGCAAACACTGACTATTTATTCTTGTAAGCAGACTAACCACTTGTGCAACATATTGGAAAACGTACATTATAAGGAAAGAGAGAATGCCCAGGCATAAATTGATCTACAACTCTAAAAGGACTAAATCATAGTTTCATATTGTGAATGCTTAACACTTATATTGTGCCTTACATTTCCAAACACCGTACAAATATTAATTCTCAAGAATGACTTATTTTTTAAAACAAAAATAGTAACATCTCAGTGATATCTTGTGTCCCATTATTAAACTGTGGATGCTGCAAAGCATGTATTTAAGTATATATTAATCCATAAAATTGTACAATTATGTAATACAATCCACAAACGCAAACTGCTTATATACATAGCAGGCACCCACTCCAAATCTTTCTCTCATGAACCCAGGGGTAAAAGTAAGTTAGAGGACTTATCAGTATGCCGGAGTACTGAGCAGGGGGCGTGGCCTCAACCAGAAGAGGCAGAGCCTTAAATCCCCAGGCCCTTTAAATCTTGATTTAAGGGGCCAGGGCTCCAGCTGCGGTAGTGGCGGCTGGGAGCCCGGGGCCCTTTAAATCGCCCCGAGCTACCAGCAGCGGAGCCCCGGGCCCTTTAAATCACTGAGGAGCCCTGGGGGCTCCCGGCTGCCACCGCTACCCCAGGACATTGGGGTAGCAGCTGCCGGAGCCCCGAGCCCTTTAAATCCCGCCTGAGCCCTGCTGCCCAAGCCCTGGGGTAGCGGCAGTGGTGGGGCTTTGGCGGGGATTTAAAGGGCCCCGCTACACAGAGCTTTGGCAGCAGGGCTCCTGCGGGGATTTAAAGGGCTGGGGCAGTAGGGGTGGCTGGAGTTCCGGGGCTCTTTAAATCCCCGCTGCTGCTACCCCAGGGCTTTAAATTGCCCTCTCTGAAATCCGGTCCTGGTACAGCGCACCGGCTCTTACCGGTACGCCGTACTGGGGCATACCAGCTTACTTTCACCTCAGCATGAACCACATGTTGATTCCCCTTCATAAAATGTGTATATTGTTTATATAAATAACCCAGTTAAGTGCTTGCCTAATTGTGTCACGAGTTGCCTTCCCCTATACACTGTGACTGCATAAATATATAGGTAAAATGCATTGCATTGGTGGAATGTGAAAATGCAGCACTTGCATGAAAAAAGTATCACATGGACTGCTAATTCATCAGTGTTACTGTGACATACTATGAAAATCAACCTGTGGAACTCATCGGTACAAGAAATCACATGCCAAGAAGTTAGTAGGAGTCAAAGAAAGGATCAGACTTTTATAAAGGTAATGAGATCGTCCACGATTATAAGGGAATATAAAGCCTCATGCTTCAGGGCATAAACCAAACAATTAACTGATGGGGGTCATAAAGGACTTTTTCTTACAGACAAACTATTCCTTAAATGTTTGTTATGGGCTTTCTTGCACCTTCCTCTGAAGTACCTTGCACTAGCCACTGTCAGATACAGGATATTGGTCCACCTGGTTTTGATTCAGTATGGTAATTCCTATATCCTAAAGAGCAACTATCAATGCTTTTGTAACATTCATCGTGAAAGCCAGAATCAATCAAAATCAAGTCCAATAAAGTAACTACTTTAATGTTTTTTAAAATGAATGTACAATAACATTGACAGTGTTAATAGGTTAACTGAATTTTTAATTTGAAATGTTTGTATTAAATGTGACACGTGGGGACCATACAGTACTATGGTTTAATTTTTTTTTTTTAATCTTTGCTTCTAAAAAATTCAGTAACCATGTTACAACACAGTGGTTTTTATACAGGAGTTATTAAGTGCTCATTAGCATACTGTATACTTTTGAGCTGCATGTATACTTTAGTAACAACCACAATTAAAAGTCTATATCTTTTAGTATCTTTTGAAGCATGAAACTGCCTTATTTAGATGAAGGCACACTGTGCATATGTGCAGACTACTGCGATGGCTCAAGAACTATGCAGATAAGAGTGCATTGTATATACACAAGAACAAAAGAGTGTACCTCTTCTCATGTTCATATACTGTAAGGCCTTTTCCATTAAACTGTATTCTCTTGATGTCTGTCTCTCTCTCCCCCTTTCACACACACAAAAGCACATACATGCTGTCTACATTTCTCAAACTATAAACTTTTCCCACCTGCAATGTAAAGTTATAAGTGATAGCCACTGGAGGCTAACTACTGAGAATTTCTTTATATGCACTGAAAAAAATACATAGTTTCTTGGCTAAATACTAAGGCTTTAATTAAATCACAGGGTTCTGCTGACATTTATAACTTGCTCCAGCTTCTGTGATTTCAGCACAGCACCATCTTTTGAAAGACAGACTGGAATTCAACTATAAAACATGTATTATTCTAAACGTACAAATACGGTTGTACCCACATGAGCATTAACCTAAATGAGAGCTGTTCTTTCTGGTGAGAATTACTGATGCTATTCACCAGGATGAAACGTGTTTCCTTGGGTGTGGGGGAGGAGGCAAACCTGCCTTATACTTAAAGGCAAAACCATAATGGAAACCAGACCAAAAATGTTTCAGATCAAAGGTTACGTTTCTCTTACTACTATTGCAAGATCTTGTACTTTGTACTGTAAGGAAAGGGTGTCTGGGTTCTAGTGAGTCTTGTAACATGAGCTAGCAGCACCCTTCCCAGAGGGCAGTGTTTTCATGGGATATATTTCATTGTCATAAGCAGCATACAATTACAGTAAGAAAAACCATAAGCTTGAAAAAGCTCAGGGAAAGCTTAAAGAAAGCCAATGGAAAAGAATTAGGCCACCGAGGGAAAAATCCCTGATAATGAATATTAGAGGAGATAATGACAATAAGGAAAAGAAGAAAGAGATGTTATTTCTTAGCTGTGCTTTGGATTTTTTTTTTCTCGAAGTCCCCAATCATCCTTAGTTCAGCAAGAGAGATGTGATGTGTTATGCATATAACTGCAGCCTCTCTCACATAGCTATATGCTTCTAGAACACACATTTGTTTTTGTTCCTGCTAAGTAGGCAAAAGCCATGATATTTTGGGAGGGAGGGAACAGAGACAAATCACTTGAAATTAAGAGGGAATGGAGGAGAGAGTTCACTTGCATTAATTCCCATTCACAACCACCTTCATGCTTGAGCCAGAATCATTCCTCTCATCTTTATTATTATTGCCTCTTTTTCTGATACCAGTGTCCCATTCTGACACCAACATAGTCCCTCTGACAAGCAGCAAAAGGCATTGGAGCCTTGGAGGTCAGCTTCCCCATGGAGAAGAAATCAGTGATGTAAATTCTGGGTATATAATAAGCGTAACTTGCTTTATTTACACACATATACCAGTCTTGAAATGAAATGGTCAATCAGCAAGCAAGGCTATCCCTCCCAGAAATCTCAGCCCAACACCAATACCCTGTTCCCAGGGAGCAACCCATAAGAAGTGACTTTAACAACATCTTCTTTCCTCAAATTGCCTCACTTCAAAAACCTTGTGTTACATAACCCAAAACTACGAGCAACTTAGCAAGTCTTCCTATGGGTCAAAACTTGCTCGGACACGAAGAAATATAACTTGAGATACTGTGTAACAACTCCACCTAGGGACACCTGCCATTACATTATTTGCATGATGCCTGGCACTGACCACTGTTTCTATGGGGTCCTTATGGAAGCAATGGGGTTTAAAGAGAATCTTGAAGGAAGAGTATGGGGCCCCTGTCATCACCAGTTTCTTTACACTTCATCGCACATGGCTGGAAGATTTTTGACTGACACCTACCAGGCTATTACCAAAATGTTCAATGCTTCCATGAGTAACCTCTAGTGAGAGGTTATTTAAGTTTTTCTTATGTCAACAACTCTGCTTAGTCTTTTAACAGCTTGAGATAAAAAGGATGGCGCTTGATACGGTTCAATAGTTTCACTGGTTTCCCTATTTGGGAATTAGCACTGACACCCTATTGCTCTTCAGGGGAATTTTTTCCAGGTCAATTCCCAAGTAACACTTTTCAGCAGCAGCAGCATCTCTCTCTCTCTCACTGGTCTTAGACTATTCCAACAGAACTTGTGAGGCCTAGAGAAGAGGGACTCATTGTAGTGGTTGCGGTCACCAATGTTTTTTAGAAAGTGTGAATGCGTAAGAGTTGATTTTTCATCTGGCTAGTAACCCAGGAGAATGGCAGAGGAGGGATGAATATGGGGATTATTGCAAAGAAAATCCAATAAATTAAAACATAACTAAAAAAAGCAGGTTTTTTGGATGCGGTTAGGGTTGTGAAGGGGACCCACAACACCATCCGAGAGAAACAATCACAAAGGAGAAAGCACACTGAGCCAAATTTTATACTCAGTCCCAACCATCTCTGTTGACTTTCAGGGGATTGTACAGTTGTAACAAGAACCGTAATTTGATCCCTTGAGAGGCAATAGGAATCAGGCAATCTAGTTAATTTTTGGAGAGAGATGTTCTCAGGAAGCCAACATAGGGCCCAGATGTAAACTTTTATCTGAATCCAAAACCAGACACAATACCCCTCCTCCAGCTAAATATTTCACAAAATCTATACAAGTAGAATGAGTCTGTACCTAAGTAAAGACAACTCTGATTCTAAATACTTTGAGTCCAATTCTCTACTGCCTTGCACCTTGTGTAGTCATTTATACCTATGCCAAGTGAGTTTAAAATGCCACTGCTGCCAATCACTTGGCAAAAGTGTAAATGACTTCACAAAGCACAAGGCAGTGGAGAATCAGATCTCTTATTTTACATATTGCTCATCTGTAAATAGCATTTCTGAAGTGGCTCTTGTCTTCTTCAGAAATCCTTCAGTTTACATATGTCCCTGCCCCTGCTTTTTTCATCCATTTATTTAAATGAATCCTGTTTTGGAGGAGCAGATTTGGTAGATGAAAGTCCCACCTGTACTTTGCATGCTCTGGATCCTGAAGTCATAACACTATTGTATGTCACACATTCATCCTTCGGCACTGAAGCTCTGTCAGTTTTAATCCTAATGCATTATCTCCCCTTTTTGTTTTGCTTTGCTATATTTGGTTTTTGTGTGAGCATATTTTTTTAACTTTTAGTCAGGCCAACACAGAAGCAAGTCAAAACGTGCTGCTTATATTCTAATCTAATGACAGCTGATTTCATGTGGGCTGGCTAGTAGCCAGTCTCCTAATGGATTTTTCTGTGGTTTGCATGAACAGAGGTCACAGGCTGAAATCCTGGGAAACCAGCAACATATTTCCATAAATGCTTGATAATCTAAATCCAAAGTAACTGAACAACCATTTCTCCCTCTGTTTCCCCAAGATAAATAAGATGAGCTGCCTGACCTTGCTTTCCATTCCAAGTTTCCATCTGGAATAGGTCAGAGATAGGATTTCAGCCTTCCTTTTTACCACTTTTTTAAAAGTCTTATCTTTTTGTCCATTTTTTTGTTTGCAAGAATGGCTGATCTTTTTGGGGGGAACATTGAGTCTGGGTTGTATATAAATATTATTGGAGTTTGTAACAGCAGTCCTGATGCTACAGATGAATGTCACAAAATTGATAAATATAAATTCCATCGCATAGATGGACCCCAGCCACAGCAAAAAGTGGTATGAAAGTGAAGAATGAGATACCATATATCTTTTATACACCAGTGTAGGAAGATTCATGATTCTCTCTTCTACAAGGCGTCCAAGCCTAATTAGATAACCTGAGACTTCCTACTCTGCGAAGGGCACCAGAATAACAAGAGACTCTTTCAGCGTATGAGAAAACTGGACAATGAGGTCAAAAGAGGCAACTTGACTTTCTTTACGAGCAACTACTTTCTCCATAAACACTATCTACTTGTTTCTCAGATAAATACAGAAAGCCAAATTCTGCCTGAATTGTACAAATGCAAGCTCTATCACATTTTTTGTTGTTGGTTATTTGAAATCAGTGGGATAGCTGAGGTAAATGAGGTTAGAATTAGGACCTGAAAAATATTTAACTGTCTAATGTACTAGCCCAGTTAACAGTTTCACGTTTGTCCTTCTACAGTATGGGGTAGTTCCCTCCTACTCACATTTAGCCATTTAAACTCTGAGTGCTACTTTCCCAGGCTTGACCCCAACTGAAAATCAGCCCTGAGGAACTCCCATCTTCTCGGTTCTAGAGATTGCCATTTTTTCTGTCATCAGATTTCACTACTCCAAAAAATGGTGGCTGCAAACATCAGATTCTGACCAGAGGAACAAGTGAATTGCTTCATTTGAGTCTGATGCCAACACCACTTCTTGCAAGGAGGACTTTGTACAATGAGCAAATACCACTTCTTTTCCCTGTCACTTCACTTGGACTAGTGGGTGAGAAGAGTGAGAGGGAAGAGTGGTATTTGCTCATTATACAAAAAGCCCAAATGTGTCATTCCTATTTAGTGCTGGATTTTCATCAGTCTGGGCAATGGAAGAATCCCACATCACAAGGCCAAAGCATTCAATCAGTCAGCATTCTGTGGTTTTCCTATTGATCCTTTTCAAACAGGGAGAAAATGTTCAACCTTGAAGTTCCTGCACATCTTCCCCTTTCTTTGCAATGAAATCACCCAAAGATATAAATGATTGTTCTAAATAAAGCTCAGCCTTGCTGTAGCAATATACGTCTGCTAACGTATGTGACTGTCAGCCAAAATAAGTTAACCGCCAATAAAAATCATTTTAATTAAATTAATTATTCCCATGTCAGCTAAGAGACAGGTGCACTGTCACTTTTCCTTTACCCAGACTTGGCAGAGCAGTGTGACAAAAGCTGGGAGTGTTCACCTGTGCTGGGAATGACCCTAGCTTGTAATATCAGTCCCTCCCATTCATAAACATCAAATTTATACACATAAAACAAGTGAAAACAATTATAGGATTCTTCAGGTTTATGTACTAGGCAGCCACACCTCTAGGTATCTACTTACCTCGCTAGGCAATACAGCAAAGCATACTAATGGAACTTTTAGTGCAGGGTAGCGGGGTCCAGAAAGATGTGTGTCATGGATGGAAAGCTGGTGTGCTATGGACTTACACCTTAGCTTGCCGTGCACTAGGTCTACCTATAGACAAACCCTGAATAAAGAATTTGAAAAACTGAAGGAGATAAGTAAAGAAGCCCCAATCCTGAGGTACTATGACCGTAAGTACAAAACTAAGTTGTCCACAGAAGCCTCTAAGGAGCATATTGGCACGATCCTCTTACAGCAGTTCGGTCAAAACTAGAGACCAGTAGCTCATGTGTCATAGGCACTATCAAAAACTGAGTGTCAACATGCTCAAATAGAGAAAGAGGCTTTGACTCTGCCCCATACGTGTAAAAAGTTTCATGTCTTTATTTATGGAAGCCCGTGTTAACTGAAGCTGACCACAAACCATTTATTGCCATTGCTGGAAGGGACATAGCAAACATCCCCTTCAGAATATAGATATTTTTTCAGCTACAAATGCATGATTTGCAAATTAAATATAAATCTGAGAAAGTTGGTGGTTCCAGACACACACACTAGAGCACTTGACAAAAGCGCAATGGATAAAAGTCCAGAGCTAGATTTTGCACGTCAATCTGATTTAAAAAAACCTGTCCAACGTCAGACGAAATGTGGACTGTGATTGTCAGAGATACTGGTCAGGATGAAATCCTTCAGCAAGTAATTAAGCCTATTAGCACAGAGTGGCCAGGTCAACAGGCTCTCAACTCCTATTATCAATTTAATGGGGAGCCTTCAGTACTCGATAGGACCTTTTCTAAAGGCACCAGGTTGGAAAGTCCTCCTAAAGTGTTACATAAAAATATGACTAATTGAACATTGTTTAGTTATAAGTATTTGTAACTGTGATATATTAGTTGTTGGGGTTTTTTAAAGTATTATTGTTATTAAATTTTCAGATGGAAAAGAAAGATGTGGTATTAGGGACTATGCCTTTAAGGGCTGAGCTTCCCATACAAGAACCTGGATGAGGTGCAGAATTTCATATTGTTGTCATGCAGACAGTTGGCACTGATCACAAAATAAAGCAAAGGTTTTGCAAGCACCTTGAACTCCACAGTCAAGTCACTCACGCCAGTCTTTTCACAGAATGGACAGTGAGATCCTGAGTTGTAGAGCCCTTCAAATCTGCAGATATTCGCTTTAAATCTGCAGACCATTTTTGCAATTGCGGCTCAGGTGCAGATACAAATTTTGTATCTGTTCAGGGGTCTGCTGAGTTGAGATCCTGGGGTCTGAACTCCAGTAGTTCTGAGCACTCACAGCTGCAACTGAAGTCTTTGGGAGGTGTGCTTTGAGCGTATAAATTTGGGTACACAAAATTAGTGGATACTTTTGATCTCAATCTCTCTGTGCCCCAGTTCCCCACCTGTAAAATGGGGATAATGCCTCATTTCACAGAGGTGTGGTGAAAATAAATTCATTAGTATCTGTGAAGCACTCAGCTACTATTGTGATGAGCACCACAGAAAAGCCCACAAGGAAATTAGTAATCTGTCGTCAGAGCGGGGTTTGAATAATGTGCAGTAAATAAGGCATGGGGCCACACATCGAACAATGAAAAGAAAAAAGTATATTGAATAGTATCTTGTTAAGTGATCACTGTGCATCCCGTGCACTGAATCAGGTTGGGGTCTTATGTAAAAAATAGTATGTGATCATGTAATTAAAGACAGTAAAGACCATATTTTGTAAATCACTGGGCATATTTACAGTTCTATATATGGATGATTATTAATTCTTTAGACTCTGGTTATGACTCCATAGTTAAGACTGAATTTCATTGTGCACCTAAAGCAGGGATTCCATGTCTTTGCTATGTATGAAAAATAAGTGTATCCTCCCCAAACTTACAGCACTTACCCTGTGTTCAGAATGAATTCTGAGAATTTACAAGTAAAAGCATTAATTATTTTATAAGTTAAAAATAATTAAAAACTGGGTCCTATATTAAGATAGAGTTTAGGTTGAGAGTACATATCAGTAACTTAAAGGTAAAATGAACAAAAACATGTTGTAATTATCCCAAAACCAAATATTACCAATCTTAGCATTAACCACAGTCTAAGAGGTAAAACTTAAAAGAAATCCAAACACGTCAAGGTTTGGAAAAGAATAGTTAAGGCGCCCACCCTTCATTCTGCTCTGTAGTGACACTTTGAGTTGGAGGGAAGTATGTTAAAAAATAATCAAATGCATCTGTAAAAGTCAATTTAATCTAGAGCTACAAACATGAAAATGTCTTACTCATAATCATATAGCCATTGCATGGTGTCACTACACGAGAAAGTTAAGGTTGTTTGTGTACCTTCACTCTGCATTTTCATACCTTAACATATTTGGATTTCTTTCAAGTGTATCCTTAATCTGAATTTTATAGGTTTGTAATGCTTGGTTTTGGGATAACTACAACTTCACATCTAATAAATAAATAAAAAATCTTTGACCCCACTTGCCTCTCCAACTACCACCTCATTTCTCTTCTTCCTTTTGTTTTTAATTTCACAGAATGTGCTGATTATAAGTGCTGTCTGAAGTTCCTCTCTTCCAGTTCCATCCTAGACCCTTTCCATTCCAGCTTCTGCCCCTTCCATTCCACTGAAGCCACTCTTGTTGACATCTCTAATGACCTGTACCTAGTGAAAGCTCAGAACCAGTACTCCATCCTCAGCTTCCTTGACCTGTGAACTGCCTTTGACAAAGTTGAACATGCTCTTCTTGAAATCTTGTCCTCCCTTGGCTTCCAAGACTATGCTGTCTCCTGGTTCTCCTGCTTCCCCTTCAGTTGCTCCTTCAGCGTGTCCTTTGGAGGATCCTACTAATCTGCCCTCCAACTTTCTCTGGGGGCTCCACAGGGCTTTGTCCTTGGTCCCCTTCTCTTCTCCCTCTATATCCTATCTCTGGGTAATCTTATCTGCAATCACAACTTCAGCTACCATCTCTGCTGATGACTCAGAGATCTACCTCTCTCTCTACTCCAGACATGACTTCTTCTGTCCAAATGAAAATTGGCCTGTCTCTCTTACATTTCCTTGTGGATGTCGAGCTACCAACTCAAGCTAAACATGGATACAGCAGAGCTCTTAATCTTCCCCTGCCGCACAAGCCTTCCCACTTCCTCCTTTCTGGATCATGGTGGACAACACCACTATCCTGCTTATCATGCAGGCCCATAACCTGGGCATCATCTATGGTTTGGACTTATCTGGTATTCTCATCCAGGGTATGTCTAAGTCTTGCCAATTCTTTTTGCATAACATCTTTAAAATACAGCCTTTCCTATCTATCCACACAACTAAAACTCTCATGTAAGATCTCATCATCTCAATTACTGCAATACCCTTCTCTCTGGCTTTGACAAATGTAATCAAATGTTCTGCTCTCCACCACTCAAAATGCTGCTGCAAAGATGATATTCCTAGTTCATCACTTTGACCATGTCATAGCTAAGATGGTGAAGGACACAACCCCATGCTCCAGGTGTCTTTAAACCTTCAGCTGCTGGAAGCTGGGACTGAACGACAGATGATGGATCTCTTGATAAACGGTCCTGTTCTGTTCATTCCCTCTGTGCCATCTGCCGCTGTCGGAAGACATGATTATGGGGGTAGATGGACCATGGCTCTGACCCAGTATGGCCATTCTTATGTCACTCATCTCTTTGAATCCCTCCTCTGGCTCCCCTTTCTCTGTGGCATCAATCTTTAAGCTGCTTGTATTCATTACAAACAGAGGTGCAATAGGTGGGGGAGCTGGGAATCTGGGCTCCTTCCTTGGTCTCTGACTGGAGCTGGCTGACTTAATGGTTGAGCCCCTTCCCTGCTGGCTTAAAGCAGGAGTGGCTGGGCTGAATTTGAGTGGTGTTGTGACCCTGTGCACCAGGTCACAATACCACTGCTACATGGACAGCTGGGCCAACTTTGAGTGGTGTCATGACTCTGTATGCCTGCTTGGCTCCCCCTACTTTTGCAGTCTTTCCAGTGAACATGGACACCAGACACCCCCAAGTCCCTAGGGAAAAACAGAATGGGAGGCACCTGGAAACCCCAGTCCCTAGATGTGTGAGAGGACTGGATCCAGGCTTTTGGTGCTTCCTGGAGAAGCAGAGATGCAGAAGGAGGATAGGGTCTGGGTTCCCAGAATTGCCTGGCACCTGGTAGGGATGGTGCTCTTCAGCCTTACCAGCTTTCTGGGTATGAGCTCAGGGCTCGGTATGGAGTGGGGAGACTTGGGGCTGGGTGTGGGGCAGTGTCAGAGGAAGAGCATAGGGCAGGATGTGGGACTGCAGGAGTGGAATGTGTGCAGAGCTGGATAAATGGGGGAGAATGTGGAGCTTGGTGCATGGGCAATGTAGGGGAAGAGCATGGGTCTGGTTGTGGGGGCAGCAGGCAGGAGTGTATGGAGTTATGTGCAGAGTGGAGAGCATGGGTCTGGGTGCAAAGATAGCATGGAGGGCTCAGGGCTGGTGATGGGGGAGTAGTAGGGGGAGAGCTTGGGGCCGGATGCAGGGGCAGCAGCGGGGAACATAAGGGACTGGCTACATGGCAGTGGAGGGAGAGCTCTTGGCCTCCTCCTCAGGAAAATTCTGCTTGTGCCCCTACTTTCAATGCCCTTCACAGTTAATCCCCACCCTACCTATCAACTTTCAGTTGTTATTGAGCTCTCCATGCTTGCCTCCAATTCAGCAGTCATGCCTAGTGATGAAAGCAAGAGTTCAGCCTACCGGTTAGAGCTGGGTCCAGGGTGGGCAGAGTCGAGGAAATGAGTCATGGGTCAGTACTGAAAGAACAGAAGCCAAATGCTAGAGCCAGAGGAGGTAAATCAGCTCCTTAAGCCAGAGCTAGGGGTCAGGGCCAGAAGTCTGAAGCCAGAAGGGAGCAGGGGCTGGAGTGGAGTAGAGACTGGAAGCAAGCTGGAGCAAGTGCAGGGACTGGAACAAGGGCAAGCCCAGCTCTGGGCATGGTATGCTTTAAGCAGTCACTGAACTGCTGTGGGGGCCACGCCTATAAACAGGACTTCTGAACCAGCAGGCAGTGCAGCTGGGCTCATTAGCCGTCTAGCAGCACAGTTATTTGGGGAGCAGGCCAGCAGCTGTTCCTAGTTGGTCTGGTCCCTGAAACCCTGGATTCCAGCCTCCACCACCCTTGTTCAATATTCAAACACTGTTGTGCTGTCTCCCATCCTGCCCCACTTGCGTGGCAGATGCTCCCCCTAAGCATTCACAAAGCCACCTCATTATTCACTTTCAAATTCCCCCTCAGAATTCTGCTTTGCCATGATGCCTACCAAAAAATTGACAACGATTAGGCTGCTACTGTGCAGCCTTTAATGTTGACCAATATTTGCCACTGTTTACTTATACTCCTCCGTCTGTCTCTATCCATTTGTTGTCTTATGCTTAGATTGTAAATCACTGGGGGGAAAGGACAGTCTTTTTGTTCTGTTTTTGTACAGCACCTAGCACAATGGGTCCTGGTCCATAACTAGGGCTTCTAGGGACAATGATAATACAAATAATAAAATAAACAACAACAACTTTTTTTACCCTTAAGGTTACTGATCTGTACTCTCAATCTTAACGCCATTTTAACCTAGTTTTTGGTCTGGAAATATACAGATTTGCTGT
Source organism: Lepidochelys kempii (assembly GCF_965140285.1). Lineage (NCBI taxonomy): Eukaryota > Metazoa > Chordata > Testudines > Cheloniidae > Lepidochelys > Lepidochelys kempii. The sequence continues at coordinate 11,075,596 of NC_136389.1, read as the reverse complement.
GTTATCATAATGGTATATTGAAGGTGACAGCTACATATTAGTGGTGGAGTTTAGCCATACAGCAACTTATATATGGGTAGGGAAAGATCATAATGCTCTAGACAAGGCTTTGTTGCTGAATAGATTAATCTCCTTCTGCACAGAAGTACTTTTTTTTTATCACAACATTCCAAGAGAGAACTGGAGCATCTACTATTCTATTTTGCAAAACTGTTGAATTGTGCACTTGAGATGGTAAATATGGACAGCATGATAAGCAGACAGTTTTTATTCCAGGAAAATATTTTGTGTTGATGTTTTTTGTCATAAGATGCATAGAAATAGCTGCCCTGGGGCAGGACCCCATTGCAATCAAGTTGTCAAGTTTAACACAGATATGCTATAGAAATATCTTTAATAAATAAATGAAGGGTTGGGGCTACTTGCAAAGTAGGATACTTGCTATTTCACAGGCAGTTCAGGCATTTTTTTTTCTGTGCAATAGCAGGCTGCCATAAGACATTTAGAGGGTGATTTTCATCACCTGCAGGATAAACAAACCCAAGTTCCCCACACTCAATCTCTTTCCCATCTATGTTCTCACACATCAGCACACCAGTGAGGACATGTGCCCTGTCAATTTGTTGGGCTAAAGCACTGGGTTCAAACAGATCTTAGAATACAACTTCAAGTTTATTTCATGCTGCTGTCCGTTTTATTATTTGGAGATTTGAAAAAGCTTGGGGGAAATGAACATCCAACTTAGAATGACATAACAAAAGTACTGTTTCCCCACCTGCTAGCGTTTGCACCCTCTTAATATATTTGCTTCACAAAGGATAAACAATAGGATTTTAAAAGAAATACTCCATTAATTATTTGATCGGCATTACTCTCTTTTGCCTAATCTGATGTGAAGTATTGGGACACAACAGAAGTGTTAGAAGAAATATTCTTTTCCTTGTTGTCATTTTTGGGCAACAAATATACAGTGGCATTCTATTTGTCTGGCTAAACCACAGAAAAATGAAGGTATGATCAACACTCAAATTGGATAATATCAGCAAGGAATTCCCAACAGTGAGTATTTTGTTCTCATGACTTCAACAGTTGGGAAAACTAGTGACAGTAATTAGCAGTAAGTTTGGTTTGCAGAGCAAGGGATGAAGGGAATAACGTCAGCGCAGCTGTCTTTTTCACAGGTACAAGGAAAGCAGAGCAGATGCTCAGCTAGGCTACTTCGCCCAGTTGGCTTTGTGGACAGCACTGGAACAGTCTTGACAGAGCTTTCAGTCATTTGGATGTTGTTATGGGAACTACAAAATTAGAACCAAATTGGAGGTGTGATAAAAGAAAAGAAAAAAATTGCTGTTTCTCTTCAAACATATTTTGGTTGTTCGCCATATGCTTGGAACAATGAAAATCAATGGGTAGCAGAAATATTAAGAGCATTTAGCCATTGTCATGGATTATGGGTCAGGTTTTATATTTGATAAGATGGTTTAAAGAAAGAATACTGTAACATCTTATTTTCTTTTCTATGTTAACTTGTGGAAACATGCCGTAATTTTGGGTCTGTGCAGAAATTCAATACTGATCAAATATTTTGCTTTTGCTTTCACTTGTCACTTAAGCTAATGTAGTATATGTCCAAACCTTAATATTTATTGTACTCTAACGACCCTTGCCCACATTTAATATTTTATTCAGAGTAGCCCTACTGATTTCAGTACAACTGGTCATGGAGTAAGGCACCACTCACCATGGGAAAAAGTATCAGAATCAACTCCTTGGGGTGTGGATGGAAGGGAGGACGGAGAATAAGAGAGAAGAGCTAAACACTTTACTTTGCTGAATATAGGCCCCAGCAAATATTATCCTGGAAGGACTGCTGCAATCTCTACTATGCAAATGAATGCCTTACAAAAAGCTAATTACAGAAAACTAGTAACCAGAAGACAAAGGCAATACAGTGTTTAATTTAAACAATTCTCTAATACAGTCATCAGCATACCATAGTTCATGCTTTGTAACTAGCAACTGCTCCAGAACTAAAGAATTATTTACCTAATCATATTCATCCACCCTTGAGTAAAGTTTTTCAGCTGAAGTTTTTATAGTGTGGCATGATTTTAAATTGAAGGAACATAATGAGGTTAACATAGCTGAGTGCCAATACTTAACAGCCTTTTAACAGAAACGTTTGTCATGAAAGAAAAGTGTAACTGAAGAACAAAAACCTCTACAATTTGGATAGCAGTTAAGAGACTCTTATTGATGTGAAATTCTGCACTAAAATACAGCTAGAAAGCACTTGAACAGAAAACAGCAGTGGAATTTGTCTTTATGGAGAGCAACTTGTATGGAAAATAAATCACTAAGGGCCAGATTGTGCCACCCTTACTCATGTTGAGTAAACCTCACTCCACCAACTGTAACTGATTCAATGGGATCACTCGCAGGGTGACATACTACTATGTGAGCAAGAATAGCAAGAATCTGTCCCTAAACATGGTATTGACTGCAAAATATTCTAATATATTGTGACATATTTCCCATGGGATGAAAGTTTTCTGATATTCTATATGTCTGTGGCCATGTGTACAAGCTTTACACTTTTGTTAATTTTATGTCTGATTAATGCAAAACTTACAAAAATATATTTTATAATTAATATTTTTTGTCATTAGAGGCACCCTGCAAAGAGATTTGCAAACATATCCAATTTCATCTATAAACAGCACATTAAGTAATTTTAAAATCATTTGGAAAAAACCCTAAAAACTTAATTACAGAATTCAAATTACAGAACTTATTCATGCCAGTGTTAAAAAACAAACAGAACCTATACAATTCTCCAATAGAAATTACTGACCCATTCTTGAAAAGTAAATCCAAGAAATACAATTTGTCTCGAGGCTTTTGATAAGATTTTAATCATTTAAAACTTTGCTGGTCCCCAGTAAGTAAGGCTCCAAGACAGTTTTGATCCATTGATGAGTTCTATCTAATATATTCCCTAAAGTACAGTTCCCCTAAATCTATTAGACATTTACAGCCTTTCAGAGTGTGCTGCCTAAGATGCTCTATCACACTGTATTAACTTGACAAGTAATGTACTGCTATCCTTTATTTTCATAGAGAGAACTATATTTGACCTTGAAACTACTAACAGTAGTTTACTATAACCTCTCTTAAAGGGCCATTGTGATGTATTGCCATTAGATATCATACAGGACTTCCAAGACTTGCAAATATCCTTCTAGGAAACTATAGGATTTCTCACCCTGGACCAGACCATTGGTCTATCAACATTCAGTATCTTGCTCCTGACCAATACCCAATGCTTCAGAGAAAGTCAAAACAAAAAACCCCTTCCCATGATACATCTAGCTAATTATGCAACACAACTAATGGAGGGAAAAATATCCCTGACCATCTGTCTTTTGCTCTGTGGTTTCTACATAGTGCCTAATACTGCAGAATCTTAGCATTGACTCCTGTGGTGATCACTTACCACTCGCAAACATAGATGCAATTTCTCTTCTCTTAACATATATAATTACAAATATTAGTGGTCATAAATTATCCTTCCCTTATTTGTTCCTCAGCAGCTTTCAAAAGAGCACCCATATATAACTGCGCTCATGTAAAGAGATGAAATACATTAAGCATAGTCGTAAACTCACCTTTCAATGGCCTTTGTAAGTTTATGCCTCACAATAAGCTTCCAGGAATAAGAGCTATTTGTACATTAATATTCACCCAAATAAACCCTTTGTTCCAAATAATTTAACTATACTTAGCTATGTAGAAAGACAGTGAACTGCACTGACCAGGAAGAGAGCTTTGCTCTCATCTTTCTTTTTCAGAAGTGCTCTCCACTCAAGTGCTTATCAGCCAACCTGTGCTACCATGCCACCAAAATGCAAATAAGATTAAAAGAATCCATCTCCTCCACCTCTTAACTGTGCTGCTCTGAAGGAAAAAGATTTCAATGTACATAAAAGAAAATCTAAAATTGGAACCATTTAAAATGGTCTTTATTATGAAAATGCTGTATCTGCAGTGTTGGGTAACAATATGAGATTTATTGTTTGGTTGACTTTCTAGGGAGTTTATGGTCAGCTATATTCTAGAAATTTTCCAAGGATGTTTTTAACTACTTGTTGCTAAGAACCAGAAGTGACTGTAAACCTGCACAACTTGTCACTGAGATCATCCAGCATGTGTAAATAAAGAACAATGACTCCTCATATAGCACCAAATTCTGCTCTAAATGACATTGGTTTAAATCTCGAGTAACTCCTCTGAAATTAAATCCTGCAGAGATTTACACACATGCTTCATTTTCATCTTATGAGTAGTCCCATTGGACTATATGGGATTCCTCTGGCGCTTAAAGTTAAGCATGTGTGTTAAGAGCAGAGCTTTATTCTGGATTTACACCAGTGTGACCAAGTAGAAATGGTCTCAAAATTACTTAGGAGTGGCCTAACAGCTCCAAGTATGTACAACTGTTTGATGAGAACTCTTACTGATTACATGCAAGTCTCTGAGACTTCAAACATCCATAACAGGAGTCAGACTTCATCAAGATACTCAAATGTTTAAAGCTATTTGCTTGGGCCAAAAAAAGACACATTTTGTAAAAAATTAATTAAGAGTGAATGAAAACTCTCTGAACATATGGTTTTGAGTTTTGCCAACATTCAATGCCAATTTATTTTTTATTAATCTATGCTTGTAAGATGTCTGAGCCACTCTGTAAATCCTCTCCTTTCGAGAGGCTAAAAACAGAGTGTCTCTGGAAACAAAAGTAGGATGGTGTCCTTGATCAGAGGATGCCACATTAGGAATCGCACTGCAAAGCTGCTTTTGTCAAATGTCAGAACTAAAAAGGGAGACTGCAAAATATTTCTTTATTTACATTTTTAAAGCTCCACTTGTTTTAGATTTTTCTTAGAAGATTTAAATGTCTTCCTTCACCAATTTAGTTCTTACCTTGGCTACCAACATGTTTCCCCCACCCACCTACATTTCTATTGACAAGTGGAATTAATATATCTTTCTCTGTTTACTTTGCTTGTTACTCAGCTTCACTGCTCTCTGAGCCCAACTGCAGTAGGTGCTGAGTGCTATCTATTCCCATTAACTTCTACAGGAATTGAGGGTACTTAGCATCTGACAGTATTGGGTGAAATTCTGGCCCCAACGATGTCAATGGCAAAACTCCAATTGATAGAGTCATGATTTCACTCCAGGTTAACTAGTTGCTCCTATATGTCTTGATCCTTCCTGTACCAAATGAAGTTAATGGCAAAACTTCCATTAAATTGCAGTGGTGCAGAATCATGCTCACAGAGCTTGAAGAGGGAGCATACACATGATTTTTATGTAGGGCCAACATATAAACATTGGATTTTGAAAAATCTCTTTCAGTAGGAAGGAACAGATCTTGTTTAAACTTTTAAATTTATAGAATTTTTATAAACAAACAACATATTACGACACATTTCACAACTCCCAAAGCATGTACTCTGCATGCTTAAAGAAATCACATAGATAAGTATGCATCAAGACTGGATTTAGCAAGCATCATAAATATCTTGAAGAAAGGGAGTATATCTATCTTATCTATTTAATAACTTTTAGGTCACTGTTTATTGCTGGGGAGAACAAAAAAAGAGAGGGAAAATATGTCAGTGATTAAAACAAACCTGTTTACTACAGGAAGAAAAAAGAATAGATAAACTGAAGTAGTTACATATTAGCCACAGAAACAAGTCAATGTACCATTAAAAAGTCTGACTTTTCTAACTTTATTTTCTCCTTTCATACGGTAACAGCGTCTACCCAGTTTGGTGAACATTCACTAGTAATACAAGAGTCAGTAGGCTGTATTCCTTCATTTAAAAACAATATTTTAAATGTTGTACTGCTGCTTTACGAAATACCTGCACCTCAGGGAAAGTACAACTCCTGGGCTACTTGATGTATTGCAGTCAGTATGGCATAAGATTATACTCTGATTAAAGGGAACACTGGAACATCAGGGGAATGCTGCAGTAGGGAAGCAGCAGCAAAACATTGTATGTGATGAGAAATAACACACTTAAGAAAGGAGTATTATACAGAACACAAGGTAAAGCAATATATTTCTGCTTTGACTAGGGCTGCTTTTGGGTGCACCATTTGTTTCTGCTAGTTTGTACAACGTGATGAAATCTCTGCACAGGATCTCTCCTATACATCTCAGTAAGCAGCAGCAAATATCCCTTGAGGGTATGTGGACACTTAAAACATAATGCGGAGCCTCATAACCAGCTCTTAGTGGACTGCTGGCTTCATGCTAAGCAGTCTGTGATGGGAGTCTCCAACACTGGCATCTCAGCAATGACTTAGGAACAACTGCCCCTTTTTTTCACCACCCACTCTTATTCCTGACTACTCAAATGTATTATAGTTCTTGTTTAAAACACCCAACAAAATAAATGCCATACACGAATCATGTTGCTATGCCACCACTTTCAGCTAACAGCGGCTTAGGAGTCTGATCACTGAGTAGCCTAGCCTACCTCCATACTGTGATTCTCAGAGGGTTACTGTGTCCATGGAGTACTGTAGGGAATCATTTTCATCTTGTACTGGTAGATTCGCTCTTTCTCTGCATCTTTACCACAGATACCCTGTTGTTATGGTTTGTTGCCAGATTGAATATAGACTCATAGACTTTAAGGTCAGAAGGGACCATCATAGAATCATAGGATTGGAAGGTACCTTGAGAGGTCATCTAGTCCAGTTCCCTGCACTCATGGCAGGACTAAGTATTATCTGACCATCCCTGACAGATGACTGTCTAACTTGCTCTTAAAAATCTCCAATGATGGCGATTCCACAACCTCCCTAGAAACTTTATTCCAGCACTTAACCACCCTGACAGTTAGGAAGTTTTTCCTAATGTCCAACCTAAACCGCTCTTGCTGCAATTTAAGCCCATTGCTTCTTGTCCTACCCTCATAGGTTAAGGAGAACAATTTTTCTCCTTCCTCCTTGTAACAACCTTTTATGTACTTGAAAACTTATGTCCTCTCTTCTCCAGACTAAACAAACCCATTTTTTTCAATCTTCCCTCATAGGTCATGTTTCCTAGACCTTTAATCATTTTTTGTTGCTCTTCTCTGGACTCTCTCCAATCTGTTCATGTCTCTCCTGAAATGTGGCACCAGAACTGGACACAATTCTCTAGTTGAGGCCTAATCAGCATGGAGTAGTGGAAGAATTACTTCTTGTGTCTTACTTACAACACTCCTAATAATACATCCCAGAATTATATTTGCTATATTTTTTGCCACACTGCAATCATGATTTTGTGCAATCATGATAATCTAGTCTGACCTCCTGCACACTAGAGGCCACAGAACCTCACCCATCCACTCCTGAAATAGACCCATAACCTCTGGCTGAGTTACTGAAGTCCTCAAGTCATGATTTAAAGAATTCAAGTTACAGAGAATCCACCATTTACACTAGATTAAACCTGCAAGTGATCCGTGCCCCATGCTGCTGAGGGTCTCTGCCAATCTGACCCAGGGAGAAATTCCTTCCCGACCCCAAATATGGCAATCAGTTAGACTATGAGCATGTCAGTCAGACCCACCAGCCACACCTGGGAAAGAATTCTCGGTAGTAACTCAGAGCCCTCCCCATCCAGCATCCTATCACCAGCCATTGGAAATATTTGCTACTAGCAGTCGCAGATCGGCTACATGCCATTGTAAACACTCATCATACCATCCCCATCAAACTCAGTCTTGAAGCCAGTTAGGTTTTTAATTTAATTTTAAATCTAGAAGGGACAATTACGATCCTCTAGTCGAGTGGTTTTCAACCTGTGGTCTGCTGACCTCTGGGGATACACAGAGGTCTCCCAGGGGTACATCACCTCATCTAGATAGTTGCTTAGTTTTACAACAGGCTACATAAAAAGCACTAGCGAAGTCAGTACAAACTAAAATTTCATACAATGACTTTTTATACTGCTCTATATACTACACACGAAGATGTAACTATAATATTTATATTCCAATTGATTTATTTTATAATTGTATGGTAAAAATGAGAAAGTGAGCAATTTTTCAGTAATAGTGTGCTGAGACACTTTTGTATTTTTATGTCTGATTTTGTAAGCAAGTAGTTTTTCAGTGAGGAGAAACTTGGGGGTAACACAAGAGAAATCAGACTCCTGAAAGGGGTACAATAGTCTGGAAAGGTTGAGAACCACTGGTTCTAATGGGTCTACAAAAGGTTATTGTTACCATAGAACAGTGGTTTTCAGCCGGTGGTCTGTGGACTCTGGAGGTCTGCAGACTATGTCTAAGATTTTCATAGGGGTGTGCACCTCCATTCAAAATATTTTAGGGGTCCACAAACAAACAAGAAGGTTGAAAACCATGGATCTAGTCTGAAACGCTGCATCACAAAGGACAAAGAACCTTGCCCAATAATTTCTGCATCAAATTCCTAACTTCTGTTACAACTAAAGCATGTCTTTTAGAAAGGCATCCAGTCTTGATTTAAAGACTTCAGGTGATGGAGAATTTGTAAATTGTTCCAATAGTTAATTAACCTCACTGCTAAAAACTTGTACCTTATTTGTTGTCTGAATTTGTGTAGCTTCAACTCGCAACCGTTTGGTCTCATTATACCCTTGTCTAGTAGATTAAAGAGTCATTCACTATCACAAAAATCTTCCCTACATAGGTGCCTGAATAACACTGACCTGAAACTGGGTCCCCATGAGACCCCATAAGAAACACCTCCAATGGATGATGATTCACCATGTATGATTACTTTATAAAATCTATCACTCAACCAAAATGTATGATTTCATTAAAAAATTATTAATTTGTTGGACAAGATAATTTTCAAAAAAATCATGTTAATTGGCATTGATTAAGCTACCATCTTTTAATTATTTACTAATTGCTCCCCCATCTCAGCCTTTTCATAATTTTGTCTGGATAGATGTCAGGTTAACCAGCCTATGGCTACTTGGGACATCCTTCCCTTTTTATATACTGCTACCACATTAGCTTTTTTCTAGTCCTCTGGAACTTCCCCAGTGTTCCAAGCTTTGCTAAAAATTAGCATTAATGGTTCATAGAGCTTCTTGGACAATTCTTTGAATATTCTTGAATGTAAATTACCCAGCCCTGCAATTTTAAAAGTGTTTAACTTCCTCCCTATTTGCTGAAGGAACAGAAAGTATTTCATTGTCACTGTAAGATATGAATTCATCATTCTGTTTCTCGCCACATAAAAAAAGAGAACTATAATAGAACAGAGGGGTGACTGCAGGTCTATTGTGCAGCAGCCTAGGTACCAGCCCCCTACCTTTTATCAGCCATATATGTGAATATTCTGGCATTTGTGGCTTGTTGCATTATAATCTTTATATTTACTTCAATATACTGTATGGGCATACATGTTACTATTGGGTATTGGAGTTAACCTACATTTGGTACATTTTTGTCCTCATAAGATGGACTCTGAAATGCTCTTCAGAAGATCACCATGAAGAACTGCAATGTACACACTCTGGAATGTTATGGGCTTGATTCAAAGCTCGCAGGAGTCCATGAAATGACCCCTATTAACCTAAATGGGCTTTGGATCAGTCTCTTCTACGGATATAAATCAGAAGTAATCCCATTGAAGTCCACAGAGTTGGATCAATTTAAACCATATGTTAGTGAGATCAGAATGAGGCTCTATATTTTCTTAGTGCTCCAGACTTGGCTGGATCCTGTTTTGCTGTTTGTTAGATGCTGCAACAGGTGCACAGCTGTGACTAATGAAAGATTTATATGTCATGGCAGCTCCCCATGCAGTTTTGTAACGATAAGGGCTCTGTAGGACAGCTCTACTGGGGAGCTCCTTTACTAGTGATGCTTGATCTTAAAATACTTAAAAACTGATGATATATATACACACACACACACGTGCGTGCGCACACACATATACACACAAAATCAGGAACTATATCAATTTTAAATATGAATCTTAAGGTTTACCATGATTATTTAGAATGGTATGTTTTAAATGGAGCTTATGTTCATAAAGCAGCAACTGCAAAAAACTTCATACGGTTATCCCTCCTAATGCAGTTTCCACTCAGAAAATGCTAAGAAGGCCAATGGCATTTTGGGATGTATAAGTAGGGGCATTGCCAGCAGATCGGGGGACGTGATCGTTCCCCTCTATTCAACATTGGTGAAGCCTCATCTGGCGTACTGTGTCCAGTTTTGGGCCCCACACTACAAGAAGGATGTGGAAAAATTGGAACGTGTCCAGTGGAGGGCAACAAAAGTTATTAGGGGACTGGAACACATGACTTATGAGGAGAGGCTGAGGGAACTGGGATTGTTTAGTCTGCGGAAGAGAAGAATCAGGGGGGATTTGATAGCTGCTTTCAACTACCTGAAAGGGGGTTCCAAAGAGGATGGATCTAGACAGTTCTCAGTGGTAGCAGATGACAGAACAAGGAGTAATGGTCTCAAGTTGCAGTGGGGGAGGTTTAGGTTGGATATTAGGAAAAGCTTTTTCACTAAGAGGGTGGTGAAGCACTGGAATGCGTTCCCTAGGGAGGTGGTGGAATCTCCTTTCTTAGAGGTTTTTAAGGTCAGGCTTGACAAAGCCCTGGCTGGGATGATTTAGTTGGGGATTGGTCCTGCTTTGAGCAGGGGGTTGATCTAGATGACCTCCTGAGGTCCCTTCCAACCCTGATATTCTATGAGCTTATTCCTTCCAGTTCTCCCATCTTTCAGTCAATAACTGTGTCTGGCACACAGCTTCTTCTTCTTGATTCCCCCTGCCCAAAAGGTAGCAAGAGACATAAATGGTAACAAGAAAACATTCTACAAATACATTAGAAACAAGAGAAAGACCAAGGACAGGGTAGGCCATTTACTCAATAAACAGAAAGACAATAACAGAAAATGTGGAAATGGCAGAAGTGCTAAATGCCTTTTTTGTTTCAGTTTTCACCAAAAAAGTTAGTAGCTATCAAGATGTCTAACATAGTGGGGTTGGATCTGTGGGGAAAGAAGAAGTTAAAAATTACTTAGACAAGTTAGATGTCTTCAGGTCAGCAGGACCTGATGAAAACCATCCTAGAATGTTTAAGGAGCTGACTGAGCCATTAGCAATATCTTTGAAAACTCATGGAAGACAGGAGAGACTTCAGAGGACTGGAAAAGGGCAAATATAGTACCAATCTTGAAAAAGGGAAATAAGGACAACCTGGAGAATTACAGACCAGTCATCTTAACTTCAGTTCCCGGAAAGATAATGGAGCAAATAATCAAGCAATCAATTTGCAAATACCTAGAAGATAACAAGGAGATAAGTAACAGTCAACATGCATTTGTCAAGAACACATCATGTCAGACAAACCTAATAGCTTTCTAAGACTTTTGATGCTGTTTTACATGACCTTCTCATAAGGACACTAGAGAAATATAGCCTAGATGGAGCTACTATAAGGCAGGTGCATAACTGAAAACACATTCCCAGAGAGTAATTATCAGTGGTTCACAGAGAAGCTGGAAGGGTATATCAAGTGGGGTCCCGTGGTAGAGTTGCCAACTTTCTAATAGCACAAAGCCGAACACCCTTGCCCTGCCTCCCACTCACTCGATCCCCCCTCCCGCTGTTGCTCGCTCTCCCCCATCCTCACTCACTTTCACAGGGCTGCGGAGGGGGGTTGGGGTGTGGGAGGAGGTGAGGGCTCCAGCTGGGGGTGTGCGCTTCAGAGTCAGGCCATAAATGAGGGATTCAGGGTGCAGGAGGGGGCTCCAGGCTGGGGCAGGAAGTTGAAATATGGGAGGGAGTAAGGGCTCTAGTTGGGGGTGTGGGCTCTGGTGTGGGGCTGGCGGGTTGGCGCATCAGAGTGGGTGAGGGGTGCGGACTCTGGGAGGGAGTTAAGGTGAGGGAGGGGGTTCTGACCTGGGGTAGGGGAGGCTGTTTAGGGTACAGGCTCCAGCCAGGTGGCACATACCTCAGGTGGCTCCCGGAAGCAGCCAGCATGTCTGGCTCCTAGGTGGAAGAGCCAAAGGGCTCTGCACACTGTCTGCACCCGCAGGTGCCACACCTGCAGCTCCCATTGGCCATGGTTCCTGGCCAATGGAAGCTGCGGAGCCAGCACTCAGGGCTGGGGCAGTATGTGGACACCCCGTGGCCACCCCTCCACTAGAAGCTTGACATGCTGGCTGCTTCCGGGAGCCGTGCAGAACCAGGGCAGGCAGGGAGCCTGCCTTAGCCCTGCTGTGCTGCTGACCAGACTTTTAGTGATTTGGTCAGCAGCGTGGACTGGAGCCATCAGGATCTCTTTTCGACCAGGCATTCCAGTTCAAAACCGGAATGCCTGGCAACCCTATCCATGTGGGGATCAGTCCTGGGTCCAATTCTATTCACTATCTTCATAAATGATTTAGATAATGGCACAGAGAGTACATTTATTAAGTTTGTGGATACTACCAAGCTCAGAAGGGTTGTAAGTGCTTTGGAGGATAGGATTAAAATTCAAAATGATCTGAACAAACTGGAGAAATGGTCTGAAGTAAACAGGATGAAATTCAATAAGGACAAAAACAAAGTATTCCACTTAGGAAGGAACAATCAGTTGCACACATAAAAAATGGGAAATGACTGCCTCGGTAGGAGTACTGCAGGAAGACATCTAGGTGTTACAGTGAATCACAAACTAAATGTGAGTCAACAGTGTAACACTGTTGCAAAAAAAGCAAACATCATTCTGGGATGTATTAGCAGGAGTGTTGTAAGCAAGAGAGAAGTAATTCTTCCATTCTACTCCGCACTGAGACTTGTGTCCAGTTCTGGGTACCCCATTTCAGGGAAGATGTGAACAAATTGGAGAAAGTCCAGAAGAGAGCAACAAAAATGACTAGAGGTCTATAAAACATGACTTATGAGGAAATATTGAAGAAATGGGTTTCTTTAGTCTGGAGAAGAGAAAACAGAGAGGATACATGATAACAGTTTTCAAAATACATGGAAAGTTTTTACAAGGAGGATGGTGAAAAATTGTTCTCCTTAACCTCTGAGGATAGAACAAGAAGCAATGGGTTTAAACTTCAGCAAGGGAAATAGGTTTAAGTTGGACATTAGGAAAAACTTCCTGTTAGGGCTGTCAATTAATCGCAGTTAACTCACGTGATTAACTCTGATTAATCGCAGTTTTCATCACACTGTTAAACAGTAGAATACCAATTGACATTTATTAAATATTTTTGGATGTTTTTCCACATTTTCAAATATATTGATTTCAATAGCAACACAGAATATAAAGTGTACAGTGCTCACTTTACATTATTATTTTTATTACAAATATTTGCACTGTAAAAATGATAAAAGAAATAGTATTTGTCAATTCACCTCATACAAGAACTGTAGTGCAATCTCTATTGTGAAAGTGCAACTTACCAATGTCAATTTTTTGTTACATAACTACACTCAAAAACACAACAATGTAAAACTTTAGAGTCTACAAGTCCACTCAGTCCTACTTCTTGTTCAGCCAATCGCTCGAACAAGATTGTTTACATTTGCAGGAGATAATGCTGCCCTCTTCTTATTCAGAAAGTGAGAACAGGCATTCGGATGGCACTTTTGTATCCTGTATTGCAAGCTATTTATGTGTCACATATGCTACACATTCGTATTCCCCTTCATGCTTCAGCCACCATTCCAGAGGACATGCTTCCATGCTGATGATGCTCGTTAAAAAAATAATATGTTAATTACTTAGTGACTGAACTCCTTGGGGGGAGAATTGTATATTTCCTGCTCTGTTTTATCTGCATTCTTCCATATATTTCATGTTACAGCAGTCTCGGATGATGACCCAGCACATGTTCATTTTAAGAACACTTTCACTGCAGATTTGACAAAATACAAAGAAGATACCAATGTGAAATTTCTAAAGATAGCTACAGCACTCCACCCAAGGTTTAAGAATCTGAAGTGCCTTCCAAAATCTGAGAGGGATGAGGTGTGGAGCATGCTTTCAAAAGTCTTAAAAGAGCAACACTCTGATGTGGAAATTACAAAACCCGAACCACCAAAAAAGAAAATCAACCTTCTGTAGGTGGCATCTGATTCAGATGATGAAAATGAACATGCATCTGTCCGCACTGCTTTGGATCGTTATCAAGCAGAACCCGTCATCAGCATGGATGCATGTCCTCTGGAATGGTGGTTGAAGCATGAAGAGACATACGAATCTTTAGCACATATGGCACGTAAGTAACTTGCAATGTCAGCTACAACAGTGCCATGCAAATGCCTATTCTCACTTTCAGGTGACATTGTAAATAAGAGGGCAGACTTATCTCCTGCAAATATAAACAAACTTGTTTGAGCGATTGGCTGAACAAGAAGTAGGACTGAGTGGACTTGTAGGCTCTAAAGTTTTACATTGTTGTGTTTTTGAGTGTAGTTATGTAACAAAAAAAATTGACATTGGTAAGTTGCACTTTCACAATAAAGAGATCGCACTACAGTACTTGTATGAGGTGAACTGAAAAATACTATTGGTTGAACAAAAAGTAGGACTGAGTGGGCTTGTAGGCTTTAAAGTTTTACATTGTTTTGTTTTTGAATGCAGGTTTTTTGTACATAATTCTACATTTGTAAGTTCAACTTTCATGATAAAGAGATTGCACTTCAATACTTGTATTAGGTGAATTGAAAAATATTATTCTTTTGTTTTTTACAGTGCAAGTATTTGTAATAAAAAATAAATATAAAGTGAGCACTGTACACTTAGTATTCTGTGTTGTAATTTAAATCAATATATTTGAAAATGTAAAAAAATCCAAAAATTTTTAAATAAATTGTATTCTATTATTATTTAACAGTGCAATTAATTGTGTGATTAATCACGATTAATTTTTTTAATCGCTTGACAGCCCTACTTGCTGTCTGTCAGGGTGGTTAAGCACTTGAACAAATTGCCTAGGGATGTTGTGGAATCTCCATTATTGGAAGTTTTAAAGAACAGATTAGACAAATACCTGTCAGGAATGGTCTAGTTATAACGTAGTCCTACCTTGGGTGCAGGGGACTGGACTGGACGAGCTACTGAGATCCCTTCCAGTCCGACACTTCTGTGATTCTATTTTCTTTTAAGGACCCTAAAACAGAGTAATGGGCGGAATAGCTTATCCTCCACATTAGTTTGCTTACCACTTACACCTAATTTCTAACACACCAATTTTGGCTGATTGATTTCTAGTCCCATACTTTTCTGGTCTACTAGGCATGATTTTAACACAATCCTTGAATTACATCAGCAGGGCTTTTTTTGTTTGGAGTTATTCAGTCTGTCTCCTTTTTGCCCCTTTCCTGCCCATCAACATTTACTGTTATAGGTTACTGTGACATTTTATAAACTTTCACTCAATTAGGATAAATTTGTAGGCTCAATTATCACAAGAAAACATTTTAAATTACTACTATATCTGGATAAAAAAGATGTTCAGAATAAATTAAAGTAGCATTATAAGAAGTGACCACAAGGCTTTGATGCTTGCTTACTTCTTTAAGGATTCATTTTTACTTTTTTACTGCAACATTCCCCCTTCATTTCATCTGCCTTAGTATTGCTGCAAGTGCAACATTCTGCCATTTGGTTAAGTTAATTACAGTTGAGTATTGCTATGGTTTTTTCAAGGAACATGTATTTCAGATCATGTTTACTACTGAAAAGTGACAGTCAGAATTTGAATCAAATGTGCACAGCCAGACAAACTTTATTACACATTAAAATAAATTTCTACAACTTACCTAAAGAATGTGCAGGAACAGCCCCTTGGAAAATCTTTGTAATTAGCTACTTTTAAATAGATGACAATGGATATAGACAAGTCAGAATTTCTGTTACTGGGAAATATTCTTCCCTTCCAAAGCAAAGAACTGCCCTATTGACCTTGAGTCAAAGACTATACTTATTGGTACTCCCGAGATGGGAACCATATAAATGTACACAGCCTGACTTGCTATTTAAACTACTTTTCTGTATGTATGAGCAGGATACGAATGGCAATAACTAGTCATGTGAGCAAAATTATTGTTAGTGTTCTTCTTGCTCTGACCCCAGGCCTAACTTGACTACATTCAAAGATATAGTCTATTTGCTGTTGATCACCTTTAAATGAATAACTCCATGAAGAAGGGAAGAATCATGTCACTCAGAAGAGCAAGGCTTGAAAAGCAGAGAGGTGCTGATTAGATGCCGGGTGAATAATGGAGAGTCAGTCCAGAAAAGGGGTGAGTTGATTTATGCAAGGGTGCAGCCAAGGAGAACAGTGGCAACAATTAAATTATTTTGGCTGCTAAGGATAAAAACCTGTTGGTGAAGATCCTCAGCACCAACTGCCTGGAAATAAATATACTAAATGACTTTAATATTGTGCCAACACCCCAGAACTTGTAAAGACAGCTAGCATATTGGCTCATCTGCTTTAATCCTCTGTCTTCATCTCCCTTGAGTCACACAATCTAGTTCAGCTTTTGTTTCGGCCACCTGGAGTTATGAGATTTAAGCTTGATGCCTAAACTTGAGCCATCAGTAAATTTGGAAAATTCTTGTATATGCAAGTATATGCATGCACAAAAGATTAGCAACCAACAGAATATCATTAAAAGATAAGCAACACTCTAAATACAGGTAAAAACACGATTGAAATCAACATAATGGCAAATTCCACTGGATTTGAATCTTAGTCTAAATCACTACTAATTAATACCTTTTTATATCCTTCCAAAAGAAAAATAATTTACAGTTAGATCAGGAAGCCTATACTGTAATCACTATAAACACCTAATGTGTGTTTAGAAACTTATGCTCTCATTTCATGATCCGTTTATTGTTCAAGTCCTCATAATAATTGTTTTCATCCTTCTCTTTGTTATATCTTTATTACCTTGTATTAAATATGATTTTTTTAAAATTACTCCATTATAATCATGTCAACCATTTAAAACAATGCAGCCTTGTAATAATGGAATCAATATATTTATTTCTATGCATTTTTCAACTAACAGTTACAGTAACTCAAGTATATACTAAATTTATTTTAAATTAGGTTTTCTTTGTATATGTTTATATATTTCTTTAAAGAAAAATACTGATAATGTAACTTCATAATATCAAAATTCAACAGGTATCCTTCCTTACGCAAGATAAAATAGCTATGAACAGAACATATGTATCATACATTTTGAAACAAGCCTTGTATTTAATAAAAGTATTATCATTTGTACTTCTATAGTGCTTTTCAAAACACTTCAGAAACTTTAACTGAGCCCTCACAACACCCTTGCACGGCAGGTAAGTGATATACAGGGATTATTTCTTCCACCATTAAAATGCAGCTCTCTCTGCGGTGAAATTCAGCACCTAACAGTGCAAAGGAACACTCCATAACAGTTTAGGTCAGGAAATGAAGAAAATTGTGATCAGCTGAAACTGCACTGGAATTAAGGTAAAAAGAATATAATCCCTTAGCTGCCTTTTTGCCAAAACACTGAGGTCACCTCTTCTCATATAGAAACTGCCATGGAATCTTTAATTATTACAAATGGTCAAGACTTCAGTTTTGTCTCTCGCCTTAAAGACGGGACCTCCAGCAATAGTACACTCATAACATTATGCTCAGGCACTGGTTCATTAATGGCTCAGGGGGTAAGTGTACTGAATCACCAGCACCTCTCCCTGCAGCCCTAGGTGTTCCTTGGAGGTCTCCCATCTGGCATGACCCTGCTTAGGTTGACATATTACTGGAATTCAGCATGAAGTGGTATGACTGCAGGTTTAAATGTAATTTATTAGAAGCTTTCTCTTTTGTACATATGATCAATTTTTACTTGTATTTTAATCTTGATCACTAAGTAGATTCAGAGACCTGCAGGCAGATGCAAAAGGAAGATCAAAATTTAAGAAATTTAATATGATGGAAGAAGTACGGTATAAAGGTTTGGTACAACCTATACATTTTGTGTCTATAGTACTTATGGACAATCCCAGCCATTGCTCAACTTGCTCAGGTCACCTTTGCCTGGGGCATCGTCTGAATCATGAAAGGTAATCATTGCTGCCCGTTGCTGGATGTCCAGACCGATTGGTGTTTGAAGACTGCAGACTTGTTAAAATAAGTCTCTCTCTACATTTTATCCAAACTCGTCTGGAGTAGAATCATTACAGCCCCTGTGGTCTTCCTCCTGGAGGCTCTAAGAATGTTTTCAAACATCTACATTTCAAAAACGCAGAACCTGTTGTCTTGATCCTTTATGTTACTCCGCTAACACTCTACTCCACAAAACACAGCAGGGAAACATGGCCAGGTCATTGTAAATTTCTTCTGACAGGGAAATGGGATGGCCTTGTGTTACATTGGCATAATGCAGAAGATGGGGGTAATTCAGAAGCTACACGTACCCTTTTCTAGAGACTGTACAGACACTGTCCAAATCTGCTCATCTGGCTTTTGAATATATTAAACACAGCTGTGTTAAAGCACTATGAGGATAGGTCTTAAACTCATAAAAACCATGAAAAGTGGAGTTCAGTCAGTCTGCTCACTCTGCCCTTAACTCTTACCGCTGTGCCTTAGTATTGTAGCTCTACTATTCTCAGATTCCTATGTCTTGGCACAATGGTACTATGCAGTAAGTGAAGAACTTTTAACTCTGAATTTGCTGGCATCTTGGAGCTTAGGTTCAAATGCCATCCAGAGTCTGAGCCTATCTTCTATGGTTAACTTCTTTTTAGTAAATTAAAACCAAACAGAAGAAAACACAAGACTGTTACTGTGTTTGTGTAAGAGGCATTATAACTCATATCATATTAAGTTCTTTAAGCCCTAGAATTCTATCTGAATTCTTATTGTTGTTATTCCTGAGCTGTCTTCTTTGCTAAAGACACTTCCAGAAGTATGGTGAGGTCATTGTATAATGCTTCTCATGGGATTCCCAGCTATGTAATGTGATATTTTTTCATTCTCTTCCAATCTTTATTATTGATGTTGGAGCAGATTTACACCATTAAAGCAGAGCAGCTGGCTAGTGACGCTTGGGACTACACCCTTGTTTAGGAAGATTTCAGACCCTCCAATAGTTTACTATACTCAGACTGATTTAGTGGGTTCCAAAATCATCCTGTTTGTAAAACAAGTTATTTTTCAATCACATATCTGTTGTTTTCTAAAGCTTTGTCTCTTGGGAAGAAAGGAAGAGTATTCAAAGTAGTATAAAACCTTTTGGGACAACCATATAGTTAAGTTAATGCAATTGTTTTTCCTAGTGATAAATTTGCACTGTAATTTTAGATTAAAGCAAAATCCAAGTCTAGGAATAAGCTCCAGCACTCAGGAAGCTGGGAATTCTTATTGTCACCATTGTACAGACAAGTGTTGTAGAGAACCCTTCTGTGTATACATCAGAAACTTGAATTACTCTATGGTTTAGCAGCTTGTTCAAGATGGAGCAAGGAAGGCCTGGATGGAGATCATAGAGCAAGATATGATGTTCAAGTACAAGAGGATAAATAGTGTTCTTGAGAGTTTGAATATTAACACCTACGCTGGTGCCACTTCTTTGTTCTATGGTATTACCTGTCAATGTAGAAATGTCTTTCCTCTTATTTTTCAAAGCTATTGCTGTTTTTTTTCTTTACCAGCTATATTTTCTGAGTACAGTAAAACATCAAAGAAAACATCTTGGTGAAAAATACTATATGCTGGCATAAAATTAGTCAGAAATGCCTTTTCTAGAAGAATATATGAAAGGCAATGACTAAGTTTAATTACAGGACTAACATAAGCAACAAAATCATAGTGATTTCCTGGTTGGAAAACTAGAATTTGGTGTGATTTGCAACCTTGCAATTCAGTATTATCCATCAGTGAATGGGATAGTTTTAGGAAAGTAAGATGGGATACATTTGTTGAAAATAAATATAATAAATATAATTATAATAAATAATAATAAATATAATCTTTTGGGATACTCTCTCCACAGGAATCTGACTGGCTGACAAAAGTTACAACTGTAGCAGTATTCAGTACAATTGTATGAGTCATGACAAATTAACTATTTGTGACAAAATTATAAAATTTTTGTTAATGTCAGAAGTACAGTTACAACAAATACACCCAAGCCATATGAGTAACATAAAGATGCAAGTTATCAATTGGTTGCATGGCAATTTGTTTCCCCCTTCTCTTTTCTACCAAACCAAGAACTGTGTTGTTGATCTTTAGTTAGGTTTCTCCATAGAGTGGTTGTATGATCCTTCTGTTTTAGCTAAACAGCTGCCCTTAGGTAGCTGGTATCTCTTCGGTAGGTGAGTTTTTTATTCCTTCCCCCACCTTTTCTCTGCCCTCTATTCCCAATGTTTCTCTATGCTCTCATCACGTATGTAAATAAAATGATACAATATTCTACAATGCTGATACAAAACTATATAGCTTACAGTACAATTGGTATCATGTTTGCATTTTAGTCATTTTTAAATTACAGGATCTGCCCCATATTTATCTTCTTTTCTCCATTATCTGCCTGTCTTTTTATACCATTGGCTCCATCTCCTTCTCTTCTACGCTTCCCCCCACTACTGGTTTGCCTTCATAAATCTCCAATAGTCTTGGTCATATGGAAGAGCTGATCTACTGCCTTTCCTGCCACTGGTTCAGCAGTTTGCTCCTCACTCATAATGTACATTAGGGAGAGCGGAGAGCAAGTGTAGAACGGCAGCATGGAAACAGCAAAAGCAATATTACCAACATCCAGGCAGGCACCTCACATTGCAACACTTAAAAAACCCCAAAACCAATTCTCCAAAACAACAGAGCTGCATTTTAGAGATATGGCCAAAATGGTATTGTCTTCAATTGTCTTAGCTTAATACAATTTAAAAGCCTTCTAAACACTTGCTAAGATGAAGGCTAGCTTCTTTGAAGTCAGGCTGGTTGTGTTGCAGCCTAAGTTCCGCTCAGCCCCACTAGCTGGTATCCAAACATGTTATTCTGCGTCTTAGCAAACCAGGTAAGAGGGCTGTTCAATTGTGTTAAACTAATATGATTGAAGAAAACACCATTTTTGCCCTTCAGGAGACCAAAGGCACTTTACCAGGTCAAAAGAAAGTAATCAAACACACACAGCCTCCCTACTGAAAATAAAGGGGGGAATAATTTTAAAGAGACATTATCAAGTTGAAGAGATTTTTTTAAAAAAAGCAGATACCTTTATTTGTTACTAAAAGCACCCTGAAATATTAATTTTAAAATGTTTTAAAACTGATTTACTGTTATTTAGATGGTGTATTTATTTTTTTAATTTCACTTAACTTCATATGCTTGGAGGATGAAAATTGACTAGTTTAGTTTAATTTTCCTGTTTTTAGACACCAGCACAATCCTGTGGGTTTGAGACTACTATAAATGAATGTTTAATTCCAAGGAAAAACATGGCTTCAGTGAAAACAAAATTATGGAAACAAACATATTAATGCTAGATTTTCTATAACTCGTCTTTTATAAAGCCTTAATTTGGGGCCTAAACTGCCCGACAATTATTTTAACAACCGCTACTTCTTCAGTAATGATAACCACTTTCAACTTCACTATAACTCAAATAGAGAGTACCTGAGCCTTTCTTCCTACATGCAGGGATGTCATTTCAAGAAAAAAAAAAAGAATTGGGGTGTGTGGCAAAGTTGCATCAGCACATAAAACATTATATATCATATTATATCCTCCAAAGTCCAGGAGGGGAGCTAAAAAGTGGAGCACATATACCTATGTCAGGGGGAAGTTGCCCTATAGCAAATGACACCCACTGATTTCAAACTGACCTTAAAATCTGAAACTAAACTTCCAGACTTGTCAGGCAGATCTACAGTCATAATACTGCTTTGTAGTAATTAAAAACCCAATTAAGTGTATTATGCATTCCCACTTAGGGAAAATTAGAGCTCCACCCCTCCGTCCAAACAACTAGTTTTAAAACACAGTTTCTCCCCACTACAGTGAATTGTTGATAGCTCAACAGAAATTATAAACACAGTTGTACCCCTGAGATCAGTTCTCTACAGTTTAAAACAGGCTTGGCTCAGCTTGTACTGTAATGAAAACAGACCTAAGGGAGGGATGAGTATAAAAGCAGAGCCCTGAGTTTTATAATTATTCACCTGTTTCATACCAGAGAGGGAAAATGTACTGGGACACAGTGTATCATGCATCTGGTTGTTAATAAGGTTGGGGCTGAGATATAGCTTATATCTTTCGGTTACTAGGGAGAGGTTACAAAGCACTGGGATAACGTCGATCTCCAGTTAGTGGATATGGAACACAGTGGGATATCGGTATCACAGAGATGTTAGATACTGGAGTGGAAAGAGTTCATTTGTAGGGGCAGAGACATACTATACACTAATTCAATAATGGAAACAGAGAAAGCCTGGAGAAAAGCTGGGATATATAATGCATTTATTAGATAATAAGTGGAAGAAGGAAAGAATGTGCAGGGCACTGGCTATCATGATACTGACTGGGGGTGTTATAATCACCTATTAGTTACTGCATAGGGAAAAACGTGCACACGTGGCTATTAGATATCAATTAACCTGTTACACATTAGCGAGAGGAAGGGGCTACAGATAGATTGCACCTGTCGGATACTATGTAGCAAGGAGGTGTGGAGCTGGTAGATATGCACCAGTTTGTGAGGCAGCGTGGGAGACTTTCCTTTTTACTATGCAAGAAAACAGGGGAGCGTGGAAAAAGAACTGGCTTAATTTAAATGCCTCTCATTTCTTTGCCAAAGCTTCCTACATCCCCTAATAATACAAAAACCTCTTACATTTGACGTGACAGTTTACTGTGTGCCCCTGGTGAATCCAACGCAATAGGTATCTTTCCAAGGTATAAAAAAAAAAAGTTGGGAGCAAACCTAGCTTAAACATTTGCTGGTCTATCAAATAAAACAAAGCTCAATAACTTTGCAGCGCTGCTAGCCCTTGCACGCTGAGAAGCACCACACAAAGAGAGAAGGGGGGGGTGTTAATTTGTACCTCTAGGCTCCCTGGTTTTCGTCAAATCCCTCTTTTTGCTCGTTGCCGCAAAAAATTAATAGCTGCAGGGGATGCACAGACAGAAACATTCTTGGCCAGCGGCTCCAGCAGTCTCACCCATTCTTTGCTGGGCGTGCCTACCCTTTCGGCTGCAGAGGCTGGCTTGCAAGCCTAAAGGGGGCGCAGCGAGCGCGAGGACCAGCGGCAACGTTCCGCCGGGCTAGCGCGCGCGGCCGTTAAAGAACGCCCCTCCCCCACCCCGCTCTCTTTTTTCCTCTTTCCCCACGCGTCTTCTGGCCAATCAGCCGCCTGGCTGGAGGCGGTGCCTCGGGAAGGGTCGCGGGGGAGGGAACAGAACGGCGAGCGTTCCTTGTGGCTGCTGGAAGGTCCCGCGCTCGTTGCCAGCTCCTGTGTGAGGGGAGGGGAGCTGGCCTCCCTCCCCCTCCCCCTCCCCTCCCCTCCCCCCCGCCGCGCCTGTACAGAACGGGCGCGCAAACCTGTGTGAATACACCCAACCCCCGCACACCGCCTGCCTCTGGCAGCCTCCCCCCCCCCCGCTTTGCTTGGCCCCGGGAGGGGTGTTTTCCCCACACAGACCCAGCCCTCCTAGGTGTAGGTCAGGGGATGAGGGAGGAAATGGGGGGGCTGAGTGAGGGCAGGGGAGGTGGTGAGATGGGAGGTGAATGCGGATTGAGTCAGAGGGGTTGGGGAGAAGGGAGGCGCTGAGGTAGGGGACGCGAGAGGAGTGTCCGGACGCAGTGTAAAGTGGGGGTGGAGTGTGGGCGAGAGGGGTAGGGTTGTTACCAGGTGACAGAGAGCGAGAGGTGAGGAAAGTTCAGGCTCAGGCTTGTGGCTGGCAAGGGAGGGAGCTGGCAGGATTTTTGTTTGATCCGTTTCCCTCCCTGGTGATTTGTTTTACTTTTGGTCCTGATTCGCTTTTTACTGTTTGTATTTTAAGAATCAGGACAAAATCTGTGCAGGAAAAAAACTCTTAAAAAAAAAAACTTTCCCCCACTCTCTTTAAGGAGGTAGGGGAGCAATTCCCACTGTTTGTTTAAATGTTAAACCTTTAGTGTTTACTTTTTTTTTTTTTTTTTTTGTGTAGGGGTTTATTGCTGCTGCTGCTGCGATAGAGCTTCCCCCCTTGTGTTTACAGCCTCTGTGAGGGAGAGACACACAGGAAGAACCAGGATCCCTGGGCTGAACAAACAAGGAACGTAGGAGGAGTCCATATAAGCAAAGGGACTGGAAGGATTTCACCTTGTTGCTGCTTGTTTCAGGCGATTTTGCGTCCTCCTCCTTCTTGAAACGCCCCAGCAGAGGGTTTCTTTGTTGCTTCCACAACCAAGCAGAAGCAAAGGCTTTGCATGTTTTTGGAGGTGGTTTTTACTGCGGTTCCCTTGCAAGAAACAGACCAGCACCTTCCTGCTAGGAGGGAAATCTGATCAATTGAGGTTTTCCCCACCTCCGGCTGAGTGTGAGAGTTCCAGTGACACCCCCACTGGCCTGTAGCTGACTTCAAATCTAACTGGAATCACGCCTAGGGCTGCTAAATTTACCTGGTCAAGGACCCTTCAAACCCTCATATTGATGACAGATTTGTAGCCAAAGGAAAATCGGATTAATATAATTGTGGAGCACTGGGGGGATATCTGGAGACTACTCTGTCTGCACGGCTGATCTTGAAATTGTCTGAAATAAATCCTTAGTGCAAGGAGTAGTGCGATATTTCCCCTTGGTTTTAGGTTTATTTTCTTCTTATACAAGAATTTAACACTTCTGTAGCAGGGGTTTCACGAGGAATGGGACATATACAGAAAACTAACCTGCTCCATAAAAATCACAAGTGGGAATAGTTTCCGTCATCTTTGCGGTATGGGAAAGGTGCTCTCTGAATTGTCTGCTAGTGGCTCTCTAGATGGATCAATTTCTCTCTGGTTTTGCTAGCGATGTGATGAAGGATCCAGATTTATTGGAATACTAACGCCAATAAATTTACTCTCTCAGCGTTGAAGGCATTGGATGCGACGGTGCAAAGAAACATGTGTTTCACATTTCTGCCTGGTTGTTTTGGTGCAATCAATACCTCCACAAGATACATTGATTTAGATGGCGATTATAACACAGTCATGCACACGGCGTGCTGCCTTCGGGTTGCATGCAAAGTGAGCACAAATCACCGAGTCCTCCGTTCTTGTAAATCGGGGGTTTCTGTTCCCCCCAAACTTCAGGATGAAGGCAAAGGGCGATCTCCTCAACCCACCAAAGAGAACCCGGCCTCGGGGCGTGGAGTGATCAATGGCCAAAGAGCTGACAAAACTGTCATCAGGCAGTCGAATCGACTGGGGATCCGTGAAGAAATAATGGTTGGAAGAAAGGTGGATCGAGAAATTATTGCACGAAGGAATAGCAGGAGAGACCGGATGATGATAAAGTTAAACTTCTGTTTCTTCTTCTGTCGCGGATGGTGGGCGTTTCTGTTGATTCAGCTCCACATGTTGCAAGCACTGGCACAAGGTAGGGCTCACAGACATTTTTGTTTGGAGAAACGCTGCATCTGCCCTTTAAGATGTAGAAATCCTGTTCAGGCATGGATATAGCCTTTTGCTTTAATCACAGAGAACAAATTTCAGAAATCGTAATTAACAATTGATTTACTATATAATGGTATTTTATTTATAAACAGCCCTTTCTTTATAGGAACAAGCGTTTACCCCCTTACCTAATTCTGTTAGTTTACTACCCCGTTTCGACCCTCTAGATAAGTATCAATAGCTATATCGGGACCTCGCTGTTAATCGTCACACAACCTTGCCTTTTATTTAATTGGAGATAAACATACGTTTCTGTTATTTCTTAGGCAGCAGAAGAGTTAACTTCTGTGTGACTTTAAAAAAAAATTGTGACTGACATAAGTTGTCAAGAGAAACGGACTCATAAATTCACCGACAAGAACTAAATCAAGCATGTAAACAAAAATCTTTAAAAACAGTACCAATGCATGTGAACTTTGATTCGAGTCTTGTTCATTTCTTATATTGTTAAAAAAACAACAACTGCGATTGATTCGTATCTGAGTATTTTCAAATCAGAGATCCTTGCTGTCAAATGAGTCTCTTGTAAACAACCAATCGACTTCAAATATCAAGTGGCAATCACTTTCCATCTAAATTTGCCTCTTTAAAAAAATCGCCAAATGCAGGGTAATTCTAAATAATCCTCTGACAGAGTAAACAATAAGTGGTGGGAGATGGCATTATGGTTGGCTGAACAAAATAACATGCTGAACAAATGCAGCTTTCACTTTCTTTGCTGTTTTGTGTTTTATTGCTGAGTGTATTGTGTGTGCTCCACTAGTGTGTTCGTCTCTATAGGGTGGGCTGACGAGTCAGCGATTAAAACTCAGAAATTAATAATATCTTTAACAGGGGAAATGAGTCCTGTGAACAAATCTTTAAAATAAAGTACCCTCTCTGTTTTGATTAACCCTGTATTTAATAGATGTTTAGGAATTTCATTTTTAAAGCCTAAAACAGTGTATTTTAGTCAACTAGCCTTTTACAAATAAAATCAATGCAGTGGTTTGCTTCTCTTTGAATGGTTTATGTGGGTGCTCACTAGCGCTTTAGTTTTTGTACATAGGGGAGAATGCTACAGCTAAAGTTTAATAACTGGATAGTCTGTTGAGGGAGAGGGCTATGAAACAAAGTTTGCTGTAATCTGTCTACTCAGCCTTTACTATTGCACCCTTTCAAACATTTTCAGCCCCAGGGTATGGAGTAGTTCTAATCCACTGTCTAATAGTGAACTCCACCCTCATAAATCTGTCTCTTTTTTGAAGTTTTGTTTATGCTGTCATTCCTATTCCCAAACTACTTGTGCTGAGGCCTGCAAACCTTAACAGAGGGTATTGTTATAGTAAAACAGAATGTACTTAAATCTAGTTAATGTAATCCTCTGCAAATTATAATTCACATTTCTTCTCTTTTTTGTATCCTTGATTGACATCTACCAATGTGACCTTTTATTTTGAGAGGCAAATATTTTAATATATCTATTTAAATTAGACTTCTTGAGACTAGCAGTGAAGCCAGTTTTACATGTAGATTCCTGAATCAATTAAATTGACTCTTTAAAAAAATATTTTCGATGAATAGTAAAAGTAACCTTCATCGTGCAGTAAAAACTATGCACATACACGTGTGCAGTACTTAATATACTGAAACAATATTTCTTTTAGTACCATTTTTCAAAGTTTACTAAGCACATTCAAAATGCATCTTTATTGAATTTGTTTGGGATTTGTACAAAGTCTAGTGTTACAAACTGTCCTAAACTTTAAAAAAGCCCTAACACCAAATCAGTTTATTAAATGCATAGACAAAACATTAATTAAATAAGCAATAGGCCTGCGAGGGGGCAGAAAGATAAACTACTTTCTCCTTCAATAGAAAAGCACTTGTGCAACTACATGGGGTTGGGGTTTAGTAACTATTAGTCTGTGAAGTATGAACAATTCATTCAATGAGGTGCCAACAAAGGGTGGGCTACAGGAAGGAACCTGGGCACTGCCGTGCTGAGGGCCTGGGCCCCTAACTTTTAGATGCCAAGAAAATCACAAGAATACTACTGTGATCCACAAAGCTGAGTTAGGTGCCTAGGTTCCCTGTACAGTAAATGGGGAGAGATAAGCACCTTAGAATGCAATCCACAAAAGCCAGCATGCCAGATAGGGACCTGCTTAAACTTGCCAATGGGAGATGGTGGTGAGAGTGGTGTGTCCTAAGTCCCATCCTTCTGTTGGAGATAGGTGCTTGAGCCTGGGCTGCAGGGAAACACCCTCTCTCTGCTTAGCAACCCATGAATGGGAATCAGGCTCCTAAGGTGATTCTTGTGAAAATGAGTTAAGCACCTGCCTCACGCCATACAAGATGGCTGCAGGAGGAGGTGTTGCCGGTGCTGCCATCCACCTTATAGCTTTTAGCCCAGTGGTTAGAGCACTCATCTGGGATGCAGGAGACCCAAGTTAAGTTCCCCCCTCTCTGCCAAAGGGGAAGAAAAGATGTGAACAGGGGTCTCATCGCTCAGGAAAGTTTAGGGTGATCAGACAGCAAATGTGAAAAATCGGGACGGGGTGGGGGGTAATAGGAGCCTATATAAGAAAAAGACCCCAAAATCGGGACTGTCCGTATAAAATCGGGACATCTGGTCACCTAGCAGAGTTCTCTAACCACTGAGCTATGGGATATTCTGATGTGGGGCTCCCTCAGTGTCTCCTGCTAAAGCTGTTTCAGTATGGATGAACTATGATGCAGGGGGACTGGACCTAGGGTCACCCTCATTCCAGATTAGTGTCCTAATCACTGGACTAGCGAATCCATCTCACATTTTCTCTCTCTGTCTGGCTCAGTGACTAATGAGGTATTTATCTACAGTGGAACAGCCATTGGGCCAAAAAGAGACAGTGTGTGAGAATGATTCTGTAGTCCAGTGGTTAGAGCACCCATCTGGGTGCTGGGCAAGCCTGTGTTTAGTCCCCATACTCTGATCACTCTTTCATTTAGCTACAGTGGAACAGCTTGAGCAGGAGAGACGGAGGAAGCCCTACATCAGTATATCCCATTGCCCACAGTAGTATTCCTTTTAAAATGTGATGTAATAAAAAACAGTACCAGTCTTAATGCGATGCACTTCAAACAGGTTATCACAAATTTTAAATTCAGTGACAGGTTGCTGTTCTCTATGCTTTCTGAATTGTATGATATATCCATCATTTTTATATCAAATTGAAAATTCACATTATAGAAGATATGTCAGTTTATGACAAAAGCTCCTGTATCTTGAAAATGAAAGTTCTGGTACAGCTACACAGAGTTTCTAATGGGATGATGAGTTGGTCATATGGACAAGAGTATTACACGACTCTCTAATCTTTTTATCTGATAAAAATAAAATACAGCATTCTAAATGTGAAGTCTATGGCTGTTAGGATCTGAAGTCTTCACAGATGACTGTTCCAGCACTTTTAAAATTAAACCGGGTACACTGAAATGCACTATCAGTTTTCTTCCCAATAAACTTAATGGAAAGGATTGAGATTAAGTATTTAATATTTTCTAATAAACAATAAAATATTTTTGTGGTTGTAACTAGTTTGAGTACTGGCCACAACTGCATGATCTACATAGAACTTTGGATTCAGAGATGAACATACAAATAGAACATTTTAGCAATATGCTTTGCTCAAA
The DNA here is from genome assembly GCF_965140285.1 of Lepidochelys kempii. Lineage (NCBI taxonomy): Eukaryota > Metazoa > Chordata > Testudines > Cheloniidae > Lepidochelys > Lepidochelys kempii. The sequence continues at coordinate 11,046,214 of NC_136389.1, read as the reverse complement.
GTTTTCATTACAATTTTCTTAGGCTGCGTGAAGAGGATATTTAAGCATTAAATATTCATCAGCTTTTCAATCTTCACTGATGGCTAACTGTGATATTGGCTTATTGTGGTGGATTTTTATTTTAAAATGAATCCAGTGCTTACGAAAGGTACAAAGACTGAAAGTATTGGAAAGTGAAGTCTTCCCTTCAACTTGCAACATTAGTGCAAGCCTTCCCACGTTGGTCCACCAATGAGCTTGAACTTGTTTGGATAGACAACCTTTAAGGATGAGAGTGTAATTTAAAATTTTTATGTGTATTCAGTCCTTGGTCTTTCTGCGGAGCCTGCCCACCATAATGCTTGTGGTGATTTTTGACAGGTTTTCCCATTAGGAATGAGCTAGTTAGCACCAAATTATCATAGGCCATAAAATAGCCATAAGACAGTTATTTATAACCACTGTTAGTCACTGTTTAGGAATTTCAGGTTCAGATTAGCAGATTAGTGATGAAAGGCTTCAGATCACATTAACAACACCCTAAATTAACGAGTGCTCCTGTAGGTAGCTACTGTATTTTAAAACGAAGGTCCTGATCCTGCAAATTACTCTCGTTGGGTGGATCCCTGTGACTGTGCAGAGCACCACTGATTGAACAGAGCTCATTACAGGATTGGGCCATTAGTGTTTAATAGCCCTGGTCTACACTACGAGTTTAGGTTGAATTTAGCAGCATTAGATTAATTTAACCCTGTACCCGTCCACACAACGAAGCCATTTTTGTTGACTTAAAGGGCTCTTAAAATGGATTTCTGTACTCCTCCCCGATGAGGGGATTAGCGCTAAAATCGACATCGCCGGGTCGAATTTGGGGGTAATGTGGATGCAATTCGACCATATTGGCCTCCGGGAGCTATCCCAGAGTGCTCCATTGTGACCGCTCGGGACAGCACTCTCAACTCAGATGCACTGGCCAGGTAGACAGGAAAAGCCCTGCAAACTTTTGAATTTCATTTCCTGTTTGGCCAGCGTGGCAAGCTGATCAGCACAGGTGACCATGCAGAGCTCATCAGCACAGATGACCATGGAGTCCCAGAATCGCAAAAGAGCTCCAGCATGGACTGAACGGGAGGTACTGGATCTGATCGCAGTATGGGGAGATAAATCCGTGCTATCAGAACTCCGTTCCAAAAGACGAAATGCCAAAATATTTGAAAAAATCTCCAAGGGCATGAAGGACAGAGGCTATAACAGGGACTCGCAGCAGTGCCGCGTGAAACTTAAGGAGCTCAGGCAAGCCTACCAAAGAGGCAAACAGCCACTCCGGGTCAGACCCCCAGACATGCCCCTTCTATGATGAGCTGCATGCAATTCTAGGGGGTGCCCCTACAACTACCCCACACCTGTACACGGACTCCTGCAGGGGAGCCTCACGCAACAGGGATGTGGGTTTTGGGGAGGAGGAGGAGGTTGAAGATAGCGCACAGCAGGCAAGTGGAGAAACCGTTCTCCCCGACGGCCAGGAACTGTTTATCACCCTGGAGACAATACCCTCCCAACCCGGGCTCCCGGAATTTGAAGGCGGAGAAGGCACCTCTGGTGAGTGTACCTTTGTAAATATAATACATGATTTAAAAGCAAGCGTGTTTAATGATTAATTTGCCCTGAAGACTTGGGATGCATTTGCGGCAAGTACAGCTACTGAAAAAGTCTGTTAACGTGTCTGGGGATGGAGTGGAAATCCTCCAGGGACATCTCCATGAAGCTCTCCTGGAGGTACTTCCAAAGCCTTTGCAAAAGGTTTCTGGGGAGGGAAGCTTTATTGCCTCTTCCATGGTAGGACAGTTTACCATGCCAGGCCAGTAGCATGTAGTCTGGAATCATTGCATAAGAAAGCACAGCAGCGTATGGTCCCGGTGTTTGCTGGCATTCAAGCAACATCTGTTCTTTATCTCTCTGTGTTATCCTCAGGAGAGTGATATCATTCATGGTCACCTGGTTGAAATAGGGGAATTTTATTAAGGGGACATTCAGAGGTGGCCGTTCCTGCTGGGCTGTGTGCCTGTGGCTGAAAAGAAATCATCCCCGCTGTTAGCCACACGGTGCGGGGGAGGGGTGAAACAATCATTCCAGAGAATTGGGTATGAGAGGGGGTTTAGTTGAGTTTGTGCTGCATGTTAACCTGAAAACCGCAGCCCCTCCTTTTAAATGGCCAACCCAATGGGTGCTTGGTATGGGAAATGAGGGTGCTGCTCTTTGAAACCATTCCCACATGTTATGAAGGTTAAAGAAGCCAAAAGACTGTGGCTTACCATGGCTGCCTGCAAGCTGAAGTCTGTTGCCTGGCCCTGCATGTGTGATCTCTCACACCAAACCGGAAGGCCCTCAATATAAGAGGCAAAATGCAACCTTGTAAAGAAAGCACATGTGCTATCTAACGTTAACAGCTTGGTTCACTATGAAAGAGTCTACCCATTGTTCGCTAAAATGTGTCTTTTTAAATACTACTCTCCTTTTTTTCCCTCCTGCAGCTGCAAATATTTCAATGCTCCCCCTATCATCTCCGTCCCAGAGGCTAGCGCAGATAAGAAGGCGAAAAAAATGCACTCGAGATGAAATGTTCTCTGAGCTCATGCAGTCCTCCTGCACTGAAAGAGCCCAGCAGAATGCGTGGAGGCAGACAATGTCAGAGTCCAGGAAAGCATAAAATGAACGCGAGGACAGGAGGGACGCGTGAGCGGATAGATGGCTGGAGCAAGAGGAGTGGGGGCGGCAGCATGATGAGAGGAGGGAGGAAGCAATGCTGAGGCTACTGGAGGATCAAACTGATATGCTCCGGCATATGGTTGAGGTGCAGGAAAGGCAACAGGAGCACAGACTGCCGCTGCAGCCCCTGTTAACCAAGTTCCCTCCTCCCCAAGTTCCATAGCCTCATCACCTAGATGCCCAAGAATGCAGGGTGTGGGGGCTCCCGTGCACCCAACCACTCCACCCCAGAGGACTGCCCAAGCAATGGAAGGCTGGCATTCAATAAGTTTTGAAGTGCAGTGTGGCTTTGTTCTTCCCTCCTCTCCCACCCCTCCCGGTCTACCTTGGCGGTTATCCCCCTATTTGTGTGACAATTAATAAAGAATGCATGAATTTGAAACAACAATGACTTTATTGCCTTTGCAAGCGGTGATCGAAGGGGGGAGGGGAGGGCGGTTGGCTTACAGGGAAGTAGAGTGAACCATGGGGGCAGGTTTTCATCAATGAAAAACAAACAGAACTTTCATACCATAGCCTGGCCAGTCATGATGTTACCCGGGACTCTTTCAACCCAAATCTCTTGGTAACTTCTACACTGTGCGAGGTGGTGTCAGGAAATAAATCAGGGGAGACACGGCTATCCGACCGATAGATGGCTGGCACAAATAGGACAACACAAGAGTGCTTTCACTTAAAGCTAAATTTTACTTAGTCTCAAGCACTTATACACACGTCTGCAACAGGTTAGTAAAACACCTCCAACCTTTGATAATTATCGAAGCTGAGTGTGGCTCTTGAGTGGCACAGCGGCAGCCCGTCTGCTAGTGGGGAACACAAGATGCATCCAGAGGGAGAGTCCAGTCCTGAAGAGTCCCACCACCTCAAACTTTTCCCCTTTATTTATACATTAGTAATAGAATGACATGTCCCTTAAAGAAAACTTGTTAAGCAAGCAGTTCCAATGGGCAAGCAAGAGGCTCCTTCTGATTATCGATTAACGATAGATTCATAGATACTAAGGTCAGAAGGGACCATCATGATCATCTAGTCTGACCTCCTGCACAACACAGGCCACAGAATTTTACCCACCCACTCCTGTGAAAAACCTTTCACCTATGTCTGAGCTACTGAAGTCCTCAAATCGTGGTTTAAAGACTTCAAGGAGCAGAGAATCCTCCAGCAAGTGACCCGTGCCCTATGCTACAGAGGAAAACCTCCAGGGCCTCTTCCAATCTGCCCTGGAGGAAAATTCCTTCCCGACCCCAAATATGGCGATCAGCTAAACCTTGAGCATATGGGCAAGATTCACCAGCCAGATACTACAGAAAATTCTTTCCTGGGTAACTCAGATCCCAACCCATCTAATATCCCATCGCAGGCCATGGGGTCTATTTACCATGAATATTTAATTTCCAAAACCATGTTATCCCATCATACCATCTCCTCCATAAACTTACCGAGTTTAATCTTAAAGCCAGATAGATCTTTTGCCCCCACTGCTTCCCTTGGAAGGCTATTCCAAAACTTCGCTCCTCTGATGGTTAGAAACCTTCGTCTAATTTCAAGTCTAAACTTCCTGGTGGCCATTTATATCCATTTGTTCTGTCCACATTGGTACTGAGCTTAAATAATCCCCCTCCGGTATTTATCCCTCTAATATATTTATAGAGAGCAATCATATCTCCCCTCAACCTTCTTTTAGTTAGGCTAAACAAGCCAAGCTCCTTGAGTCTCCTTTCATAAGACAAGTTTTCCATTCCTCGGAACATCCTAGTAGCCCTTCTCTGTACCTGTTCCAGTTTGAATTCATCCTTCTTAAACATGGGAGACCAGAACTGCACACAGTATTCCAGGTGAGGTCTCACCAGTGCCTTGTATAATGGTACTAAAACCTCCTTATCCCTACTAGAAATACCTCTCCTGATGCATCCCAAGACCGCATTAGCTTTTTTCACAGCCATATCACATTGGTGGCTCATAGTCATCCTATGATCCACCAATACTCCAAGGTCCTTCTCCTCCTCCGTTACTTCTAATTGATGCGTCCCCAGCTTATAACTAAAATTTTTGTTATTAATCCCTAAATGCATGACCTTACACATCTCACTATTAAATTTGATCCTATTACTATTACTCCAGTTTACAAGGTCATCCAGATCCTCCTGTATGATATCCCTGTCCTTCTCTAAATTGGCAATACCTCCCAGCTTTGTATCATCTGCAAACTTTATTAGCACACCAGGTGTGGGTTTTCCCAGAGTTTGCAGCCTTGAGGCCCCAATAGACATTCCTGGGGCACATCCTGCTCTTCTAAGATTTATGTATCAGCAACTTCAACACAATTCTTATCAGGAAGGACATGGGGTCAAGCTGCCCTCTCTGTGGCACCCAAAAACCCCCCTCCCCTCCTGCCTTGGTTAAACTGAGACTGCTGAACGGCCAATTTACAGCCTGCTGAGTTGGCTGCTTTTAGCAACAAGCCATAGTGGTTTCAGGCACTTTACTGGTTTGCCAAAGTCTCCCCGTACAATGAAACTGGTTTTCAAAGCTTCTCTGATGCGCAGTGCGCCCTGCTGTGCTTCTAACTGCTCTGGTGTCGGGCTGCGCGTATCAGTGGCCAGGCGATTTGCCTCAACCTCCCACCCCGCCATAAATGTCTCCCCCTTACTCTCACAGATATTGTGGAGCACACAGCAAGCAGTAATAACAATGGGAATATTGGTTTTGCTGAGGTCTAACTGAGTCAGTAAACTGCACCAGCACAGGTTTAAACTTCCACCATTCTACACTTACTCAGCCTGTAGTTGAACAGCTCCTGACTATTGTAAAGGTGCCTGTGTTTGGCTTCAAGATCCATGGCGTTAAGGGATAGGCTGGGTCCCCAAGGATAACTATAGGCACTTCAACATCCCCAACGGTTATCTTCTGTACTGGAAAATATGTCCCTTTCTGCAGCCATTCAGACAGACCAGAGTTCCTGAAGAGGCAAGCATCATGTACCTTTTCCAGCTATCCCACGTTGATGTTGGTGACATGTCCCTTGTGATCCACCAGTGCTTGCACCACCATTGAAAAGTACCCCTTTCGGTTTATGTACTGGCTGGTATTCTTGCACTTCAGGGCAGGGGAAAGCAAGTCACAAAGTTCCATGAAAGTCCCCTTACACCTGCAAAAGTTTCGCAGCCACTGAGGATCATCCCAGACCTGCAACACTATATGGTCCCACCAGTCTGTGCTTGTTTCCTGGGCCCAGAATTGGTGTTCAATGGCATGAACTTGCCCCATTTCCACCATGATGTCCAAATTGCCAGGGCCCGTCCTTTGAAAGAAATCTGTGTCCATGTCCTCATCACTCTTGTCACCACGCTGCCGTCACCTCCTCGCCTGCTTTTGCAGGTTCTGGTGCTGCATATACTGCAGGATAATGCACGAGTTGTTTACAGTGCTTATAACTGCCGTGGTGATCTAAGTGGGCTCCATGCTTGCCGTGTTATGGTGTCTGCAGGAGAGCAGAGCGGCAGCAGAAGTGGTTGTTAGATGATGATGGTTTGCAGCCCTACTGCACCGTCTGCTGTCAGAGCAGGAGAGCAGAGTGGCAGCAGAAGCAGTCGTTTGGTCATTCGATGATGATGGTTTGCCGCCTTACTGCACCGTCTGTTGCCAGAGCAGGAGAGCAGAGCAGCAGCGGAAGCGGTCATTCAGTCGTTCGATGACGATGGTTTGCAGCCCTACTGCACCATCTGCAGTCAGCAGCACTCAGGACACAACACTGGTGGCTGAGCTGAGCGGGCTACACGCTTGCTGTGGTATGGCGTCTGCACGGAGAAAAGGTGCAAAACGATTGTCTGCCATTGCTCTCATGGAGGGAGGGGCGACTGACAACATGGACCCAAAACCACCCGCGACAATGTTTTTGCCTCGTCAGGCATTGGGAGCTCAACCCAGAATTCCAATGGGTGGTGAAGACTGCTGGAACTGTGGGATAGCTACCCACAGTGCAATGCTCTGAAAGTCGATACTAGCCTCGGTACTGTGGACGCGCTCCACCGACTTAATGCGCTTAGTGGGGACACACACAATCGACTGTATAAAATCGCTTCCTAAAAAAACGACTTCTATAAATTTGACCTAATTTCATAGTATAGACATACCCTATAGTGCCATGTCTACTAGTGGATTGGAATTGAAGTACTACTGTTTGTTTAAATATGATGGAGGTTGCTAAAGGCTGGGATACATTTTGGGGAGTGTCTTTAAATACTAACAACAAATGATCTCACTTTTTATTAGGATTGAATGAATACTTTTTAAAATTTGATGGTAATGGGTAATTTTGAAAAAGATAAAAACCACTGCAAAGCTCTCAGCATTTCTTAAGAAGAAAAACAGTATCTTAATATTTAAAGAAAGAGATGCTTGTCTGATTCTTAGTTTAACAGAGATGAAAGTGTAATTTTTCATGCCACTTGATCAAATTTATAATTTAAAATTGTATAAGAAGCAGAATCCTTATTTAAAGTGGTATTAATATCCATTATGCTTTTGATAGAACCTGTGAAATGGATGGTTGAGGAATGTATTTTCATGGGGTATGGTTTTTGTTAATGCCAGTTTGTAATCTTGTGGGATTTGTAAACGTGTTAAGTGCAAGAAACTTGTGAAACAAATTGTACACTGCATTTGATACAAAAAGAGGATGAGGAACTTGCAAAGGATACTTAGCAAATTATGTCAAGAGATAAATAGTTGTTGTGTAAGGGGAAAGACAGGCAGGCAGATGAAAGGATGAACTTATTGAAGAGCAGAAGGTATGGCAAGTTAAATGTTAGGAGAGGTATTTTTAGTCTTATAACAGCCTTATGCTATTTGTCAGAGGGCCATCAGATCACAATACATTTTCCTTTTGTGTTCCCTTTTCTTAGTACGGTTTTTACGTCAGTTTTCAAATGTGTGAATTCCTCTTCCTGTGATTTAAATAGATTTATTAAAATGGATTCATTTGTATACTTTGCTAAAAAACTTAAATCTAATATTCTAAGCATCATACATAGTTGCTGATTTACTCATATTTTGAGTGAAGTGCCTCAGACAAATTAATGAGAGAAGACCTTAAAGGTAGTGTGAGAGAGGATGGAGAGAGTGGTAAGCCACACCAGAGATATTGGTCTTGTTGCTTAATGCACTACTGGAAGGTGGATGACATAAGAATCCAAATGGAATCGTGTGACAATAGGGGTTTATACTCATGCCATTGTTCCATAAACTGAATTTATAGGGCCAGGTCATGAACCCCCACTAAAGTCAACATGCACTACTGTCCTAAAGGAGGAGCTGAGGATTTGTACATTTTAGGGTAATTGTCAGATGCCTCTTGTGGCATCATCAGTGCAGAGGGCATGGTTGGTCCAGCAAAGGGCATGAGAGGGTAGAGTATGATGCTCTTGACTGTTTTCTGACCACTGGAAAATAGGGGACTGTTTTAGCAGATGTAAGTTCAAACAGTCTTATGGCCTGATTCACCTCTGCATTACTCTGTTTTATGCTGATGTCACCGGTTTCAGTGAAATTAAGTTACAGTGGTGTAAAACTGGAGTGATGCAGTATTGAATCAGATTCTTTAGGAAAGTTTGAACCAAATGTGTTCAGATGACTTTGTGATAAAAATGTTGAAAAAAAATCAAATGTTTTCTGCTTTAAAATGCCCTATTTGAATCAACATCATAAAACTTCAAATTCAACATATAAGAAAATTATTCTCTTGTTTTCCCTTCCTCACCTTTTGATGATATTCAAAGGAAACCAGCAAAGCTGGTGGCTTTTCTTCTTGACCAAACACCTACTGTAGGATGTTGGGAATAGACTGTGAAGTTAGTTTTGGGGGTTCCCCAAACCATCTCACGCAACTGCCTCACAAAGTTGTGATGTCTTCATCAGATTTCTCTCCTGATTAGTTCAGGCTCCCTCGCTCTAGAAGTACAGCTTCTACTTAGTTCAGGCTCTCTAGGAGCTCCCCTCCTCCAAAACTTTCTTTCTTCTCATGGGTCTCCTCTAACTGAGCTGTCATAAGCCTTTACTTAATTAGCTTCCTTATTTACTTAACTCACTGTCATACACCTAAGCAGTTAACTAGGGGATTAATTGGGTTGGCTGAATTCCCCTGAGAAGGATGTCAGAGGTGGGTAGGGCTTCTGACCCCTTCACATGGCCAACTACTCTATGTCATTATGTTAAGTGGCATCATATTGGTAGCCACATGGTTCAGCAGGATTGGAATCTATAGATCCACCACACAGACCCGTCACTTGAACTAATGGAGAAACTGATAGCAGTAGTAGGTTGTCATCTTCAGTATGGATCAGCACTAGCATGGTATGGGACACTTTATCAGTGGATTTCACAGATATTAGCAGATGGCAGAGGAATGGTGAGAGACAGGAATCTTGGGTTCTATTCCAGGCCCTGAAGTGGAGTATGATCTGGTGGACACAGACTCTTCTACCCATTTCTCCCAAGCGTGGTCCCTTTTGAGCCATCTGACTCCAGTTTCCATATCCAGCATGTCCCTCAGGACATCCTGTTTCAGTCTCTGTTTCCCCACCTATCTCTGTTCCTGTCTCTTTGCTCAGTTGCTCCTTGTCCTCAGTTTCCTTGCCTAGACTTTCCCAGTCCTGTCCCTCAGCCAGCTCAACATCCAATCTATTTCTCCCCTACTCTGGCCTCCATTAACCCCTCCCTGCCCACATTCCACATCCCCATTGGCTCCTTGTCCAATCTCAGTGTCCCATTCCCCTTTCCCCCTCTTCCCTGGCTCCTTGTTCCAGTCTTCTTCCCCTGCTAGTCCTAGTTCTCCTGCCCCGCAACCTGGCTCTTCATCAGATTTGATTCTCCTCCTTCCTTCACTTCCTTCCCCCTACTCACTGTCTCTCAGGTCCAGTCTCCTTGCCTAACAAGTTCCAGTCCCCTTTGCCTGGCTCTTCCTTATCCCACTCTCTCCTTCTCCCATATACTCCTCCCCCGTACCCTGGGTCTAACTCTTGTTCCCTCTGCATCTGAATCAGGCAACTTTCTCCTCCATGTTGCCTGGCCGCAGCATGGGATCACTGAGAGCTCATGAGAGACAGTATCCTAGATCTCAGTTCACATTCCCAGACATAGAGGTTACATGGCCTGCAGCAGCCCAGAGCTGCAATGGCATGGAAAGTCCTGCTCACTGGGCTGAATAACGCCCAGTGCACATGGAATTACTGGGGAATTCAGCTGCTAAATCTCAGAAGTCTCTACTGGCCATGTGCAAATTGTGATGATCAAAGTCTTATAACTTGGCCAAATTTGGGCAGATTTTCATGGGAACAGTGAAAGGTACATCTCTGATAACTAAGAGCTTCTGTCCATCTTATTTAATATCTTTGCTCCAGGGTGCTAAAGTTTTTCACAGAAAAGACTGCCAGAATTTTTTAACATGGCCAAGATATTCTCCCCCCCTCGGCCCCCACACACATTGTTTTCAGAAACAGCTGAAACATTTTGTCTGAAATTTAAACAAAACAAAACAATACAGCCTGAGGCAGACACCTAAAACAGAATAAATAGATCAGCCAGTTGGTTAAACTTTGGCAAAGTTCTAAGCAACTGGAAAACAAGAGTGTTGGGCAACTTTCTTAATAGGGATTGCTACCAGCTCTATTTCTAATCCCAACTATAGCTATTTTTCTTCATACAGCTAATTTTTCTTCATAACTTACAACTCTGGCATCCTATATTCCATTGCTGAACAATTTCAACAGTGTCCTTTCTATATTTAGTTTGCTGTGAAAACATATAGAAGTGCCTATCCAAGACTATAAGAGTCTTTTCCAAAAATTTAGAAAGCTGTCCAATCAAACATGGCAAACAGAATAGTTAATTCAGTCCACAGATGCTGAGGAGTAGTTTTTAGATGCAGATAAGTGTTATAATCTTCAAATGTGCCATTATTATTAAGGTAAAGTGACCCAAGTTTTATAAGACACAATGTATACTTTGATTAGTATCATCTCCACTTTCCCTAAGTGGTTGGAAATCAATTCTTACATTGGCTGCTCAGTCATAACAATGAAAGAAGCCATGGTGCGCCATGCACTTGAAGATTAAGAACATAAGAGCATAACATAGTCTATCAATCTGAGGCCAATTGTGTGTCAGCATGAGCTGCCAGAAGGCAATAGAAAAGGTTTAGAAACATATCTAGAGGTGGTCTTAGCACTTGTCGGGATAGGATTGACTGATAGAGCACTGGGATGTGTGTTGGGCCCAGGTCCACAAAGGAGTTTAGATGCCTAAAACGAAGATTTAGGTGCTATTGCAACCCACAAACCACACTCATTCACTGTTACCTAAATTTGTAGGCACCTAATCTTACTAAGCACCTACATTTTTGCTGTAAAATTTCTCAAAGCACCTAAGTTTCTGCCTCTTGGCATGTGCATTGCTGCCTCAGGTTGATTTCTGGACACCAATGTCACACCTGAGCCCCATCACGATCCTCAATTCAGATAAGGTGGATATTTGTATTCTTCCTTCTATGTCGTCTGTGGGGCCTGATCCCATAAGTATGCTCAGCGCATGTCTAACTCCACTCCAAATGGCTAAGAGAAGAGGAGGCCTATCCTGTAGCCCAGTGGTTTGGTTATGGTAGACCCTGGTTCAGTTTCCTCCTTCCCCCTGAAAAGGAGGAGAGATTTCCCAGGTGAGGGCCCTAACTGCTGGATTATGGGATATTTTGATGAGCTGTCTCACAGTCTCTCCTACTGAAGTTGTTCCACTGTGTATTAAATATGCAATGGACCACAAAGCTCACAAGAGTGACTTTGTAGTCCAGGGGTTAGAGCACTCACCTGAAAGCTACTTAAATCCTTTATGTGGTGGGGGAGGATAAAATGAGGGGGGGTCTCCCCCATCCTGGGGAGTTCCTAACCCCTGGGTTAACAGGGAGTCCGCCTTCCTCCCTCCTGATGTCTTGTGTAGAGTTTGGTGTATTTTGCCACCATTCTGTGGAGAAACAGCTTAGGCACCTGTTTTGAGGAGAGGGTCCTGTGGGTTGCAAACAGAGATAGGTGCCTCCTGCTAGCCTGGATTTAGCAGGACTTGAGAAGGGCAGGGTTTAGAACACACCGTTTTTGTCAGAAACTGTGATTGGCCAGTTTCAGCAGCTCCCTACCTAGTGTGCAGGCCTTTGTGGATCCCATTCCAAGGCCCCTATCTTTCTCCATGCATTGTATAGGGAGCCTAGGCACCTAACACAGAGTTTGTGGATTCCAGTGATTTTCATGGCACCTAAAAGTTAAGCATTGCAACACCTAAGTCCCTTTGTGGTCTGAGCCTTGGTGCTGGAAGAAGAGTTGTACTCTGCCTAGGGTGACCAGACAGCACGTGCGAAAAACAGGGACAGGGTGTGGGGGATAATAGGAGCCAATATAAGAAAAAGACTCCAAAATCGGGACTGTCCCTTAAAATCGGGAGATCTGGTCACCCTAACTCTGCCTGAAAATGTCTGGAGTATGCAAAGAGCGAGTGTGCTATTGTGGGGGAAGGGTCTTGGAGGAAGGAGTCTCCTAAGACAGTGGCTGTGAAGGTTTCCAGACTATTGAATCCCTTTTAGGAGTCTGATTTGTCTTGAATATCCCCAAGTTATACCTCACTTAAAAACTACTTGTTTACAAAATCAGTCATAAAAATACAAAAGTGACACAGTACACTATTACTGAAAAATTGCTTACTTTCTCATTTTTAGCATATAATTATAAAATACATTAATTGGAATATAAATACTGTACTTTTACATTTCAGTGCATAGTATATAGAGCAGTATAAACAAGTCATTGTCTGTATGAAATTTTAGTTTGTACTGACTTCGCTAGTGCTTTTTATGTAACCTTTTGTTAAACTAGGCCAATATTTAGATAAGTTGATGTACCCCCTGGAAGACCTCTGCATACCCCCAGGGGTACATGTACCCTTGATTGAGAACCATTGTCCTAAGACAGTGTTGCACTGCTGCTATGCTTATCATTTTGTCTAGGGGAGGTATCCAGACATAAAGATCCAGACATTATGTGAGGGGGTGTACAGTTCTTTTAGCAACTCTGGAGGATTCTGTGGCTACAGTGTGTTCCAATCCAGTGGTGCTATTATGGGGAAGACCTTACGAAACCCGAAAATAGCATGGTATTTTTTTGGATTAAATTCCAGAATGGATATTCTCTACCTTGGAGAGCCTCTCTCATATGAGGTAATTGGGTGGATGAGAATCTTAGAAAGAAACTGGATTTTTTTAATGCTGGAAGGAGGGAAGGGTTTGTTTTCTTGAAGCTGGGGCAGGCTGCTCTGAAGATGGATTTGGTTTGTTTATATAGCATTTGTGTGATGAACTTTTAAAAAAAATATGAATATACAGATTTTTACTATCAATTTATATCACATTTCTGAGAACTTCACATATTGTTACCAGAAAGGTTGTCACACAGGTTATTATAAAACAAAGAGATTAAAGAAAAAATGTTTTTACTGCATGTTAGTGTAGACCAGTTTTATGTTCCCAATCTAGTGAATTAGTTTCTCATTGTATGAGTTTTTCACTCAGTAACAGGGGATAGAGAAAAACACTTTAAATGCAGCACAGTGTGATATTACAACTGCAAAAAGGTCAGGTGGAATATCTGGAATTGCTTTTAACTAACTTTTTTTTTAATTGACTAGATTGCCAACTTGAAATGTCCCTTTAATCTCTAATAAGGGGAATGTGGCCATTGACTCCTATTGGTTATGTTTATAATTGTACACAATAAGCCTTATAAAACAAACATAAAACCCCAGAGAGTACCCTGGGACTCTTGCAAAGTTTCTCCTGAGCTCTGCTGATGCTGGTCTTCCACTAATTAGTTCAAACAGTTGATGTAATAGTCATTCAGTAGCACAAGATACTTTCCTTCCTATGGTCATAGTGCCCTAGGGTAGTGGCTCTCAACCTTTCAAGACTACTGTAACCCTTTCAGGAGTCTGATTTGTCTTGCATACCCCAAGTTTCACCTCACTTAAAAACTACTTGCTTACAAAATCAGACATAAAAATTAGGGCTGTCAATTAACTGCAGTTAACTCACATGATTAACTCAAAAAATTGTGATTAAAAAAATTAATCACAATTAATCAGTTTTAATTGCACTGTTAATAGAATAACAATTGATATTTAATATATTTTTTGGGATGTTTTTCTACATTTTCTAATATCTTGATTTCAATTACAACACAGAATACAAAGTGTACACCGCTCACTTTATATTGTTTTTGAGTACAAATATCTGCACTGTAAAATGATAAACAAAAATAGTATTTTTCAATTCACCTCATACAAGTAGTGTAGCACAATCTCTTTATCATGACAGTGCAACTTACAAATGTTGATTTTATTTGTTACATAACTGCACTCAAAAACAAAACAATGCAAAACTTTAGAGCTTACAAATCCACTCAGTCCTACTTCTTGTTCAGCCAATCGCTAAGACAGACAAGTTTGTTTCCATTTATGGGAGATAATGCTGCCCACTTCTCATTTATTATGTTACCAGAAAGTGAGAATAGGCGGTTGCATGGGACTTTTGTCACCAGCATTGCAAGGTGTTTACGTGCCAGATATGCTAAACATTCATATGCCCCTTCATGTTTCGGCCACCACTCCAGAGAACACGCTTCCATGACGTTTATTAAATAAATAATGTGTTAATTAAATTTGTGACTGAACTCCTTGGGGTAGAATTGTATGTCTCCAGCTTTTTTACCCGCATTCTGCCATATATTTCATGTTATAGTAGTCTTGGATGATGACTCAGCACCTGTTGTTCGTTTTAAGCACACCTTCGCTGCAGATTTGACAAAATGCGAAGAAGGTACCAATGTGAGATTTCTAAAGATAGCTACAGCACGACTCAAGGTTTAAGAATCTGAAGTGTCTTCCAAAATTTGAGAGGGACCAGGTGTGGAGCATGCTTTCGGAAGTTTTAAAAGAGCAGCACTCCAGTGCTAAATGACAGAACATGAACCACCAGAAAACCTTCTGCTGGTGGCATCTGACTCAGAGGATGAAAATGAACATGCATCAGTCCGCAATGCTTTGGATTGTTACCGAGCAGAGCCTGTCATCAGCATGGATGCATTTCCTCTAAAATGCTGGTTGAAGCATGAAGGGACATATGAATCTTTAGCACATCTGGCATATAAATATCTGGTGATGCCAGCTACAACGGTGCCATGTGAATGCCTTTTTCTCACCTTCAGGTGACACTGTGAACAAGAAGTGCGCAGCATTATCTCCTGCAAATGTAGACAAACTTGTTTGTCTTAGCGATTGGCTGAACAGAAAATAGGACTGAGTTTTACATCGTTTTATTTTTGAATGCAGTTATTTTCTGTACATAATTCTACATTTGTAAGTTCAATTTTCATGATAAAGAGATTGCACTACAGTACTTGTATTAGGTGAATTGAAAAATAAATATTCCTTTTGTTTTTTTTACAGTGCAAATATTTGTAATAAAAATAAATACAAAGTAAGCACTGTACACTTTGTATTCTGTGTTGTAATTGAAATCAATATATTTGAAAATGTAGAAAACATTCAAAAATATTTAAAGAAATTGTATTCTATTATTAAGTGTGATTAATTGCACTATTAATTTTTTTAATCGCATGACAGCCATAATAACAATACAAAAGTGACACAGCTCAATATTACTTAAAAATGCTTACTTTCTCATTTTTACCATATCATTATGAAATAAATCAATTGGAGTATAAATATTGTACTTACATTTCAGTGTATAGTATATAGCGTAGTAGAAACAAGTCATTGCCTATATGAAAGTTTAGTTAGTACTGACTTTGCTAGTGATTTTTATGTAGCCTGTTGTAAAACTAGGCAAATATTTAGATGAGGCGATGTACCCGCTGGGGGACCTCTGCATACCCCCGGGGTAAACATAGCTCTGGTTGGGAACCACGGCCCTAGGGAGGTGCCAAGCATTTCTTAAGTTGGAGGCTTTGAAGTATCTAGCTATGTTTACTTGTAGACACTTAATTGTTAATTAATTGGTTTCCACTGAATGCATCTGATGAAGTGAGATGTAGCTCACGAAAGCTTATGCTCAAATAAATTTGTTAGTCTCTAAGGTGCCACAAGTACTCCTTTTCTTTTTGTGAATACAGACTAACACGGCTGCTACTCTGAAACCTGTTATTAAATAGCTGTTACAATAAAATATTTTGTTCTAAATAGGGCTTCCATATGCCTTTGCAGATCTATGGCTTGATCTGTCAAATGCTCCATTCTTGGAACTCTAATGGATTTCAGTGGGAATTAGTGCACAGAGCCTTGCAGGATTGACCCCACTGGGCTATACAGTTGGGAGGGAAAGAGTTTCTCTTTTAGTGTGCTTTTTACCTTTATTTCTTAACAAATACTTTATTGCATTAAAACCCACCTTGCTATTGCAAGACCTCTCTGCATTATTATTTGGCTTCTCACAATGGTGTTGTGTATTGTATTTTACATATTACTATTCTCATTTCAGAGGTATTATTTTACTCTGTTTTGCTATAAAAATAGAAAATATTGTTTAATGTTACTAGAATATTTTTCGTTCCATACTTTGTTGCCAATCCTGTGGCTTACCTGTATGTTGCCAAACATGTACAAAAATATATTTTGCCCATGAGATTCAATGTTAACAGCCTGCTCACTAATATTTAAGTATAGGTTTAGGTTTTCAAAAGTGTGCAGTGTTGGTAAAACTCCCACTGACTTCAGTGGGAACAGAGTTAGTCCAACATTGTGCTTTTGAAAATCCCACCTTTTATGTTGCACAAATGATTGTATGTGTTGATATAATGTAGTACCCTCTGGCAGTTCAGCTATACTACAGTCTTATTTTTTAAAATTAAAATGATTGAAATACAGAGTGGACATTTAACATAATACATTTGGAAGTTTAACTGATGGATTTAAGTGACTAGTTGATCAACTAAATCCTAAAAAATAAAAAAAATGTCTTGAATGGATGTACTTGAATGTACTTTTGTGCATTTGAAAACTATACATGAGGATGGAATTCTGTCAACACATGTCCATTTAATTTTCAGCTATGTTTCAGGGCTACATTTTCCCTTTTGGGGAGATTTTCCTCCTCAGCTCTGCTTCATTTCTGAAGTGTTTGCAATGGTTGGTGCATTTTTCTAATAAGGACAAGGCCCTAGGTTACAAGGTGTAGTGGGGAAGGACCTACCAATCTGAATAGGCTAGCACCTAAAAGCATTTATGATTTCACCTTTTATCTCTGGAGACTTGGTTTCAAACATAGGTTAGGTCATAATTGAATGAGTTTGGTAGTCTCAAACTAGTCCCTATTAGACTTTTTTCTAAATTCCTGAAGTGCAATATAATTTTGCTTGATAACATTGCATATTCTTGGAACAGTAGAAGTGTTGGAGGTTAGGAGGGGTGAAGTTTGTTGACAGAACTGCTAAAAAGAAACTAGCACGGTCTATACCATGCCTATTTCTAGCCAGTCCTACCACTTCCATCACTGTGTAATGAAATTCACTCCCCAACATCTCCCCCACCCAAAATAATTAATGGGGAATCAATTGTCTCAACAAAGTGAAGTAGTTAATTGTTTTATGCTAAAGAAAATTTCAGACATGTAATTAAACAAATCCAAAAATCAAGCAGAACATATTTATCCATTCAGTCAATTAGAATTCTCAAGTATTATGGAACTGGAAATTGGCACAGGTAGTTGTTTTTGTTTTATTTTTGTAACACAGCTAATGTGTTCCTTCTGAAGAACTGGTACTTCCATCTACACAAGCCATCACAGTGATATAAATTGTCCTACCAGCCGATGGAGAAGGGGAAAACATTTCTGTGACATGATCATCCCGCTCTCTCTAAAGGTGACCGACTAACCCTCTTGATTTGTTTTCAGATCTCCTCACAATCTGGCTAAGCACGAGTGCACACACTCTCTCTATGTAATTAGAATTACCTTTGGTAATTTCCTCACCAATCTTTTACTTTTTAACAGGATTAAGTAGGTTTGTTTTGGATGTTCTGTAATGAAGTTTTATTTTTCCCTCATTCTTTTTGGAACACACTGTGTGGAGGTAATTGTCCAGGTGCAGTATGTTCTGCTTTTTCTTAAATGGGTAGAAGCTGGATAATCATCTCTTGAGTCAAAGAGAGGATAGCTTCTTGTCCATTGACTCAGTGGAAATAGACTTAGTGTGCTAATGCCCATGGTTGCACTGATTCTGCAAGGTCCCAAATCTGAACATGACCTCCCAGTGTGATGCTATGGTGAAAAGAGCTAATGTAATCCTGGGATGCATAAACAGGGAAATCTCGAGTATGATTAGAGAGGTTATTTGCTTGTATTTTTTGGCACTCGTGTGACGGCTGCTGGAATACTGTGTCCAGATCTGGTGCCCACAATTCAAGAAGGATGTTGATAAATTGGAGAGGGTTTAAAGAAGAGCCACAAGAATGATTAAAGGATTAGAATGCACGCCTTATAGTGATAGATTGAGCTCTTTGAGTGTATTTCGATTAACAGAGAAGGTTAAGGGGTGATTTGATTACAGTCTATAAGTATTGATAAGAAGAACAAATATTTAATAATGGGCTCTTCAGTCTAGAAGAGAAAGGTACAACCCAATCCAGTGGCTGGAAGTTGAAGCTAGACAAATTCGGATTGGAAATAAAGCATACATTTTTAACAGTGAGAGTATTAACCATTGTAACAATTTACCAAGGTTCATCGCGGATTCTTCATCACTGAGTATTTTAAAATCAAGATAGGATGTTTTCTAAAAGATGTGCCCTAGGAATTATTTTGGGGAAGTTCTTTGGCCTGTGTTATACTGTTACAGGAAATCAGACTATAGGATCACAGTGGTCCTTTCTGGCACTGGAATCTGTGATTATATGAAGTCCCACGTTGGTGTATGATAGAAGAAGCTTTGAGCTCAGTAGGTTGTTGGTACATCAGTTCTGCTGTAGATGTAGTAGCTAGTGGAGTAAGGTGAACCCTTTCTGAAGGAAACTCCTGGATGTGAATCAGTTCTGTTTTCTTGGTTGCTTACTATGCTGTTCATGGAAGTTGATGTGGCTATATCACACAAAAGATTAGGAACTGCCAGTGCTTTTGGAAAGGGAGTCCTTCATCAGATAGCTTGATGCTTTAAAAAACTCTTTGTTTTGCAATTTTTTAAAATGTTGTTGAACAAAATAACAAATAAGCAAAAGTTATAGGGAAATGTAATAAAACAACAAAATGTATCATAATACATCTAAGTCATCCAAAAAACTGAAAACATTTTCCTAGTGTAAGATTATGCTGCTGGATTCTTTTTTCCTTTGCATGCAAATAAGGTCCTGGATATTTTTGCAGATAATGACTTGTAGGCTAAGCTTTTAGTTCAAGATAGACCCACTTAGCAATGATGGTGATGACATGGAGAAAGGGGTTAATTCCTGCATGGTATATTTCCCTTAGTTCTTTTCTTTTGTGGCCTTGATCCTGATCTGTCAATGCAAAGTTTTGCCTGAAGTTTTAGAATTCTTAAGGCTCTCAGATGAGTGTGGCATAAAAGACAGGGTGGATGGATAGAAAGCCATTTTGTCCTGTAAGTTCTGTTTTCCCTTTTCCCAAATTTGTCTGTTGGGGTGTGTGTGTGTGTTGGGGGGAGCATATCAGCAATTATACCACGGTGATCAGCTCTCTACAGGAACATAAATTCCTTTCCACTATTTCAGCGTCATCATGTGGATGTTGCTGATAATACAGCAAAAGATGATAATACAGATATGGATGATAAATAGGAATGATGATAGGAGGAAGGATGGCTTTGTAGTGGAATAAGACTCTGCCACAGACTTTCTTTATCTTAGGCAAAACACTTAATCTCTTTGTATCTCAGTTCCCCATCTGTAAAATAGGGATAGCATGTCTATTTTGTCTATTTAAATTGTAAACTCTTTGTGACTGTCTCTTTCTATGTGTTTGTATTGTTCATAGCACAATGGAACCCTGATCTTATTTGCGTCTCTGGTTGTTAACATAATACAAATAATAAAAAATGTGAACTCAGCAGATACAAGTGGTGGTACAAGAACCAACAACCCTGATAAGGGGGAAATCCTTTATGACCAGTTTATGCTAAATGTAAAAGGGGATTATAGTGTTTTATTATAAGCCACCCCAGATATATTTTGAAGTTATACTCTTTAACAAGTGATAAGGTATATATGCTGATTAAGCACATTCTTAATTTGAAAGATGAGTTGCTAGAGGAGGAAGGTTGGCAGACAGAGAACATACCTTGGCTGGCCAGAAAAGCAATTCTACTTTTTTACATTTCAGCACACTATCATTACTGCTTGAAGAGAGAGTAGGCTGCTCCAGATAAATCATTGTCCTTTAGACCTCTTTAGACACCTTTCAAAGGATAAGACTGATAGCCTTCAAGAGTAGACTCTTATGACTCAGGTGTTACCAAGAAAACTATTCTCCAAGTCAATTGGGTAATGAACCTCATAGACCAAAAGGCAGAGAGGAGTGTTCCAGGGTCTCTGTGCAGATGGCCAAGCAATGTGGTTACAATTAGTTTCTGAGCAAAACTGAAGAACTCTTTTCTCTGGGTGATCAACCCCTTTTATTCCTGGTACAGACTATTTTCTACCATGCATCATAACTCTTCCATTCTGAGATTCAAAATTAGGTAAAGATCAACATCTATTAGTTCAGAATATTGTGGTTATGACAACAAATTCTTGTATCCCCTTAGTATTGTGTACATAGGAAACATGCCCAGTGCTTTTTGTATTTTTTTTTAAAGGAAAATGTCAAGGAATTAATGAGGAAAACAAAAGTATTTACAATTTTTTGAAATAAAGTAGAATATATTTATGTATACCAATTATACACACACATACGCACACAAAATTTATGCTGTTCAGTTATACTGGTACTGTTTTTGTTTATAGCCATTTTTAAAAGAATGTTTATGGACTAAGATACTCTCAAGAAGATACAAGAAATGGGGCAAAAATAACACTTAATGAATAGCTGACTTAAGTTACTGATTGTTTGTAGTGTGGCCTAGGGTATAGAGTGCTGAAGCGGGCCTCAGGAAATCTGGGTTCTACTCCCAGAGCTACCACTGGCTTGTAGGTGGCCTTAGGCAAGTCACTTGTTCAGTTTTGCCATCTCTAATATTGGGATAATAATACTAACCACATTTGTAAAGTGCTTTGAGACCTATGAATGAAAAGTACCGTACAAGAGCTAGGTATTATTATTACAGAGAGAAAAGAAAGACTTTTTCTATAAGAAGAGAGCTATCATTTGAATTTACCTTAGTGTGAAGGCCCTTTCCACCACTTAAGCCTTGTAGAGGGGGCTGCCAGCAGATTGGCTCTACTAGGAAGTCTTCTCACTTCTTGTCCACTGTGGTGCAGAGTCCAGGCTGGCATCACATAGACTGATGAAGAGGGAGGCAATGGAGGTTTCAAAGGGGAGGGGCCACAGGGGATGCATTTATGCTGATACAATGTCCTAATGCCTTGTATGTGGGCGTTGTTTCAGTTTATAAACTGGCAAAGCATCTAAGTGGGGGGCTTACCCCTGACTTTTTGAGGTGGTGGTGGATTTCATTCCCCCAATACTTTGCCTGCATAAAGACTGATTATTTGGGCTTTATGAAAGTAAAGTGACTTCCACTTATTTATGTGCTTTTACATGTAAAGACATATTAAAGGCATATCAAACTTTTACAAGGAAGAAATCTAAAATCCACTTCTCTTTTGGAGGTATGGTTTGGAAAAATATATTAAACAAAAATGCTGCAAAGACTTGCAACAGTAATGCAGCCCTGTGCGCTCAGAGAATCACAGTTTTACCCTTGCTTTCCCCTTGCTCCAGGGGGACAGGCATCTGCACTTGGTACAAATTACTTCTCACCTCTGTGGTTGCTATAGGGCTAAAGCTCCACCCCCTCCCCACCTCTGCCTGTCCACTTCCCTGCATCTGCACAGGAGGTGTAGTAGCAGCCTGACGGCAGCTGCTCTCCCCCTTGCACAGGCTTTTGTGATGATGCAGCCCGCTTGGGCTTACATGGGGAGTGAGTCCTTATATCTCTTTTCTCCTCTGTGTGGGAGTGCAATAAGAAATAAATCATCCACATATAAAAACACTATTTACTTCTCTTGTTTACAACAAGTTTAGTTTACTTAGATGCCAAGTAAGGCTGATCCATCCAACTTCCACATTTTATGGGTCAATATTTTAAGGCATCCTTGACACACATTTGCACTGTGCAAACTTGTACTAATAGTCAAAATTAAGTTTGTCATGCTGGTTTAAAGTTCCTTCTTCCTGGCTGTCAGACACAGAACTAACTCGTTAGTCATTCTCTAACTGAAATCTACACAGAATATCCTATCTGTGACTAACATTATCTGAAGCAGGGCTGTTATTGTGCTGGAAGACCAAGTTCACAACAGATAATCAGAAAGATTGTTACATGATGAATTATCCCAGATGTTGTTTTTCAAAAATGTCAGATAACACTAAGAGGCAAAAGATCAAAAGCAGTAATTTCTGTGCTATGCCTTCTGTCAAGTCATTTTTATTATCCCCAAGATGTTAGATTTTTTCTTTTTCTAAAAGGGAGTAGTAAGAGTTGCAGTATTTTTTGTGGCATTATGCATGAATGTCATTGAAACAATAGGCATGGCACACACCTGTTTTTTAGAAGTATATCACAAAATATTGTAATCGTCTCTTACATTGTCTTTTTTTAAACAAATATTTCCTAGCACAGTAGGTGTATTTAAAATAGTTAGGAAAATGATTACAGTTTACTTTTATGAAAGGTACATCCTGAAATTCTCACAGCAAGATTTGATCCTGCTCAGTTTGTGGGGCAGTCTTTAAAGCTGTCAATCATAAGCTGAGCCTCTGGAAGAACTAATCTATTAGTTCATTGTGAGAAATTTTGCCCATGTAAGATCATTTGAAATTCCTGGTTTGTTTTTTACTAGTGTAGCGCCTTTATCCGTCTGGTTACCTCCTTTAACCCCAGTCTCCTTATGGATTTTGTTGGACAGGCCTGGGTTCATCTGGATCCTGACCCCCACCTTGCACCTTCCTGGTAGAGTCACTAGGGCAGGTTGGAAGGAAAATTGTAACCACAGGGTAACCCTCATTTACTTGCCAGATAGTTGGATACTCCCAAGAAATAACACAAACACACACAATATATTCAACAGAGTAATTATATTAAATAGGAAGTAAATATAACATGACAGGGTAAAACACGACTCTCAAGGTCACCAGTGCTTCAATAGAAGGTTCTGCCAGAATAGCCACTCCCATCTGAGCCTCTTGAGGTTTGGATGCTGGTACTCAGAACTGATCCAGTCTTCATATGAACGTTTAACTCCAGGTTCTGGAGAGCACAGTAGATTGTCCTTCCATCCTTCTCCCCAGCTCCAGTGCAAAGAGAAATTGTGGCATCCTTTGCACATCCACAGAGCTCTCCAAACATATATTCACCGTGCAGCTCAGTTCAGAAAGATAAATGTTTTGTTTGTGCTTTCTTACTTCGTGTCAAAGGGAAAGGTTTCAAAATCATCCATTTTTAGGTGGCTGAGGTATCGTATGGTTTTGACATGCAATTCAAAAAGTGTAACTTCATCTTCCAATATCAGAACTCACTCTCTCAGAACTGTGGCAACTTCATGAGCAGGAAGATTATATGCCTCATATGAGGAAATCTGTAAAGCTGCCATTTAGTCATATGTTCTTCAAATTCAGCCATCTGGACATCACTCATTGACTGACGTTGTCCTTTGTAGATGAGTGATCCTCACTGTAGTAACCCAGTAACTATTAGGAAAGGCCTGTTGTCTTTTGAATCTCTTCATAACTGTAGATAGTTGACCCTGCTCCACTCCAGTGGACACTGCTGTGAAAATTCTACTTTCCTGAATCTGTGGACATTTTTATGAATAAAAATAGGAAAATTATCTCTGCCTGACTTGAAAATTTACTATTTTAGAATAATGAAGTCCACAAATCCACCCCACCCTGAATGGGCTGTTACCTGGGGAACGATGTGGGATTATTAATTGGTACTCAAGAGTTTGTTTTTTCATTCAATTTGTTGCTCTGCAGGAGGATTGTTCTGTTTAGTCATAATGCTTAATTTTTCCTTACCAATATAAAATGAACAGTTTTCCTAGGCTATGGAAATGTTTTAACTGGCAGTTTGTCAGAGGTGGAGCCATACCTCCCCTGTCACTGATTGATAGGTTTAGTCTGCCTCCAAGGTTTTATAGAGAAGAGACCCAACGTCATGGATTTATGGACCTTATTATTCCATCAGCCCAGTGGTGTGGAGGCTGCAACCTGGTTAAGATGGTCCTCTTAGTGGCTCCTGTAGTCATCTAGATAGGCAGCAGAGTAGGTGCTTTGGGGCTGTAAGGCACAGTGCATCAGCCACTGAAGGTCAGTAGGGCTCCATGGAGACCGAAGAGCATCCGTGTGAACTGGTATAGCCTGGTCAGTGTGGCAAAGGCTGTTTTCTCTCTAGAGCTTGAATTTAGTGGGATTTGCCAATACAGTATTCCTTTGTGAGATCCAAGGTGGTGATAAACTGGGTGTCACCGAGTCGATTGAGCAGCTCATTGATTCAAGGCATCAGGTATGCATCATATTTCGAGATGGGGTTCACCCTTGGAAATTGATGCAAAATCTAAGATCCCATCTGGTTTCAGGATCAGAACAATGGGACTGTGCCACTTGCTTTGGGATTTCTCAATTATTTTTAGCTCCACCATGGTTTGAACCTCCTTTCCCACTATCTCACGCATCTGTCATAGAAGGGGTTGGGAGGTCTCGTGGACGACTTCTCCTGGGCTTGTTAATAATGGTATGATGGGCGAGGGAAGTTTGGCCTGGCAGGGGTGTGAAGATTTTGGGGAAAGGCTTCAATAGACTCTGGGCCTGCCTCCACTGTTCTTTGGTGGTTGTGTCCCCCCAGTTGCGGGTTTCCAGAGTCTGTTGGTTGGGGATCTGGGGATCCAGATCTGGCTCAGGGAGATATGGGCAATTAGCAACCCTCATGCTACTGCCACGGCTTTAAGAGGTTAATATGATAAATCTGTCGTTTCTTCCATCAGTCAGGTTGCCGTATTTCATAAGTGACCGGCCCCACCCAGCGAATAATTTCATAAGGTCCTTTCATCGGGCCAGGAGCTTTGATTTGTCCAAGGGAAGCAGGAGGAGGACCTTCTTGCTGGGTTCAAAGGTTCGTCTTCAAGCTCCCTTGTTGTACATCAGCTCCTGAGTTCCCTGTATGGCCTGGCGGTTTTCTTTGACCAAGTCCCTTGCTTGGATCAAATGCCCTTGCAGCTGTAAGACATACTGAAGAAGGCCCTGGAATGGAGATGGCATTTGTTCCCAGGTCTCTTGCATAAGGTCTAGCAGCCCCCATGGCTGCTGACCATATAATAACTCAAAGAGGGAGAACTTTGTCGAAGACTGGGCTACCTCTTGAATGGCTAGAAACAGGGGTGGGACAAGCTGAACGCATTGGCAAAATTCCTTTGGAGGGAAATTCTGTAGTATGTCCTTAAGGGTCTGGTTAAAATGCTTCACCAGTCCATTGGTCTGTGGATTGTAAATGGACTTCTGCAACTTCTTTATCCCTAAAAAAATCACAAATCTATTGGAGCAGTCTTGAGATAAAATTCATGCCCTGATCTGTCAATATTTCACGGAGAGGCCTACCTGGGGAAAGATTTTAAGGAGTCCCCCAGCAATGGTTGAGGCTGTGATGTTCCACAGGGGATAGCTTCCAGGAACTGGATGGCATAGTCTAGGATGATGAGGATATACTTGAATCCTGCGGCACTCTTTGTAAGGGGCCCCATGAAGTCCATGGTGTCCCTCTTGAATGAGGTCTCGATCACTGGCAATGGTAAGAGGGGGGCTTTTGGTACTCCTTGTGGGGCCACAAGTTGGCATTTGGGGCAAGAGTTGCAGAATCCTTTATATCCTGGTGTATCCCTGGTCAGAAGAAGCGGGTCAATGTTTGGGCTAAAGTCTTCACTTGTCCTAGATGTCCTGCTACAGGGTCATCATGGGTAAGCTTAAAGACTGTATGTTGGTGTCACTGTGGTACAACCAACTGGGTCTGAGTGTCTTGGATCTGAGGGTCACAGTAGATGCGGTAAAGGCTGTCACATGTCAGTTGAAAGCCAGGGTCCTGCATCACTTGATGGGGTTCAGTCACTTCCCTGTTGATACAAGCCAACAGTTCATAGGCCCAGCTGAGTGTGGGGCCTTCCCACTGCTCCCAGTTGAAGTCAGTTCCCAAACTCGGGGACTCTTTGCAAGTGGGTGGCAGTCGCAGTTAGTCTCCCAGGTTGTCTGGTCATCCAGATCAGGGTGCTTGGGAGGCTCATCTGCTCCTTTGAGGGAATCTCTCTTGAAGGCCATCTCAGCATGTGGGGTCCCAACGTTCTGCAAATTCCTACCAGTCACACCATAGGATGACAGGGTATGCTAGCTTCAGTGCCAGCCTACCGTCATGATCCACATCACCCCATTCACTGTCATATTGACCCAGGCACTAGGGTATTGCCTCACATCTCCATTGACGCACTGGAGCCAAATAACCCCAAGGGATGTATCTGATGTTCTGACAAGATTCTGACGGACAAGCGTCGGCTCACCACTGCTCACAGCCCTTCCATGTCCAAGGGGATGGTCATGTTACCAGCGGGCTGTTTGTGGGCCCGCGATTCCCCAGTCCAGACATGGCCAAAGCTGCAGTCCATCATTGGACACTTGCATTGCAGGTGCCCGAAATGGCCCGAAATGAAATGGGCTGATTTCAGGCCACCTGGGCCTATCTTCAGGATTCAGTGAGTGTGTGGGCTGGCCCAGGGATGGGGATCTTCCCACCACGTCGGGACCTCTGCAAGATGCCAGGGGTGAGCGCTGAGCATGGATGACATCCCTCCTGTTGGGGCATCTCGGGCTGGGCCAAGAGTCGTTCTTTTAACCCTGAGTCCTCTCTTCCCGCAGTAGGGTCATCACTGGTATCACAGGGCAAGCACCGGGGTCGTAGCGGTCTCTGTCAACAAAAAGTCTTACGTCAGGGAGACGGCTGCTCTCAATGTTGTCGGATGGTGGTGAAGGATCCAAGCCCTCTCTCAGAGTGGGAGAACATTTGTAAATTGTTCAAGTGCCACTTTGTCCGCATCTTTGGTGCTGGAGTGCTGCTCAGGCTGTAGTCACCACCAGCATGCGTCTTTTAGCTGTTGCACTACCATTGTTGGCCAGGTGCTGAGCAGGTAGGTCTTTCCCCGGAATCGTCACCAGAATGTCTCAGGTGTGATGTCGAGAGCTTTCAACTGCCATTGGGCTTCCTTGATTGGCAGTGGCACTGAAACAATTTTTACAGTGGGGTGCTAAAAGCCATTGAAAAAAACGGTAAACCCTGTATATGATGCAAACCACTTCAAGCCAGGGGGTGCTGCCATGCCCCCAGCACCCCTAGCGGTATGCTGCTTGTGCCAGGCCTGTTAGATACGGGGCCACTTGGCAGCTGAGGTAACCTGCTCAAACGTAATGATCCGGGTTGTCCTTGGACCCCATCTTCACCAAGCCTACAGGTACGGCGGGGACAGCCAGTGGTGCTGCTTCTCTGGGGTTTGAGCCTCCGGGGTTAGGTAGCAGGTCAGAGAGTTGTTACAAACATTGTAGCTGCTGCTCCCAATGTTGGGCCCCCAACTCTCAGACCAGCTGCTGCTGCTCATTACCGTTTTGTTGCAAGAGTTGTTGTTGTTGCTGAAGCTGTGCCACAAGTTGCTGCTGCTGGCTCTTGGCTAGCCACTTAATTTTTTGACGTCCATTCTTTATGGTTGGGTAGTTCACTTCTGCCTTAGGCTCAGTCCCTTATCTCAGGGGTGTGGCGTTGCCCACATTCTACACCACATGTAATGGTCCCTCTCTGTCGAGTCTGGAGGGATGCCACTCTGTCTCTTCGTGGCTGACACCAACCGTTGGGTTTCTGGGCCTCTGACCAGGATAGAGTAACAAACAGTCTATAGCCACAGCTTCCCAGCTGGGCAGACAGGAAATAATTAATTTATAGGCTCTGGCCTACTGGACAGGGTAGAGCAACAAACAGTCTATGGCCACAGCCTCCTGGCTGGAGCAGACAGTAAATAAGCAGTCTATATAGCAGTGATCCCCAAACTGGGGGTGCAGAGGAACTATGTAGCAGTGGTCCCCAAAATGGGGGTGTGGAGGAACTTTCAAGGGGGTGCAGCAGGGCCCGGGCCAGTCCCCCCAGGCCTCTCTGCCGCCAGCCCTGAGTCCAAGCCCTGGCTCCCAGCGGTGGCCCTTGCTCCCACCCCCTGCCATGGCCCTGGCTCCTGGCTCCCAGCCTGGGCCCTGAGCCATGGCTCTGCTCCCTTTGCTGCAGCCCTGCCCCCAGCCTCATCCCCCAGCTGTGGCTCTGCTCCTGGCCCCACCCCTACCCCCAGTTGCAGCCCCAGCTTTGGCCCCCTTACCTCTGTTTGCACCCCCCACCCCACCCCCACCCCTGAAGTCGTGGCCGCGCTTCCGACCCTGGCTCCCGGCGGGGGGAGGGGCACAGACAAGGGTAAGGGGAGGCATGACGTGAAAAGTTTGGGGACCACTGGTCTATATACTCTGGCCCTGTGGGCAGGGTAAAGCAACAAACAGTCTATGGCCACAGCTGTAGGCCTCAGGTGTGTTGGTCACTGGCCCCAAGTGTGGGCTGTTGGTGAGAGGGGGTAGGTGGTCCTTGCCCCACCCACCACTCCACTGGGTCCCAAGTGGCAGGTAGTCCCACCACTGGGTCAGCAGGGGAACAACCGAAACATGTTGCCTCGCTTCCCAGCAGCACAAGCAGATCAGTTTCTGGTTCCCCTGGGCTACTTCCTACAATGGTGTTGCTCCGCTGGCAGTTCTTTCTCTCTCTCTCGCTGTTCTGTAGTCTGCTGGCATTGGCTCTAGCAACTTCTTGCTGCCCTCAGCCTCCTCCATTGGCAGGGCACTGTGCAGCTCAGAGGCTGATCTGGGATCCTGCAGAAGGCTCGAGACGTCCACCTGCTTGCCTGGCCCAACACCAACTGAGCTGTAGGTCCCTCTCTTTATACTTCCTGTCCTGCCCCTGTGCTTCCAGTGTGGGGGGCAGTGTGGGTTTGGCTCCGCCCACGATGAAGGCGTGTAATGGTCCCTCCCTCTGTGATCTAGAAGGAGGCCACTCTGCCTCACTACAAAAGGACTGCTAGTCAGTCTGGATTAATACAGTCCAGTCATAAAGGAATTGTTGGGTAATAAATGATCAGGTAAGAAATAAGCCTATTTGAGACATGCTCTGGAGGTTTTGTAGAATTTAGCGCAAAGAGTTCATTCTGTATATTTGTACTGTACATTTTTTAGATTTCCTAACTTTGAAATGAGCAAATGCATATCTTCTTTTAGGAACTTTCTGTGTTTTTTCAAAGTGTTATTGTCATAGCACTTCCTGAATAAACCAGCTCTTGTATGAATGTGCACTATTGTGGAATAAGCGTTGGCTGTCATTTTCTTTGTATTAATGGTGTACTTGTGGTGTGTTTACTGGAAATCATTGCAGCATGAAGTGAATAGGCTTCAGTGCTTTGGTAAATTATGGCATACTCCACAATCTTTATTCCCCATCTGTCAGTGACTGTTGGGGCTGGGTACAGCTAGCCCATTCAGTTGTCAGTTGCATTGAATATTGAGTTAATGTAACACCAAAGTCTATACATATAGTAGAACTGTTCTGTGTCACCCATCAATGCATGACAAAGTGGATTAATTCCCAGCTTGCAAAGGCAGTAGGCATTATATCATTAGGGAAAGGAAAAGCAATTTTCTACTTTGTGAAGTGATGCTACTTTTATTATTTTTGTAGACAAATTATTACTTATATGTAAGACAGAAGTTGTGGATTAGCTTATTTTTATAGCTATTTTTGGTCTCTTACATAATTCAGTTTTTGTTTCAAAATGATATTTTAAAATCTCTGACTGGCTCTTTAGTATTCTTGCTACACAGGTTGATTTTTCACATATCTTGAGGGATGTTTCTTGTCACTTGGGGTCAGGTTAAATAATTATCTCTCTTTTGGCCTTTTTTGTCATCTGGCTGTTCAGAAGAATGGCCTTCAGGGTGCAGTGTAAGATGGGAAATACTGTTCCAGCAGCAATAGCTTAGCATTCATTTCCCCCCAAACACTTGTCACTTGGCACAAGTAGAACTGAGAGAAGCAACAGGGGAACTGTCTGAAGCAGTGCTTTGAGCAAGGAAGAAAGAAAATACCCTGAAAGCGGAGTTAAGATGCAGAAAATGGCATTTGTAACCTTCAGATGTGTGCATAGTGTGTTCTCTTAACATAGGCCTTCTAATGTGTCAGTTTTCATAATATTCATTTTGAAGTCCTCCTTTCTCTTCATTTTTATGAGTTGCTTATTCCCAGTTCGTTATCTGCTTTAACTTTTGAGAATTTCCACTGTATTAAGATCCTTCTGATAGTTACTGTGTTGAAACTTCTAACCTCTGCATTGATGATTATTAGTACTTCTTGAAGGATTGCTTATGCAATGCTTAACTGGATTCTAGACACATCAAATTGCCAAATACAGTAGATGTTTATTTCAGTTAATCATATTAACTTGTTTTAAATTTATCTCTTCAAAATTCATTAGCTATCTATTTCCTTTTTTTCTTCATTAGATGTCTATTTTGTATAATGTGAAAAATTGCACTGTGGTTTAATAATTTTAGCTTCCCATTTGGACCATAATAGCTATTCTACACATGTACATATTCCCCCTGCTTCTTTGTTAGGTGTCAGAAACTGAGTGGAAGGAGTGACACTTGAAGTAATCAGCTGAAAAATAGTGACCATCATAAACAATAAGATGTCACTCAGAAGCCAAATGATATATCATAGTTTGGATTATTTTTCATTTTAATTTAAGATAGGTACGTTAATGTATTATTTTGTATGATATGTCATGGAGTAACGTGGGAAAAAGTCAAAACTATTTTTGTGATCTACATTTATGTACTGCTGGGTTTCAGATTTCTAAGCATATTTTAAATTTGTTAATGCATCTAAGGGAGGTTTCATTTTAGCTTATTTAGGGCAGAGCCAAAAGTATAAACTCCTTCTGTAATCATGAATGCAAATCCCAACTTTCATAAATCTGTGTTGTCAACTGTAATATTAGAGTAAAAACACTGGAGTGCTTACTGAATTATTGAATTATCCTTTGTTTCTGTGTGTGTGTGTGCAATAGTTCTATCAGAAACAAAGATTATAGGGTTGCGGCAATGCTTTGTTTTAAAGAAACAGGTAGCTACAAGAAACAGGTTTCAAACTTTTTTTTAGACTTGGCTATGAGTTTGGTAAAGGAGGGCCTATCGTCATGTTTGGTCATTGCACATGCTGTTAATGTTCGTAAAGAAATGGAAGAGCATTAAGTCCTTTACATATAATATTTGGAAACTTTAAATTTTTTGCCTAACGCTATACACAGGAAAGTGAATGCAGAACTTGTATCTGGTGTGAACTTCCAGTAAAGTCTAGGACAGTTCCCAATAAATCCTTTGGGCATGTGAAAACTAATGACATTTGAATTAGTGTTGTAAAAACAAAGATTGTGGCTTGATTAGATTAGCATTGTAATTTTAATATTTTCAGTTGTAGTTTAAAAATATAGTTGATTTTAATTTCAGCTTGAATATACCCCAGTCAAACTGCCTCAGTCCAGGTGTTAAATTATTATTCAAAATAAAGGTTTTTTTAATTTGAAAATATTCTTCTTAAGGATTATTTTACATTCTGTGAACTCTTGTTGATATGATGGGATTACTGATACAGAATACTTAAAATTTTATATTTTAATAGGGAGTTTTAAAAGCATGACTTACACTGGTCTGCAGCTTTTAAGCTCTTCATTTTTTGTCTGGGTAATTAATGTGCAGAACAGGGCTTACTAATAAGTATCACTGAAGTTATACAGATTGATCCCAGTAAAGTTCCATTCTTTAATGTCAATGTGTAAGTTGTTCTCCTTTCATTACTATTGCTCTGATCTAATTTCTTGCACAGATACAAATCCCTTTTTTGTGTTTTATTTTCCCTTTGTGTGTGTGGAAAGGGATATGGTTCAATAGGGTTCAAGAACTGAAAAATAGTCTGTCCACTTAAATTGTTAATGGGCAAAAATTCCTTTTCCAAGTAAAGAGTCATTTTAAATATAAGGCATTTATAATGGAATCACTTATCTTTTTGGTCGTGTAGATTTTATTGGTGTTCATAATAAAATAATATGGTCTTGCATTTATTTAAGAAAAAGTTATGAGATTCCTGGATCCTAAAAAGGTTCAAGAGGATAAAAAAGATGAAGTACTCAGCTGATAATTGTCAAATTTGAAAAAAAAAAAAAGGTAAACATAGAGGAATAATTTATTTGCATGTTTGGAGCAGAGGGAAGGAAAGGGGAAGTTTATGAGAGAGTGTGTGTCCTCATATGTGTAATACATATTTTTAAAAAATGAATACTTAACTAAAGAAATTTTCTACACTTGGGCTGAAAATTAATGTTTGCATTGGAGAATGCACTGAGCAGTTTGATGGCTCATTTAGTACATTACCATTGTCTATCACTGGAGATAATTTTTTACTAAATTAAAATCACCTGGTGCACACAGTCATAAGCTTTAACCAGTTCTGCTGTGGAAAGTATAAGCTGTTGACTAAAATTAAATATTTTTTCCAAGGGTTATGTCTAAGTCTTAAATTGAGATGCATATTAATGCAAGTGTCTTAGACAAATACAGTCCGTTGAATATTGAATAAGAAGTGTGTCCATTTAATGTGATTGAAAGGCCTAGTTTTAATAATTTGATCATCAATAGAAGGTGAAAAATTTAACAATGAAGAAATAAAGCGAGAGGATTCAGTACTCTAAAATCCATTTTAAATGTAATCATTTGGATATTTGGATTTATTTAAAAAACTTAGAAAAAAATGCAGGATATCTGATTTAAAAACTGAAAACAAGTTAGTTGTTTTAAAATAACATTACATTTAGCAATGGAAAATAATAAAGAACTAGCATAACATCTTAAAAATCAAAATGAAGTCTATCATCTTTCAGAACAGTCTGACTATGAAGGCAGCTTCCACTTCTTCATTGTAGGGCGGGTATGTCTGCAGTGCCTTCTTTGGTCACTGGGTGGAAATCCAAGGAGTGATGCCCATCCTGACAGGAGCAGCAGTGTGAGTGGGGCTGACCAGGGAGACCTAACTTTGCTTCAGCAGCAGAGTTCCAAGACAACTTAGACAGGGAAATGGAGGAGAAAGAGAAAATAAAGCAGAGGATTTGGCCTAGATCATGAGGAGTTCAGAATTTTTCTATACTTGGACCAATATTCCAGGATTATTCTGATATGTGTGTCCCTCATTCATTGAAAAGAAATATTCTAGTCTCTTCCCTTCTCCTTTCCCAAGATCCAAAGAAGAGACAATAATCATTGTGATCCTTCAGCAACTCATTCGGATAGGGCTTATTACCCTGGTTTGGGTACATTTTGGTTCTCAAGAGGATGGAATACATATGCCTTGTCCTGGACTGAGAGTAGCTAAACCAATTAATTAAATTATAAATGTTGAAGGTAGGCAGTCCTTTTACGTGACCCTATCAGCCGTAGATAAAGAGGAATTTCTTCCATAAGTTTCTCACTTCCCCATCCCCACTGCTCCTTTCCCCCACTCCCCCGAAGTACCTTTCAGTTATAGTATGGCATTTGTATTTCCAGAACCGGTCCCTTCTTTTCAGCCTGTCCTCAGTTTCCTGTATATTTTACAAAAATAATGGCCCACCTAACAGAGAGAATGTTCATGTAGGAAGCATCTTCAGGTGGCCTCATCAGAAGATGAATATAATCTTCCTATTCAAGAACACAGAAACTAGATCCATCTTGTACTTATGTTTCTCATGAAAGGATCCAAACCTCTTGTAAGTTCTGTGCCCACTTTTATTCCTGACCTTATAACAGTCCCTCCTGTCCATTCTTTCTTGGGCAAGACAATTTGGAGAGACTGGTACCTTTCCCCCTTGGAGTAAAATCATTCCTGAACTGGTGGCTGGACAAATCCCCCTTCATTGTACTTAGCAAATTCACATTACTGTTGATGTCAGCCTCGTTGTGTGAGAGGCCCCATTCAGCTCCTATGTTAGTGCACGGGAAATCAGTTAGCAGCAGGTTGAGGACTCTCCAAATCAGTGCTCTGGAACTTTGAGCAGTCTGCCACACTTTTCTGTCCATGGAAAAAGTCATGACAGCATCATTACATTTTGGTTCATATGGACAAGTCGATCGTAGCCCTTGTTCCTGCTTTTTGACCACAGTAGCTGGTCAATGTTTGGGCCTTGGGAATGTATCCAGTTGGAAGTAGAAATTGGTGATAGTTAGGTATTTCTTTGCTACAGTTTTGTTTATTTAAAAAGAATGTACGAAGTCCTGTGTCTCTGAATACAGAAAAACTAAAGGAGCAGTTTCTTAGCTCAGCCCCTCAGTCTTAGCCAACATCAGATCCTAAAACTCTCTTTCTCTACCTTTTTTCATACCACATTGTGCTTACAGGTTCCTGCTTGGCTTTTTCTTGCCTCTTTTCCTCTGCCTTTCTCTCTGTTCTTGTCTGTGATGTCAATATTTCTGTTCTCTCACCCTCCCACATACACCTGTCCAAAACAGTACTGAGCCCAAAAGCTCCTGGGTGAATTCACACACACCTTTGTCTTAGGTGGGTCTTATTTTTACAGTTATCTTAGGTGTGAACTCACCCTTCAATTATCAACCTCAACGGGGCTTTTAATCCAACCCATAACACACATCTAAATAGCTCAGGGAGGATCAAGAGTAGCTCCCTCCTATACAAGTTCCTTATACTGTTCATGTGATCAGAGAATAAAATGAAATCTTTGATGGCTCTGCATATTACAGTAAAGCAAGATCAATAGGAGAACAGGCTAATGAGTAGTTGGTTCTTTCCAGTTCAGTGATCTCACAGGGACATCTTCTTGGGACTGATCACCAAGATGGGCACTCTATCCTTGGACCTGCTTGCGTATCTTAGATATTGCCGTAGATACCCTGGCTTGGCACATGGATTTAACCATATTCTGAATGGGGGAGTTTGCTTACAAATTTCCACTCTTCCCTCTAATCTGGAAAGACTTGGAAGATTGCCAATGGGGAGCATTTTTCATGGTCACTCACTATAGCTTCATAGTGGCTGAGATGGTCCTGGTTTATTTATCTTCTTTATCTCTCAGAGGGCCATTGAATTAGCCAGCACATTATCAATAGATTTGTTTGTTAAATTGCAACCAGTTACACCTTTTTAAACCCTGTGAAGGTAGTGGGGCAGCACAAATACCACCGAATGAGGTTGCACAGGTATAACAGAGGGCCTAATTTCTCATGTATGTACTTTTATTACTGGTGTTGGTGTTCCAAAAGGAAAGAACCCAGGTTGACTCTCATCTGCTAGGTTGAGCAAGTCTGTCAGTTACCAAAAAAAACCCCCCTTTTTTATTTGCAAATAGAAATCATTGAAAGACAATAATCTTGGAAGCACATTACCAATTTTACAATCTCTTTTCAAAGTAGAACAGAGCTTTAAAGTTCAGGCATGAGCTAAATCAGTACTAAGGGACAATACTGGGAGGTTTCATATGGTGAAAATTTTGTGTGTCTTCCAAGGCAGTCACCTATCTTAGGCCTCCACTTATTATAATTTATTATTTATTTATGTAGCACCAAAAGTATGGTACACTAAGTGCTTTACAAATAATTTAAAAGACAAGGTCTCTAATCTCAGAGTTTATAGAAATCTCAGTTCCCTTCCTGAAGCCTAAATTCAGTCTACCTGTAATGTTGGGACAAGATTTTAAAATGTGCATATACCTGACTTACATATTGGGAGTTGCATATGTACAAGTTGTGCTTGGATAAATTTGCAAATGTGAAAAACTAGCCCTTGGAAAGTGGTTTATTTAGTGGGCATTTATTGGCTAGAATGATGGAGTTATCAGCCCTTTTCTGTATTCTTTCTCCCTATTCTGAATTGTTCATTCATTAGAACACTTTTTGTCCTTTGTACCAGTTTCCTCCCTGAAATCAGTCTCCCTTCCACTTGAAGGAATGCTACCAACTTAAAACACACATTGCTATCTAAAAATTTAATAACCATAGTTAAAGCAAGTAACACCTAAGACTTCTGGAGCTAAGAGAATTTAGACATTATTTCTACTTCTTTTTTTAAAAAAGTGGTTACCCTGTGCATTTGACAGCATTCTGTATATAATTGGTTTCACTTTTTCCCTTATATAGTTAGTCAATGTCCCCTTTATTTAGGTATGTTCTTCACACAGCAAACATTTAACAAAATAGGAAAATGTGATAATTAAATCAGCAACTTACGGGAGAACTTAGAGGCAGATGTAATATTTGACACCGCTAAGTTCATAAAAGTGATTAAATTTTAGATTGACAGATACCTTTAAAATAAGGAGCTGTTCTGCTTAGTGTCTATCCCAATCTGAAGGGAGAGTGGAGAGGAAAAAAAAGCTGGTTGAGGTTAGACATGCACAGGATAGGGTTATTCAGCTTGACCACATCAGAGTCCAGGAAATTGCCTTAAAAGTCACAAATCAGACCCCTAGAACTTACTTTGTTCTGGACATATGATAAGCTCTGTGAAGTTGTGGGCATCCATTGTTCCTGTCATAAATAAGGCTTATTTATCCTCTTTCATATCCTTTTGGGCTGAAAGGGGAGATGCTTTAGCTGAGTAACTGCGATGTTGTTACTTGGTGTTTCCACTCCATGCTTTCACTAAGAACTTTTACCTCATTGTGCTACTTTTAGCAGATGTCACCTTTGTGAATCATAGAATCATAGAATATCAGGGTTGGAAGGGACCCCAGAAGGTCATCTAGTCCAACCCCCTGCTCAAAGCAGGACCAATTCCCAGTTAAATCATCCCAGCCAGGGCTTTGTCAAGCCTGACCTTAAAAACCTCTAAGGAAGGAGATTCTACCACCTCCCTAGGTAACGCATTCCAGTGTTTCACCACCCTCTTAGTGAAAAAGTTTTTCCTAATATCCAATCTAAACCTCCCCCACTGCAACTTGAGACCATTACTCCTCGTTCTGTCATCTGCTACCATTGAGAACAGTCTAGAGCCATCCTCTTTGGAACCCCCTTTCAGGTAGTTGAAAGCAGCTATCAAATCCCCCCTCATTCTTCTCTTCTGCAGGCTAAACAATCCCAGCTCCCTCAGCCTCTCCTCATAACTCATGTGTTCCAGTCCCCTAATCATTTTTGTTGCCCTTCGCTGGACTCTCTCCAATTTATCCACATCCTTCTTGAAGTGTGGGGCCCAAAACTGGACACAGTACTCCAGATGAGGCCTCACCAATGTCGAATAGAGGGGAACGATCACGTCCCTCGATCTGCTCGCTATGCCCCTACTTATACATCCCAAAATGCCATTGGCCTTCTTGGCAACAAGGGCACACTGCTGACTCATATCCAGCTTCTCGTCCACTGTCACCCCTAGGTCCTTTTCTGCAGAACTGCTGCCTAGCCATTCGGTCCCTAGTCTGTAGCTGTGCATTGGGTTCTTCCGTCCTAAGTGCAGGACCCTGCACTTATCCTTATTGAACCTCATCAGATTCCTTTTGGCCCAATCTTCCAATTGGTCTAGGTCCTTCTGTATCCTATCCCTCCCCTCCAGCGTATCTACCACTCCTCCCAGTTTAGTATCATCCGCAAATTTGCTGAGAGTGCAATCCACACCATCCTCCAGATCATTTATGAAGATATTGAATAAAACCGGCCCCAGGACCGACCCCTGGGGCACTCCACTTGATACCGGCTGCCAACTAGACATGGAGCCATTGATCACTACCCGTTGAGCCCGACAATTTAGCCAGCTTTCTACCCACCTTATGGTGCATTCATCCAGCCCATACTTCCTTAACTTGCTGACAAGAATACTATGGGAGACCGTGTCAAAAGCTTTGCTAAAGTCAAGAAACAATACATCCACTGCTTTCCCTTCATCCACAGAACCAGTAATCTCATCATAAAAGGCGATTAGATTAGTCAGGCATGACCTTCCCTTGGTGAATCCATGCTGGCTGTTCCTGATCACTTTCCTCTCATGCAAGTGCTTCAGGATTGATTCTTTGAGGACCTGCTCCATGATTTTTCCAGGGACTGAGGTGAGGCTGACTGGCCTGTAGTTCCCAGGATCTTCCTTCTTCCCTTTTTTAAAGATTGGCACTACATTAGCCTTTTTCCAGTCATCCGGGACTTCCCCGGTTCGCCACGAGTTTTCAAAGATAATGGCCAGTGGCTCTGCAATCACAGCCGCCAATTCCTTCAGCACTCTCGGATGCAACTCGTCCGGCCCCATGGACTTGTGCACGTCCAGCTTTTCTAAATAGTCCCTAACCGCCTCTATCTCCACAGAGGGCTGGCCATCTCTTCCGCATTTTGTGATGCCCAGCGCAGCAGTCTGGGAGCTGACCTTGTTAGTGAAAACAGAGGCAAAAAAAGCATTGAGTACATTAGCTTTTTCCACATCCTCTGTCACTAGGTTGCCTCCCTCATTCAGTAAGGGGCCCACACATTCCTTGGCTTTCTTCTTGTTGCCAACATACCTGAAGAAACCCTTCTTGTTACTCTTGACATCTCTGGCTAGCTGCAGCTCCAGGTGCGATTTGGCCCTCCTGATAACATTCCTACATGCCCGAGCAATATTTTTATACTCTTCCCTGGTCATATGTCCAACCTTCCACTTCTTGTAAGCTTCTTTTTTATGTTTAAGATCCGCTAGGATTTCACCATTAAGCCAAGTTGGTCGCCTGCCATATTTACTATTCTTTCGACTCATCGGGATGGTTTGTCCCTGTAACCTCAACAGGGATTCCTTGAAATACAGCCAGCTCTCCTGGACTCCTTTCCCCTTCAAGTTAGTCCCCCAGGGGATCCTGGCCATCCGTTCCCTGAGGGAGTCGAAGTCTGCTTTCCTGAAGTCCAGGGTCCGTATCCTGCTGCTTACCTTTGTTCCCTGCGTCAGGATCCTGAACTCAACCAACTCATGGTCACTGCCTCCCAGATTCCCATCCACTTTTGCTTCCCCCACTAATTCTACCCGGTTTGTGAGCAGCAGGTCAAGAAAAGCACCCCCCCTAGTTGGCTCCTCTAGCACTTGCGCCAGGAAATTGTCCCCTACGCTTTCCAAAAACTTCCTGGATTGTCTATGCACCGCTGTATTGCTCTCCCAGCAGATATCAGGAAAATTAAAGTCACCCATGAGAATCAGGGCATGCGATCTAGTAGCTTCCGTGAGCTGCCGGAAGAAAGCCTCATCCACCTCATCCCCCTGGTCCGGTGGTCTATAGCAGACTCCCACCACTACATCACTCTTGTTGCACACACTTCTAAACTTAATCCAGAGACACTCAGGTTTTTCTGCAGTTTCGTACCGGAGCTCTGAGCAGTCATACTGCTCCCTTACATACAGTGCTACTCCCCCACCTTTTCTGCCCTGCCTCTGGGCAGAAATCATTAATCAATAATCTGG
Organism: Lepidochelys kempii; assembly: GCF_965140285.1. Lineage (NCBI taxonomy): Eukaryota > Metazoa > Chordata > Testudines > Cheloniidae > Lepidochelys > Lepidochelys kempii. Next base: position 11,006,651 of record NC_136389.1, on the reverse strand, counting down.
GCAGAAATCAGAATCATTACCTCTGATCAGTTTTTTAAAAAAGATTTGCTCTTTTCCTTTTACTTGGAGCCACAGGTTAATTTTGTTGATTGGGGCTCCTTTTCTTGAGTTCTGAAGTAAGAACATGTTACTCCCCCCCCCAACTCTTAATTTTATGTAGGCTCTGTTTAACTAAGGGCTCTTTCTTTCCCCCTCCCTGCCTTTTTGTGTTTTTTCTTGGGGGCGGGGGTTGAGGGGTGAGAAGGAAGGAATACTATGCCAATTCCATCTCTTTGCACTGACAACTAGGATAGGGAAAAGGAAATTTCGTACTTGCTAACTATTTTCTATGTTGTAGCTCCACCAATCAAAAAGTTCTGTGACATCAAAATAGTTATGTTACTCACTAATCTAAAAGATTTTACATCACTGTAAATCTTGCACTGGAGAAGAAAAGATGGTGAGGCTTGGCTGGCTATGGGGAGTGAATTTGGAAGAATTCTATTGTGTGCCACTCTGCCTAGCAGATGGATAAGAAGGAGCCCAGCATTGCTGTGCAACTCATGTTACTAGCTCACAGAAAATAATTAATAGATAAATTATTTTATCAGAACCAAAGTCCTTTTTTGTTTTTAGCCACTGGGAATTATTCTAGTTGCCATATCTTAAGAATTGGAAGGGATTTTTCTTGTCCTGTTTAAATTCCTGGCTCACTGTTGTGCTTAGACCACAGGTGGATGGATGTCCCTGAACCTCTTTCCACTTTTGACACCTCTACAGAGGTAAAAGTGTAGCACATTTAAAACAATATGTTACTAAACTCCTTGAATCCAGATTTTAATTATGTGGTCTGATGTCATACCACAAGTTATCACTCAAGTTTAAAAAAATGGAAAGCAACACTATTAACGTTAAAGAGCAGTTATTCTGAGATTCTGCTGTCACTAATCCCAGTGAGTGAATACTCCCTTGTCAGAATTTCATGCCTTCTGCTTTGCTACTGGTCAACGTATCAGCAAATTTTACAGAAGGAACATAATTTTGCCATCTACAAGTATACTTAGAAGCCCAGTGTTAGTGGTCCTCCCTGTTCAGCATATTCATTACTTGTGAAGGTTGCTGTAGGAACATGTAGAAATGTGGACTTCTCCGCTTCTATGAGTTGCCATAAAAATAGAACTTCTTTCTTCCTAGGTTCAGTTTGGAAGATTGAGGAGCTCGTGGTTCCTTTATGTTAACAATCACTTATGTACCATTCCATGTTTTCTCTGAACTGTAGGTCAGCTTTATCCATTTTTTGCCTCTGGCGCTCCTCTGAATACGAAAGGATGTTACTCTTTCTGTAAATTAATCTATTTTAAAAGTTCTGTTGCCTTAAGATGCTGGATCCAGTTATTCTGCTTGTGCTGTTAGAAGACCCTTAATGTTAACTTTGTAGGTCCAGCAGTGCATCAACGATGAACTACAATGCTAAAATGAAAACCCAGAAAGATATACTGAATGTCCCCACTAACCAGACACTTTTAACTTTACTCTTTTATGTTCTTTTTCACTCCTTTTGTGAAATCTTTAACACATCAGCACTTCCTGGTTTGCTAATGACAACCTAGAATTCATCCACAGCATCACTGATACCTGATGTATCAAGTAACCTAGGGTAGTCAATCCTTAAATTTAGCATGCTTGGTCTCAGAGGAGAGCTGAATAATTTAAGAAAGTTTCAGCTTCAAGAAAAATTTTAAAAATATATTGCATGAATATTATTTGGCATAACACTGCTTTTTCTGCTGAAATACTACAGTTAAAAAGATAGGTGATAAATCATTCTTCTTTGATTTTTGCTAATAACTTCATGTGTATATCATTAATTCCTGCATCCCCTCCACAAAAAAATAAAAATAAAAAAGCTTAATGGAAAAAATGGTATTGAACAGAGAAATAAATAAAATAAATTTACTTTCCTTTTTTAAATAATAAAAGTAAAATCCAAAAATCACATTGCTGCTTTTTTTTTTATTATTATGAGCGGCAAACATTGTTTTCCTCATTAAGAATTTACCTGGCAGTTGCTATTTAAATGTCCAGTGGAGCTACTCATCAAGCCTAAACTGTTTCAGGTCCCAGCACTGTCATGACAACAGACTGTGAATCATTGAACACAGGGCTATACCTATACAGCTGATGTTGATTATGTATTTACACAATTTGCAGTGTCAATAATATGGATTTAGGACTTCCAATTATTTAAAGGGACGTTAAAGATTCTTATAAAAAGGGATAATGAACATTCAGTTTCAGAACAAGTTTGTTGACAACATAGCATAATTTTAAACAAAGAAAAATGGTGTTCAAAGATTTGAAATAGAGATCTTATGTTTTTCTATATTACTAAACAACAGTTTAGGAAAAAATGAAATAGGTTAGCTTGGGTTTGTCGCTAAGGACATTGTTGTTTTAAAAGAATTGCACAAGACAACAAGTCTATATAGATATACTGCCCACTTTGTACAGAATAATCTTTTATTTCGATCATGCTTTGTGTGTGTGTGTGTGTGCGTATTTATGTGTGTGTATATATATATAGTGCATCATAGCAGGGTAGACATGAAACTACTTTTCTATTTAACAGAAAAAAAAATCATAAAGCACAAATCTGAGGATTGAAACTTCGAAGACATTTGTGGTCAGAGTGTACTAGAGACTAAACCATTCTCATTCATGCCAGCTCATGTAGAAGTGTTGATAAAGGACATTTGAAAGGTGAATAATGTGTGGATTCTTAGAATAGTACCTGAGGAAAAGAGAAAACTCCGATGTCTGGATAAACTGAGAGGAATTTTTTTAAACTTCTTCAGTAATTTTAATGAATAAGCTAAAATTCTTTTATAACTGGTCAATTTATACATTTTTAAAACAGTTAGGGACTTGTGGTTAATTTTGTATCAAGTGATTGGCTGGCATAAATAATACTTGATATAAAGCAAAATGTACATTTAATTAATACTAGTGTTTATTGGTTATTTTCTGCTCAGTGCATCAATGAACTCCAAAGTGCAATCTGTCAATTCTGAAATTCAAAAGTCAATTATAAAGTAATATAATATTAAAAATATAAATGGCTTTACATACAGCACCCTCTTACCTTTTTTGGCAATGGTGCATTATAAATTATCTAAATAAATGTATTTAATTTAGTTGAAGTATAATCTGTCTTTTAATAATCTTAATTGCAGTATAACCTGTCTTTTTATAATACAGAAAGGATGCAGGAGGACTAGTTTGTGGCATTTCAAATCACCACAGAATCACTTTACCCTTTACATTGAGAATAGTTTTTTAGGTTAATATTTATAAGGTATGCAAAAACAGTACGGCTGACATTTTTGAATATTTTTCAGTTTGTAAACATGCACAATAAAGTGCTCCTATCAGGCTGCGGATCTCCTACCAACACTTTAAATTACAAATCTATAATACATATCCCAATCAGCTTCACCCCTTTACAAAAATCTAGCATTCTTTAAATAAGACAAACCCACATCCCTTCCCATGTGAACCCCAACTCTCCCCAAAAGTCAGGTAGACTTTGCAGCATGCCCAAAGGTCAGCAGATAGTGGGGCAATGAATCCCAAACTCAGGAGGTCCTCAAGGAGAATACCCTGCCAACCCCCTCTTTTATTATACCATTATTTTTCCAATAATAGCTTGTGTTGATGGACTTTTCAGTTGATGTCAGGAGAGTGTAAGAAGACTTATGCCACAAAACTTCTCATTTTATTGAAAAAAATCTCAACACTTTTATTGAACACTAACTTCCTACTGCCTATGCTTGGCAAAGGAGAGAATTACTAGTATGCAGTCAAAATCCATAGAGCAAAGATTATATTGTTTTACTGGTGCTTTGCATTTTTTATTTCAGATTCCTGAACTTGGCTCATTCTATCTATGTTCTGCATAAGTTTGGGTTTTTTTGTCCTGCATTTTTACTAAATATATTCTGCCACTGCTGAAATTGTTTCATGAGTTTACACAAAGTACAGCTTCTCAGTTGCATACCATGTTCCAATTTCTTAGGTCTTTTCCCCAGAGGCTCTGCTGCTGCAATACCATTGAACAACTTTAAGCAAAATGATAAAATGAATTTTCTTCCTAAATTTGTACAAGTACTCCTTTTCTTTTTACAGGTCATAGACTTTCCCCAAAATAATTCCTAGAGCATATCTTTTAGAAAGACATTCAATTTTGATGTAAAATTCAGTGAGGGAGAATCCACCACAAATTTTGGTAAATTCTTCCAATGATTAACTACCCTCATTGTCAAAAATTTAAACTTTATTTCCAGTCTGATTTGTCTAGCTTCAACCTCCAGCTATTGGATTGTGTTATACTTTTCTCTACTAGAGTGAAGAGCCTATTATTAAAGATTTGTTTCCCATGTAGATACTTATAGACGGTAATCAAGTTATCCCTTAACCTTGTCTTTGTTAAACTAAATATATTGAACTCTTTGGGTATGTCTACACTGGAATTAAACACCTGTGACTGGTCTGTGTCAGCTGACTCGAGCATGCAAGGCTAGAGTTGCAGTGCTATAAAATTGCAGTGTAGACATTTGGGCTCGTGCTGGAGTCTGGGCTCTGGAACTCGCGATGGGTAGGTGTGACGGTTTGGGTCCCAAAAACCCCGTTGGGACTGCCACCTGATGTGCTAAGACTACCTCTGAGCCTGTTTTCCGTGCCAGCTTGGGACTTCAGTGCCCTGCCTGGTTGTGCCAGACACGCTAGCCTGCTACAAATACAGACCCAGGTCAGAACCACATCCCCCCAAAGCTGCAGGCTTAACTGAAAACAGCTTAAGAAGTGCTCCTGTCTCCAACACCCAGTTCCCAATGGGGTCCAAACCCCAAATAAATCTGTTTTAACCTCTACAAAGCTTATAGAGGGTAAACTCATAAATTGTTTGCCCTCTATAACACTGATAGAGAGGTATGCACAGCTGTTTCCCCCCCCAGGTATTAATACATATTCTGGGTTAATTAATAAGTAAAAAGTGATTTTATTAAATACAAAAAGTAGGATTTAAGTGGTTCCAAGTAATAACAGACAGAACAAAGTGAATTACCAAGCAAAATAAAATAAAATATGCAAGTCTAAGCCTAATACAATAAGAAAACTGAATACAGATAAAATCTCACCCTCAGAGATGTTTCAATAAGCTTCTATCACAGACTGGATGTCTTCTTAGTCTGGGCACAATCCTTTCCCCTGATACAGTCCTTGTTCCAGCTCAGGTAGTAGCTAGGGGATTTCTCATGACTGCAGCCCCCTTTGTTCTGTTCCACCCCCTTATATATCTTTTGCACAAGGCGGGAATCCTTTGTCTCTCTCTGGGTTCCCACTCCTTCTTCTAAATGGAAAAGCATCAGGTTAAAGATGGATTCCAGTTCAGGTGACATGATCACTTGTCACCGTAAGACTTCATTACCCACTTGCCAGCACACAGGTATACAGGAAGACTTACAAGTGAACAGAGCCATCTACACTCAGTTGTCCTGGTTAATGGGAGCCATCAAGATTCCAAACCACCATGAATGGCCCATACTTTGTATAATTACAATAGGCCCTCAAAGTTATATTTCATATTTCTATTTTCAAATGCAAGAATGATACATACATACAAATAGGATGACCACACTCAGTAGATTATAAGCTTTGTAATGATACCTTACAAGAGACCTTTTGCATGAAGCATATTCCAGTTACATTATATTCACACTCATTAGCATATTTTAATAAAATCATATAGAGTGCAATGTCACAGTAGGGTCTCAGTGCCTGGGCTACAGCCTGAGCCTGGATGTCTACCACTGCAGCTTTATAGTCTCACAGCCTGAGCCCTACGAGCCCTAGTCAGCTGATACAGGCCAGCTGTGGGTGTTTAATTGCAGCATAGACATACCCTTTCAGTCTATCACTGTGCATGTTTTCTAATCCTTTAATTATTCTTGTGGCTCTTCTCAGAATGCTCTCCAATTTATCTACATTCTTGAATTATGGGTAACAGAACTGGAAACAGTATTCTAGTAGTGGTCGCACCAGTGCTATATGTAGAGGTAAAATAACTTCTCTACTCCTCAAGATTCTTCTGGTTATGCATCCCAGAATCGCATTAGCGATTATTCAGACAAAACTGAGTAAAGGAAAGTTTAAGGAATCATTTTATAATAGTGAAGTCTATGTTCCATAGTACATATCATTGTCCCAGGAACGGTAGTGGAAATCCTTCCCTTGAATAATATAAAACTAGACTGGACAAAGCACTTGAATGTATGGTAGAGAAATATCCTGCATTGGTAGGAAACTAACAAGTTGAATGACTGTCTTCCATCTCTAATTACTATTCACGCATTTAAAATTAACACTTGTAAATGTATTTTTTTTAAGTTTCCAGGTTGCTGCCTCTTATTGCACACACAGAAGCCATTTGATAGCTTCTCCCTACTGTTCATTAAAATGTTTCATGGAAACTAATTGTGTAGTTCAAAGAATGTCACCAGACTTTTTGGACTAACGACCTTCCTAATCCATGTGGTGTCCTTGATTAGGGTTCAGCTATATAGGCTTAAGTCACTCTTAATAAGTAAATTAACCCAAACTAAAATCCTTAGAAAACTGGATGGAGATTCCCAGAGCACTCTATTTTTGTCTTCCTTGATTGTTTGTTTTCTTCCAACCAGTCTGCTTAGATGATAAAAGGATTCATAGAAAAAAGGATTTATTATCTTATGACAGGTTTCAGAGGAACAGCCGTGTTAGTCTGTATTCGCAAAAAGAAAAGGAGTACTTGTGGCACCTTAGAGACTAACCAATTTATTTGAGCATGAGCTTTCGTGAGCTACAGCTCACTTCATCAGATGTTTACCGTGGAAACTGCAGCAGACTTTATATACACACAGAAATCATGAAACAATACCTCCTCCCACCCCACTGTCCTGCTGGTAATAGCTTATCTAAAGTGATCAACAGGTGGGCCATTTCCAGCACAAATCCAGGTTTTCTCACCCTCCACCCCCCCACACAAATTCACTCTCCTGCTGGTGCTAGCCCATCCAAAGTGACAACTCTTTACATAATCAAGTCGGGCTATTTCCTGCATAGATCAAGGTTTTCTCACATCCCCCCCACCCCCATACACACACAAACTCACTCTCCTGCTGGTAATAGCTCATCTAAACTGACCATTCTCCAGGTTTAAATCCAAGTTAAACCAGAACATCTGGGCGGGGGGGGGGGGGTAGGAAAAAACAAGAGGAAACAGGCTACCTGTTTCCTCTTGTTTTTTCCTACCCCCCCCCGCCCAGATGTTCTGGTTTAACTTGGATTTAAACCTGGAGAATGGTCAGTTTAGATGAGCTATTACCAGCAGGAGAGTGAGTTTGTGTGTGTATGGGGGTGGGGGGGATGTGAGAAAACCTTGATCTATGCAGGAAATAGCCCGACTTGATTATGTAAAGAGTTGTCACTTTGGATGGGCTAGCACCAGCAGGAGAGTGAATTTGTGTGGGGGGGTGGAGGGTGAGAAAACCTGGATTTGTGCTGGAAATGGCCCACCTGTTGATCACTTTAGATAAGCTATTACCAGCAGGACAGTGGGGTGGGAGGAGGTATTGTTTCATGATTTCTGTGTGTATATAAAGTCTGCTGCAGTTTCCACGGTAAACATCTGATGAAGTGAGCTGTAGCTCACGAAAGCTCATGCTCAAATAAATTGGTTAGTCTCTAAGGTGCCACAAGTACTCCTTTTCTTTTTATTATCTTATAAATTCTTTTCTGAGAGGCCTATGTTACTACAGATGTCTGCCCTACAATTCAGGGATTTTTTTTTTTTTTAAGACTGTACTTAAATCTTGATGGATGGAAGATCTCAAATAGAGAGAGATGGATGATGTGACATTTCTCACTTCCATTTGATTGATCATCAATGGAAAGTGAAAATGGTCACAAATTTCAAACATAAAGATTGTCTTGAGGGAACGGTGGATAGTCAGTCTGTAGTTGTTTAATCATATTTCCAGAAAGGATAAAGGAGAGACACATTTTTCTTTACAGACTCGCAATTGGACAATATTTACTGTGCTGTCTTAGCCTTATTAACATTAATTAAAACAAATATTTACCTGGAGAATGATTGCAAATATAGTGGCTGGGGCACTGATTGATTGCAGCTGAGATATATATGACAGAAAGTAGGGAGAAAATGAGTAGACAGCAAGAGAAGCAGTGTGAGTTTAGCCCTGGGAGGAAGCCAAGAGAAAGAGTTTCTTTTGGATAGAGTACTTGCTGTCCTCTGGTGTCCATACCTTGTGGCAGGACAGCTTGCATGCTCTAACGATCCCCAAAGTCTGTGTCAGCAGGGGCTTTTTGCTCCTGGTAGGTTCAACCATGCTGAACTTGTCTGTGGGGGACTGGCCAGACAAAACAGATGCCCTGGTCCTCCAGGTTGGGGGTTTGGCACAGGGCTAACAATCCTATCCCATAAAAAACAAAATATGTTACGGAAACAGTGCCGGAGAAATTGACCATTAAGTTTGTGATGGCCTTCAGGAGTCAATGACCTATATGATTGCCAGTGGTGAAAGCCAAAAGGAAGCCACTGACATGAAGACTGAAGGACAAATTCTACCTTACATTACAGATGGAGTTAGAGAGAGTATCACGCCATAACCTATCATCATGGGAGACCTGAATGCCGAGGTCAGTAAGGACTACACAAACAATGCCAGAGCAATGGGAAGACATGGGTGTGGCACCATGAATGAAAATGGAGAAAGGCTTGTTGATTTCTGCAATATGAACAATCTAGTAGTTGGCGGAACCCTATTTCAACATCGTGAAATTCACAAGCTGACATGGTGTTCTCCAAATGGCAGACAAGAACCAGATTGACCATATGACACTCACTGACAGATGTGAAAGTGAGAAGGGGAGCAGATGTTGGCAGCGACCACCACCTGCTGACAGCCTCCATCAAGCTAAAACTGAGACGTGTGGGTTCACCAAACAAGCGACATAGACATTATGACATTAACAAGCTAAAGTTCCCTGAAATACAGAAAGCCTTCATTCTGCAGTTAAAGAACAGATTTCAGGCACTTGAAGACCTTGATGAAGAGGAGGGGAATGCAGATGAGGAGACCAACAAGAAGTTGACAAAGTAACAACAATCTATAAACAGAGAAGTGAAACTTTTCTAGGCTACCAGCAGAAGAGAAGAAAGGAGCGGATTACACCCAACACCATAGAAACCAGACGAGCCCTGAAGAAAAAAGTTTTAGACACAGAATCCCAGAAGCTAAAGGACAAATACCATGAGCAGTATAGCAAGGCATACTAGGAGGTCAAATGCCTTGTGAGAGCAGACAAATGACACTATACTGATAATCTGGTAACACAAGCAGAGGACACAGCTGCTCGTGGTGAGCAAGGAACTGACTACAAAATGACATGCTTTATCAGTGGTAAACGGCTGACACCAACAAATAGTCTCATCGGGGACAAATAAGGCCACCTACTGACAACAGAAAAAGAACAAGAAATGCACTGGACAGAGCATTTCAAAAAATCGCTCAATAGTGAACCACCTAAAGAGTAAGCAAACATCCGGAAGGCAGAAGAAGATCTTGATATTAACACAAAAACCTCATCTAAGGAAGAGATCATTCAAGCCATCAAGTCCTTAAAAAATGGGAAAGCTCCTGGCAAGGATAACTTGAATGCAGAATTGTTTAAGGTAAATCCTGAATTAGCAGCATCTATCCTGGCCCCTCTATTTACATCAGTCTGGGAAAGGGAAAAAGTGCCAGATGAGTGAACCAATGGGGTCATAGTGAAGATACTAACGGAAGGAACTCTCAGTGATTTGTAATAACTGGTGTGGTGTCACACTTTTATCTGTGCCAAGCAAGGTACTGCATGAGATCATAGTACAGAGTAGTATATCAGAGGCAGTTGATAGTGTTCTCAGAAAAGAGCAAGCCAGTTTTCGGAAAGGGCGTGGATGCACAGACCAGATCTTCACTCTATGAAACATAATAGAATAATGCTTAGAATGGCAACGGCAACCCTGCATAAACTTCATAGACATTGAGGAGGCTTCTGATAGCATTCACAGGACTAGCCTATGGTGCATTCTGTGGGAATATGGAATCCCTCCCCGTATAATCAACATCATTAAAAGCTTCTATTCCAACTGTACATGCAATGTTGATCACAGTGAGCTCAGTTTTGAAGTCAAAACAGGAGTACATCTGCAAGTCTGCAATCCTCTTCAACATTGCCATTGACTCCTATGTGAACTCCTCACATCTGAGGAGTTCACATAGGAGTCTCACATTGACTCACATCTGTGAAGTCAATGTGAGACTTTGAATCAATCTCACATTTGACTCACATCTCACTTTTGAGTCAATCTCACATTGACTCACATCTGTGAAGTCCAGGTCTTCAAGGGATGAGAAGGGTGTTCATTGAATGCCTCTTGGCATGTCTTCTGTTGTACGTCACATTACCTAGTCAATCAAAGTTTGAACATTTTGTAAACCTCAGAAGGTGTTTGGTGGCCTGATTTTTAAATTGTCATAAAAGTAAATCTTGAGTATATGGGTACAGTGAAATGTTTATTTTCCAACATGATAATTATCAGACAAGAACTGTATTCCAGACAACTTGGCAGATGGTGCTCTCTTAAATATGGGTTGTGTCAACAAAAAGAGACAGCTACACAAATGTTAACCCTTAAGGGATAGAACAATCTCTGTCTTGCCACTCTCCCCCTACCCACTCTTCCCCCCATCTCACTATTTTGTTTTGAAGAGAATACTGAAATGGTAATTTTGGTCTAATTATTGAAAAATATTGCTTTTAAAAAAAATTATCAGTGCAAACCTTTCCAAGTTCTCAAAACTCTCTAAAGAAACACAGCATACTTTGGAAGCTGATATTTAACATGTAGTTGCATAGATGAGGTGTGAAAAATGCACTTTTTGCCTCAGGTCAAGTGTATATCAATTGCAACGTCATGAAGATGCTGACATACACTTAACAGAAATGGTTCTTAACTTGTAGTACAATTAACTTGTGCAGAAGAAGAAAATTAAGTTTACTTAAGAAGTCTTGCTATATTTTGATGTTAGAATTATTTGGCTCTTAAATGCTTTATCAAGATCAAAAGCTTTGTCCATTGCCTAGAAAGAGATAATTGTAGGAAATCATCAAAGTTATCCTTGACCGACAGAGCAAGAAACATCTGTTAAGAAAACTATCCCACTTTGAGAAGTCTTTGGTCTTTAAGAAATGCTCAGCATACTGAATATTGGATTCTCCAGTGTCCATCTGTGCCACCCCAGTCAAGTGAGTTTTGTCCTTCTTTTCTCAATGGGTGAAGACAAGGAAACAGTTTAATATTACTCTCTATTTGGGGGTGGGGAGGGCTTCCTCCTTGCTCTACTCCAGTTATTCTTGTTTCCATAAGGTGAAAAAGCTTGCCTGACTTGAGTGACTTAGCTTAGTAGGAAAGATAGATATACTTTGTTCTGTGTGGGGTTTTTAGCTTTAGATTAATTAACTTAAATTTTGTTTGTTCCTTTAATGGAACTTTAGTAAGCTCTCAAAAGTGCTAGACTTTTCACAGAAAAAAGAATATCTGCCATCCCTGCCTTTAAAGCTTACAGTCTAAATTTGACAAGACAAAAGTAGTGGTGATTATAAACAGACAAAAAAGGGAGAATTGGCAGAAGGACGAGGGTTTAAATAATAAGATAACATGATTATTTAATAAGGCATTTATACTTCTCAATGGTTCTGTCTGTTAGATCAGTCTGTGAATTCTTTTTACATCCTCTTCATAGGTGACATGGTGTAAGTGAGTTTTTAGTGCTGATTTGGTCCGAGGTGAGGGAGCTGGCTTGGTGGACCACATCTGGAAGGGGCTTTAATGTGTTGAGGGCAGCATAGAAGAGGCATGAGATGGGAGTAGGATATAGAAACGGGTCATCATGGTTGGCTTCACTGGTGAAATGGAAAGGACTGAAGCGTCTCTCTCTCTCTCTCTCTCTCTCTCATATATGGCATCTCAGAGCAACATTCTATAGATGCAGTTGTAGGTCCATAAGCCATTTCAAGGTCTTCTCTGTGATGTTGTGGATATGATCTAATTCACCTTTGAATTCATATTTGGGGCAATGCATTATGATGTGTTCGATGGATTGGATGTTCTTACCTTAGTTGCACGAAGGGGAGTCTTTGATTTTTCACTTGTACATCAAGTAGCTGCATCTTCCATGGTTTGTTCGGATGCAGTTCAATGTGGTGCAAAGTCTGCGTGGCAGGTTGAAACTGGGAGAGTGGCTTGTTGGGTCAGTAATAGTGTGCTTGTTTGGAATGATAGATGAGGTCCATCTGGCTGGATGCAGAGACATGAGGTGATCACCTGTGGTCCATAGTGGTTTTTGTGATTTGAGGTATTGTTGGGGTAAAGTGAAGGCTCACATCAACATTACTCAAAAGTCAATGGGAACAAGCTGGGGATCAAGAGCATGGGTGCTACCAACATGCCTTGGGCCTGGTGTATTCAGTTGCAGAGTACTGTGCACTGGTATGGACAAGAAGCTGCCATACCCAACTTGTGGATAGGGAGAGGAATCAGACCATACAAATCATCACAGGAATTTTAAAATCAACATCTCTACCATAGCTTTCTGTATTAGCAAACATTGAACCTCCAGCTATCTGCTGAGATATAGAAATAGTTTTTGGTACATTTAAGTTCTCGTACTATCACCCATCCATCTCCCTTCACCTCAGACTGGAGCATAGTGCAACAGAAAAGAAAATGAGGTCAGAGATATAGGCTGACAATGTTTGCTGCTTCAGGATAGTGGATCACAGGATAACTATCTGTGAGCCTAATGCTCAGAAAGAGACTAGTCTTGTTACTCTTTTTTTCAACATGCGTAGGAAGTACCTCTCATGTTGGATGGAAATAAGTTATTGGCAGCCCAATGGGTGAAAGTTCTACAGACTCAGGGTGGTGAATGCACCATTTTGAGATAGAAGAAATAATTTCCTCGTAAAGAGAGTGAGTTGCCTGAAAGCTAGTAGCTCATGGTACTTTCCAAAAGGGTGAGGGGAATCAGTTATTCAGCAGATGAGTGGATCTGTAGACGTTCGGACTCAGGCCGGAGCCCAGCCTAGGATCCTGTGAGGTGGGAGGGTCTCATAGCTCAGGCTGCAGCCTGAGCCCAAACATCTACATTGCAATTAAACAGTCCCTTAGCCTGAGCCCTGCAAGCCCGAGTCAGCTGTCTAATCTGTGGGTGTCTGAGGCATAACTGAGGAGCAACTTATTGATGTTTTGAAATACCTTTAGTGGGAAAGTAAAGGCATGTTTAGGTGGCTCTGTCTTCCTGCTTTTACATAGGAGTTCACTAAAAGCAGGAGGATCCTGTTTTTCTATCATCAGGAAGCATTTGAACCTCATTTTACATATGTAATGTCCTCATTCTAATCCAGTGTTTCTACTGGTGGGGGTACCCCAGAGATGTCTCATACACTCTGGTCTATGTGATCAGTGGTTTTCTAACTGAATTGGTTTTGCATCATACTATTTTAACATCATGTTATTTATCAGCTAAGATATTTCTTTTTATTCTGATCAAAAGAAATAAGTCAGAATCTTTTAATGGGATACTTAGACTTCGGTGATAAAGACAGTATCTTAACTTTTCCATTTCTTAATTTCATCCCATGAACTCTTACTTACTCTGTCTATCTACTTGGTGTTGTCAGAGGCTTGTAGATGGTTATCATATCCTCCCACCCAGTAATAAATTAGCTAAGATTTGCTTATTTAATTCTCTTAATTATTCCTCATAAAACAATCCTCACAATCTTCTCACAATTTTTTGTCATTCTTTTTTGAGCTTGCTCCAATTTGTATCTTTCCCAGAGCTGAATGCAATATTCCATGCCCTGTGCCTTGGTTTTCTCATCTGTAAAATGGGGGTAATGACAATGATCTCCTTTGTAAAGTGCTTTGAGATTTAAAGATGAAAAAGCACTATATAGGATTATGCATTACTATTGCATTCTAGGTGTGATCCCATTGAAATTGTGTAGAGGAACTTGTCTCAGTACTATGACATCATATTTCAGTGCATGCAACCCACAATTTCATGTTTTTTGTTTTGTTCTGTTTTTTGAAGTGCTGTTTTATTTTTCCTATTGACTGTCACCTTCAGGTCACTTTCAGCATTAGTACTTCCCAGATTTCTTTCTTCTACTGAACATTTTTGCATTTGGCATTTTTCCTAAGTTGTACTAACTTGCATTTTGTCAAGATGGATCTCATATGTGCTGCCTATATTTCCAACTTCTCTAAGGCCATGATCCAACAAAGTGCTTAAGCATGTGCTTAACTTTCAAATACATTAACTTCAAGAAACTACTCGTATGATTAAAAGTGAACTATGTGATTGAGTATTTTGTTGGATTGAGGACAAGATCTCTTTGTTTTACTATTATGGAGCAGCATACCACCACAGTTCAGATTGTGTCCATTCTATTATCCATTTTGAGATAGATGATCAATGTCAAATACCTATTGTACTTTGTGAACTGCTTGGGTTTTCCAGAGATTTTGAAGAAAATCCTTGTTATAACTAGAACTATTTCAAAGATCACCATATGACCAATTTTTTAAAAGGGACTAATGTTTTCTTCAGACTCTTTTTAAAATGTACTAGAATAGTATGAGGTATTAAATGCATATAATGTTTTTCTACAAGAAGTTGGGAAGAATGTTTATTAAAAGGCGCACCATGTTTTGTATAAATAAATAAGGTTAAAAAGTTACTATTTTGAATATCAACATAACTTGTGTTGACACAATGTTACTGATGACATAAAGTATGAGGACCTCATAGGTGTTATGTTGACACAATGATAGAGGATTTAGGATGAAACAGTGTATCAGACATACTATTTAGTATGATTTGAGAAGATTCAGAAAATATGATTGTTACCCACCATGCAAGGATCTGATCCCAACACAGCCCCTCCTTGAGGTGTTGCAGTGGATTTGCATGAACTCACTCAGGTCCAGTTACTCCAGCAGGGGCATTCCATAGAACTCTGCCAATGATGGGTTCTAAGTTGTCTGGCCAAGCCCTTCTGGATACTTCTCCCTCTTTTAAAATTCCAGGGAACAAATAAAGTGCTCAGTAGCAGCAACAGTAAATAAACAAAAGAAAAAAAGATACCAAGAGTCACAGCCAGGACACTGATCGCCCTTCCTGAAGAGGGGCCCTAGATGGGCCACAGTCCAACTCAAAGTCCGCTAGTTCTTAGCAAAAATTATAGATTACAGTCTCCTCACTTCATCCCAAGAGATCTGCTTTCCTTTCAGTCAAGGGCATGGGCTCTGCTTGCTACCGGGCTTCTTCCTGGGAGCTGAGAAGCTCAGCAATCTGCTCCCCTCTCAGAGGTACTCCCTACTGAGCTGAGCCTCCTCCTTTTAAACTCCTCCTCCATTCCTACATGACTTGCAGGGGCAGTGGGGCAGGGCTACTCCAGCCCAGAGCAACTCCTTAATTCCTGTATGCCCCATATCACCACCCTAACGTTATTTTTCCTCCCTTGGTATCCTGCTGTTAATTGATTTAACTCGTTAGACTGACCTCACACTTGGTAAAGCAACCCCCCATTCTTTCATGTATTTATACCTGCTCCTGTAATTTCACTCCATGCATCCGATGAAGTGGATTCTAGCCCGTGAAAGCTTATGCCCAAATAAATTTGCTACTTTCTAAGGTGCCACAAGGACTCCTCGTTGTTTTCACCCTAACACCCTGAAGAAATAAAGTGTCTCTTTATCCCTCTGTAGGGCTAGACCACAGGTAGTGATTTATGAGTCTGCTTCTGCCTTTAGGTAATGAATCTGGTCCTTTAGCTCATGCACTACAGACACGTGCTTTTAGATCCAGATGGCCCAGATTTAATCCTTGCAGACATGTATGGAGATTTCATTTTTTGTGGACCTCGGATATTGGAATGATCTTCCCTTGCTGGCCTACTTTGCAAGTATGCACTAAAACAATTAGGTTTTTGTGTAGCCATTAGAGTGGAGACAATTTGTAATTATGCCCCTATTCAGATCTCTGGATTTAAAACCATGAGCCTTTATTGTTTGAACTGAAATACCAGGTCCATTAACTCAAAGACAGTACCAGACTCATAAAACTCAATAGGTGATATAGCTGTTACAGGGGAACAAAGCCAAACTGTGTTAGCATGGATTACATAATATTTTCTGTAGCAAAGGAGGCTCAGGGCATTTTGGAATAACCATTACATTACTATGGTGGTGTACAAAATAGGGTCAATGTATTATTTGTTGACAAAATTTTGTTCATGTATTAGCAAGAATGATTGATGTCATTCACTGCTGGCTCTGAGTGTCAGGGAGCTTGGTCTCTCCCATTGGAGCCTGTGCCTCCGTTCCTCTGTCCCACCCCTGTTTGATTCTCCTCAAACCCCAGATTCCAACCTCTTTCACCCCAACTTTTGCTTCTTCCTGATGTGAACAAAAAAGTACCAAGTTTGTGTTAATGTAGTCCTATAGTGCTATGCTAGCAGGGTCTACACAGGACAATTAGAGTGAAACACTTCAGAGAACTCTACAAATCACACCCCCATAGTCTGGACTGCAGCACCATGTAGACAAGCATAAAACCAGCAATCACTCATGTGAGTGTAAGGTTTTACTGCCTTGGAAACTCTTCTGAGGAATGCTGCTAAAGTTAAAGGCTATTTTATGACTGGAATAGTCCAGCTTAAAATAAGTACTGGAAAAAATGCCGCTTCTCATTCCAAGTGTCCACCAGTCCATGGAAATTAGAACCTTCACCATGAAGACTGAAGGGAGTTCTTAGAATTATCAGTGCTGGCCAACTAGGGCCTGCTCTCAACATGTTCTGTTTAGAACATTCTGCCCTTGTTGTGCGGACAGACAAAGCACTTCAGCTGATACCCAGCCTTCTTCGGGAGAATTTTCAGATTTCTCTTCTTTCAGTTTCCCCCATAATTTCCAACTGTTATTGAGCCACAACACAAAGCAATCTGTCAGGACAAACTAGAAAAATTAACTGAAAATAAAAATCCCTGAATTTGGCAGATCAAGAAGATTCCACTGTGATAAATGAAGTAAACCTTCATAACGGAGTGTAATAAATGGGCTAAATTCCTAGAGCTCAGATTTACACAGAAGGAAACCTTACAAGAGAGAGAGAATTTTCCTACTCTGTCCTGTGTCCTCAAATGTTAATGGTCCAAGTATTGCTGTTTCTGAGCAAGAGTTGACCTCTTAAAATGCAGCTGCTTGAAAAAATATTCCAGGGAAAATATCTTGCAGAGAAGCTAGGCACATCAAAAAATATCATTAGAGTAAGTGAAAATATCAATTCTAATAGCACTTCTATTGCACTTGCATCAGGGACCTTGGTACTCCTTTCTGAAGTTTTATGCAATGCCTCCAGCATTCAGCATGAGGAAGAGGACATTGTACCAAGTTTTTCCTTGGCTAAACAATCTGTCCTCAAAGAATATGGTCATAATATTATCATTTCCTCTGCAATATGAGGCTATATTGTCTAAAGATGAAGATATTCAGAAAGCTGCCTCACCCCGAATAAGGAATCTGAATTCCTAATTTTACATTTTCTACTCTCTTCTGACAAGTCTTTTGGAATCTACTCGATCAGGAAAAAGTAGGAAAACTCGATCAAAAAGTAAAAATAGAAATAAAAGGTATTAATTTGTGTGTTTCTTTGGATATCAGTTTAAATGGAGCCATCAGTATATAGTAATTATGCCCAAACTTCAGTACAGGATAAGTAAACACATAATTAATATCCATGCACACTCTTCCCAAAGTGCACAAATATTTTGGGGAAAAAATGAAACAGGCTTTTGAGAAGTTAAATTCAAGAGCGGTATCAGCTCTCATTCTAAAATTTCTTAAGATGGCATGAATATAGGCTTGAGACATTTCACATATGGCAACACTTAGTATTCTTGGTCAACGTGGAATTCCATCCTCACATTATAAGATTAATTTATGCTCTTAATTTACACTATCTTCATCTAAAATATCTAGACACCATCAAGCTCTAAAAATAAATACAAACGGAGAACAGCCCAAAGTAAGGTGTGTTGTGGAACTCTCCTGGGGGATACAATACTTGATCAAAAATTCACTAGAGTTTACTTAAACTCTGTTTTAA
The DNA here is from genome assembly GCF_965140285.1 of Lepidochelys kempii. Lineage (NCBI taxonomy): Eukaryota > Metazoa > Chordata > Testudines > Cheloniidae > Lepidochelys > Lepidochelys kempii. Next base: position 10,988,334 of record NC_136389.1, on the reverse strand, counting down.
AATGAAAAAAAATTAATTGAAGTATGGGACAGTGAGCAAAAGATCAGATTTAAATTGAAACTTTTTTTATTAAGCTATTTAGTTTTATTTTAGCACTAGTTAAATGAAATTGAAGTGCTAAAAATAGTTTTAAGATACATATAGTTCTAATATGCTGGTCTAATAAAGTGTAATAAACAAATTATGAAATTCACATTGTAATACCTAGCAGTTACAGATTCATGGTAATATGAAGCTGTTCAATTGCAATCCATCTGAAACACATTTTTTTTTAAGGGTTATACATATAATATGGACTTTGTGACTGATTACTTATGCAATTTGTTTCTGAATGAATACCCTTTATAAACTACAGCTTATGCAATATAGAGGATAACTTTACATTGACTCAAGAACCTCTGAGGTAATATTATTTGTTACATAACATTACTATTGACAGTATGTGACATAAAAAGGACCTTTAGGATAGAGCCAAAAGAATGTTTTTAGAACATTTACGGTAAATGTTCTTTAAATCCTTAAAACCTTTAAATTTAAAAACAATATTAGGGGCTTTTATGAACATAAATATTTGTTTTCTCTCATTCTTGGTAACTAAACTGTTATATGTTTGTGAACATGAAAATCTTTACTGTGGATTAAAAGTTTTGCTGTGAAGGACTGCTGTTCATAATTTGCCAAAATCCAAAGTACAATCAGTCTTTTAAAGGAAGGACTCCAAATCTGGTTCTGAAGGAATCCATGGATATATTTTTTTAAAGCAAATTGTTCTTGTATTTTCCATAATTCTGAGGTTAATTAGTGAGAACATTCATTGTGCTGATAGTTTTCACTCCTTTTCCTTAGCAATAATCCTGCCTGTTAGCATGCAAAAAAAAAAAAAAAAGGGAAATCATCATATTGTAAATATTGTCGTGTGGATTATGCATTTTTGTTGTTAAATGGTTAAAGAAAAGAGACAGAAAAAATGGGAAAGATAAGTTCTACTTATACACATAAGATAACTAACAGCAATCAAGACATGAAATGATCTGACATAGGAAAATTGAAAGATAGTGAGGCAAAAACTAAGTTCAGGATTTAGAGCCCATCAACAAAACACTTCAGAGGGTATCTATGGGAAGAGAACTTTCATGGTTTAATTTGAAGTGTAGTAGGTTTATTAGAAATGAACTGTATCACACGAGATCATAAATTTCTTTATGAATTGGTACCATATGTCAGCCTGTCAGTTTGCAAATATTTACAGAATGAATATGTCTAATAGACACATCTCATTACAGCTTCTATTTTGATTATCAGAAAAACCCATGTAACAATAAATGGGTAAGAAACAGAATGAGTTTAAAGGGCAGGTGTAGTTTCAGTTGCAATTGCAACCTAAACAGCCCCAAATTGTAATTTTTAAAGCTTTTTATTAATTCTTCATTATATTATGTGAGGTGAAAGAGATGGCAGGTTACATGGAATGAAGGAGTAAGAATTCATACAGGAGAAGGATTCTGTCATGAGAACAAGTGTTGTATGTTGGTTTGAAGTGTTATATTGTTCAATTTTTCTTTGTGGACCAAGAAAATAGCATTTCTTTGTACTGTACTTTATTTAATATTTTAACCAAATCTTACTGCTCAAAACAAGATTATACAATCTGAGCTAAATTGTGTAATTTGTGCACTGCCCTTCATTATGGGCAGTAAAGAGCTTCCAGAATGGATTGTCCCTCATAATAGCTTCCAATCGATGGGTGAATGCAAGGGGGGCAGGCATGCTACATCCACCCTTAGACTGATGCAACATGCTCCTCTCTCCATGTCTTACTGGAGTAGTCTGCTCCTTCAGAGACACTTAACAGGGAGCAGTCTCTGCATTCCCCTTATTACGGGGAATGTGATTTCCCATAGTCCTTGCACAGGAGGCACAAAGCTGATGGAACCACTACTGTATTTGCATTCCCATCTCAGCCCACTTGCATAAGGCTCAGGTATAACCTTAGCCCTAAGTGTTTTGGCTTAACAACTGGAGAACATTCTTTGTGAGAAAGGTCTTCAAATGGAAGCATTACTTCTTAAGTTTTCTTTTTTTATTGTTTTCATAGTTGGTGCATTAACATTTTCTGATGTTTCCTCCTGTACTTTTACTGCACCAGTAGCTTGCGTTAGGGAGTGCTTTCTGTCCCTTTGGCAGACTAGAAACCTGCTACGGGCATATGCACAGTTAAGGTATTATGTGTTTCTAAAAAATAGAGCTGTCTTGTGGAAGTCCTAGAAAGATACTGGTGAATCTCTTGGCAAATCACTACCTGATACACTTAATTGGTCGGCAAATAATTTCCCAGTAGCAAAATTCTATCTTTACCATTTATCTTCAGTGAACAAATGTATAAAAATAATCTAATTTCAATAAAAATATAAACAAATGACACAACAAAGAAAAACATAATGGGTTTGATTCTTGACTGACTTTCACTTTGCGTAGTCATTTATCCCTGTGAAAAGTGAGTTCACCACCCATGCAAATTAGTGGACAGTTCTGGTCAGCTTTATAGTCATAAGTGTAGTGACTATGCTAGTTGCAAGGCAATGGAGAATCAGGCCCAATAAACTGGATTTTTGTTGTTGCTCTTTTGTTTCAGCTTGGTATGTTTGAAGAACTGAAGTCCAGTTCTCCAAAAGTCAAAGGAGGCTGTCACATTCCAGGGTGCAGTGCAGATCAGTGATGGGTTGTGTCACCATCTGCCCTGCAAACGTAGCTACCTCACAATGCTTTGCTGTTGTAGTACCAACCTGGGTTGCTCACAAACAGTCAAACAGCATGACGGTCACATCCTGAGTATCTGTGTATAGCTGCAGTCCTGGTACAGCAACTCTGACCCCAGCAGCCTATCAGCAGTACATCAGCAACATTCCAGCATCCAACAGCCTTTGTTGTTATGTGCAGGCTGAGCCCAACACACTCCCAGTCTCAAATTTTCCCCAGATTTGTTCTGAACTGTCCAATATTCTGGACAGTTCATATATTAAAGGTCTGTTGCCCTGTAAGGGGTCAATATCCAACAGCATGCTCCTTTAAATGGAGTCACCGAACAGCTCACTTTAAACACAACACTGAATTAAGTTTGATTAAAAAATAAAGTTTACTTAACTACAAAGAGAGATTTTATATATATATATATATATATATATATATATATATATATATATATATATATATATATATATATATATATGGTATTAAAGTCAGAAATGGTTACAAGAGAAATAAAAATAAATGGGTTTCTAGTAGCTAAAACTTAACAAATTAGATGTGGTTCAAGGTAAAATCCTTACCACATGTTCCCAGCAATATTGCTAATCCAATTTTTGTGTCAGGATCTTTCCCAAAATCAAAAGGCTGGTTCCTTTGTCTTCTTAGGTGAAAGAGAGAGAGAGAACCTGGAGTATTTTTGCCCTTCACTTTTGTAGTCCAGTCACCCATTACAATGCATTTTCCTGAGGGTTACCCCTAAATGAAATTCCTTCTCACTGCTTGAGTCAAAAAGGGGTAATAGTTTTTTGTAGCACACTGGACCTAATCACAGTTGAGACACTCTCGTTTCTGTGATTTAGGGCATGTCTATACTTATGGCTAGATAGATGCAACGGTGTCGATTTAGCGGGTCTAATGAAGACTTGCTAAGTTGATGGCAGGCACTCTCTGGTTGACTTCTGTACTCCAGCTTCCCGAGAAGTGTAAGGTAAGTTAGCAGGAGATCATCTCTTGTCAACACAGTGCAGTTTAGACCCCGCTGTAAGTCAACCTAAGTCATGTTGACTTCAGTTACGTAATTTACAGCTTACAGCTGTAGTGTAGATCAGCCCTTAGTAGTGCTAAATTCTGTGTATGTTTTAACAGGTTCCAAAATCATGCCTTCCTGTATGATTTAATGAAATACATCTAATAATGGGCCACATTTTAATATATGTTTAACACTCTCAAATATTTGCTCTGTGAAGATGGCAAACACAGTAACATTTTCGCAGTCTCTTCTGATTTGTAACAGAGAAGTACCATCTGCCATTTATGGGCTGCAAATGGATACCTTTAACACTTCATATTCCAGATTTATGGATGTTCAAAAAGCTCCCTTTATTTGTACATTCCTGAAAAAGATGACAATGACCATATATCACATGTGAACAAAGGCAGGGGAAAACACATGAAACCAGTTTACCCGATAGGAGGGTGTGTGTGCATGTGTGTAATATATATACTAGGGGTAGTCACATTAAAAAAAAAAGGCGGGGACGGCAACAAGTACAGGATAAAATACAAATGAATTGACAGGAAATATCTGAAAGAGGAAAACATGACAAGCTAGTATGTTGTGGTGGAAAAGTATATAATTAGAGTGGGAATCACAGAAAAGTAAATATTCCTTTTAAAACATCAAAATTCTTTGAACTTTGAAAAATAGTATGTAATAAAATTTAGTTATAAAATTAAATACAAAGAAAAAACAATCTATAAAATAGAAACAAATGTGCACCCAGAAGTTAAAGGAGATGGCATTTTAAAGTAATATGCCAATGAATTTAAAAAAAAAGGCATTGTGCCAATTTTTGCTGCTTTATGATGTATTAAGAAGGTCTGAAAGGTGTGGTAGGTTTGAGTTTTTAATTTTACTTTTTCTGCGTGGTTTTTAAACTTTGAAATAAAGTTAAATATACTCTTCCCCGATTTTGTTGGTGGACCAGTAGGAGGAACAAGATATGTTTATAACATCTTAACTGAAGTGCTTAGGCTGTTTGTATATTTTACAAAGGCTTCATTGATTCATAATGATAGTAACTGAAGTTAAAGATTTCAGAGTGGTAGCCGTGTTAGTCTGTATCACTCTTGCTAAATCAATTCACACTTGGTAAGGCAACTCCCATACTTTTATGTATTTATACCTGCTCCTGTATTTTCCACTCCATGCATCTGATGAAGTAGGTTCTAGCCCACAAAAAGCTTATGCCCAAATAAATTTGTTAGTCTCTAAGGTGCCACAAGGACTCCTCATTTTTTTTTGAGGTTAAAGAGGTACGGATCAAACAAACATGTGGAAACTGAAAATCTTCTCCTTTAACCATCTCAGTTTTCACTCTTACTTATGCTCTTATCATGTCATTATATTATCTCCTATAATCTTAATGTAAAGAACACTTTTAGACTTTCCTTTATGCATAATGAAAAAGGATTCAAGCTCAGTTTGTTTATTTTAACTTTGCAGGTTACTTTAATAATTAAAAAGAAAAGGAGGACTTGTGGCACTTTAGAGACTAACAAATTTATTTGAGCATAAGCTTTCATGAGCTACAGCTCATTTCATTGGATGCATCCGATGAAGTGAGCTGTAGTTCATGAAAGCTTATGCTCAAATAAATTTGTCAGTCTCCAAGGTGCCACAAGTCCTCCTTTTCTTTTTGCGGATACAGACTAACACGGCTGCTACTCTGAAACCTTTAATAATTAAAAATATCAAAACTTAGAGGTACTAGTTTTAGTATGGGGATGCTTCCTGTGGTCATCTTTTGCTGCAGTAGAAGGAGGTGTGTAGCAAGCATTCCATATGAATTTGTCAGTCAAAAGTTGGGGGGGTCTTTGAACTTTTATTTACAATGTATAACCCAACATATATCCTTTGACTAGTGGAAAAAGCAGAACATGTAGGAAAGTGAAGAAGCACAAGACGGCAGCTGAAACTACTGCCAATGCAGCAATGTTGTCAGGAATTTCCCTTTCCTTTAGTTCTTGCCCCCTGTGACGGTACACACTTGTCTCGCACTGGTACTGCGAGAGTAAACTCTACTATCTGGGCCGAGGAGGTCACGACCCCGCAGCCCTGCTGGGCATGCTCCGGCTGGAGACTAGGTATAAAAGGGAGCAGCTCAGCTCATTCAGGCTGACCGCTGAAGAGAGAGGATGCATGCTGCAGGCTCCAGCCCAGGAACCACAGAAGCCCCAGACGGCAGAAGCCAAGGATGCTGAGACTCCAGACAACACCCAAGGAGTGGCAGAGCTGTTGGGAGCCGCGCTGACCAAGGAGCGCAGAGACCCTGGAGATGCTGGGACCACGACATCAGGAACCGGGTAGGAAATAGCTTTGGAAAACTGGCTGTGGTGTCGAGTGGGGTCAGCATGTTTTGGACGGATTCCCCACTGATCCACTGACAGGGCCTTGAGCAGGAGCTGGGAGGAGGAGCAGGAGGCCTGGGTCCCCCTACCCAGCTGCCACCCTGTCAAGGTTCCTCCCCCACTCTGAACTCTAGGGTACAGATGTGGGGACCTGCATGAAAAACCTCCTAAGCTTATTTTTACCAGCTTAGGTCAAAACTTCCCCAAGGTACAAAATATTACCCCCGTTATCCTTGGACTGGCCGCTACCACCACCAAACTAATACTGGTTACTGGGGAAGAGCTGTTTGGACGCGTCCTTCCCCCCAAAATACTTCCCAAAACCTTGCACCCCACTTCCTGGACAAGGTTTGGTAAAAAGCCTCACCAATTTGCCTAGGTGACTACAGACCCAGACCCTTGGATCTTAAGAACAATGAACAATCCTCCCAACACTTGCACCCCCCCTTTCCTGGGAAATGTTGGATAAAAAGCCTCACCAATTTGCATAGGTGACCACAGACCCAAACCCTTGGATCTGAGAACAATGAAAAAGCATTCAGTGTTTTACAAGAAGACTTTTAATAAAAAATAGAAGTAAATAGAAATAAAGAAATCCCCCCTGTAAAATCAGGATGGTAGATATCTTACAGGGTAATTAGATTCAAAAACATAGAGAACCCCTCTAGGCAAAACCTTAAGTTACAAAAAAGATACACAGACAGAAATAGTTATTCTATTCAGCACAATTCTTTTCTCAGCCATTTAAAGAAATCATAATCTAACACATACCTAGCTAGATTACTTACTAAAAGTTCTAAGACTCCATTCCTGTTCTGTCCCCGGCCAAGACGACTACAGACAGACACAGACCCTTTGTTTCTCTCCCTCCTCCCAGCTTTTGAAAGTATCTTGTCTCCTCATTGGTCATTTTGGTCAGGTGCCAGGGAGTTTACCTTTAGCTTCTTAACCCTTTACAGGTGAGAGGAGCTTTCCCCTGGCCAGGAGGGATTTCAAAGGGGTTTACCCTTCCCTTTATATTTATGACACACCCACCCTGGGGTGACGGTCCACTCCCCTGACAGGCCACTAGGCCACACAGCCCCACGGAAGGGGCAGTTATACGGACTCAGGCCAATAGGCTATGCAGCTCCATGGAAGGGGCAGTTATACTGACTCTGGCCACCCTGACCGAGGGAAGCCCTCCGGACTTTTGCTATTACATATTTTGCCATTATCGAGAAAGTTTGCTTGGAAGAGGGCAGAGATATTGCTTGGAAGAGGGCAGAGATAGATATGACTATCAGAATGTAGGCTTAATTACCTTAACCCTCTAGGTCAATGGTATAAGCAAACAGTATTCAGAATAAGGTTTTTAACCTTTCCATAATGCATTAGACCATTTAATTTTTTAGATACAGAAATCAATTATTTAAAAAAATGAGTAATTTGAACAATGGTTGATTGCTAAAATGTATTATTGCAAAGGGAATTATCTTTTTAATTATGATTTGGAGTTTGATACTTAACTCCTGATTCATCTGCTTAATGAAAAGTAGGTGTTCTAATTATGCTGTATTTTTCACATAGTGATGAGAAATAATAGAAAAAGTAATATCTAATATATGTTTTGTGAGTTTATGAGGTTTATGCCAAACTGATACTGGTTTTTATTTTGAACATTCTGAAAGAGTAAATAATCAAATATAATACATTACTCTTATATATTTTTCTAGCTAGTATTTGGCTTCTAATTCAGCTTTGTACAAATGCTACAATTACACATTTGGTATGTCTCTAAATTCCCTGAGTAGCTCAAAATTGGTATTCGGAAAACTGGTGAGTTTGCAACTTCATACTTTTTAATTCAGAAGATTTGGCTGCCAACAATAGCACTTTTACTTGTCCTTCAAGCAAAATAAAAATTCCCAATAGTAAATCATTGAACTTTCCTTCAAGATTAGTTGCAAGTCTCTGCGTAGTCAGTTGTTTTAAGTTGAGTGTTAATAAACCCTGTAAAAAAGGACCATAAAAAGTTTAAATTTAATTGCTGCTGGGGTATAAAAAAAGGACAATTATTCCAATGAGATTCTCTGCCCCAGTTAGCTCTAACTGAAGCGTGTATTCCCAGAAGGTTTAGATTTTGTAAGGGTCTTTGAGAAAGCAGCCTTTAAATATGGGAAGGCGGAATCTCTGTTTGTTTGGGTAGTGCTGCTGTGGGGTGGTGGTTGTGTGTGTGTTCCCTGGTTAATTTCAGATGAGGTGGCCTTGTGTATTGCGATCTATTCTGCTGCTTCCATCCAGCTGACTGACAATGCCATTTTCTAGCTAATACTAATATTTCTAGCGTAGACAGTGTGAAACTCGATAGAGTTCAAATCCATGTCTCTTCTTGGTAGCGCTCTATAGCAGTTAATTTAGTTTGCCTAAATAATTCCTCATGTCATAGCCCAGCATGTATGTATGCAACAATTTGAGTTCAATTAAGTTTTAATTTATATTTCTATCCCATTTTAACAAGTAGTGACATCTTCAACCATTTGCTTTATCTAATGATTAGAATCACCCTTTTTCATGCCATAGGAAGAGGCCAAAATCTAAGTAGCCTGATCATATTTATCTATTAAATATTGACATATTGTTCTATATCAATGTTTTCTGACTGTGAGATCTTTTCTTCTTTAAAACATAGTTGGTGACCGTACCATTGCTTCTCACTCTCCTGTGGTTACTACCTCATTCCGTTCAATCGCATACACTTTTAAAAAATGTTGTTGCCACTGCTATTTAGAAAAATCTGATCAACTTTTGCACAATTGATCAGGGATCATTTAAGACCAAGGTTTGCTCCTTGGTACACAATTCCAATCTTATATAGTTCTGCCCCTCCATGCCCCCTGCCACCCCCCGTAGCGTAATGGCTTCGCTTTCTGATTTCTGGTCATTATCACTTCAAGAGTTAGACACTAAAACTGATGCTAGTATATAGCTCTAGATGCTCAAGAGGGAGAGTAATAAGAAGGTAGGAAGAGTGTGATCAAGGGAAGGAATATTATAATTCTCTCTCAAGTTAGCTGCCACTGATCCTTAACTGCTGGGTTGAGCCCTTTCATGGCAGTGTCAGGAGGTAAGTACAGCAATTAGTCTTCCTGAACCACAATGTGAAGCAGACTGCCCAACACCTGTCTGATCCACATTTTCTGCTCCCCAGCAGGAGTGTATAGCACTTCTGTGCTGTTGCCTTTAGAAAAAGAAATCTTCTTCCTACTTTTTTTTAATCCAATTTTTTTTAAATAAATCTCTCTCATTGCTTTTTCTTCTCTTCACTCAGCAGCATGCAGAGCTGTCATGTTTTACAGTATCTTTAGAGCAGCAAGCTTTCAGAATTGTAGAGAGAAAGTAGAAAAAACGGCCAGGTGTAAGGCATCTCTCTCTCAGTTCTTAAGGTTCAAGAATTCTTCTTGGATTCAACCTAACACTCCCTATATCAGGGGATTTTTCACATCCCTTAGCGATGTAGTTGTGCTGATGTAACTTTTCAGTGAGACCAGCCCTTAGAAAGTAACAGGAATAAAACCATGAGTGTTCTGCAAATATCCTACTTAGGGCATGTCTCCATGAGGACACTTAGGAAAGTTAAGGCAAATTAACTAAAGGTGTGAAATGAAAATCCATTAGTTAAATCCCATTAGATCCCTGCATGTTCATTCTTCATTTACAAGTGGCCTTAGACCTGTTCTACGCCTAAAATTTAGGTCAACCTAGTTATGTCGCTCAGGGGTGTGAGAAATTCACACCCTTGAGAGATGTAGTTAAGCTAACCTAAACCACAGTATAGACAGTGCTAGGTCAAAGAAAGAACTCTTCCGTTGATTTAGCTACTGCTACTTGGACTGGTGGATTTAGTACAGTGACTGAAGAACCACTCCAATCACTGTATTGCTACAGCTGTGCCACTGCTGCATTTCTAGTGTAGACATACCCTAAATTCACTTTAGCTTAATCCCCTAAACTAATGCCTCTCTACTTCCGAATAAGTGTCCATACAGGGGTTTAATATGCTTTAACTAATGCACTTTAACTTCACACTTCTAGTTAGTTTATTTTAACTTTCCTGAGTGTCTGTCAGACCTGCCTGTAGAAGCTGAACTTTGTATGTCAAGCTGTTACAGCTGAACCATTCAAGCCACTAGTGGACACTGAATATATAGATGAATGGCTAATGTCTTCAGGAATTGGAGTCCATTCACTACCTTAGCCTACCTAAAAGACAAATTGAATATTAATTTCAAATGCAGCAAAGACTAAATTAAAGAGAGGAAATTTTACCAAATGTTTCTATGAATGTTTGAGGATTTTAATTATGGAAACTAACTGTGGTTGATTGTTGAATGGAAATTACCAGGAAGTTGTTATCAAGCTGTGACAAAAATGCTTTAAAGGTCATACACAAAACACAATTATATTTCTCAAATGAAACAATAACATGCATTGTGAAAGCAAAATAATTTGAAGTATTTTTAATGCTGAATAATGCATTATGACATTTGAGTTATTTAAATAAATCAAAATGTGTTGTTCTTCCTCTTAATTGAACTTTTCCCCTTCCACTTTGGTATGTTCTTTAAATACAGAAGTTAAAAGTCTCAAAATTTAGAGGTATAGTCACCTCACCTGTTCATAGGGTTATGCTAGACATACCCAAAAATTAACTGGTTCATTCTTCAGTGAAAATGTTGCTGTTCTTATACCAGTATCTTTGAAACAACTTTTAGTTGAGTAACTAAGCTTTAAACTACCTAATTGTTTATGGTAGTAGGATAAAATGTAATCCATTAATTATATGCTTTCATAATTTTTAATTATTTTATTGTTAGTTTTATAAAATGCATCTAGCAGAGTCCCAGAGTGAGTTTACAATTAAACTATTTAACAATCACAACTATTTTACAATGTCTGGTAAATAAGTGTGACTAATATTTTAAAAAAAGAACTCTCACAAACATGTCCCTTTTTGTCTGTAATAAGACCATGTACTGAGATAGATGTAAGGGAGGGAGTGAAGGATGAGGAAGATAAGTTTTGGTCATCCTACTTAAACTAAACTGTTTTTTTCCCCATAATTCAGGAAAGAGGCAACAATCTTACATTAAGCAATACATGCTGGAAATGTTTACACTTTGTTTTGGACAACTATATAGAGTATATTAATAATATAACAGAGCATTCCACTTGGGTAATTTGGAACGAGGGGGAGAGCATAATGGATAATATTTTATGAGGGTATTTTCCCCTATTATAACTTAAAAAAAACCTAACAATTGTGGCAATCTGGTAAATTCCAAAGGAAAAGCATTTTGCTTTTCAGATGTGTTTTTTATGAAGTAGGGGTAAAAGTAATTTCTGGTAGGGATGATTTAGCAATATTTAGAGAGGGGGAGAAATCACCCCAACCCTCACTTCTTTTGGTGTCAGAATCTTTTTCTTGAAGCGCCCATGAACTCCATACCCTGTCCAGCACATCATTGCACCCACTCACCCCAGCTCAGGAAACAGCCTGAGTGAAAAGGCAAGGCTTACACTGTATTACTGAAGAACAGCACATTTGGTCTCTATCTAGGACCTACAAGTTTCACAGTTGAAAATTTCTCTTCCTTTATATAAATATAATACCTTATCAATTAAATATGTTTATTTAGATATTTAAAACGTGTTTATAGTTTACAAGTAGAAAACTGGATGGAGCAGTGCAGAGATGTAGTAGGGGATCCAGGGGGACAGTGGTCAAGAGCCAGTGTGGCTTCTGACAGTCTGTAGTAGGGCTAAGGTTCCAACTCATCAAACTATTTAAGCATTCATATATGTAAGGTCATCTTATTCAATAAAAAACGTAAGAATTGGCTGAACTATACACATGTGCTTCATTCCTATTGAAGTCAATGGAGCTAAAACACACGCTTGAGTGCTTTGCTTAATAGGGATGGGCTTAAAACCCATTCAATATTCAGTATTTGCAGAATTGGGGCCCAGGAGAGGAGCTTCAGTCTTTTTTACTTTTGGAGGTTATGACCCTAATAGCATCCTAGTGCCAAACAGCAAGGGGCTCACTGGTAACTGGTAATGAGTTTCAGCTGGCCTGAACAATTCAGTGTGCCCCAATTCACTATGGTTATAATCTGTATTTAAAAGGTGTCATGTCATTGGAAAACTAATAACTCACTGATTATTACTATTCTTGCATGATGTATGTACATAGTATGTATTAAGAATTATGGCTATCCACTGGAATTATGCCTAAAATGTGTTTAAATCGGGCAGTCAGGGGGTGTTGGTAAACAGATCTACCTGAGACAAAGGAATGTATTTTCTTCTCTGACCAGCCCAATCATCAGGCAGAGACAATGAAGGTCTATTTACAGATTAGGTAAACAAAGCTATCAAGCTAACAAGTGGGGGAGCAGACAGCCTAGTGTCTGTTCTCCAGCTGAGAAGAGAAACTTTATCTGGGCTATCAAGACAGGAGGCTGAACCTCAAGCAATAAGCAATTGACTCCACTGATTGTATACAATATTACAGTATTATAAAAGTATAACGAGTGAGGTGTTTGATGAAAGACTGACACACTGGTTATGAATATCATCATAAAAATGTATGTGTTAATATTATATAAGGAATTATGGATGCTCACTGATATTAGGCTTTACAGTCTATGTCCAAACAAAGGGAGAAACCGATCTGTTGCAGACAGGAATATCACAGCTATTTACTTGTCTCCTATGTAATTAAACATGGTGGAATTGAAACAATGGAAGCCCTATTTACATACAGGGGGATGGGAAGCCCACAGGAAGGGAAAAACAGCAAGAGGACATCCTGCCTCTTGAAAGATGTTCATTGAACTTTGAAAGATATAAGACAGAAGCATCCATCACTAGACAGACACAAGGAGCCAGAGCTCTTGCAAGCTGAGAAAGATGGATGCTTCAAACAAATGGAGGGGTTGAAGTCTTTGGAAACTGAACATAGGTGAGACGCCATCTTGAACAAAGCCTTTACCTTGTTAGATTAAGGTTTAGACTTTTAGATGCACGTTTTCACTTTAATTTGCTTATAATTCTTTCTAACTTTATTCCTTTTATGTGGGATCATTTAACTTATGTCCTATTGTTAATACAATTGTTTTATTTTTACTATAAACCAATTCAGTGCTGTGTTTGAAGGGAAGGGTGTATTTTACGCCAGTTAAGTTAATAAGCTGTAATGTGTTGTTGTCTTTTTAAAGGAGCTATGAACCTAATTATTTATCTGAGCAGTTCAGAAGAGGGCTGCACATTTCAGGACACATGGTTTTTGGGAAATTCAGGACTGAGAGTATGTTGGGGTGGCTTTGCTGGTTGTAACCAAAGCTGGTGGAAGCCAGAGTGGGACTGTGGGGCTGTCAACAGGCTGCTGGGGTCAGAGCGGCTGAACTAGGGCTGTGTAGCATGGCAGAGAGTGTCCCAGGCTGGGAGCTTCAGTAGCAAAGCACTGTAGGGCACTCAGGGTTGCAGGCAAATGATGACACCACCCTTATTGGTCTGGATTGCATCCAGAATGTGACAGAGGTGCATACGAGGGGAATTCTTCTGCTGATGTTAGTAAGCTATTTGGGACAGGAACTATGTTTTTGTCCTGTGCTTGTAAAGTGTCTAGGAGTCCTGGAGCAATAGTAATAAAAATAATACAAATATTACAAATTACAAATTAATACAAATATTAATAAATAACAAGAGCAATTCCTCTCTTGCAGACTTCCCAGGAGCTAGGAGTAAAGTTCTGGTTGTGTGTACTTTCTTGTAGCCCATCCAGTGAAACACTGAATCATTTAAATACTTGTATTCCAAGGTTTTCCTTTTGAATCACCAAAAAGTAATTTATAGTTGTTAACTCATAAACCAACAGTTTTTTTTATAAATTCTCAGAAAATTTTGTTCCAAAAGAGTAAGTGAATCTAAGGTGAATACTATTGTTCATATATTATTCAAAAATAAGAAATTGATTTAGACCCTGATTTTCCACTGCTTTGCACCTTTCCACCTATGCAAAATGGCTGTTAAATACTACCAAATGGTAGATTTTACAATAACTTTTCACTTTCTTTGCACAGCTGTAAATAGCTACACAAGGTGCAAGACAATGTAGGAATCAATCCTCCTATCATTGCTTTAAGTGCAAACATCAATGCAGTCGTCATAATTATGTCATATAATGTTTGTCATCAGATTCATTTGTCTTCATCTCCACTTGTCATCTGAAGTTGTAGAAGTCAGAACTTTGAGCTTGTAAGCCAACGAATTTGTCACAGTAGCTGGATGGTTCTTCTAAGAATGAATTCTTCCAGAATTCTTCCATCAAGAACGAAGTAGTTAACATTTATGTTTAAACTGTCTTCTTAGGTCTCAGAGTTAATTGCTCATTTAGATGAATGTGGCAGTTCACACCAATCTGAGCTATTTCAGGGTGGCTACAGATTTAAGAATGTGAACACTCCATTGTTTTAAAAATGGTTCACATTTTGGGGTGTTCTTTGTGAGGATTGCACAAGTGCCAAGTGAGGGTGCAATCTTGTATGAAAAATCTTAATGATGATGACGCATGTAAATGAAAGAACCCAGATTGACTTTCAGATCCCACCACGAACTTGTTAGGAGCCTCAATAGTGACTTGTTAAGAGCCTCAGTAGTGATTTTGAAGGTTCCCTGGGCTGGAAGCCAACTCATTCTTGTCAATGTTCTTACATGACTAAGGTCAATTACTGCAGCATTCAACAGATGCAGACCTGGTAAATAGTCCAAATCTGGCCAGTCAATACATTATGTGATTCTTTTTAATGTTATAATTGGTATTTTAATAAATGTGTTCTGATTGGACAAGAATGTAAAAGCTGTTTTGGAGTATTTTAGAAGACACAAGTTTACTGTGGTGTAACTTCCTAACCTTGTTTTTCAAGAGTAATAAAACTGAGCTTTCAGTGTGTACAGTGAATGAATGTTTAAAAATAACCAAATAAACCGAAAAGAGGTATTGTGTTGTATGTATATTGGAAATAATGCATGTGCATTATTAACTTCAGGCATGTGCTTAAATCCATACCTATTCAGCAAAGCACTTAAGTGCTTTGCTGAATCAAGGCCTTATTTAGGAGAAGTCACACTGAAGAACAAGAGGTGGTTAATGGGAGGTGGTTAATGGGAGTGGGTTCAAACTGATGACTTGGCCTTGCTGAAGCATGTTTAAGGTATGGATGTGGTCAAATATATTAAAGAAGCTATCTGATAACAATTCTGACTTCCTGGATTTTTTGGGAGAAATAAAACATACTTTGAAATTCTGTGGCAAGAAATGTTATACATTATGAGTTTTAATTTCTCTAAACGCCAGGCCTAGAGCCCTTCATAATAGGCCTAGGAAATCTTGTTGTTCATAGCATATTCATTATGCAAGAAGAAACTTGACTTTTAAAATTCCCACAGAAGGACAGGGAAAAAATCACACAGTGTGGTCTGAATTTCAGTGACCAGACCCAATCAAGAATGGTTGCAAATTGGATGCAGCACTAGAGTGAATCCAACCCTTTGTTCAAATTCATCTGTAACATGCAGAATAATTGGTTTAATAATGTCTTTTTCCTGTTGAGTAGACTTAGAGCATTAAAATCCCTTTGTTTTAAAATGATCTTGATATTCTTTCCCCCCACTTATTTAGCCATTTTATTTAAAACAACAACAACAAAATCTTTGAACAAGAAGTTTTATAGTGATGTTTCTGATCAGTAAAAGTGAAGGTCACAAATATTTTTATTTGGTTAAGGTTTCGAATTACAGCATGATTTCCTGTGTATTTTCCTAGTGTGTTTTTTAAGCAACAATACACGTGCTCTTTCTATGAGTTCTCTTCATATTATTAAAATAATTAATTCCAGGAACTTATAAAATAGAAGCTCAATTTACATCTCCTACCATTGGTTTTGTACACACATCTGATTAAGAACTATCCTTTGGAGATGATTTTGGAGGAGCTAGTGTTTTGCTCTAATTTGTTCAGAGAACAAATCTGCTGTTCTTCCAAGCAGTCATGATGATATTTAGATTGTCTGTAAACTTTAAATTACTAAACCACTTTTATCCTGTGTCTGAACATATAGACATTATTGTAAATGTTCTGGAAAATAATATAAATCAAACTAATCTGTTTTTCCAATATGCGGAGCAGATTCTGTTGCCAAGAGATTTCCATGCTTGTCCCCTTAAGCTCCTAGTAAAAAGGGCCATACAATCTGCAGGAAGAAGAATTACTATTAACACCTTTTGAGGAAAGACTTCTAAGAAATTCATCAAGATTTCAATTTTTTTCCAAGGCAACATAGTAGAAATATCAGGTCTGAAGGAACCACAAAATCTCACATACAGCGTATGTTCATCTTGAAAACTGTAAGGGTATTCAGAAATATACTGTATCCGTATAGACTAGATATAATAGTTTTCAGTGCAGGTAAGTTGAAGTGTTCTATCAAAAACCAGGAAAAATGCCTGAAATACTAGAGGTGTGAATGACCCCAGATCCTAGTAGAGAGCCCCCTCTCAACCACTCACTGGATTTCTGTGAGGGAAACCAGCTGCTGAGTCTCTGGGGGCATAGGCTACAGAGGGTGTGTTTGTGTTTGTCTGTGTGTAAGCAGCAACATGGCCTGACCATCCTTTCACTGGGCCGTACCTGAGTGGCACTGCAATTCTGTGTGCAAGGTTGTAGCACCACTCACTCAGATGTGTCCTGGCTGCCCCTCCATTATATGCAATTAAAATACACTAAGTACTTTCCTAATACTTCCAATATAAGCAATTGTTGTCGTTGCTACAGGAATAATCTACAATCATGAATAGGAGGGGAAGTGGTCCATGGAAAATCTGTCTATAAGAATCAGAATATACAAGGAAAAAGTTTGAGAACTTCTGATCTAATTGCTTTTAAGGCTCTGTGTGTAGGAGGAAATACTCTGTTCCACATCTGTGATGGCCCACCACTTCCAAAAGCACAAAATGTCAATACATTGGCTGGAAAGAAAAACAGGAAGTTCCAGGTGCACCCAGCCAAAGCATAGCTATATTGAAATTGGAAGCTTAACTTTTAAAATTGTTTTTATTTTGTTTGATCAGTAGGAGCAGTCCCCTCAAGCACTACCAACTTCTACTCTCATCTCTTCAGACACTTCTAAAACAGACAAGGAACATATGAGAGGTCCTACAGAGTACTTGAGGCAACCAACACTATAAAAACTTAGAGTTAAGTCATCTCTACTGCAACTTTCAAACAGGCCTCTTTCAAAACTGCCAAAGCTAATGACATCAGAGAAATAACTTATGTCCCCCTAGCCTTCTCCTGAACCTTCATGGTTCTGTGTCAGGCATACCTTTTTTAGACAGCAGCAGTTTCTTCCCACAGGAGGGAAGCCTCTCATCTTGTCTTGTTAGATATATTGCTCCATGAGGAGAAACAGGTACCTTTTCAATGCCTGGCTTTCCACTACCTCCACTTTCCCTCTCAGACTATAGTATCATTTCAGAGAACACTTTTTATGGTATTACCCTTTAGGACCTCCGAGCTTTGAACCCTTTGGACAGCCTCTCCAACCTCCCTGCACCTCCAGAGGATAACCAGAAAACTTCTCAACCTTTCAGAGACCCTTACAGGCCATAAACTCCCAGGAACTTCCTGCTCAGAGACCTAGACCAGGATCTCTCCTAGCTAAAGGTTAAAGAAAGGTCTTCCTCCTCTTTCTGTCTTCACAAGGTAAAGTGGAAATGGAAGTTGCCTACTGCACAATCTTCCCCATCTTCAAACGGAGAGAATCCAAGTTCTAAGTTTGTAATAAAGAAAAAGAAAATTGTCCATATCTGTAGAGGCTTCTGAGCTCCATCCTCAATCCAAAAGACAGAAGGTTTACAATATTAGGACACAGGTACTCCATTTTAGGAAAAAAGATGTCCATCAAAAATGGGGGGGGAAGTGGAAATGGTGCTCCTATGTTTGTACAAGTGCATGAGGAAGAAATCAATTTGTGTAAGATTAGAAGCCACTATAGTAATATTTCTCAATGACTAGATGTGTGCATGCAGCAGGCTGATGGCACAGGAAGTAAATGGTATGCTCAGGTGAGCACAAATCAGCATTCAGTAGAACTCTTTATCTCACCTTTCAAGAGTATGAACAGACAATCTAGGGGAATTGATCCTCAATAAATACTACTTTGTTACTCTTCTGATCTTCCATTATTGGGGAACATAGATGTGATGGGAACTAGTTTCTGCTAAGAAGTTCCTAAGTCTACAATAGGGGTTCAGAATACAAAGCAGAGGGAAATTTGAGAATAAAAAAACCTCTTCATCAGGGTATTGCATGATCGTAAATTTGTGTGCTGTTGGAGCAAAAATGTGGCCTTATTAAAATTATATAAGGGGAAAATGTACCTTTGTCCAATTAAATGGAATTTATTATAAATTCTGTTTGAAATATTAACAGTGGTGTAGTGAACAAAGGAGGGCTTGCAAGGGAAGATGTGAAGTGCCTATTCCAAAACTAACATCCTGTTTAATAAAACAAAATTCCATTTAATATACAATTCCTGGATTTAATTATTAATTGGATATTAAATTGTGAGTGATAAAATTAGAAGAGGAATGTTGTAGTATTTGCCATATCAAAAACTTGCAAAATGTGTACATGGGATTGGCCCATTGAACATGAAAATAAAGTTTTAAACAAAAAGATTTCAAAATGGTTAGCTAGATTAGTATTTACGTTACACCAGTGGTGGGCAACCTGCGGCCTGTGGGCTGCATGTGGCCCATCAGGGTAATCTGATTGTGGGCTGCAAGACATTTTGCTGATTTTGACTGTCTGCAGGCACAGCCCCCCGCAGCTCCCAGTGGCTGCGGTTTGCTGTTTCCGGCCAACGGGAGCTGTGGGAAGTGGCGGTCCGCAGAGACGTGCCACCATTTCCTGCAGCTCCTCCCCATTGGCCAGAAACAGCGAACCGTGGCCCCTGGGAGCTGCGGGGGGCTGTGCCTGCGGACAGTCAACATCAGCAAAATGTCTCGCTGCCCACAATCAGATTACCCTGTTGGGCCACAGGTTGCCCACCACTGCTTTACACAGTTTGATGGATTGCTGGGAGCCTGGTTCTGGAAGGTTTTACAGCTGACGTGGTTTCAACACCCGTCTGTTGTGCTTTCTTGCATTTTTGTTTAGATCTCATTAGTTCTTTTTAAGGCAGTAAACATTTTCCTGGAAGCAGAGAATGATTCTTATGTGGAGAGGTGTTAGTGAATCCCTCCTGTGCATGTGTGTGTTTGTTTTATTACAAGTTTTGACAGCCTAGTGCTTATCTGGAGTCTTCTCAGTCTGCTAGTTCTGTTGGCTTAAAATAATAGCTTGATTTTGGGATCTGTTTTTATCTTTTACACTGCCTATTATGTGGGCTGAGAATGTGCAAGGTTATAGTAAGTTAGTGTTCATGTTGTTAAGAGAAATGCAATGCTATCTTTTGTTGTTCATTTCACGTAGATAAGTTCATGATGCTATTGTGGCTTAAAAGCAACTGCCATGACACTGTAGAAGATCTTGCCAGGACTCATGACAAGTTATCTTTCAAGTACTTTGTTTTCTACCTTTATGTTATTTATTATCCTTACTGAACTAAGAGAGTACACCAAGGCTATTTGGTAAATACTGATTTCTCTGATTCCCCCCCCCCCGCCTTTAATCTCTTATCTTCACCAATACCTATGTTAATGCACCTCTTAGTGAATTGATAGCAGAGCTATAACTAAAGCCTTCTTCATAAGTGATCTGCTGAACACCTGTTGTATGTTATCAGAATGTTCTCTTTGTATTAGATCTATTCTCGATCAGCAAACTTGTTGCTCAATAGCCGCAACTAAAAAATCAGGTAGAACCTGATTTTCAGAAATGCTCAACAATTACAGTTCCAGCTGAATTACATAGAAGCAATTAGTACTCAGCACCTCTGAAATCCGATTTGGTTTCCAGCATGGCTTCATCCCATCCTAACTTGACGTAGCTGAAGAGTGGTTGGGGAGCTACTTTCTGTGGTATCATTACACATAAATACATGGGGATTTTCTAGGGTATGTTAATGTTGATATATTTCTATCTGGGGGCATGACTTGAACTTCAGATAGGAAAATATCATTATTCTATGTAAGCAAGTAAAGAAAACCTGGAGGTGGGAATATTATCAACACCATTTAAAAAAAACCAAAACCCTGTGAGGAAGATTCTGCCTGGGCAACAAAATGGCAGATGAAATTCAGTGTTGATAAATGCAAAGTAATGCACATTGGAAAACATAATTCCAACTATACATATACAATGATGGGATCTAAATTAGAAGTTACCACTCAACAAAGAGATCTTGGAGTCATCGTGGATAGTTCTCTGAAAACATCCACTCAATGTGCAGCGCCAGTTAAAAAAGTTAACAGAATGTCATATTGTCTCTGTATAAATCCATGGTACGCCCACCTTGAACACTACATGCAGATGTGGTTACCCCATCTCAAAAAAGATATATTAGACCTGGAAAAGGTTCAGAAAAGGGCAACAAAAATGATTAGCGGTATGGAACAGCTTCCAAATAAAGAGAGATTAATGACTGGGATTTTTAAGCTTGGAAAATAGATGAGTAAGACGAGATATGATAGAGGTCTATAAAATCATTACTGGTGTGGAGAAAGTAAATACAGAAATGTTATTTACTCCTCATAACTAGGACCCTATCAAATTCATGGTCCAGTATGGTCAATTTCACAGCCACAGGGTTTGAACATTGGTAAATTTCATGTTTTCAGATGTTTAAATCTGAAATTCCACTGTGTCATAACCATGGGGGTCCTGACCCAAAAGGGGATTGTGAGAGGGGGTGTCGCAAACCTGCTGTAGGGGAGTCATGGGATTGCCACCCTCACTTCTTTGCTGCTTCAGAGCTGGAGCGCAGAGCTTCCTGCAGTTGCAGGAGGTTCCCAGAGGTGGAGATGGGTCTGATCTCCCTCCCACAAGTCCTGTCCCTCCCCAGCCCAGCCAGAGCTAGGAGCCCCCTTTGCTGGGGTGCTCCCAGTAGCACAGGGAAAATCGGACCCAACTCCACTAATCTCCTCCAGCTGCAAGAACCTCTGGGGCTGCTGCCCAGTCCCAGAGTGTCCTGCAGCAGGGGCAGGCATCCAGAGGTGGGTCTGGTCTCCCTCCCCAACCGGGCAGCTACAAAAGGATCTCTCAAAACTGGGTGATTGGGCAACAAAACGGCAGATGAAATTCAATGTTGATAAATGCAAAGTAATGAACATTGGAAAACATAATCCCAACTATACATATAAAATGATGGGGGTCTAAATTAGCTGTTACCAGTCAAGAAAGAGAGCTTGGAGTCATTGTGGATAGTTCTCTGAAAACATCCACTCAATATGCAGCGGCAGACAAAAAAGCGAACAGAATCCTCACAAAATTGGGGTTGGGATGCGGGAGTGGGTGAGGGCTCTGGTAGGGGCTGGGGATGAGTACTTTGGAGGGGAGGAGGCTGCTCTAGGCTAGGAACGAGGGGTTGGAAGGGCAGGAGGGGGATCAGGGCTGGGGCAGAGGGTTGGAGTGTGGGAAGGAGTGCAGGCTACGACTGGGGGTGCAGGCTACGACTGGGGGTGTGGGCTCTGGGGTGGGGCTGGGGATGAGAGGTTTGGGGTGCAGGAGTGTGCTCCAGGCAGGGGCGTGGGGAGAGGCTCAGGGGTGCAGGCTTCAGGCGGTGCTTACCTCAGGTGGCTCCCAGAAGCATCACATGTCCCTCCACCAGCTTCTATGCGTAGGTGTGGCCAGGGGGCTCTGCACGCTGCCCCATCCGCGGGCACTGCCCCTGCAGCTCCCATTGGAGCACTGGAGGGGACCATTGGAGTGGGACCATTGGAACTCGTAGGAGCCAGAGTGGGGCCATGCCGCTGCTTCCGGGAGCCACGTGGAGTGGCCCCCGACCCTGCTTCCCAGCTGGAGCGCCGGCGAGTAGCAAGCCCCAGATCCCGCTCCCCAGCGGGAGCTCGAGGGCTGGCTTAAAATGGCTGGCGGGCCGTAGTTTGCCCACCCCTGCTTTAGATAATCACTTAACCTTCTCTTTTTGAATATGTTGAGGAGTCCTCCCTTACTTTCTTTTGGAAATTTTTCCTGTTAGCCAGGAATCTTAGGGCTTGTCAGAGGGTGTGATTTGTAGAGCTCTTTAGAGTGTTATGCTCTAACTGCCCCCTTTAGAGCCTGCTGGTGTGAAGTAAAAGGCACCTAACCTTAATGTGAACTAGGTACCTTTTAGTTTGCCCCAGCAGGGTCTATGCAGGGTAGTTAGAGTGCAGCACATTAGAGCACTTGATATATTACATACCTTTAATTTGCTTTGTTAATGCTGTGTAGACAACACCTCAGTAAGTTTGGGGACTGTATTCACCTGGAATGCTTATGTGCAGTTTTTCCCAGATAAGGTGATTTCAGGCCTGAACCAGAATCTGGTCCCATAAATTTGTTTTTCACTTGAACCAATCTATTTATTTAATTTCTGTGTGTGCCAAGCCCCTCCACAACTAGAAGAATCTGTTGCACGCCTTATTATTGTTTATGCAAACCATATCCAGGAAGAAAGTCAATACAATTTCAGAAATAGTTGGGTGATCTAAAAAGGGGCATAAGTCATCCATAATCACTGTTTTCAAACAGATAAAGTCAGTACTTTGGCTTGCAAATTGTTCATAAAATATTGCTCTCCTTCTGCGATGGCTTGCTCAGGCAGGCATGGCTATTTCTTCTGCAGAACAGCACAGTGCTTCATTCCAGTAAATTTGCTCTATGGCTATGTGGTCTTCAGTGTATTCTTTTATCCATTACTTTAACATACATGCTATTTTTCTTCTTGATTCAGATTTCTTGATGTTTTAAATTTTCCTGCCATTTGTAGAGATTGTTTTTACTGCTGGCTACTTCCCAGATGTAGTGGCTCATGGAGCAACAGGTGCTCACCATGGAGTACGATAAAATGTACTTACTTACCCAGCTGTAATTTTTCCTTCTCTGTAGTGGACACCTGGTGTTCCCTGAGACCCCAGCCTCACAAAACCTTCCATTAAATTCCTGTTGCAGAGGAAATATCTGTCTTTATTTTTTCCCTTTATGGAGCATTCCTACAGAGAGAAGGAGAAGTCTTGGATTTCCCTCATATTGGAACCAGAATTTGCAATGTCTTCATTTTCATTTTTGTATAATAAATGAATAAGTAGATAAAAGATATAATTTTCTGCCTTCATTTGGCTAATTTTTTAACGTTTGTTTATAGAATATATATAGTTTGTTTTCTCAGCATGGGCAATTGGTTAGGGAGTTAGAGAGGTAGTCAGTTCTCTGAACGGCAGTTGGTGGAGCTTATACATTGTGAAGCTAGAGAGAGAGGGGTTTAAAAAACAAAAACAACCCCCCCCCACAAAAGAAGAAGAGCTTCCTTTTGAAAGATGAGGAGGAATAATCCTGTTGTAATGGATGATAGAGTACCAGGTGAGCGCTTCAGAGGAGGAAAAGTTATGGATGGGCAAACAATTGTTACTATTTTTGAATAAGAGATCCTTCAATGTGTTCTCAATCCTTTTCAGGATGAAGGTATGTATAACTAAGTAAATACATAAAAATTATATGTAGATATATGTAAAATTATTCCTTTATTTGAGTATGGTCTTTTCATTTGGCTCACAGTCATCTCTGTAGTTCCTTTATTTGAAAGGACTATTTTTGCATTTATTGACTATTTTATAACCCTCTGTATGTGGTTAGTGGTTGTTAAGGCTGCAAGTCCGTGACTTTCCATGACCTCTGTGACTTCTGCAGAGGCCGGTGCTGGCTCCAGCTGCCTGAGCAGGGCAGCCCCTGGGCCAGCAGCAGCAGTTTTGGTGTGTGGTAGGGGGCTCAGGGCTAAGGGCAGGGGTTGCTTACCTTGGGGTGGGGGGACTCCCTGGCTCCCACTGGCATGGTTCTTCAGCTCCTAGGCAGAGGGGCCAGGGGGCTCTGCGCACTGCCTGCGCCCTCAGGCCCCACCCCTGCAGCTCCCACTGGCTGCAGTTCCCAGCCAATGGGAGCTGCCAGCGCTTGTAGTGGGAGCAACGCGTGGAGACCCCTGGCTCCTCTGCCGCCTAGGAGCTGCAGGGACATGTGGAGCTGGGTAGGGAGCCCATGCCAGCCCCACCAAACATCCCCCCCCAGCACCAGCGGGGGTCCCGGGCTGTGCACTGCTGGCCCCTCCCCCCCCCGAACCATGGGGTCCCTGGCCATGCACCGCTGCCCTCCCCAGCACCAGCGGGTGTCCCGGGCCACCTCCCCCAGCACCCGCAGCATCCCACCCAAACTTTAGTTAGGGGTATATAGTGCAAGTCATGGACAGGTCACGGGCCGTGAATTTTTGTTTACTGCTCGTGACCTGTCCATGACTTTTACTAAAAATACCCGTGACTAAAATGTAGCTTTAGTGTTTGTTGATCACTGCTTACTACTTTGAGTTATGATTTCTATTCAGAGAAGTGGATCCATCACAAGAGAAAAGCAAAGTTTGATTTCATATATGTAATGATCAATTGTTCAGGACAGACTCTCTCTGTGTTTACCTAGTATTTATTTACTTATTTATATTTATACAACAAATTAAAAGGACTCCTCTTCTAGACATCCCTGTCATAAATTATATAAAAAAATAAGTTAAATCATCTGCAGAACACCAAACTCCGTCCCCACAAATCTGATTTCCCTCAAAATTCCCTCAAAATTCCCTTGTAATTTACCCTGAAGATCAATAGATTTGGGGTTTTCAGACCTAGTGGGGGGATCTGTTCTGTAGAGATTTGGCTTAACATAGGATTTCTGTCAAGTCAGGAGAAGAGGAAAAGTCAAATGGAGCTAAAAATGTCACAGAATGTCATCAACATAATGCTTATGTTTATTTAATCAGTTTAAATGATAATTGTCCTATTTGTTGCATCTTCTCACCTTTGGAAGTACTCCTCTGGGGGAATCATGGTTGATTGAGCCATCAGGAAGAGCTTTAAGTTCTAGTTTGACACACAAATGAAGGAGGAACTCTGCCTCACCTCCATTTATTTGACTGGATGGACATGCTTTATGATCTCTGTCGAGAGTAGTGGATCCATATTGGGAAAAATGAAATTACAGGAAACCCCCTTCTTTTGTCTTTCTAATAACTCACTTTTAATTAAACAAACTGATGATTTTCTGATGGTTTTTAATAGAGTGAGAAGTAGTTGGTAGTTCTTTATTCAGTAGTTCAATAACTTTGTAGTAGTACATCTAAATGTTCTCATTTTACATATAGTATTTGTGTTTCAAAATTCCTAAACTTGTTATCTGCAGTGCCAGATCTTTTATTTTTATGTTTGAAGTAATAATTACACTTTTTGTGCCTTAGGGCCCTTGCTGGATATTGGCATAATTGAATCTGTGGTGGTGTATGTCAAAATGCACCTTTTCTTTTATAAGAAATATATTAAGCTTTTTTATTTTAAGAACAATAATTTCTGACTACTCTCGTATAACCCAATTGAAAATAATCAAATGCCATTCAGTCTGTACACCTTGTTTTTATTGAATAATGTAATTACAGAATTTCACTGGAAAATGAAATTATTTATTTTTATTGTTTTTATACAGGATTTTATGTCTGTCTTTCCATAGTTGCTCTAATAGAAAATTGAAAGATAAGTGTCTCTTGGGCTTCTGATTGTGGGATTACCTCTTCAAAAATTCGATGATCTAAAAAGCTTATAACCTGTACATACTTGTAGAACCCCAGAGCAATTCTCAACATTCTGTTGACTGTACTGATTATCTTCATAGCCTTATTGCTCCTGAATTTTTAAGGCGGTTGTGGTATTTAGAAAGTTAAGGGAAACTCTGAACTGATTAATAATGTCATCATTCAAATATAAGTTTCAGAATATGGCATTGATTATTACTGGGTAAATTTAGATGGTGAAGAAAGAGAGGGATTTGTAGCATTGGCTAAAATTAGGCATAGTATGCATATACATTATACTCATTTTGCCTGAATAGTTCTTCTAAAATGTTATAGTACCATTGCTGCCATCTCATTTGCAGTCACACCCTAAGTAGGATATTGTGTGATTGTATTTAGGATTATGTCTAAGCAATTGTATCAGATAACATGGTGGCTTTGTAGTGTGGACAAAGGAATAGCATGAGACTGCTTACACCAGGGGTTCTCAAACTTTTGTACTGGTGACCCCTTTCACATAGCAAGCCTTTGAGTGCGACCCCCCTAATACATTAAAAACACTTTTTTATATATTTAACACCATTATAAATGCTGGAGGCAAAGCAGGGTTTGGGGGTGGAGGCTGACAGCTCACGACCCCCCATGTAATAACCTCGCGACCCCCTGAGGGGTCCCGACCCCCAGTTTGAGAACCCCTGACTTACACCCTTTCACTTGTTTTAGGATGGAATTTGAATCCAGCTTCTTAGAGGTAAAAAGCAAGTGCATGAAATTGTGCTATCTGTAGTAACATCCTTGAGTCCTGAGCATAATGCAGGGCTCCCTAAAACCTTTCAAATGTACCAAGAAATGTCTTCTTAATATAATTTAATAAACACTAGCTTCCAAAATTCGTCTGTGAAGAGTAGAAATTACCTTTGTATATTTAATCAAATTCATCTTAAAGGTAACCAGAAAGTATTGTTTTAAATTACTTTACTGTAGTGTTATGTACTGAACACCAAACAAGAATATGAGGGGCCTTCAGAGCACAGATTATTGTTAAGGAAAATTCTCTACATCTACAACATACTGGTTTGGAATGATTTCAAGGGCCTCTCATTAGTTCCTTTTTCTGTAACATCTTGTGTCCCATTGTTGTTCTGCCTGCCACAGTAACACACTAAACAGTTAGTTTCTAGCTCCTTTCTTCAAAATTTAACCAGAAAATAACTGGCTAAAGGAACAGTAAATATGCTTTCATTAATATACACAGCTTGTGATTAGAGCACCACTGACAAGTCTGGCAGACAATTCTAAGACCTTCTTATTTGGTCTTGGCTCTAGAGGTACAATTTCACAAACTGGTGGTTTGACACATTCTGGCCTGGCCATCAACAGACTTTAGTCTTTTATTCTCAAAATGTAAGACTTCCCATTTTGGGCCTATTGAGTCATTTGTGTGCATCGTAATAGATAATTCCTCTGTAGCCATCTACAGAGTTTTTTGCAGGGGTGAACTCATGCAGCTCCATTGATGATGTACCAATCCACTGCAAATATATCTTGGGCTTTGTCTACGCTACAGGGGAAATTCGATCTAAGCTACACAATTTGAGTTACGTGAATAGCTCTCCCATCGACTCCTCCTACTCTTCTCGATTCTGTGGAGTACAGGAGTCGATGGGAGAGCGATCTGCAGTCCATTTAGCAGGTCTTCACTAGACCCACTAAATTGACCGCTGATGCATTGATCGCCACTCATTGATCCCCCAGTAAGTGTAGACAAGCCCTTGGTGTATATGGAGGTAGTGTAGGCTAATAATTCTGTAAGGGAGAATGTTAGACTCTGATTTAGTGGAGGGATAAAATGAAAATTGTGAAGTCAAGTATATCCGTGAGTTATCAGTGAATTTAAGGTGCGGAACTTAATGCCGGATTTAGAAAAAAAGAGGATCCTTTTATAAAGAAAACAAAAAAGTTTAGAGTCACTTTTGTGCTGATAGTTGATGTTTTATAGTCCCTATTTGAGATGTATAGCCCAGAACCCTTCTGTAATGTAATTAAAAACCCCTAATATATATGAAATTCTTCTTTAAAAGGGCAGTTTTGCTGTGCTTTTTATGTGGAGGAAAAAAACAAAGCCTTGTAATGGTCTATGGCAACTGTTGCTAGGTGCATTTGGAGACTTTATGGGAAACAGACCTACAGTACATATGTAATGTACATTTATAATGGCAAATACAGTTTGCTTCTGAAAATCACTCACAAATAAGATTGCCTACAAGTAACAAAAACAGCACTTCCTTGGAATTGTGTTCTGGGATTAACAGAAAAACACTGTCTCTTGTGGGATTGTGGAAGTCAAAATTCACCGAATAATTCATGATGTAGCAGACCAATAATGTCAAGCCATTTAGTGCATGGTTTCTGGGCCTCTTTCAGTCTGCAACTCCAGATCAACCTATGTTCCTCCCACCCCCATCTTTCACTCTTATCTAGGAGTTCTTTGTATATTTTCAATCTAAGACCAAAAATGCTGTGGTACATCATAATTTATTAAAATAAATTCAGATTTTCTCAATATATACATTGAATGTAATTGCCTAATTTCACATTAAAATATATAATTTATACATTGTTATAAGATGTCGTAAACTTCACATTCCCCAATGTTTTTATAGCTAATACTTCAGGATGTCACATATAGCCCTAAAAGTGATATAAAATTCAAAATTATTAATAGAATTTCAATATTCAATGATATATAGACCTTGATACTGCTGTCAGGATCTATGTGGGTAGCCCGTTGTGCCCATGTGGAGCCTAGTAATTTAGATGATTCTGTTCAATAATTCAAAACAGTAAAACAAAATATTATCAAAATATATCCAGCTCTGTGTATGCACGTGCATACACAATGTGAAAAATAGGGAAACAACTTCTTTAGAAATATATGTTAAAGACAAATAATATATTTATAAAACACTCCTCTTGAATGTGAGTTATACCATAACTGATTATTCACTGTTTTTTCAGAAGTAGTTACATTGGAAAAACTAGAAATGGGTAGAACAGAAGAAAATGGGCCTAATTCTTGGGGCTGGCCAAGCTATGCTAGATACACTACCTTGATGGGGAGGGGAAGCAATCATCTGATTCCAGTCCATAAATTAGAGTAGCCTCAGTTTATATTCTAAACATTATTTTTATAGAGTCTGGAAACATTTATTTTTAAATGAAAGCTTTAGAATCTGTAGCATATACCTCAACTCTCAGAAGACAACTTTGGGTTCACCAGGGGGTTGAGCACTGGTTGGGGCCTGAAAATATTTTCTAGCAGCTGTAGTGCTTACTACTGTGAATAATCCTATCTATAGCAACATCAGGTAAGAGCATCTGCAACAGCATAGCACCCACCTCTCATGAGCATCCCTTCTGGTCAGGTGTGTCTGCAGTCTTTAAACAGTCCTGGCCCTTGTGTCAGGCCATACCCCCAGTGCTCTCCCTGGAGGCAACGGTTTTGCCCTCTTGGTCTGTTCGGGCTCCAGGTGGGCCTCTTAGCAGTTCAGTCCCCCTTCCAGGGGTTTATCACTGTTCAATTATAGGCCACTTCCCCATGGCCTATAGGGGAACCTGGGGCCACCCACTACTCCAGGTCCCAGCCCAGGGACCCTAAGAATAGAGGCCACATGCCACCATGTCCCTTTAACAAAACTGCTTTCAGTTCCCTGAGCCACTTCCCCACATCCCCAGCCTTCACTGATGCTTCACCCATAGCTCAGGGCTCTTCTGTGTTCAGGCCTAACAGCCAGCCAGGAGCTCTTTCTTGTTCCCCCTGTCCCTGCGAGCACTGAGCTGTCCAGGGTGCTGCCAGTCCTTTTGGCCAGCTCAAAGCACAAACTGCACCCCTCTAGCTCCAGCAAGGAACTACTTGTGTCTGGTTCTGAAGCTCTTTTTATATGGCCCTCCTGGGCACTGATTGGCAGCTCTCTGCAGCCTCTTTGGTTGGCTAGCCCTTTGCAGCCTCTCTAGACCACTTGGAACACTTAACTCCACTGCTCCTTTCCTGGGATGGGTGTGGCAGGACCCCATGGCCTCCAGCATGGGGCTTCTGAGCCTAGTCCACCCCATCATAGCATCTTAAATAGTTTTCTGGAAATATCTGATCAGTTTTCTAAAAATAATGCTGATAGGGGTTAATCAACTTGTCATGATGGAATAATTTTCTTCCTTATAAAAATGAACAAAAATGAGACACTAAATAACAGTTGGTACACAACTAGGATGCTCGCCATTTGGAGACATAGCTGCAGTCACTATAGAGAATTTTTTTTGACAGATAAGCTATGTGCTTAAGAAGTTAAATGTTATGCTAAGACTTTGGAAAACAGATCACAATGTACAGTGCTGCATTCACATAGAAGACATAAACAACATTAGCTGCACCATATAGGTCTGTTTGCTAAAACTCCTATAGCTATTGTGTAGTATATGCAGAGTTAATAAACTATATACCAAACACCCTTAAGTTTTGACACAAACATTAATTTATTTCTTTTAGTGAAAACAGTTCAACTAGTGTTTTAATTTAGAAATTTACATTTCCTTTTTTCCCCTCTCTCATTAAGATGGTCTTCTGTTATCTTTTTCTTCTTGGTGGCCATCAGCTTGGCCAGAAGGGTCTCTGAAATCAAGGCCCTTATGTTGGAACTGCCTTACATGGCGTTCTTCAAGGACAAGATCCAACTGCGCCTCCTCCTGGTCTTCCTGCCAAAGGTCGTGTCACAGTTCCATAGCAGCTAGACCATTTTCCTGCCAGTTGTCTTTCCGAAGCCTCACAAGAACTCTGAGGAATGGAGTCTTCTTTCATTGGATGTTAGGTTTGCCCTCACCGTCTATATTGAAAGGACTAAACCCTTCCACAAATTCTCACACCTCTTTGTAGCAATAGCAGAAAGGCTGAGAGGGCTATCTGTGTTAGCCCAGAAGATCTCGTTCCGGAGAACTGCCTGTAATCGGGCTTGCTACAAGCAGGTGAATGTCCTGCCACCAGCCTGTTAAGTGTTCACTCCACAAGAGCACAGGCTTCATCAGCAGTGTTCCTCACACAGGTTCCAATCCAGGACATCTACAGGGCTGCAACGTGGTCATCGGCATATACCTTCGCATCTCACTATGCTATCACCCAACAGGTCTGAGATGACACCAGATTCGGGAGAGTGGCATTACAGTCAGCATGTCCATGAACTCCAAATCCACTTTCTGGGTACTGCTTGTAAGTCACCTCACATGGAATGGACACGAGCAAGCACTCGAAGAAGAAAAACAGTTATTACCTTTCATAACTATTGTTCTTCAAGATGTGTTGCTCATGTCCCTTCTGTGACCCACCCTCCTGCCCCTCTCTTGGAGTTAACTTGCAAGAAGGAACTGAGAGGTTGCATGGCCAGCGGCACCCCTTATACCGGTGCATAAGCGTGTGGCACCAGAGGGTTCTAAAGCCAGCCTGACAGGTACCACTGAGGGAAAAATCTCTGATCATGGTGCACGCAGTGCACACACACCTAACATGGAATGGATGTGAGTAATATATCTTGAAGAACAACAGTTACAAAAGGTCAGTAACCATTTGTTTTCATCTGCAACTAGCAGGTGGAGTCAGGAAAATAAATCAGCAATTTCAAAAGGTGTGGAGACACAATACTAAAACAATTACCATCATTTACACTGAAGAAGCAAATGCAGCCATTTTGTTGATAACACTGACATTTGAGCTCAATTTAACATTCTCTCTTGTCCTTACTTGAAGTAAGACAAAATTCCATGCTAAACCACACCTGTATAGAATACTAGATATGCATAGGGAGTGTCAGTTAAGAGCGATAGATTCATATTAGGAGAATTAAAAATTAAAGGTAAGAAAACTAATCTTGCCATTGTTCTGAAATGGATGCACAGATCAAGACAAAAGCCATAACTCATGAGAAGTAGCTTGAGGACATGCATATCTGGACTGTTAGCCACCACACAAGTGCAGCTGTAGGAATTTCCAACATGTTCCTCCATGTCCTCTGGAAATTGTGTAATAACCAGGTAGAGAGCTGTCAGTCCAACACAGAGAGCACTTAAAGTGCTAAGGCCCACCTGATGCCTTTGGGACATAAGTAAATTATTATAGTAGTTTTCTGCCTGGGTCTTTATTAAGAGTTTTCCACCCTTTACCTGCAATGGCTTAAGGCTTTGTGGGTTCAGGCAGGTTTTGGTGAGGAAGTAGACTGCCAGTGTTGGTTCAAAAATGCTCTACTGCTGATGTAAAACTGTTGCCAACAAAGTACAAGGGCAGCTTGGACAGAAGCATCCCTCTGACCTTGAGAAGACAAATTCAGGTCCTAAAACTATTTTGCTGAACCCTCTTGATATGTCCACAATCTGTTGGGCAGCAAAGTAGGGCACAGCTAAGATTCTGGATACATGAGCAGAGGAGTTGCTGCTGAACAATATTGGTGGGGAGGTAAGAGAAGAAAACCTCTGATGCTAAGAGAATATGTCCCAAGTGCTCTATTCCATTTTAAAAGAAGAATATTTTCTGAACTGGAAAGCATAAGCAGGAGCCATTTGTTGTTGCTGTTGGTCTGCACAACTGCTTCAATCACTAATAACAGCTGTGGATTTACTGCTAAGTTACGGGAATCCCTTCCCTGTCCCCAACATGCTCCAATGAAGATCTTCTCCTTTCCAGATGGGTGTGGGCCAAGCTAGAAGAAGAGGAAGAAAATGAGCAGGAATAAATAAAGGGAAACTTGTTTGGCAGGGTAAAAATTCCCTTACAACAGACTCTTCCGCAGGCAGCAGAAGAAGAAACATTTGCCCCTCTCCACAGAGGCAGAGACACTGATGAGGACACAATCAGTTCAGCAAATATACTATCAGGAGGAACTTTTTACCTCCAAAAAGGAATTATGCTTCAATTTTGCAAATATTCATAAGTTATAGGTCCTGTTCAGAAAAATGGATCTGTTACAGGAGAAAGTTGTTTCCTGGACCCTTTTGTGGTTTAATAATTATGTCTAGCAAACCTAATAATAAACTTCCTTGAACTTCTCAAGCAGAAGTACGGCTGTGCAAGTCCTCTTGTTGGGAAAGGTTATAGCACTGGATTGACCTGTCAAGTAGAAGAGCAAAATCCATAAATCCAAGTTACTGTAAGGAAATTGCAGAAATCTGATTTACAGGTCGGATTTTTTCTTAATAATAATAATTAATAATAAAAAGCCATAACCATATTGTGTGTGGGGAGCAATTGACATTTTAAACAAAGATTCTCTTTAATCATTTTGTTTTGGCTAAAAATATCATATATGGCTTTTCTAAACCTTGCTCAGCAATCTCCATTCATGTTTGATAACTAGTGGTGTGAGCTCATAAACTCTGCTGCTGGCGAGGAAGCGTCTCATTAATCCAATAGGTATTTTTATTAAGCAAATGAGAACCTTATGAACCTTTTTTCATTTTGTGATGAAGCTTTTCCCTCCAGCAAGTTCTGAGATGTATATCTTATACTGAATTTACTGCATAATGTGTTTTTAAATACTAAGCCTTTGGTCAACGCAAGTTATGTGGGTGTACACCTGCCAAAATTAGTGTATTGCCTACCTCTTGCTCCCCTGGCTCATGAAGCCATATACTGGCTGCCTTGATAGCACCAAGGAAAGATTCAACTACCAGCTAAGCAGGTGCAGAATGACAGTTAAATGTGCTTTTGTTAGATTGAAGCGACGTATGCTCCCTGGATTAGATCTCAGAGAGAAAGAAATATCTCAACAATTACAGCTACCTGTTGTGTGCTGTGTGATATATGTGAGGCAAAGGGAGAAAAGTTGCAACCGGGGTGGAGGATGAAGGTGGAGCAGCTGTCTGCTGAAATTCCAACATGGAGCTTTGCAACTACAGGAAGTCTTGAAAGACCTCTTTTATGGTCAGCCTGTGCTTGTCTGCACTCTGGCCCTGAGGGTTTGTGGGCTGTTAGGAATTGTGTAGTGCATGGTGTATGTTTATGGATATAACACTGTGTCTTATAATGACCCTATGAACTATTCTATTTTGCTATACATTTATAACTATTGCACTCATTCACTGAAACTATGAATTATGCGGTGCTTACTGTACATTTACGCATATGACAGTATTTTCTTAAACCTATGAGTTTTGTGGTGCAGTACACATAGGAATACTGGATGGTTTGAGTACTGCTATACATTTTGCAGTATGTGTGGTGAACTAAGAAAGATGAATTTATTTTCAAAAATTGAATTTTATTGACTGTCAAAAGAAGTGAAAAAAACACTGTACAAATAAAATAGGACACTGCAATACAAACTTCCAATTTAAGTGAACTGAACATTCTGTGGGTGTGGAGGGGACACCCCTCAAGGTCACAATGGTAGCAACTACAAGTAAAGCAAACAGATGTATCATTGTATTTATAGTCATAACGGAATGTAAAAAATAAGTATCAATGCTCCCTTCCCCCATTCCCTCTACATTTTAAAATAAATCTCTGCACAGCAACACTCTCCAGGCCAAGCCATAGTGAGTATTGTCCGTGAAGGGGTTGGGGGGAGGAGAGAAGGAGGGCATTAAAATTTTTAGTTGCGTGAAACAATTTGGTCCCTATTTTCATGCGTACAAGTATACAGCAATGGCACTGGAAAAATGGCACTATTTTCCACAGGCGGTGGTGATTTTAGCTGATATCTCACTCCTGATGATCACAAAGGCACAGAGAATGCAGCTGCTGCTGGCTTCCTGAAGCCACCCAGGCTGTTATGCCACTAGACTGTTTACTGCAATGGGTGCCAGCAGAAGTTATCACGAACTGGTGTGAGAAACTGCCGTGCTGCAGAGGAAGAAGTAAGGTGGTCATCCCTAGACACCTTTGGGAAGACTGCAGAGTACTTCTGTGAAAGTTTCATCAAGATCTCTCAGGAAGATACTAGGGACATCCCTATGTACATCAACAAACTGTTCCGCATGCCGCTTCTCCCTCCCGCCCCCATCCTATAGGGGAATGAAAAGCAGATAACAACTCTACCTGTTTTTTATGCTACCTCTTCTCATATGAATAAAAGAACGAAAAGTCGATACATGTGTCTTTGGTGACTTGGAATGAGCCCAATGCTGTCTTTTCATTTAAACATTGCAAGGGAAGATTTATACACACACCTGAGGTTCCTTCCCCTGCATCGGGCTTGTCCATGCTTGGCTGATGGGGCTGGTTAGACTGCAGGGGAGTCTCAGACAGGTCCTAGCTTGCGGCATAGCTGGATTCCCCTTCACGCCCCCCTCCCCTGCCACGTTATCGTGCTCCTGCTCCACCTTTTCCTCTTCTTTATTCATGGCAGGGTTCTCTGTCTTGGGCTCCACTCAGGTATTCACAGTGGTCTGTGGGGTGCTAGAGGTATCTCTGCTGAGTATGGTTTGTAGGTCATTGTAAAAGCAGCAGGTTTGAAGCTCAGCACCAGATCAACTGTTGGCCTCCCTGGCCTTGTGGTATGCCTACTGTAGTTCCTTCACTTTCATGTGGCACTGCTGCTCATCCCTGGCCAGAATGTTCATACGTTGGTGTCTAAATTTAGGCACCTAAATCTAGGTGCCTTTGTCTAAGTAAATGACCGGATTTTCAGAGGCTCATGGTGTGAAAGTCTGAAAAATAGCTCCCTTGTGTTTCTGCAGCCACTTACACACACGCTTCACTTGACTTCAGTGGGACTACTGGTATGGTTAAAGTAAAGCATAAGTGTTTGACGGATTGGGATTATATTTCATTTTCTAAATATGGATTTAGTTGCCTGACTTTGGACACCCACATCTGAAAATTTTGGCTGAGCTTCCACCAATATGTGTTATAATTTTGTTGGAGCTGCATTTTCTTTTGCTTGAGATAAAAGGTGCTAATTCAACTGTAAAAAGTCTGGTAAGAGACCAGATTCTTGGTAGTTTAACAAATAATTTAATATGGTAGCCTCCTCAACTAGCATTTTATACTATCAGTAGAACAAAAATGATATTCAGATCCCTAAAGGGATCCTGCCAGACATTGTGATTCAGAGCAGAGGTGTATTCTGCTGTGCTGCTTTTCTAATAAAGAATTTTGTCGCTGATCATTTGCAGTCTGTAGAGTCAGGCTTGTCATTACTACTTATAATTTGCAGAGAATACTGAATAAAACCATTATATTTTAGGAATTTTCTTATACCACATATAAGATTTCTGTGTAGTCATCATTAGCATTTCTTTTCAATATATAAGTCAGGAAAAGATTAAGTCAGTATACTAAACAGATTGAAGAGATCTGAGAAATTTCACCTGTCATTTCCCTTCAACTTAGCAAACTACATTTATTATCAAATAAAGTGCTCTAATATTACTTTATGTAACTGTACTGGAAAAATTGGTTGTCTTAGAAAGATTAGTTTCTGTCAAAAAAAGTGTGCTCATTTTTGCTTGAGGAAGGAACTCTGGGCATCACAAGTGTTTATTAAAAATGAAGATGACTCCTGTGGTGACAGCAACTGACAGACTTAATAACACTACCTTCTTTAAAGTTACCATTTTAACTCTGTATAGCAGAGGCTTTTAAGAAGTGACAAGCTCCAGCTCTTTCCTTGAAGTAATTTTACAGAGGATGTTTGACTGCTACCTGCAGTTTCAGAGTTATAGTTGTTTCTTTCTCACATATGTAAGAAACAGATCGGTGTGCTATAAATGCACTCAAGTTTAACTTTTGCTTTCTTTAAACTCACACAGTTGCATTACCTGTTAGAGGAGTAAAGTAATTTAGTGAGTGAAAAAGCTACCATGTTTCCAAAAAATTTCCAGATTCAGCTGTTTTGTGGGAGATTCTTCAAAAACATTGTAATAATTTATTAAGCAACTAAATGCTTATTGGGGCAGGAACCTTGTCATTTTATGTTTTTATAAAGCAGTATGCACACCAAATATACTGCATGAATAATATTAATCCGTAAAATGTAAATAATTCCTGTGTAAACTTAAAAAGTTGAGGATGTTGGAATGGTAAAATGTTATTACTAAAAAGCTTAATAATAATGTAATTCTTCCTGAATGGTGCTAAATAGAATATTT
Organism: Lepidochelys kempii; assembly: GCF_965140285.1. NCBI lineage: Eukaryota > Metazoa > Chordata > Testudines > Cheloniidae > Lepidochelys > Lepidochelys kempii. The sequence goes on along the minus strand of NC_136389.1, from coordinate 10,951,207 downwards.
CAATAGGTTTTTGGATGTCAGTATATGTCGTATATTTTGTTCTTTCTTTACTAGAAAAGCTTAGTCAAGATAAAATGTGTTTTTTTTTTAATTTATTTTCAGTTTTGATTGAAAGGGAATAATACAGTGAGTGACAGGTTGTTGTGTTGTTGGTATTTGCTTTATTTTTATGATCCCTAAGCCTGTGATACAGACATATAGCCGTAATACTCTAATATCTTGATGAATCCTGTTGCTAAGAAGGACTATAACTGCTCTCAAACGGCTTTCAGTAAATATCTGAGGAAGTGTTTTAATCAAATCTTAGTCACTCTAATTACAATTAATAGTAAATCAAGTGCTGCTCAAGGAAAGGTAAGGTTTAACTGACTTTTCAATCATTCTCTTTTAGCATATGTTAATCAGATTACCAACCCCTTTTGCAACAAATAAAAAGTATTTTATGGCAGAAATGCATTTCATCACCTGCAGAAAGTGTGACGCAACTGCCTTTCTAAAGCCCAAATGTTTGCCAGAATGTAAAGGAATATGGTTTGATGAGATGTTTGCACCTCCTGAAAAGTTTGAACATGACCATGGTTTTGTCTGCACTTCTGCAGCAATTACATATTAACCCTAGTCTGCTCACTGTAATGTTTTCCTATAAAACTTTAGAGGCATGCCAGTTTCAGTGACCAGGCCCTAATCATAATATATGCTGAAGGGCCTATAAAAATGTAGGGCTCCCCACATTTTGGGATCCAAAACTTCGAACTCCCTTTCAACATACCTGAGGAAGCTTGGTGCTGTATATTTCCAAAGAGGTGCCATTGTTGCCACTATACCATTTTCCCTTTAAAAAATATTTTTAAAGCATCCTTATTTCTGGTAGATCCAAGCCACATTTAGCTTTAATTCTCCAAGACCTCCTGTGCTCTTACTCTTCATTGGGCTCATTTACCAGTTTGGAATTAGTAGGAAGGAGAAGGGGAAGCTCAGGTCTTCTAGGTCGGGGTCTTCCTGTGTTAGTATGTATTTTATTAGTGTGTATCCTGGGACTGCTGAAAAGACACTTTTCTGGGATGGCTCTATTCTCAGCATAGTTTGTGATATTATTTACTGGGAATGAGCTGTGATTTACTGGGAAGTGGGAGTTTAGTACTAACTACCTGTTTGAGCAATTTTTAGCCTGCAGAAAACAAATAGTTACTTGTTCTAAACCTACCCTCCTCATCCCAAAGGAATTTAGGTATGGATCCCTCATGCACATTTTAAAGTGGTTATTTACTGCAGTTATGTTCCTCCATGGTGAGGAAAACTGACTGGAATTTTGGTGGTATTTACAGGCTTGGGAGCAATTATTCAGACTTTTATTAGTAACAAAACAAACAAAAAAGAGTTCTCACAAAGAGCACACTACTAATGTGATCTCAGAATGAAGCATTTATCAAATAAAGCATATGTTTAATATTACTGATGTTTAAAGTTACTGTGGGAAGTAGTTGCTCCTTTTGTATTTACTGTACAATATGTAAAAGTTGCTTTGTGGTAAATACTTTCCTTGTGGGAAAAAAGTTCAAAATAGCTTTGTATTACAAAGGCATAATTTAATTCTAGTTGTAATCATCAAGTTAAAATCAATACCACTTTTCTAGAGCACTTCATATGGAAGCATATTCTTAAATACAATGGTATAATCAATAATCAATTGGACACTTTGTTTTTAGTAATTAACTTTATCTAGTAATTTTTCAAAAGACCCTACACGAGCTTGTACCATACAATAAAGCTCTTTCATCTCATTCTGTTTACAGATGGACACAAACTTAGGACAAAATTACTTTCTGGGTTCTGGATATATATGTTTTTTCATTTGCCCTCTTGGATTTTTTTAATTGTCATCCTGGGAATGTGTGTTCAAAAGGTTAAGGCCTAGCTACTTTGCAACAATCAAGTCAACAGTATTTTTTAAAAATCAACTTGTTAGCAGATCTGGCACATTCAGGTATTGTGTAACTGTTCTGGTAAAAAGAAAAGGAGTACTTGTGGCACCTTAGAGACTAACAAATTTGTTTTAGCTCACGAAAGTTTATGCTCAAATAAATTTGTTAGTCTCTAAGGTGCCACAAGTACTCCTTTTCTTTTTGCGAATATAGACTAACACGGCTGCTACTCTGTTCTGGTAAAAATATTGTTTGCAGTCTAGTTGAAGCCATGTTGATTCCAGGATATTAGAAAGATAAGATGAATGAGGTAATATTTTTACTGGACCAACTTCTGTTGGTGAAAGAGACAGAAAATGGTCCAATAAAGGATATTAACTCACCCACCTTGTCTAACTGGTATAAATGCAACATTTTATTTAATTTAAACATAGGACACAAGGCTATTACACGCCAATTTGTTAGTGGGTAGCTTCCTATTTTCATACCGGGCCTGGCAAACTAGCTGAGATCTTGAGTATCTCCCACCATTTTAAGAGGACACAGCGGCAGGGGAGTGACTCCAGGCTCTGATCAGAATACTTTTCTGAATTTATTCACCCTTATAAACATAATGATATAAAAAATCAGTGCTGAACTTCACAGATGAACTTGATTTTAAATAAAATAGGACATTTTTATTTATGTATTTGATGGATAACCTTTTCTGTGACACTTATCACTGTGGAATCTTAGTGGCTCACAACTATTGATGAATTTATCATTTCAACACCATTGTGGGGTGTGAAAGTATTATTTCCATTTTACAGATGGGGAACTGAGGCACAAATGGATTAAGTGATTTCCCCAAGGTCACTCAGGAAGTCGGTAGCAAAGCTGGAAATGGAACCCACATCTTAAGGCATGCTTAAAGGCAACAAAGCAGAGTTTTCCTTTTCTTTTGAAAACTGAAGTCATTTTTTTCTATTTCTGAAGAACTGATTCCTCATACTGACAAATTTCCTTCAGCAGAGTCAAAACTAAAAACATTTTTGCCTTGCCTTGTTTTCTCTAACAGTATTATCCATGTTCAAAGTATTTACATTTAGTAAAAAAACAATGATCTAAAACAATTTTTTCCCAGAATGATAGCTCTTAGAAATGTCAAGAGAATGGTTGTTGTTGTTTTGTTTCAAACAAACATTCACTAAGGGCTAAATTCTGCCACCCTGACTTATGTTGAGTAGTATCTTGCTAAGTGAGTAGGGGTTTGTTCTATGTATGCTTAGTCATAGAATCCAATTTCTTAGCCTCCATTTGAAAGACCTACTGATAGAAAATAATCCTATAAATCCATGCCCCCCCCCAAAAAAAACCCCAAACCAAAACAAAAAAACAAAACAACAGAATAAGGGACCAGTCTTGGTCTTCTTTAAAAGCAGGGAAATCCAGTTAATCTTATATAGTGTTGGGTGCCCAGTCTAATTATCTCATTTCCTCCTGTTTCTTAAGAATAGTGGAGGACAAGAGGTATAGCACTCCTGGAGAGCTCACTGGGTGACATATATGCAGTGAATCTATTTGCTTCTGCTTTCCTCTCTAGTAGCAGACTTTATTGTTGCCAGAAAAAAAAGATCAGTCAATTCGGCAGTCTGTCACACATACCTCAAACCAGGTTGCAGTGGTCCTAGCAAAAAAGCCCCATTTCCTCTCACCTGCTGATGGTAATGTGCAGAGGAGTAGAGGAGGGAATAGAAGCAAGAAGGTGGTTCTGCCAATGTAAGCAGTAGTATGAGAAATATAGCTAGCCTGCTGATTTCCTTAGGGCACAACTCCCTCTCACGGTAGTGGTAGTATGGGATGATGTTTTTCCTCTGGACACATCCTCAGTCCTGGATATGTGGTGGGAAGAGCTGGGGAGAACAGCTTCTTCTCACATTCCTTTTGATTGAAGCTGCTGCTGAAGTTGGAAATAAATACAACTTCCCCTCCACTTATGCACTGAAGAAGATGAAATACGTAGACAAGTTTGTGACAGTTTGAGGAATGTCTCTGTCTATGTCCAATTATGAATTCCATTTGTTATTATGAGCACTATTTATATAGCAAGGTAAGAGAGACCAGAACCAGAAGACTCAGCTGGAGGAGTGGGGAGAGCATGCATAAACCATTAGGAAGTCTTGAGAGGTTCAGCACTGATCTTAGTGTTGAGGGCAGTTGGACTCCAAATTACCATATTCAAAACTGGAAGTCTGGCCTGAGAACCCAGAACGAGAGAGAGAGAGGATCTGGACACTACTCAGGCCCAGCTGATATATAGCAATGATGGGCAACCTGCGGCCCATCAGGATAATGTGATTGTGGGCTGCAAGACATTTTGCTGACATTGACCGTCCACAGGCACAGCCCCCCGCAGCTCCCAGTGGCCATGGTTCACCATTCCCAGCCAATGGGAGCTGCGGGAAGTGGGGGCCAGCAAGTCCCAGTGGCCCGCTGCTTCCCGCAGCTCTCATTGGCCAGGAACGGCAAACCACGGCCACTGGGAGCTGTCGGAGGCCGTGCCTGCAGACATTCAATGTCAGCAGAGTGTCTTGTGGCCCACAATTAGATTACCCTGATGGGCCACACGAGGCCCACTGGCCGCAGGTTACCCACCACTGGTATATAGCATGTGAGATTCAAAGGTTGGATCCAACACAGTAGACCTGTGACTATCCAGTAGGACTGAATCAGCCCGGGCTGTATCAAAGAGTCCTTCCTTTAAAACGAACAAACAAGCAACCCCACACATACAACACCAGGAAGGTAAATATCAGATATTTTGTAGTGCAAAATTCTGTTGTTGTCTACTGCACTTTGTGAAAGCCACTTGAAAGATCTTCTTATCCATATCTATACTTCAGGATGATTTGATAATTGATTTGGAGTTTTATAAACAGAGAGTTTAACTGACAAACCATTCAGTAAGGTTGGGATCAACTTTCCATTTTTTCAGTTATTCACACTGAGATGGGTAAGACTTCAGTGAAAAAAATACCAGTAGCAGTTTAACTGTACTTTGGACTCAAAAATGTGTCCATTTCTGGTCTTAGTTTCATCTGTTGTGAATTCTAACCACTTTTTCAATACTCTGACTCTGCCAAGTCAAACAAAATATAAAAGAATGACTGTCCAAGAAAATATTAATCTCTGAATGGCAGGCTCTAGAGACAACCATCTAGTGCAAACACGCAGGGGAAACCTCTTGCCATGACAACTTAACAAAGTAAGAAAAAAATCCTTGGCATGCTGCTCAATGCTTAGCTGACAAGCAGATGTGATCATAAATTTTGAGAACAAACTCAACAGCAGCATCTTACTTATCAATCACATGTCTGACAGTGTTGTGGATTATGGGAGCAATGTAACTGTCTTTGAATAAGATACCCTAGAAGTCTGACATTTCAAAATGTTGCTAGAGTCACTATGAAACAGGCCTTACTTTTAAAAAGAGGAACATTCAGGGTGAGAAAATGACCAAAGTTAACTGTTTTTAATTTTAGCTATTTTGAGACTCTGAGGGATTCTTTCCCTTTTCTTCCTGCTTACAGGAGGAGTTGCTGTTTTGCTGCTCACGTGGTTTCTAGTGTCATCATCAGAGAGCTGGGGCCAGAAGAAGCATTAAGGGGGTAACATTCTGCTAATGAAACAGCAGTCTAAGTAGTACAATGAAGAGTGTCTTGTACCAATGGCATCTAGAGCAAGAACAGTGGTTCCATCTGCTTTTCACTTCACCGAGATACTGGCAGGCAGGAAGCCAGTGTGATACAGAGAAAATAGGGTAGTGTAATTCTTTACATCTCTATATTTTACTCTCATTAGAGCTAAAAATAATTATAATGTTTAGCTAGGTGCCTTTACAAACATTAAATAATCTAATAGCTATGATTAAACTTTCACTTGGTAAAGTTATTCGTGTTTGGAAACAAATTACTAATTTCTTATACGGCAAGGAGCATATATAATAGAATAGTGATTTGGAAGTATCAACTACAAAAAAGTCTGTAAATAAAGATAAAGAACTAGCAGAGGGCACCTGAAATCATCCTTGGTTATTGATAGTGATGGTTGTCCTGCAGGCAGTACAAAGAACTGCAACCTATTCATTTTGTGTCTGTACACTGATATCAAGATAAAAAATTACTAGGCAAATTTCTATTTCCTATTCAAGAATGCCCCAGGAAATTTGTAAGGGATGCTTAACGGAAGCAGTGCTTTCAGCACATATTTCTACCCTTCAGACTCTCAGCTGCCCCAGCTGTATTTACATAAACATTAATTTTGGTCTTTGCATCACTGAGAACAAAGGGAATATACTTATTTCTTCCATCTGGTGGCACATTAATAACATTACAACTCATAGAAGCCACATTCAGAGCAGCGATATCTTGGTGGTTTCATCCCTTGAAAACCTTGCAGTTTTAAGAAACTTGGACGAGAGTACTTTGAATCCTGCTCAGAGCCTGGTGTATCTGGTATTTACTTGTAAAGTATATACACTGTAGTGAGAGTATTCCTATAACATATATCTGAAATCTTGCACTATTTGTCATTTCAAAATGGAAAGGATGCAGTTAGTTTAGCATCTGGACAGCCAGTGGCAATAAGGTGTTTCTTGATTCCCCTCTTGATCTCTTTGCCTTAGGGAATCAGTTTTCTCCAGGAGTTGTATCTCTCACAGAAAGTAGTTCATAATGAGAAAGTGGCTCCAAATCAAGGAACATTTAAGCTGAAAAGTAAAACAAATACTGTACTGAGCACTGTGCAAGAAGACAGCTGCTGATCTGGAAAAGAAGCAAGTAAGTCTTACAGATAAATTTAAAGCCTCCATACTTGCTCTTGGGCCTTAAAGAGGTGATTCCACAAACCAGCAAATCAGGGCAGTCAAACTAAAGCCTGTTCTTGAGTTAAGTGGTATGACTTTAACAACTAGTGAGTGAAGAACCTGGTGTTATATGACTTTGGGACACAGTAAATAATTTGTTATCCCCAACCTGTCTGGTCCCAGTGTACTATTTCAAATAACTTTTTTGTAAAAAAGATGATTATACTACACATTCCACACACAGAAAATGTGTCCTGGTTGATGGAGAACAATTAATTATTTAAAGGGGGATTATTAGCCTCTGACTTGGCAGGTGTAAATTGTGAAATGATTTTTATCACCCCAAAAATGATATCAGCTGAATATGTAGAGCATCCCTAGAGCTCTATGAAGCCACTAGATGGTTTAAACCAGAGACCTAGGCTTGTTTGGCAAGATTTTTGGCTAAAGAGTTTTTAATATTTAAACATGATTCATCAAAGTCCAAAAAGCTTTCAGAGGCTTTAGTGCTAAAAGAGGACACTGAAATAATTGGTAATAGTGAAGTTACGTAAAGCCCTTAATTCAATATCATTGGGAAAATTTCCCTTCTAGAATATCCAAAATAAATTCTTCATGGACAAACTTTTCAGTTGCATGAAAACCCTTTTTACCTTTGGCTGGCACATCCTATGGACTGCTGAGCCTATCTAGGATTTCTTCCTTATCACTACATGCTCCCCTCTCATTCTAGATAGTTTGGCAATTTATTACTTAAGGGATTACTATGCAGATACCATTTTTTCTAAACTGGCATACAGAAACTGGCAAAAAATAAAATTGTACTTGCTAACTGACCTGCTGCATTGGCAATGTGCAATTTTAGAATGATGTTGCTTGTAAAGAATCTCACTATGGGTATTCCATGTTGAGCTAGTTTCTTATAGCACTTACTTCCTTTCTCTACATGTTGATGGTTTCCATTGCCATGACAAGTTTCAGGTATTGCTAATAGCTTGTTGAAGCATTTATTTGAGAATGAGCAAAACTCTGGAAGTCTAATCTGAGGAAAATATTCTTTTAGGAGGTTTCCACTGGAGAGTGCTAAACAGTCCCCTTTCGTGAACAGGATACTGTTGCCTGTGCAAATGTACTGCTGTCCATTAGTCCTGAAGGGGGATGCATCTGGAACAGTAAGACAATTAACTGGAAAGGTCTCCATGAATGACAGACACAGAGATGGATTTAAGCAGCAGGCCACTACTTCGTGAATTAAACTCTGGGGTGGGGTGTGATACCCCCACTCTTCAATCTTACATACCAGGCATTTGACTGGGTCCACTGTCGGGTGAGAGGGCTCCAAATATTACTAATTACTCAAGTTAGACCCTCCTTGGCCTATCCCATCTCACTTCTGAATCCTCTCACCTTCCCCCCAGATAGAGGTTGCAACAAGCTAAACAGTCTTACCTTTCCTTATATTAAACTTTCAAGTCCTCGTCTTTTCATTATGATGCAAGGAATGCAAGAACCCTCTGGATCTCAGACAGTTTGGCCCAATGGGAAGAATTCCTTCTTGATCTCAAAACATGTCGTCAGTCAGTACCACAGCATCCTGAAAAACACATCTCTTGTACTCCCCCAAAGGTGAATGACTGAGAATGCGGCAGCTAAAGGGGCACGATTCTTTTGAAAAGCCCAAGAAGGGTTTAAATAGAAGGATGAGGAGTTGGGGTTGAGTGCAAGAGCCAGTCAGCACACCCAGTCCCCCCTGCCTGGCCAATGGAAGATCGAGGACCCAAGGAGGAGAAATCCAGCTCTTCCCTCCCCAACCTTGCACTCTCCCTCTCCCCTATACCCTTTCTGGGCACTGTGTCGTATCCCTTCTGAGCTGACTAACAAACCTTCCCATTGAGAGGTAAAACTCCAAGAAAAGTAGATCTGAGAATTCTGGAAAATTGCAATACCCTCATTTGTAATTGAATCCAAGTCACCCTGATGAAAGATACCAAAGTACTGTCATTACTGTCAGTGACAATAGTTTGCTCTCTACTTCATATTTCTGCAATGACAATTCAGATCACTATAATGAGTAGACACATCTGTATGAAGGGAGTGCCAAACCTTTTCAAGTTTTCATAAAGGATTGTGATCTGAATAGCTGTCAGCCTGAAGGGATAGAAGGGTCTGTGACCCATTTCAGAAGGAGAATACTTGTGGAAACAATGGAAACCCCCACTGAGTTCCAACAAGAACAAAAGACAGAAAGACTGGCTTCCTAAGGATTCAATCATCTCACTGGAGAATAAAATATCATGTTGGAAACATGACAGACTTCATACATAACCAATCAGAAGAGTACAAGAGTAATTCTGAATCAGGAGGTAATAATTATATTGAGGTGAGCACAAATTAATGTGTTATCAGACCTATGGGTTTAAGATGTAAGACTGATTAAATTCAAAGTCATTTAATCTAGTTAAAATGGTGGATACTAGGAAAGTTTGAAAGATCTAGAATAATTGACCTCTTTTAGGTACAGAAGAGGAGCAACAAAGTTCAGGTGTTAAATACGTTACCTCAGAATTGGTCCAATTACCTGATTTTTCACATATTTTTTCTTCAAAATTAATTTTTTTTAAACTTACCTAATAAAGGTAGTTCTCAAGTGTCCCCAAAGATCTGGTACTGAAATCTACCATTTAAACAGGAAATTCTGAACTAGGGCACAGTATTTATCCAGACACCATTAAACTGAACCTGGTTATTGAAAAAGCTGGCATTCATTTTCCTCAATGGACGACGCCTATAGCATGATTTACCGATTTACTGATTTACCTTGGTGTGACATTGGATAGGTCATTAATGTACTGCAACCACTTGAGGAAGACAGCAGCCAAAGTCAGCACTCAGAACAACCTTCTCAGAAAATTGGCTGGTTCAACCTGGGTTGCGACTGCGTGGACACTCAGAACATCAGGCCTTGCCCTCTGCAATTCAACAATAGAGTACTGTGCTCCTGTCTGGTGTCACTTATCTCATAAGAGGCTGGTCGATGTAGAGCTTAACAAAGCTATGGGTATTGTTACCAGGATTTTACAGGCAACTGCATTGCCACAGCTACCAATACTTAATAACATAACACTGCCCCATATTCGCCATGAGAAGGCCTCTTTCATGCTGCTGGCCAAGATCCATGAGAATAGTGACTTGCCTTTGTGTGCAGACCTCTTCAACCACTTGCCAGCTCTCCTGTCTTCTAGATGCCCTTTATAGTCATTTATGCCACCACAGGACATGGCAGTGGAATCTGCTTGGCGCAACGAGTGGTCAGCAGCAACAGTTGTTAATCACTCTCTTGTCACTGACCCAAATATCTGTCCACCAGGTTTTGATCTGCCAAGGCACCTGTGGTCATCTCCGAACCGGTTTCAAACAGGACAGGGACACTGTGTGGCCAATCTCTTTAAATGGGGTTTTCTAATGACCTGTGATGCAGCTGTGGTCAACGTCAGACTATGTTGCATATCCTTGATGAGTGTCCACTGACATACTTTGACAGCAGGCTCTCCACCTGGCTGACGATGACACCATTAAATGGCTGGGCAGATTGCACATACGCTGATATATGAGAAAGGATACTGCAATTCTCTGTTACATTAATCTAAGTAAAACCTCAACTCAAATTATTCTGGAGTCTGCACATTGGGTGGGTGTATTGAAAAAGAGATGAATCCAAGAAAGCAGAAGATTTCATAGATATCAGTTTTTACTTAGGATGGACTTACTTCTTAGGGCTTAGTGTTAATACGTTAGGAGTGCAGTATGATGCTTTGGGAGTTCACCCACACCAGTAAGGGGCTCTGTCACTACCTGCCCTGTAACCCTCACACAATGACCTCACTTTGGCTTCCGCCAGCCTGGTTACTCCTTGCAGGGAAACACCAACAGCCCTTCCAGTCCTAAAACTACCCAAAACCATCTCCCTTGCAGTGTCTAGTCCATCTTGCTGTACCCTCACAGAAGTAATTAAGTTTGCTATCTCCAAGGAGACAGAATACATACCAGCCTGTTAGTTTAGCTGAAGGGCCACAGTTCAGTTTAATACACAGCACTGAGATGTTTTTGTAATATAGTTACAAGTAAAACAAAACAAAACACGCTTTCTAGTGATAAAACTTAACTTCAGCAAGTTACAATCATTGTCTAAGCAGGTTTATCACCTATAGTCAGTTCCTAGAGACTTCAACCCTCTTGCCTGAAGGATTCACCTTTCTCAGTTTACAAGAGCTCTGGTCTCTTGAGTCCCCCAGGTGATGGATGCCAAAATGGCTTTCTGCCTTTGTTTGTATTTCTCCAAAACCTATTGCCTCTGTTTCAAGAACTAGGGAGGCTTCCTGGGGGTGCAAGCTACATCCCCCATCATAATAATTAAAACTGCAGTCTTCCCCCTCCTGCTTGTTTAGTTTGATGGCTTTATTTACCTTTTATGTAGATATACTTTTCATTGTCCTCTGAGGTGTTACCTGTCTCGCTTTACATGGGAGACACAGGAAAATAGGCAAAACAACTTTCCTGTGGCTAGGACAGGCTGGGTGTATGCACTGATTGCAAAACACATTTTAAGAACATATTTCCAGGACACATCTATAATTCATTATACTCTGCCTGTACATACATCATGCAATAATATTCATGACCAGTGAGTTACTGGATTGCATATGATACCTTACATGACACCTTTTAGATACAGATTATGACAACACTATGTTTGGGCAATGAGTGTACCAGGCCTGATGTGATTTATGGCATGGTGTGCACTCTGCCAGTTGGCATTGAGGGACTTCCTGGGTCATATGCAGGTATCTCCGTTGAAAGTATAATTGCACTTGACAGTTACATTAGCCATTTGATACATCCACATAGTAAAAGATATCTAAAAGCATCAAATGGACTAAAACCCTCACAGATTAGAAAATGTTTAATTTGGGCACTGAATTGAGTTCTTCAGGCTATTATGAGTCAACCATTTGAACTTTTAAAGTTAATTTGAGTATATTTTCCATTTAAATTGCTTTTACTCATTACAGTAACATCAGGCAGGATAATTTACAGATCAGAGGGATTGTTTCTTTAGAAGGTCAGTACTATGTTTTTCAACAGTATAAAATAATCTAGGAATCTCACCTTAATTTATTCTTAAAATATTTGAAAGATCACAACAGCTAGTATTGACTTCCTTCTGTCATACTTATGTGAGGAGAAATTATGGCATAGACTAGTTAGTAGAGTGGTGAAGGTGCACATTAAAAGGACAACTGAATTTAGAAAGATGTGTGCTCTTTTAGCAACATTTCATCCTAATGTCAAAGGTAATAATGTGTCAAGATCATTTATTTCCAGCTGGAACAGGGATGTATTTTCAAAGCATAAACCTCTAAGGGACTGTCTTCACCCCATGGTATAAGAATTCAGTCAACTAGAACTATAGCATTATCTTGGGCAGATAACCTTATGTACTTTTAGTGTAAATATGCAGAAATAAGTATGATCTAATATTCATACTTGTGATAAGTTTAGTAAACCAGATTGGTTCTACAAGCCTCAGTTAATGCAGTATTTGTAAGAGGTGTTCTACACACGGCAGTAACTCAGTAAAAACAATTAAGATGGGGATATTTTATCATGCTTCCTTTTATTCCCTTACTTTCTGTGGTTAAAGGCTTGTTATGACTGTCTCCTCATATAGTTCCAATGACTGTATCACAGAAATGTAGAGAAGTAGTGGGATGTGGTAAATATGAATTGGAATCCTGCTTGCTGGCAGGACAGAAAAATGTTGCTATCTTATCAGCAATACATTTTCTCCCAGTTTAGAAACAAGAAATAGTGTGCTGAAAAGATAGTGACAACTTGAAAAATAGTTTTAGTATAAACTGATGAAATTTTTGTAGCTATTTGGCTCTTGTATTTCAAATTCAAGCATAATTTAAGTACAATAGTTGACAGATGTCAGGCATGCTAACAAAATTTTGATACTTATATTTTCTATTTGGTAATTCACTCTATAGAAAATGAGATCTGTTTTTGTCACAAAAGGCTTATTAATGAAGGGGATGATGACTAGTTACACAAAAGCTGGTATTAGCTGGGTATGAAGTTTAAGTAATTTATTTTATAGCTGGTATGTAGAAGAGTTGTACTAGCCCAGTACTTACATGCCCTTAATGCCATCATACAACATTGACAAGAGGAAAACTAATTTTATTGTATTTCTCTGGGTAACCTTGAAGATACCAACTTTATATTTTTCAGTGAATAACTGTGCCCTCATTTTAAAGTTCCGTTTCATAAAGCTCTTGTGCCACTCAGCTAGCATCAATCACAATTATATAAATCCACATAATGAAATGCAAACAAATGACTTCAAATTGCATTAGTACCACAAGAAGTATTAAGTATCCATAAGGCTTATAGACATGCATGTACAGCATTTGTAAACTGAAAAGGATTAGCATCAAAATATGGACATAGAGCTGTTGTTCATTAAAACAGCATTAGTTTATAATCTAAGATAAAAAATGCCAGGTTGGAAGATGTAATTCTATACATAATAATTAGTTCACATTGGAGTCCTGTCAGCTGAAAAGTTCACTTCCTGAAAAGCTCCACCGATCGTACTATTAGAGTCATGATGCCTGTTTCAGACCTCTGAAATAACAAACTTGACTTCTTCATTCAATCTGCCCTCTTCTAAGTGAAAGAGTACATCAGTCCTAGAGGCATTCCTTTAATTCTGAGAAAATAAATTTGTAAATATTCTGATATGTGATCCCTGAAACTTACAGTTCTTACAGTACCAATAGATATTGCCATAGTTTTAATTATTTTGGGGTGGGTTTTTTTGGAAAATATGCTAGACTGAAAAAACTGTACAAAAATCCTTTTTCAGAGTCTAGTATTTTAGTAATATTTGGTCAGAAATCAGATTGAAAGGTAAATTATTCCCAAACTGCACAGAAACTAAAAACTGATTAGGCACTGCTCTGTTATCTTCCCATAATTCTTAATAATGAGTCTAAAACTTCTCAGCCAGACTGGTTAAAAATACACAATTGCGGGAAACCTTATGCCAAACAGGATGGGCTATTAGGCTCTACTCTGTAGAGAGCCATCACAAGACCTGTGTCCCATTTAAATTCCATATTTTAAGGTCTTAAGTTGTGCATAGGACATGCTGAGTCTTTGCCCAGGGGAAAATTTCAGCTGTAGGCCCCAGTTCATAAAGGTACTGAAACACAAATGTAACTTTAAATCTATGAGTAGTCCATCCTTAAAGTTAGGTATATGATAACTTGATGAATAAAGCCCTTAGTGAGAAACACACTTCAGGAAGACTAACAAAATAAAATGAATACATTTTACATTTGCTTTAGGAGATGAATGCTAGATCTGTTAACTTGTAGGCAGATTTGATTTCATTATCATGCCAAATCCCAAAGGGATGTGGGCTTTTTGCATGTCGACTGCCACCTGGATCGATCTCTGGTTACGTCCTTAAGGTGGTCTGGCTGGATATCCAATGTATGTCCATCACTAGAAATCTTTATCGCACTACTGAAGCATTTGACACCCACGTAATCAATGGGCATGTAGTAGCATTCCTTGGTAAATATACTTCGGAATTCTTTGATCTTCCACTCAGATAATATGTCCATACCAAGAAAGCTGCCAAAACTGAAACCAGGCGGATGGAGGTGGTTGCTGAGTTCAGCTTCAAATATCTTCATTTCTGATCCTGTCCTACCTCTTAATATGGAGAAGCAGATGAAGACAGTGAGAATGGAAACATCAGTCAAGTATTCTTCAGCGTTCCTCAGTGCCACATTTCGCTTCCATACAATAAAGTTGATATAGTCATGGTTCTACAAATTCATAGATTTGTGGCAAGCTTGATGTCATGATGTCCCCACAGAGTTTGGTGAAGGACCTTAAAAATGGCAGCAGCTGCTGCTATGTGAATATTCACATATTTTGAGCATTTTCCAGCACTGTCTATGATGTTGCCCAAGCATTTGACAGTTGCTGCCTCTTCAGTGTTCTGTCTGTACAGGTTAATGCTGAGCTGATTTTAATTTTGACCTGGAGGATGCTTGATGAAAATGTCCAGGGATTTAGTTTTATCCAGATTAATAAACAAGCAGTGCATGCTGCTACTTGCCTGACCAGACCAGCCACCAGCTGCAGCGGTTAACCAAACTGAGCCAGCAAGACAACATCATCAGTGTATTCCAGATTTCAAAGCAGAATAGTGTTCAGGTCAATGCCACAGACAGCTGCCTCCTCAAGCTTATCCATCATCCAGTCAATGCCAGTATTGAACAATGATAGTGACAGAATGCAGCCTGGCTGATCTCCCATGGAGATACAAAACCTTGCCATGTTTCTGCCATTGATGCAAACACAGCTTTCTGTTCTGTTATAGAGCTCTTCTATCAATAACATTCTCTTCCTAGCAATTCCGAGTTGCCTCATCAGATCCCACAAACTTGCTTGCTGTGCTGATCAAAGCCTGGATGGAAGTCTTTAAAAAGTGCTATGCATGGTTTATTGAATTCAGCTATCTTCTCAAAAAGTTGTTGCAAGGTAGAGATCTGGTCAGCAGTGGAACTACCAGATCTAAAGTTGCACTGAGTATCCAGCCAGTGCCATGAAGTCTGCCTGTTGATTGAAGACATTAACAGGAAAGTGAAGACTTTCCCTGGTGCCAACAACAGTGTAATACCTCTCTGGTTGCTACATTCAATTTTATCACCAATTTGACTTAGCTGAATGATGAATCTGCCCAACTGTCATAGAAGTTGCCTAAAGAAGGAGAAAGACAAAAAGGAACAGCATGCTGTATCCATAATTTCATTGACTATGCAAAACTGTACGGATAAAAGTCAGTTGTGGAAATAAACTCACTTCAGCCTCAACGAATGAGAATAAATAGTTAAATATCAGACTGAATTTCCGAGGGCTTGTCTATATGATGGTGGGATAATGTGCACTACAGGGGTATGATTTCTATAGCACACTAATATGCTGTGCATTAATTGGTCCATGGAGATGCTGCTGGTGTGCATTATGGGTATGTTTACACAGTGAAGAAAAAGCCATGGCTGGCCCATGCCAGCCGACTTGGGTTCACAGGGCTCTCAGGGCTCTGAGACTTTCAAACTTCACAGGGTCCTAGAGCCTGGGATCCAGCCTGAGCCTGGAAGTCTACACAGAAATGAAACAGCCCCACAGCCCGAGCCCCTTGAGCCCAAGTCGACTGGCATGGGCTAGCTGTGAGTGTCTAGTTGCTGTGTAGACATGCCCTAAATGTTCCTAGTGCACTTTAACATAGTGCTGCTTGAAACAGTACTTGTTAAAGTGCATGGGGAACTTTTAGCGTGCACCAACAGGGCAATGCACAAAATATTAGTGCTCTTTAGAAATTACATCCCCATCATGTGCATTACACCACCATGTAGACAAGGCCTTAAGAACCACATTTGGAGAAAAAATGTCATTATCATTTGATTATTTGAAAGGAGTTTGGGGGCAGAACCCTGATCTTATTTAAATAATGGATTAAGCTATTATTTGGTCCTGGACACTCAGTCTGACTCTATATATAGGGCTCTACCAAATTCACGGTCCATTTTGGTCAATTTCATGTCATAGGATTTTAAAAATAATACATTTCATGATTTCAGTTATTTAAATCTGAATTTTCACAGTGTTGTAATTGTAGGGGTCCTGACCCAAAAGCGAGTTGTAGGGGAATCGCAAGGTTATTGTGGGGGTGGGGGGTGGGTTGCGGTACTGCTAACATTCCTTCTGCACAATTTTTGGCTTGGTGTTGTCTTCAGAGCTGGGTGCCCGGTCAGCAACCACCCAGTTCTGGCTGCCCAGTTCTAAAGGCAGCACAAAAGTAAGAGTGGCAATACCGTGACCCCCCTAAAATAACCTTGTGATCCCACTGCAACTCCCTTTTGGGTCAGGACCCCCAGTTTGAGAAACACTGGCCTCCCCCGTGAAATCTGTATAGTAAAGGGTAAAAGCACACAAAAGACCAGATTTCACGGTCTGTGGTGCATTTTTCATGAATTTGATAGGGCCCTACCAATATACCACTATATTGATTAGGTCCTGTATGATTACCCACAGGACCAATTATAGCATACCAATCAGGGAATTGCAACAACTGTCTTCGTGAGAATGTCTAGCCTTTAGGACAAAGACCAAGGCATCATTCTTGCAAGCTGCTGTGTATGCAGAATAGCTTGCAGGATCAAGGCTTTGCATATAGTAACAGTTTGGAACTACTAGAGAGGATATATTTTTCCTCAATTAAAAATTATTTTAAAATAACAAGCAAACTTCTCATTGTAAACCTCAACTATAGTATAAGCCAGCAACACTAATAACATATTATACTGTAGATGCCGTCTCTTTTATGGATGAGAGTGTCTATCTTGCACATAATGGGTTAGCTTCAAGTCACAGTTGTGGGAAATAAGACTAGTATGACTGACTTTCAAATTTCTTCCCAAAAATTTCATAAATATGAAAGGAAGACAATCCAGATTGTATTGGGCAACTGGATGTAATTATAAGTTTTATAAACAGAATAATCAAGAGCATGACTTTTGTTTGACTCTAGTCAACACTAATTGTCTAGTGCCTTTCCGGGAAACTCTTCCACAGACTTTTTTCCTTCTCTGGAGAGCGTGTTGTAAAATTTCCCTTTCCCACAGGCTGAGAGTAGGTTTCTCAGGGCTTTATTTAATTCTCTAGAATGTGGATCTCAGAGAGGTGCTCTCCAAATTCAGACGGACTAGATAAAGTCACCTCAGTCAATCCCATGGTTTGATGTCCCCTCAATTTTGTGATTTGCAGTGTAGATGTATATAGTTCCTACTATCTTGTTCCCGTTCTTGATCTGCTCAAAGCACTCTCTCTGCCCAACAAACTTCTTTTTGAGCTACTATAGTTTATGATATTGTCCTTCAGCCTATTGTGAGTTCATTCCAAAATATATATTACTGTGTTCAGCTTCACCAGCAGATTACCCCTGATATCTTTTAAATTAAATCTTAGGAATCATAAGGAAGAAAAGTCTGCATTACATAAACGTCAGAAAAGCACTTAGCTTCCTTTGTTGCACAGTCTCTCAGTCTATTCAGTCTTTTCTATTTAGTACTCAGGCAAAGTGATTTATAAGTTGAAATGTGAGTGGAATACTTCTGAGATGGAATGAGAATGGAAAAGCCCAAAGTCATTTATTTCTCTGTTTTTATTGAATATAATTTCTTTTTATCTGAGTTCTTCACTGTATTAAAACTACAAATACTTGCTCATCCAATTATTGCACCTGGGTTGCATTGTCATTGTTGAAATTTGTCCTTCCAGTGAGCAAGTCATTCAGCACGGAGAGGGCAACTGAGCAGACCAACTACTTGGAATGGATAATATATAAAGACAATCATTTATGAAGTTTAAGTTTTATAGATGGTGTGACAATGAAATAGATTGATTCCCAATCTTCTTGGAACTAAACTTTGTTATTCAGCTCCTGGAGTGTATGTTGTATATATCAACCAATTTTAATTAGGATATACTGTTAATTTAATGTTTTTCTGTATTCTACTGTTAGCTCCTAAAGTAATAGGAGATCAAATTAATCATGTGGCTTCATACAGTGAATGTAGAACCAAGCTGGCTTGTTCCTCTCAAAACCTAAAGAGTCCATCTTTTAAATTTGCCTGTGTTGTAGAGGAGTAGTGTAGTTATGAGGTTTTGCCTAAGAAAAGGCTTAGACAAAAGTCACTGTTTATCCAGTTCTTTGGTGAGTCTTCTACCAGCACAAGACATAATGGATCCATTCATCAGGTTTGAGTGATCTGTGCCTGAGAGGAAGAGTGGGGGAACATTGCTGTATGCCACATTTATGCCTCTCCAGTATTGGTGTTACCCAGGAGCTGGTTGGGTCTCCATCACAAATTAGAACAGACTCAGGACTGCTTTAACTTATAGCTGGCTGTAACTTCTTTCCAGGAGCTATTCTGCCAGCAGACAGTTGCTAGCATTCAGTGACATTCTGGCCATGCTCCCTTGCTCTCCAAGCTATACCTCTGACAATTTAGGACAGATATGAGTCTTCTTTGCATTGCTGGAATGGCACAAAGCAGCTTTAATGAGAGGCTATGATATGACTCTGATTGGTATTTGGTATGAGTTTAGACTGCCTTCAGATATGGAAGTATTTTAAGGTGCTATTTTTGTGTAGTCTGATTTACTGAAACTTACCTCTGATTCAGATCCCAGAGGTGCTTTTAAGGGTAGGATCTGAAACCTGATTGTAATCAGGTTCAGTAATCGTCCCTGATGGACAACACTCTTAGGACTCCAGCTGCAGAATTAATGATACTGCTTCTCCAGCCAGTGCAATAGTTATTTTAAGTTCTGCATTGATTAATCTAATTTACCAATACATTTATTATTAATTTTGAGTTTAATTCTAGATTCTCTGTTTTGTCTAATAACTCAGATGGGGAGCAGCAAGGTTGTGGTCAGTAAGCTTCCTTTCTGCAAGTGTAAGATAGAATTAAAAAGGTTTATGGGATAAATTCCTCATTTGTAAGTACAGTATATACTATACAGCATATGCTATAGCAGAGAATTAGTGTAATTATGTTCTCATGATAGTTGCCAAGTAGAATGCTACAGTTTGTAGCCTAAGTGTCAGTGTTACAGTTGCTGATATCATCTAAACTACAAATAAGGGATGTTAATATGTAGATTGAAAGAAGTGGACCTGAGAAAATAACGTTTTTCACTGGTAGACTTACTAGATAGTTTGGAAACAGAAAAGTCAGGTGAGAAGGACTGCTTTTCCCTCTTTTTGTCTATATCAGGGGTTCTCAAACTTCATTGCACTATGACCCCCTTTTGACAACAAAAATTACTACCTAACCCCAGGAGTGGGGACTGAAGCCTGAGCCTGCCCAAGTCCCACTTCCCCGGGCAGGGGGGCCAGAGTCCAAGCCCCACTGCCCTGGGTGTGGGGGGCCACAGCCTAAGTGCTTCAGTCCCAGGCAGGGGACCTGTAACTTGAGCCCCATCACCCAGGGCTGAAGCCCTCAGGCTTCGACACCAGGCAGTTGGGCTCGGGCTTCGGCTCTAGCAACTCCATTAAAACAGGGTCGCAACCCACTTTGGCATCCCAACCCACAGTTTGAGAACTGCTGGTCTATATTATGAAGAGTGGTCTGTCTGAAGGGGAAATGTTAACTATTTTGAACAGTACTACTTATTTTATTTTTATGAGTTACTCTTAATTCAAGAATCCTGCCTTTCACTTGATGACTATAATATTGTCCTTGAGGAGCTTCTTACGCAAATAGGATTGGCAGATGCTCTTCTGGTTTTCCTAGCTTGGTAACTGTGAGAATGAATCACACTTCTGTTGTTTCTGTTAATACTGATCCACAGTACACACATTTTTTGTCATTTTTCCAAGGTTAGAATCATAGAATCATAGAATATCAGGGTTGGAAGGGACCTCAGGAGGTCATCTAGTCCAACCCCCTGCTTATACTTACATAGAATCTCATCTTCTGACGAGTGATTACATATCTTCTCCAAAATTATTTTGTTTGTAGTCCCATTGGAAATTACTTAGGGACTATATAATGTCTCAGAAATCTAGTTGTCCCTTTAGGTTGCTGATTGTTGATGGTATTTTTTTTAAATGATCTGTTAACTGATTTTTTATAAAGACATTTTACATACCAAAGGAGCTATATTAGTATGTGTAGAGCAATACAGTATGTTGCTTTCACTAGTAGAAGATAGTAATAAGTTATCATAGTAAACCTGAAATGAAATGAGTCAAAGTTCACGGCATTTATAAATTGTAAAGAATGCCAGTAACAACAAAAGATTAGCATAAATTGTTAGAAGTTAAAACTGAAACTAAGTTTATTGTTAAAAACTCTCATTTGTCTTAGTGGTGAAATGTAGCTACTATACAGTAAAAAAAAAAGTCCTTTAAAAGAAGAAGCTGGCATGGCAGTGAAGTGAAGATGAACCTGTAGACATGGTTGTCAGGACAGGAATATATTATTTCAGTATCTAAATTAAAAAAACCATACTGAAGCTATATATTCCTGTCCCTGCAGCTCTAGCCAAAGGTTCATGCCCATTTCAAAGCTGTATATAGCTTATTATTGAATTTTTTTGCATAATAAATATTACACTGCTAATGGACAGTGACATGGGTCATATGGGAGAACCAAAACTTTGTGAAAGTTCTCATATTTTATAAAATTAAATTTTAGATAATCCTCTGGAAAAAAATATTGAATGAATGGATAAAAATGACACTATAGAAGAGTGATTACCAAATTACAATTTGCAGACTGCCAGTGATCTGTGGATCTTTTGCTGGTGCTCCACAGTCAGTTGGCATATTATATGGTGCTGACACTCCTCCTTGTGTGCAGCTGCTAAATAGCATTTTAAAAGATTAAATAGATTCCTAATATTGTTTAGCCATTTAAGCAGTTGCTACATTATTGTTTATTTGTATTATGGTTGTGCATAGCAGCCAGGGCCCCATTGTACAAACATGTAACTAAGAGACAGTCCTTGCCTCCAGTCACAGGAATGCTATTCAGTTGCCAACACAAGGGAAGGTAGTATTCAAGGTGCTCGCTCTGTTAAGACACGATACAAACAGAAAATGCTTAAGGGATAGGATAAGAGAATCGGCTCTAGCTAATCATGTGGGATCCATTTTCTGGATTCAAATAGTAGATTTGTCATTATCTGGTTATCATGGTTTGTTTAGGGCTCTGTGAAGTCCTACAGCACATCATGGAGGATGAGTGGAAGTAGATAATAAAAAGACCATATGTCTAATCTTAGACCCTATGAACTGTCAAAAATGATAGAAAGATTGGCATGTATTCCCAAAACATAAAAAATATAAGAGCATTAAATTGGGTTACATTTGGATGCAGGAGGGAAACTGGCATCCTAGAAAGGATAAATGCCTTTACATCCCAGTGAAGGGCAAATAGAGAATTTCTTAAATATTTGGAATTTTTTTGTGAGGGAGTGGTCCAGTTCACAGTTACAAACTATATGTTGCATTTCAAAACAGGGAGCCTCTGAGGCTTTTGTTAGGAATTACAGAAAACAGAAATTGAATCAGCCAGTAAATCTTTCCCTTAAGAAAGGTGATGAAATGTTTTTAATACCCAGTTAGTTTAATAAGACTTAATCAGATTCACCTTTATCCCTTGCAGACATCCCCATGAGTGTTGTCATTATAGTATACCAGTTTTATGGGGGTCTTGTTAAATTAGTTTGGTTACAGTTGGGACTTAAAATTTTACATACTATCTGCATTATACGTATAAAAGATTTCACTTCTGAGTATTGTAATTGGGGAACATATTACTTCCTCCAGATAATTCAGAATGGACAGTGATCATTTCTCTCTCAAATTGCTGTTAGATGTAGAACTCATGCGTTTGGCCCTTCAGCTCTGAAGAAAAGTTAGAGGAAACAGAAAATTGAGGATTTTACAGCAGATACTTCTGTGACAGGTTCCCCCCGGGGTCCCACCACGAACTGGGGTACCACTGAGCTTCCCTGACCCACCAGCCTGGGCTCCCTTTACACTGTACTGCTGTGACCAGCCTGCACTTTCACCAGCACACATACAGGTAGGGACACACCCAACTGCAGTTACAGGCAGATGCTGTGAGC
Source organism: Lepidochelys kempii (assembly GCF_965140285.1). NCBI lineage: Eukaryota > Metazoa > Chordata > Testudines > Cheloniidae > Lepidochelys > Lepidochelys kempii. Next base: position 10,928,650 of record NC_136389.1, on the reverse strand, counting down.
AGCTCTGCATGGGAAGGCTCCAGCTAGGGAACTTACCAGCTACTCAGGCATGCACCTCATCTGGAGTATAAACACAAAATTATACTGTCTTGTGCTGCACAGGGAACTGTACAGTGTAAGCTCATGAAATTCACCTACCTCAATGTGGAGAGGAATACACAACAGCTTTCTGCCCCGAGTTATGACTCTCACACACTGGTTTAGACAAAGTAAAAACAAATTTATTAATTACAAAAGATAGCTTCTAAGTAATGATAAGGGATAGCAAACAGATCAAAGCAGATTACTTAGCAAATAAACAAAAACACAAACAAAGCTTAATAGATTAAATAGATTGGATATGAATAGCGGATCCTCACCCTAAGTGATGATATAAGCAGGCTTCAGATTCTTAAGGGGCAAGCTTCACTTGCCTACAGCTTGGGATCCCCAGATGTTCCTTTCACAGGCTAAAAATCTCTTTAGCTTGGGTCCAGCACTTCACCCAGTTCAGTCTTTGTTCCTCAGGTGTTTCCAGGAGTCTCTTTGGGTGGGGAGTCAGTGAAGAACCAAGATGATGTCACTCCCCTGCCTTATATAGCTTTAGCATATGGTGGGAATGCTTTGTTTCAAAGCTTGGTTCCCATGCCAGTCAGTGGAAAAATACTGATATTCCAAGATGGAGTCCAGCACCAGGTGACCTGATCACATGTCCCTGTAGTGTCCCAGTAGCCGTGACTTGGAGGCTGTCTGCAGCGTCCTCAGGAAGGCCCACAGGAGAGAGATAAGCTTCTTCTAAGGCCTATTGCTTTCTCTAATGGCTCTTCCCCACCCAGCTTTTCAGAATGAAAGCATCTTGTCTAGTGGGTGTTCCCCAAGTCTAAACACATTTGTAATACAGATACATAGTCAATATTCCTAACTTCAGATACAAAAATGATACATGCATACAAATAGGATAATCATATTCAGTAAATCACAACCTTTTCAATGATACCTCACATGATCTATCTTGCATAAAATACATCATAACTATGTCATAATCATATCATAATAATATCACTGTGAAGAATATGGGGTGCAGTGTCACAACTTCTATTACAGATATTTGCTGTGCAGTTGGGGCTGATGACATTTTGTGACTGAATAGACAGATTGACAGGTAAAGTGTGCTCACAGCAGTTAGGTACTGTAAATACGGATATCTGACTCTTCTAGACAAAGCCTGCTGTGGGCTGCCTCCATTGCTTTTGTATTAATTGTTCAGTTAATAGTTATTTCAAAGTTGGGTGATAATGCTATTTGTGTACTCAACAAGTCAGAAATAGGTTAAAATTCACAATCTCCAGATCTGCTAAAACCAAGGAAAAGGGAGTGATGAAAAAAATGATAAACTTATTGCAAATTTTTGTGTATTTTGAAGAACAATCTCTGTGTTGGTTATTCCTATTAAACAGTAATGTATGGTTTTGTTGAAAGCTAAGAAAAGTTTTATCTGTGGTAGGACTTTGGAGAAGCAGTTTAGTTTTAAGAAATTCTCATGGGATTTGGCACCAACAAATGGAATTCAGAATAAATACTGAAGTTTGTGTAATAAAAAGCAACTGGAAAGAGTATTTTTAAGCAGCTTTACTATTTTATCTTTCGGCACCTTAGAGACTAACCAATTTATTTGAGCATGAGTTTTCGTGAGCTACAGCTCACTTCATCGGATGCATACCGTGGAAACTGCAGCAGACTTTATATACACACAGAGAATATGAAACAATACCTCCTCCCACCCCACTGTCCTGCTGGTAATAGCTTATCTAAAGTGATCATCAGGTTGGGCCATTTCCTCCCTGATAATGTCACTGCTAACATGGTGGCTGAACTTTGTGACTTTGTCCTTACCCATAACTATTTCACATTTGGGGACAATGTATACCTTCAGATCAGCGGCACTGCTATGGGTACCTGCATGGCCCCACAGTATGCCAACATTTTTATGGCTGATTTAGAACAACGCTTCCTCAGCTCTCATCCCCTAAAGCCCCTACTCTACTTGCGCTATATTGATGACATCTTCATCATCTGGACCCATGGAAAAGAAGCCCTTGAGGAATTCCACCATGATTTCAACAATTTCCATCCCACCACCAACCTCAACCTGGTCCAGTCCACACAAGAGATCCACTTCCTGGACACTACAGTGCTAATAAACAATGGTCACATAAACACCACCCTATACCGGAAACCTACTGACCGCTATTCCTACCTGCATGCCTCCAGCTTTCACCCTGACCACACCACACGATCCATCGTCTATAGCCAAGCTCTGCGATACAACCGCATTTGCTCCAACCCCTCAGACAGAGACAAACACCTACAAGATCTCTGTCAAGCTTTCTTACAACTACAATACCCACCTGCGGAAGTAAAGAAACAGATTGATAGAGCCAGAAGAGTTCCCAGAAGTTACCTACTACAGGACAGGCCTAACAAAGAAAATAACAGAACGCCACTAGCCGTCACCTTCAGCCCCCAACTAAAACCCCTCCAACGCATTATTAAGGATCTACAACCTATCCTAAAGGATGACCCAACACTCTCACAAATCTTGGGAGACAGGCCAGTCCTTGCCTACAGACAGCCCCGCAACCTGAAGCAAATACTCACCAACAACCACATACCACACAACAGAACCACTAACCCAGGAACTTATCCTTGCAACAAAGCCCGTTGCCAATTGTGCCCACATATCTATTCAGGGGACACCATCACAGGGCCTAATAACATCAGCCACACTATCAGAGGCTCGTTCACCTGCACATCCACCAATGTGATATATGCTATCATGTGCCAGCAATGCCCCTCTGCCATTTACATTGGTCAAACTGGACAGTCTCTACGTAAAAGAATAAATGGACACAAATCAGATGTCAAGAATTATAACATTCATAAACCAGTCGGAGAACACTTCAATCTCTCTGGTCACGCAATCACAGACATGAAGGTCGCTATCTTAAAACAAAAAAACTTCAAATCCAGACTCCAGCGAGAAACTGCTGAATTGGAATTCATTTGCAAATTGGATACTATTAATTTAGGCTTAAATAGAGACTGGGAGTGGCTAAGTCATTATGCAAGGTAGCCCATTTCCCCTTGTTTTTTCCTACCCCCCCCCAGATGTTCTGGTTTAACTTGGATTTAAACTTGGAGAGTGGTCAGTTTGGATGAGCTATTACCAGCAGGAGAGTGAGTTTGTGTGTGTGGTTTTTGGGAGGGGGGTGAGAGAACCTGGATTTGTGCAGGAAATGGCCCAACTTGATTATCATGCACATTGTGTAAAGAGTTGTCACTTTGGATGGGCTATCACCAGCAGGAGAGTGAATTTGTGTGGGGGGGGTGGAGGGTGAGAAAACCTGGATTTGTGCTGGAAATGGCCCAACCTGATGATCACTTTAGATAAGCTATTACCAGCAGGACAGTGGGGTGGGAGGAGGTATTGTTTCATATTCTCTGTGTGTATATAAAGTCTGCTGCAGTTACCACGGTATGCATCCGATGAAGTGAGCTGTAGCTCACGAAAACTCATGCTCAAATAAATTGGTTAGTCTCTAAGGTGCCACAAGTACTCCTTTTCTTTTTGCGAATACAGACTAACACGGCTGTTACTCTGAAACCTATTTTATCTTTAATTCTGCACATTAATGACTTAAACTCTGTCCATTGGACTTTCACTTCATGGCCTGCAGCAACCGCAGCAGAAGCTTATACCCTAATTTTACAACAAAGATACCTATCTTTGGGGATAGTTAATGGACCAAATTTTTTACTCCTGATAACTCATGGAATTGCTAGGGATGTACAGGCCTAAGTGAGGGCAGAATTTGGCCCAGTTTTCATATAGAAGGTAAGGGTTTAAATGTTTCTTGGTGGACACAAATTTTTGATGCCCCTTTTAGTGTTATTAATCAATCTGGCTCTTTTCCTAGGTACTGAGATATAAATATTATAATTCCAGTTTTGAAGGAGGGTGATAAAATTGAACCTTCATGTTATGGACCCATTAGCCTTATTGATGTCACAACTAAATTCTATGCAAGGTTTTTGCTGACCAAACTATTGCAGTAAGAGGCTGAAGTTTGTTATTTTTGTGAAGAACAGATTGGCTTCTGGTTTTCTCATTCTGTTATTGATCAGTGTTTTGTATTGTCTCCCTTGGTCAATAAATATGTAAATATCCCAAAATCAAAAGCTGTGTGCTGGGTTTGCTAATCTTTGGGTAGCCTTTGATTCCTTACATATGAATCTTGTGAGCTGCAAGATGCTTGAAGAAGGGATTGAAAATGAGCCTGAAGTAAGTTTGAATTTTCTTATAAGAATCCTTCACTTCTCTACTGTCTCTCAGACAACATGGGGCAGAACTGAGATTGGGACAACATGGGGCAGAACTTCTTCTCTGAGTAGTGTCTCTATGAGTGCTCCACTATAGGTGTATCAGTGCCCCTGTACCTCTAATTGGAAATTTCAGGTAGCAGTGTCCATTCAGCCCACACATTTGCTCTCACTTTTGCTATACTATCGTGTATTTAGCTGTAACACTTTGAGTACCTTTCCTAGACCCGAAGAAGAGCTCCGTGTAGCTGGAAAGCTTGTCTATCTCTCACCAACAGAAGTTGGTCCAATAAAAGATATTAATACACCCACCTTGTCTCTCTAATATCCTGGGGCAGGGTGTGTTAGACTGTGAGGCCTCCAGGAGGGAGCCTCAAAGGAGCTGTTACACCCTGTCACAGCTCCTCGGTATATCTATGTAATATTCCCCTACCTGAATGAACAGTTAGATCACAAGGGGTTATTAAAAGAAACCAATCAGAAAAGGTAAAACAAATGCCTAAGGTAAGAAGCATTCCCTCAAACAATAGCCAGGTTTATAGCCTTGATGAGGGACTCCTCAGGTTCCAGTGCTGTTTGGTCAAGGCTGAGAAGAGAGATCAAAGAACACTGATCTGTTGAAAGGTGCCCCTTGGAGAAAAAGAGCAGGGAAGGGTCAACAGGCTAGCTGACACAGAGACAGCAGGCTGACTGAGAACCAGGGTCTATACTAAGCAGGTTATAACTTGGTCCCCAAGACAATGGAGGACACCAAGGCTGTTATGTCCACCTAGGGACTTGAGTGGAATAACAAGTGTAGATAAGACAGTATGTGTATAGGTTTTTTTGTTGTTTTACATTCACTTCTCTGTGTACCTTTGGGCAAAATAAAACATACTTTCTTTTGGAGATGCTGCTGTGTGACTGTTATCAGCAGGCTCCCAAAGGGAAACTCTTGCAGGCACCAATCCCATAGGGCCTACAAAGTAATAGAACATGGTTGGCAACCAGAAAGATGTAAGCCAGAGACCCATTGTTGCAATGAATCATAAAACTAGTGTCTATTTAGTTCATGGTTTTTAATGTCTAGCAGAGATATGAATTTAAATTTAAATAGCTCATCTTTTGAAGGGGTTGTGAAGCTTTCCTTTGAGAATGAGGACAGAGGTCAGATATGGACCTTCAAAAAGATGAGCTTTGGAATTTAAATTCATAACTCTGTTATATACTAAAAAACATGGCCTAAATAGAGACACTGGTTTTATGGTTCATTACAACAATTTGTAACAAACCCTACTGCCTGATAACCCTTAACTGCTCACTTCATTTTTAATTGATTTTCTACAGAATGTGTGAACCCCTTATGCTTAACAATCTGTCCCAACTTGTATTTAGCTCAGACATTCTGGCTATCTTCCCCAGACCTGAAGAAGAGCTCTATGAAGCCTGAAAGCTTCCCTTCCACCTGCAGAAGTTAATTCAATAAAAAATTCTCTCACATATGTTCTCTCTCTCATTAGAACTATCTATCAGTCATATTGTTTATTTCTGTCATTTGTCATTTAAAATGTAACAGTGCAGCCATGTTGTACATGTCGGATTATAATTGTAGCATCGCAATTAATTTTGTTCCACTTTGTACAGTCCCCCCCCCCACCAGAAATTCACACAAACGTCTTTTTTTTTTAAATGGACAGTTGTTCCGATACTTGCAGCCTGAAATGACTAGAATATTTTTTGTCAAATGTAGTGGCTCAGGAAGAACATTGTAATGTTTTGATGAGTTTTGCTCACTCATTGTAAGTTCAGTGCTCCAAACTGACTCCTTGAGCTAATCAGCATTGTTCCTTTAAATGGTCATATTGGCCACTTGTAAGATTCTTTACCTCCCTTTTCCAAAACAATGTTCAATGTTAAATCAGATGTATCGCAAGTACTGACCGCTCCTTTCTACTTTACCATGCCACTACTTTGTGTTTTCTCTCTAATGTTGTGCATGTTTTGTTCGATTGTAAAAAAAAAAAAAAGTTCTATTTATTGGATACCAAGTATATTAAATTTTATTATTTGTGGTTCTTCATACAACTCAGAGATAATCATGCTTTTAACAACTAATTTTATTTCTGCTGAGATTATTTAATTTTTACAATATTTAAAAAAATAAAGTAGAGAGAAGTTGCCAGTTCCCCGTGCTGGAAGAGGTAAAGTGCACCCAGTCTTACTACAGTTACTCTCAGTGAAGAGGAGCTGATCTTCTTACATTCCTTGGAAATGAACATATGGCCTTCCAAAGACATCTTCCTGCCAATTGCCAGTGTCCCCTGCAAGTGCAGAGAGTGAAAAGGAATTATGTCTCCACTCTTGAGTGAAAGATGTTTACCAAGTAGGCCCTTTCCTCTTGTAATGAAGCTCTACAAATTCATTTTTTGTTGGAGGAATCTCAACTCTCCGGGTATACTATGAATACTTCTGAATGTCAGTCTGTGTTTCAAAATTTCACTGTGTACCAGTACTCATTATTTAAAGCACAAATAGAAGGGATCTTGTTACTGCACCCTTTTCTTCCTCTCTGCCTGATATAAAGTTTGTTTAAAGATGTAGGAGAAGAGACGCAAGGCCAGACTGATCTTTTTTTTCCCTTTAGGCATTTGCTTACCTCTTGTTGTCTCCTGTGTTAAAAATCACTGAAAAATACTGTTTTTTTTTAAATTAGTACACTAATATAAACATGACCAGCATATGATTTAGCTGATAAATAAAGTCACCATGGATTAGGTATTGATTTGGGAAACCAGTGTTGGAGCTATTCTCAGCATTTGTAAAAACATCACCTAAGTGATTTGGAAGCTTACTCTATTACCTCTATATAGTTATCACTACTGTAGTTATAGAGCTCCAAGTAGTATTTTAAAACAAAATTAACATTTTGTTAAGTTTAATTGAAAAACTTTACATATTTTTAATGTTATTGACTGAAAGCTTTGCATGAAATCTTCAAACAAAAATAAAAAATTAGCCCTAATATCCTCTCTTCAATTCATTTAATTGAAGGAAATAATACTCGTAGGACACATTTGATATTGTATGTATTGTGAGTTTATGCTGTATTTTTCTTATCTCTAATTTGCAATGAATCTTTGACATTTAGTTTTAGAGTGCACAAATTAGTTTTTATTGAACAAATAAATGACAATAGCCTGATTCACTTGTAGGCTTTATACAAAATATACTCTGAATATCCCTAAACCATGGATACATAGTTTAGATGGCCACAAACTATTGAGGTGTCTATCCTGCAAACACTTATGTTCACACTTGAAGCCAATGGGATTACTCATGTTCTTAGAGTTCAAGCACGTGCATAAGTATTTGCTGGATCAGGGCTTCAGTCAGTAACTTCTGAAAAATTGAATTTAAGGTATAAAACTTAAATGATATAAAATCTGATATGTATAAATGACAAATGATTATCTGTTTCATATGTAAGGCCTAAGGTAGTTCAGTAAAAGGCTTATTCTGAATGATCTATCCCTTTTCACCATGGCTGACCATTTTAATTATGTGAACAAGGAAAGGAACAGAGTTTAATTGAGGCTTTAAATTCTAGCAGGAGATGTGTGTGCATGTTATATATATTTCTCAATGTACCACCTTCACTTACAAGATTATCTCCAAGAATCATATATTATAATAGTTTCATAGTTAGTGAACATTAGTAATGTAAAATAAAATTAAAAAATAAAGTAAATGTCCTAGGCAAAAACAGAATAACTTCAATCATTGCCGAGGTTTATCTAAATCTTTCAGGTAATCAGTGTTATTGTAAAGTATAGTAATTCATTTCTACACTAGATTGGTTTATTACTTCTACAGTAATTTCTCTGTAAGCAGTATACAGGTGTGTGTCTGTACACAGAAACACATAACATATATACATTCTGCCCCCAAAAAAGTGTGTGTACACACATACACACTTCTTTCAAGAGAGGATGAAAGGTAACCCTACTGTATTTTAATGGATAATTCTGAGTCCTCTTACCCCCAGCACAGAAAATATACAGATTAAACAGGACAGTAACTAATACAAAACTTTCATTCTGGTGCCTTTCAGCTAGCCTAGCTTCACTTCATTTCCATTCCATTGTTTTCTCAGTCTCTCTCCTATCTTGCTGGGATGAGGCAGCAGAATACAGTCTTTACTGCATTCTGAAGTGGTTTCTGCCATCATGCCAAAGTAGCAATCTGGGTTTCCAAGCTGCCCAGCCTGCACCAGGGAGGACAGCCAGCTTCGCAGGGACTCGCATTAGCTGGAGTGTCCCACTAGGGTCTTGGAACAGAGTGCCTGAAACCTGTTAGTTGACTCTCTTCCTCCTATCATCTGCACAGCACATTAAAGTGATCTTCACCTCAGGGGTTGTTGCTTGACTAAACAAGGACTTTGCCAGATCAAAGGTGAATATAGGGAACCCCTCTTCCCCCCCACTCCCAAGTAGCTCCTACAATTGGGCCTCCCCAGAGTGTTATTTCATTTTGGTGGGCAGAGAATAATATATCTCCAAGTTCTTCAGTAGGGTGGCCAGGTGCCTGGTTTTCGACTGAAAAGGGGACCCAACTGTGTCCGGTCAGATCTACTGACCGGACACCCAATGTCCAGTTACTGCAGGCAGGAGAGACCCATGCCAGCTCCTATTCAGCCAGGGCCACCTCCTGCCTGTGTCAGGTGGCTGCAGCTCCCAGCCCTGCCTCCACAGGTGAGTCCCTCTTGACCTGGGTGGGGGAGTGGGAGGGGAAAAGCAGTGAGCAACAGGAAGGAGGGGAGAAGAAGCATGGATGGCGTGCAGGGCCTCAGGGGAAGAGGCAGGGCGGGGCCTCGGGATGAGGTGGGGGAGGTTCCCGAACTCCTGCTGGAATGTACAGTTTTTAAATAGTACCAAGTTGGCAACGCTATTCTTCAGTATGCCCAGGCCTGCTTTTCCTCCTTGTCTCTGCTATTCACATGGACAGAGGAGTGGAAAGTTCTGTTTTCTTGAGTCTAACGTAGTGGTTATAGATGCTCAGAAGAGGATTTCTGAAAAAAGACGGGAATATTGTTATTAAATATGTACCTGGTACATTTAAGATTCACCCATTAGGGAGCAGGAAGATGATTTATCTCTGTTTTTTTGGATGAAGCCCAAAGGGAGGATACCTTGCCTATCTACTCTTCAGTTAAAAAAGACTGACAATACTTGTTGGGAATCCCCAGATGCCATGGTTTATGTGGCCACACCAGTGCAGTATAGTGTAGACAGTGAGCCTTAGGAGCTCTGGTAATCAAACCTACCTCACTCTGGATGGATCCCTCAGTGACAGCCTGTATGAAGCCTTGTATGAGACCAACGTTTTATATAAAAGCATTTCAGGAAGAAAGATCGGTTTCCTCTGTAGGACTTTTGAGTTGGCTGGGACTCAACTAGAGTGATTTGGTTTTAGGCCTCCTTTATCTCTGGAGCTTGTGTACATGGTAGGGCTCACGGGGGCAAGATTAGTTTCATTTTCCTTATGTGGGGGCTCAGGTTTAAAAAGTTTGAATTGCTGTTCTAATCCAATGCTTTCTGAAAACACAGTTTTAAGCTAAAGAACCAGCAGCTTTGTTTAATATGACCTATCAGAGAAGAAATCTACATAGGCCAGATAAACTGTTACGTGTTCTATCTCAGGATACACTTTGTCTTGTCTTAAACCTCAGATTTATTCTTGAGGGAATATCATTACTTTAGTCAAAAGTCTGGGTCCATTATATGTAGTTATTTCCATGACTTTGGATGGTTGTTTCTTCCCAGTTTCAAACTGGTCAGCTAGAATGACAATAGAAAAAATATGCCTCATCAGGAATCAGAGTTTTTCCAGCATTTCTTCTGGAAACACAGTCTTGGTGCTTGAATAAAAATGTTTTGCTGCATGGGTCAGTCTCTGGCTCTTTTATGATTTGTAGAGAGACAAACCTATAATCAATAAAGGATATTTTAAAAGATAAAGGTGCATCAGTTCATAATTGATACAGAAATCATCACTGCAGTTTAAACTATTTTCTATATGACAGGCTATTTTACTTCTTGTCCTACAACTTGTTACTCCAATTGAAGGATATTAGTGTGCAGTCATTTTTTATGTTCAAGCATATCAGTATTAACTACTTTGCTGAAGTTTGTTCAAGTTAAGACCTCCCTCTCATAAATCCACTTGGGCTATGTCTAATCACGTTATGTTTTTAATGATATCCTCTAAAAATTCATTTATAGTGTCTTTCTCCACATACGCTGGAAAGCCAACTGGTCTAACAGTTTGCTGATTATTTTTTTTTAAATGCTTGCTACTTCCCAGTCTTCAGGCAAGGGGTCCATTACCCCTGTTACTAAGTCCATTGATCATTAGCCTTTGTGGCCCACTATTTCATCACAGCTCTCTCATAGTACTAGCACCCCCTTCTATTGGTCACTCTGGAATTGTGGTGGTTTCTCTGCCAGTTAACTCAGCCCTCTGGCTGGGTAACCATCTTAAGTTCACCCCTTTCAGGGTCACAATTGTCCAAAGTAAAAATTCCCCAAAATGTCTTAATACAAAAGAACCTTCTCCCCTCTCTGGGGCTATTCCTCAGTCTGTCTTTGAGGTTCAGCCTGCATCCCCCTTCACTGGGGCCAGTAGCAAAACCCAGTCCCACCCTTGACTCTGGGTTTAAGCACAAGGCCCTATATAGCACAGCTGAGTCAGCTCCTTTACCTGTATCATGGTTTTGCCTGGGCTATTTCCTATCTTGGCTCTTTACTTCCTCTCTGGATCTCCCAGTCTCTTCACTGTTTTGATCAGGATCTCTCCCAGACCCCGCTGCGCTGCGCTGCGCTGCGCTCTTTCCACACTTGCACCCTGTCAGTGCTTAAAATCTGGCTCCTTTTATACAGGAATCACCTGATTCCTCACAGGCAGGGCTAATCCTATAATTAGGGCCTGATCAAATTCAAGGCCATGAAAAGTGCGTCAGGGACCGTGAAATCTAGTCTCCCCCCTGAAATCTAGTCTTTTGTGTGCTTTTATCCTAAACTATATAGATTTCACAGGGGAGACCAGCGTTTCTCAAATTGGGGGTCCTGACCCAAACGGGAGTTGCAGGGGGGGTGCAAGGTTATTTTAGGGGGGTCACGGTATTGCCACCATTACTTCCACGCTGCTTTCAAAGTGGGGTGGCTGGGGAGCGGCAGCTGTTGGCCAGGCACCCAGCTCTGAAGGCAGCACTCTGCCAGCAGCAGCCCAGAAGTAAGGGTGCCAATACCATACTATGCCATCCTTACTTTTGCGCTGCTGCCTGCAGAGCCGGGCAGCCAGAGAGTAGTGGCTGTTGGCTGAAAGCCCAGCTCTGCAGGCAGCAGCACAGAAGTCAGGGTGGCAATATCATCCCAGGCCATCCTTACTTCTGCGCTGCTGCTGGTGGCGGCTCTGCCTTCAGAGCAGGGCACCCTGCCAGCAACCACCGCTCTCCAGCTGCCTAGCTCTGAAGGCAGCGCCGCCGCCAGCAGCAGTGCAGAAGTAAGGGTAGCAGTCCCGCAACTCCCCCCTACAATAACCTTGTGACCCCCACTCAACTCCTTTTTGGGTCAGGATTCCTACAATTACAACACTGTGAAATTTCAGATTTAAATAGCTGAAATCATGAACTTTATGATTTTTAAAAACCTATGACTGTGAAATTGACCAAAATGGACCATGAATTTGGTAGGGCCCTATCTATAATCAGGTTTGGCTTAGCCCTAGATTCCCCAGCTATGGGCAAACCACCCTGTTACAGTCCCCAATAGATACTGCTTATTCCAGTTTATAGAGAGAATCCTTTATCCCTCAGTAACATCTTTTTGAACAGCCTGTATAACATATGAAAAGGTTTTGATATTTTTGATGTAGAGCATTTTAGAGTTTAGAGCAGCTTGTTCCAACTGTAGTGTATATGTGCCTTTTCACTCACTTCCTTTCTTCTAAAAATATGGCCAGATCTTGTCCTTCATCTCTTTGTGGATTTTGCCCTTCTTTCTCTTTATGAACAGGGGGAGGGAGATGTTCATCCACCTCCTCTGCACTGTCTTTCCTGCTATTGGGGTCCAGGAATCTCACACATGGCTGCACTTAGTTCCCCCACTAAGCCCTTGGGGAATTTGACTAAAAGTTAATGCTTTGTGGAGTTTTTGCCTTTGCTTCTTGGTCCCCTCCTGCATGCTTTACCAGTCGTCAGGCATTGGGCAAAGGTGTGTATCAGCACTCCTGAGGAATAAGGCTCATTTTGAAACCTCAACTGATACTACTTCTGTGAGACCTCCAACTGGTCCAAATTACCAGCCTTCATAGCCTCTGTGGCTACATCTTCATCCAGCACCCGGTATGCTGCTTATGCCCATCCCATCAGAAAAAGGGCCTGTGAAGGGTTGAATCACAGAACCCCCTATGGACTGCCACCTGATGTGCCAAGACTACTTCTGCCCCTGCTTTCCTGCCCCGTCAACTTAGGACTTCAATGCCTTGCCTGGTTTGAGCCAGACTCGCTAGCCTGCTGCAAACCCAGACCCAGGTCTGAACCACGTCCCCTAACAGCTGTAGGCTCAATTGAAAGCAGCTCACAGAAGTGACAGTAGGCCCTCAGTTATATTTTATATTTCTATTTTCAGATACAAGACTGATACATTTATATAAATAGGATGACCACCCTGAGTAGATTATAAGCTTTGTAATGATACCTTACAAGAGACCTTACAAGAGACCTTTTGCATGAAGCATATTCCAGTTACATTATATTCACACTTATTAGCATATTTTTAATAAAATCATATAGAGTGCATCACAGGGCCAAACAAATATCCCTGGATTCCTCCCAATAAGCTTCAGTAACTACCAACTCAAAAATGATCAGGTAGACAGTGTGTCATCTTCCAATCCAGTTTGGGAGGGGCTAAGACTTAATTAAGGCCTGCTTTTGTGCTAATCATCCTGTGAAGCACTGCTCCTGGAATTGTTAATATTGTTGCTATTGAGTTGTAGCCTGGGCTTATTGCTCCTTCATAAACTGCAAAAAACATGCAGCTGTTGCTTCCATGATTCCATCATCTATTTCAGGATCTTTCCATTCTTTGGAGAGACGATGTTTCATACCACTTCTGGTACCATGTGTCAGCAGCTGGAGTGCCTCCTATGTTCCAGACAGAGTGTACAAACCCTGGATGTGATGAAAACTTAGCTCATTTGTGGGATTTTTCTTAACTAACAACAAAATACAAACCCAAGCCTAAGCTTTCTCTTGGTAATGGACATCTATAGTGTTTTCTCCCGCAAGACCCCCCAGGGTTCTGCTCAGAGAGTCACTCCAAACATTCTTATATGCTAGGCTGGAGCTAATAGGACCCACCTGGAAGCAGAAATAACCATCTTTTTAATGGGTTCCTACCAGCTGACGTTAGGGCGACTTAGCAGAAGGGCTCCATGTCCCTTTGAAATTCCTAAATCCTGAGCCCAGTTAAAATATGTAACAAATCTTTTTGTGGAATCATGTCTTTAATGGCTGAATTCATTTTGGAAGGCTATGCAGAAGAAATGTATTTAAAGGAAATCTGAATAAACTCTTGCCCCCAGTTTATTTGGCAGAACCTGGTCAAAGTAGTCAAATATTCTTTTTTTTTCTCTTTCTTTTTAAAAAGAATCCCAAATTTTCTTGATTAAAGTTGTTGTGGGCATTGTATTACATGGTGAGATAGCTCTGTTCCTGAGATACAAGATTCCAGAAGATACAAGATACCAGCAATGCCCCTCTGCTATGTACATTGGCCAAACCGGACAGTCTCTATGTAAAAGAATAAATGGACACAAATCAGACATCAAGAATTATAACATTCAAAAACCAGTTGGAGAACACTTCAATCTCTCGGGTCACTTGATTACAGACCTAAAAGTCACAATTCTTCAACAAAAAAACTTCAAAAACAGACTCCAACGAGAGACTACTGAATTGGAATTAATTTGCAAACTGGAAAGCATTAAATTAGGCTTGGATATAGACTGGGAGTGGATGTGTCATTACAGAAAGTAAAAATATTTCCCCATGTTTATTCCCACCCCCGCCACTGTTCCTCACACGTTCTTGTCAACTGCTGGAAATGGCCCACCTTGATTATCACTACAAAAGGTTTTTTTTCTCTCCTGCTGGTAATAGCTCACCTTAACTGATCACTCTCGTCACAGTGTGTATGGTAACACCCATTGTTTCATGTTCTCTATGTATATAAAATCTCCCCACTGTATTTTCCACTGCATGCATCCGACCAAGTGAGCTGTAGCTCATGAAAGCTTATGCTCAAATAAATTTGTTAGTCTCTAAGGTGCCACAAGTACTCCTTTTCTTTTTGCAGAAGTCCATACAGTAATTAGAAAGTTGGTCTCTGGCTTGAAAATCTGCCTTGGAATTGGTCCTCTTGAGCATAAGTGCCAATGACATTTTTGAGATTATTTCTTTGGTTTTGTTAAATTAACATTTGAACATAGATAGCCAGGGACATTTATTCTGTCAGTCCAATTGTAGACACTGTTAAGTAAAAGCAAAAACTATTTTTGAATATAAGCCTCTTGCATATGCTCAGACATGCATTTTAAAACAAAAACTCGTTCTGTCTCTGAGTATTCTCATTAAAGGCACTCATTATCACATCTTGGAAACACTGAAACCTATACATTAGGATGTTTCAAATAGCCTTCAGAATCTAACTTTTTTTTAACATTTATCTGCCAAGTGTATTAATTAAGTAGTATGTAACCCACCTATTGTGACACTCTGTCTCTCTCTAGTGGTGACTGGATTACATATAGAGGTTTATGAGCATGCTACAGCCTTGGTTTACAGAGCTAACTCTTTTTTAGCTAAAGCAGTAGAGGCTCATGCTTTTAGAACAAGAGGTCCCAATTTCAATCCCCTACTGACAACCCACCCAGCAGTGTGGCATTACAAGTACATAGTATTCTATACCCGTGTTTGAGTTCAAAAAATGTAATGCTTATATTTCAAAATAATCCAAGAAGTAAATATTTGAATGTACCAGGGACTTTTTGTTCATTTTACATTTACTTTGATCCTGGAAAGCATAGTACTGAGAGACCATAATATTTTACTATTTGAGCATTTTAGTTATTGTTACCAATTTGATTTCAAGGCAGGTGTCACAGGAAGAAACCAGTTATCAAACAGAAAATTTTAATAATGGATGGTCAAGCTTGAGTTGAGAAGTTCTGTTAGAAATGAACTACCTTTTCTCACTAACCAAAAAATACATTGTACCTTAAGAAAGAAAAACTGTGGGCCTTGCTCTACCTTCTCTCTCACCTTGTGTCTCCATTTACACCTGTGCAAATTGGATGTAAAATGCTACTATTCTGTTTTGGTGGCATTCTACCTCTTTGCCCAGGTTTAAGTCATGGCACAAGGTACAAGATGATGAAGAATCAGGCCTCCTTATTTTAAAGGTCCTCTCCCTGCCTTTCAAATATTGTGGGTAGTTGATACATTATTGGAATTCAATGACTGATAATTTGTTGGGCTTCTGTTTTCCAATTAAAGCTTATATCTAATGTCATTCTGCTATGAGTTACTGTAATTTTGAGTAATTTTCTGAAACTCAAATTGAGATTAGCCATCTGGTCACTGGATTTTTTAACACCCTGAGGTTTTTTAGTTTGTTTGTTTTTGGGTTTTTTTTTCTTTAAACATTTGATTAAATGTTACTATTAGGAAACCCATTTATCTGAAAATGAAAAGTGCCACTTCTTAGTGTATGTACGGTGTTTGTTTTTTATCAGCAGTATTTAACTTTTTTAAAGTGGTTCTCTGCTTAAGAGGAACAATTGTTAGCATGACTAAATTCCACAGTTAGTGGTTATTTCCAGGTTGGTTTTCCAATGACATTTTTTAGCAAATGCCAAGGTTTTCTTCTTCTTTTTTTTTAATCCATTGACCTTTTTTAGGTTTTGTACTCTCCATTCTGCTGCCTGATTACTTAAGAATTCACTGAGCAGTTCGCTTGAAGGCTGTTCTTTTTCGTAGCCACTGGCATGAAAATGCATCTGTCTGTCTGAGTGAGGCCTCTTTGATCTTCAGAGAGCTTTAACTAAAAGCAGATTAAAAAGAAAGCTGTCAGGCAATTTTTTTCCTGTGAAATTGGAAGTACTTCCTAAGATTTCAGGTCAGGTGAGGCTTTCCCTTCTCAAGGACTTAAGATTTGGGAAAGTGATCAGACTGTTTTGACCAGCATTCTAAGATACATAAATGTGTGTGATGTACAGCTTTAGTGCTGTGCCAAAAAACAATGTAGGGCATCATATAATCATATGTTAGTTAAAACCCAGAGGGATAATGATCCTGCTAACCCCTGGATAAAGTAGTATTTAAAAACCTCATTAAGAACCTAAAGTCCAATAAGGTAATTAAAACTGAATCTGTCTCTAAGTAGTCTGAATTTAATTCTTATACTAAGGTACTGATTTGCAGATAAATCAAGAGACTCCTTAAAGTACCTAGTACTTTTGTTTGTTTATAGGATAAGGACTGCAGAAATTTACTCTGCAAATCTTGGGATGTCTTGAAATCCACTGCAGCAATATGAAATATTCTTTTGCAAATACATGCCTACAAAAGTGGATTGAAGGAGCCTTAATTAAAAAACCCACATAATTACATCTTTTTCTTTGTTTTTCTTTTGAGCCTGTGTATTGATAGTAAAATTATATAGAATTTGCTCTACTGAATCAGACCGTTGATCTGCCTATAGTAGTCAAATATTTTGCCTCCAGTAGTGCCAATTCCTGGTTCTTCAGAGAAAAGCAAAAGACTCTTAGGGTTTGTCTACACCTACAGTGCTGCAGTGATGCAGTTGTACTGATACAGCTGGGCCGCTGTAGTGCTTAGTGAAGACATTACCTACACTGACAGGAGAGCTTCTTCTGTCAGCATAGGTACTCCACTTCCCCGAGAAGCAGTAGCTATGTCAATGGGAGTGTTAATTCCAACTGGAGTTTTAAAAGCGGCAAAGACTCCTGTGGCCCCTTATAGACTAACAGACGTATTGGAGCATAAGCTTTTGTGGGTGATGACATGCATCCAAAGAAGTGGGTATTCACCCACGAAAGCTTATGCTCCAATATGTCTGTTAGTCTATAAGGTGCCACAGAACTCTTAGTCTGGATCTGTAAAAGTGGCAAACACAGATACCCCTCTGATACTGGAGTTTTAAGTTATTCTCCATAATTTTTACTGACTAAAACAATTTAGCATCATCAGCAAATTTCACCAGATTGCTAACCATTTATTTCTATAAATCATGAAGTTAATTAAAACACTGGGGGTAAATACTCCACCACTTACCTTTCCACTTTGAGGAGAACTGTTAAGATTTTTCAAGGGGAAGTGATCTGTAAAACAGTAGTACTATAGTATTTTTCTTGTGTCCCTTATTTCACTGTAAACTAGGGAAATCTGATTATTATTTTATTGCACAATATAAGGAGTTTGTGTTACTTCTAGTACATGATAGTTTGTATTTTCCTTAGTATTAGTAATTAGTTAACAAAAGTATTTTGATTTTTATATACAAGTGCTTATTAATTATTTTATCATGAGAAAAATGAGTGAGATCCAAGTGTTCTATTAATGCATTTCAGTCTGGAAATTTTCTTCTAATTGGCTTGGCAAGTGGAATGAGTGAGATTAGTTGCTAATGAGAAGATAAGTATAGTAATTTTTGCATGATATAAACCTGTGATTGTCAGTAGGTAGAAAAAGGAAGTTAGATTATTTTCCATGAGACCTTGCTACTTTGTGAGAAATCATTAACATCTTCTGATATTGTAAATTAGGTTATTTCACACCTGTATTTTTATCACTAACCATTAATGCTCCAGCCACAGATTCTGATGTTTTGCTAATTAGGGAGACATTAATGAAGTAAGGGATATGAACAATCATTTATGGCTTGTTCTAGTAATCTAAACAAAAACCTAATTGCATAAATTTATCTTGTACGTCCACCCTTTGGCAGGATATTTGTGAAATGCAGCAAGTGTCAACTTTTCACAAGCAACAGGTGTGACCTATATATATTCACAAGTCTTTCTAATGTTAAATTGCAAATAACTTGACTTGACTCATTATATGAAGTGATAGATTAATGGCTTGTTGAGATCCAGGGGCTCCTGTAAGCAAGGATTTTGCATTTATGCTCTGGTTCATTTTCCTTGAATTATTTATGTAGCTAGTTTCTGCTAGGTAACTACTGTGTGTTATTATTCTGAACTTCTACTGATTGTTCACAGATTTCAACACCGTTAAGTTTCTGTGTGAACAAAATGAGGCACTTCTCATCTCCTGTTTCAAATTCAAATTTATTGTCCTCATCCTCAAGGGCCTTCAAAATCCCTGACCCTGCCTAACTCTCAGCTTTCATCTTCTCCTCCTGTCTTTCCCACTGTTCTCTCTACCCAAACCACCCTGGCATGGTACCATTCCCTATTTATTGCCTCTTAATGATTTCTGTATCAGATTTCCTTAATTTAGAAGTAAAAATAGTTATCTAATTTAGCAGCCCTGAGATATAAGAGTCAAGCTAGCATTTTAGCTTCTTATTCATCACCACCAGTAATGAAGTCTTTACAGACCAAATCGTACCCTCACTGAGACCTGTGCAACCCAACTGATGTCAGTGTATTTACATAGATTTAACTGAATAGAACATAACAAACAATTCTGTTAATGCAGAAGAAGGAATGGAATCCAGGTCATTGTTGCAGCTTGGGGCAGTCTGGGCTCGAGGCTGCCCGGGCTCAAGACTTCAGCCCCTGCGGCTCCTGCAGGGGCTCAGGGTGACCCAGTAGGGGCTTCTTCCATGGCTGGGGCACCCATTTTTCCTGGGGGCTCCCAAATTGGCCAGGGTCACTTGCCTTAATCTGTCCCTGGCATGGACTCGCAGCTAAAAGCCCCCAGCTGGGGCACTCTGAGCAGCATGGAGAAGATCCTGCCCACCTCCAGCTCCAGGGGAACCTCCTCTACCTGCAGGAAGCTGGGAGGGTGCTGCCTTCAGAGCCCAGCTCTGAAAGCAGCACAAAATTGAGGGTGGCAATCTGGGGACCCCCCCTACAAAAACTTTGCAACCCCTCCCCCAATCCCATTTTGGGTCAGGATCCCTGTGGTTACAACACTATGAAATTTCAGATGTAAACATCTGAAATCATGAAACTGACAAATTTTAAAACCCTCTGGCCATGACATTGACCAGAAAGGACCATGAATTTGGCAGGGCCCTAATTATGTATTAGTCTGAGATACGGTGAGGATATGAAGGTTTTAATAGATACTAACATCTGAAAGATGGATCTTTTTTGCCTCAAAGCCTGTGACTTATATCTGTTTCTTGGCCAATAGATGTTATTACATTATCTATGTTGTTCAGAGCTACTCAGGTACAAATTTGGGAAAGAACTGAAAAACAACATTTCAAAAGACTTAATTAGGCATTCCATCATTTGGGGGGGGGGGGGGGGGCTAGTTATTGTAAAAAGTAACAGGAGTTTTTTCATGAATTCATAAAACTAGGAAAAATTCTAAGAAAAAAGGCAGGATTCTTTTTTAAAGCAAAGCAATATCAAAATTTGCCACCTTTGCAAGCTTATGAAGCAATGTTAAATTACATTAACACAATGTTAAATTACACAGAAGCAATGTTAAATTACTAGTCTCAAAATACACCAGTTAATTATTCCAGAGCTAAAGTGCTAAATAAAAAAGTGAAGTATACAGTTTTCTTAGAGGAATGTTCTTGGAAGAAAGTTATGGTTAGATAAAAAATC
The DNA here is from genome assembly GCF_965140285.1 of Lepidochelys kempii. NCBI lineage: Eukaryota > Metazoa > Chordata > Testudines > Cheloniidae > Lepidochelys > Lepidochelys kempii. The sequence continues at coordinate 10,908,418 of NC_136389.1, read as the reverse complement.
TTGCACCAAGGCATGTTATGAAATAGTGCCCACTATGTATGAAGCAGTCAAAAGTTAATACAGTTAATTGCTGGATTTAAAAAAAAAAACTTACTGTTATCGCTTGTTTCTTTGGAGGGACTGATCAGAAATTATATACTGTCAGTTGCCTTCTAGCTGGAATTATTTTGATATTTAGGTTTAGATTCCAAATAACTCAAATCTTTCTTCACGGAAATTACCACAAGTGTAGTGTATTCTTGTCAGTAGCAGTTTGATCCTATAGCTGCTAGGTTTCTTTAGCAAGTAGGCAGATACTTTAACATGAATGATGGGTTATGAAATTCCGTTTATATATTTTTTTTAATAGTTTAGGTTAATAGTTCTTATAACTGATGCCAATTAAAGGAAAGAAAATGAATTATTTTTCTCTTGATAGCTCTCCTTGAATAGCTGTCTCACTGGGATTGTGGAGAGATGTTTGCTAGCCATGCCTACTAATCTATGATATCCTATCTAGTATGAAAGGAAGTGGCATGTCTCTGTTAAGTCTTTTTATACTTGCACTTTTGGCCCTAGGGAAATTGTTCTTGGCTTTTCTGTATCATTTAAGATGTGTGTAAAGGAGCTCACATCCAAGTGTTAACTCTTTTGAATAGAACACCAGCACTGATTCAAAAGTATATTTTTGTCTCTAGTGCCAGAATGAAGAACTTCCTTTGCCATCTCTCAACTAAGCCTCCCAATTACTGTTCACAAACTCCATGTAGAAAGATAAACCAGCTCAGAACTTTTTCCACTGATCCAAGACCCATCATGTTAAAGCACATAAGAGAAAGGAGTGGTTTCTCAAACAGCCAGAACTCAAACTTTTGAGAGCCAGTCTTTGAAGAAATAGCTTAATATGTTCTCTGAAGTTTGAGTCAGAAACTTCCAAGTGATTTTTAAGGCTAACCTTATGCAGAGCATATTGCAGTAATCCACTCCTAAGGTAACAAAAGCATGAATAATTATGGCAAGGTGAATATCAGAGAGAATAGGTGATGATCACTTTATCAGGAGTAGACAAAAAAGCAGCATAGGCCATCAAGGCTATGTGGCAATCCAGGAGTAATTATGACCCATAAAGTACCTCTAAATTGCTAATCTCAGGGATAAGTATGGGGGAGCTCCTTCAGTAACATTAGAAGACCTCCCCACCAGTATGTCTTGCTTTATGATCTAGAGCAGATGCTTTTGCCAGCTTACCAGTGTCACCTTCAAGTTGTCTGGCTTGAGCTCAAGCTTTCCTACTTTTCCCCCTACTTTTTTCTCACATTCCTAGATCCCATCTTTTTCCACAAGAAGGTTGTTCAGTATATCCAGCTGTGTTGAAGTACCATTCCTGATGAGAATAAAGTATTCATGGTTATTCACTCTAAAGATGTCCTTGTTCTCTTTTGGGTATTGCTCCTTCTGAACACATTGAACATCTCACACATCTCTATTAGCTTAAATATAATCTCTTTTGTACATTCAGAAAAAAAATACCGAACTAATACTAAGCCTCTTCCCTTCGTACCTACAGCATGAAGAATCAACCTTTTTCTGCGTCTTCCTGCTGAAACTTTCAGTGGTGTAGAGCAGTGGTGCCTATACTTTTCCTGTTGGGCCCCCCTTACCAGTAATGGAATCTATCTGTGCTCCCGCCCCCATTACTGCACAGTTGCTCAGCAGAGAGGCTTGGGCAGACAACAGAGCTAGAGGCAGAACTGGGGATGGGGGAGAAGCTGGGGCTAGAGCTGGGCAAGTGGCAGAATGGGAATGAGGGCAGAGCTGGGCTTGGGATGGAGCAGGGGGAAGAATGGAGCTGGAGCTGGGCTGCGGCTAGTGCAGGGGGCAAAGTGGAGCTGTGGCTGGGGATGGAGAAGAGTTGCAGCTGGGGCCGGAGCTGGGCTGAGGGCAGAGTGGGGCTGGGGGCGCTCCTGCCCCCTGTGGGGGCTGGCCTGTGCCCTGCTGTGCACGCCCTCAATTGTTCCTCTGTGTCCCCCGATGGGGGCACGCCCCACAGTTTGCAGACCATGATGTAGAGGGAAAGGATAAAGAAACAAAGATCAGTTTCCCTAAGGGGATCATTCAACTCTAGAAGTTCTGTTATGGACAATAGCAATTGAGCATGTGAAACAGTTTAAACATTTCTTCAGAACTTGTCTTATTCTGGAGAACATAAGAGTGGCCGCACTGGGTCAGACCAATGGTCCATCTAGCCCAGCATCTGTCTTCTGACAGCGGTCAGTGCCAGGTGCTTCTGAGGGAGTGAACAGGACAATTTATCAAGTGATCCATTCCCTGTCATCTAGTTCCAGCTTCTTGCGTCCCTGGCCACCTTGGCTAATAGCCATTGATGGGCATATCCCCTATTACTTTTTTAACTGATTTCAGAGTAGCAGGCCTGTTAGTCTGTATTCGCAAAAAGAAAAGGCACTCTAAGGTGCCACAAGTACTCCTTTTTTTTAATTGAGTTATACTTTTGGCCTTCACACCATCCCTGGCAACGAATTTCACAGGTTGACTGTGGTTTATGTGGAGAACTATTTCCTTATATTTGTTTTAAGCCTGCTGCCTATTAATTTCATTGAGTGACACCAGATTCATGTGTTATGTAAAGGGGTAAACAACACTTCTCTATTCACTTTCTCTGCATCATTAACGATTTTATAGACCTCTATTCTAACTTCCCTCAGTCGTCTGTTTTCCAAGATGAATAGTCTCAGTCTTTTTAATCTCTCCTCATATGGAAGCTGTTCCATACCCTTTATAATTTTTGTTGCCCCTCTTCATACTTTTTCCAATTCTCATATCTTTTTCTGAGATGAGGTGACCAGAATTGCATGCAATATTCAAGCTGTGGCTGTACCATGGATTATATAGTGGCATTATGATATTGACTGGCTTACTATCTAGCTTTTTCCTAATGTGTCCTAATAGTCTGTTAGCTTTTTTGACTGCTGCTGACCGTTGAGCAGATGTTTTCACAGAACTATCCACGATTACTCCAAGATCTTTCTTCAGTGGGAACAGCTTATTTAGACCCCATCATTTTCTATGTATAGGAAGGATTGAATTTCATTTGCCATTTTGTTACCCAGTTTTGTGAGATCTCTCTGTAACTCTTTGCAGTCTGCTTTGGACTTAAATATCTTGAGTAATTTTGTATTGTCTGAACATTTTGCCATCTCACTGTTTACTCCTTTTTCCAGATCATTTATGAATATGTTAAATAGCAGTGATCCCAGTATAGACGTTGGGGGACCGTAATATTTACTTCTCTCCTCAGTGTAAACTAGCTGCTTATTCCTTTTTGTTCCTGTCCTTTAACCAGTTACTGGTTTGTGAGAAGACCTTCTCTCTTATCCCACGACTCCTTACTTTGCTTAAGAGCCTTTGTTGAGGGACCTTGTTAAAGCCTTTCTGAAAGTCCAGGTACACTATATCCACTAGATCACGCCACATGTTTGTTGACCTCCTCAAAGAACTGCAATAGATTGGTGAGCCATGGTTTCCCTTTACAAAAGCTGTGTTGACTCTTCCCCCAACATATCGCGTTTATCTGTGTGTCTGATAATTCTGTTCTTTGCTATAGTTTCAAACAGTTTGCTTGGTACTGAAGTTAGGCTTGTAAATTAGGCCTGTAATTAACAGGATCGCTTCTGGAGCCTTTAAAAGAAATTGATGTCACATTAGCTATCCTCTAGTCATCTGATACAGAGGCTGATTTAAATGATAGGGTACATACCATAGTTAATAGTTCCACAATTTCATATGTGAGTTCCTTCAGAACTAGTGGGTGAATACTATCTGGTCCTGGTGACTTCTTACTGTTTAATGTATCAGTTTGTTCTAAAACCTCTTCTACTGACACTTCAATGTGGGACAGTTCCTCAGATTTGTCACCCAAGAATGGCTCAGGTGTGGAAATCTCCCTCACATCCTCTGCAGTGAAGACAGATGCAAAGAATTAATTTAGCTTCTCCACTACAGCCTTGTCTGTCTTGAGTGCTCCTTTAGCACTTCAATCATCCAGTGGCCCCACTGATTATTTGGCAGGCTTCCTGCTTCTGATGTACTTAAAAAAATGTTGGTGGTTAGTGTTTGTGTCTTTAGGTAGCTGCTCTTCAAAGTCTTTTTTTTTGCTTGCTTAATTATACTTTTACACTTTACTTGCCAGAGTTTATGTCCCTTTGTTTTCCTCAGTAGAATTTTATTTCCAATTATTAAAGGATGTCTTTTTGTCTCTAATCATCTCCTTTTCTCTATTTAGCCATGGTGATATTTTTCGGTCCTCTGATTTTTTATTTGGGGTATACATGTAGTTTGAACCTCTATTATGGTGTTTTAAAAATGTTTCCATGCAGTTTGCATGCATTTCACTCTTGTGACTGTTCCTTTTCATTTCTGTTTAACTAGCCTCCTCATTTTTGTGTAGTTCCCGTTTTTGAAGTTAAATGATGGTGTGATGGGCTTCCTTGGTATTTTCCTCCCACAAGGATATTATGTTTACTAATTTTTAAATGTATGTTACTATCTTTTCATAAATGCCTTTTTAATACATAACATTTTTGTAGCACTTTATATCTTCAAAGCATTATTCAAACATAAACTAATGCTTAAAACAGTCTTTTGAGGTAAGTAAGTAACTATATTACTATTATCCCATTTTACTGATTGAGACTGAGGAACAAGGAGACTAAGTTACTTGGCCAGAATTAACCAAATGAGTCAGTGAGTAAACATGTTCTTCACTTATGTTAGTTCATTGTTACTTAACTGAAATATAGAGCATATTATTCAAAATTCTGTTGCCTCTAAATCAATCACTTTCATATGAACACTTATCAAATTATGAAATAGCTATTTAAAGTTGCTTTCAAAATGATGGAGAGAGTATTAAATTGAAACTTGAGCAAAATCAGCTAAATTCAAAAGCTGTTGCAGCATGTATCAAAAGCTTAATGTGGTAGTGAAAATGAAACATTAAATGCATTTTTTTTTACTGTTTTCAAAGATGACAAACCTTCCCCAGAGGAAACTTTAAAAATGTAGTTAAGCATACAGTGTATGAGGATGCTTTGTAAAACAGATACAAGATGATTATGTTATTGCTGTTAGCTAATTGTTAGTGAGGACAAATGTGTGGCCTGATCCTGTAAACATACACATGAGTAATTTTATTCATTGTCCCTTGACTAATCAAGTGTGGTAATATATTTACAAATATTGGGAAGAGATGTAAGAGAGCACCTCTGACTTAGCCATATTTGTGAAAATCCAAGGAATACTTATACTTGATTGGAATGTTTTATTCGACAATTTGATTAATGTATGTAGGTATATGGATGCTAGTATAGCATCCACCTCTGTCATAATTTTTAAGGGTTATTTACCCCAATAAGCACTGACTTTTTCAACAGCTTTCTTAAGGTTTAGAATTAATAATACTGAATATTAAAATACTAATGCTGGGGCTACTTGATACCTAATTACCTGAAAGAGCATCTTGTTCCCTGTGATATACTGTCATACTTGGGATCAGCAGAGAAACTTGAGCTGGAGTTTCCTCAGTACAATGGAGATGGAATTGCTAGCAGGGCATTCTCTGTCAAGTGTCCTCCATTTTGAAAATTCCCCTCCTCTCCCACCTTGTCTGCCATACCCCAGATTTGTTAACTTTCCAGGTACTCTTTGTTGAGGATGTTGAGGAAGGTGTTGGTTGAATGGACATTTTACTTATGTTGTAATTTTTAATTTATGGGATAGAGAACCAGAGCACTGGATATGTGCCTGCAGATGTGTTTTAATTATTTGAATAAATAAATAAATTTGTCAGTGCTCACAATGAGCAATTTTATGCCTTCTTTGTCTAACTTATAAGGTGTGTGTCTCTGTGTGTGTGTACATACTCACATACAGAATAAATGCTTAGCAGTTCTAAAATAATGTTAATATTTAGGATTTTCTTTAAATATCCTTGTACTGTCTGGGGAAGAAAGATTATGTAAAAAACATTATGTAATCTACTATTAAGTGTCAGAGCCCTGGAATTCTGTGGCAGTTCAGTGCAAGAAGAAAACTTTTCACATATTAGTTCAGAAATACTGATGCTAACTATCCCTGTTTCCCTTTGACAGTGCACTATGAGTAAAATAACATAGGATTTGCAACGTCAGATTAGATCATTGGTGTCTTTTACTATATTCTGCAGAATTTAAACATTTTCTGGCTCTCCTGATGTTCTTCCCTTGTTTCACAAAATAATCTGACCCTCACTTTAAATCCATTGAACCAGAAAAATTAGCTTAGATTGCTAGAATAAACATGGCCATCTTTTTCATTTTTGAAACTTAAATGTTGGCAGTTCAACATGATGTCTATAATTCTTCCGGAAAATGCATGAAAGGCATGACTGTCCATTAACATTTTTAGCAGGGCAATATAGGCAGGTATGAATGATGCTTTAGAAATAATTATGACCATTTATATCATTGATATATTCCTATTATACAATTGCAACAAATCTTGTACACAATATGTCATGTAAGGTGTCAATGGAAAAGTTATGATTTGCTAAGGATGCTTATCCTGTTTATATGCATGTATCATCTTTGTATCTGAAGTTGTGAATATTGGCTATGTACTGGTATTATACACATGTGTTGTTATCCTGGGTAACACCCCCCAGATAGAATTTACATGGAGGCCAGACAGAAATATATTGATGGCCCATCAAAGACACTTAGCTCTCACAATGGGCCATAGAAGAAACTCATCCCACCCAGTAGGTCTTCCTTCAGACTCCGAGAGGTGAATAGCTACCCCTTGGAAGTCAAAGCATATACGGTCATATGATATGCTCCTATGTCCCTAGACTCCATCTTGGGCCAGTAACTTTCCACAAACAGAGGCTGTTGCCTTTGTTTGTGACAGTAAAATTCCATGCACATGGCAGAGAATATAAAAGGACCCCCCGAGATATCTCCATTTTGTCTTAATTTCCTGTTTCATTTCTCTGGGCTGGATTTCTAACAAGGAAGCTTTGCACAAGGACTGATGAACCCCAGTATGTTTGGGTAAATCTAGAGAGACTTTTGCAAGCTCACAGTTTATTCCATCATTGCTATGTTTCTGATCTATGAACAATGAAAAATTACCTGTATGTATATGATCTATTAACCATTTACAACTCTCTTCTTTTCTTTTATTATTAAACCTTTAGTTTTTAATTACTAAAGGATTGGCATCAGTGTGATTCTTGCGTAAGATTTGAGTTACATATTGACCTGGCTAAGTGGCTGATCCCTTGAGATTAGAAGGCCCTATATTTGATTAAATTGTTTTTCAGTAACCACTCATCATAGAGTCTAGTATCTGGGTGATGGGTCAAGGTCTGGAATGCCTAAGGAGACTGCATTGTTGGCTTCTTGTTAACCAGTGTGGTGAGACAGAAGTTTACTTTTGTTAATCTAATGATAGAATAACCACCATTCTGGAGTGAGTCTGCTCCATTTCTCAGCAGTCTGTCCTGAATTTGGTATTCTCAGCTGTGACCCTCTGAGGCACGGTGACAGTATGCTCTAATAAATAAAAGGAGATTTACTCATCCAGGAAGAGAAGATTCTTGTTAACTTTGTTTCAGTAAGTCCTCTAGAGATATATTTAGTCAAATATGCCTGTTTCCCCTTATGAGAGAAGAGGGACTATCCTATAGTTTGCAATGATATAACAAATCACAGGAAAGAATAGACATGCACAAAAACCATATTCATTAAAATGGAGGAGACCAGCTAATCATATATCATGATTTAAGCAATATTTCTGATCTCATACTCTCTGAGATTAATAATTACAAGATAAAAGCCCTGTATTTAGTACTGTATTCCTTAACTGGTTTGGACATTTATTTTACTTTACAGTGATTTAATATTTACTGAATTTACTGTGTTGTATGTCCTAGTGCTCCTGAGGAAATTCTGAACCATTGCATGTGTGCAGAATTCATGTGGCATGCAGAATATTTTTCCTAACAGAAAATATGTGCTGCCAAAAAGGTGGTTGTAGTTACTCCTTTTGCCCACCAGGGGCTGCTGTGGTGACAGAACAGAGACTAGCCACTCCCAGGTCAGCGCCAGCTGTGGAAAGGGAGAGAGCAGTGGCTGCCTTCCTCACAGCACCCTGCCTGTGGGACCAGGTCAGGAGGCAAGGGATATGGGGGGATGCACAGCATGGGGCACCTGGAGCTGCTGGGGGGGGTCACAGACTGGGGTTCAGAAGGGCTCATGGAGGGGAACAGACTGGGGCAGGGGCTGGATGGGAGTGGGGGCACAAGGGCACATGGGGATAAGGGGGTGGCAGAGTGGGGGTGCAGGGCCACATGGGGATTAGAGGGTGGATGAGTGGGGGTGCAGGGCCACATGAAAATGGGGGATGGGGTGCAGGGACACATGGGGGAGGAGGGTGGCTGAGTAGGGGTACAGGGACACATGGGAAAGCGGGCAGATGTGTCTGACTGAGGTCAGACAGGGTCTGCATGGGGAAGGCTCCCTAACAATTGCTTCTCCCACAAAAAAAACCCTGTTACATACTTCTCACACCCAACAACCCTTCAGGTTCACACCCAAGCTCCTTCCCAGCAATTACTTCCCTCTCCCTCAGCTCCTCTGTTACCCCTAACTCCCTCAAGCCTTTTCACTGCTTCTCAGGGGTGCAGGAAATACATTTCTGTATTCTATTTTAAATAAATTATTACTCAAAATTCTGTAATAATATTGCTAGTAAGGAATCTATTTGTCAAAAAACATTTCCTGAATCTTTTTTGTTGTCTATATTGTTACAGACATACTTATTGACAGGTATTTTGAAATAAATTACCAAAATAATTGAAACTGGCATGATTATGTTGTGTTATTTTGAGAAATAAAATATGCAGAACTTTGGAGAATTTTAAAGTATTGTGTGCAACATTTTTTAATTTTGTGGCACAGAATTCCCCCCGGGGTAGTCCTAGTCAATATGGCTATTTTTACTATTAACAGAATTTATACATCTAAGCTAAATTGCAATATCTGGAGATGTGAGAAATTTTGTACTGAAATTATATGAAATTGATTCAGTGCTATATACCCAGGCTTTGTAACTTTAAAAATATGATTCAATAAACTTTAGCTAATACTAAGAAAGTTTTATGCACATTAGCACATCAGAGACATATGCTATATTTTATTTTTCAATTTGTGCTCTTGTATACAAACACCTAAAGAGAAGTGTAGCTCTAATTTCCTTAGTGCATGGTGGGAACATTTTAAAATGTCAGAGCAAATAGTTCTTATTTTTCTGTTTCATTGTTTCACATAAAACACTTAACACTAATGGAAAAGTTAGTTTCAGTGGGTAATTTGTCATATATAAATTATATGAGAAGTGTTCTATTCAAATGGTGTTTGACTATTTTTGGTGTTTCTAGAATAAAATATTTATTAGTACTAAGGCTATTAAACATTGCAGGGCTACATATTATAACTATAGCTTGAGGGGAAATAGACATACTGTACTACTTGTTTTCACTTGAGTGATATTAATTCATTTATTTTTACTTTGTTATGCTTTTAGGGAAATAAAATAACATTGTAAGGAAGGTTTTCAGGAAAAAAAATGGAGTTTAGGTTTTAATTGATCTGCTGAAGCAGGTATCTACAGCCAACGCTGACATTTAAGCAGGATGGAAGTTATCTGGATGGTCAAAAAATCTTGAAGATGTTGATAAGGACAACCATGGCCACTGGGAGCTGCGGGCAGCTGTGCAAATGTAAACAAATGGTCTGATGGGCTGCATGCAGCCCACAAGCCACAGGCTGCTGACCACTGTGTTATGTGCTCATCCCCTGCTCTCACATACCAGGCATTTAACTGGTTCCAGTGTGCGGACACAGGGCTCTCAACATATAACCAATAACTTGCAATAGACAGTCCTTGAGTTAGGACTCAGCTCACTTATGAATCATCCTCTTCGTCCCCACACAGTGGTTACCAAAAGGGTCTCCATCTCCTATAGGCACAAGATCCACCAGCAAAATCCTGGGTGTCATTTACCTCTGGGAGGTGGACTTTTTAGCCTTTATCCTCACTAGACACCAGACACAAGTTGCAATGAGCTAAACAGTCTTACTTTCCTAGTATTAAATTTTAAAGTCCTGTTGCTTTGAACCTGACTGTGCTTCCGTAACGCTGTAAGGAAGACAAAAGGACCATCTGGACCTCAGCCGATTTGCCCCAACAGGAAAAATTCCTTCCTGATCTTAAACCAGCCAAATGAGCATACTTACAGCATCCTAAAAACACAGCTCCTGTACTAGTAAGGGGAGGCAGGGTGCTGCAGATAAAATAGGCAAGAGGCTTTTAAAATGCCCCAGAGAATTTAAATAGGCAGGGCTGGGGGCATGCCAGAGCCAGTCAGTCGACCCAGTCCTCTCAACCCCAGCCAGTGGGAAGGTGGAGTACCTGAAGAAGGAAGGGCCAGCCTTTGTTTTGCCAAGTAAGTGTTCTCACATTCCCACACACACTCACATTCCCTCCTGTCCAACCAAGATCCCTCTCCCACTGAATGTGGGCATGGGGTGGTGGGGTGTTTTTGTTTGTTCTTGTAAGTTAAAATTCTTGTAAGTTAAAAACTTTAAAAGTGTGCTTAGCCTGCGTTGCACTTTTTTATCTCATAATGATATATGATCCATATCATCATTCGTAAGAACTTTGATTGTATAACTATAGATATAATATCTGCTTTATGATGAAAGGAATGTAACTTAGTAGTCATTGCTATTCTATAGTGAGTTTCTGAAGCAGCAGGAGAGAGATTATTTTGCAAATCGTAATATAATACCAGATATGATCTAGCCTGAACCTGTAATATCTGTCCCCTCACAGAAATGACATTTAATTATGGTAATATCTTTCCTGATAGCTGATACACAGCATGGTGTATGTTAAAATTATGCAGTTTGTGGTAAAATATTTTAGAGCATTGTTTAAAAACATAAAGAATGAAAATGTTCACACTTTGGGGAAAACTCTAAGAAACTTCTATTAACTGTAGGGACAACAGCTTGGGGTTTGTTTTCTTTCTTTCCCCACAAAGGTAAAATAATTTGACAAACACTGTCAAATATGGTAACCTCATCTAATTCCTTCACTGCACATCTTAATCCCTGATGGACTCTTCTGAAATAGATGGGCTGTGAGGTTAGGGAGTTTTTAGATGTGACGCCTTTGCAGCAGTCTCCCACTGACAGATGCAGTGACCTTATCATACAGACAGCTCTATCCAGTGTGACAGCCCAGCCATCTGGCTTGTATCGATTATAATTGATTTAAAGAAACTGATCCTCCAAAGCTTGGTGCAGTTAAACCCCACAGTTAAACTGACATACATTTTATTTGGAGATTTGAATCTTAAGGGTTTTTTCCTTTCATTACAGACTGATTTCTAAACCACAGTTTTAAAAAATGGTTGTAAAACAGTCTGCCTTTGTTTTTTCAAACAGTATATTTAAAACTCAAGACAGAGGCAGTTCAAACTCCAGGGGGAAGGGACAAGAACTGGAATTCACTACTATTGAAATAGCTAATGACTGACCATTTTTTAAAAAATGACAGGCTCTTTTGTATGCTTCCACAAATTGAGGATAAATGTACTCTTCAGTTCTCCAACACTGTTTACTGCTTCCATGAAAATGTTATGTTACATATATATGTGTGTGTATATATACAATGACAAAGTTCCTCCTCTGCCTTGGTGGGTCCTGTGCTTATTGGCGGAGTTTCTTGCCTCAGAGGTTCACGGCAGCCCTCAGGTTGGCCACTTTTGTGGCTCAAATCTGTTCACTCAGTTAGCCTCATCACTGGCCAGCATGGAAAAAGGAAGAAGAAAAATCCCCGCAGTCTCTGCTGATCCACCTACTGGATCGGGGAACAGGCCAGAGACCTTCCCCTCTGGTGGAACGCACACAGTCCAGTTCAACTCCTCCAGTATCAAGTAGGGAGTTGGAGGGATGGGGGGAACTGGGCCCACCCTCTACTCCACATTCCAGCCCAGGGCCCTGTAGGTTGCAGCTGTCTACAGTGGCTCCTGTAACAGCTGCGTGACAACTACAACTACCTGGGCTACTTCCTCATGGCCTCCTCCCAACACCTTCTTTATTCTCACCACATGACCTTCCTCCTGATGTCTGATAATGCTTGTACTTCTCAGTCTTCCAGTAGTATGCCTTCTCACTCTCAGCTTCTTGCGCCTCTTGCTCCCAGCTCCTTGCACGCACCACAAACTGAAGTGAGCTCCTTTTTAAACCCAGGTGCCCTGATTAGCCTGCCGTAATTGATTCTAGCAGCTTCTTGATTGGCCTGGTTGTTCTGGAACCTTCCCTGTTACCTTACCCAGGGAAAAGGGACCTACTTAACCTGGGGCTAATATATCTGCCTTCTATCACTCTCCTGTAGCCATCTGGCCCAACCCTGTCACAATATGTAATATGTATATAACTGTCCACAACCCAGCTATGTCTTATGATAATGTATTTCATCGTATAGATAAGTGAAAATATATAACAATGCACACAAATTATATGCAACAATATATATATTGGCTGTGCCAGTTTTCTCCTTTAAGTTTTAAATCACGGAACCTATCTAGAATAACCTTAATATTTTTTTAGTTGTATTTTCCTATGCAGTTCAATAGATTGTATTACAATAAAACATCTGGAATATTTTATTTTAATTTTGAAATCTGTTACTTAACATTTAATCAAAAAAGTAGTATTTCTAATAGTGAAGAACTGTAGTATTAGTTTCTGGTATGAAACCAAGTCCTGGAGAATGTCTGGCTTAGGGGTGGGAAAGTTTGGAGTGAACCATACACTGTGAAATGCTACTATATAGTCCCCTCTATCCTGAAGGATCCCAAAACACCAAACAGGAAACACTTCACCTAATGTTAGATTGCTGCCACCTCTGAGTAGGAATGTAGCAGATGTTTAACACTGTACAGTAATGCTACACAACAGTTTAAAACAGGTGGTGAAGAATGTTGTATTTGAAAGAAATTGCAAGGCAGTCAGCATACTGCAAAGATTGTGCAAGCATGCATACCTGCTCACTGATTATACCTGTTTTGTGGGTAGAGGGCTTTAGTCTGCAATGCTGTCAATTCAGCACTTTTCAGAAACTCTAATGGGGAGATCTTCAAAGTCACAAAGGAGAGTTAGAAGTTAAGTTTTTAAGTCTCATCCAAAAGATGACATCTGTGATGCTACAGTGCCCATTACATCATCCTTGAGAGAACCACTTTCTTGAGGTCTCAGGACCAATGGGAAGAAATATTAAAATCTACCTATGTAGAAACAGGCTGGGGAATCCAAAAAAGACAACATAATCATGGTGTAGCAGAGTACTGTTCTTCTGGAAAATAAGAATGTAAGGAACATGAAGGGGCCAATGTGTCTTCACTAGAGTACTTGCAGATCGGAAGTTTTTAAAAGATAAAACTCCAAAATCCACAATCAGTACTGTAAATGGAAAAGGGAAGAGGCATCCAAACAAATGCACTGTTTATTAAGACTTGCAAGAAAAAGATAAAGAAAAGGAAAAAAATAGTTAATGATAACTAGATGTGTTCACGGATTATGAAGAGTTTTTATGCATGGTGAGAAAGGTGCTGTGAAGAAGGGAGTTCTATAAAAATGAAAGGGATAAAATTAATTATAAATTCAAAAGTAGCTAAAATACCAAAGTCCTTTAGAAAATATTATTCAAAGAGAAAAATAAAGCAAGCAATTTAAACAACTAAGAAGTGTGGAAGACCTTACAAAATAGCTATTGATAAAGAGAAATTAAAATATGTGTTTAGGTAACCCTCCCCTCCCTCTGAAGAAGGATAGATGTGCCTCCTTGTGGAAGTAGGCAACATTGCCCCTAACATTTGATGAAAGTTACTAGAGTAAAGTGTTTCAGAGTAGCAGCCGTGTTAGTCTGTATCCGCAAAAAGAAAAGGAGTACTTGTGGCACCTTAGAGACTGACAAATTTATTTTTTGAGCACAAGCTTTCATGAGCTACAGCTCACTTCATCAGATGCATTCAGTGGAGAATACAGTGGGGAGATTTATATACACAGAGAACATGAAACAATGGGTGTTACCATAGACACTGTAATGAGAGTGATCAGGTAAGGTGAGCTATTACCAGCAGGAGAGCAGGGGGTGGAGGAAAAACCTTTTGTAGTGATAATCAAGGTGGGACATTTCCAGCAGTTGACAAGAACATCTGAGGAACAGTGGCGGGGAGGGGGGTGGAATAAACATGGGGAAATAGTTTTACTTTGTGTAATGACCCATCCACTCCCAGTCTTTATTCAAGCCTAAATTAATTGTCCCTGATCACTCTCGTTACAGTGTCTATGGTAACATGCATTGTTTCATGTTCTTTGTGTATATAAATCTCCCCACTGTATTTTCCACTAAATGCATCCGATGAAGTGAGCTGTAGCTCACAAAAGCTTATGATCAGATAAATTTGTTAGTCTCTAAGGTGCCACAAGTACTCCTTTTTTAGAGTGAAGTGATATACTGCTCTTTTCTCCAGGAGCTTACCATGCTGCCTTTGCTGGTTTCACAGGTTTTGTGGGCCTGGGAGCTTGGATGGCATTTTGTTTTAGTTACGCTAGATTGCCAGATTGACCATCTATAATTAGGACTTCTAGTGAAAGTGGAAATTGGGGGGGGGGAGGGAGAAAGCTGCAAATGTTCCTTTTGAAATTCTGCAGTAGAGTAGTACTGTGGGTCCAGTTACATCAGCTGTAGAAGGTCAACTATAGTTTATCTATAAACACCATAGATTAAAATCTGTGTTTCAGGAGTATAGTTTCCAGTCTTGATGATGGTCATAGCAGTACAGATTTAAAAAAATGTTTAATAAAACTTGATAGTCAAAAATACTTAAAACAAAAAATAGTAAATACTGGTGTTCTGGGAATTTGGCAGCTAACTTTTTGAATTAGTACAGTAAGCTCAGTAGACTCATAAGAGCAAAAACATTTATGGTAAAGTAATCCACTTTTTGCTCAGCTGTCTTCATTTGCTATGGCATGGTTAATGTCTTATTTCACTGTGCAAGCTGCATGTACTGTGCAGCATTGTCCTCTGACCCAGAAAGGTAGCTAGTGGTTGAAATATCAACAAGCCACCAATTAACTATCTAAAATGCAAAAGAGACCCTGCTTTGACCTCCATGCTGTGTGTACCTTGAAAATGTCTTCAGGTTCTTATAGAATCAAAACTTTGGAAAATATAGTTGTTGAAAGGTGAAATCTTTTAGTGGCTAAGAACATTTCATTTGCAGATCAAATCTTTTTTTATTGATTGGAATTACTTGATTGCAAAGTTAATTATTTAAAATGAGATTTTCCCCCTTTGGTCTATTATTACATATTGCTTTATTAATTTAAGAATTTCATCATGTCATTATATATGCAGTTGTGTATGTATTATATTATACTATTAAGCACTGACTTTGAGCCAAAAACAAAACCGTTATGAATTCAAACTAATGTAGTTTGCATTTCTAATGCATTTCTGTTGGACATCCAGCACTATTCATTTCTAAGCACCTTGCAAAATACATTTCTGTCAGACACCCTGAAATCCCACAAGATTCTATAGGATTCCCCAAACTGCATTGCACCATAAGTAATTTAAGGTGATGATATTTTATACAAGCAGAACCCTCTAGAACAGCTGTGTTTAATTGCTTGGCTGCTGCTGAATTTTAAACAGACAATACCTGTCCTTTTGTGCTACCTGCCTAATATAACAGGTGTGTCTTGTCATTCTGTTGATTTGAGTATCTCTGGAAAGCTGCCTCATGGCTATTGAAGTGAAGAACCAGCAAAAAAAAGATTAGATTTCTGACAGCTTTTCCATTATTAAATCCTGTTTTTAAGGATTTAGAATTTTATGGCCAAATTTTGTTCCCAGCTAAGTCTTGGGGTAATAACATACTTTTTGCTTATCAAATGTGTCTAGGTTTATAACTGCAAAAAAGTAGCAGTAATTTTTGTGTGTGCGCTCACATCCTTTTAAAAAATGGCTCTATTTCATGAATTGAAATGTAGAGTAACTAAAAACTCCGAACGTTTTTTTGTTCTTAATAAAGAAAAGCAGTTTACTGCAGTTGCACATGTTTTCAATGATAAATATTAAGTATTCATGGGTAACTTTTGTACGATAAATGCACTGACTCAATAAATGTACTTCTACTTTGATACCAGCAGTTGACAAGCATTATCAAATACTTTGGGTGTCTTTCACCTTACTCAGGAGCATTGATTTAGGGATCTTTCCTTAGGGTCAGATAAGTATCTCACATATCAAAAACTGAAAATTGAAAGGGTAGTGGAGTAGTGGTAGTCTTCAGTCTCTCTCCTACCATGTTTCCTTTCTAAGGTAAAATAACAATAAGAATATATTGTGATTTTTCTATTTCTGGCAGTATTATGTATAGAAGAATGTTAATAAAGATTCTTGTGTTTCCTTTTTGGGGTTATACTCATATATTTGCGTAATGTTAAAACACCTAAAAAAAAATTAGATGACTGCTAAATTGTATAAAACTTCCTAATGGGAAAGACCCTATAAACACTGGACCTCTTGTTAACCCTCCTGTTTGGGGCAACAAAATATCTTGTTAGGTATGGAGTCTCCTTGACTCTTAGCTCTTATGCTAAACTTGCTATATGAATGCAAATTAAGTACAATTTTAAAACTTGAATATAAAAAGTTATGTATGAAATACACAGTCAGTATATTTATACACATTATCAAATATTCAGTGTTTCCAGTAAACATCATTACAGGCAGTGATAAGCTGCCAAAATCTTAACAACAGGTTCCCTCCTCACCCCACGAGGGAGTCATTGCCCACCCTGGCCCTGCAGGACTCCTGTCACATCCAACCCACCTGCGTTCCTTGACGCCCCCCCCAGACCTCTGCGCCATCCACCTTCCTCCCCTGTCCCCTGACTACCCCCAGAGCCGGGCAGGAGGGTCTTGTGGGCCACCATAGTGGATGCCCACCCCTAAGAGCCAGAGGCACCTGCCGGGGGGCAAGGTGGGGAGTCCTGGTGGTGCTTACCTGGGGCAGCTCCCAGGAAGCATCCAGCAGGTCCCTCTGGCTCCTAGGGATGGGGGAGCGTAGCTGGGGGGGAGCAGGGGGAGCAGCTGCTCCCCCACTTATCACATCAAAAGTGGCGCCTTAGGCGCCGACTCCCTGGGTGCTCCGGGGCCGGAGCATCCACGGGGAAAATTTGGTGGGTGCAGAGCACCCACCGGCAGATCCCCACCCCACACCCAGCCCCAGCTCACCTCACCTCCACTCCGCCTCCACCCCTGAATGCGCTGCCCCGCTCTGCTTCTCCGCAACCCCCTCCACCCCGGCTTCCCGCGAATCAGCTGTTCGGTGGGAAGCTGGGGACGGCTGAGAAGCAAGCTGTGGCTTCCCACTCAGGCCGAGGGTGGCGGAGGTGAGCTGGGGCGGGGAGCCGTTACCCTCCCCCTGTTGATTTGTTGATCAACCTCCCCGCGCTTCTCCCCCCCCGGGTTACCTGCTGCAGCGCAGGCGGCCCTCCTCACGCCCCCCCACCCCAGCTCACCTCCGCCTCCCTGGGCCTGAGTGGGAAGCCGCGGCCTGCTTCTCAGCCCACCCCGGCTTCCTGCGCAAATAGCTGATTCGTGGGAAGCCTGGGGGAGGCGGAGAAGCAGGGGAGGGTGGTGCGTTCAGGGGAAGAGGTGGAGCAGAGGTGAGTTGGGGCCTGGGGGGGGCGGGGAGCTGCCAGTGGGTGCTCTGCACCCACCAAATTTTCCCCTTGGGTGCTCCAGCCCTGGAGCACCCATGGAGTCAGCGCCTAAGGCACCACTTTTGGCTGGTTAAATTTAGAAGCCCTTTTAGAACCGGTTGTCCCTCGCAGAACAACCGGTTCTAAAAGGGCTTCTAAATTTAACAACCAGTTCCAGTGAACCGCTGCAAACTGGCTCCAGCTCACCACTGATTACAGGTCATTATTATAAATGTAGCCTATTTAAGTAATTCTAATGTTGTTAGACATGTTTGATGCAGTGTGTTAGATATTGATGCCATTGTTTTGTCTAATGTGTTTTTTTTTAATTAAAATTACATAGAATTGTTGGGAAACTTACTGCAATCATGTCCCCACTTGCAAGTGGTGAATGAGCATAAAGTAGAAATATTTAAATTATATATAATTGCTAGGTTCTTGACAACAATTTAGTTAGCTCTACAGAGAGGGAAAGGGGAAGAATGGGGACTCAGGGATTCAATCCAGGGTGTTAAAAGGAATTGGATTATTTGATTTACAGTGTCCTTAACAGATTCAATTTCAGCCAAAGATAATTAAGGTCTTGTCAAAGTTGTGTGCATCACTGACAGACACACAGAAAGACATGGCTCCCAAGAGTTCAGTAAAATGATATAGAACAACATGGAGTAGCTGTTTAGAGATTTAACTGGTATTACATAGATTTAATGAGAATTAATATTTTTAGAATTTTTCTTCACTGATGTTTGTTCATTAATTATATTGTTTTTCTTAAAACAAGTTACGTTGAGTGCTTGAACTATAGTAATTCCTCAGTGTTTTTGATTACTCTAGTACCTCTCTAAAACTCTCAACATTTCTCTGTATAATTCTTCATTACTGTAGGTCTGGATTCGATTTTAAAGCCTTTTTTATGCAATGAACACCATTGCAGCTAAAGTCAGTCTGGAAATGTTTGGTTTCATTACTATTTGAAGCTAGACCAAGCTATATTAGCTGAAGAAATTCACTAATCTACCCTTCAGTTCACCATCTCAGCACAGACTGTTGTTACCAGTTTCAGCTCATTGATTTGTTGTCTACACCTTATATGTTGCAAAGGTCGTTCACTGGCAGTACTTTGTTTGCCAGACAAGGATTCTACCACAATATCATAACCAAAGAGGTTCCTTCATGATGCAGCACAGGACAGACTTAGTTCTGTTTTCTTTTACATAGGTGATCTGCTGGAAGTCCAGGTCATCTTTTAAATAAGAGTATGGAAGCTATTTCTTCTTAAGAAGGAAGACAACAGGAACAAAAATCCCCTGAGGTACTCAGGAATTGGTTGAAGTCCATAGAGAGTTTAGAATTGCAGCACCCTTTTAAACTATTTTAACTGCTTTGATGGAAAGGAATTGCTTGCTATAAAAAATATCACAACTAAATGATAACAGAAACTTCCAGAGGGAATAGATAGTTCTTTTGGAACTCATACAGAAACTGTAAGAATTTTGAGAGAGACTTGATACAGCAAGAAAAGGTGCTGTAAATGAAACAGAGGAGAAGGTAGACTTAGACAGGATAATCCTTCCTCCATGAAGAGCAGTTACTATTATAGGAATAGCAGAATGACTACGCCAGGCATCTGGAGGGTACCGAAGCTAAGGAAAATACAATTGCATTTTGCCATAGGATGAGAAAAGTTACCACCAGGATGGTGGCTATTGGAAACAGTAAATCTGGGGTATTCCTTATAACTTGGGAAGTTTCCAACTCTTCATGGTAAATACAGTCTTAGGCTTCCAACAGCCCCCAACAAAAGCATATAAAGGAGTTGGTGACAGCCTGTTTTTTGTTAGAACTAGGAGTTATAAAAATCTTAGTCAGAAATTCTCAGTTCTATATTCAGTTATCTTCATTGTAAGAAATCTTGAGTGTCATATTATCTCTCAAGAAACTCAGCAGATGCATAGGATAGTCAGCATTCCAAATGGATGCTGCATCCTGTCTGTGAACTATGATTTTTACTGCCTCTTGGCTTGCAAGGACAGGATATGCTCTTTTGTTACCCAAATCTGTTATCTTCAACACATTTAATACATTATTTAAACAAATATGAATTGAGATTCTGAAATCCATAATAACAATCTTTTAGAGTACTTCATAGATTTCTGTAAGATCTGCAGAGGTTATCTACACATGCCTGGAAGGTCAGGCAGCAGAATAGTCCACTGGTTTGTTATTTTCACAACCATTATCAGTATTGAATCCTTCTGTTTGGTCTCTAAGCAACACATTGAGTCTTAACAAAGCTTCTAGTGACTGTAGGGGCAAAAACTAGAGGAATTCAGGTTTATCCACCTCAAGGGGTTCATATTTACCCATAATAATTTATTATTGCTCAGGGAACAAGCCAAAGAAGCCACTGCAGTTCTGAGGAATCAGAAACTAATCCTAAAATTGTACAAGTTCCACCTGAAGCTGACACTTCACCACTTCATTGGACAAAGGTTCATGTACATATTGCTTCCAGCAGAGGTTTCCTAATGGAGAGAGGTGTTTCAAGGTGATCTAAATCCAAGTCTCTGTTAAACTATGAGGTACAATCAGGCTCAGAATAAAAATTTTCCCATTTGACCTTTAAAAATGTTCATGAGGAGCAATTGGTGTTTTCTCAGCATGTCACCGCGTATGACTCTGTTACAAGACCACTATTCAAATAAAGGTGTCTGATTCTATGTGACATTGCTTTCCAAGCTGAAATTTGCAAAAATAAATCAAATTAAATAATAAAAGCTACCTTGCTTTTGTGATGTGAACCTTTTGTAAATGGCATAGCACTTCTTCATGTCTTGCTGTACTTTAAGGTGAATGGTATATTTACTCAACCAGGAAGAATAAAATTATTATTTGAGTTATATCATTACCTATTTCCTTCGAAAGGTCACATCTGGTGGGTTGGTTCACACTCTTTAGTTGTCAGTTCTTCCTCACTTAAACATCTATTTAGCTTTAAGCATGAGAGTAGTCCTGTTGACTGCAATAGGACTACTCGGGTGCTTTGCTAAATCAGTGCCAAAGAGACACTATGGCATAGGAGGCAGATAGTCCTCGACTCACTCATTGACCTTAGAGAGGTTCTGGGGAGAAGTTCCCTTCCAAACACCAAGGAGAATTACTATCCCATTTGAAATCAGTCTTAGCGAAACAATATGTGAAACTACTCAGCCCATGCACTGTCTACAGAAAATGAAAGAGACAGCAATATTAGCATCCTAGAGATTTAGGCAATACAACTGGTGCTTTTATAATTACAGTGCCTCCTTGAGAAGAAAACTATTTTGCTAATGTCAAATGTGACAAAGCTCTGTCCTTGTCTCTGTGGGTCCTGCATTTCCTGGCAGATTTCACTAGCCTCAGAGGCTCACTGTGACCCTCCACATAACCCTTCTCTCTCTAGAGACAAGGGTCACAGTCTACTGAGCCATTTTCATCATAAGCCAGTGAGGGAGGTGAGGAGAAGCTATCCTCCCTTGCACAGTCTCTGTTGTCTCCCAGTCTCAGTGATTAATTCGGGGGGGGAGGGCAAAGGGCGGAGCCCGGGCCCACCCTCTACTCCAGGCTCCAGCCCAGGGACCCTAACAGTATCAGCTATGGTAGCTGACCTTTTAGAAATGTGACACGTACAATTCCCTGGGCTACTTTCCCACAGCAGCCCCCACTTCCTGAAGTTCCACTTCACCCTTACCTCAGGGCCTCCTTCCTTGTGCCTGATATGGTGTGTACTGCTCAGTCTCTCCAACAGCACAACTTCCTCCCACAGCTCCTGAAATCTGCACCCACCTGACTAACTGGGAGGCTTTTAACTAGTTTCAGCCAGTCCCTGATTGGCTTCAGGTGTCCCAATCAACCTAGAGTTCTCCCTGCCTTCTGGAAAGTTCTTAATTGGCCCGAGGTGTCTTAATTGACCTGGAGCAGCTGCCATTTAACTTATCCTGGTACCAAGGATTTGTTTAGCCTGGAGCTAATATATCTATCTCCCACTACTTTTCTATAGCCATCTGACCTTGCTCCGTCACACAAAGTACACCACTGTGGTGGTGGACAGGTATAAAAGGAATCAGGCTATCAGGGAATTAATGTTCCTGTTTCAGTGAACAAAATAACACGTTTTCAGTGGACAGAAGAACAAATTCTCTTGCTCAAGGCCAATCACGTAAAAGGCACTCTAAATAGGATGGTAAAGATGTTCATCTGAAGCATGTCAAGTCCAGGGAACTGGTCATTGAATCCTGCAGTATTATGGTTGATAACATACAAATTTCAGACAACCACACTTTTGCTCTGCTTGCAGAGGTGGACAAGTATTAAAGTCTGATTAATCAGTAATGGAAAATAAGATCAGTGGATTCAATAATCCAGGAGTGATAACCTATTGTCTAAGGTTTTAGAAGTATAGATTAGGGGATAGAATGGCTTCCGTATGAGGAGACATTAATAAGACTGGGACTTCTCGGCTTGGAAGAGAGGCGACTAAGGTGGGATATGATAGAGATCTATAAAATCATGAGTGATATAGAGGAAGTAAATAAGGAAGTGTTATTGACTCCTTCTCATAATTCAAGAACAAGGGGCCACCAAATGAAATTAATAGGTAGCAGGTTTAAAACAAACACAAGAAAGTATTTTTTTCATAGAATGCACTGTCAACCTCTGGAACTCCTTGCCAGAGGGTGTTGTGAAGGCCAATACTATAACGGGGTTCAAAAAGGAGCTAGATAGATTCATGGAAGATAGCTCCATCAATGGCTATTAGCCTGGATGGGCAGGAATGGTGTCCCTAGCCTCTGTTTGCCAGAAGCTGGGATTGGGTGACAGGGCATGGATCACTGATGATAACCTGTCTGTTCATTCCCTTTGGGGCACCTGCCATTGGCCACTGTCAGAGGACAGGATACTGGGCTTGATGGACCTTTGGTCTGACCCAGTATGGGCGTTCTTATGTTCTTATGTTTACCAGAGCAGTACAGATTATTAAACAGGACAAGGCCAAAGTAATCCTACTTTCCAGTTTCAGCTTCCTGGTACATTAGACAATGGTTCTGAACTGACATTCCTTGCATCCCAGTGTGACACTGCACCCCATATTCGTCATAGTAATATTATGATGATATGATTATGGCATGATTATGGCATAATTATGATACTTTTTGTACAAGACTGGACATGTAATGTGCCATTGGTAAAGTTATGATTTGCTGAATATGATTATCATATTTGTGGACATATTATTTTTGTATCTGAAGTTATGAATATTGAGTATGTATCTGTATTTCACATGCTGTCACACCTGGTTGACACCATTAAGCAATGCTTCCAGTCTAAAGAGCTGATTGTGAAGGGCCCATTCAGGATAATTGGCCATTAGGGAAAACAATAGGCCTCAGGAAAAGCTTATCCCCCACCTTATGAGCTGTTCTGTGGATGTTTTGGCCAGCCTGTAAGTAATGGCTGCTATGACTCTGCAAGGGCATGTGACCAGGCCACATGACTCTGGACTCCATTTTAGGATGTCTGTATTTTTCCACAAACTGGTCTGGGAACCAAGTTTGAAACAAAGGGATTCCGGCCCTACTCTAAAGCTATATAAGGCAAGGAGTGACATCGTCTGTTGTTCTTCACTCCCCACACAAGAGGACTCCTAGAAACACCTGAGGAATAAAGACTGAACTGGGAGCAGTGCTGGATCCAGGCTAAAGGGATTTCTAGCCTGTGTATGGAAACCTAGGAAACCCAGGTTCTCAAGCAAATGCAGCTTGTGCCTTAAGAATCAGCAAGCCTGCTTGTATCATCACACAGGGTGAGAGACTACTAATTCATATCCAATCTATCTAGTATGTTCAGCTTAGTTTGCGTTTTTGTTTATTTGCTAGGTAGTCTACTTTGATCAGTTTGCTGTCCCTTATAATCAATTAAAATCTATCTTTTGTGGTTAATACACTTGCTTTTGCTTTATCTAAACCAGTGAGTTTGAATAAAGTGCTTGGAAATCTTAGCTCAAGGAGAAAAGGCTGTTGCATTTCCTCTCTACATTGAGGGGAAGGCAAACTGGATGATAAATTCAGTTGGGGGCTGAAGGTGATGGCTAATGGCGTTCTGTTACTTTCTTTGTTGGACCTGTTCTGTAGTAGGTGACTTCTGGGTACTCTTCTGGCTCTGTCAATCTGTTTCTTCACTTCAGCAGGTTGGTATTATAGTTGTAAGAACGCTTGATAGAGATCTTGTAGATGTTTGTCTCTGTCTGAGGGGTTGGAACAAATACGGTTGTATCGTAGAGCTTGGTTGTAGACAATGGATCGTATTCTCTGTGTGTGTATGTATATATATATATATATCTTCCAGCTGTATTTTCCACTGCATGCATCCAATGAAGTGAGTTTTAGCCCATGAAAGCTTATGCTCAACTAAATTTGTTAGTCTCTAAGGTGCTACAAGTACTCTTCATTCTTTTTGCTGATTATATTGTGTTATTTTGACAAATAAAACATGCAGAATTTTAAAATATTTTAAATTTTTAATTTTTTGGTGCAGAATTCCTTCAGGAGTAATAACATATGAAGCAGCCTGATTACCCATCAAGAGGGGGATGGAAAAGGGGAGATTCTTGGGCAAACTGACACCTAAAAAAAGTTACTGTTTATACGCCATATATTGTTTTTCTGACCCAACAGACTGTAGTGCCTTTAATATATTCAGTATAGGCCATAGCACTTTAAGTGTCTTTTAATTTCACATTTACACAGTGGTGCATAAAATTACCAAAGAGCCTTTAAAATTTATTCTATTGCCTCATGTATTACAGTCAAAGATTTTTTTGTTTTTCTTAGCAGGATGGGAAATGTTGCATACTGTTTGACTAGAACTGGATATATAACTGATTTTTCAGTTGCTGGCAGTTCTGGAAAATAATATTAAAAAAATTGTTTCATGTCAAACCAAAAAGAATTTTTAAATTGTGATTCTAACAGTTAAATAAAATTCAGTTTGGGTTGAACAAAATATTTCATTTCTATTTCAATCATTTAAAAACATTTTTTTGATTGTTTTTGTATTAAAGAAATTTTTAAATGAAAAGTCATTTTGAAGTGAAAAAAACAAAACATTTTGTCTCAATGTTTTGGAATTAAAAAAAAATGTTTTAAACTGAAACAATCTGGTGAAGTGACACAAATTTGTGGAATGTTTCAGTTTTGCCAAATCTGTATTTTTGCCTCCTCCCCACATTTTTACCGGGGTCTGTTTGACTTTAACTCGCAATAGCAAGGAAATTCAGTTAAAGCTGGACATCTGGACCAATGCTTCTGCCTTCAGTGAACACTGTGGCTGAAATGTTCAAAGTTGGGTGCCTTATATTTGGCACTTAAATACATATTTAGCTCCTAAATAAATTGCCTAATCTTCAGAAGATATGAGGACCTACAACTTTTTTTTTTAATTAGTGGGCATTCAGCACGAAACTGCTTTTTTAGGTTTCTAACTTTAGGCATCCAGGCCTGGGCATTTTGGCTTGTCTTTTTCATTTTAATAGAATATTCTGAGTTAATGCTTGTAAAGTTGACCAGAATTGTATATTGTATACTTATACGATATTTATTTAAAAGCACATTGGTAATTTAATTAGAAGAAAACTTTAATTTATTTTACTGGACTGAAACTTGAACTTTGCTTTAGATTTAATTCATGGCAGTCTAAAGAAATGTTTCAACTTTTAAATTTTGGAAACTGCTTTGTGACCCTTTTTAATAATATTACTTCTCTTCCAACTTATCTCTCACTTGGGGCTTGATTTTGTGAGCTGCAGAATGCTCTGAACTTAGGACTGGGGCCTTGAAGTCAGTTTTAAATTTGTGGTTATGACCTCTGTATTCATCAGAATGTGATGTCTCAAAGAGAGAAGGTTGACATCAAGCAAGAAATAAGCAGCAAAGACAGAAGCAATAAAGATCTTGTTTTCACTCACTTGTTCCTTGTCATAAAATGCTTCAGAATTAAAACACAAAGTATGACATGTAACAAGTGTCACTAAAAGAATTTTTAGTAAGGTGGTAATGGAGAAAAAGAGATCACAGTGCATGTGCTTCATAATTGACCAATAGAGTTCCAGATGCACTGCTTCATAACTCATAATATCCTTTTTTAAACATGGTTTGTGGTCTAATAGGATTTGTGTGAATCATGATGTGGTAAATATGTCCTTGGGGACATCTGTAAGCAGAATTCACATCAACAAGTGTCTGCCTTTCTATGGCGATCTGATTACTGTGTTGAAATTACAAGCGGCATTTTAGACATGGTTACAGTAAAGGTTACAGGTGCTCTTTGGAGCTAAAACTTCATTTTGGAGCAAAAGGTCCCCAAGGGCTGGTTTCATTTATTTAATTACATTTTACAAGACATGGGTAATAGTTTTAGATCAAAGTATAAAAACCTACTTCCAGGCAAATTTGTAATGTAATTCAAAGTGGTAAATTGCTAAACTCTTTAACATTTGTTTCACATGACAGATGAAATATAGAGATGTGGATTGAAATGAAATAATAGAGTTCAAGCTTCATATTAAAATAAATAAGCTGAAAAATATATCTTTAATTTTAACAGCAGACCTTTTTGAGAAGATAGAGGTATAATACTACATAAAATAGTTCCTAGAAAGCCTTTTAACTTTACTTTTCCTTTTTAGTCCTGCAACCTTAATATTTTGGACAAAAGTTGGATTGTTGTGAATCTAGTATCTTTTTAAAAAATCAGTTGGTTTCAAATGGATCTTACTGTAGTAAGGCTGATTTAATCAGTTTTATACTCTCTCTCCCTATTTAGATGAGTATACAGCTATCTTTATAATTTTATTTTTCGTATATAAACCCTGGAAAGGATATTATATTGTCTTTTTGCTGGAAAAGAAGTTCCTCAAGTAGTTTCCCTGTCCCAGGGTCTTGGGATTTATTTATATCGGAAGCATAGCACAATTCCTTTGTTAGGTCCCTTTGAGCTTGGAATTTAGCTGACTGCAGTATTTTTTCATATCTGTTAGGTATCTTTGAGAAGTCTGCCATATTATCTACTTAATCTTAGTGATTCTCTCAGCGCAGCTAAAAGTTGTCATTCATCTAAGTTGTTTTCTGTCTTGTGTTCTTCCACCTTCTTAAAATTTAGTCCATCTAAATAAAGTACAAATACAGAACTTCTTAATATTCAAACTGTTATTGTTTGGAACTTGAAAAAGAACAAAAATGTATATTTCAGATACTAATTTTTAAATTTACTTGAATTAAAAATAAGGGTTTATTAGATTTAAAAATTATTTCTTAAAATGGAAATAAATTGGTAGTTATTCTTTGATTTACCCTTTATCTTAGGTTTCTCTATAGTACTTATCAATGTTATAAGCAAGCACTTTGTCATATGGTTATATTTAAATTTTATGGTGGGAGTAATAGATGTATCAGTAAGACTTTGCAAGGAGGAAAACGAGACTCTTGGGGCCAGATTCAGTACTTAAGCACGTGCTTAACTTTACACATTTTGAGTAATACCAATGACTTCAATGAAAAGTCCCTAGGTAGTCACATTGACTTTGAATAAGTTGCTAGTGTATTTTCCCTGTTCCCTGCTCTTGGGATCTGTTTAATTATTTCCTTCAATAGAACTACTTAAATGTTGAAAGGCAGGCAAGTGCTAAAGTACTTTGCTTAGTCTGAGCCTCTGTGAGGAAGGTACATAGCTGAAGTGTGGGTAGTGAGGTTTTTAGGGATTGCTTTTGTTTTCTTTTGAGGGAAAGGGAGATTGGATCAGCTAGAGTTCATTAGGATCTCTGTAAGGGAGTGGTTGGAGGGGCATCTCTGGAACAGAAGAAGTACAATGTGGTCTCTGATGGGAAGTAAAGAATATTTGGGAGTCCCTTGTGGGTATAAGAGCTCATGGTTTCTAGAGTTTAAAGGCAAAGAACAGCAGAATCTAGTGGCATAATCCACTTCAGATATAACTTGCTATGGATTGAGTGGCTTCTCCTTTACATCCCTCAGCTCCACTTACTAATCTGTTTTTTAATTTGTCAAGAGACAAAGGTTACCTCTTGCCCCCCTACTGGATCCGTTTTGAGTGTTTCCTTGATTAAGAAAAAATGTGCTGGCTCCTTCCCTTTCCTCATCTCTTGAGTTACTTCTTTGTGAGTATTTTTACTTCCGGTTTAATCTTTTATTCTTTAAACTTGCAGTTAATAATTTAGGGAGTCTTTTCTTTTGTATCAGTCTGGAGGTCTCAACTGAGAACCCACAGTAAAAATATTAAACTCTCTTTCTAAAGAGCTGTCACCATATTTAAGCCCTTTTATGTAACTAAGAATTAAAGTTGCTCCATTGTAGCCTTCTTTCTCAGTTTCTTTATATTATCCGGCATCCTTTGATCACTATTAATAAAAACAAAACCCAACTATTTATTCATTTATCTGTCAAGAGTGGATGGGTACAGTTTGGGAAACTGCAAAGTACTTATATGTGGTATTTAAAAGCACAATGGAGTACCAAAAGGTAATGTTTCCAAATGTTTCTTGGCCCAAGCATGAATGGATCCATCTTACCAACTACTTGCCGGACTATTTTACTAGTGGGCAGGACTGTTAGCCTAAAGGCTAAATCAGTGGTTCTCAAACTTTTGTACTGGTGACCCCTTTCACATAGCAAGCCTCTGAGTGCAACCTCCCCCCCTTATAAATTAAAAACACTTTTTAAAATATATTTAACATCATTATAAATGCTGGAGGCAAAACGGGGTTTGGGGTGGAGGCTGACAGCTCGTGACCCCCTATGTAATAACCTCATGACCTGAGGGGTCCTGACCCCCAGTTTGAGAACCCCTGGGCTAAATCAATGTGGTGCTGAGAAGGTATATGAATAATCTGGAATTTTAAATGTGGACACCCATTTTTTTCAGTCTCAGTAATGACTGATGGTGTGATTACATCTGAGCCTTTTCTCCATGGGCAATGGGTATAATAGGCCAGGAGAGGCTAAGCTTCCCCAAACAGCTAAGCTGTGGCCCCACCCATGCTCTGGGTGGCTCGGGCTGGCCGGAGCTCAGGGCGGCTTGGGCTGGCCCACGGGCTTTGGCCAGCTGGTGGCCTGGGACTGCCAGCAGCCCGGAGTGGCCCAGGACTTAGGTCGGCCTGTGGCCTGGGACTCGGGGCATCTGGGGTGGGCAGGTCACAGGCTAGCCGGCAGACTGGGGCTCAGGCCAGCCAGTGGCCTGGGACTCTGGGCAGCTGAGGTGGGTGGGCTAGAGCTCGGGGCTCCTCCAACTCCGGCAGGCGAGGCAGAAGGGGCAGGGCAGGGGACTAGCCTCCACAAACAGCGGGTTCACATGCCACCCATGTTCTTCTCAGATCCAAGTTATATCTGATTTACATTTGTATAAGCAAGAGGAGAATCAAGCACATTGTCTTTAATTAACTGACTCAACTCAGCCCCCCAAATATTTCTTGTAAATCTATCATTTAGAAGAGAGCTGTTATTTGGAAAACTGTAGTCTTTTCTATTTTAATTAAAAAGGAAGGGAGGGTCCTCCACATTCCTGCCAGAGGGTTCAGCATACTCCAGTTTTCCCTCAACATAGTTTTTCAAGCAGAGAACTGGACAGGTCTTCTTTTGCAGGCAGTCAGTTACTCATTAATGAGCTGCAGTGATTATTACTGAGTGCCATGAGGGATTTTTCCTTTAATTCCAGAGAACTCCAGCCCCTGATTGCCCAAGGTTTGAGCCTTGGATGAGCAATCTAGTCAGAGTTTCTTGCTGAATGGCAATGCAGAGCAATGCAGTTAAGACTGTTGGGCTGAATTGTCTACAGTTCTGAAACTATCAATTTTGCCTGCTTCACTTCTTTAAGTAGAAAAAAATTCCCAAATCGAGTTGCTGGTCTGAGTTGTAGTCTCACCAACAGACTTCTAGTTCTGAGAGTTTTCATCCAAGTTTTAGCTTTAACCGATTTATCCAGCTTCACTGAATTAGAGTTTATTTCCATAGAAGACTTTAAAACATCTTTCCCCTCTTCTACTTCCGTTTTTCTGTCTTAATCCACAAATCTCTTTTGAATGGACTGGAAATCTCTGGACCACAAAGCTTGGCCATTCATATGGATAAAACCCAGTCTTCTTTTCCCCTTCAGGAATGGTTACCTGTTGTGACTGTGGTGGATAAAAGACAGTTGAAGCAAGGGATAGCGCTAGGTTGCCTTTCTCTCACTAACACTTTTTTGTGTACTTGTGGCGCCTTAGAGACTAACAAATTTATTTGAGCATAAGCTTTTGTGAGCTACAGCTCACTTCATTGGATGCATGCAGTGCAAAATACAGTGGGGAGATTTATATACACAGAGAACATGAACTAATGGGTGTTACCATACACACTGTAACCAGAGTGATCAGGTAAAGTGAGCTATTACCAGCAGGAGAGTGGGGGGGAGGGAAGAACCTTTTGTAGTGATAATCAAGGCCATTTCCAGCAGTTGGAAGAACGGGTGAGGAACAGTAGGGGGGAAAATAAACATGGGGAAATAGTTTTACAATGACCCATCCACTCCCAGTCTTTATTCAAGCCTAAGTTAATTGTATCCAGTTTGCAAATTAATTCCAATTCAGTAGTCTCTCGTTGGAGTCTGTTTTTGCAGTTTTTTTGTTGAAGAATTGCCACTTTTAGGTCTGTAATCGAGTGACCAAAGAGATTGAAGTGTTCTCCGACTGGTTTTTGAATGTTATAATTCTTGACTTCTCATTTGTGTCCATTTATTCTTTTACGTAGAGACTGTCCAGTTTGCCCAATGTACATGGCCGAGGGGCATTGCTGGCACATATCACCTTGGTAGATGTGCAGGTGAACGAGCCTCTGATAGTGTGGCTGATGTGATTAGGCCCTATGATGGTGTCCCCTGAATAGCTATGTAGACAGAGTTGGCAACGGGCTTTGTTGCAAGAATAGGTTCCTGGGTTAGTGCTTTTGTTGTGTGGTGTGTGGTTGCTGGTGAGTATTTGCTTCAGGTTGGGGGGCTGTCTGTAAGCAAGTACTGGCCTGTCTCCCAAGATCTGTGAGAGTGATGGGTCATCCTTCAAGATAGGTTGTAAATCTTTGATGATGCGTTGGAGAGGTTTTAGTGGGGGGCTGAAGGTGATGGATAGTGGCGTTCTGTTATTTTCTTTGTTGGACCTGTCCTGTAGTAGGTGACTTCTGGGTATTCTTCTGGCTCTGTCAATCTGTTTCTTCACTTCAGCAGATAGGTACTGTAGTTTTAAGAATGCTTGATAGAGATCTTGTAGGTGTTTGTCTCTGTCTGAGGGGTTGGAGCAAAGGTGGTTGTATCGTAGAGCTTGGCTGTAGACAATGGATCATGTGGTGTGGTCTGGATAAAAGCTGGAGGCATGTAGGTAGGCATAGCGGTCAGTAGGTTTCCGGTATAGGGTGGTGTTTATGTGACCATTGCTAATTAGCACTGTAGTGTCCAGGAAGTGGATCTCTTGTGTGGACTGGTCCAGGCTGAGGTTGATGGTGGGATGGAAATTGTTGAAATCATGGTGGAATTCCTCAAGGGCTTCTTTTCCATGGGTCCAGATGATGAAGATGTCATCAATGTAGCGCAAGTAGAGTAGGGGCATTAGGGGACAAGAGCTGAGGAAGCATTGTTCTAAGTGAGCCATAAAAATGTTGGCATACCGTGGGGCCATGCGGGTAGCCATAGCAGTGCCGCTGATTTGAAGGTATACATTGTCCCCAAATGTGAAATAGTTATGGGTGAGGACAAAGTCATGAAGTTCAGCCTCCATGTTTGCCGTGACATTATCGGGAATACTGTTTCTGACGGCTTGGCTGCTACTCTGAAACTTTTTTGTGTGTGTAAATTCTCACTCTTCTGAAGCTTTTTGAAGAAGATAAGAGAATAGACCATCTAATCCAGGGGTTCTCAACCTTTTTCTCTCTGAGACTCCCCTCGACATGCTATAAAAACTCCAGGGCCCAGCTGGGGGACGGGGAAGGAGGGAGCTCGGGGCAGGGGTCTTAGGCTTAGGTGCAGTTTGACATCTATGGGTGTGCGGGGGCCAGTGGGGCTCAAGCCACAACCTCATGGCAGGGTCCAGGGAGGAGCGCCACCTCCATCCCCCAATTCACTTCAGCAGGCCACACGCCTGTTTGGGTTGCGGGGGGCAACCAAAAATGATAACTCATAGGTATGGGGGCTTAGCTCAAAAAATTTGAAAACAGCTTAAGGCACAGGAAGGGGGTAGCTAGGAGCTATGTGCAGGCAGTGGGGTAGCTCAGGATGCAGGGAGGTGTAGCTGGGGCTGTGGGTGCAAGGAAGGAGGTGGCTAGGGGCTGTGTGTGGGCAGGGGGGATAGCTCAGGGTGCAGGGAGGGCGTAGCCTCAGGGTGCAGGGAGAGGGATACTAGGGGCTATGTGCTGGGAGGGCTTCCCTGCAGTCCCTGTTCCCAGAGGGGTCTTCCAGCCGTGGAGCTGGGTCTCCCCACAGGGGCGGCTCTTACTGGCTGCCTCTGCGGGAGCAAAGGGAGCTGGGACTCTGGAGCTTCAACTCGGGGCACCAGCAGGAGAGGAGGAAACGCTGCCGCTGCCTGCTCCATGCACCAGCCAGAGCAGCAGCTGCCCCGCACTGCCCCGTGTAAGGGCAAAAACAGCAGCCTGCACATTTTCCCACCAATAGCAGTTACCTACTGAGCCTGCTCAGTTCGGTTGAGCATGCTCAGTACGACCTAGATAGGAAATTCTGTCAGGGAGCTGTTTGTGCCACTACACTTGGGGCTTCAGCCCCATAGGGGGCGCTGGGGACTGGAGCTTCAGCCTTGTGCCTCCCAGCTTCAGCCCCATTGGGGGTAGGGGAGGGGGCGCCGGCAGGGATCGGGGCTTCAGCCCTGCACGCTTGAGCCCTGTGTGGGAGCGGAAGGGCTAAGACTCTGGGTTTCAGCCGCAGAGACCCCTTGAAAGGGCTCACGGACCCCAGGTTGGGAACCGCTGATCTAATCTACATGTCATAAGAGGTAGAACGAAGACAGGGTTTTAAATCAACTAGCTGTGCAAGTACAGTATACCTATTTGTATATGATTGGAGACACTTGAGTACATTTCTGTTAAAGACTTCTTGACTCTTACCAATCTCTACTGTATCTATATCGGTTTCAGAGTAGCAGCCGTGTTAGTCTGTATCCGCAAAAAGAAAAGGAGGACTTGTGGCACCTTAGAGACTAGCTTTCGATGAATGCATCCGATGAAGTGAGCTGTAGCTCACGAAAGCTTATGCTCAAATAAATTTGTTAGTCTCTAAGGTGCCGCAAGTCCTCCTTTTCTTTTTGTATCTATATAGGCATCAATAGGCCATTTTGATAATAAAAGATCCTTAGCAATGCAAGAAGCATTTTTGATAATGTCATGCATTTTGGCTTGGTGTCATCACAAGTAGTATTTATCAAGCTTTTAGGTATTATACAAGTATTTAAAGCACCTTCTACTTGGATTCTTAAGAATTATCGTTGAACAGTAAATGAAAACAAATGTCCTGCATTTTTCTAGGATTATCACACACTTGAAAACCATACTTAATTCAGATAAAGAGAGAAACATTTAAAACTGCAGGTAGCCTCACTGATTATCAGGTAAAAAGTTGTAGTATTACTTGTAAATGGAGAAAACTAGTTCTGAAGGCAGTGTGGCACCACCTGTATCAAATTCATATATACGTCATCGTTTGAGTGGATTCAAAATCTTCTACGAAAATATTCTCCTCCAGCCCTGTCTCACCCCAACATACACATCCTCTGGTCCTGCTCTCATGCTGTGGAGTGACTCTGGCAGAAATTCTGTGACTAGGCTAACATCGTTCAATACGAATTTGTTCTCTCCTTCTTCAGTTCTGCCACCTTCCTTGCTAAACAATTTTACTTTTCCAACTTAATTGAATCCCACATCCACAATCCCAGCTGCCTTTTCACCACCCTTAACTCCCACCTCAAACCCTCCGTTCACTTTTCTGTCCACACAGGATCTTGCAGAGTTCTTCAAAGATGAAAACTGAGAAAATATAATGTGTCCTTTCCCTTCTTCTCAGCTTGCCTTTCCTTCTTACAACTCTCACCTCCTTCTCCCTATCACAGACACAGAAGGTGTCTGCTCTCCTACTCTAACTCCTCCACCCTCCCCAGTGACCCCATGCCGTCCCCTGATCTGCTTCATGCACACTCATCCTCTGCCTTACTCTTCTCCTTAACCTCTTGCTCCATCCCCTCACAATACAAATGTTTTAGTTTCTTCCATCTTTAAACCCCATCTTTTATCCCATTTAACTCTCCAACTACCAACCAATTTCCCGTCTCCCTTTCTCTAAGCCTATTGAACACCCTAGCTACATTTACAGTCTGAAGTTCTTATCCTCCAGGTTCATTCTCCACACTCTCCAGTCTATCTCCTGCTCCTTGCACTCCACTGAAACTACGCTGGCTGAAGTCTCTAATGACCTCTTCATAGCTATAGCTCTGAACTGGTACTCCCACTTCTCATCTTCTTTGACCCGACATCCACCTTTGACAGTCAACCATGCATCTCTTGTCCTCCCTTGTTTTCCATGACTCTGTCCTTTCCTGGTTTTCCTTCTACCTCTAATCAATCCTTCCTCATGTCTTTTTGAGGATCTTCCTCATCTGCCCTCCAACTTTCTGTGGGGGTTCCACAGGACTGTCCATGGTCCCTTTCTCTTCTCCTTCTATACCTTATCTCTAGGTCATCTCATTGGAAAACACAAATTCAACTATCATCTCTATGCAGATGACTCATACATCTGTGTCTACTCCAGATTTGTCCCCTTCTGTCCAAATCAAAATCTTGGCCTGACTCTGTGACAGCTCCTGGTGGATATGTAAGCCATTAGCTCAAGTTCAACATGGCTAAAACAGATGCTCCTA
The DNA here is from genome assembly GCF_965140285.1 of Lepidochelys kempii. NCBI lineage: Eukaryota > Metazoa > Chordata > Testudines > Cheloniidae > Lepidochelys > Lepidochelys kempii. The sequence goes on along the minus strand of NC_136389.1, from coordinate 10,873,546 downwards.
GTCTTTCCCCACCTTCTCCACACAAACTCTCCCCACTATCTCTTTCCTCAATCACTGTGGAATATACCACCATCTTGTATGCCATGGCCAGTAATATAAGTGTCCTCTCATACAGGTTATGTCTAAATCTTGCTGATTCTTTTTGCATAACATCCTTAAGATACAGTGTTTCCTATATATCCACACAGCTAAAACTCTCATCCCACCTCTCATGATCTCATCTAAATTACAGCAAAATCCTTTTCTTGGGCTATGACAAATGTAGTCTTGCCTTGCTTATATCTATTCAGAATGCTGCTGCAAAGATCATTTTCCTAGCCTATCACTTTGATCATGTCGTTCCTCTCTTTGCATCTCTCCATTGTCTTCCCCTTCTTTCTCACATCAAAAGTAAGCTGATTGTCTTCACTTTCAAGGCCCTTCATGATCGATCCACACCCTATCTTCTCATATTTGCTATTGAGCTGCCAATGCTTACCTTCAATCAGCCCATGATGCCAGCCTCCATTGCCCACTTGTTAAAATTTTCAAACAAGCATCTCTGTGCTTTCTCCGACACTGCCTTTCATACTTGGGAGATGCTCCCCAGAAACACCTACAAAACTACCTCATTATCCACCATCAAATCCCCCCTCAAAATTCTCCTTTGCTGTGATGCCTATCAAAAACTTGACAAAGATTAGACTGCGGGTGCACTGAGACCACTTCCTATCGTACAGATCATTATTGTCGTATTGTTTCCTTATACTCTGTATACTCTGAATCCAACTGTTATCTCTTGTCTCATACTTAGATTAAAAGCTTCTTGGAGTAGGAACCGTCTTTTTGTTATGTGCTTGTACAGTGCCTAGGAGAATGGGGTCTCGGTCCATGACTAAGGCTCCTAGGTGCTCTGATAATAAATATCATAAATACTAACAGTAATAATATAATATTTCACAGGGGAAATCTCAGTCAGTAGAATCTTGAATCTTATTTATTTGGGTATTATATAAAGTCTAGAGGGGATGTGTAAACATGGTAAGACATCATACGTACATACGGAATAATTTCACCATGAAATATGAGAATAATCACAAATATCAATATTCAACAATTAAATATAGAGCTCAGTTAAGACAATGTGCTTGAACTTCCAGTTATAAAGTTCAATAAGGAAATTATATTTTATTTATTATAGACATATCAAATGGGAAAACTCCATTGGGTTGTTGATTACTGGACTTTAAAGAATATCTCAGGCTGTTACAAGAAAATAATGAATAATAAAAATAATATGTATGAGTTGTCATTTAAGTCTTTACATATTATTAACAAATTTGATGGCAACTTTGTTATGCAAAGACAACTGCATCTTGTACTTATCAAAATAAACAAAATAGCATCACTATAAATTAGAAGGTTGGGGGGATTTTTTTTTTTTGCTCACCCCGTTTACTCCCTCCCCCCTTCTCTTGATAAAGTAAAATTACACAAAGGAAAACACAATATACACATAAACAAAAGAACATTTCAGAATAAACCACATCCCTGTTATTCATCAGTTCTTAAATTAACTGGGTAATAACCTTTTTTCAAATAGACAAAGGCACATCAGAATTTTATATTCTATCTCAAATTCATCTTGGATATAAGTTAATGTGCACATCAAAAAGGAAATGAGAATCTAAGCAAACACCTCAGTACTTAAATTCTTGCATAGAGTGTAATAATATCCTATCAAAGAAATGAATACTGAAAGAGCCTATGAATTTAACCAATTTGCATCTACAGCCAAATAACAGGCAGATTTTTTTAGGTTTTTAAAAGCAGTATATTCTTTCTTTTTTTTTTTAAAGGAAAAGGTTAAAAGCTAGCAAAATCTGATTGTAAATCTTGCAATATAAATTAATAGGACTGAGATGATGATGGTGATGATAAGGTGTCAGTATTATGTCTATTATAAGTTTAGTACTAAGCAAAATTTAGGGAAAAATATATAGAAAATGGAAATTAAAGGGCCTGAAATCGACTCTTATGGTTATTCAGTGTAGCTATAAAATGAATAAATAACAGTCAGTCCTACATTGTTTTGTGCTTTTCTCCTGCAGAGCAAAGAGAAGAGAGCACAAGTTAATTAACAAATCTTACTTGCATATATATTGATTTCATCTGTAATAGTCATGAAACAATAGGAAATAAAGGGCATTAAGCCATTTAATTTTAAGGCGCACAGCAGTGAATTAATGTTAATTTATGGTCAAAAACTGGAAACATTTTGTGTAGAATAGTCAGGATAACTTCTTTCAGGGTAGAGCTCTCTTAAGGTATGTCCACACTAAATCTGGGAACAAGCCTCCCAACCTGGGTAAACAGACTTAAGCTAGCAGGGCTTGAGCTACCACTGTAAAAATAGCAATGTGGATGTTCCAGCTTGGGCTCTCCGGAACGTCTGAGCTCGAGCCCAAGTTGGAACATTTACACTGCTGTTTTGACTCTGCTAGTTCAAGCTCCGCTAGTGTGAGTCTGTCAAATTGGACTGGGAGGCTCACTCCAAGCTGAAGTATAGACAAACACTCATGGCCTGATTCTACAACCCTTGTCATATTGATTAGTATTTACCCATGTTGTCCCAGTAGAGTTACTTGTCCACATGCTCAGGGTCTAATTGAATGCCATATTTGGGGTCAGGAAGGAATTTCCCCCTAGGTCAGATTGGCCGAGACCCTGGGACGGTCGGGTTCGTCTTCCTCTGCAGCATGGGGCATGGGTCACTTGCAGGTTTAACCTAGTGTAAATGGTGGATTCTCGATAACTTGAAGTGTTTAAATCATGATTTGAGGATGTCAATAACTCAGCCAGAGATTAGGGGTCTATTACAGGAGTGGGTGGGTAAGGTTCTGTGGCCTGCAATGTGAAGGAGCTCAGACTAGATGATCAGAGGTGGGCAAACTATGGCCCGCGGGCCTCATCTGGCCCATGGGACTGTCCTGCTTGGCCCCTGAGCTCCTGGCCTGGGAGACTAGCCCCTCCCCGGCTGTCCTCCCTCCCCTACAGCTATGCCACTGCGCAGGCTGCGCTCTGGCCAGCGGGGCTGCACGCTCATGCAGGGCAGTGCGTCTGTCTCCAGCCTGGCACGCAGCTCCAGACATGCTGCTCTGAGCGAAATGGTAAGGGGGCTAGAGCCAGGGGGTTGGATATAGGACAGGAGGTCCCAGCGGGCAGTCATGGGACAGGGAGCAGGGGGTGGTTGGATAGGGCAGAGGTTCGGGGGGGCAGGGGATGGGGAACAGGGGGGATTGGATAGGAGGTGGGGTCCCGAGGGACCTGTCAGGGGGCAGGGGTGTGGACAGGAGTCGGGGCAGTCAGGGGACAGGGAGCAGGGGGGTTGGATAGGGGGGTTGGATAGGGGGTGGGGTCCTGGGTGCGGTTAGGGGTGTGGGTCCCGGGAGGGGGTGGTCAGGAGACAAGGAACATGAGGGGGGGTTGGATGGATGGGGAGGTTGTGAGGGGGGCAGTCAGGGGGTGGAAAATGGGAGGGGGCAAATGGGGGTGGGGGCCAGGCTGTTTGGGGGGCACAGCCCTCCCTACCCAGACCTCCACACAGTTTCACATCCCGATGTGGCCCTTGGGACAAAAAGTTTGCCCACCCCTGGACTAGATGATGCTCCCTTCTGACCTATGAGTCTATGAATAAATGCTACTCAGTGTCAGTAATGGTTTAAGACAGGGGTGGGGAACCTTTTTTCTACCAGCAGTCACACACAGCCCAGAGTGGGGGGAGGGGGCGGAGGCTCGGGGCTTCCCTCCGCAGCAGGGTGAGCCAGCATTTGTGGCTCCAGCCCTGAGGGGAAGCACAGGGTTTCCCCTAGGCTCCACGGTGAGGCCAGAAATGGGGGTTTCAGAGTGCAGGAGGGGACTCCGGTCTGGGGCAGAGGGTTGAGGTGCAGGAAGAGGTGAGGGCTCCAGCTGGGGGTGTGGGCTCTGGTTTGGGGCTGGGGATGAGGGGTTTGGGGTGCAGGAGGGGGCTCTGGGCTGGGACGAAGGGGTTTGGAATGCAGAAGTGGGCTCAGAGCTGGGGCAGGGGGTTGGGGGGCAGGAGGAGGTTCAGGGAGTGGGCTCCGGGAGGCAGTTAGGGTGCAGGAGGGGGTTCCGACCTGGGGCAGGGGGTTCAGGAAGAGGGCTCTGTCTGGGCGGCACTTACCTTAGGCAGTTCCCGGTTGGTGGTGCAGTGGGGCTAAGGCAGGCTCCCTACCTGCCGGGGCTCCGCACTACTCCCAGAAGCAGCTGCCATGTCCACCCCTAGGCGGAGGGGCCAGGGGGTTCTGCAGGGTGCATCCACAGGTGCCACCCCCACAGCTCCCATTGTCCGGGAACCATGGCCAATGGGAGTTGTGGAACTGGCACTGCGGGCAGGGGCAGCGTGCGGAACTTCCCTGATCACCCCTGCTCCTAGGGGCCACAGAGACATGCTGATCACTGCTGGGAGCTGCGCTGAGCCGTCCAGACTTCTGGCAACCTGGTGAGCTTGGGGGATGCTGAGGCTCAAAGCTTCCAATCTGCGGTGCGCAGACTTGCCACAGACTGGAGTAAAGGAAGCAGTGGGCTGGATCCAGCCCATGGGCCGTAGGTTCCCCACCCTTGGTTTAGGAAACATGATCTGAATCTGGAGCACTCTGCAATTTTATTATTCAATATGTTACAACATTGTGTGTATACCACTCTTGACAGTCTTGTATGCCTAGCTTCCTCACCCAGTCTTGAGTGTGTTCCCAAGACTAATACCTTTCTGTTTCCATGGGCCTATTCCTTTTCATTTTCCATCACCTAGAGCAGCAGTTTCTTCTCCAGCACCATAACTAGATGATGTGAAAATGAGCAGAGATGCAATTTCATGTATAAAGATTGTATTCGTAGATCTGATTTAATATTATTGACAGACTGATTCAAATTTACCCATACATTTTCTTCTGTTTCCAAAGAGATTTAATACATAGATTCATATAGGTAAGAAGAGGAAAAGACTAATTATATCCACCAGTGCTTTCTCCTGCAAATTCAGAATTTAATCAAGCCTCTTAGCCCCTGTTCAGCTGTTGGATACTTTTGCAGTCAGACTAAAGGGATTCTTTCTTTCACCAAGAATGATGCAATTTGCATGAAGTCTAATATATGCATGTCTCACATGTATCTGTCCATTTTCCAGCATGTTCCAAGGTGCATTTCCAAGATGGAATGAGTGTCCCTTATTTAGTACTCATGTTTTTAAGGGTTCATTTCCTTTCCATCTTTTTCTTTGTCAAGCCATATTTCTCCAGTTTACAGTACTGATTATTTTGGAGATGAAGTTCTTCTGCCCATATTTTTTGCCTAGTATGTTTAGAAGTACATTATTTTAGGAAGCTGGGACAAAATCTCAGAATGCTTCTGCACAATCCTGTGCAGTTGATAATAACTAGTTAGTATGGATCCCATGTTTTTCTTGAATTAACAGAGGAAACCTGTCTTTTACTACCGTTTGACTCTGCACCCTGGATTTAACTCATGAATTTAAATATATATTCTTAACCAGAATTCAGTATGAACTTTATTTTTACAACTCAGATCTCCTACCTAAAATAGTTCAGCAATATGGTTTTTAACATATTTTAATTCAGCAATAGGATTTTTACTAGTCCTTCACACTTCTTGTAATCTATTGTTCCCAGTTTAATTTATTATAATATTTTACATGATCCATTATTGTAACAAGCACACTGACAACTCCGTCTGAACTACATATTATAACATTAAATTACATTGCACTGTATGTTTAAGTAGAGCTAAACAAAGTCCCGTTAGTACAATGCTTATTATGATTTTACTTTAATATCAGCAGGACTTCTCTAAAGAGTGTAAATTACATCCAGATGATACAACGTCCAGTCTCGTACATTTCTACATTTATTGTTTAGTTTAGCTCTCTAGTTTAGTATAGGCCAAATGCTACTACCGCAGGGTTTCAAATGAACTGATAGATGACCAGAGGTGTCTTGACCAGACCTGCCCACCTATTCTTCCTAATCCAAAGCATTTGGCATGCTCCAGGAACTCCCTCCCTCCCCATGCCTTAGCTTTTTCCTTAGCTTATATACATTATAAGATATGAATGACTGGTATAGAGAAGGAGATATACAAGGGGTTTCCCTTTCTTATTGTCCATAGTTTCATGACATTGGGTCTCTGCTCCATGCAGCCTTTGAGGCAGATAAAACCTGTCAGTCATTGGCAGGGGAGATGTGGCTGTACCTCTGACAAACTGCTAGTTTTTTGTCTATCTCTGTAGCTGCAGGTAGGCAAACCAGCTCATCCCTGCTGCAGAGCAGATTTAAAAAACAAAACTTCAATTGACTTAAGATCTCGATGGGATTGCCCATTTCCTGTAGTTATTGGGACTCTCCATACCTCCCCACCCTGATCACCCAATCAGAGTACAGCAGGGTAGAGAAGAAGAAAGGAAAAGCCAGAAACTGTGTGTTCTGCATCTCTCCAGTGATTGTGGCTGGATGGAGATCTGTGCCTGTTGTGTCTCCTGCCCCTCTCAGGCCAGGGAAGCATATTCTGAAGCCTCCCTCCTCAGTTAGGAGAACTCCCAGAAAGCAGCCAAATCCCCAAAGTCTGCCCCAAGACCAGAACAGTGGCAGTTCCTTTCCCACTCATGCTGTGGAAGGAGCATAGGTTGAATCACAATATGAAAAGGCCAAGGAAGCTTCCTGCCCAACCCCTGCAGTCTTTGTTCACAGCAGCAGCTGTCCAGCCCCTCACCCTGTGGCTGCTGTGGCAGCCAGAAGGTACTAAAATGGATCCAGAGCAGACAGAGCCTGGTAAGGAGCCCTTGCTGTGAATGCCTCCCTCCATTCGACAGCATGCCCCTCTCTGTCAGCTCAGCTCTGTCTGCCAGTGCAGCAAGCAGGCAAAGGAGAAGGAAGAAAACCTGTCTAATAGGGAAACTAAGACCATTAAGTGACATTATCCCTCTGGTTCCAGGCTAGAACCTCATTTTCCTTTAATAATAAAATTATAAAGGAGGAATGGGAGCTTCCAGGGAAGGCCAAAAGGCTGAGGGCAGTGGCTAGACAACACAGTCCACCAATCAAAATCAGATCTGGACTCCCTCCCTAAAGTTTATGCGGTCCTGTCCTCTCTGGTAAAGGCCACAACGATTCCATCAGAGGAGTCCCTGCCACCAGAGAACCTTCCAGATAGGAGGGTTGAATCAGCAACAAGAACAATTTTTGAAGCTTCTTCAGCTGCCCTTAGAGCTTTGAGCGCTACTGATGTAAAACACTATATGGTTTTGCCAGACTAGCACGGTCTAGCATGGGTTGAGAATCTGGCTGACACAGTACAGTAAAATACAGAACAGCCTTAAATCTAGGCACATCTCTAAAAAAGATATCCTTAGCTGCTGCATTGGTATCTGCTGCCTTCCTGGTTGCTTTCCAATATGCTGCAAGGGCCATGGGCTACAATGTGGTAGCATGCTGACATACATGGCTCTGGAACTGGAAGTCAGACCCACTGGCTATGCTGCTTTTAGCCACTTCAAGATTCTCTGAAGGCAAGCTATTCAGTGAATCCATGGATTGGGTGTTCGTGAACTTATTGGAAAAGTCAAAGACCTTAGTCCCCTCAACAACCAATGAAGGAGAGAGACGGGAGAGGCTGAGGAATTTCATCAAAAAAGTCTCTTCTGGGATGAGTGGTCTCCTGTGTGGTTATTCTTAGTGATCTCATGCTCTCATGAGGCTGCTATAGAGCTTCCTCTCATCCCTTCATCAACAATCTTTTATCCACCTCTCAGTGAAGGTCTCTCTCCCCAGGAGGATTCTCAGGTCATTCAGATGGTGGATGAATCCAAACAATTGCAAATCAGACTTTCCAATAGGTGAGACTGTCAGGACATTTATCACCACAGATGACAGCCTGGAGGGACAAGAGACACTGATGGAACCCAAGCCTGATCCAGACAAGAAAGGAATACCATATAAACCAGCAGTCAGGGCAATCCATTATGATCTTTAAGCTCTGCTCTCATATCTGGATCCCTCTCATTTGCTGATCATGACATACAACACTTGAGCCATGTCATACTTCAACAGACAAAGGGGAGCAATATCTACAGTCCTTCAAAGGAAAGCTCACCTGCTGATGACTTGGGCAGAGGAAAATCTGTAGTCACTCTGCTTCCTTGACATCCAAAACTCACAGTAGTAAATGCTATATCACATATTAAAGGTTTCCAGGACTGGGTCATAGGTATATAACTTTTATTTTGAACTTTATAGATCAGCTTTCCATATAAGAGGGTTATCATTTAATTTACTTGCAGCCATTTTTCTCCTCACAATGGCTCCAAATGCACCGCAATTTGATTATTAAATTATGTTCAGAGCAATTGGATTAAATATATGCAATGTGCTGCTATCATTGACCCCTGGATCTTATATAATTGTGAGTTACAGATCCGTAATGATACTTTGCTGGCATGAACCTTGTTTTCTTGTATCAGAGCATTTTATTGCCCTGTCTGAAATTCTGCAGCTTGAAACAGTTCAGCTATTGGCTTTTAACCTTTTTGAGCCATTATAGAAACTAACAAATGTTGTAAAGAGAGTTGAATGTCTTCAAATAACCAAGAGTAATGAATCCTTCAGATTGCTCAGATATATTAAATAGGATCTTTTATAAAGTTAGGAAAAAGATCTTGAGTACTAATTACCTACATTAAATTAGTCCAGTGTGCTAATTTGTTTTCAAAATAATCCCTTAATAAAATAAAACCCTGTACTTCAACTTTCATTATAATGATTGTGTGTTAAGTATATGTATTTCTCTTTCCTTCAAGAAAAAAATAATGACAGGAATGGTGGAGAGCATGGATGTAGTTTAAAAACTGATAAGCAGCAATGAAGAATATTTTGTGCTTTATGATCCATTGTTGATTTCTGTATCATTCCTAGTATAACTGTCATTATTTCTTTAAACAGTATCTAAATGAGTCATAGTGTGATGGACTGGGTTTAATTTAAAGAAGAAAAGTGGAAATGACATTTAAGAAAATGAGGGGCAGGAGCAATTGGTGGCAGTGTAGAAGAGTGCAAAATAAAATGCAACAACAAAGCAATGCTGGAGAGCGCTAAGCACCCGTCACAGAAATCTGATTGGAATATAGGCTAGATGCAGAGTATGTAAACAAAACTGGGAGGGGAGTAAAAACAGTTTGTGCATCAGAAAGAAGCTGGGAGCCAACTTGAAGGGAGTTGGCCTCCTACAAGTAGCTGTTAGAATAGACAAATTCTGAAAAGAACAACGCTCTTTGGAGAAAATCTGGGAGAAAGACGGAAACTTTTGAGCATCCAAGTCAGTAAGCGTTCCAACTGATTCCCAGCTTGCCACCAACAGTGCAGATAAATTCTTCTGTGTAACTATAAGAACCCTGTATGCCAGACACTAGCCAGTTGTAGTGTTACTGGAGTATCCTGAGAATTTAAGAGTGGAGTTCCAGGGACAAATCCAATGCAAAGCCAGGATGTATTATTGGATATGACCAAGGAAGAGAGTATATTATTATAAAATGGGTACTTTGTAACCTATGTATGACTCAGAACCAACAATTGTGAAGCTGTGCATAGAGAATGCTGGATGAAGTCCCAGAGATTCTTTGACAGGTGCTAAGGGTATTGCAGGCAGTGACCAATGGGAGACTGAAGAGAAAGACATTTGGATTGAAGCCGGGGCAAATAGCAGGAGCAATGCAGTTCTGTTGTTTTATATGCCTAACAGAAATCTCAGACTGTACTAGCTGATTCTTATTGCAATCTGAGCAACTTTGTCATGAACTTTGCAAAGCAGCCTAACTGTTTAGTTTGTAAATCATTCCTGTGCTCTCTGAGTAGCGTGACCAGATGTCCCGTTTTCAAAGGGACAGTCTTGTATTTAAGCCCTCCTGCAGGTGTCTCAACTTTTTCTTTAAAACGGGCAAATTGTCCTGTATTTTCTGTCTCCCCTCCCACATCAGTACTGGCAGGTCCTGCAGCTGGCTGGATCTCCCCACCAGTGGTCTCTGGGGGAGACCAGTGACCAACGTTGTGGGCGGGAGTGCAAGGTTGGTGGCAGGGCGAAAATACAGTGCATGGGGCCAGCTGCTCCCCGTGCTGGTCCTTCAGCACAGCCCCCGCTGCATGCTCTCAACCAGCAGGGCCCCATCCCGTTTCCGGCTGGCACTGGCTGCGCGCTGCAAGCTGCAGTGGTTGGGGTGTGTTGGCAGCCGGTTACGTCTCCTCTGCTGCCCACCCATTGGCCCTTTACGTGCTTCTCCTCTCGCTGTCTTCTCCCTGCTTTGTCCCTTCACACACCTCCAGCCCTGCTGCTCCTTCATATTCCCCCCCAGCGGGGTGCGTCCCACTCTCAGTGCTGGGCAGAGAACCAGCCCCTGGTCTGAATGCTCAGCTCACCAACCGCCTGGCTTCCCCCACTGCCTCTGGCTGGGCCGGTGCCCCAGGAAAGCCCAAGACCCTCTGGCTCAGCCAGGAGGAGCTGAACCCTGCATGTGCCAAAGCCCCACACAGCACTGGCACGGGGAAGCCTCTCCGCCTCTCAGCTAAGCTCTGGAGTGGGGGGTGGGGGGGTGGATTGGAGGGGGAAGCGATTTTTAGTCTGTTCACATCCCCAACCTGCAGGCTCCACAACTGCCCCTGGGGCAGGGGCTTAGCACCCTCTTCGCCCACCCTTCCAGGGTCCTGCCGACAGGGAGCGTGGGGCTGCTCTGTCCCCTAGGCACCCTCCTCTCCTGAGCCACCTCTCTGGCTGGTTCACTGAAGTCCCCGCAGCCAGGTTCCCTGGGCCCTGGTGCACAACGCAACCTTAGGACTTAACCCCTTCCTGCCTGCATTGTAGCCGGGGACTGGAGTCGGTTGGATTATGTCAGTGACCACCAGCAGGTTGGAGGTGTTAGCTGCCTTTCGACACTGTGGGGGCAGGAAGGGATAAGCTGCTTCCAGCCACATGGGAGCGGGGTTGGGAAGAGATGAGCTCTGCATAGATACAAGCTTGGTCATCCCTTCCCCACTTCTTCCTCCCATGTGGCTGGAAGCTGCTCCCGTCCCTTCCCTCCCACACAGTGCCAAAAGGCTGCTGCTGGCCTCATTTTGGGGTGAACCCTGGCAGAAATCTTGGGAGCGGGGGCATGTGACCCTGCATGCCCCCCCATGTGTTGTTTCAGGAAGGTGTGGTGCCAAGTACCAGGAGAGGCAGGTCCGTCCTGGAGTTTCAGCCAGGCATGGAGGGTGGAGAGCGCCGGGCAGGGAGGGTCATGTCAGTTGGTCATCCCCACTGTGTGAGAAAGGTGTACTGGAGTGTGTGCATGTCATCCCTCCCCCTGTGTGTGTGGGGGGAAGGAAGAGGGGAGGGGTGTGTGTGTGACCCTTCCCCGTGTGAACCCTAAAGCCTTAAAGATAAGAAGGTAAATAAAAAGAATCCAACTACGCAGTATTTCTTTTTAACAGGGGCTCAGTCAACATTATGTTAATTTGAACATTTGTACGATTGATTGCTGTTGAACTCGCTTGAATACGAGTAATTTTACCAGGTGTCCTGTACTCACCATAGGAAATATGGTCACCCTATCTCTGAGGTTACCTTATACCCTAATCTTTGCAATAAACTGAAGCCTTAGCCAACCTGAGTAAAGTACTACCAGTCATTGAGACAGACTGTGACATTTGGCCACTGGCTATACTGATCAGGAGACTTTTTGCTGTCTGTTCCCCATATTCTTTGAGTATCAGTTCTCAGACAGCACACAAACTTGCACATACTGGTAATACTTCTGAAAAGAAATATTGCCTCACAGTAAATGTTTGGACTTAACAAAGCTACTGCTGAAGTCCGTACTGGCTGTTTTGAAATGGCACTGGCCAAAGGTTGATTGTATAGAAATAATAGATGCATATTCATAGTAGTAAATGTGAAAGAGCTGTTAATGTTAATAGTAAAACTTTAGATTATTTCAGAAAGTATTGCAAAGTGTTTAAAGCAAATCTAGTGACGGGGAAATAAATTACTGATTATAAATTGTTAAAATCCTGGGTCTAATTTAAGATAATTTTTGTAATCCTATGAAAAACAAAAAGGATAATTACTATGTATTTGTTTCATGGAATAAGGGCACACTCCAACAATTGTTTTGTTGTGTAATAAATACATATTTGCTTTACCGAATTTAGTATTGAGAAACTATAGTAATAAGAACCATTAATGGTAATGATATTGAAAATTGTCATTTTTGTCTAAAAGAAGAAAAAAACCCTTGTTTCTTAAAGTAAATAGTCACTCCTGACTGTTAAAATTGTGTGTGATTTGAATCTTTCTGGAGAGTTATTTTGAAAAGCCTAATCAAGGGATAATCTACAGCTTACAATAAAAAAGTATGTGCACAGATGCTAGCTGGTCAGATAGCTACTGAAAACACAAACTTTATAAGTAATTAGTCCCATACAATTTTGATAAAGTTGCTTTTTAACTTAGTTACCTGTCACTTGAATTGACAGTTTTATTGGAGGTAGGTGACTGCTGCAATATTCAAAATAATTTATAATTTTGTGTGCAACATTGCAGCTGTAGCTCATACATATAAAAAGATAAAACATTTAATAAACTATGCAAAGTTAATGACAACTTTTTAATATACAAAAAAGTTTGTAGGTTTTTTCCTTCTTGAATGACAATGCTCATGAGGTGTAGCCTGGGTGGCAATATGAAGTCAAAGATGGCTTTAGGCCAGCTTTGTGCTTTCCAAATTCTGGACCTGGTCCCTGATTCATCATCCCATAGCAGTGTTATGGCACCTCAAATGGACACCCGGTGGTTGCTCCACAAGTCCAGGATAGCTGGAGTGTGGTGTGCTCTGGCCATGCTCTCTCCTGTCCTAGGGCATGTCCCTGCTACACACCACATTGGAAACTGCCTGGCGCGGTGGTGTAAGGCTTACCTACCAGCCTTATGCCACTGGGAGGACTGTTTTATTAACGGGTGATGTTTATTCACGTATAGTTCAGAAGGTCTGGCTTCTATGTTTTTTAATTTTTTGCTTTCCAATGCTTTTCATTTTTACACTAGATTTACAGGAAGATATTGCCAATGTGGTATTCCACTCTCTTTAATATATATTAGGGTTTTTACTTATGTCAAGGTTCCTTCCCCACTCTGAACTCGAGGATACAGATGTGGGGACCTGCATGAAAGATCCCCTAAGCTTATTCTTACAAGCTTAGGTTAAAAACTTCCCCAAGGTACAAACTTTGCCTTAAGAAGAAAAGGAGTACGTGTGGCACCTTAGAGACTAAAAAATTTATTTGAGCATAAGCTTTCGTGAGCTACAGCTCACTTCGTCGGATGCATGCAGGGGAAATACAGTGGGGAGATTTTATATACACAGAGAACATAAAACAATGGGTGTTACCATACACACTGTAATGAGAGTGATCAGGTAAAGTGAACTATTACCAGCAGGAGAGCGGGAGAGGGGGGGCAGAAACCTTTTGTAGTGATAATCAAGGTGGGCCATTTCCTGACAGCAGGATTGTCTAACTATGTAGACTCCCTCCTCAGGCCCAACACTACTAGCACTCCCAGCTATCTTAAAGACACCACTGACTTCCTGAGGAAACTACAATCCATCGGCAATCTTCCTGAAAACACCATCCTGGCCACTATGGATGTAGAAGCCCTCTACACCAACATTCCACACAAAGATGGACTACAAGCCATCAGGAACAGTATCCCCGATAATGTCACAGCAAACATGGAGGCTGAACTTCATGACTTTGTCCTCACCCATAACTATTTCACATTTGGGGACAATGTATACCTTCAAATCAGCGGCACTGCTATGGCTACCCGCATGGCCCCACGGTATGCCAATATTTTTATGGCTCACTTAGAACAATGCTTCCTCAGCTCTCGTCCCCTAATGCCCCTACTCTACTTGTGCTACATTGATGACATCTTCATCATCTGGACCCATGGAAAAGAAGCCCTTGAGGAATTCCACCATGATTTCAACAATTTCCATCCCACCATCAACCTCAGCCTGGACCAGTCCACACAAGAGATCCACTTCCTGGACACTACGGTGCAAATTAGCAATGGTCACATAAACACCACCCTATACCTAACCTACTGACCGCTATGCCTACCTACATGCCTCCAGCTTTCATCCAGACCACACCTCACGATCCATTGTCTACAGCCAAGCTCTACGATACAACCGCCTTTGCTCCAACCCCTCAGACAGAGACAAACACCTACAAGATCTCTATCAAGCATTCTTAAAACTACAGTACCTACCTGCTGAAGTGAAGAAACAGATTGACAGAGCCAGAAGAGTACCCAGAAGTCACCTACTACAGGACAGGTCCAACAAAGAAAATAACACAACGCCACTATCCATCACCTTCAGCCCCCCACTAAAACCTCTCCAACGCATCATCAAGGATTTACAACCTATCTTGAAGGACGACCCATCACTCTCACAGATCTTGGGAGACAGGCCAGTACTTGCTTACAGACAGCCCCCCAACCTGAAGCAAATACTCACCAGCAACCACACACCACACAACAAAAGCACTAACCCAGGAACCTATTCTTGCAACAAAGCCCGTTGCCAACTCTTTCTACATAGCTATTCAGGGGACACCATCATAGGGCCTAATCACATCAGCCTCACTATCAGAGGCTCGTTCACCTGCACATCTACCAAGCTGATATATGCCATCATGTGCTAGCAATGCCCCTCGGCCACGTACATTGGGCAAACTGGACAGTCTCTACGTAAAAGAATAAATGGACACAAATGAGAAGTCAAGAATTATAACATTCAAAAACCAGTCGGAGAACACTTTGATCTCTTTGGTCACTCAATTACAGACCTAAAAGTGGCAATTCTTCAACAAAAAAATTTCAAAAAGAGACACCAATGAGAGACTGCTGACTTAGAATTAATTTGCAAACTGGATACAATTAGAATCATAGAATCATAGAATATCAGGGTTGGAAGGGACCCCAGAAGGTCATCTAGTCCAACCCCCTGCTCAAAGCAGGACCAATTCCCAGTTAAATCATCCCAGCCAGGGCTTTGTCAAGCCTGACCTTAAAAACCTCTAAGGAAGGAGATTCTACCACCTCCCTAGGTAACGCATTCCAGTGTTTCACCACCCTCTTAGTGAAAAAGTTTTTCCTAATATCCAATCTAAACCTCCCCCACTGCAACTTGAGACCATTACTCCTCGTTCTGTCATCTGCTACCATTGAGAACAGTCTAGAGCCATCCTCTTTGGAACCCCCTTTCAGGTAGTTGAAAGCAGCTATCAAATCCCCCCTCATTCTTCTCTTCTGCAGGCTAAACAATCCCAGCTCCCTCAGCCTCTCCTCATAACTCATGTGTTCCAGTCCCCTAATCATTTTTGTTGCCCTTCGCTGGACTCTCCCCAATTTATCCACATCCTTCTTGAAGTGTGGGGCCCAAAACTGGACACAGTACTCCAGATGAGGCCTCACCAATGTCAAATAGAGGGGAACGATCACGTCCCTCGATCTGCTCGCTATGCCCCTACTTATATATCCCAAAATGCCATTGGCCTTCTTGGCAACAAGGGCACACTGCTGACTCATATCCAGCTTCTCGTCCACTGTCACCCCTAGGTCCTTTTCCGCAGAACTGCTGCCTAGCCATTCGGTCCCTAGTCTGTAGCTGTGCATTGGGTTCTTCCGTCCTAAGTGCAGGACCCTGCACTTATCCTTATTGAACCTCATCAGATTTCTTTTGGCCCAATCCTCCAATTTGTCTAGGTCCTTCTGTATCCTATCCCTCCCCTCCAGCGTATCTACCACTCCTCCCAGTTTAGTATCATCGGCAAATTTGCTGAGAGTGCAATCCACACCATCCTCCAGATCATTTATGAAGATATTGAACAAAACTGGCCCCAGGACCGACCCTTGGGGTACTCCACTTGATACCGGCTGCCAACTAGATATGGAGCCATTGATCACTACCCGTTGAGCCCGACAATCTAGCCAGCTTTCTACCCACCTTGTAGTGCATTCATCCAGCCCATACTTCCTTAACTTGCTGACAAGAATACTGTGGGAGACCGTGTCAAAAGCTTTGCTAAAGTCAAGAAACAATACATCCACTGCTTTCCCTTCATCCACAGAACCAGTAATCTCATCCTAGAAGGCGATTAGATTAGTCAGGCATGACCTTCCTTTGGTGAATCCATGCTGGCTGTTCCTGATCACTTTCCTCTCATGCAAGTGCTTCAGGATTGATTCTTTGAGGACCTGCTCCATGATTTTTCCAGGGACTGAAGTGAGGCTGACTGGCCTGTAGTTCCCAGGATCCTCCTTCTTCCCTTTTTTAAAGATTGGCACTACATTAGCCTTGAATTAACTTAGGCTTGAATAAAGACTGGGAGAGGATGGGTCATACACAAAGTAAAACTATTTCCCCATGTTTATTTCCCCCCACTACTGTTCCTCACACGTTCTTGTCAACTGCTGGAAATGGCACACCTTGATTATCAGTACAAAAGGTTTCCCCCCCCCCCACTCTCCTGCTGGTAATAGCTCACTTTACCTGATCACTCTGGTTACAGTGTGTATGGTAACACCCATTGTTTTATGTTCTCTGTGTATATAAAATCTCCCTACTGAAGTTTCCACTACATGCATCCGATGAAGTGAGCTGTAGCTCACGAAAGCTTATGCTCAAATAAATTTGTTAGTCTCTAAGGTGCCACAAGTACTCCTTTTCTTTTTGTGGATACAGACTAACACGGCTGCTACTCTGAAACTTTGCCTTGTCCTTGAACTGCATGCTGCCACCAGCAAGCGTCTTACACAAAGACCACGGAAAGAGCCCACTTGGAGACGTCTTCCCCCAAAATATCCCCCCAAGCCCTACACCTCCTTTCCGGGGGAAGGCTTGATAAAAATCCTCCACAGTTTGTACAGGTGAACACAGACCCAAACCCTTGGATCTTAAGAACAATGAAAAATCAATCAGGTTCTTAAAAGAAGAATTTGAATTGAAGAAAAGGTAAAAGAATCACCTCTGTAAAATCAGGATGGTAAATACCTTACAGGGTAATCAGATTCAAAACATAGAGAATCCCTCTCGGCAAAACCTTAAGTTACAAAAAGACACAAAAGCAGGAATATACATTCCATTCAGCACAGCTTACTTTACCAGCCATTAAACAAAAGGAAATCTAACGCATTTCTAGCTAGATTACTTACTAACTAACAGGGGTTGTGAGGCTGCATTCCTGATCTGTTCCCGGCTAAAGCATCACACAGACAGACAGACCCTTTCCTCCTCCCCCCCCTTCCAGATTTGAAAGTATCTTGTCCTCTCATTGGTCATTTTGGGTCAGGTGCCAGCTAGGTTACCTTGGCTTCTTAACCCTTTACAGGTGAAAGGGTTTTGCCTCTGGCCAGGAGGGATTTTATAGCACTGTATACAGAAAAGTGGTTACCCTTTCCTTTATATTTATGACAACTTATTTTAATAGATAAACTCCAGTTACTGAATTTCATATGGGAAATGTAGCTCTTCCCGCCAGCTTGTGCCTGCATTTTGGAAGTTAGAAAAGAGTCAGCAGGAGGAGAGTCTCAGGAGGGATTTGTGAATGACAGCATGACATAAAGCAGCTGACTGTCGTCCATTATAACAGGAAAGATTGGTTTGTAAACTAGGCGAAACAGAGGAAACTTTTTTACATCAGGCCAGTTTGCAGCACTGATTTGGATACTGCTTACTGTCATTCAGGAGATTATTTACTGAGGACTGAAATTTTATCTGTGTACATGGGGAGGAGAAGGCATTATACTCACACTTCTGCCATCTCTTTTTCAACAGCTGCCACAGCTGTAAAAAGAGATTTATCATAACCATCTATACTCCAGAATTCAAGCAGTTACTAATACAGTTTTCAATTCTGTAAACATTTGACATAGTCTGCAGCTTTTGTATCATTTAGAATAAAATTATGTAAATATGTAGCTTTTGCTTTGGAATTACAGATTGAAAGTGGCATGCATGAAATCATTGAAGTTCTGAAAATTAATCAAGAGTGGTTCTGGTGTGAAACCATATTAATTTTTATTTATTTATTTATTTATTATAAAGCCATTAATCCAGTATAATTGAATTAGAAAATTTTGTTTGTCTTTTGGCATCCTCTAAGTACAAAGTCTCAATCTCCTCCAGCAAGGGAATATTGCACTTCTTTATATTTTAGGAGAATTTCAGTATAGATAATTGAAGCTCCTCTGAAAACATTGGAGGCATACCATTAATTTTCAATCAGTGTTCACTGCAGAAGCTCAGAAACCCAATATCTGTCAAATTAAAATAGAAATTTGAAGCTGTCCAATTATTTCCAATTGCTCAACTTGCAGTGTATGGTTTGTTTAATATATATGCTTCAATTTGAGGGTGAATCAAGGTGCAATCTTGTGTGATGACCTAAAACACCCAGAATGAAAGTTTTTTGTTTTGTTTTTTAAGTTCACCTTCATATAAGGATGAGAGGCTATTTCAAAGTCATGTCTGATTACAAACTCCAACTCCCTCAGGCTCAGATATGTAACAGTCTCTTAATATATACTAGGTAACGACTCAAGATGAACCCAATTTGTTAAGAAAAAAGGTGCTCACATGTTAAGGTGGTAAAGTTGCTGTTTCTCCGATGTAAGTGTGGTAAATAAAAGAGGGAAGGATTTCTTGAAAATACAAGGTGGCACCTGATAAGTATTACATAACATACTAGATTGTTTCAGGTGTATCTGGATTTCTTCTTCTTAATGTCATGTTTTAAAATTTACTGTTAGAGCAATGGTTAACCACTGCACTGGTTAATAAGACCATGTCAGAACTTTCACTGCAAACTGGAATTCTCAGACTATTGAAACTCTGAACTCAGACATAAAATTTCTCTTTGGGCTGTAGCTTGACATTCAAGACCTCAACTTGGAAACATTTTTTGTTGTTACAGAATTTTTGTTTAAACAATAAGCTTTATTTTTGTTTTAGTATTAGAATATTTCATAAATGATAAAATAAAAAAGCAATTGGCCAGTTTTTAAATGACATTTGAAACTCCAAATAAAAACTGTTTTTATTTTTAAAAATTGAGTATATAGTAGTATAACTGTTTTCAATATTGCAAAACAAATAAAACAGTAATATTGTAATGAAATTGCTGGCTGCAAGTGTTGGGTTACTTCTCCCCACTCTGGTTGAGCTGGAGGGAAAGTTCTAGCCAGTGGAGTGGATTATGTTACCCAGTTCAACAGTTAGTGATAAGAGGGCTCCATGATCACCAGACTAACAAGAAAAGGAGGAATTATCCTGAGATCAGGAGGAGATCAATCTAAGGAGGAACCTGCATGACAGCAGGACCAGTATGCTAGAGGGAAGTCTGGATAGTAGACTGAATGGGAGCTGGAAATGGAAAACTGAGAGCTGGGCTCACTGTTCCCTCTAAGCTGTGCGCGTGTGTACACAGATCTTAAACCCCATGCACATGGCGAAACACTGTGCGCAGTCTGGCTTCGGCGGCTTTTTTTTTTTGCTTCAGCGGTGGCACAGAAGAAATTTTTTGCACACAGCCTGTTAAAAATTAGAGGGAACACCTGGGCTAGTAGTAGTTACAGCAGGAAGATATAAGGCTGTAGCCCGTAAGCAGGAGCACAGTGTAGAGATATTACAATGAGACATGTTCACACTTATACCCCTTTACTAGACTGTCCCTATGAGCTGCGCTAGGAGCTGTTGGGTTGATCTTTTATTTTAACTTAAACTAACTGTACCTGGCTATTTGCACTGCTTCAATTCCAGCAGCGCTAGTAAAATAATTCTCTGTTACACAAAGTGTGTGAATGTTTATGGGCAGCTACTAAGGACTAGTGATAGAACTGCCTAAAGCTTGGAGTGCCTGCATTGCTCCTCTCTGGGAACTTGGTACCCAGAGCATGCTACCCAACATCTAAAGGGAACTGATGTACTGTAACATTCACAGTGACACATTGCAGTATGATTGGTTATGTTATCTTCCTCATGTTGCCCAATGTCACACACAATTTTAAAATATTTTAGTTGTAATTTTTTTCTGCATTAAATAGTATCCTCTGCAATGTAGTCACTGCCACATATATTTTTGGGCATTTAACACAGAATTCTCAGTCGTAGACAGAAGTCCACCGTCTGATCCAGAAGCTGCACGCACCTCGACATGTGAATAATTTTATTCATCTGAAGTGTGTGTAGGTTGGTCCATTAGGGTGGCTGTGGCTATCATCATAGCTGCTTCCAGTGCACTCATTTGCTTTCAACAATTTTCATGGCTAAAATCCATTAAATTGAGCTAGTGATGTCAAACGATGATAATTTTTCCAAAAGAAGTCTTATACCTAACATGACCATCTCATGGAAGAAACTGATACATTTTGTAAAATGTTAGAACCTTTGTAACAGAAATGTCTAATTCCAGATTTGGGTTTTCCCCCCCATGTACTCAATGTCTCATAGCGAATATGTACCAAATATCATGACTGTAAGTCAAGGGGAATGCAAACATTAATTGTATCACTTCACCTTGTACATTTATCTGTGTCATAGTGATGTTATAGATGATGCATAGCCACTCACAGATAAATTCACCTGTTCCTATTTTCAATTCCATGTAACTTTTTCTTAAATTTCAGGCTGAAATTTTCTCAGTCTTGTCTATGCTTGTAGGTGAATGTTTTTGGAAAGTTTGAACAATAACTGTTCAAGTATTTCTGAATATCGAGAGAGGGGGCAAAAATAAGGTGTTGTCATTTAAAATTAATTCACAAAATTGTTATAATAGCTTTAGAACCTGTTATTAGGGTTAGAGACATGAAATTTGGTATAGAGATAGTCATGTGCCTTTTAGAGGTCCTAGGAACATCTGCAGTGATTTGGGTGAATTATAGCTGTTTTTTAAAAAGTGTATTCCCAGTGATTTCTTTTTTTAACCTATATAGATTACTTTCACTAATGATCCACCAATATTCTATTAGAAATTTACATGTATAGGTAATTAGTCATTTATCTCTGATGTATGTGGAACAAAGGGGAGTTGTGAGGCAGTATTTAATTACACAGTTGCATGCTACGTTTTTCTTCAGTATTGATCCCTGCTTTGTTAGGACATAACCAGACAAGAAGATGAACACCCCAAACACCCATTGAAATCAGTGGAAGTTAAGGGTGCCCAGGACTTCACAGGAATTTTCAAGCACCTTGCAGAATGGAGATCTCAATATTCAGGTTGGATGATGTTTGGTGAATGAAGCAGGGACTTGTATTGAAAAATAGGTCCTGGGTATCTGTCCCTTATTTTTGGCCAAATTTTACTTGTAGTTACTATAATGTAACTATGAATTTACTCCAGTATGATGGAAAACATATTTGAACCCTCACTGGCAGCTCATGCATCGAACAGTGAGGATAAAATTGAATATTAAACAGCTGCTATCAAACTTTTAAATATTGTGGTTATGTGGAAAAAATAGTGTATGACATGAGTTGTCAACCTTTTTCCTTCTGAGGCCCCCCCAATATGCGATCAAAATTCCATGGTTCACATGTGCCACAACAACAGTTTTTCTGCATATAAGAGCCAGGGCCAGCATTAGGGGTCGCAAGCAGGGCAATTGCATGGGGCCCTATGACACAGAGGGCCCTATGAAGCTTAGTTGCTCAGGCTTCGGCTTCAGCCCTGAGTGGTGGGGCTCCAATGAGTCTAACGCCGGCCCTGCGTGGTGGACCCCGCCCCCGAAACCTGTTTGCAGATCCTCAGGGGGCACAGACCCCTGGGTGAGAACAGCTGGTGTATGATATACCAAGCACAGTATCAAAATGCATACACTCAAGGGGATGCAACCTTAGCTTTGGCATTTTCTTAGCCCTGGTCTACACTAGGACTTTAGGTCGAATTTAGCAGCGTTAAATCGATGTAAACCTGCACCCGTCCACACAATTAAGCCCTTTATTTCGACTTAAAGGGCTCTTAAAATCGATTTCCTTACTCCACCCCTGACAAGTGGATTAGCGCTTAGATCGACCTTGCCGGCTCGAATTTGGGGTACTGTGGACACAATTCGGTGGTATTGGCCTCCGGGAGATATCCCAGAGTGCTCCATTGTGACCGCTCTGGACAGCACTCTCAACTCAGATGCACTGGCCAGGTAGACAGGAAAAGAACCGTGAACTTTTAAATCTCATTTCCTGTTTGGCCAGCGTGGCAAGCTGCAGGTGACCATGCAGAGCTCATCAGCACAGGTGACCATGATGGAGTCCCAGAATCGCAAAAGAGCTCCAGCATGGACCGAAGGGGAGGTACGGGATCTGATCGCTGTTTGGGGAGAGGAATCCATGCTATCAGAACTCCGTTCCAGTTTTCGAAATGCCAAAACCTTTGTCAAAATCTCCCAGGGCATGAAGGACAGAGGCCATAACAGGGACCCGAAGCAGTGCCGCGTGAAACTGAAGGAGCTGAGGCAAGCCTACCAGAAAACCTGAGAGGCGAACGACCACTCCGGGTCAGAGCCCCAAACATGCCGCTTCTATGATGAGCTACATGCCATTTTAGGGGGTTCAGACACCACTACCCCAGCCGTGTTGTTTGACTCCTTCAATGGAGATGGAGGCAATATGGAAGCAGGTTTTGGGGACAAAGAAGATGATGATGATGATGAGGTTGTAGATAGCTCACAGCAAGCAAGCGGAGAAACCGGTTTTCCCGACAGCCAGGAACTGTTTCTCACCCTGGACCTGGAGCCAGTACCCCCCGAACCCACCCAAGGCTGCCTCCTGAACCCAGCAGGCGGAGAAGGGACCTCTGGTGAGTGTACCTTTTAAAATACTATACATGGTTTAAAACCAAGCATGTGAAAAAACGCACTCGCGATGAAATGTTCTCCGAGCTCATGCTGTCCTCCCACAATGACAGAGCACAGACGAATGCGTGGAGGCAAATAATGTCAGAGTGCAGGAAAGCACAAAATGACCGGGAGGAGAGGTGGCGGGCTGAAGAGAGTAAGTGGTGGGCTGAAGAGAGGGCTGAAGCTCAAATGTGGCGGCAGCGTGATGAGAGGAGGCAGGATTCAATGCTGAGGCTGCTGGAGGACCAAACCAGTATGCTCCAGTGTATGGTTGAGCTGCAGCAAAGGCAGCTGGAGCACAGACTGCAGCCCCTCTGTAACCAACCGCCCTCCTCCCCAAGTTCCATAGCCTCCACACCCAGACGCCCAAGAACGCGGTGGGGGGGCCTCCGGCCAACCAGCCACTCCACCACAGAGGATTGCCCCAAAAAAAAGAAGGCTGTCATTCAATAAATTTTAAAGTTGTAAACTTTTAAAGTGCTGTGCTTAAAGTGCTGTGTGGCATTTTCCTTCCCTCCTCCACCACCCCTCCTGGGCTACCTTGGTAGTCATCCCCCTATTTGTGTGATGAATGAATAATGAATGCATGAATGTGAAGCAACAATGACTTTATTGCCTCTGCAAGCGGCGATTGAAGGGAGGAGGGGCGGGTGGTTAGCTTACAGGGAAGTAGAGTGAACCAAGGGGTGGGGGGTTTCATCAAGGAGAAACAAACAGAACTTTCACACCGTAGCCTGGCCTGTCATGAAACTGGTTTTCAAAGCTTCTCTGATGCGTACCGCGCCCTCCTGTGCTCTTCTAACTGCCCTGGTGTCTGGCTGCGCGTAACCAGCAGCCAGGCGATTTGCCTCAACCTCCCACCCCGCCATAAACATCTCCCCCTTACTCTCACAGATATTGTGGAGCACACAGCAAGCAGTAATAACAGTGGGAATATTGGTTTCGCTGAGGTCTAAGCGAGTCAGTAAACTGCGCCAGCGCGCCTTTAAACGTCCAAATGCACATTCTACCACCATTCTGCACTTGCTCAGCCTGTAGTTGAACAGCTCCTGACTACTGTCCAGGCTGCCTGTGTACGGCTTCATGAGCCATGGCATTAAGGGGTAGGCTGGGTCCCCAAGGATACATATAGGCATTTCAACATCCCCAACAGTTATTTTCTGGTCTGGGAATAAAGTCCCTTCCTGCAGCTTTTGAAACAGACCAGAGTTCCTGAAGATGCGAGCGTCATGCACCTTTCCCGGCCATCCCACGTTGATGTTGGTGAAACGTCCCTTGTGATCCACCAGAGCTTGCAGCACTATCGAAAAGTACCCCTTGTGGTTTATGTACTTGGCGGCTTGGTGCTCCGGTGCCAAGATAGGGATATGGGTTCCGTCTATGGCCCCACCACAGTTAGGGAATCCCATTGCAGCAAAGCCATCCACTATGGCCTGCACATTTCCCAGGGTCACTACCCTTGATATCAGCAGATCTTTGATTGTGTGGGCTACTTTCATCACAGCAGCCCCCACAGTAGATTTGCCCACTCCAAATTGATTCCCAACTGACCAGTAGCTGTCTGGCGTTGCAAGCTTCCACAGGGCTATCGCCACTCGCTTCTCAACTGTGAGGGCTGCTCTCATCTTGGTATTCATGCGCCTCAGGGCAGGGGAAAGCAAGTCACAAAGTTCCATGAAAGTGCCCTTACGCATGCGAAAGTTTCGCAGCCACTGGGAATCGTCCCAGACCTGCAACACTATGCGGTCCCACCAGTCTGTGCTTGTTTCCCGAGCCCAGAATCGGCGTTCCACAGCATGAACCTGCCCCATTAGCACCATGATGCATGCATTGGCAGGGCCCATGCTTTCAGAGAAATCTGTGTCCATGTCCTGATCACTCACGTGACCGCGCTGACGTCGCCTCCTCGCCCGGTATCGCTTTGCCAGGTTCCGGTGCTGCATATACTGCTGGATAATGCGTGTGGTGTTTAATGCCGCTTCTAATTGCCAAAGTGAGCTGAGCGGCCTCCATGCTTGCCTTGGTATGGCATCCGCACGGAAAAAAGGCGCGGAACGATTGTCTGCCGTTGCTCTGACGGAGGGAGGGGCGACTGACGACACGGCTTACAGGGTTGGCTTCAGAGAGCTAAAATCAACAAAGGGGGTGTCTTTACATCAAGGAGTATTTCAGGCAGGACTTCACGGAGGGTTCCAATAAGAAATGGTGCACCTAAGTTATCGTTCTTATTGGAACAAGGAGGTTAGCCTGGCTTCTGATTGATACATGGCTAGATTTACCTCGCTGCACCTTCTCTGTGAGTGACTGCAGTGTGACCTAGAGGAATGAGTCCCCTAGACAGGGGAGGCGGGGGGAAGCAAATGAGTACAAAACAAATCTGGTCTATTTCTTGTTTTGATCCACTCCATCTATCTTTTACATCTTTGGCTGGCAGCAGACGGTGCAGAAGGACTGCATGCCATCCACATCTCATGGCTGCTCGGCAGAAGATGGTACAGTACGACTGCTAGCCATCCTCATCTCTTGCCTGCCTGGCAGAAGATGGTACAATACGACTGCTAGCAATCCTCATCTCTTGCCTGCCTGGCAGAAGATGGTACAGTACGACTGCTAGCAATCCGTATCGCCTGCCTGCTCACCATAAGACGGTTCAATAGGACTGACTGCAGGAGTAAAGAGAATGACCTGGTCAAGTCACTCTAAATTAAGTCCCTGCACCCATGTCTGTCCAGGCGCTCCCAGCCGACGTGGCCAGGAGCACCTCGGACATGACGATGATGGCTACCAGTCGTACTGTACCGTCTGCTGCCACAAGGCAAGGGGTTGCTGCTACTGTGTAGCAAAGCCGTACCACGTCTGCCAGCACCCAGGAGACATAGGGAGATGGTTACCTGAGCGGGCTCCATGCTTGCCGTGGTATGGCGTCTGCACAGGTAACTCAGGAAAAAAGGCGCGAAACGATTGTCTGCCCTTGCTTTCACGGAGGGAGGGAGGGAACGGGGGCCTGACGATATGTACCTAGAACCACCTGCGACAATGTTTTAGCCCCATCAGGCATTGGGATCTCAACCCAGAATTCCAATGGGCAGCGGAGACTGCGGGAACTGTGGGATAGCTACCCACAGTGCAACGCTCCAGAAGTCGACTCTAGCCTCGGTACTGTGGAAGCACTCTGCTG
Source organism: Lepidochelys kempii (assembly GCF_965140285.1). Classification (NCBI taxonomy): domain Eukaryota; kingdom Metazoa; phylum Chordata; order Testudines; family Cheloniidae; genus Lepidochelys; species Lepidochelys kempii. The sequence goes on along the minus strand of NC_136389.1, from coordinate 10,847,373 downwards.
AGTTAATGCACTTAATGCACTTAGAGCATTTTCTGTGGGGACACACACACTCGAATATATAAAACCGATTTCTAAAAAAACGACTTCTGTAAATTCGACCTTATTCCGTAGTGTAGACATACCCTTACACTCTAGTTACCCACAGGCTATTTCCCCAAACTGCACTTTCCAAGTTGGTTTGCAGACAAAGAAAGGGAGTATTGCAGATTCCTCCATCAGTGGTTTCCAGGCAGCTGCTCATGTGCTTTCCTACATCTTTGCCTGTTTCCTTCTAGCTACAGAGCAGCTGCAGTAAGGTCTCTATACTCTCTGGGACCAGGGAGGAGCATATATTGACATTTTTTGTTGGTCTCCCCTACTGCTTGTTTTGTACATTTCACATCTATGTGCATTAATAAGTTGGGAACATTTGGTTCTGAGTTTCTAATAAAAGTTTGATTCTTCCGCAGAACGCATCAATAGTTTAAGCTTCATTGACTTCAAGGATTCTGATTTTTTTCTACATTTAAACTGAGTTTCTATCATTTCAATTCTCCTTGATAAAAAGGTGTTCTCTCTTATAACTGCAGTTGACAATGCCTTTACAGGATCAAATTTAATTTTTAAATCTTTCTTGAGAGGTACTTACAGCTTTTAAATTCTCTTGTCTGGATTCCAAAGAAGTCTTCCCCTTAGAAATCCAAGGACCATGTCCATTCATCTTTGCTTTTGAATGGGTTATAGCTGCCAGAATAGATTTAAGTGAAATTTTCTCTGCAATTTGATCTACACTAGAAGACTCATTAGCAATAACAACAGGGTAGAAGTGGGAATAATAGCTGCCGTGGATTTGTAGTTCCTTCACCCGACATCAAGGTCTAACCTTAAGGCTCAAGGAAAACTACTGCTGGCTTAAGTATTCTAGAGAGGTGTGAATGCCTGACACCATCACACAAATATTCAAGAAGAAATACACCAAGGAAATTACTAAGAGATAAAAAAGTCTAGAAACTAACATTTAAAAAATGAAAACTCAAGCAAGCACACAGTGATTATTGAGTTCACTGAAATGCAGTTCAGACAACAGATCCAACATCATGGGCCACCTATTGCATAGTATTTAGACTATGAAGAAGATTAAACCAGGCCCACTCTGGGATCTGGCTGATTAACTCAATTAATGTTGGTGGGGTTGAAATGTGTTCTCCAAAATGTTTAACTATTGGTTTTTGCACGTACGTATTTATGCTATAGCCTATATTGCTTCTTCTAAAGGCTATTAGCTTATCTTATGAAGTCCTGTAAAAGTTTGGAAATGCATGTCCATTATATAGTATTGTAAGCGGTTGGAAATCAGGACAGACAGAAGTTTTAATGTACATTAGATTGCATTATTTAATGGAGTTTCTGACTGGTATGGGCTATCACTTTGACTTTCCAGGTAAAATTTATGTCGTATCTTAGCTCTTTTCATAATACATATTATAACAATATGGTTTATAAAAGAATCTTCCCTGTAGAGACTTTCTGTGATATTTGCTAAATAAGGCCTGAAATGGACAAAGTTTCAGATCAGAATTGTTAGTTTGCTTCCAGCTTTTGGTAGATGTGTTTTTATTGGTTTTTGTTTTGTTTTTTTTTGTTTTGTATCTGTAGAGTCTTTGTAGTAAAATAGCATGGGCATAACAACATGATAAATTAAAATACTTTCCCGAAATGGAGTTTTAGAAAGAGCTATGAAAAATATTGGCACTATGTAAATAATTAAACAAATAAAATGGATACAACATCATTACAGAATGAAGTATCTTCAGCAGTGTTTCCTCTCCCCCTTTTTAGGACCAGAGGTTGAGTGTTACTAGTTGCAAAAACGCATGAATCATTAAGAGTGATCATTTCAGAAGTGCTCGCTGTTGGGCTAATTGCTTCCAATGAAGCCACTGGGAGCAGAGTTAGGCCAGCATTGAGTGCTTTTGAAAACCGCTCCATAAAATGTTGTGTTTGGACAAAAATATCAGATCATCGAAGCCATTTTCACAATCTGATATCAATTAGGTCATGGGAATGTAGATCTCCATCTAAATGTTGGCAAAAGCAAAAACACTTCCAAAGTTGTAAGGTAACTTCTGACCTTTAAAAAGTTGATTAACTTAATCCAGAAATAGTAATATAGCCAAATGGGAGAAAAACTGAACTTAACTGCACAATTTTGAATGTTTTCTGCCTTTTTCCCTACCATCTCTATGGATTACTCTATATTATTGTAATAGGTTTCAGAGTAGCAGCCATGTTAGTCTGTATTCGCAAAAAGAAAAGGAGTACTTGTGGCACCTTAGAGACTAACCAATTTATTTGAACATAAGCTTTCGTGAGCTACAGCTCACTTCATGCATCTGATGAAGTGAGCTGTAGCTCACGAAAGCTTATGCTCAAATAAATTTATTAGTCTCTAAGGTGCCACAAGTACTCCTTTTCTTTATATTATTGTAGTTGTTCTTTTACTGGGAAACATCAGAAGATAGCATATCTGAGTGAGTAGTATTATTTACTATGCTTGTTTTTTCACCATGTATATATTAGCTTCCATGGCGATGTGAATGTAACTATTCACAAGTTTTTCTTTTAGTAACAATTCTAGCAATTGCCATTATGATGCAGTGTAGTTATTCTACATGATAACTTAGCTTTCCAACCTGATGATATCTGCTGGAAGAAAAGTGTAAGCTATTGTTTTGATCTTTCATTTCGTTGATTAAAAGTGAATTTAACAATTGTGTAATATGTGACAATGTATGACATCTTTTTACTTTGATAAAATTAATCCTCAGTGTAAACCTTGAGCAAAGCACTGCACATAGTCTGCAGTAGGATCAAGGGAGCCCTGGACCTCTGCTGTGAAATTAGCCATACTCCAGGTTCTGGCCAATTAACTGAATTAATGCAGAGGAGCTGAAATATATTGTCCAATAAGTTTGAGGCTCAAGAATTGTGTGCAAGGAAGTAATGTTTTGTGTTAACTGGTGGGCTCAATAATGTATCATTCACAAGCTTCCATTCCAACCACTTTTTGTGTGTGTGTGTGTGTGCATCTTTCAACAGACAACAAAGAACAGATATTATCTACCTTGGAATAATGGCATACTTCCAATTTCACAGTACGTGATACAGTGATTTTATTCTGACAGCTGTCTACTTATGGACAAAGAGAGCTGCTGTGTGTCTAATTCTTTTTAATGTTTGCAAAATATAATACTATGAAAATTATCTCTTGTACCAAAGAAAATCAGAATTTTTCCCAGAGCTGACTGCATCACACCTTACAGCATTCAGTGAAAAGTAGATATCATTGCACTGGTATAAAGACCCATCATCAAGCACACAATGCATGCACACTGATTTTATAATGGTTGCTTCCTACTGGCTGTTATCAGAGACCTCTTTTGCCTCTGTGTAGTCTCTGTGTATGGTTTTGGGTTTTTTTTAAATGCTTATAATATTGAATGCTACATCACAAAGAAGCTGAATTTTTACTTTTACAGAAGAGCTGCTATGGTTCATTATCAACAGTGAATGATCCTAAAACTAAATAAAAATACTTTTCATACAAACAAGAAGTACTATGTGTATAGCTTAAGGAAGGTGTGTATATTATTCTAGCTTTTACCAATTTTCTTCTGCAAGCAAAGTAAAGCAAACTAAGAAACAAGGTTCAGGAACCGTATTCATAGATTTAATGTTTCCTCAACTCAAAGCTCTGTAAGAAAAGGAACCATCCGTACAGTGCAGATGTTGGAATCCCAGTCTTATAAACACTGTATCAGTGCCAAAGTGAAGCTCACCACACCCTCATTTAAAAATCATTGTCTGATCTAAAGATATTGCATTATGTGTTGTCTTTCAAGTCCATTAAACAATACTTCAGTTGTGATGATAGCACCTCTCCATTCATTCATTCATTCATTGATTCATTCTAGCAGTCCTTAATGCGTATCTACCTAATGAATAGAGCTGACTGAATTATTCATCCAGTACAAATTAAAAAATAACAAAGTTATTTTTGTGAGGATTCTCCTTTCTGTGAATGTATTTATCTGTGTCTGCTGAATAGTTCAGATAGACAATGGATTTAGCCTGTGGATTGATCATAATTGGTTCATTTCAACTGTTTGCTGTTTGTTATTTGTGGTATGTAAATGGTCATCTTGGTCACCAGGTATTGTTTTTCCGCCCTGCCTATAGGGCTGAATGCTCTTAAACAAAAAAACAAGAAATCACTAATTAAAAAAAGAATAATTTTGTTTGCACGCACAAACCCATGTATTATTATGAAGAACTGTCATTCATCAAACATTTATGTGAACAAAAAGCTGTCCATGCCTGTTTGAAAAGAGCAAGTAAAAGGGGGCACAAACATAATCAATCAAAGTAACACTTGAAAACATTATTTGTTTTTGCAGTATTCAGCTAGCTCTGATCCCAAAGAAAATGGTGCATGAAGATGAAGTGTAGCTATATTTAAGACTGTATTAATAGTATGAAAGTAACATTTTTAGTTTCACCAGATAAATGGTTGAAGTGATTTTAAATAGCAAAGAAAACAAAGTCAGCATTTATTAAACTGCACATGTATGCAGGTTTTAACCTTTACATTTTAGTCTTTCTTTTGGAATGATTTTGGTCTCTACCTCTAGCCTTCAGATGGGTCTGTCTATTTGAAATTGTTTTCAGATGTCAAGAACAAAATTAAAGATGTTGGCACAGGTTGGCACAGATCAGGGTAGGTCTTCTTATTACTAGGTACCACACATCACCCTTCATTTTCAGAATGTCTGGTCTTGAGTGTCAAATGTTAAATCTCATGTGATTGTTGCCCACAAGTATCTAGTAACAGTGTTTAAATGTATAATTGTGTGCCTGTGTAGTGTGAATTATTTTGGTCTCCTATACCCTTCCTACTTGACTTATCACCACTAAAAGTGAACTTTCAGAACAAATGTAGAACAAGGCAGGCATGGCCCTGTTGTGTTGATAATATCAATTTGACAGATGTATTCTGAATTTTGCCTGCAGCTATTTAAAATGGGAAGCAAAGTCTGAAGTGTTTTATGTGAGTTTTTTTATTATTATTATTATTATTTTATTGCTTGTAGAGGCTAGTATTGCACTTATTTTCTCAGAGAAAAACAGCCTTTCTTGTAACGCACTTGTGGTCCTGTTGACTCCCAAGTGGAATAATGTATTTTAGTGCACCTTCATATAACTTTACTGATTAAGAGTTTACCTGCAATAATGCACAGGGTCCATTTTCTTTTACAGTATTATAAACCTGTGGCCAAAAGGCCAGATGAAATAAATGTTATGTTTATGCTGATTATTAGCAAAATTTGTTGGCTGGAAGCAATAAAGAGGGGTTACTGAAGTCACTCCAGAGCTTTGTGTACACAATTTCGTTATTTTGTCATCTAAAGATAAAATCTGCTCTGGCCATATTTTATTTTGTTTAACATGTAAATCACTTAAGCAAGCTTCCCCTCTCTTCCCCCCCAATAAAGCTATATTTGATATTTGTAAACTATGGAGTACAGTTATACAAATAGCAGATTGTGGCCAGATGTTGCAAGCTGAGAAGAAACACATGTAGAAAACTATATAATGCAATTTAACGTATGTTGCTTTAATTTAAAACTTATTAATTTTGTTGTTGGCCTCCTGATTTGGCACTTGTCCAATAAGTGTTTTCTGTAATCATAGAACATGCTAATTTAATGTATTTGCACCTGAAACCAATTTCAAAACTGCCACATGTTTAGTATTGCCTCAGGATGTTAAGCAAACAAAAAATGCAACTAATTTACATTCTAGTGAACCAATAATAATGTGTTATTATTTCAGTCTATTTTATTTTAGGTCAGGCACAAAGATTTCTGGGTAAGCGTGTATTTTTCAAAGATCTGTTATTACAAATAGATCCTGAATTGTTTGTAGTCAAAGGGAATCTTTTCATAAACTACATGAATATAAGATTAAAGGAGTTGCTTCTCTTGCTGAAAATTGTATAAACAGACAATGTTCATATAACAATCTACAATTTTTTAAAGAAGTAGATAAAGGTATTTAGAATGTGAAGTAATTTTAAGATGGTTCAATTTTCAGCCTGCAATGCTCGGCTTACTGCAAGCTATTTTTCCTTCTGTAATTTGAATGCTAAAAATAGTAAGATGAGGTATATCCAATGTACTGTTCCTTTCTTTGTGCCTTAGTTACATTACAAAAGAAGGTGAAGGAAAGCAAGTGTCCATCACAGAAAGCAGCTCATTGTCTCAGCCTGTCAGTATCACTATGATACCCCGTCCCAGAAAATGTGTATCCTGCCTTACCTGTTAGTTCATTTTATAAACTCCTCTATCTTCACAGTAGGTAATGTAGCAGAGTATTATCATAGGATTACAACATCCATTGGTTTACATTACAAAATACATCTTCATATTGTATCTGACTAAAGCCTCCAAAATCATTTATTTCTAAATGTACAAAGATCTCTTTTCTCCTGTTACCCAACATATATTGACCTTTCCATTGAACTTCCCCTATGATTTTTTTCTTTAATTTTTCTTGTATTGGTATAGAGTATATTCCTTGTATTGGTTTTTGCTAAATCTTTTTCTAGTTCCAAAATTACAATAGCCTCCATGCCTGCTTCAAATGAATGTTTTTATTGTATTGGTTTAGGTTGGTCAAACAATTGCTATGCATGCATATGGTTTTGTCTTGCAATTGGGTATATGATAAATTGTAGAGGCTAATGGGAGAGATGGGCTGCTCTGCGAATCATGAAGCTCAAGAACATACAGACTAGGTTATCTTCCAATTGTCTTAACACCAAATATCCAAAACTTGAAGTCAAAGTTAAGTATTATGGATTGGGGGAAACAGTAGATGTGACATGTCTAGATTTTAGTAAGGCTTTTGATACAATCCCACGTGACACTCTCATAAGCAAATTAGGAAAATGTGGTCATAGATGAAATTATCATAAGATGCATTCACAACTGGTTGAAAGACCATACTCAGAAAGTAATTACCAGTGGTTCACTGTCAAACTGGGAGGGCATATCTCGTGGGGTCCCACATGAGTCAGTCCTGAGTCCAGTACTAGTAAATATTTTCATTAAGGACTTGGATAATGAAGTAGAGAGTATGCCTATAAAATTTGCAGATGACACCATGCTGGGAGGGGTTGCAGGCACTTTGGAGGACAGGATTAAAAGTCAAAATTAAAATTGATGAATAGTATGTATTCAACAAGATGAAATTAAATAAAGATAAGTGTTTTACTTAGGAAGGAAAAATCAAAAGCACACTTACAAAAGGGGGAGTAACTGGCTAGGTGGTGGTACTGCTGGAAAGGATCTGTGGGTTATAGCGGATGACAAACTGAATGAGTCAACAATATTATGTAGCTGTGAAAAAGGCTAATATCATTCTGGGTGTATTAACAGGAGTGGCGTATGTAAGACACAGAAGTGATGAGGCCTCAGTTGGAATACTGTGTCCACGTTAGGAAAAAATGTAGCCAAAATGGAGAGAGTCCAGAGAATAAAAATGATAAAAGGTTTAGAAAACCTGACCTATGAGGAAAGGTTAATAAAACTGGTCATGTTTACTCTTGAGAAAAGCAGACTGAAGGGGGACCTGATATAGCAGTTGTGGGCTGCTATAAATGAGGATTGTGATAGATTGTTCTCCATGTCTACTGAAGGTAGGACAAGAAGAAATAGGCTTGCAGCAAGGGAGATTTAGGTTATATATTAGGCAAAGCTTTCAAATGATAAAGGAAGTTAAGCACTTGAATAGGCACCCAAGGGAGGTTGTGGAATCCCCATCATTTGAGGTTTTTAAGAACAGGTTGGACACATACTTGTCAGGGATGGTTTCAGTTTACTTGGTCCTGCCTCAGTGCAGGGGCTCTGGACTAGATGACTTCTTGAGGTCCCTTCTAGCCCTATATTTGTATGATTCTATGATCATTTGGAAATTTGTTATTTTTTTCCTTATGTCCCCATTGGTGCTTTGCTGTAACAAGAGGTCAGAACTATTGCTGGGCAGTGAACTGTTCTTAATTGTAAAAAATTATCTTCTTTGAAATAGTTGGCAAGTGTATTTCCTCAGTGAAATAAAAAACATTACTTTTATTTTTTTGCTTTGTTCAGTGGCAGTTTGCTTATTGGGAAAAAGCATATTATTAGGATACATTTCAGTTATCAATGTTTTTCTTATCTAGTGGACCTTGCAAGAGTGACCTCAGAAGAGCAGTACACTATAATGTAGTACCAGTAACCACGTGTAAAATGTCAAATATAGCCTTCTCAGTCTCCCACACAATTTGCAGAATAAATTATTTTGATTAATAGCTTTTACTTTTTACAAACAACTTTGTTGTTTTGGTTTACAAATCTGTCTGGTCCAATTTCTAAAGTGTTATTTAGATGATGCATTTTAATGTATACAGCAGAAACAGATGACTGAAGGGACTTGTGAGATCTTGCAGAGAATCAAAGAAATCAGTGGTACAGTAGATTGTCTCCTGCAGAGAGTGATTTTACAAAACTGGCAGACATGCCCAGGGCTCCCTCTCTACAGGACACAGGGGCTCTCTTAAGTCAAGAGTTAGAATTAAGAAAATCCTGTTCTGTTTGGGTGTAAGCTCAAAAAGAAGGGGACAGATTGAAATACTTAGACACTGTATAGTGTCTAATTTCCTAATTCTTAGAGTGGATCTGCATATTCCCACTTATAGGTTTTGTGCCTCCCAGTGCAGCCTAATGGTTGAACCTTTTCCAAGTAGTGCTTGTTGGAACACATGCACATACCCTCTTATTCCTCCCTTCAGCATCTTCACATGTCCTGAGGGTAAGGCTCTGCATTCTCTGCCACCTCAGTTCCTTCCAACTGTTGCACCAGACAAAAGTGTATTGATCCAGTCCATTGGATCCGGGGGTTTCTCCTACTGAGTGCCTCTGGATAATTTATAATAGTTTAGTTTAGCGCACAGTGTAGATTAAGGTAGTTATAGTTAGTTAGCAAAATTTGTAGGTTTGGTTCCATGTAATCACAGAACCAAAGAAGAAGAAGCAGGGATTTAACAAATGTGCTTCATATCCAGTTGTATTCCTGATGTCAGATGATGACATTAGGTGCCTTAAGTGCCACAGGGAAGGTCATTCTCCTTCTGAGTTGTCATAAATATAAAGGGAAGGATAAACACCTTTAAAATCCCTCCTGGCCGGAGGAAAAACCCTTTCACCTGTAAAGGGTTAAGAAGCTAAGATAACCTCGCTGGCACCTGACCAAAATGAACAATGAGGAGACAAGATACTTTCAAAAGCTGGAGGGAGGGAGAAACAAAGTCTCTCTCTGTCTGTCTGTGTGATGTTTTTGCCGGGGACAGAACAGGAATGGAGTCTTAGAACTTAGTAAGTAATCTAGCTAGATATGCGTTAGATTCTGTTTTCTTTAAATGGCTGAGAAAATAAGCTGTGCTGAATGGAATGTAGATTCCTGTTTTTGTGTCTTTTTGTAACTTAAGGTTTTGCCTAGAGGGACTCTCTATGTTTTGAATCTAATTACCCTGTAAGGTATTTACAATCCTGGTTTTACAGAGGTGATTCTTTTACTTTTTCTTCTATTAAAAGTCTTCTTTTAAGAACCTGATTGCTTTTTTATTGTTCTTAAGATCCAAGGGTTTGGGTCTGTGTTCAGCTATGCAAATTGGTGGGGATTTTTATCAAGCCTTCTCCAGGAAAGGGGTTGTAGGGCTTGGGGAGGATTTTGAGGGGAAAGATGTTTCCAAGCAGGCTCTTTCCCGGTTATATATCTGTTAGATGCTTGGTGGTGGCAGCAATAAAGTCCAAGGGAAAAAGGAAAATAGTTTGTACTTTGGGGAAGTTTTAACCTAAGCTGGTAAAAATAAGCTTAGGAGGTTTTCATGCAGGTCCCCACATCTGTACCCTAGAGTTCAGAGTGGGGGAGGAACCTTGACATGAGTGTTCTATTTGATGGACCTTTACATCCAGAGCACATAAGGAACAGCAGGACTTAATGAAGCTCTTGCTGCTAAACTGTTGGATTCTGAGGGATTGTCAGATCTGAAGACTAAGACCTGTTTCGGCTCTGGTTGCTTTGTCTAGCAAGACTGAGATACCTAATGGATCCCAGAGATCAGGATCTTTGTCAGATCTGGCTCCTGTTCCTGTTACATCAGATTCTCCTCTTAAAGCTGTCAAGGCATTGAAGGCACTGTCTAGCTAGCTGCTAAAGAACCTAGGTCTGTGTCTGTGAACGTGGAGTTGGATGGGCCACGCTGAGAATGCCAACTCAGGGCAGACTGGAAGATTTAGGGCAGACAATCCCCAAGACTGGTGATTTATTCTATAATTAGATTCACCAAGCCAGTAACAAAACAACTACTGTAATACCACACTCATTAATCAGAAGTCATATACAGTCCCCTTTAGGCAATCCAGCATTTGGCTCGCACCTAGACAGCCAAGTCTAATATAGCGAGGGGTTATCAAAAACCTTATTCACCATACTTAATGTTCTACCAATCCCAAAGGACCAGACACGTTTCCCACCAGCTCAATGAATATTTCAGATCTTACCCAAATGCACACTTACAGCCAATCATTAATTAAATCTAGGATTTATTAACAAAAGAAAAAAGAAAGAGAGAGAGTTACATGCTAAGAGATCAATATACATACAAATGTGTGTGAAGTCAGTTTCATAGCAGAGATGATGAGGCTGCTGATTTGTAAAAATCTTTATGGAATCAAGTTAAAAGGTTATAGTCCAATAGGCAGTTCAGGTGTTGAGTCTGTTAAGAGTTTCTCCATGAGAATTCCAGGGTAATCCAGATGTCTACCTGGAGACCTCAGTCCTATGGCTTAGGCCTTCCCTGTTAAAGTTTAAGCAGACCTGAGATTAAAAGGATCAGACCCGAAGCTTCCTTTATAGTTGAAGCAAGCTAGGTGCTCACAGGTAACTCCACCTGGTAGGCTTTGATTCATAGATATTAAGGTCAGAAGGGACCATTATGATCATCTAGTCTGACCTCCTTCACAATGCAGGCCACGGAATCTCACCCACCCACTCCTGCGATAAACCTCTCACCTATGTCTAAACTTATTGAAGTCCTCAAATCATGGTTTAAAGACTTCAAGGAGCAGAGAATCCTCCAGCAAGTGACCCATGCCCCATGCTACAGAGGAAGGTGAAAAACCTCCAGGGCCTCTTCCAATCTGCCCTGGAGGAAAATTCCTTCCCGACCCCAAATATGGTGATCAGCTGAACCCTGAGCATATGGGCAAGATTCATTAGCCAGATACCCAGGAAAGAATTCTCTGTACTAACTCAGATCCCACCCCATCCAACATCACATCACAGGCCATTGGGCCTATTTACCATGAATATTTAAAGATCAATTAACGAATCAATCGATGAAAGCAAGCTGACAATTTGATCTCTACTCAATAGGTCCTTTCTCAGACAATACAGTTAGCAATAGCTATTCAAACTATCAAGACAGTTCACTATGTGGAATTACAAGTTTCAAAGAGAAATGAGGACAATAATATTATTACACCGCAAGTCCCATCTAAATGTAACAGCCCCTGTTGCTTTCTGAATCAATAGAATACAATAATGAAGCATTATGAGACAGGAACAGGATTTTAGCATCTACAAGCTCATTAGATCACATTGTTAAACTTCTAACAAGATACAGATAAGTACATTTAGCATCTGCTCTTAATTCTCTAACAATAAAGGCAAACATAAAGATACGAGTCTAGTTAACATGACTTTGATAACTAGCTACAAGGAATGGCCCTGTTTACCATGGCAATACCCTTTTGATATGTCCTTAAGGGTTGCTTCCAGGTCACCCAGATTGCTGATTGTTTAACCTTCGCTGGTTCAGCATTACAGTGTCATTGGTTCCAGCTGTGTTGGTTCAGAAGGCAAAAGTTGAGGCAGAAGAAGGCCACTCTAAGCAGTGCCGGATCCGTATGTCATACTTGTCGGATCCATCCAAGTGTGACATGGCCTCTGCATTTCCCACTCTGAAACCTAAGATGGTTTCTGGTTTGACTTCAAAGCCCAGAAGTGTGTGGAGCTAAATCTCATTTTGGATCCAATGCTCTCTAGGTCTATGGGACCAGCACCATCATTCATTCCTGTGCCAGGGCCATCCTCAGATCTGAAAAGGACCTTTGCTGTGATGGCGACATTGATTGTTCCACTTTGGAGCATTGCTCAGATCTGAGTGAGAGATTAGGGGGGGAGAGGACGAGAGGCTTCATTGGTTCCTAGATCTGCATCCCCTTCACCTGAAAAGAAGAGGAGAGCAGAAGATATTGAGAGACTTTCTCCAGATCTATGTTTTCCTCCTCCTTCTAAGACTCCTACAGGATCACCAGGCAGATTCTTCTCACCTATTTCTCCAGTGCTGTTGTTATCTCTACTGAGGTCTGTAGTGGATCCAAGGTCATACGCTCAGTGGGAGAAGGCTAGAGGAAGAGTTAAGACCTGAACCATACTGATTTATGCTACCTAAGTCTGGGTTTCTTCAGCCTTTTGGACAGTTTGTCACTCCTCCTATGGGTATGTTTCCAGATCCCAGCTATTGGAAAGATTGGCAGTCCTGGGCGCCATAGCCTTATTGGGTTCCACCACCTGAATTCTTAAATCATCCGATTTATGGGTTGAGATATGACATCTCATATTATAAGAATCTGGTGGCTGGGGAATCCTTGGATCCAGTTCTACTAGATCTATCTGCAGCCCAGGCAGTAGTGGCTCATACTGTGTCTGAAGAGGAGGATGAGGAGGTGGCTTCTCTTTTTGAACAGGATCAGATGGATAGAGAGGGTCTTTGATCCTGATTTCTCACTTGGTGAACATGTGGGTGTTGCTTCTACAGTGTCTGTTTCTGAGGATGATTTTCAGTTCTATGACCTAGTGGATCATATGGCATCCACTTTGAATTTATCCTTAGTTGCTTTGGAGGAGGTGTCACATCTGGTATTTGACTTTGTTGTTGCTCCTTCCAGGAATAGAATGTTTTTACCCTATACTTGGTGGTCTTTTGCCTCCTGTTTGTGCTACCCTTGCTTCTTGTCATATCTCTCTAAGAAAGTGGACAAGATGTATCAGATTCTTCATGAGGGGTTTTTGTAGTTTTACTCACTCCGAGCCAAATTCTCTGGTGACTGCTACTGCCAGTAATAGGCTCAGGTCAAGCCCATTTGATTCCTTCAGACAGAGAGGGGAAGTAGATTGATGCCCTTGGGAGATATTTTTTTCTTCCTATTCTCTTGGATTTAGGGTGGATAATTACCAGGCAGTGATGGCCTATTAACAATTCCCTCTGTGGAAAAAGATGTCTTTGTCTGTGTAGGATCTCTCAGATTATAAGAGGATATTAGCAAATGCAATATCAATGGAGGGACAAAATATGTTGAAGCATGCTTTTGGGGCTTTCTTTGCCTCTGACTCTTCAGCAAGAGAATGGACATCTGCTGTTACTTTGAGGAGGCATGCATGACTGCCTTTGTCTTCATTGACTGTAGATATTAGAGTTAAAGTGGAGGACTTCCCTTTTGAAGATCATAGTCTTTTCACTAACAAAATGTATTAACTTTTAGAAAATTTGAAAGAAACTAGACTGATGCTAGGAGACTGCATATTCCTTTTTGTTGTCAGAGGCAGTCCTATCCTCAGTCCTTATCTTATTGTTCATCTCAGACATTAGCATCAATATCAACAGACTATGTCTTCTTCAGTGTCCTAGAATAAAAAGAAATCATTCTGGTTGGGAACTGCAATCAGTAAAAACGATCTGCGCCTTCCTCTTTGACTTTGATGAATACAAGGCCTCATATTTGATGTGAGGTTTGGGAGTTGTGGACCAGTTGGCAAGGGAGCATCCCTTTGTTTGAAGACAAGCTAGCCCATTTCATCAACAGTTGAAGCCTTGTTACATTGGACAGGTGGGTTCTAGAAATCAAACAAAAGGGCTGTGCAATAGAATTTGAAAAATTACTATGACAGTCTATACCTCAAGTTCATCCTTTTTCAAAATTATACTATGACATTCACCAGGGTACAGCCTGGACTGTTAAATAGCTGTGTCCCCTCAATTCTCCAATCTGGAATGCCTTTTGTACTGCTTTGCTGTGAGAACAACCACTCCTGATCCTGCTCGCACACAGCCTCTAACATGCAAAATTACTTCCAGCTGAATTATATGAACGTACTGATGAACATTACTAATGTACTGCCTAGTGGTTAATCTCCTGCAGCTCCCATTGGCCGGAAATGGCGAACCGTGGCCACTGGGAGCTGCAGATGGCCGTGCCTGCGGACAGTCAATGTAAACAAACTGTCTCACGACCCGCCAGCAGATTATCCTGATGGGCCTCATGTGGCCTTGGGCCACAGGTTGCCCATGACTTCCCTAGATGCTAGAAAGATTTTAGCCTATTATTTAAATAGAAATAAGAGTTTTAGGAAGTCATCCAGGTTATTTGTTTCTTATGCTAAGAATCACATGGATTATAATGTATCTGCTCAGACTGTTTTCAGTTGGGTTAAATAACGTATCATTGGATGTTAGAAGTTAGTCTCAGTCCTGGTGCCTTTTGTTGTAAGGTCTGGGGTCATGTTAGCATCTTTTGCTTGTCTTAAACATATTACTATTCGAGAAATCTATAAGGCTGCTACTTGGAAGTCAGTCCATACCTTTACTAAACATTATGCTTTGAATCTGGCTGCAAGAGTGGATGCTAGATTTGGTAGAGTGGTGCTTCAATTGTTATTTAATTAGGACTCCGTTTTCCTCCTCATGAATTTTCAGCATTGCTTGCCAAACTACCCACAAGTGGAAATGTGCAGAGCCACTCTGTTCATGTTCACACTTCCTGCCCACCTTCCCCTCTTTCTCAGAGTCCTATTATGGTTTCTCTGGGTTGGTGGTGGAAGGAACTGAGGCAGTAGAATTTGCAGCAGCCCCTTATATACCTTTTGCCCTCAGGACATCCGGAGAGGTTGAGAGGAGGGCCAAGAAGGAGTGCACATGCTCTTCTGATAGGCACTGCTTGGTGAAGATTCTGCAAGTAGGCTGTACTGAACAGCAAAACCCATAGACATGAATATGCAGAGTCATCTTGAAGAACTCCAGTTACAAGTAAGCTTCATATTTTCTGCCAGCAGGACTTGACAAGGTTCTTAGTGTTTGATTGGTTTAGGTTCCAACAGAAACTAATAGATGTTTCAGGGATTAAAGAAGAGAAAACAGTAGAGTCTCATCCAGATCTTTTCAGAGAATACATAAGGTGCAGTCTGTTTTCAGGTCACTGATACCACTTAGGAATTTTAACCTTGTTTCAAGAATTCAAATGGAGCATTTTTTTAAACAAGACTAGTAATAATCATAACACTTCTCATGCCCAGAAGTATTTATGTTGAGGAAAATCAGGTTGGTTGGGGGTGGGGACCACAATACAACACATGCATCATACAGTATGGAACCATGTCTGTTGTTGTTTTTTTCCCCATGAAACTAAAACTAGTGTGATACTTCACATCATTCCCCTTTATTTCTCTGGCTTGATACAGGAAGTGGTATTTTACTTCATTCTATACCAAGGATTCCAAAATTAGAGGAATATGTATTAGGAACAGGAGCCATTATGGAAAATGTTTATCATTTTGGACAGATTGTTGACTTCCAAATGGGTCAAAAAAGAAATGCTACAGCTCAGACTTAACTGAGGTTTTGTAGATAAGTGAATGTCAGCTGGTATATATAATATGTTGAGTGGAAAGAAGGATCCTGATAATTTCAAACTCTGTTCTAATAGAGAACTGGCTAATTTGTTAACTTACATATCAGAGACTTTGGGCTAGAAATGCAGGTCAGGTGCTGGGCTTTGTTAGATGGTAGATGGCCCTCTGAAGGGGTCAGAGGCCCAGCCTACCTCTGACAGGCTCCACAAGGAGTAATGAGATGACTCAAGTTTACCTGGGAGTAGTTATCTCACTGAGTAACTGGGAGACAGCTAATAGGCAGGGAAGGACCTGGGCATGATAAAATGTTAAGGACCTCAGAAAGACTCCTGAGGAGAAAGGAAACTCTAGAAGAAGGGAAAGGAGTACTAGTGGCACCTTAGAGACTAACCAATTTATTTGAGCATAAGCTTTCGTGAGCTACAGCTCACTTGCATCCGATGAAGTTGCATCTGAAAGCTTATGCTCAAATAAATTGGTTAGTCTCTGTCATAAATATAAAGGGAAGGGTAAACCCCTTTGAAATCCCTCCTGGCCAGGGGAAAGCTCCTCTCACCTGTAAAGGGTTAAGAAGCTAAAGGTAACCTCGCTGGCACCTGACCAAAATGACCAATGAGGAGACAAGATACTTTCAAAAGCTGGGAGGAGGGAGAGAAACAAAGGGTCCGTCTCTATGCTGGTTTCTGCCAGGGATAGACCAGGAATGGAGCCTTAGAACTTTTAGTAAGTAATCTAGCTAGGTATGTGTTAGATTATGATTTCTTTAAATGGCTGAGAAAAGAACTGTGCTGAATAGAATAACTATTTCTGTCTATGTATCTTTTTTGTAACTTAAGGTTTTGCCTAGAGGGGTTCTCTATGTTTTTGAATCTAATTACCCTGTAAGATATCTACCATCCTGATTTTACAGGGGGGATTTCTTTATTTCTATTTACTTCTATTTTTTATTAAAAGTCTTCTTGTAAAACACTGAATGCTTTTTCATTGTTCTCCGATCCAAGGGTTTGGGTCTGTGGTCACCTATGCAAATTGGTGAGGCTTTTTATCCAACATTTCCCAGGAAAGGGGGGGGTGCAAGTGTTGGGAGGATTGTTCATTGTTCTTAAGATCCAAGGGTCTGGGTCTGTAGTCATCTAGGCAAATTGGTGAGGCTTTTTACCAAACCTTGTCCAGGAAGTGGGGTGCAAGGTTTTGGGAAGTATTTTGGGGGGAAGGACGCGTCCAAACAGCTCTTCCCCAGTAACCAGTATTAGTTTGGTGGTGGTAGCGGCCAGTCCAAGGATAACGGGTGTAATATTTTGTACCTTGGGGAAGTTTTGACCTAAGCTGGTAAAGATAAGCTTAGGAGGTTTTTCATGCAGGTCCCCACATCTGTACCCTAGAGTTCAGAGTGGGGGAGGAACCTTGACAGTCTCCAAGGTGCCACTAGTACTCCTTTTCTTTTTGCGAATACAGACTAACATGGCTGCTACTCTGAAATCTAGAAGAAGGGAACTCCCAGGGAGTCTGAATCAGGCAAGAGCTGTGCTCCTAGGATAGAAAGACTTCATCAGGTGGAAGCTGTACTTTTTAAAGTAGGAAGATTATGGAAGGCAGGATCTGTGCTCCTGGGGCAGGGAGCCTGAGTCAGACAGAAACAGTGTTCCTAGGGCAGGAAGCCAGAGTTAAGCAGAAGTAAATCTTCTAGGGCAGAGAATGTATAGGGGGATCCTGGAAACATGGCAGCCTACCTAGGCTGGGAGCCTGGAAGAAATACTTCAAGAGAGGAGAGGCAGATACACAGTGGACCCTGCCTAATATGTGGAGTGGTCCTGGAGAGATTTCAATCTTAGAAGAAGATTCTACCCTGGCAGCATCAGGAGACCTGAGGTGGGGACAACCAGATTGATGTGCCTGAACAGGGGTGAATACTGAACTCCAGGGAGGTGTCAGATGGGCTGCGTGGAACTAACTGAGTCCCTTACCCAGGAAGCTGAGATAGAAAGGGGGTTGTGTATGCAGTTCAATACCAAAAGCTGGCCTGGACTTGTTTACACTCCAGGTTGAGGTTAGTCAAAGCATGACTTGCCTGCAGTGCTTTGCTTGACGATGGGGGTGTGTGCCAGGGTGACTGTCCCTGTCTTTACAGGAGTTTAATAATTGTTGTTTCATAAAACATTAGATACTGAGGCTCCCCAATGGCAGGTTTTGAGCATGTCTGTATTGATCTCCATTGCACACTGAGAATGGGCGCATAAAAAGCTTTTGCAGAAGTACCGTATTGCCAATTCCAAACTTTCAGAAATCAGTGTCAGATGGTTTTTGAACTTCTTGGTTTTTTTCCTAGCTTTTCTCCACAACTAAGAGGGCTAAAAATTTATTTTAATGAAATTTGAGATTCTAATGTAATTACATTACTTTAGGACCTGGGGCTTTGCTACAAATCTGATAGGTGCATCTACTAAAATCCTGAGAGTTTCCAGTGCTGTAAGCATCTTGAGATCAATTTAAGCCTATTTCATTGCATATCTGAAATTAATTTCCAATTGAATGTTCAACTTTCAGTGTTCACACCCTCAGATGCTTAAGATTCTTGAGTAAATATTTTATTCAATATTAAGATTTTTTTCTCCATATGGTTTAGGGAACGAGTATATTTGTGTTATAGGAATTAAAATAGTCTAGTCTAATTTGCTAATAGTACAGGGAAACAGGCAAACAACTGTTTTGTGGTGGTTTTGTTTGTGTTTAAGCTATATGGATGAGAGTCAGCTGAACCTGAACTTGAAACCTTTTTCTAAAATTGCTGTGCTGTTTAGCACATTTGTAAACTTGGGTTTTGCTACAGGACTTGAGAGCTGCAGTTGAAATATTACTGATTAACAGCTATGACATCAGTTGTTTCTCCTGAGTTGAATCCACTGTGCGGGACTGAAATCATAACTTCTTGGCATTTCTGCTTAATCCAGCAGAATGGAGTAAATTTCCTCTTTTCCTTTTGAAACATAAAGTTCCTCCTGATATGTATGTTGAACTGACCAAGTCTTCCGTGGTATAGGTGTCTCCATGGAAGAGAGCTGATGTTTCCTCTTCTGTTCTTTATGATACAGTCTGCCACAGAATGCCTTTTCTCTTGGCAATGAATGTCCCTTCTCTTCCTCCCCCTGTCCAGGTATCTTGTTTTTGGAATGTATTCCCTAAGCACTAGAGGTTTCTCCTCAGGTTTACCTACAACCAGCAAAGTTGAGTGGCTCCTCATTTGCTCATTCAATCTTGCTGCACAATAGATTGTCCCTAAATGAGAGGTTGAGAGAGAATATCAGAAGGAGCTTGTTTAGGCTCAAATTTCAGCATAACTTGCTATGGACCTTATCTTCTTCTGCTATAGAAGTCCTCAGTGCCATCCCACTATTTCATCTTTGTAGTTGTGGCTCATGGTTGTCTCCTTGTATGAACTCAGGTTTTCTAAAGTGTTGTGATAAGCTGTCATTAAAGTCTCTTACAAACAGCCAACCAGGGACTCTCCTTATTTTCTAATTTTCATGGCTTTTACTTTGGTGAGAAGGTTAAGTGTGCAGAAATTCTCTTTTGTAGATCTCTATTTCCAACTCTTTGGTAGAGTGGTCTGCAGGCCAGCCCTAGACTCCATCAAACTTGTATAACTGAGCTCCACCGAAAGTAGTTGATTTTTCTCTTCTTTTCCCAAAGCCTTTTGACTACTTAGAAGTGCATTTTCACTTTGGTCTGGACAATTTTAATCAAAACCATTTAAATCTGTGTTTTCTTCTGGTGTTTGCAGTTCCATGAAAGTATTACATTATCCTCCAAGTCCTGCTTTGGCAGACAGACCAAATCCTCTGACTTTTTTTTTCATTTGAGTTTGCAGTTTATTAAAAATATAGTGTAAATCCTATTTAATCTCAGGCCAGTGCTAGTCTGAGAAGATTGCTCAGTGTGGGGTTGTGGTTTGTTTTGTTTTTCTTTTTGCTTTGGCTTCACCCATAGTCACCGTTCTTTTCTTTATTTGCAGTGATTTTTGTTTCCTATTTCATTACTCTCACTAGGTGATTAATGGATGATAGTCACTGTTTTCTTCTTCCCATGACCTTTGTCCAGGCAGTGGATCCAACTAAGGAGATTCTGGTTATGCCTAATTTAGTTTTCTGTATGAATTTGATACAGCCTGGGATTCTTTCATTTTCAGGTCAGAACAAATTAAGCTGAAATGTCATGTCAACACAACTGTCTGTTTCTTTAATTCTGAATTCTAATTTTTCTTGTGTTGTGTTGCTTAACCTTTGCAAATACTACGAGAATGTCATCATTTTAGGAAGCATGTCATAGATTCACAGCGTTTAAGGCAGACGGGACCATTAGATAATCTAGTCTGACCTCCTGTATATTGTCACAGGTCATTAAATTGACCATTCTGTATTGAGCCCAATAACTTGTCTGACTAAATCATAACTTCCAGAAAGGCATTTTGTCTTCATTCAAAGACATCAAGAGACATAAGTGCTGGAACAAGGTATGCTGGGGGTGTTGGCTTGAAGTGGTTTCCATGATATACTGGGCTTACAGTTTGGTTCAGTGGCTCTCAGCGCCTACACTGTACAAATTGTTCCAGCACCTCTGTCAAGAGATGGAGAATACACCATTTCTACTGGTAGTTTGTGTCAATGGTTAATCATACTCACAGTTAAAAATCTGTGACTTTTTCTAATTTGAATTTGTCTAGCTTCAACTGTCAGCCATTGGTTCTTGTTATGCCTTTCTCTGCTAGATTAAAGAGACCTTTAGTACACAGTATTTTCTCCCTTGTGGAAGTACTTATGCACTGTAATCAAGTCACCTCTCAATCACAGTTGCCAACTTTCACATGGTAAACAAGTACCCCAACTTTCACCATAAGCCAAAAGTCATTTCAAATCTCATTTCAAAACAAGGCCAAAACACGCCAATCCCTAAGAACCCCAACACTCTATGTGACTAGATCCCCCCCAGAGTGCAGTCTGGGACTGTGGTGGGGCCCTCTGAGGACTCTCCCTGACTCTCTCCTCTCTTGCCCCTGCTTGCCGGGAGCCGATCAAAAAAAGAAGCAACAAGCTTCAACAAACTACAAACCCAACAAGCTACAAGCCAAAAACTAGTCAAAAACCAACTCTCAAGACAATTAAGCCAAAAACAAGCCCAATTTCTGCATTTCTTCCCCCTCCCCCCCTGCCCCGTGTTTGGCATGTCTGCTCTCAAATTTTTTTTGACAAGATAAACTGATTGACTTCTTTAAGCATCTCTACTCTTCAGTTTTTCAGTATCCTCTTTTTAAAAAGTTGACACCAGAACTGGATACAATGTTTCACTGTCTAACTAATGCCATATACACAGAATCACCTTCCTCCATCTCCTCCCCTGTTAATTCATCACATTGTCCCTTTTTGCCCAAGGATCCCTTTTTGCTTTGGATCCTGATCATTCTTCTTATGGTGGATTTTTATCACTTCTAGGAGTGAGCTGCATTGTCAGAACATTCACAAAAGAGATCCGATCTCCTGGGCTCAGTTTTTCTGTGTTTGACCAACAGTTGTAGCACTGTAATTGAAATTATAATGCTGTGTGTATTAGGCTAATCTAAAATATGATAGTGACATACACTGACATCAAAAGCAAAAGATGATCTATGCAAACATTAAAACAAATTGTAACATCTATTTTCAAAATGCGGTTTTAAATTCTCTCTCTGGCTAACTAAAAGTTAACCTTGTTTCGCTTTCAAACAAATCTTATTTTTCTTTTTCTTGTAATTTGAATGCAAGTATGTCATTTACTGAGGTTAAAAAGAGCAGCAAATGCATTTATCTATTACTACACTTGACAAGCTAAATAACATTTTATGTAAGAAATACTGATTTATAAAATGCAGTACATGTAATTAACATTAGAACTGTCAAAAGATTAAAACAATATTAAATTATCTTTTGTTTATAATCTGAAGAAACTAAATAATGGACAAGTTTCCTCATTAATAAGCTAAAAGCATTTCTGCCTTGAAATATGTTGGGCTGAATTGTGTTTTCAGGTTCAATGAAATGTTTCATCCTATTCCTGACAAGTATAAATTAGGTGTTTAGTCAATATTGGGATTTTTGTTTATCACTCCTTATGAAGGCAAAGTTGCAATAATAATATATTACGTATTCAGGATCAGGGTAATAGTCCAAGAACCTGGCAAAAGATTCTGGCTTGCTGGCTGCAGAACTCTCCTGCTGAGTGTGCTAGAAAGGGTGATCAAATTTCTAAATGCCTATTTCTTTCTGGTGCTTCCCTTGTGTACATACTTTGTATGAAAGATCTTCTATTGCGAGGGGAGTCCATATTTTACTATACTACAATTCATAGGTGCATTTCACAGATTCCAATAATGTGAAATACAAAGTCTAGCTGCTTGACAAATTAATTTTTATTGTTTTCTGTTTAAAACATGTGGAGTATGCTGGGGGCCTGGGAAAAAGGGATCTATGAGCACTCTTAATATTAATGTGATCTTTGTTTCCCAGTTTTAATTTGTCTTGGAAAATAACATCTGTGTGTCCACAAGACTTCTCCCTTCAGTCTCCTCTGGAGTACCTTTTAAATCTTAAGTTATTCCCGTATTCTCTATTTTTCATGTTTTCCAGTTTTAATTTTGTCTTTTTTTCCCAATTATTTGGATTCTTTCATCTAGATTAGTAATCCTGTCGAATTGCTCACTTAATTTTATCTCCACATCTGATATTTTCCCACTAATTTAATTTTAATTTTTTTCATATCTTTAACATAAGACCAGGACTCTTCCCTCATCTCCTTATCCATCTTTTTAATTTCTAACACCAGTCCTTTCAGGTCAGCCTTAGTGACTAGTGCTGCTTCACCTGTCTCCATTGTTTGCAGGAGGCGGAGTTACGCTCTTTTGTGACTCTTTGTTTTAGTGGGGACAGATCTTTATGTCGGAGGACTCCTTTCCTTTCCTGGCTTTCCTCCTTGCATGTTACACCTCTTTCATGGTGTCTGCTGCCACATTCTTTCCCAGCCACAGTAGTACAATTTTACTTATTTAATTTTAAATCTTATTGCACTCATCCACCGTTTCTTTATAGGATAACAAAGGTCCAGTTCAACATTTGAGTTTTCAGAGCCATTTTTGCTGATGGCACTGGATTCTGTTGCTGGATTTTTATTACTGACACACTCTGTATCTCAAAGTGGCACTCTGGAACCCCCATATGCACCACTGATATTTATTTGTACAAAGTATGCTTTGTGAGGTATCATTTTAAAAGTCTTGATCTGTTGAACATTAATATCCTGTTGGATTGTATGTGCTGTCATTACATGTGAAGTTATGAAGTAATGCTGTATGTGTCACTGAAATATGTTGAGGTTGGGAACACCCACAACCAGCCTTTCAGGTACAACAAAGGTGTAGCCATCAGTAGCCAGACAGCATTAATGTCTCTTCAACACCGATCAAGAAAAGAATCCGCTATCCTAGAGACTTCTCGAAGGAGGCAGGTACGCTCTGGGGGTAGACTAACCCACATCGCAGCAAAGATCCTTCCAGCAAGCTGGAAGAAAATATAAAAGACAGTAACATCACTTGGCCTCTCTTTTCCTGCCCCCCCCCCCAACTCAATACCTGGAAGAATGACTGCAGGATGAAGACTGATCTGGGGAAGGGTGGTCCCAGGCTGGGAAAAAGTCCCAGCTTGTGTATTGAGGATCTGTAGCCTGCTTGTACCACTATCAGGGTGAGACACTGATTCAAATCATGTTTAGTTTGTAGAACTTAAACTGTGAATTTATTTTTGTTAAGTGACCAACTTTGATATTTATGCTTGCTACTTATAATCACTTAATCGATCTGTAGTTAATAAATCTGTTTTATATTTTACCTAAAAAACAATGTTTTGGTTGAAGTGCTTGGGAAATCCCAGCTCAGTTTACAAAGATTGGTGCATGTTCACTTTCCGTTGAAGAAGTAGCAAACTAGATAATGAACTTACGCTTGCCAGGCTTCTGATCAGTGCAAGATAGTACAGTTCTGGGGTGCAAGGCTGGGGGAATTGGCTGGATCCTCCCAACTGATTCATGAGTGGCTGGGAGATCATTCATGTAATACAGTTGGGTGTGTCCCTGCCTGTGGATATCTGTGTGAGTGTCATGCCTATCAGAGGTTTGTAGCTTGACATCAGCATCACAGTGTGAGAGTCAATCCAGGTTGGTGGGTTTGGAAGGCTCTGTGGTTCCACAGTCCAGGTTGCACCTTGGGAACACTCAATCACCCAGAGGCTGCTCTTTGGGACTAGGATTTGCCAGCTTTCTTCAGCCTCCCTGCCTCTAATCCCTGCACAGATCAGTGGATTCAGGTTGCCTTGGTTCTTATCATCTTAACCTTTTTCATTTATTCCCACCTTATTTCAGAGAGCAGGATTAAGCCACCATCTTCTCTGCTGGTTTATCCGCACCCCTCTTTAGTCAGTATTGTTTAAAATACTTTGTCATAAAATATATATGTGCCTAGGGATGACACTAAAATCTTACTTGGATAGCTTCCTAAAGGATCAACTAAAGTTGAGACAAGCTTGGTGCCAAATTTCCAAGGGTGCTTTGATCTGGCCTTGAATTTTGTGTCTGCACTTTTGTATGGAGGGGGGAAAAATGGTTTGTGCATCCACGTATGTGTGCTGCAATATAGGTGTGTGCAGATTGTTATTTTTGAGGGCTCAGATGTCTATGTGGCTGTTGTTGTTGGTTACAGGTTCAGATGCAAACCAAACCGAACCAAATCTTGCTGAAGTTGATGGGGAATTTTTCCGTTGACCTCAGTGGAGTTTGGATCGTGCTGCTTGTCAACATTGATGCCCTAATTCAGCAAATGACTTATGTGAACCATCCCATGCCTACTCAGCATAGCACTTAAATCAACTACAATCAGACCACTCAGATGCTTAAAGTTGAGCATGACTTTAAGAGATTTATTGAATCATGCCTTCCCATATATATACATTTTGCTAGACAAAGACACTTAAAAGTTATGTACATAAAATAGCAATAGTAAGGAATGCACATAATTTTATAATAAAGAACAACTGTACATAAACCATTTCCACTTTAGCTCCTAAAGACTGTGCCAGTAAATCTATGTTACCTTTCATAGATATTCTCAATTGCTTTGCTATTTGGAAATCAGTATCATGGTGACTTTCTCCTCATAATAGGGAATAGGCCTACTTACTTGGCTTCCAGGTCTGGCAGTGCCTCTGCTGTGCCATTGTTTGCTGCCACTGCAATAGGGTTTCTATTCTTGGATTTCCAGAATTGGAGGCTCCATCAGCAGCATAACCTTATGACTTATAGTATGTGATCTAAAATATCCAAATAAGAGTGTTTGCTGCTCTGCCAAGGGCAGACTTTTGAAATGAACACGTGTTCTGAATTTTTTCCTCTTTTCAGCTGTATTCAAAGGGGTCATTCGGATCTCTGATAATGCAGTGGAGTGTGTTCAGCACAAGGTCCTTAATGCCCTATTGGAAAGCAATAGATTACATGGTACCAAGGCTAGCTGCTCTCTGAAGTATTGGTGGAAGTCTTTCTGCAACAAGCTTATTTCCTGTTCAGTCTCTACTGAGGAAGAAACTGTCTTCTGCCTGCTGAGATTTAAACTTACCAACGCATTTCCTTCAGAACTCTGTAAGTCACTGGAAACATCACCAGATATTAAAAAATCAAAACCATGATTTCCTATTGAGTCCGGCCTGAAGTGTTGTAGATTGCTGCATTTCTTTGTTCCCTCCTTCCTTGATTTACTAACGTTTTAGAACAGAAAGAGGCCATATGATGCTAGGCTCATCCACCTGCTTATGTAACATTTATACTCTGTCATGCCTTTTTCATTTAAGTGCATTTCTAACTTTCTTTAAAATATGTTCATGTTGCAGCTGCCTTCAATACCATTTTTCACAGATTAGCTACATAAAGAAGTTCTTAGAGCCTGATCCCTTTTTTTAGTGTTGGTTCTTATCCTTTTGTTTCTGAGCCTGCCACCTCTTTGAACAGTTTAGAACCATCCACCATAATCTTTCTAATTAACATAGAATAAATCAAACTTTTCCTAAACTCCGCTTATAAGTATAATCCCAGAGATTCTTTATGTATCCCCACTTCTTCCCCCTGCCCCACACATTCTGTCCTATAATACAGAGCTGAAAATTGTGAAATCACTCCATAAGTGATCCCACAGGCTCTTAGCAAGGATGCTGCAATGGGAATAAAGCACACGTGAAGAGACTGTGTTTACAGATGTTCAGAATAGAAATAAAACTCTAGCAACTACCAGAGGTTGAGCTCTTATGTTCTCTCAGCCTGCAGAAAACCCTTACAGAGCCGAGTGAGCTTGAGCCACAGTGTGTTCTTGTATGATACTGTGGCAGGCTGATGTACTGAGGCTCTTGCTGGATCTGCAGTGTTTGGTTAAAATGTCAGTGACTTATACAAACATGAACTTTTACTAAATTGCAGCTGCTGAAGCAGATCTAATTGCATACCTGAAACACTGGCTCTTATTGCCCATGTGTAGGCCTTTATTTGGGGGGTTCTTTTTTTTTTAGGTACTAAGAGCATTTGTACTGAGTTTCCTTTAAATAATCTTGTAGCATTCAAAGAAGCTAATAACCTTGCATTAATTCTGACAGGGCTATGGGAAGTGTACAGTTTTCATGAGCTGATGAGTTCTCTGTTTGAGTTCTAGTTAAGGGACAACTACCAATAATCTATTTTTATTAAGACTCCAATTTTGTCAAATAGAGAGTAAAATGCTTCTAAATATCAGGAGTCTTCCCACTTATTCTCAAGGCAAATACTCAACTAGTCCTCTTTAGCTTTTATTTCTGTTCATTAGAGGAAAGACTTTTCTGCCAGTGTCTTGCTTTTTTTGCAGCAGATAAACTTGAAGGTTTATTTAAAATGAACAAGAATATTGAGATTATGGATTTTCATAGTAGAATCTGGAGTTTAATTTAGTATGTTTCTGCAAATACAGATAGCATTGTCAAATAGCTAGAGAGCAGGGGGCTGGGAGTCAAGAGGCTGAATCCTGTAGTTGCCAGGAGGGACTTTCCCTCACGCTCATAAGATGGATTTTAATATCTACCGGGGGGCAGGAAGAAGAGAGCTATAAAATGGCAAAATATCATTGCAAGACTCAAGAATTTTAGCCCCATCCTTTTTGCAGGTGATGATGATGATCAGCTGGGAGTTAAATGTCTATTCCTATCTCACTGTTGTAGCCACATTGGTCTCATGATATGAGAAACACAAGGTGTGATTGGTAATCTTTCATTGGACTAACTTCTGTTGGTGAAAGACACAAGCTTTTGAGCTCCACAGAGCTCTTCCTCAAGACTCTTTTACTAACAGAAGTTGGTCCAATGAAAGATTACTTCAGCAACTTTGTCTGTCTGTCTGTCTCTCTCTCTCTCTCGGAAATGGCTTATTACCCCATCCAAATATGAGTGGTGGGAGTTGACCTCTCTTGGGTTGAGCAATCAAAGATAAACCCAAGGAGCAGCCAAGTCTAGGGAGAAATGTTGGTTTGGTATTTTTTGTGTGTGTGTCTGTGTGGGTTTTGTGTCTTTGTGAGTAAAGTCAAGCCCCAGGAAGTTTTTGTTCTCACCTGCTACAATTTATGAGTACTCTGTTTTGGAGAAGGATGGGAACACCACCTGCTAAGAGACTCTGATAATCTTAAAGTTACATTATTTGATACATTTTCTCTGTCACACCATTAATAAATGTTTAAAAGGCACTCAGCAAGGTGAGCCAAGACCCTAGCAACAGTATTCTGAACGTAAATTACTATTAAATGTGTGCATTTTGTTTTTAAACAATTGTAATTTCAACAAACTTTTATTCTCCTTCTCTTTCTTTGCTTGACAGTTTCTCAGTTTGATCAAATGCCCTTCTTAGGAGGGTGAGAGAAGTCACTTTTAGTTCAGATCCTTTGATTTTGTTACAGGCTGTTCTTGGCTTATCTTAAGCCAAGAAGACACACAAAGGAGAAAGAATAGTAAAATAGAACATCTGTTGCTGGGTTACAATTCTGTTGTTGGAAAAACCACATGTACCTATCATTCAGGGGTGCAATTCAGACCAGTGAGGGGTTGTCACGACCTGCTCTGTAACCCTGGATGCCTCACAATGCTTTGCTGCTGTAGTTCCCAATGTGGGCTCACAACTAGCCCACCAGCATACAGGTCACACCCTGAATGTCTGTATATAGCTGCAGCCCAGCTCCAGCAGCCTGCCAGCAACATACCGTTCACACTGTCTAGCTTCTACCAGCCTTGGTTACAACCAGCCAGGTGACCCCAACACAGTCCCAAATTTCCCCAAAACCATATGCCTGGATTGTGTCCAGCCCTCTACTGGACACCTGAAAGAAATGATAAGGTTTGTTGCTCTTGTAAAGAGACACAACCACATCACAGCTTATTAACTTAACTGGGGTAAGTACACCCTTTCATTTAAACACTTCACTGAGTTGGTTTATAGTAAAAAATAAAACAATTTTTATTAAAAATAAGACTTGGGTTAAGTGATGCTAAGTAAAAAGGAATAAAGTTAGAAAGGGTTATAAGCAAATAAAAGTGAAAATATGCATCTACAAGGCTCTCTCACATGTCATTTTTCTTCCCAGCCATGGCTAACTTACAACCTTCCCTAAAAGTACATGGTGCTGGCTTCCCTTGTTATCTTGGATGAAAGATCTCTTGCCTAAGCAGGTTTCTTGACTCTAGTCAGTTCCAGAGACTTCAACCTCCCCATTTGGTTACTTGGACCCATTCTCCTCAGCTTGCAAGCATTCTGGTCTCTTGTCTGTCTAGTGATGGATGCCAAAGATGGCTTCTTTCCTTGTTTATATCTTTCAAAGTTCAATGAACTTGTTTCAAGAGGCAGGATGACCTCATACTGTTTTTTCCCTTCCTCTGGGCTTCCCATCCCCCTATATGACATCTATTTAAATAGGTTTTCCATTGTTTTTTGATATCACCATGCTTAGTTTACATTGGAAACTGGTAGATAGCTGTGGTATTCCCTTCTGTCTGGGCACACTGCATAGCCTAATATCAACAAGCATCTACAATTCCCCACCCAGTGCCAGTATAATACATTTCACAATGATCTCACCAGTGTTATTAGCTTTCAGAAAATACCTCACTCTATACAATCAGTTGATTCAATTGCTTATCACTTGAGGTTTAGCCCCTTGTCTTTATAGATCAGTCAACCTTTGAAATGGATTCTTCTGAAAAGAAAACCCCAGACGAAGCTTGTCTTTCCTGCTGGTGTAGGCACCATGCTGTCTTCTCCTCCAGTTATGTGTGAGGTTTGCATCTACTCCTTGTTAGCTTGAGGGGGTCTGTCTACTGCTTGTATGTAAGATGAGGTAAACACAGATTCCTTTGTTTAGGATAGACCTGTTTAACAACTCCCCTGAGGTACCTGATTAACACACCCTTTACTTATAACTCCAGTATATAGTCATAATTTAATACCTATTGCATGCATACATATATCACACGAGAATATTTATGATCAGGTGAGATCAGTTTTAAAATCTCACAAGGCATATTTTGTTCAAAGATTACTATAAAAGTACATAGGCTGTGAATACAGGGGTGCTTAGTGTCACAGAATGGTGTTGCTTTTAGCTTGCCAAACTAATCACAGTAAAATGTGGTGATGTTAGACTGTCCTTGTTGGCAAAATGAGCGTATTACTAAACAGAAGGTGGTAAAAGAAAAACTGAAATGGGAGAGGTGGAAATTGACATGCTACCAAGGGAATTTCAGAACCTGAGGTTAACATCTCAGGAATTGCTCAGAAGTTAGCCATGAAGATAGTGATGGCAGCTAGTTCCCTTGTCTGGTCAAGACATATTTCAGGCTTAAGAAAAAGAAAACTGAATGGTATAATGGCACATCCCTTTCAGCGTTTGGTGGTGGTAACCAAGATGGTGATATCCTTAGTTCTAAACACAATGAGGTTATTGGTCATCCTCAGCCCTTATGACAGTGCCCAGCTCCTATAAACATTCTGTTTTGTTCACTTACAAGTCAGCCTCCTATTGGTTCATAATTTTATGATTCCAGCAGAACATACCTGTTTAGCCTTTGATTAATGTAGGCTGCAAAAATGTCAAGTCACTAAAAACAAGTTCTTTTATTCAGGCAGCTACTTGGTGAGTCATGTACAGAGAAACACTAAGACTTTTTGTTTAGCACTTACATACAAACAAATACAATAGTGACCATAGAAAAGATAGATAAGTGTAGCAAAATGACCTTTTGCATTGCACATACTCACAACTTTGTGGAAACCATCAGAAGTGAAGATGGAAAGAATAAGATGTGGAGAAGCATTAAGTGGGAATGAAAATGTCATTCCAGTGTCTCAAGTAGGGGTTGGTCTGACAGCCTTTTATATAGGATGGATTGATTTGAACCAACACTATTAACTCATGATTTTAAATCACCAAGTGGAAAGCCTCAATTTAAATTAATTTTAATCAACTTTTCTATTTCTACTTTAGTTATTTTCAAAAGAGAGGTGCATTCTCATTGGTTGTTTTAAACATTAAAACATGTTTGATTTACAAGCAAATAGTCTTTCCTCTAGATTTGGTACATATTTTTGCTGTGTAGGAGGATACATTAACTATATACATTTAAGCAATGTATATAGGTTAATATGTATAAATGCTTATTGTACATTTCAATATGTTAGAAAATGGTAAATTTTAACTTTTTGCTCATGCTTTGTCAAGCTGCATTACAATGGTTGCTGGAATTTAATTAAACAGGTTTTTTTTTATTTATTAAACAAAGCTACCTTAAATGTTTTGGATACTTAAAAGCTTATTAAAACATGTTTCACATTTACAACTAAATGATTTATTAAGAGGAACACAGATATTAACTGTAGTCAATTAAATAAACTGATTTCAGGTCAGCCTGGGAAAATTTTCAAATATGACTAAATGAAAGGTGACTGGAGCTTAAGTTTCTACTTGCCTAAGTCTCTGGAAAATGTGTGTAAGTTACTGTCATAAATATAAAGGGAAGGGTAACCACCTTTCTGTATACAGTGCTATAAAATCCCTCCTGGCCAGAGGCAAAACCCTGTCACCTGTAAAGGGTTAAGAAGCTAAGGTAACCCCACTGGTACCTGGCCCAAAATGGCCAATGAGGGGACAAGATTCTTTCAAATCTGGAGAGAGGACGACAAAGGGTTTGTCCTGTCTGTGTGATGCTTTTGCCAGGAACAGATCAGGAATGCAGCTTTACAACTCCTGTTAAGTTAGTAAGTAATCTAGCTAGACATGCGTTAGATTTCCTTTTGTTTAATGGCTGGTAAAATAAGCTGTGCTGGATGGAATGTATATTCCTGTTTTTGTGTCTTTTTTTGTAACTCAAGGTTTTGCCTCAAGGGATTCTTTATGTTTTGAATCTGATTACCTTGTAAGGTATTTACCATCCTGATTTTACAGAGGCGATTCTTTTACCTTTTTCTTTAATTAAAATTCTTCTTTTAAGAACCTGATTGATTTTTCATTGCTCTTAAGATCCAAGGGTTTGGCTCTGTGTTCACCTGTACAAATTGGTGAGGATTTTTACCAAGCCTTCCCCAGGAAAGGGGGTGTAGTGCTTGGGGGAATATTTTGGGGGAAGATGTCTCCAAGTGGGCTTTTTCCCTGTTCTTTGTTTAACACGCTTGGTGGTGGCAGCATAGGGTTCAAGGACAAGGCAAAGTTTGTACCGTGGGGAAGTTTTTAACCTAAGCTGGTAAGAATAAGCTTAGGGGGTCTATCATGCAGGTCCCCACATCTGTACCCTAGAGAACAGAGTGGGGAAGGAACCTTGACAGTTACGTAGACTATCCTTCAAACTTTTAAAAGTAGTAGATCTCATCCTCCCCCTTGTCATTTTTATTTCTAGCCTAGAAAAGAGAGACAAGTTTTTCGGCTTTTTCAACTCCCAATCAATTTCTTAACATTGAAGGAGTTAGTCCAAATTCTTCCTGTGCCTGCAAAGGAGGCTACTGCTGTTAAAAGCTGGTTTAGCACTTCAACAAACTCTGGTTCCAGGTGCTTAGCTAGTGCCTTCCAATAGTTCAGTGGTATGACTTTCTTTAAAACATCATCAGGAAACCTGTATTAGGTAGCTGGGGTACATACACCCCATGACAGAAGCTTTGCTCATGTAATATCATAATGTGAGAATTTCAAATCATAATAGTATTTAAAAAACAATCAGGTATCTTAATGGTGATTTATCTGTTTTGAAATATACACTTGGAGAATGGCAGTAAAACATTTGTTTAATTTAATTGGTGTGTTCAACGATTTATCACACTTACAGCCAAAACGATCTGAATCACAACTAGCCAACATGTTGGCTAGAACAGCCTTCTTGCAGAGCAATAATGCTAAGGAGACACCAACATGTTAATGTACCTTTGACATTGTAGATAGTGATCTTCTACTGTGTCTCAATGCTGTATTTTAAAAGTTTAAACTCAAGCATAAGACTAATTAAAAAAATCTGGGCCCCTGAAACGAAGCCATTTAATTTGGTCTCTATGCTTTAAGGGCCCAAGATTCAGTGCCTGACCTTCCCCCATACTCCTAAGCCATACAAGATAGGCAGGTTCAGTTGCACAGGGAAATAAATCTTGCATCCAGAACTTGCGTGTGTGGGGGGAGCGGTGGGGAAGTTAAGGGGATAAGAGATGGAAGTTTCCTTTTGAAAAGAAGGAAGAGAAGAGACTTGGGATGTGCCCAAGCCAGGGCATGATAAAAAGAGGTTTTGATTCCCCAGGAGGTTCTAGTTATCAGCTGTCAATCAGTACAAAGCTGTTTGCACTCCATGCCTTGTGCACTGAAGCATCAGTAGTAAATGTTACACCAGCATTTTAACCTGTCTTTGATGGGGTGTTGCTCTTGTCTGTGGTTAAAGATTTGGCACTGTTGACAGTACTGGCCCTGGAAATGAAAATTTCTGGTATCTCCGTAGCATTATAGGTATGAGAAATGTAACTTGGTGGAATCAAGACCATTATCCATAGAACAAAAAATCCATAAAGGGAAATATAAATATGAGTTTAATTTTGATTAATTGATAACATAAGACTCTGGATATTATTCAGCATGATACTTTCAAAATGTATGTAAAATAACAATGATGAAAGTGTTTTCTTTGTTGATTTCATTATTTTGCTTGCTTGCTGTTTTATATATTTATATTCCATTTCTTTTTATTGCATTCTTCTTTCAAGCTCACTGAAAAGATTTTTCTTTCTTTCTTTTAGTCTGTTAACCCCATGCTGTTCCACTTTGGTTTTCTTAATTCTGTTGTTATTAATTATTATTATTATTATTATTACTATTTTTAAAAGTAAGCTTAAAGTAAGCTGCTATAGTTTTGTGTCATCCAGTTAGTCATCTATGACCAATCACAACCAGTCGCCAACCAACAGGATGGACTGCCTTTTAGTGCTCTTCTTTCCATGTTGCTCAAGTTGGCTTACATACACCCTGCTTCTTCAGCACAGCCCTTATCAAGGTCCACCTTACAGACTAGAAATAAGATCTTGAGGGTCAGATGCTGCAGGAGAACTTCTGTACAGAGGAACTGGAGATAAATTTCCCTGAAAGGAGCTGGTTCAGGTACAAAGCTCCTACTTAAGATCCGTTGACTCTCTAGATCTAAGGCACTCCTCTATCTAAGGTACTCACAAGGACCCACTTACCACAGTATCTGAGCACCTCATAGTCTTAACTTTTATTTATCCTCTCAACAACCCTAAAATAGGGAATTGCTGTTCTTCCATTTTACAGAAGGAGAATTGAGGTGCCGAAAATCTAAGCGAGTTGCCCAAAGTAGAAACTTGAACCTAGATCTCCTGAGTCTCAGGCTAACACCCTTTCCACTGGACTATCCTTCCTCTCATTGTGCTTTGAATCTGAGGTGAATATTTTTTGAGATAGTAAGTATCACAGTTTAGTGGCTGTTTCCCATGATATTGTATCTCAAGAATGGAATCCAGTTGCCAGACGCCTTTGTCATTTGTCTCTCACTAAGCTATCACTATGAAGTAATGTTCCCTCAGTTAAATTTTTAAGATCTCAGCAGTGGCCTTTAGAACTTTTGCTCCCAGTCCGTTCTTACAGGGCTATGCAGTTAGACCTCCTCTTCCTCCTGGAGACTAACACATTTATTTGAGCATAAGCTTTCGTGAGCTACAGCTCACTTCAGTAGCTACTGTACTACTGTAGATCACGAAAACTTATGCTCAAATAAATGTGTTAGTCTCTAAGGTGCCACAAGTCCTCCTTTTTTTTTTTTTTTTTTTTTGCGGATACAGTCTAACATAGCTGCTACTCTGAAATCTTCCTCCTGGGATTCTCTAGTTGTAGAACCTTTGCCTGACTGATTTTTCAGGGCAGATATTGAGTATTGGACAGCTAGCTCCTTTTATCTGGTACACCATACCTGCTAGAGCTATCGAGAAATATATAGTAGACAATCAAATACAAAATAATTGTATTGTATTTATATAACACCATCTACCAAAAGGGCGGAAGGATGGCCCACTGGCTGGGACACTGGCCCAGCTTCAATTCCCTGCTCCACCATGGACTTCCTGTATGATCTTGGACATGTCACTTAGCCTCTCTGTGCCTTAGTTCCCCATCTGTAACATGGGGATATAGTTCCCTATCTCACAGGGTCCTGAAGAGGACACTGGCACTGCTGGGATAAAAAAGCTCCCATTGAAATATCCTGAAAATGACATCCCTACAACTAAGACAGTCACAGGTTACATATATCTATCCAAAGCATAGGGTAAGGCTAGTTTGCTGGGATCATCTGGGTATATCTCACCAAATTATTTCCCTGACATTACCTTGGACCTTGGTGCACTTCCATTCTTCCTGTAGTTTAGTCTCCTGTAATACTTTAGTCTAATCCAGGTTATTAGGTTCAATACAGGGATAACTGGGTGGAATGTAGTGGCCTGTGATGTTCAGGAGATCAGACTAGATGATCAGGTGGTCCATTCTGGCCCTAAATTCTATGACTATCACTGACTTCTTTCAGAGAAAGAAAAGGAGTACTTGTGGCACCTTAGAGACTAACCAATTACATATGTTGATGATCTTGGAACTACAGTCTGAGATAAAATCCATCCAGGCTCTTCATGTGCTGCAGATAGAGGGAATAAAAGATAGGTAAAATGGCTAATTAGGCAGTGTATTCCAGTTGTTGGTGAATCACTTGGGCATAGGAGGAACACTGACAGATTTTTCAGCAGATATCCAGACCATGAGGTATGATTGTTTGATCCCATTTTGAATTCAGTTAGTTGTATGCCGTGTCTCTCTCCTGCTCCTTTGGGAGGGTGCTGAGAAAGATAAATTAGAGCCAGACAACTGTCATGTTAGTAGTGCCAATCGGTGTCTAAAGAGTTTGGACATTTTCAGGAGGCCTGAAAACAAAGACGACATAATCCACCACACAGATCCGCTGTGCCTCGACTCTTTCCTGCATCCCAACTGAAATCCACTTTTGCTATCAGCCCTTGAATATGAAAGGAACATGCTAAAGGGACTGGGGATCTCTAAGAAAATCCAGGAGATTCCATTAGCATCTTGGTAGCATACTGAATATAGTTCAGGGTGTACTTGATGCGTTGTGCTAAGGAACCCCATTCAGCTACAAATCTGACAGCTTCACTGCTCTGTCTTTTCTGCTTGCAAGATTTGAAAAAGCCTTTCCCTCTGTTTTCTGGTTTATCATCCTTAGAGAGGAAAGGTTGGAGGTGTTCTTGTGGGTCCCCATCCCCTTGCTTTTTAAACTGTCAAACTCTTTTTCCCCCCCTTACACACCCAAATGGATCTTCCTTGCCTCCCAGGAGCCTGGTCAGAGCCCCGGTTCTCTGCCTTTATCCCTTCAAACTGTTTTATTTAAATCCCCTCTTCCTCTGTCCTGAAGATTGGTTTCTTGGGGACCATTGCTTTATGTAGGTAAGTCTAGGACTTAGCAACACTCCCCTACAGTTTGTTTGTGGGATAAAGTAACCTGTGCTTATCTCAATTTCCTTCCCAAAGTTTTTTATCCTCTTTCTGTCCACTGTTATGGCTTACTTCTGTCCATATTCCTTAAGCAATGAAAGAGAAATTATGGCATAGTCTCAACATATATCTGGCTTTACAGTTTTATTTAGACAGAGTGTATAACTTCAGGTGTTCTGAATCCCCTTTTGTTAACTTTGAAGGCTAGAGGAAGGGCCACAGAGTTTCTGTATATATGATAGCAAGGTGGACAAATTTTTCCCTCCTACCCTGTGTAATACACACTGAGCCTTACTCTGTTTGAACTTTTGCACTGTTCTGGGATGAGAGAGGAAAGGTTACAATAAGGGAATTTAGGGTAGTTTATGTTCAGTTCCCTGCATCTAATCTCTAGAAATTAGGTTTGATATTCCTGTACCTGTGGCTATACCCTCTGGTAGATGCACCTTCCATATTGTAACTACTCAGCCTTTCCCAAATCAGTAGTCCTTAGTTTGGGGCCCCAGCTGTCTTCTTTTAATTTGTTTGTGTCCTCTTAGTACTTCAGTTGGAAAAGTTTCTTTCTATGAGATCAAGATAATTATAGCATCTTCTACCTTTTCAGAAAGGGGTTGGGGTGTTAGGTGCCCGACTCCCTCTGAATTTCAGTTTCAGTCAGATTTACCAGCAGGTAAAGCTCCAGTCATGTCAAGAAGAGTTGATTACCAGAACAAAACATATAAGAAGAAGTAAATAATGTGAATGTATAAGGCTTTGGTGTGCAGGAAAAATATGCTTCTGGGCTATGCATGTATAAATGCTACTTTTGCTTCTAAATTATACCCTGGCTTTTTGGTGGTGAGGGGGAAAATTAATTAATTGGTTTTATACAGTTAAAATGTATGTATTGTGAACATTGTGTAGCACTGTGAATAGAAGGGATGGTTGAATGGAATATACAAGCACAGAAGTACTCACTTGAAAGCTGACCCAAACTTCAGTGCAGTGAAACTGAAATAGTGCCTTAAAGGAACTTGTCGTGGGGCTCCTTTACTTCTTTTGAGCTCTGCTGAACCTTGAGTTGCCCCGTTCCCTCTTTGGATTGGGCTTTTCTGTCTGTCCAACAATTGAACTAATAAAGAGAGACTCCCTGTGTCATGTTGAATTGCTCAGCTGTGTCCCCACATTCTAACTAGCTTCTGCATCCTTCTTTTCTTCCTGAGTCAGCTTTCCTCATTCTGGCTGAACTTATACTTCCTAGAGTGGTTATTCTGGGTCTGCCATATGGGAGTCACAGTTAACTTCCCCCTAATAGTCCAATTTGAAACTTAAATGCCTCCCACTTTAACTGCCTCTATTTAACTCTGTTTAAAACATGCTTTGGGGGCATAAGTATCACTATACTCTCTATAAATGAACACAAATACTGAAAATATGGCTAGTTCTCCATGGCACTACACTTAGCTTCAAAGAACACGCAGTCATCAAGGCTTTTTGGCTACCTTTTCTTTTAGGAACTTTGCTCAGTATCTTATTTTCATTTTTTCTTTTAGTGAATTTTTAGTGATTGCTGATTACATAATTGAATTTGTTAAATTAATGGTGAATGCTTGATGAGAAAATCAGGAATAAAAGATTAGAGGATACAATGACTTAAAGGGTTTAAGTAAATTTTCTGGATCATCAGGATAATTTATATTGTGTGCTGTATTCTTTTTTAAAACATTCCAGTAGGTCTATTAAAATTTAGCTTCAAAGAAAATTTGATTGAATTCTGAAGACCACTTTAATACAATACCAGCTTGATTATAACATTTGAAATCTGAAAAAAAACCTCTTGGTGGGCTGCATCAGCAGTGAGGTTTTAAATCATTGTGGATAAGGCTAAGTGGAAAGTTTTGGACAGCAGTTTTGCTCTGACTTTTAAATAAAATTGTTTTTTAGAAAGGGTAAATGCTTACATAGGAGTGAAGTAACCGAAGGATTTTTACCAGCATAATGTCTGCTTCTTATTAACATGGATGTTGAAAGAAACCACTGAAAAAACAGGAACAAATAGCTTATTAGGGCAACCATTTATTTTGCTGATGTCCATTTCATTGGAGATTAATCTCAGTGGATGGCTCAATAGTCTCATAAGGAAGAAATATGACAAATGGTCTTATTCCATGCATTTCTTTACACATCTGTGGTTAGCTTGGTTAAACAAAATCTGCCACTTTATTTAATTAGCAAAACTCCACGAGAATGGATATATGTACTTGAATGCTTTTTATTATTAGATTCAAGTATTAAAATGTATTTATCCAGTTATATACATTAGAACCTCAGAGTTACAAATACCCTGGGAATGGAGGTTTTTCGGAACTCTGAAATGTTCGGCACTCTGAACAAAACGTTATGTTCTTTCAAAAGTTTACAACTGAATATTGACTTTACATAGCTTTGAAACTTTACTATGCAGGAGAAAAATACGTCTTTCCATTTATTTATTTATTTAGTACTTTACTTTTAACACAGCACCCTTCTGCATTTCCTTCTTTTTGTTTTGTTTTTTGGTTTGTTGGCTTTTTTTTGGTGGCTGCTGCTGCCTGATTGTGTACTTTCAGTTCCAAATGAAGCATGTGGTTGACTGGTCAGTTTGTAACTCTGAGGTTCTACGTATTTTTTCTTATTATTGATTCTCTGTACTTACAGCTTTCAATACATTTTTAGAAAAGTTAGACATATTGGAAAAAAAATTTCTTTCTTTTGCCTTGGATGAAATTGATGGGATTTGATTCCGTATGTCTGGCATGTTCTGTACCAAGAATAAGACAAAAACTGTAGAATCTTATTAATTTGCTCTAATCACTGACCCATTTGGAATTAACGAATTGTTGAACATTTTCAAGGAAGTGGGAAAATATAATTAAAAAAACCCAGCAAGGATGATAACATCACAGAATGCACTATCCATTTATTTTAGTAACGGCTATGTGGCTGGGTTTAATTTATGATAGTTATAAAGCAAAATACCTGGAAGTGTGCCATGACTTATTATGCTAAAGTATTGAAATCTTTCTGCTGTTAAAACTTTGAGAAGTTTCTTTGTGGTAATCTGTGCATTTCATAATTTTCGCAGTTTTACTGTTGTACCCAAAATTATCTGCAAATGAAGTTTGGGTGATTATTTACCAAAACAAGAAGAGATCCATAATTTTCATATTGATTGACTGACCAGAGAGATAACAAATAGTGCATTAGGTCTTTTCCTCAAACTGTAAAGCTATAACTTTCAGTCCTTCAGTAGTAAATCCATGCAGTGTGCTGGAGAATGAAAATGTTTGAGTTTGATATAAAATAAGTTTTGAAAGGAAGATTAGCAGTTTTAACCAAAAGGTTAGTCGCCCTGGGAAACTCAGCTGTCTAAAAACCAGAGTGCGATTAATAAAGGTCCCACTCAGGCTGATTGCTCCATTCATGCTGAGATTTCTAATCCTTCCTCAGCTGGACTCTAACCTGATTGATAGCGCTTATTATGATGGCTTAATAAATTTTATTGTCACTTTACAAGAACGTTTTAGAGAATTTGTGTGCTAGTGGCACCCCTTGTTTATGGTACAATTGATTCTTCTGGTATCTGGGGGTGGATTTTTTTTTTTTAAAAAAAGGAAAGGGAAAATAAAAGAGAAGGTCAGGTTAGGAAATAGATTACAGTCATTAGGTCTCTCAGCTCAACTAGGTTATAAAAATTTGGGGTGGGGGAAGGCATGCTTTGATGTCCTGTTGTCAGTTTGACAAAATACAAAAAGTATTCAAGTTAATGTTGTAAAGTGGATAATGTAAGATATTTACTTTATTAGTTCCTTTATGTAGACTATATATTTAAATTCTTTAAATTTAAAAATATAATTATATTGATAAATTATTGCTAAATCATTGGCAAAATAGAAGCATATACATAAGAAAAATATAAGATCTAAATTTTAATGTACTATAATTAAAACCTCTTAACATCTAGGATAAACATTGCCATTAAAAAATCACCACCACCACAACAAAAACCCCATGCACTGCTAGAATATAATGTTTCATTGATTCTTAAGAACAGTATTGCCACAAATTGGTAACATAATCACAAGATGTCTATTTACAAAAAAAAGTGGGGTGGAAGAATGAATAACATCCGAGTTACTTTTTTTTTTAAGAATTCATATCAGAAAGCATAGAATAAGATACAGTAGCATCATTGTACAACCCAGTCAAGTTAACTTTAATCATAATATCATTACTTTTCATTTTAAAAAGTAAAAAAAAATAATAAATACATATTTTTGTCTAGAACAATAACACCAAATTTGTTTGGAAAAAGTACTGAAAGTTTTTAAAATGTAATGAAAATAAAACTTTATAAAATGTAACTGAATTCAAAAATCATCTGGCGTAACTGAGTAGACATTATGAGACCCAGATAGATATAATTTTCCTCCTTAATAAATTTGGAATATCCATGCACTTCTCCATAATTCTTTCTCTCTCACACCATTAATGGGCATAAAAATCACAATAAAAGTTCTATATTCAATCAGAAGAATTGGGTATGGCAGTGGAGTGAATAGAGCTTATTTTAATAGGGATTTTTAAGTATTAAAATGATGAGAAGGAATCATTCAGAATGTGATATTAATTCTAAAAATGTAATTTATATATCTAATTCTATGAGTTTTTAGGTAATACTAACATATGAATGCTACATACTTTGGTATTGTTTTCCAGGAGCTCAGCTTTTATGATCTACAGAAAAGTTATAGAGTAATAGAAATGGGATGAAATTTAATAGTGCAAAGTGCAAGGTCATGCAATACGGAGTTAACAAAGAGTTTTTGTTATAAGCTGGGGCTGTATCAGTGGGAAGCACAGAGGAGGAGAAAGACCTGTGTGTATTGGCTGATCTCAGGATGACTAGGAACTGCCAATGTCATAAGACTGAAA
The DNA here is from genome assembly GCF_965140285.1 of Lepidochelys kempii. Taxonomy (NCBI): domain Eukaryota; kingdom Metazoa; phylum Chordata; order Testudines; family Cheloniidae; genus Lepidochelys; species Lepidochelys kempii. The sequence continues at coordinate 10,806,443 of NC_136389.1, read as the reverse complement.
AAGGCTACTGCAGTCTTAGGAAGCATCAGGTGAGGTATTTCCAGCAGCAGTAGGGAAGTGTTAATACCATTGTACAAGGCACTGTTGAGGCCTCACCTGGAATAGTGTGTGCAATTCTAGTCTCCCACGTTTAAGAAAGATGAATTCAAACTGGAGCAGGTGCAGAGAAGGGCTTCTAGGAGGATCAGAAGAAGGGAAAACCTACCTTATGAGAGGAGACTCAAGGAGCTTGGCTTGTTTAGCCTAACCAAAAGAAGGCTGAGGGAGATATGATTACTCTCCATTAATGTATCAGATTAATAAATACCAGAGAGGGAGAGGAGTTATTTAAGTTCAGTGCCAGTGTGGACACAAGAACAAATGAATATAAACTGGTCATCAACAAGTTTAGGCTTGAAATTAGGTGAAGGTTTCTAATCATCAGAGGAATGACGTTCTGGAACAGCTTTCCAAGGGCATTGGGAGCAAAAAGCCTAATTGGTTTCAAGACTGAGGCTGATACATTTATGGAGGGGAATTGTCTAATGAGACTGCCTACAATGGCTACAGTGCCTTGCTAGCATTTACCTCTCACAGGAGCTCTGGCATGAGCATCTCCACTGATTTCACCAGCAGCTATATGTTGGGTTCCTTTCAGGTTTTTGTTTTCAATTTTTTTTTCTTCAGTACACAGGTGAAATTGCTTTCCCACCTGATTAAACCTCTATCTCTTCATGTTTTTTGTACTGAAACTCTGTGATCTGGAAAGCAACATATTTGTATTTATGCACTATTACACCAATGGGAGCTGAATTTTGTAGACTTTCTTCTTGAATAACTTGGTCTAATTTAATTGGAATTTGACTAGTGCATAAAACGAGCATTGACTTATACTCTACTGGAAAGTAATATTGCTATAGTTTAACACTGATAGGAACCTAATTTTATGGAATGTTTAACTGAATAATCTGACAGACAAAAAAGCAGTTTTGACTCAATTCTGTATTGACTTTTTTTCTTTCAAGCTCTATCTGGACAGTAATGTATTCTATTAATGGTGCTCATTTTGTATTCAGTATCAGGTCCACATTTTGTGTAATGAGGTAAACGTAAAGTTTGTCTTAGTTTTCTGTTAGAACCGTCCTATATGAGCAACAGAAATTCTTTTATATTCTTAGGTTTTTAAATTGCTTATATTTTTAAATTTGTCCTCACAACACCCATGTGGGTAAGGGAAGTATTATTACCCCCAAATTACAAATGGAAAATAAAAGATAAAGACTGAAGTCCTTGATTTCATACAGGGAGATTAAGGCAGTTTTTCACCTGGTGTAAATTGTCATAGCTCCAGAAACTTGAGCAAGAGCTATGACAACTTAAGCCAACTGAGGCTCTGCCCCTAAGTGACTTTCCCAAGGTTACACAGGAAGTCTATAAAACAACTAGGAAGAGAGTCCAGATTCCATGCACAAATAGGCCTTGCATGTTTACTAAACAGGCTCAGTACCATTAATGGGGTATTTTGTCAGTGTAATTTAAATAAAAAGACATACCCAGAATAAGAAAATCTGAACATTCAACTTTCTTTTGATCTGTCTTTTCAAAATGGTCTATTAGTAGTGGTAATGTCTAGTTTCAGGTAGTTTGGTAGTTGATGATAGTTTGAATTAACTTGACTGTATCCGTGATTAGATAATATCGGCCAGATCCTGCTTTAGTGAATGTCAGTGCGTGTTTGTTTGGGCTCAGAATGTTTCAGAATCCTGTTGGATATTTCCTTCCACATGAAAGAGGAGCATCTTTTTTGTTTGCATTAACAACCCCTAATTTCATCTAATGGAGTATGGTTAGCAATTGTGATCCACAGAAGAATAAGAGTTTGCATGCTACATCTATCTGAGCCTTGAACGTTATTAAAACACCCTAATTCAAAACCTGTGATTGGTCACAGAAAATATAATTTAAGACACTGTAGTTAGAGACAATATTGAAAGATATATTAATCTTGCTATTTTGTAAGATGTTTTGTTCTAAGTTGATCTTTTGTCAGAATTCTTCATTTGCCTTGAGACTTGTCCTGCTGTGATGATCACTTCCGTTCAACCTTGGTTTTCTGATATTTTTTTTTCAAAGGGATTTTTAAAGTTTTGTGAGTGGATTTAGTGTTAATGAAAGTAAGAAACTAATAGCAATGGCTACTACCAGACACATTAAACACAGATGTAGGCACTGTGTAGATTTCTGTTGTATAGCTCTGATGAGCAGAGGCTCAAGAATATGTTCCAGGTTGTCCAGTGCTTTTGCCATGTAAATAAACACCTATGAAGAGGAGCCTCGGCTGAGGATTCCAAACTTGTTTTTAACTTGTGAACCAAGCAACATTTTAACCAGTAGCACGTTTCTAGATACAGACGGTTGGTACTTAGGAGGTTGATACTTAAGTACTGGACAGCCTAGTCCCCTATTTTATTAAATAATTTAGGAGGAAATTGGGTAAATATTAGTGGCCTAAAATCAAGGATAATATCCATTTTCATAGTCATGAAAACATTTTTTCTCTTGTATGTTTCAGATGACGTTGCACCCTACTTCAAGACTGAGCCTGGTTTGCCCCAGATCCATCTAGAGGGGAACCGTCTTGTACTCACGTGCCTTGCGGAAGGCAGCTGGCCTTTGGAATTTAAGTGGTTACACAATGACACTGAAATCACTGCCTACTCCACTGAATATAAGTAAATGGATTTTTTTTTAAATATCATTTTAATTGCAATATTTTTTGTGATTACACTTAGAAAAGATTTGCTATTAGTCACAATAACACAGTGTGGTAATGATGACAGGCAGTGCCAATGCATCCTGAAGAAAGTTGGAACAATGGCACTATATAAATAAAATGTGATGCTATGTACAGTAAATTGAGTGGAAGTTTGAAAGTGTCTTGCTGTTTTGCTAAAAGAATGCTTATAACTTGCTACAAATCAGGCCCTAAAATAGGAATGCAGTGGAAGGGAAATGCTTACAATATCATCTTCAAAGATTTCTTAAATGATGCCTATATAAGTGTACTCACCTTTGAAAATAGAAATTGTCCTGGTACAGTAGTGTCTTCTAAAACAACAAAAAACCTGTGTTTTAAATTAACAAAAGGCTTTTCATTTCACTCTCCATTTTCACTTCACTCTAGCTCCTACTCTAGTACCTTGCTTCTCCATTTTGGAGACCAAGTATGGTGGGTTGAAAGCAGAGCCAATTTTACACAGTTGCATGTTATATTGACTTAGCTACATTCCCCTAATAGAGAACTGAGTTTAGAGGGGCTATTGTCCTGGCCAAGCAGGAAGAAAGACAAGATGCAAGGAATGTGGTTTTAATTCGGCCTCAACTACCCAGCAAGAAATTGTACAGTGCAGATCATCATTCCTTCCTTAATCATTTCCATGTGTTTGGGGAGAGCTGCCATCAGCCCTCCCCTCTCCCGTTCTGGCCCCAACTCATTGCTGGGACCCCTCAGCCTTCCCCTCATATGAGGATTTAAAGGAGCTGGGGAAAGGAGGTTGAGTCCCCAATTTACTAGATGTTAGAGGCTCCAGCTCCCCTTCCTCAGCTTCCCTAGGGGGTGACTTCCCCTAAATCCAACTCCCTGGTTTACCAGGGAGCTATTCTTCCTTATGGAACAAGTATCTGCACTGGACACCTCCCATCTGCTAGGTTGTGACAACCCAACCAGGCCACTGACCTGCTGTGGGGAAGGAGTGGGGGAAGCCTGCTCTGCCCTGGACAATCTAGTGAGGGAAAATTCCTTTCCAGCAGAAACAAGTAACTAGTGCAATGCCTACAGCAGATGATAAAACCTGTTTATTTTCTGATCACATGGCGGGGAGGATGAGTGCTGCTGCTTCAGGGTGAAAGATGACTGTCTGCAGGGAATGGATAGAAATACCCCTCCCCCAGATGCACATGGGCCAGTGGCCCACCTGAGCTCATTTCGGTCAGTCCCTGACTCAGGTGATGCTCTCCCATCCTCCCTTCTTTAGCCCAAAAGGGAGGGATCCCTGAAAGTAGCCAAGAATCTTCTCACTGGCCAGACAAAGCCCCCCTGCATTCAAAGTTAGAGGAAGTGCAGAACAAAGCCTGTAGTATAAAATCACCACTCTTTTTGTTTCTGCTTCTATGAATGTGAAGTTTAATTTTGAAATTAAAAAAAAAGCTGCATCCTTCTATTTACATACTCAAGGTAAACAAAAATGGTTCATAACATTGTATGTGGAAATAATGCCAGTGCATACATTCTGATAACTATCTATTTTAGAGTTTTATACCACTGCCCATCTCCATAATGTGTGAATGCCTTCCATGTGACATCAACAGCAAAGTTCCTGGACTTCAGGACGTATCTGGCACTTCTGTCTTCCTGGGCTCAGATATTTATAACTATTTTATATATTCGTTTTGATATCACTGCTTCTATCAAAATTGCTTCTTAAAAATCTCTGCTCACACCAATAGTTGTTCTTGTAACTCAGTTGCATAAACAGACTAGCTCATAATTAATTTTTATAGATTTTTCAAAAATATAATTTACTAATATTCAGCATAATTTTTCATATTCTCTGCACTTCCAATAGCAACAGCAACAACAGACTTTTAAAATGTTGAACATTTACATTGGGGAGGAGGAGGAGGTGACATCTCGGCACCTGTACCATAAAAATGCACAAACATGTACACCATTTTTAAACAGTATCCACAATTGTAAAGAATTAATCTGGTAATACATCCAATTTCACCCTACAGCAGTTTCCAAGGTAACTAACACATAGTTATTAGAATATAAGACTGCACATGTTGAAAGAAACAAAAAATATGGGTAGCATTTCTTCTTTTTATTAAAAAAAAGATTTTGAATAAAGTTACAAAAATACAAATTGGTAAAATAGTAATACAATGCAAACTGGTAAAGCTTCATGCTGGCCACTTGAATACTTTATGTGACCTATATATTTTCCTAGATTTGGGGTTTTTGAAATTGGGTTTTACGTCATTGAGAATAAATTAAATGCAATTAATAAAATGAAGTTTGCTAATCTAAAAGTTGTCACTTTCACCTATTTCCATTTCTCTACTCCCTCCTTTTACTCTTTCTTCATAAAATCATAGAAAGTAGAATTGAGGGAGCCCAATCAAGTCTCGTTGATCCTTTAGCAACACAGGATTATTACCTACCGAGAGTGCCTCCATCTTTCTTAGATTATTTTTTGGATTTTATCTGCATGTCATTATTGTTTTTCTGTTGCCTTTGCACATTGCAAAGCAAGGCATTTTAGAACATACAGTCCCCATACTTATGTAGGCCACACCTCTTTCATAAACACGTAGCGTAGCAGAAATGTGCATTACAGGGCTCTGCTGGCCACCTTGTGGCCACCTTTGCGGTATACAGAGTTGCTGGCAGTGCAGTATTATTTTAGGATACAGTTGCCACCAGAGTAGACATATAGACGGAAGCACTACCATTCTCTATCAATCAGGTAAGTGACAGTAACTCCCAAGGGAACATTTTCTCATCATCTCTCCTTCACCTCTACTCTCAGGAGTATATTTCTTAGTTCACAATACTGGTTGTTTTTCTGCCTCTTAAGATAGTTGTTCACTATGGAATGGGTCCATTTTAATTCCATTTATACTTTCAGCTTTGTTTGAAGGGCTGCAGTGCTTTGGGGCTGTTTGTGGCACGACTGGAATGACCATTTCATCACAAAGCATTAAAGACACACGCAAGCAGCTGCACCACTTGCAGTAGAACACTGTAAATCGGAATACTGAAGTTAGATCACTTTGCTCTGCTTCCTTCACTGGATAGTCTATTTGCAGTATCTCATGCAGCATCACAGTTTCTCTTCTTTCAGAAGTACAAATCCAGCCGAATGACATACCCAGCTGACTGTAGCATATTTATGGAATAAAGCCTGTTCCCTCTACTGAAGAATATAATAACCTAAATATTAAGTTTTCCTACATTATCTACTTTATGCTATCCCATATGCCTGTGTTCTTGGAAGAAAGAGGTATTCTTGCCTTAAGTCTCATCTACTTCTTTTAGGACTAGCTCTGTTAACATCTTCATCCAGATCTATTCTTGTCTAGCATAGAAAGACAAATCTAAATTTCCTTACTATGTATAAACTTAGATAGACTTATCATTTCTTCTGATTAAGCCCAGGAAAGGGTTTCTTTCTATAACTTTAATTTTTACCAGGATCTTACTGTGGAGAAAAGAAGCTTGCTTTTCCCCAAAACCAGTGGTTCTGTACTGCATAGAATATGTGGGTTTGGGTAATAACTTTTGGGGAATAATTAACAGAATTCCCTGTATCCTCTTTCAATATAGTAAATGCCAGTAATATACCTTCTACCCCAAAGAAGGGAATGCTTATGGAGACATTCAGAGTCTCTATTTCCACATCAACTTTACTTCTGATTGCACTTCTGCTAAACATTAAGGGATTCTACTTTGTGGGACCACTTATGGTTGAACAGTTTTGTGAATGCCAGCTATTCAGATATGTCAAAACGTGCTGTACACACACCATGGACTGTGGTGTTTAGCTTATAAAATGGAGATTTTTAATATTTTTTCAGAAGAAAAACATCTAATAGGATGATTAATCACAACAGGAAGCATGAGCATCACTGAGTCAGTGCGACACTTGTTTTGATTGACAGGAGCAAAGTTGACTGCAGTGTATCAGCAGCAGGGAAGCTGGTAGAAGGATCTGAAACCACTAACTGTCACTGAAGGGGTAAGAAGGAAGAGCGTAAGGGGAGGGCAGGACCTGGGATCTCTGGGGTGGTATCAAAAGGCAGAGAGTAGGACTCAAGAACATTAAAGATGCTTGGATGAGAGAGAAACTTCTTATTTTCTGCTCATGGGAAAAAAATCTGAATAACAATATGTCTGACACATGTGAACTGAAACAAAAAGTTCAGATTGCCATGGTATTCAGTATTCAGATTTGCGCACATCTGTAATAAATTAAAACAACAATTATCATTTTACCATGTACTGGTCTTGTAACAAACTCAGATCAGTGGACTGTAACTGTGTGTGTGTGTGTGAGACCACATACCTATTACATACACAGTACCTTGTTTCTTATCTTTATATTCAATTTAGTCTAATGAATTTCAGGCCAAGATGTAAGGCACGGTTATTTTATTTAGCACTTAACCGTTCTTGTTTTTGATATCTAATTAAAGCACATTTGCTACAGCTATATGTGCTTGAAAAGCTCGTAAAATATGAACTATTGATAATTACAATAACTGTTACAAAATATTAATTTTGCAAGTCTAAATAAAATTTATTAATTTTAATAGCTCTCTGTAACCCAAGATGAGCACAAAAGGGTTTTGAACTTGTAGGAATGAAAAACCTCTAGATTTGCTGTCTTCATATTCATGTGCTCCCCCAGGAAGATTTTTGTGCTGTATGTATGTTGGAATGTATTGCAAGAAAGGGCACGTTTTGACATAAAGATTTTGGTTGCAGGATTTAAACTCTGGATGTGATAAAACTGGTTCTGGTTTCATCTCAGGAGATAAACATCCTTGTTAAGCTTGAAAGCTGCAAACCAGTAATGCCACTGCCTGCCAATCCCCATATATCCTTTGGGGATTGTCTAGTGCCCTTTTTCCACACTTGGAGTGCAATAACCATGGACAAGTGGGTATTAAATATCATCCATTCTGGCTATGTGATTGAGTTTACATTGCCCCCTCCAAAACCCTTTGCTCACACCCTTTCAGGGGCCATCCTTCTGAGTAGATTCTCAAACAAGAAGCAGAATCTCTTAGAACGAGGTGCAATAGAGCCCTGGTACCTCTATAGTACCAGGGGAAAGACTTTTACTCAATGTACTTCCTAGTACCCAAGAAGAAGCATGGCCTGATACCCATTGTTATTCTCCACTATCTCAACCATTTTATTTGGAAACTCAAGTTTCCTGTGGTGACATGGACACATACCAGGGTGGATAAAAATCAATGATTTTTTTTTTAAAAAAATGGATTTTTGAAATTTAAATTGAATTTTTTTGATAAAATGCTTTTTGCAGGAAAAAAACCTATCTAAAGATAGTTTTAATTAAGATATATTATAGCTCAAAGATATCTCATCATGGAATAGGGATTATGAATTCTGATTTGATAGTATAAGACAATATATTCATGTAATGTTTAAGAAAAGTTTTGTAAATGAGTTTCAATAGTTCATGGATTAGGGACCCAATCTTATGGAGTTCCAGGGGCTTCTGTATAGATTATGTAGGTTAATCTTTTTATCTACCCAATGGGACTCAGTGTTCAGTCTAGAAGATACCATCAGAGATGCTTAGGTTTTGCAGTTCTCAAACTGTGGATTTGGGTCTCCAGCGATAACATGCTTGTTAACAGCAAAAATGATTTTAAATAAATAACATAGAGGTGAGAAATAACAGACTTCAAGGCTATTGTTCCTCTGCAAATTTGTGTACATAGCGTCAATCCCTTACCTCTCTCTAAAAGTGCAAAGTTTCAAAAAGTTGAATGAATAGAAGATTTTTGGGGGAGGAATAGATCTGGACAAGGAGAAGAAGTCTAGAGATAAATGTGAGACGGGAGGAACGGGCAGGAGAAACAAAAGTGAAACTGTTTGTTTGAGCAGCATATTCCAGAAGCCTTGAGGTCTTTCTGAGTGTAGCCTTCATTGATTTGAGATCTACCATACCATTTTCTTACTAGAAGGGAAAACCTATAATGGCAGCAGGCCATAAAAGAGACCCAGTTTGGGAATAAGAACCATTTAAGAAATATATGTTTGCTGATGATGTTTTAAAGAAAGACATACCAGTGAACTGGTGGAAGTCACATAAGCATTTGGATTCAGAGACTGTTGAAGTGATAATCTCACTTTTAACAGCAGTAGCTTCTTCTGCCGGTTTCGAAAGAATATTTTTTTCTTTTGGACTAATTCATTCCAAACTGAGAAATCATTTGGGACCTGAAAAAGCAGGAAAGTGTTCAAAAACAAACAGGAAAATGAAGGTGAAGATGACTGTGTTAGCTGCAGAAACCAGTATTTTAAGTTTCTCATGTTGACCTGGCTGACATAGAGATTTAATTTTTGTTTTTTTTAAGTATTTCATGTAACTATTTTAGTTAAAAGCAATTTTAACAAAAACAAACCTGATTTTAAAAAACGTGAATGATTAACTAAATTCAAAAATTCATATGCTTGTTTTGTTAAAATATCGTGTGTTTGCTGTTGAAGAAAAAAAATACAGAATACATAACGTTGTTGTTTTAGTTAAATAAAAATATTTAAATGTCTGTCTGGTGACGTTCTCCTCCTAATACAGCATGGCAAGAAAATCCTCCAAATATTAATGATAAACCTGTTGAATTGGAGATATTCATCTCCCAATGACTTCATAAATATCTGCTTCAATGACCTTTGGTAAATGAAATAACCAAACGATCATTCATTTTCTGATTTAGCTGTAAAACTAATCTGAAAAGTTTTCATAATAAATCACTTAAAAATGTATAGTGTGTACCTTCTAAAAATGAAACGTACATCTATCTCTGAGTTGTGAAGAATATGTATTAAGGTTATAACTACCGACAAGAATGCACTTTTATGTAGAAATCCATGATTAAATCGAGTCTTCCTGGCTAGTGATTTAAATCAAATCCACCCTGGCACATACCATCCCTAGAAAAGGACATGTGCTTTGCAGCTCTTGATATGAAGGGCATGTACTTTCAGGTGGACATTCACCCTGCTCCCAAATGTTTACTCAGGTTCATGGTAGGGTTCAACCACTTTAAATACAGAAAAGGATGATGATGAATTGAGCTGTAGCTCATGAAAGCTTATGCTCAAATAAATTGGTTAGTCTCTAAGGTGCCACAAGTACTCCTTTTCTTTTTGCAAATACAGACTAACACGGCTGTTACCCTGAAACCTTTAAATACAGAGTAATTAGAGTCTTTGCACAGTATTGTTTTAACACAAATGATCCTGAATGAACACCTTACGTTCTGAAGGTTAGAAATTATGTATGCAGAGCATGGCTAATTAAGTATGAGGAGCATGGCTTTTGTAGTGACTTTGCATACACTAGTTCGTCTTACATATTTATAGATTTATATTAGCATGCATCAAGTCTGAACTAGTATGTCTGAACGTCAGACATCATTTCCCCCCTCCCCTTTTTTTTTAATTAGAACAAGACTCCTTGGATCTCATCCACTGCCTTTGTCCCAAATTTGGTGATCTTGAGGTTGAAGCAAATGTTATTTAGCTTATCATAAAGGTTTTTGAGCAGTAGCATGATCTAGTTTTCTATCTGGCAATCTCGGTGTTTTGATGTGTTTTTAATTTTAGTGGGCCACATTTTACTTAAAAAAACTATATATAAAAGAGGCTAAATCGGTAGATGGATAAGGCTCTGGTAACATATTTTGAATAGACATTAGTCTTTCCAACAGCTTTATTTTAAAAAAGCGGGTTTTTTTTTTCTGAATTTGCCTTGTATTGGCATCTTTATGGCCACAGATATAAAAAGCCTTTCTCCAGTGCTTAATTTGTGCCAGGGTGTGCCAGGGCTGAGCCTGGTACCTCTAGGCTTGGTAGTTTATATCCCCAGCACCTCTGGGCATGCCACGTCAGTTATGAAAGTAAAAAATTGCTTGAGACCTGGGACCTACTTGCTTGAGCTCCGGCATGTCTTTCATTACTAATCAAGCACTGCCTTTCTCCTGCAGCCACACCGTCTTTTAACTTACATTCTGCATTTAAAAAAAAAAAGGAAATTTGAAAAAGTCTTCTAATGAACTAAACTTCAACTTGCAGTTCTGCATAGATCTTTGGTCAAGGTTTTGTCCTTGAATCCCAAGATCTCACAATCACTCTGGCTGAGTGAGCCCTTATGTTCTGGAACAGGAGCTCTTTAGGTTTCTTTGCTACATGCCACTATCCATCTTGCAATAGAAATCTTCTAGGCAGCTAGTCTCTACTTGGCTGTTCCATTCAAAACAAATAGGCTGTCCATCTTTCTAAATTACTTGCAGAAACTTTAAGTGCCCTGCTGGCATCCAGACAATGGAAATTCCTTTTCTCTTGTGGTTTAGAATGCATACAAAATGAAAGCAAAATAATCTCTTGATCACTGTAAAAATGCTCTTCATTTTTGGGATGAAGTTATATTTGGATCAACTTTCTGCTTATGAATTTTGAAAGTATTATGTTTCTGTCTCTAGCAGAAAATGCTGAAGCTTTGTTAAATGTGGAGAACATAACATAAAATGGCTTTTTTTCAACAGCTGAATGGATAATCATGATTTAAAAAAATATCAGTTTTTTGGATTACAATATTTTTTAAAAATATGTAATCATTTTTATTTATATTTTGATGATTCTCTGTGTTCTTCCTATCTCATGGTCTTAAATCACTGAAGTAGATGTTTTGTAATTGTTTCTTTAGTTTCCTAGATTTAGAATTGTAAAATTTCAGATTTTATAGGGTGGTATTTTCTGCTAAATTTCATACATAAAATGCTTATATCTTCTAAAAGAGACAAGTCTGGGGCTTTATTAATATCCTTTCTGTGAGAACCACATAAACTCAAATCCAAAATTGATAAGCAATTATCCCATGCTATATTTTCATCCTACATGACCTTCTGGTATATTGAACTTCTAAAAGTCAAGAAAGCTGAAGAGATTCAACCTGGCTAAACCTCTATCAGCATTTTCAGTTTGAAGTCAATGGCACTTGTGCTCCTATGTCACTTGAGAGCTTTTCAAAAACCCACTCTCAAGTGCCTAAATTTTGGACTAAAGACCCTAACTTTAGGTGCCTTGTAGGGCTGTCAAGCGATTAAAAAAATTGAGATTAATCGTACTTTTAATAGAATACCATTTATTTAAAATTTTTTGGATGTTTTCTACTTTTTCAAATATATTGATTTCAATTATAACACAGAATACAAAGTTTATTTTTGATTACAAATATTTGCACTGTAAAAACAAAAGAAATAGTATTTTTCAATTCACCTAATGCAAGTACTGTAGTGCAATCTCTATCATGAAAGTTGAACTTACAAATGTTGAATTATGTACAGAAAAATATCTGCATTCAAAAATAAAGCAATGTAAAACTTTAGAGCCTACAAGTCCACTCAGTCCTACTTCAGTCAATCACTCAGACAAACAAGTTTGGTTACAATTTTCTGCCCGCTTCTTGTTTTCAGTGTCACCTGAAAGTGAGAACAGGCGTTCTCATGGCACTGCTGTAGCCAGCGTCGCAAGATATTTACATCCCAGATGCGCTAAAGAGTCATGTTCCTTCATGCTTCAACCACTGTTCCAGACAACATGCGTCCATGCTGATGACGGGTTCTGCTCGATAACAATCCAAAGCAGAGTGGACCAACGCATGTTCATTTTCATCATCTGCGTCAGATGTCACCAGCAGAAGGTTGATTTTCTTGTTTGGTGGTTCGGGTTCTGTAGTTTCCACATCAGAGTGTTGCTCTTTTAAGACTTCTGAAAGGATGCTCCATGCCTCGTCCCTCTCAGATTTTGGATGGCAGTTCAGATTCTTAAACCTTGGGTGGAGTGCTGTAGCTATTTTTAGAAATCTCACACTGATAGCTTCTTGTGTTTTGTAAATCTGCTGTGAAAGTGTTCTTAAAATGAACATGTGCTGGGTCATCATCTGAGACTGCTGTAACATGAAATAGATGGCAGAATGGGGTAGAACAGAACAGGAGACGTACAATTCACGCGCAAGGAGTTCAGTCACAAATTTAATTAACGCATTATTTTTTTAACAAGCATGGAAGCATGTCTTCTGGAATGGTGGCCAAAGCATGAAGGGGCATACGAATGTTTAGCATATCTGGCACATAAAAACCTTGCAATGCTGGCACCAAAAGTGCCATGCGAACGCCTGTTTTCTCTTTCAGGTGACACTGTAAACAAGAAGCGAGCAGCATTATCTCCTGTATATGTAAATGAACATGTTTTTCTTAGCGATTTGCTGAACAAGAAGTAGGAGTGAGTGGACTTGTAGGTACTAAAGTTTTACATTGCTTTGTTTTTGAGTGCCATTATGTAACAAACAATCAACATTTGTAAGTTACACTTTCATAATAAAAAGATTGCACTACAGTACTGGTCTGCGGTGAATTGAAAAATACTATTTCTTTTGTTTATCATTTTTACAGTGAAAATATTTGTAATCAAAATAATAATATAAAGTGAACACTGTACACTTTGTATTCTGTGTTTTAATAGAACTCCACATATTTGAAAATGTAGAAAAACATCCAAAATATTTAATAAATTTCAATTGGTATTCTATTGTTTAACAGCGTGATTAATTTTTTTGATATAATCATGTGAGTTAACTGCAATTTATTGACAGCCGTAAAAAATGGTCTATTTTGTGTGTGTGTGTGTTTAAAAAAATTCATTATAACTTCATTAATGTATTGGACATCTAAATAACTTTTCATTGTTAATGCTGAAACAATTTTGTTTTGAAATTACAAAGATTTTATACCTCTAAGAGGGACGTTTTTAATAAAGATGCCATTTTAGCCTCATAATTCTGCAATCACATATGTTCATATTTTAAGACCATGAATAATCCCATGTAAATCAATCGGACTAGTCACGTGAATGAAGTTACGTTCCTGTTTAAGTGTTTGCACAATCAGGGACTTAATTTTCAATTTAATATTTATTTCCTTTAGCAGTTTGGGAAAATTCAAATATGATTCCCTAGCAGTAGTGGCATTTGAAAACAGTGTTTATAATTTAGTTCCCGATAAATTTGCAATAATTTTCAAATTAGACAAACTTCAAACTGATTGAAATCACCTTGATTTCAGTTGCTCCATCATGTTTGACTGATTAAGGGTGTCAATTAGAGATTAAAATGGAGTTTAGTGTATGCTTGAGCATTTTTTTTTTCTGACTGGCCATAATATACTTGCTGTTCTCAGAAATGTCAAGTTATCTAGACAGTGGTATGGCATTTGCATGTGTATGGATATGAATATTTTGGATTTACTGGTAATGCCACTAGCTTCTTGATGCCAGAGATCAAACAAATGGCATATTTTGTGTTGGTAGTGTTCTTTACCCACACCAAGCCTCAGAAAATGTAGGTGAATGGCTCAGGTTGGAACATGTTTTTAGACTTCCTCCAAGTCCATTTTTCAGAGTGGTAGCCATGTTAGTCTGTATCTGCAAAAAGAACGAGGAGTACTTGTGGCACCTTAGAAACTAACAAATTTATTTGGGCATAAGCTTTCATGGGCATAAGCTTTCACCACTAAAACCAAGTCCATTGAGACTGCAAATTGTCAAGACTGGACAACTAAGGAGTCAGAGTGCAACATCTGCTTGAAAACTTCTGATTTAATAGAATCATTGAATTGTAGGGCTGGAGGAGACCTCAGGAGGTCATATAGTTAAGTGCGGTGTACTCATGGCAGGACTAAGTATTATTTAGCCATCCCTGACAGGTGTTTCTCTAACCTGCTCTTTAAAATCTCCAGTGATGGAGATTCCACAACCCCCCTAAGCAATTTATTTGAGTGTTTAACAACCTTGACAGTTAGAAAGTTTTTTCTAATGTCCAATGTAAACTGCCCTTGCTGCAATTTAAGCCCATTGCTTCTTTTACTCTCCTCAGATTTTAAGGAGAATATTTTTTTCTCCCTCCTCCTTGTAACCACCTTCTAGGTACTTGAAAACTGTTCTCACATCCCCTCGCAGTCTTCTCTTCTCCAGACTAAGCAAATCCATTTTTTTCAATCTTCCCTCATAGGTCATGTTTTCTAGACTTCTAGTCATTTTTATTACTCTTTTCTGGACTTTTACCAATTTGTCCACATCTTTCTTGAAATGTGGTGCCCAGAACTAGACACAATACTTCCGTTGAGGGATATTACTGTCCATATTTCAGCTCTCTTTGAGAGGGTATTCTGTAATGTACCTGTAATGAGGTCTTGACATGGCAATAAGGAAAATGGCTCTGAGCAAATGACCACTGCTAAATTTGGAGATTGCCTCCAGGGACTGGCTTGGATTCATGGATCCACAGATATTCAGGAGTACTTAGGGAAGTATAGGAAGAATGACTTCTCTCCAACATCTGTTACCACTGAGGTCTGGAACTGATGATAATAAAACTTGAATTCATATTCCCTTTGTCTGAGACTGAATAAGTTCTGTTATGATGTTTCTGGCAGAAGGTTGGAGAAGAAAAATATTCTTGAGATTAAGAGTCTTTCCTGTCCTGAATAGCAGATGCCTTTCATAGGGAATCTGGTTAGTCATTTTTGTAAACCAAGATCTGAGCAATAAAAGTTGGCAGGCATAAGCACTAGTCTCTGTGATCAAGAGTCACATCACTGGCTCCCCATGGCACTGCGAATGAAGTTCAAAAATCTTGTCCTTGCTTTTAAGGTTCTACATCATAAAGTTCCTGTCTAGATCTTTTTCCCTGTCTGTTTAGCATTCTTCCGCTTAACCTCCTGACATGCAGCCAATCCCCCAGTTATACCAACCTTGACTCCCGTTTCATCTGCTTCCATAAAAGGCTTTTTGCCTTCTTTCATGCTGCCATTTGCTCATGAATCACTGTTCCAAAATATTTTGGAACCTTTTGCCTCATTCAGATCGCTTTTAAAAGCATATTATTGAAGCATTATCTATAAAAAAGGACCCAAGTTTACACTCAGAACAGAAACTAACAAAAAATATGTTGAACCCACATTATGTACATATACCTAACCCAAAGACTGTGGAATCGGCTCTATAATCATCTCCTTCTTAATCTCTCCTTCCCAATGTATGTTACAGCTTCACTTGTCTGATCCATCATCCTGACTGTAAGAATTTTGGGTAGGGACTTGTCTTTTTCTTTTTTCTTCCTTTGCAGCATATGGGAGCATTTATTATTATTTTGTTATCTAACACTTATATTGTGATAGCATCTAAAAGCCCCAGCCAGGCACTGTATAAACATATAATAAATGGCAGTCACTGCTTCAAAGAGTTTACAGTCCCAAAGCAGACTGGGGTGGGGAAAATGGGGTAGCAAATACATATTTATGGGTGTAATGAAATAACTAACAATAGTTATGGTATAATTGTGATGTCAAATTTAACCGTTACCAGAAACTGATGGTATCTGAATTCAAGGGGACAATTTGCCATTTTAAGACTGTGGATGCTTCTGAAAATGAAAACCTGCCTAAATCACAATACCATCCTTCCATCCCTTCATGAGGACTTGACGGTATAGGTTCCGTTGTTGAAATAGCAGCATCCACCTTTGGAGCTACTGACCAGAACCTGTATTGGGAAATGGGAAAGAGAGGTATATGGACTTTCCCTGAATGTAGCATAAACAAAATGCATTTAAATTGACATGATCAATAAGCACAGGATGCAGGTGGACATCACAATTAATGGTCAAGTGTGAGGCAGTAAATGCATTTAATTACGTGGGATCATACATATCCAATGAAGGAGGCTGCTCCAAAGAAATCTGAAGACTATAGATAGCTTGCTCAGCCATTGTCCCTCTTACAAAAGTGTGGAAAAACCATGGCATCTTGAAATGTATGGGGGTTTGAGTAATGAAAAGCTTAGTTTTTTTCCATAGTGACTTATTGATGTAGTTCCTGGGAAACTAATGCTTCTGTCAAGAAGAAAATCGAAGCCATTGAGATGTGGTGCTGGTGAGGACTCTTGCATCTCTTTTGGACAAAAAAAGAAAACAAATGCTTGTTAGAAGTATTATAGAGAAATGAACTCTTGTCAGAAATCAACAAATGCAAACATATGTACTTTGGTCACATCAGGCGTAGAAATGGAAATAACTTGAGAAGTTACCATGGAAAGCATGGTGATGGGTCATCGTAATAGGGGACAGCCAGTGGGGAGATGGATAGATGATTTGCAGCAGATCACTGGTAGGTCAGCTGCTGAGTGTGTGATGTTAGAGATGGATCGAGAATGCTTCCAAAAATTCTACTATGTCACCAGTATTCAGACATGAATAAATAGGCTTTACACTTAAATTGAAGAGCCTAGAGCTAAAATTTTGGACCTGCTTGAAAATTGGATGTTAGAGGAACTGAGAGATCTTCTCCTTTTTAAAAGAAAAAGTTTAGTAGGTTTCTAAGACTCTTAAAATGTGCTAATAATCCACTAGAGAGTAACAGAATGATCCTCCCCAAAGTGTGGGAAACTAATTCTCTTGTACATACAGTTGCATTTAGGAGTTCCATTTCTGTGCTGGATATTTGGTAGGTGAATGGGGTTGAAAAGGAAAAAGACCAATGGCTTGAGTCCACTGCATTGGGTTATAAGTTGTATAACAACTTCCTGCCGCAGTATACTTGCTTCAAGTGTAAACCGATATCTGCATCATTTTAGAGCATATGCTGCAAAGATTTGTGCCAGAAAGTGTGTCTCCACTTGCCCTACTTGACACATGGGAAGACAGTAGATCCAGAGTTAGAAGCCATCCCTTATGTGGGTTTAGATGGTTTCTTCTTTGCAACCTTTAAAGGGGTTTAAAGGGTTTTCATTCTGATACACAAATAAGTCTGAGAAAAGGACATCAAAGCAGCACACTTCTGATCCACTCGATCTGGTCTACTGGCAGGAAATCTAGCCCTACAGTCCTGGCTTGCTGCAGATGAACACAGGAAAAACGAGTGTTTTAATTTTGGCTCCATTTAAAACACAAGGGGGGAAAAATCTAGTGGCCAAACAGAAAATAACAAAATATTTTAGAAAAAGTAAAATAAATAAATTTTAGCTTGTAAGAGCTATAAACTATAAAGAAAAACTAAAAATAAAAATGACTTGTCAATGTCCAGTTAAGTCACTCTTTTTTTTTTTTTTGTGGTTTATGGTGTTCAGCTTTAGTCTTCTTAGCAAAAAAGAAAAACATTAGTCATATTTGATCGCTGACACTTGTTGATTTTAATTTATTGATTGTAGTCTACCTTACCTAGATACAAATGTGTATTTAGTGGTAATTATAATACAGGAATCATAGCTGGTGACTCAGTTCTATATTTATTTTTAAAAATGACTTTCCCTACCTCCCTCATTTTCATTGCATCTGATTCTGTTCATGGATTATTTGTGTGTGTGTGTGTGTGTGTGTGTGTGTGTGTGTGTGTGTGTGTGTGTGTGAGAGAGAGAGAGAGAACATGAACACCTTTTCCTCTAATGGCATAAAATTGTAAAGATTAAAAGTCAGCAGTATTATTTTTCCTTATTTTTTCATAAAGGGTTTCATTAATCCTGCCATAAGATCTCCAGAAGGTGACCTGAGGGTATATGTACTTTGATTAATATTTGTTTAATGTAGGATTATCTATATTACTCTGATGTTTTATTCATATTACAATTGCGCCTATCAGTTGATTTTCAGGTTGACTAGTCGGATATAGTTGAACGAAGAAGATGAACAATTAGTAGACTAAGTGACTTTTAAAGTGTGCTGAGGGGCAGAACAAATACAATATATAATGCACCTTGTCTGTTCAGTACTCTTATGAGTTAAGTTGGTCGCACAGTATAGTAAAAGATTTTTCCATACCTGAATTTTAATGTTGTTGGAAAGCTTTGCCAATGCCATTATTTAGATTTCTGTTTTGTTATAGCACCTCTGGGAAAAGTATTAGACTTTTCTTGCCTTATGGATGAAGGTAAATTGAGTTGAGGGAAAAACTCAAATCAATACTACTAGGCAAAATGTTGAGTCTAGTTAGTCTTAT
This sequence comes from Lepidochelys kempii, assembly GCF_965140285.1. Taxonomy (NCBI): domain Eukaryota; kingdom Metazoa; phylum Chordata; order Testudines; family Cheloniidae; genus Lepidochelys; species Lepidochelys kempii. Next base: position 10,787,600 of record NC_136389.1, on the reverse strand, counting down.
CATAAATGGATCTTAAGACTGTAAGTTTGCCATACAATTCAAATGTTTTGTTCTTGGATCTAGTACAGGATGTATCAGGGGATCATTGATAATTTGAGAGTGCAAGTCATTTATGCATTTTTGTTCATGGGAAAGAGGTGCAAGATATGCATGAGGCAATGTAAGATGTTAGAGTAAGATGTAGAAACTCAACACACAATTTAAGAGTGGATAGGACACTCTTCTTAAGGCATAACCTATTTTTGGAAATAGATAGTAACATTTTCATCCATAACAGAGGATATGTTATAACGCTGCCTTTCTCTTTGTGTCTCGCAGATACATTATCCCAACCTTACAGAGATCTCATGCTGGGTTTTATCAATGTGTGGTGCGGAACAGGATGGGGGCGCTCTTGCAAAGGAAATCTGAAGTTCAAGTGGCATGTATGTGTTATCTTGTAACTTATTAACAAGCCAATTAAGTTCTTATGTGCAGGAAGAATAATATAGCAATAATGTTTGTCAATTCATTACAGGTATGTCTTGAGATAAGTCATATGTTTAAAAATTGTTATATTGCAAGAATTTTCATAGTGACAGTGGTTGTCATCTGGTAGGAAAATTCGAACTGGAGCAGTGTGAAATGTGTGCAGCAAGTACTGAATCACTCAAACTGAGACTGGATTAGAGGCTTGCTATGGCTTACCTTAGGGTCTTTTTGGGTCTTTTTGCACAGCCAGTAAGCAGGGCTGACTTCCCCTTCACACACAACTGCAGTAGACATAATCAGGCCAGGTAAGGCAAGGGCCTTCTGGGAAAGGAAAAAGAGGGATCTCAAAAAGTGGTTTAAAAGGGGAGACAATATTTTGGGGCTAAACTATGGAGAAATGAGTCCCCCGCAGAAAAAACACCTAAAATGGCACAAACAATAATGGAGGGAGTTGACAGTTTAAAGTCACTTATAGCTGAGCTTTTAGTGTGTTGGAAGTAAAGAAAGAAACTTTGACCACCAAGCAAGGAACAAGAATTTACTGGAAATCCATAAGGATTTTGAGACATGGTGATACCTTGGTGATTATGGCCAGCAAAGGTACTACTCTCTGAGAGGGACAGATTGTCTTCTCCAATGAATCAAAACACACAAAAAGGAGCTTTGGAGCTGATTTGTCATGTAGCTGATATAAAGGGCAGGCAAGCACTGATTGATCTTGCTTTCTGTGTCCTCCAATTTTAGCAATGACTCCTACTTGCAATGCCTTGCTCCTGGAGGGAAATAGGGAGGAAAGATGTGTCTCAATATAGTTTTAGTTTAAACACACTCTTCTCACAGGAGTACTGAGAAAGGCCTCCTAAGAATCCATAAAAGTTCTGTGGTACTGTCAGGGCCTTGCAGGAAAAGAAGGAACCCTATATAATTCCCTAGCTAACATGCTAAGCCCAGTAGAGTGCTACCTGCCCCTGGATTTAGTATAGGGCTGGCAACATCAGAAGATGGAGGATTTCCATTGGCTGCTGTTTGTGGGGGAAAGGATGTCAGACAAATTTCTAGCCCCAACACGACTCTTTTGAGAGACAGTGGCCCTACTGCCAGTCCTCTCTTCCTGGTCTCCAACAACAGAAAATGGAAAGAGCAGCCAGTTGTCACACTCTACTCTCACACTCCTTCAAAGACTCTTGGGAGGGAGATAACTAGAGACAGCAGGAGGATGATAGGAGAACACCATGCCTTTCCCTGAAGACATCAATGATAGAAGCCCTAGAGCATGAAGGAGGCATGGAGCTATTAGGAAGACAGGTACAGAATACCCAAGGAAGAGAGAGGTGGGATGTTGCTTTGGAGGTTCCAGTTAATCACCCTTGCAATAGAAAATCAATGGGTTTATTCACAGTCAATACCTCACTAACTAAACTCTGAGATTCTGTTCCTGAACATGACTGTGAACCAAATTTGTATGATGTTCATATCTGTATTTCAGAATACAAAGGCTGTCAGACTTGACCTCTGATTTGATTTTTGACTTTCATTTGGAAATGCTGGTTGATTTTCTCAATCATTGGTGCTGAATTACTTGATTTAGCTTGTAAAATATTAAAGATGTCATAATTCAGAGTACTTTTGCTCTTGTTTCCTCCATTAACATCTAGAAAATATAAATCAAATAACTTGTTTGAAAGTATTTTTAAAGAATTAGACTGTGATCTATTCATTACTCTTTAAAAAGTATGTTTGAACATATGCCAGCTTTGGACTTAAATTCAGCTTCTTACTTCCAATCCTCCTCGTTTTACCAAAACAATAGCATTCTTTTGAAGTAAATATTTCAAAATCTATAAGTAAAGTACCATTTGTTTGTAACACTACATGTTAGCTGTCTGATGCATAGGATACTGTTCCTTAGGGTACATAACTGGAAGATCAGCAATAATAAAATAGATAATGGTTGATAAATGGAAGTAAGATTAAGTAGATGAGTTGAATTCTTTTAGTCATAACCATTTTCAAGTAAGTGAGTAGACTGTACTTTAAAACGAAAAGTTGTAATGAGAATAATACATTGCACTCATACACTCTTTTACCAAGTTCAAGTAATTTATCCCTTAAAACATCAGTCTCTAATAAGCATTCGTATTATCTCAGTTTTACAGATATAGAGATTGACACAGAGGGTTTAAGTGACTTGCCCAATGTCACACAGCAAGTCAATAGCAAAACTGAGATTATGACTCATAGACTGAGCCTGGAATTGGGATTTCCCAAGAGTGTGCTGCAGCGGCATAGTGATTTTGCAGAACATAAAAGTACTATACAATTGTTTTCCAATTAAAAAAAAAAGAGAGAAGACAGGAGTGGAGGAGATAAAGCATGAAGGATAATAGCACAACTGGAAATGTGGTATAAGGATAAATTTGAGCATCTCTATTCTGATGGTTATACCCAAATGGTCAATAAATGCAATTTCACAAAAAACAGTGAATTCCCAAATCAGACATATCCTTAAAAGCACAACTTCCATCTCAGAAGGACAGAATGAGTCCTGCTCATTTTAGTCTGTTTAGTATTGTCTCTATTAGCAATCCCGCAAGATGTGATGTTCTACACCTATAATCAAATGGTACCCAAGAAAGGTGTGAAATTCTTTCCTTCCTTTGAAAACAAACAATAAAAATTACAGAAATTATTTCTTATTTGGTCTTCACAACTGACTGTCCCCTGATTAGTATACATGAGGGACAAATATGTCAGCTATGGTATAAAATAGCTTTTGAAAAATCACTTTGGTCCATTGTTGAATTATCTCTGTAAAATACAGTCATTAAAACTGAATTCTATTGTAAATATTAATCTGTCACCATTATATTTAATACTATTAAATACCAAAAAGCCAATTTTGGTAACAAGAATCTGAATTACTGTAAATCAACACAAATCTGGAAACTCAGCACCCAATATTAAGATCTGTTCCTACAGATTAAAATAACTTTTAAAATATCATAGAAGTTTTTAAAAAATGTGTTAAATACCAAGGGACTGGATTTCTGTACCTAGTAGTGACTGCTGCTATCTTATGACTTAACATTTGCAAAACTTTAATTTTCAAATCTAAATAGTTTTAAGCAATGTGCATGCAAGGAAGTACCTCAAACTTTGTAGTGTTTTACTGTTGTCACTTTCACAGTATAAAAGTCCTCCAATTTTTTTTCAATTCATGCTCAGAAAAATTAGTTGAGATATAAATGAATGAAAAAAGATGTTTATAAAAAAAATGCTGACCAGTTCTTTTTGGGCTTAAAAATTCCTGAATTCTGAAGGCTAGACCAGTCACATGACAGTGAGATTAATTAGAACTATCTACAGGTTCAAAACTTCTTTTCAAGTAGGTGATCTGATTAGTTATAAACAAAAACATGGAGCAACAGTGCTGATTATGTCTGAATAAGTAACTTGCAAATCACAAAGATGATTAAAGACAAAACAAAAGCAGGAAGAAAAAACATAGCATTTTTAAAAGGGTTTTAGTCTCTTATTTCCTTTCTTAGACGGGCTGCAGGTTCATGTTCTTCTGCCGTCCCTGCATCCCTTTCTGCTCCAGAGAACTTGAATACTGACCCCTTGGCCTTTGGGAGATGGGAATTCAGTGGGGAAACCAAAACAGTTATTTCTGTACACCAATTCGTAATTTATAGAAAAATAAAATGTATACAGATTTTTAGATGGCAGAAGAGTAGAAACCTGCAGCTCAAAGACAAAGCTCAAAAGACCAAACAAAAGCAGGAAGAAAAAATGCAGAGTGTTTTTAATGGACTTCCAACTCCCCGTCCTTGCCCATAAAAATATAAACTACATGAGCGCACTTGTGGGAGGACCCATAGTAGAAGTTTGCATTTAAAAAAAATGTCATATACATAGATTGGGTGTTTGGGTCATGGAAGGAGGCCAGAAGAACCAACAGCTAATGAAAATATTGCAGATAACCATGGCCTTGATCCTACAGTTTTATCAAGTGGGCACACAATGGTCCATCAGCGTGAATCTGATTGGCTATTGGTGCGACTAGACCATGATACAGTTATGCCTGTGGGTGTAATAATAGACTGAAGGAGTATCATGATCAGAAAGACTTGGGAACAAGAAAACTGTGCTAAAGACTTCATAAAACATTTACACTACTTTTGTATTTACATTACGAACTATTTTATCCAATGTAAGAATATATTCCAAAATTATTTGTACATTAAAAATGACACTTTCTGGTTTAAAAAAAAAGTCAGTTATTGCAATAGGACACGTTAAATCGTGTAGCAGTGCTGAGTGATACACTTGTGTGCTCTGGAGGTACTGTGTTTTGCCTTGTGCCTCACCACACACCTGAAATCTGCATTAATCAACACTATTGTCAGATCTTTTTACTTAATTATGGCAATGCCGTAAAATATAACTTTTTCTCTGATGCCTTTTAAAAGAAAAGAAAGGGGAGAAGAAACTTCCAAAACTTTGAATATAACTTTTCTCTTCAGATATGGGAAATTTCATGGACACAGACCAGAGAAAAACAGTGTCACAAGGACAAGCTGCAGTTCTAGCCTTCCTGCACATCATCAGCTATCCCAAACCACAAGTGACTTGGTTTAGAGATGGCCACAAGATTATTCCAAGCAGCAGAATGTAAGTTGATGTGAAGTTCAAACAATTAAAGATGTGAAATCTGACTAATTACATTTGATAACAGCTTACATTTTAAACAGACTAATTACGGTTGAAAGAAAATGAAGTAGTCATGAAGTAGCTCATCCCAAGTTTGAGATAAATGGCTATTTCAAGACTGGCTTTGAAATTCCTAAGTAATTCAACAAAATAATTCATGTGATCTTAATGGTGGTTGTACAGCAGCGGGCAGTGGTAATGGAGAATGGCTGCTTTCTCCTCCTCCCATTCATTTTCCTGGTGTGCTTTAGAGAAGTGAGTGTTTGTCCCTGGATTGTATTTACTTGAATGCATTAATTTAATGAATGCTGGTATTTACTTATAAGGCTGCATTTTATATTGAGCTCTGCTTGATGCTATTTTCCTTGACAATAAAACTGTAATCACTGATTATTTCTCCTTATTCTTTTATCCAACTGGCAGTTTTATTTCCTTTGGTCTAATTAGCAGTTCATCCACTCGTGGCAAGGTTGTTGCACTGTGATTAGCTAAGCATTATCTCAAGGTTTACTAGTTTATCCCTTACCTAAGACATTTAAAATGCCAATGTCTATCAATACACTCATGTGTTTATTTAAAGCTTTGTGTGGTCAGCTGGAGTGTTAAATTTTTTTTTGTCCCTGCCTCTTTGTTAAATTTAATAGAGAATTACTGGGTTTTTTGGAGAATGAGAATTTCTAAAGGATCCAGTAGCTGGCAGCTTATGGTGAGAGATATTTTTAGGTTCCAGGATGGCTGCTGAGCACTAAGAGTTCTTAGTAGGGAAAAAAGGCTTTTGAGTTTTGACTTTTTATCTGGAGAGTCATACTTTTAGAAGAGCATAAGATCAGCCATATTGGGTCAGAACAATGGTCCGTCTAGCCCAGTGTCTCTGACAGTGGCCAGTGCCAGATGTTTCAGAGACAATGAACAGAACCAGGCAATTTCAAGTGTTCCATCCCCTGTCATCCGGTCCCACCTTCTGGCAGATGGAGGTTTAGGGACACCTGGAGCATGAGGTTGTGTCCCTGACCATCTTGGCTAATATTTTACTGCAGTCCATTTATGCACTTTGTAAACATGAAAGCTAGTGTTACAGGCTCTTTTGAAAGTCAGTTGGAATTAGTGTGGTCAAGGATGTGGAGCAGCTCTGTGATGAGTTATGACAATATGGCCTGCTAATTGGGGTAGTTATTGTACGGCTATATTCAGTTATTGGAATATTTAGTGTATATATGTCGGTTTAGTTTAATAGCAGCTTGTTGGGGAAACAAACTGGAAGCAGAAACAGTATGTTGTTCCAGATGAAACATCTCCTGGTAAACACTTCAGTGGGGCTAAGAGACAATGCCTGAACTCTTTACCTGTGAGGAATATACTCACTGACCCCAGTCAAGTTACAAAGCTTGTTTTGCCAATGCTGGGAACAAACAGATCAAAAGAGCTACAGGCAGCTAAAAAGTCTCTTTCCAGAGGTCAGGCATTTCTTTGGGAGCTGTTTGCAGGGAACAGATTGACACAAGCAGATACCTGTTCAAGTGTCTGAAGAAGCAAAGCTTTCTTAGGCCTTCCATCAAAGGGTGGGAGAGCTTTAGGTAAGATAGATATACATACAGGCTGGCTGTTTATTTTAAAAATCCTATTTCTTGTATCTTATGCTGCTTCCAACTGTTAAGGTTAAACAGTACTTTGATCTAAGAAGGCTGTTTGGCATCCCTGTGTTAACCACTGGTCACGAGCCCCTGACAGGAAGAACTGCAGGTATCAAACCTAGTCAGACCTATTGGGATAAGTGCAGTGGATACCCAGGTACTGGTCTAGGAGTGGGAGAATCACAGGATTCCATCTTGAGAGAAGTGAAGGCATGAAATCTGAGACCTCAGGGGGTGCAGTCAGAGGCTAGAGAAGGTGTCAGATGTGCACCTAGCCCTCTAAAAATCAACTTGGAAGTTTAGCCTTAACCTCACCCATCACGTAGAAGATCGAATATTTGATTCTGGAAATTTTAAACAATTCCTAAAGGAGAAGGTTAAGGTCAATGGAAAAACTGGAAACCTTGGGAACATAGTTCACATTGAACGTTTTAAGAACAAGATCACAGTCATATCTGAGAAGCAGTTCTCTAAAAGATATCTGAAATACCTCACAAAGAAATATCTCAAGAAGAACAGTCTTCATGACTGGCTTTGTGTGGTCGCATTTGATAAGAAGACAGGAGCTGCGCGGCTTCCAAATCGGTTAAGATGAGGAAGGATCAGAGTCTGAGGAATAAATGAAGCTTTTACTGAAAGCTTTATACTCTTAAACAGCATACAAAAGACTAAACATCTATTTATGACAGCACTTTAACTTATTGGTGAATAAAGGTTTTGTACACTGTTTAAAAAAAAACAACTATGAAAATGTGTAATGCCTCCCTTAGGGGGACTGAACTACTTGCCTCTGGGCAAAAGTTTTCTGAGCAGCAGCCCTCCAATTTTAAATAAGGCCTTATATACACACAAGATGTATCAATTTAACTGAATCAGTTTAGAAACTGATCTGATTAGATTGTTTTGACCCTTTGTGTGGATGCTCTTAAATTGGTTTGAGTGCTTTATATTCCTAAATCAATACAAATCACTTTATATCCTATTAAGAGTGTCCACAGAAGGGGTTTGCACCCCTCTACCTAAATCAATCAACTAGTCAATCAGCTACAATATTTCCCAGTAATGACAACATTACACTTTATGCAGGCTGATGAAACATTCAGGGCATGTCTGCACTGCAATTAAAAACACGTGGCTGGCCGATGCCAGCTGACTTGGGCTTGCAGGGCTTGGGCTAGGGGGCTATTTAATTATGGTGTAGATTTTGGCTTAGGCTGCAGCCCACACTCTGGGACCCTCCCACCTCACAGATTTCTAGAGCCCAGGCTCCAGTCCAAGCCCAAACATTTACACTGTATTTAAATAGCCCCTTAGCCCAAGCCCCATGAGCCTGAGCCACCTTTCATGGGCCAGCCACAGCTGTCTAATTGTGGTGTAGACATACCCTCAGTGCATGAACTGGAGAGAGCATAGGTGGTTATTCCATGCTGAAACTTCTTATTGCCACCCCAAAGAAAAGTTGACATTTATTTTTTCACGGTAACATCATTCAAGAAAACCATTGGCTCAAAGACCAATTATTGGAACTGCTTCTCATTTACACTAAGGCCCATCCACTGCTTTGTCAGTGTAAAGTGGACTTAAAGTAAGCATACTTTAAAGTTACACACCCTTTAAGGTCCCTTTATATTTCCAGAATGGTGTGAACGGGTGTTAGTGTAAATGAGAACCAGGCCCATTAGGAATACAGGGATAACTACCATTATTCAATCAAATTTACATCACTGTAATAGAAATCCAGGTGAATGTACAGGCTTTGTCATTATTGTATAAACTTAAAAGATCAAAATTAATAATAGTTATGCAAAAATATTAATTCTTCAGCAGTTCGTAAGAATCTGTCATTTAATTTTCCATTATTGGCATTTGCAGTGGAGCTGACATAGCAGTTTTAAAGCAGCTAATGCTCATTAATTTGCTTTTTTTAAACTAATATCAGTTTTTTTCCTGCCAGTGTGTTAATGTTTCAGTTGAGCCTGTTTAGCATTCCCATCTTTATTTGTTTCTGGGGAACGCAGGTAGCAGAAGATATTATTGCATTGTCGTAAATTCTGGCATCACATTATTATTTTGGAGGTATTTTACAAATATATTGAATAGGACTAGCCTTTGTTCTTTTTCTTTTCTAATGTCAACTTCACATCTTAGCATGGTCTCCAGGTGTAACAGATACTTCTTGAATTTAGAATAAGCAAATGTAACCCTTCTGCCTGTCAGAGTTGGCAGCAACAAGGGCCGGGTTCAGTATCTAGGGGTTCCATTCCAATAACACAATGCAAAACCAGCTCAAGCCCCCACCCAGTGACCTGGGACAAATATATACCACTCCCGCTGGGCGCCTCCAAGAGGCAATATTTCACCTCTCGCAAGCACATAGTCTGAGTATAGCAAAAAGCCTTTTAATAACAGAGAGAAACAATGTGGCATTATGTTGGGGAAACACCACCAACAGGATTTATAATACAACCCATGAGCAAAAAACCCACCCCAAGCAAATTGGGGCATGTCCTTTCCCTTTGGTTCTTGAGTCCAGCAACCCAAAATCACCCAAAGTCCCAAAAGTCCAATGACCCAAAAGTCTCTGTCCCTGATCAGGGCAGCCCCAGAGTTCAAAAGTTTATCTGCAGAGTTTTACCTCCCAACCAGGGTGGAGATTGGGGGGGGGTTAAGGGGCACCTTACGTGGTCCAAAGCTGATGGCCCCACCTCTCCATGGGGCTCCGCTCTGCCAGCCGCCCCATAGCTGCTCTAAGCATCCAACAAAACTGCTCTGCTCAACCAGCCACTCCACTTGCCGTCCCACAAACTGCTCTGCTCCACCAGCTGCTCCGCTCTGCTCACCATCCCGCAAACTACTCTGCTCTGCTCCACCAGCCGCTCTGCTCGCCGTCCCACAAACTGTTCCACCATATATCTTCAGGTTCCCCCACTACTTAACACAACACTCAGTGATTTCAGCTCTTAGTAAGTTTAGCTCTTTTGTGATTTCAGCCTGTAGTAGGGGAGCCTCAGTGCTGGTGCACCATTAGCCCAAAGCGAATTCAGCTCAGCAGCCTGTAACTAGACGCCTAATAGAATCAAAATTAGCTCTGATATTCCACAGTGGAGAGAGGAGGAAGTGCAATTAGCATGTAAGGCCCTCACCAGGGGGGCCCATGCCACCAAGTATTAATACCTGTCCCCAAGTCACAGAGTTTTGGAACCCATGTCCCTTGCCTAGTGAGTGCTACTTAGTTGATGGCGAGTCCCTCCATCATAACAAAAGGCCAAGTACAGTTCCACTGTCCTTGATTCCCATAATCAGGGTAATAACAATTTATTCTTCCTGCCCTAATAACAGAGACACTGGGGATCCCATAGCAGCCAAAGTGACCATTTGGGCAGCTATGGCCTCATTCTAGGCGGGGTGGGTGTGCCTATGCAAATGAGATCAGCCCCTGAAGTGCTTTTCCACAACTTGCCACACCTCACCACCAGATGTCAGGGTGGAGCTCATCGTGACTCTGCTTACACAAAGATAATAGACCAATTTCTTATTCCTCTTACTAGGTCAGTTGGTTAGACTGGAGAAAAAAAACATTGATTCAATGGATAGATTAGTCTTCACATTCTTCCACAAGTGAAAAGTCATGATGATAATCCTGCTGTGTGAGAGTGCAGAGCTGTGATATTTACTGGGATGGGGCTTCTTTTGAGATACAGACAATTTCTTTAAAAGACAGTGGATTTTCATTAATTTAAATGGCAATGAAACTCATGGTGGAAAGATTATTCGACTTTGTAGAAAATAACTGTATTAATTCAGATGTTAATCAGTAGCTTAGCTGCATTGATTAGATAACAAATTCTTAAATTGTGTTAAAGCCACAGGATATAGATCGGAATAATGGCTTAATTTGTACAAGCTTTTCACTTTCAAATCCACTCTGAAGATCTTTAGTTCCTGCTGCATGCAATCACAGGTGGGCTGATGTAAAGATAACACAAGCATATGGAGCTCATCATGTCTAGTAAGAAGCCTTTCATGTAGTCCTGAGGTTGCTGATAAAATTCCTGATAGAAGATGACTGATATGCCACAGAACATTTATTCAAGTAAAGCAATGGAGTATATTTACAGTATTTCAAAGTCCCAGATACTTTCAAAGCCCCTGAGTTTGTTTTCTTTCCACCCTATTTCAGTGTATTCATGTGTGGTGTGTAATACAACAAACCAATATAAATTTTGCCTATTGAGAGTTTTCTTTCATCAAAGTCTTATTTTGATATTTTAAAGGGATGTTTGTGCACCATCAAAGAAAAGCCATGTTACTTCATCTGTAATAAAAATTGTACGGTGCTCTTAATCATTATTCTCTTCAGAATAAGGGAAACCTGACAATGTATTCAGATGAATTCATATGGTGGCCAAAGAAGGTGTGTTCGTATAGAAACATCATAAAGGATTAGAATGTTTTGTTCATTATTTCATTATGGAATCTTCATTTAGCACAGGATTATGAAAATCTTATTTGCGGTACCGGTGTTCTATTACCTGAGTCACCAGTTTCCTTGCTGCATTGTTTCCTCTCTTGTGTCCAACTTTTCTCCACCTGTTCATGGGCCATTTGGAATTTTTTATGAAGCAAAAATATTTGGGAATCAAACTTCATTTTGTAGAATGTTGGTCAAATATATTGCTGTTCAGAAATATTTTTCATATGTAGCTAGCTAGTTTGTTTCTACCAGGAAGTGGTAATTTTAGTCAACACTCAAAGTAAATTTGAGAAAGTATTGGAAAAAGTGTGGAAATTCAGTGGAAAGACTCCTGTTGACTTCAGTGGACTTTGGATGAGGGCCTTAAATATTGTAGCAGAAGACCAAACTTTGGGGAAGAGCACAAAGAGTTGAAGCGATACACAGCTATTAAATTACTAGATGCAAGTACTACAGCGTAGGAGTGAGGAAAAAGGGAGGAACAGTGCAAACCTTCATTTGAGAGGAAAGTAACTGGAAAGTGACACTTGGTAGGGAATGGAACCAAAAGTTATCCAGAGAAATATTTTTCTCTGTGGCTAAGCTGTCTTTGCTTTGGAAACTTACAGTTTCTCAGGCAATCGGCATCTGGTTTAAGTAGTTTACTGTAATTCTTCCTCCTTTAATCTTTCTGTTCTGTGAAATCTATTCTCCCGTTAATACACACACATGCAACATTCATTAAAGTGTGGATTTGAAAACCAAGAGTCTGATTTTCAGCTCCTAATTGGGTGCACGTTTGCAAGGGATACACCTTTCTAGCCACACATGCACAAATCAATTATTTTCACACATCCATCCACATATATACATGCAAAAATATACATACCAACTTACACCTAAAATTAATTTCTTGTCCAAAATCATATCTCAAAAGCAAAGAAAAATCTGTAGATGCCTTTATGAATATGACTAACTGGGTATTAAAACCATTTCTTGCAGTTCCGCACTGGTATTTATAACTGAAAATTTAAAATGATATATTAAGGGCATGAGATGAAATCATCACTTGAATATCTGCCCTGAGCAAGGGGTTTCATGTAGCTGTGCTGCCCTAAGAGCAGTCTGAGAAGCAGATTGTGACAATGAGGGTATGTATCCACAGCCATTAGAGGTGTGATTGCTTCTCATGTAGACATAGCTGAGCTAGCTTTTGAGTAACAATAGCTATAAAGCTGCAGTAGCATGGAGGGTGACTGCTGAAGTATGTACCCAGGGTCCTTGGTGGGCAGGACAAATCCATGCCTCAATCAGTGCTGCCATGGCTTCACGGCTGCTGTTGCTCAATCTAACTAGATTGCAAATTTGGGTAAATCTGGAGATTCTGTCGTCCCACCTTCTGATTGCAGTGTAGACAAACCTTGAAAAGGACATGGACTTCAGTGAGACTTAAGCATATACATACAGTTAAGAACATGCTTAAGTGCCCTTCCTAAAAAGGGATGCTTTCCTAAATTGAACCCTTTGTGATTTTCACTGTGGAACCTCAATTTTGCATAAATATTTATTTTTCATTTATAGTATTTTACATTCTTGATCCCCATGCCTTTTCTAGATAAAACAGTAAAGTTTTACTCAGTACAATCCACCCTAGCTGTTTCTGAAGTGCTGCTAAGCACTGCAGTCTGGCTATCAGAAAAACCTGACAACTTCATTTGGACCATGGCCAGTAGCAAAGATCAAAGAAGAGTCTGGGCTGTGATGTTTGTAGGATGGAGAGGGAGGCTGGAGGCCATAGTAAAGATAAACTTGCACTCTTTTGGATGGGAAAGGGGAGTGAGGGGGAATCTGCTCTTTGATATAAACACAATCAATGCTCTCCTGGAGAAAATTTGGGTCAAATTTGTTCACTGATTCATAGATTATAAAGCCAGAAGGGACCATTGTGATCCTCTAGTCTTACCTCCTGCATAACACTGGTAACAGAACTTCCCTGTTTGAAGTAGAGCGGATATTTTAGGAAAAAAATCCAATCTCGATTTAAAAATTGCTAGTGATGGAGATTCTATCACAGTCCATGGTAAGTTGTTTCAATGGTTAAGTACTCTCGTTGTTAAAAATGTGAGCCTTATTTCCTATTTGAATTTTGCCTAGCTTCAACTTCTAGCCATTGGATCTTGTTGTACCTTTTGTCTGCTAAATTGAAGGGCCCCTGATCAAATTTCTGTTTCCCACTCATGTACTTATAGACTATGGTCAAGTCACTCCTTAACTTTCTCCTTATCATGCTAAATAGATAAAGTTCCTTGAATCTAACTATAAAAGGCAGATTTTCCAATCCCTTAATCATTCTCATGGCATTTCTCTGAATCCTGTCCAATTTATCAACATTCTTCCTGAATTGTGGACATGTAACAATTTAGATGGCATATAGGGGCCCAAAGATGTTAATATAACCCAGTCCAATATTAAATGATTTTTTAAAAAGGCTTGGTACACAGAGACCTCAGCCTTCTTAGTACCATGGCAAACTCTCCATTAAAAATATTTGTTAACCCTTTATTAAAGATAAAAAGATAAAAGATAAAAAAGTTATAGCATTTGAAATATAAACTATTAAGTAAGGCCTTTTTTTTTTTAAGCAACATCCCTTTTTCCTTTTCCCTTTAGCTGGAGAGAGTTGTTAGAAGGAAAAAACCTTTGTTTTGACATTTTCTTAAATGGTATTAAAAAGGGTAATAACTTTCCTTGGGGGAGGGCGGGGGGGGGAGAGAGAAGTTAGTGGAGATGGGGTGGAGCTGTCATTGCTGCTGCTGTTGAAGTCTGCTCCTGTTTCCTAGAAGACAAAACAAGACAAGCACACACACCCAAGGAGAAAAAAGAACAGCAAAGATAAAAAATGCAATCTCTGGTGTTGGCTCTCTCTTCCTTCTTGCTGGAGAAACAGGCATAGCACAAGGTCTTATCAGTCACCTAACAAACTTATACCTGCATCAGGCTGTTCAGGGCATTGCTTGTAGTTGCCTCTTTCTGGTCACAGGCTTACAGCAGTGCTGCAAATATACAGTCTTGCCTGGCTAAGCCAGATTCTTATTAGACAGAAAGCAAAAAGAGAAGGACAGGAAAGAGAAGAAATAAGATGGGGAAGGTAAAGGAGACATGGGGGCAGGGATGAGGGGAGACAGTCTCACATCCCTGGTGGTATTCAGCTGGAGACAGTGGAGGTGGCGGCATGGGCGTCGGATGTAATAGGCCGGACAACTGGGCCACGGTGCCTGCCCCCCACCCCCGAGACCCTCACCACCACTTCCACTCCACCCCCCACCCACAAGGTCCCCTCTGCTCCCCGCGTCCTTTTGCGGGAGTGAGGAGCGAAGTGGAGAGCCAGTGGCCGTTGGAGTGAGGAGGCTCAGTTGGGCACTGCTGGGGCCGGCGGCTTGGCAGGGGGGTGGGGTCTTCAGGGCTTGGAGGAGCTGGCGCTTGGGGAGGCTGCCGGTGGCTCTTAGTGGGCCGGGGGGAGGGCCGTCAGGGGCGGGGAGAGCTGGCGGCTCAGCCTGGCCCAGCTCAGTGCTCGGGGAGGCTGCTGGCTCAGCCCGGCCTGGCTCAGCACCCGGCCTGGTGCTCAGGAGGTCCAGTGGCTTGGTCTGGTGCTTTGGGGGGCTCGTGGCTCAGCCCAGTACTGAGGCTGGCCCAACTCTGGCGGTGCTGGGGCCAGCCTGGCACTCAGGGGGGCTGGCGCCGGTGGCTCGGTCTGGTGCTGGGGTGCAGGACGTGGTGGGTCGAGGGCGTGGCTGGGGTGGGTGGGCCGGAACTCTTCTGGTCCGGGGGGGCCCTCAGGGCTTTTCCTTTTATGGGGGGAGTGGGGTGTTGGGGCTCCGGCATGCAGGGGACAGGGCCTTGGACAGAAGGTGCAGAGCTGGTGGGGTATCCTCCCCAAAGTGGGGGTTTACCTGCTGCCCATGGGTAGCAGTGTCATCTGGGTCCTCCTCTTTCTCTGGCCCCATCTGGTCAGGACTCCTACTGGGGTGGGGAGGTGGCAGTGATGGTGGACAATGTTTCTCCCAAAGTCCTTTCTTCAAGGACCCCAAAAGGGAGTGATGGGTGGAATAGCCCATCCCCTCACTATTTTGTCCACCAGTTAGGCCTGAATTCTGACATACCCATTTTGGTTTCCAAGTAGAGGATTTCCAGTCCTCTGCTCCTCTTATTTACCAGTTATAATCTTAACTCCGTACTTGAATGTCATTAGTTCCTTTTGTTAGTACTAATTTAGTCTCTGTTTCACTTTTGCATCTTTTCCCATCAACATTTATTGTTACACGTTACTGTGGCCCTGTATGAACTTTTACTTACTTTTTACAGTTGAGCTCACAGTTCTGGTAAATTTGTAGACCCAGTTATTATAATGCACACCAGAACTGGACATATTCCAGCAGCGATTGCACCAGTGCCAAATATAGAGGTAATATAATCTTCCTACTCCTCCTTGATATTCCCATTTATACATCCAAGGATTGCATTATCGCTTTTGGCCATTGCGTCACACTAGGAGCACATGTTAAGCTGACTTTCCACCATAACCCCCAAGTCTTTTTTAGAGTCACTGCTTCCCAGGATAGAATCCCCCATCCTCTAAGTATGGCCTATGTACTTTGTTCCTGAATGTATAACCTTACGTTTGGTCATATTAAAATATATAGTTTGCTTGTGCCCAGATCACTCGGTATCAGTGACCTGTCTTTGTTATTTACGCCTTCTCCAATTTTTGTGTCATCTGCAGACTTTACCAGTCATGACTTTGTTTTCTTTCAGGTAATTGATAAACATGTTAAATACTGTAAAGCCAAGAACTGATTCATGCAGAACCTGACTAGAAACACATCTACTTGATGATGATTCCCTGTCAACAATTGCATTTTGAAACTTGGCAGTTAGCCAATTTTTAATCCATTTAAATGTGTCTCAAGTTAATTTTTTATCATTCCAGTTTTTTAATGAAAACGTCATCTGGTACCAAGTCAAATGCCTTACAGAAGTCTAAGTATATTAGATCAACACTATTCCCTTTATCAACTACACTTGTAACCTCTTTAAAAAAAGATACTTTAGAGTCTTAATGGGCTAACTGGCTTCTTTCATACTCCAGCAATTGTTGCTTTTATACTGAAAATTGTAAATAATGATTCCAAAGTTAGTTTATGTTCTGAGACCAAAGAATTCAGGCACTGGCATTGCAAAGAGCAGGCATATGTTCATTTACCTTGCTCCATTTACTTTGCATAACAAAAGGTGGGAACAGTCTTGCATTAGACATGTAAACAGCAATGTCCTCATTTGAAAGTTCCAGTTATTTGAATTTTAAATTTACATATTTGTAACTTCTTTTTCTTCCTTGGAAAATGAAATGTATAGACTATCAGTCTGGGTTTTTTTGTTCCACGAGGAGGTAATTTCTACTGGTGTTTATCAGATTAGTATGCAAGAGCATGTTTTGTACCATGCTAGGCTCCTACTTAATTGCAGGTTCTTGTCTTCAAATTGCATCCTGTGGCCTACCTGACAAGAATGTTAGCAGAATCTCCTTTTATATGTTGTTTTCGTTGTGTGGTTTTCCTTGAGATATGAAGTTTATGGTTTAAACATCTAAAATCTCTAGTTAGTTTTGCAGTAGTATGCTTTCCTAATGATAATCTTAATTGTTACATCTAGGGAGTAAACTGTATCCCAGGTGATTTAGAAAACAATATAATGCATAATTGCATATATTTAAATAGTTCAACGTCCATTAACTTATTACTCTTTGACTTCAATTACTTTAAGAAAGATTTGTCTAAATTTAGCATTTGTAATGGAAAGAACATAGTGATGTCAAATGTTTTTCATTTTTACTGGACTTTTAGTGTACATATTTATTTTTATTGACTTATGAAATAGTGGCTCTGTGTTAATACTTCTGTTAAGTTGTGCTTGTCATTCATCAGCTTCAGTAAAACTCTTGATAATTCTGAAAATGGAGTCTTGGTTTAAATGTATAATAAAGTCAATCTGTCACTATACACATACATATATAATGATTATGCCATAGATTGGGCCTTTTAAATATATATTTAAATATTTTAACTTAATTTTACTGAATTTTTATATAGCATAATAAAAAAGAAACCCTAACATTACAGCAGAAGTTACCAGGACTCAGGTAAATATTTAATTATTAAAAGGTAATTTGAAAGGACTATTACAATGTGTTCAGGAATGAAATATTTTAGATATAAAATCTGAGCCTGGGAATTTTTTTGCAAAAGAGCAAACCAGGTTCATTTTGCTGTGTTTTAAGTTGAAAACAAGTTGACTCATTTTATAATATAATAATAAACATATCTGTCTCTGGTGTTTTTCTAAATTCAGGTATAAAAATATCTTTGTTTTTCAAACT
Source organism: Lepidochelys kempii (assembly GCF_965140285.1). Lineage (NCBI taxonomy): Eukaryota > Metazoa > Chordata > Testudines > Cheloniidae > Lepidochelys > Lepidochelys kempii. The sequence continues at coordinate 10,769,899 of NC_136389.1, read as the reverse complement.
AAAATTTTGTGTCAGGAGTAGTTTATAGTGGTCCTGATGCAAAGCCTACTAAAGTCAGTGGAAGTCTTGCCATTGATTTTCAATTGATCAGACCCATTGTGAGCTAGTTAATGTGTATTTCTGAATATTTGTTTACATTTAGAAAAATTTAGACTTCAGGTGTAATATATGCTTGTTTCACATTACTGACTGGGATAGTGGCAGCAAGAATGCAAGTAGGGTTAGTTCATCTTTTGTTATTTTGCTATAATTCTTTTAAAGGCAAAAATAGCTCTTCTTGTGAGGTGACCTCTCTTTGGCCTCTAAGGATTTGGTTAAACTAATTGTGATTTTTTTCCCGTTTCTTCACTGAGATTTTACTGCCTTTTACTTCATTTTCTAATGGTTGATATTTAAATTTTTTTTATTGTAGCAAATGTCTAGTATTGAATTAATGTCCCCTGGTACTTTTAAGCACTAACCTAAGTGTGCCCAAAAGATGTCACTCATGGCCTGTTGTATTTTGGGGTGGTCATGTTTGCTTATAGTTGTAGGAATTGCTTGAAGATTTCCTCAGAAGTTTTCAAGGTCCAGTAGACACGAAGAATCTCCTGATGTCTTTCAAGTAGATGCCCCACTGGTATAGGATCCTGCTTCAAGATCCTTCTCTTCAAAGAAGCCTCAGCATGCTGTGTCCCTGAATGAAACTCTGAAATTATTGAAGTACTCCACAAATAGAGCTTAAGCAGAGAGAAAGGGGAGGTGTTAAGGCATTCAAGAGCCCTTTTGGAATGATGATATGCTTCATCCTCAGTATTCTCTTTAGATACATGGTCCTCAGCATTATTTGTTGAAGGGTCTACAAGATAAGGTTTTGAAAAGCAGTCTCCAAATTATCTTCTTATGAAGGTACTCAAGGTACAATATAAGGAAAGTCTTAAAGAAATTTGCTTAAAAAACCCCCCAAGCCCAAAAACTAGAACTGGTGAAAACATACAGAGTGGATTTATTTAAGGTACTTACTGACTCCAAGAGATCAGGAGAATCACAGCATGGAGAGAAGCTAACAGAGAGTTTCTCCAGAGTTTAGTAACTGAGTCAGTTATTAACAACTTGGAATTTGAGGTAGAGGAAATAGTGCAGTGCCAAAATTGCTGATGACATTTCATTTGTTAATCATAATTAGGGAGGATTATGAGGAACTCTAGAGCATGTGATAAAATTAGGTAACATGCAACATGATGGCATTTAAAATTCAGTATTCAAATGCACAGTGGTGTGCATCAGAAGGAAGAACTTAAAATACTCATACATCTTGTTAAAGTCCTGAATTATTTGTAGCCTCACAAGAAGTAGTATCTAGATATCATTGTGAACAGCTCAGTGAAGACACTTGCTTTAGGCATTGTAGCAGTCAAATAAATACATTTTTGTTCTGCAACTAGATAAGAATATGGACAATATTCTGTTTCCATAATATAAAATAATGGTATATTCTCACATTGAACACTGCCTGCATGTTTAGTAGCCTCATATGAAAAAAAAAATGACAGCGGCAGAACAGAATGACCTAGTGATTGATGTGTGATGTTGCACTCCATATTTTTATAAAAATATGTTTATAAGTGTGGATATGATCTACCTTGAATATGCTTTATGCACAAGGTCTCTTGTAAGGTATCATTACAAAGCTTATAATCTACTGAGTGTGGTCATCTTATTTGTATGAATGTGTGTATGGGGGTGGGGGGGATGTGAGAGAACCTGGATTTGTGCTGGAAATGGCCCACCTTAATTATGCACATTGTAGGGAGAATGGTCACTTTGGATGAGCTATTACCAGCAGGATAGTGAGTTTGTGTGTGTGGTTTTTGGAGGGGGGTGAGGGAGTGAGAGAACCTGGATTTATGCAGGAAATGGCCCAACTTTATTATCATGCATATTGTGTAAAGAGTTGTCACTTTGGATGGGCTATCACCAGCAGGAGAGTGAATTTGTGTGGGGGGGTGGAGGGTGAGAAAACCTGGATTTGTGCTGGAAATGGCCCACCTGATGATCACTTTAGATAAGCTATTACCAGCAGGACAGTGGGGTGGGAGGAGGTATTTTTTCATATTCTCTGTGTATAAATAAAGTCTGCTGCAGTTTCCACGATATGCATCCGATGAAGTGAGCTGTAGCTCACGAAAGCTCATGCTCAAATTGGTTAGTCTCTAAGGTGCCACAAGTACTCCTTTTCTTTTTGATTCTTGTATCTGAAACTAGGAATATGAAATATAACTCTGAGGTCCTATTGTAATTATGCAAAGTGTGGGCCATTAATGGTGGTTTGGAATCTTGATGGCTCCCATTATCCAGGACAATTGGTAGTAAATGGCTCTGTTTACTTGTAAGACTTCCTGTATACCTGTGTGCCAGCGAGTGGGTAATGAACTCTCACAGAACATGTGATCATGTCACTTGAATTGGAATCCATCTTTAGCCTGGTGCTTTTCCATTTAGAAGGAGGGATGAGAACCCAGAGAGAGAGACAAAGGATTCCTGCCTTGTGCCAAAGCTGTTAAAGGGGATGGAACAGAACAAGGGGGCTGCAGTCATGAGAAATCCCTTTTGTTACCACCTGAGCTGGAACTAACAAGAACTATACTGGGCAAAGAATTGGGCCCAGACTAAGCGGGAGTATAGTCTGTGAAAGAAGCTTATTGGAACATCTCTGCGGGTGAGATTTACCTGAATTCAGTTTCTTAATGTATTAGGCTTAGACTTGTGTGTTTTATTTATTTTGCTTGGTAACTTACTTTGTTCTGTCTGTTATTACTTGGAACCACTTAAATCCTATTTTTCATTCTTAATAAAATCACTTTTGTTTATTATTGAACCCAGAGTAAGTGCTTAATACCTGGGGGAGCAAACAGCTGTGCATATCTCTCTGTCAGTGTTATAAAGGGGGTCAATTTTATGAGTTTACCCTGTATAAGCTTTATACAGACTAAAACGGATATATTTGGGATTTGGATCCCACTGGGAGCTGGGTGTCTTGGTGCTGTAGACAGGAGTACTGCTAAGCTGTTTTCAGTTAAGTCTGTAGCTTTGAAGGCGTGGTTCAGACCCTGGGTCTGTGTTGCAGCAGGCTTGCTTGTCTGGCTCAACAAGGCAGGGTTCTGGAGGTCCAAACTGGCAGAGAAAATGGGCTCAGAGGTAGTCTCAGCATATCAAGTAACAGTCCCAAGGGGGTCTCTGTGACTGAATCCGTGACATGATGTATGTCAATTAATCAATGGAATAGAAATGGTCAGTTCCTTTGTTCATGTGCCTATTGTTGCTATGAAAATCTTTACATATGTCTTTGTATGTTGCTAAAGTTACTGCAGTTTTGTTGTCTCCTTGCTAAGGCAAAAAAGTGAAGATTTTAAGAGCGATCCCTGTAACTATAGCTCTAATCAAATATTTCAGTGTAGAAGATGACAAAGGTGGAAAAAGTCTGAAAATTACTTATTAAGCTTTGAATCTAGGTTAGAATGTTTTGCCTTGATGGTGACAGTTCAGTGTAATGTTCCATGTACAGATTTTTCATTTGAAAACAAACATCACTTCATTTTACATGAGCAGATTCATTGCCAACAATGCATTTCTCTACAAATATTATCCTGTTACACAATTTACACTGGTCATGCATAATTGCATTTCACATACACCAGATAATACTTTAATTAAAACTGTGATAATTAGCATGTATATTTAATCAACAATAAATTCTGAGACTGCCAAGTCTTTAATGCATTAGCTGAATAATACTTAACTTTTTTTAGCAGAGTTTCTAAATCTGCAGTTATGAATTAGAATGGGCAGCTCTTTTGAACAAGACAGATGATAGTACAGTACCTGAATAATCTGGGCTGTCTCAGTATATATGCAGTTGTACAAACTTCACATACAGTTTAAAAACAACCTCTTTTAGTACTTGGGAGATGGTGTTTTCTTTGGGGGGAGGGGACTCATGGAATTATATCCTTAAACTCATCCTTTTCTTTGCCAAATGCTGCATAGAGTACTTTTCCTTCCAAGATCCAGCCAGGACTAGAAAACAGCTGATACAAAGTTTTGTTATTCCTCTAGGGCATCTACTGTGAAAATTATAGGTAAATCTTCCAAATTTTGCTCTAACACTGGTACAATTTGAGCAGTGCTAGATAGAGAACTAGTGCAAATGGTTTGCTATTATATGTAGTGGAAGAAGGACACTAATACTTCAGAATAAAGGAAGCTGGGATTATTCTCTCAGGCTGAGTTGATAGGATTCCATCTCTCTGTTCTACGGAACATAGGTTCATCCCTTTGCTCATAGTATCTTCTGGAATATGTTCTCCACTGGATATTAAATGTATAGCTCAGAGATGATTTCATTACATGGAAGGACTTTTATAGACTACTTTACATTTTGTACTAGAACTAAAAAGTGAAAGTACATTTGTAGGAAAAAAGTGAATTCTTGGGGCATGTTTATTTACTGTGATGGGCTTCTTAGACCAAACTGTACCTGGAAATCCTTCAGTGCAGTCTTCAGTAATCATAGACTCCAAGGCCAGAAGGGGCCATTGTGATCATCTAGCCTAACCTGTATAACACAGGCAATAGAAGAACTTCCTCAAAATAATCCCTAGAGTATATATTAAAAAAAATCCAATCTTGATTTAAAAATGATCAGTGATGCAGAATCCACCATGACCCTTGGTAAATTGTTCCAATGGTTAATTACCCTCACTGTCAAAAATTAATGCCTTATTTCCAGTCTGAATTTTTTTAGCTTCAACTTCCATACCTTTCTCTGCTAGATTGAAGAACTCATTATTAACATAGATTGAGCTCCTTGAGTCTATAACTATGAGGCATATTTTCTAATCCTTTAATCCTTGAATACTGCCTGCAGATGTGGGCACCCCACCTCAAGAAAGACATATTGGAATTGGAAAAGGTTCAGAAAAGGGCAACAAAAATGATTAGGGGTATGTAACAGCTTCCATATGTGGAGAGACTGATAACACTGGGACTTTTCAGCTTGGAAAAGAGACCACTGGGGGGGATATGATGGAGGTCTATAAAATCATGATGGGTTTGGAGAAACTAAATAAGGAAGTTTATTTACTCCTTCTCATAACACAAGAACTAGGGGTCACCAAATGAAATTAATAGGCAGCAAGTTTAAAACAAACAAAAGGAAGTATTTTTTCACACAATGCACAGTCAAGCTGTGGAACTCTTTGCCAGAGGATGTTGTGAAGGCCAAGACTATAACAGGGTTCAAAAAAGAACTAGATAAATGCCTGGGTATTAGCCAGGATGGGCAGGGACAGTGTCCCTAAACTCTGTTTGCTAGAAGCTGGGAATGGATGACAAGGAATGGATCGCTTGATGATTACCTGTTCTGTTCATTCCCTCTGGGGCACCTGGAATTGGCCACTGTCAGAAGACAGGATACTGGGCTAGATGGACCTTTGGTCTGACCCATTATGGCTGTTCTTATGTTTTTATGTTCTTAATCATTCGCATGGCTCTTCTCTGAACCTTCTCCAATTTATCAACATCCTTCTTGAATTGTGAGCACCAGAACTGGACAGTATTCCAGCAGTGGTTGCACCAGTGCCAAATATAGAAGTAAAATAATCTCTACTCCTACTCAAGATTCCCCTGTTTATCCATCCCAGAATCACATTAGCTTTTTTGGCCACAGAGTCACACTGGGAGCTCATGTTCAGCTGATTATCCGCCACAACCCACAAATCTTATTCAGAGTCACTGCTTCCCAGGACAGACTCCCCCATGCTGTAAGTGTAGCTTACATTCTTTGTTCCTAGATGTATACATTTACAGCTGGCCATATTAAAACACACATTGTTTGCTTGCTTCCATTTTTCCAAGCGATCTAGATTGTTCTGAATCACTGACCTGTCCTCTTTGTTATTTACCACTTCCCCAATTTTTGTGTTTTCTGCAAATTTTATCTGTGATGATTTTGTGTTTTTCTTCTAGGTTATTAACAAATATATTAAATAGCATGGGGCCAAGAATTGTTCCCCATGGAAATCCACTGGAAACACACCTGCTCAATGACGATTCCCCATTCACAATTACATTTAGCCAATTAGCCAGTTTTTAAATCCATGTAATGCATGCTGTTAACTTTATATCATTAAAAATTAGAATAAAAATGTTATGCAGTACCAAGTCAATTGCCTTACAGAAGTCTAATTATATTACATCAACACGATTACATAGATGTATCAACCAAACCTGTAATCTCTTAAAAAAAAAAAGATATCAAGGTAGTTTGACAGGATTTGTTTTTCATAAACCTCTGTTGATGCTTTAGAGCAACAAAGTGCAGGAGACTATGCCGTTACTGAATTACAGTACTGAATACTGAATAGAGATCAGCTGTGTCTGTATCACCACAGTTTGTTAACCGTAAATGTGGAGCTGGTGAAAGTAAGGAGAATGGGAAGCTAATCCTCACTGGACAGGAGCCTTTTAGTATTAAAGATGATTCAGTTAACTCTGCTTAGGTTAGGAAGTTGATTTACAAGTTTGTGTAGGTTCTTAGAGGCAAATGGATTTTGAGGGTAAATATAAACTGCCAAAAGAGCATGAATAACGTTCCTCTTTCAAAGGGTACCCGTGATATGTCTTTTCAAGAAAGAATCTCCAATTTGTAGGTAGGAAGATTATAGGATTTAAAATCAGAGTCTGAGTATCACTTCTGTGATTTATGTTATCAGAATTATTTGAGATTAAGTCAAATAACTATAACAAATAGTAGGGTTTTATAAAAGCATTATTTCTTTTAGAGGTGACTGGATATCTACCTCACCCTCATATATTGTGCTTTCTGCAAGTGAATTATTCTTATCGTAACCAAGACAAAATTTGCTTGGCTGTTTTTGCAGTAGCCATTCTTGGAAGTTGGTTGTGCAAACAGAAGAGTCTTGCGTTGTGCCTGAAAAGTTGAAATACTTCAGATCTATACTCTTGTGACCACCTCACATAGGTTTACTTTTACAGAAATAGATGCAAAATGCTTGTGACTTATCAAATGATACACTAGGTAATGCCTTGTGTTTACCAATTTTATTTTATTAATTGAAACTGACTCATGTAAAATGCATCTGTTAGTACTGGTTGCTGCAGACTATGATGAGACATTAATTTTGTTCTTGTGCAGACGCAAGCAAATCCTGTCTGGTTCAGATGCCTAGTGAATATTTTTATGATGTGTAAAGATGAGTAAATTAGTAATAACATGATGGGGATTTTTGATGAATGATTTTAGAATCCTGTCAGTTTGGGGAGGATTCCTTTTCATATAAAAATTTTTAAGCCTAATTCAGAAAAAAACCCACAACTTTCGGATATATTGTGGCTTTTTTGGTCGATTTGCACCAGGTCAACTTTGAACAAAATTCAACTTGAGTTCTAAGAATTTGGTCCATTGAAGCAAATGTGAAGCAAACCATACATTAATTAAAGCTGGAGAGGAAGGAAGGAGCTGGCAGCCTGCCTGTGGCTTATCTCTCATCGTTAGTTGTGAGTGGAATCTCTAGCTGTTTTGAGTCTGGCCTTCATCTAGCAGATTCAAAATGAATATAAATAAATTGTAAATGCCTTGTCTGAGATTTCATGGATCTGTTTGATCTGTAGGAGAAGCATCATTCTTGTCTCTGGTGAAACCTTTTGATGGAGCCTAACAATTAAAAGTGAGAAAAACATTGCCTCAGAATACTCATGTAGAAATCCATCTCACTGATGTAGGTTAAAATTGTCCCCTCTTTTGTGAATGTGTGCACATATATTTAAATATTGCATGAGCTTACTATTATTTGCTACTTTACAGAAGTCACAAGTTCGGTAGCATTTCAAAAAATCACAAGGGAGATGGGGGTCAAGCTGTCTCGAGTGTCTCAGAAGCGTGCGTACCAACCTCTGGGCAGATTGTTAAGAAGCAGGTTACAAACCCCAAACTGGTTGTGAATTCTATGCTTAGATTTCACCAACAAAGTATCGAGTGTGAATTCTTCAGGCATTATAACAGCCTTAACACGGAGTCACAGACAGACCCCTTGGTACTCCAGTCTATCTTGCCACCCAGACAAGAGTAATAGAAGCTGCTGTAATATGCAAGCTCTAGAAGTCCTTTAGGGTTAACCCAGGCCAAGCACTGAGAATCCTTTGCTTATGCTTAGAAATCTTGCCCACTCCAAGTCGAAGCAGCATAGAGACCCAGTTGTTTCTTGTCAGGGGGTTTTATTCCCTTCCTCCCAGAGTTCAAGCTGATGAGATGAGTTCACTTGCGGGGTCTGCTCTTCATAGGGTGTCGGGGGAGGAATGCAATGAACAAAGTCTTTCTCCTTTGATTTTTCATGATGGCTCATTTGGTTTCAATGGGCCTTCTTATGTGTTGGTCCTAACACCTTCTGTATATTCCCAACAGCACCTGCCATTACGTTAATTAATGCTTCTTTCCTGTTTAGTGAGTACACAATTACGGAGGCTTACAATGCAAACAGTTGATCTAACCTGATAACATGGGGTACATGCTAAGTGAGATTAATACATGTAGTATCCTACAAACATTTCATAAAGTCTAAACACATTTTTATACATCTAATACCTATTTTAATAATAGTAACACACAGGTGAGCAAGACTGGTTTCCAGCTTTGAATTCATCAGTGTTCAGCTGGGGCCTAAGGGCCTTGGCATGAGTTGGCACTTGGTCTGCCAGAGTCAAAATGAGTTCCTGACCTGAGGAGCCTACAATATAAAGCCCCGCCTCTGCAAATTTTTATGCATGTGTGTGAAGTTGTATGTGTGTTTGCAGGATTAGGGACTAAATGATAGGCTTGATAGAGACATAAGGATGTGACATACATTAAAAAGTAGGGAGAATGAGGAAGGACATGGGTTATAGATAACCTGATTATCTTCAGGCAACTTCCTACCTGTTGTAGGAATATATATTACTGGCTATTACAGTTCTCAAGGCAGAGTTGGGGATAGAGTGGGAGGGAATGGTTTAAAAGAAACCTATGTTTGTTATGTTTTGTGGGCTACTCTCACACATGATTAGGGGGTACCTTATTGAAATCAGCCAAACAAAAGATTTTTGTGTACAGTATAATAATTTATATACTCTTTCTTTGAAAGTTCAAACATACACTTTGAAAGAGACTGTTTACTAAAATGTCTTAGTGGTGCTGATGAAACTGCATTTGCAGTTGTCATTCACCAACCAATGACATTTGCAAGAGTTCTACCAACTTTGTTTCTGGCTTCCAGCTGCCATGTGTTCTTATTTCCACTCCCTTGGGAATACAGGAAAAAGAGTGAGGTGCTTTTATAATAGATGCTGGTTCAAAACACTGATTATTAAAGCATCATTTCTCATTTTTGGCAATCCATCACTTGTTTCCATGGGAACCAGAATGGGAGCAAACAGCCGCCAGAAGCAGAGTTTATTGGAACACTTGTAAATTTCAGTGACTGCTGGTAGACAGCTGCAAATGTTGTTTTCCCAACAGCACCTGCAGACACTAGGACAGAACACCCTTCCAAAGCCCAGTGTTAACTTTGTAAACATTTTACTTTAAAAAAACCTTAAAATAAGGAAAACATCATATAGATTTTTCTCTTTCTTTTTCCTAACCTAGCATAATTGTTAAGATCAGAGAAAAAGTAAACTGGCCAATAGTTCCCAACACATGGAGTTAGTACTGGATAGTTGCCGTCAGGATCCTTGCGAGCTGAACTGAGTGCTTCCCTTTATACTGCCCATTAACCAAATACATGTAGTAAATCATTATAGCAGTGTGCATTAAAACGTTGTTTCACTGTGGCTCCTTACTGAGGAATAGAGCATTACAAGAAAGAAAATCAGGCAATTAGTTGTATACAGTATCATCATGCATGTCTACAACTGACCAACAGTTTATCATTTTCTCATCTCCTTTTTTATTAGAATGCCTTAGCCTTTTAATCTGCTACTATATGGTGCAAAATAGAGACAGGGTCAGTTGGGATCCCTAGCAAAGCTGTTCTATTACAAGGTGTTACACTCCGCAAACTACCCTACCCTCATCTTCCTGACACTACTCTGTCATGCCAGCTGGATGGGTCTCAGGAGGGGGTGTAAGCAGGTGGAATAAGTTGTGTACTGATAAGTGTGCTGATAGAGAGACTCAGTGAAATAGTGGATGGAGGTTTCTTGTTAAACAGGAAGAGAGAGGAAACTGTGATGTGCCCCCTCTAGGGCGAAGATGCCAGGGGAGACTTCTTGATTTCTCCAAGGCCTTAGATTATCACCACAGAGCTCAGATAGCATGAAGCGTCTCATAAAACTAATCAAGAGGGTAGCAAAAAAATAGTCTCCGTCTCCAGCTCCACCTGTCAGTTGCCAGTATCCTGAATCTTTCTTCTCAGTCAAGCTTCAGGCCAGTGCACAATATATAGACAGCACTTGTTGCTCTGATGGATGACCCTGTCCTGCCCTCAGACATGGGAAATACATCCATATTCATTCTGCTATGGTATTTGATAGCACTGATCACAAAATATTCATATCCCATCTCCAAGAGGCTGCAGAGGTAAATGGAAATGCCCTGAAAAGGTTCAGGTTCTTCTTGTGTGTGTAGGAGACAGAATTTTCACTGGAGCTGGACCTAGACTATGGATGTCAGTGCCTCAAGAGATAATAATTACCATTGAATTAACCACTTTTAGAACTAAATGCAAAACCTCACCTCTTTGACTTTGCTTTTCCTCAATAATTTCTTTATACCCAGAGACACAAACTATAAACAATTCAAGCTATTTCTCTTTTAGGCTGGGAAGAGGGTTGATTATTTTGATTTCTTTTTAAAATACTTGGGTGGCATTCAGGCACTATGGAGACAGGGATACATAAAAGTACTTGGATAAGCAGGTGATACCCCCTAAAGTATACAACACTGGAGAATGAGCAATGAATGTCATGCTAGCATTTTAAATGTGTGCCAGGACCTGCATAAATTGCTTTCCCCTCGCCTCCCACCCGCCATCCCCGGTAGATTTGGCAATATTGTCTAAACTGACTCTCAGTAGACAAACAATATAGTATTATGATTTTTTTTTTGCTAAGATACGATTTTGATTAGAGGGGTGGAAATATGACCTTGTGAATTGTGTCTTCACAATGTGTCGATTATTTAGATTTCCATTAGCAGGGGTAAACTGATACATTATTGATAATTTAATGGACAAGTAGCTTGCAAAATCTTTTTGTTTAATGGAAGCAAAAAGAAGTGAAGGTTTAATAGTTTAATGCCTGATAGTTTTTAATCCATAGTTGTCAGTGTTACTTTCATTGAATAAAAAAAGTTCACGGCACTGAGCTTTACTAATCAAGATGCATAAAGGTACAATTTCACTTGTCACCTTCTTATTGTACATGATAAACCGATTTAATTCAGAAAAAACTCCACATGGGGCAAAAAGGCCATTCCATTGAATTAAGAGCTAAAATGTTAACGTCATTTAAAAACGTATACAGTTTTCTCTGCTGAAAAATATCTAAGCAACCTCCTGATATATTGCATTTCAAAAAAAAAGTTGTCATGTGCAGCTCAGGTCTTTGATTATGCCATGCCTTTTAGAAAAACGAGGAATCCCGTGGCACCTTAAAGATTAACAGATAGTCTTTAATCTGGTTAGTCTTTAAGGTGCCACCGGACTCCTCATTGTTTTGTGGATACAGACTAACATGGCTACGCCTCTGATACTTGATGCCTTTTAGAGTTATTTTGTTATTCATTGGTAGGGGCTAATGAATTATGGGTACTCTGAGAGTTATATTATAGACCCTGGAACTCACAGTTCCCAATGGGATATTTGCTTCATCTTTTCAAATAAATGACAGTAGTTATTGCTAGGTACTACGTTTTAATCATCATCATAGCAAAATATATGTTCATTAAGTATTCCAAATATTTTTTTTTTCTGTTCTGTGGGTAAGTTTGTGTTAGGTAATGACAGGCAGGTTTTTATGTCAGAGCATAATAGATACCCAAATCATTTTAAACAATTTGCCTTATTTTATCTGAGGTCCCTTGAGTTATATCAAGAGCATATGTATTAGGTTAGAATGGGGAAACAATGTGAAAATTGATCTAAAATGTCCAGATAGATGCAGATTGATCCACTAATCATTTAAATCTTGCAGTCCCTAAAGTTTCATTCATGCCTGTGAAATAACATCATAGTAGTGTCTTTCATGGACAAGATTATCAAAGCACTTTAAAAAATCTGGATTACTCTTTTACGTCCATGTTTTAGTAAATGGTCATCAACGTTTCACTCTCATGGAAATATTGAATGTCTCTTCTTAGTAAACAAACAAAAGGGGTTTACCAGAACTACATAAAATAATCTGAATTTGTACTTTATAAAATGCTAACATAAAATCTAGTCTTACGCATTTTTAAATTTAATTTTTGGGGTCAACCTTTTTAAAAAAATTCCCCCATTTTGATTCTTACTACTTGTTTCAATAGGGTATCCCAATCCATTAACAGAGCCATAACTCCTGATTTATTGGCAGTGGGAAGTAACCCTCCCGCTCTGTGTCAGCTCAGCTATGCTTGCCATGAGGATGGGGTCAGGGCTATGCTCACCTAGTCCCCACCCATATGCACAGGAGGGGAAGTAGCAACCTTGCAAAGGGTGATCTCTTTCTTCCTCATGATGCACAGCAGCAAAATGCCCTTTAGCAGAACAGTGAATAAATAAATACTAGATATCATTCTTTGGTATTAAAAGGTTAAAAAAGCTGGACATTATCCATAATATTAGTTAGAAATTAGAAATTTAACTTGATTTGAAATAAAAGTATCAGTCTCATTTTGTCTTAGTCTGGTGGTAGCAGTGGCATTTTAATTTATATGAAAGTGAGGGAGACAAAGTGAGAATCAGAGTCAACTAAAAAAGAATAAAATGGGGTTGCAAAATAGTTCAACAGAATGGAGAGAAATACGTCACTTTATACTTTAATATTAGTATTAATAGTATAATAACTGTTACTACAGCAACTAACACCTAGAAGCCCCAGTCATGGATAACGACTCCATTGTGCTATGTGCTGTACAAACATAAAACAAACAGATGTTCCATGCCCCAAAGAGCTAACAATCAAAATATAAGGCAAGAGACAGCAGATGGATAAGGCAGACAGGGAGTACAAGAAAAACAATGAGGAATCTGGTGGTACCTTAAAGACTAACAGCTTTCGTGGGTAAAAGCCCCCACTTCTTCAGATGCCTGTATCTGTAATTTTCACTCCATGCATTTGAAGAAGTGGGTTTTTTTACCCACGAAAGCTTATGCCCAAATAAATCTCTTAGTCTTTCAGGTGCCACCTGGACTCCTTGTTGTGTTTGTGGATACAGAATAACAGGGCGACCCCTCTGATACTAGGGAGCACAAGGAAACAGTGAGATGACTGGTCAGCAAGACAGGCAGTAGTTTCAGCACACCAGTTGCCTAGTCATGGTCAGTTTTGGGGTTTTCTTTGTAGGCATCATGCCAATGGAGTGTTTTCAGAAGAGTTTTGGAAGAGGATAATGAGTTAGTTTTGTAGCTGTTTATGAGCAGCTCCTCCCAAGTCTGAGGGCAGCATGGGAGAAAGTTTAACAAGTGGACAGTGGAGGCTGGCGCCACAGATCAAGTGGAGGCAAGAGTCAACATCTCAGTAGCAAATGAGAGGTGATAAGTACAGTGGGGATAGACTATGGAGGACCTTGAAAGGTGAAGACAAGCATTTTTGATGCACTAGTGAAAAGAGAGCTAGTAGAGGGATGCAAAGAGAGGGGAAACAAGGTCAAAGCGAGAGGCAAGGAGGATGATCTTTGCAGCAACATTGGACAAGATTGCATTTGTCAAGGCCAGAGAGAAGGATGTTGCAATAATCGAGATGCTGGGCTACTGGATGACCTTGGGCAAGTCATTTCACCACTCTGTGGGCCTCAGTTTTCTCATCTGTAAAATGGGGATAATGAAGCTTACTTCATAAAGCACTTTGAGATCTACTGATGAGAGGTTCTATATGAGAACTAGGTGGTGGTGGTGGTGTTATTATTTATTCTCTCTCTACATCTCTTGGCCAGTTTCTGATACCTGACAGCACTTTGCCTCTTATCCTATGACTACTTAGTTTCTTAAATAGCTTCTGGTGAGAGACTTTGAAAAGACTTTTTGAAAGTCCAAATAAATTGTCATCTGGTTCTCTTTTATACACTGGTCTGCTGTCATTCTTTAAGAATTCAATTGAAGAGCCAATTAAAGGAGATGACAAAGTGTGTATGTATATATATATTCATTTATCATTACTGTGGAAATTCCCATTCCAAAGGCACTTTCATCGTGATTCAGTGTGGATTTAACAGAGACTGAATCCCCTAAGAAGAATCCTTAAGCCACTTTATATTCTTATATATTAAGGACACAATATTGCAAGGTGCTGATCCAGCAAACCACTTAAGCACATGCTTAACTTGAATGCATCCATTGCATTCACATGCATAAGTATTTGCAGAATCTGGGTTTAGATTGTGAGATTAAAAAAGTGCACTTGATTAAGTATAATCTAATCAGATCAAACCAGCACAGTTTTTATCAGAGAAGATTATGCAGCTCTTACATAAAGATTATGCAATTCTAATAGTTGATAAACTAGGAGGTAAAATGACTGAATGTATAAAATTTACTAGGATTTTTAAAAAAGGACATTTAATAATCTCACTCAGAATAGACTACTAGTGGTGAATAATAAAGGTTTTTGAAGAAAAAAAATTCCAAACTCCTTGATAAGGTTCCAAACTAGGAAATCAGTACACTATATATATTATCCATTGTTTAAAACTGAAACAAGCTTTGTATTTAAATAAAATGCATATAACCACCTCAGTAATAAGAATAAGAATACTTCCCCCTTCTATGGTGGCGTTTTTTCTGGAGCTCTCAAAAATTCTGAGAAATCTGAACTGCAGACTTTCCGGTTTCTTTGCCAGGCTAAATGTCATCATCATAAATACAGTACCATATGCTTGAGTTTGAAAGAACCATTTAATTTTATATGCTTTTTTTCATTCCCATGCTTTATATTATGGTAATTGTGGTGTCACTTATTGTTGCAGAGAAAACCAGAAAATCTGGTGCTCAGATTTCTCAGGAATTTAAGAAGCAATTTTGTAAAACTACTGTGTTAATTACATTTTTTTTCAAAATAGCCATTTAATAGATTCTGCTTTTGGAACCCTACAAACATGTTTTTAACTTGGAACTCTTCAGTTTATCTTTGGAAAATGTATAACTACAAGACAAGGGAGTGAAGTCTTGTTGCAGATTAAAAACTGCCAAGCAAATAGGAAACTATAGTTGATGATTGCCCTTCAGAGTGAACAGAACTTGATAAGATTGGTTCTGGATCCAATATTTTAATGTATTCTTTAATAATTTTGGCGAAGGAAGAGACATCCAGTTGATTAAATCTGCTGATGACATTAAATTGTTGGTTTTTAGTCAAACTTTGTAGGACTGAGAAGCTCTAGATGTTTAAACTTGGTTGATTGGGCAGGTGGATGCCTGAAAAAAGTTAACTTAAGTAAATGTAATATATTGCACATTGGCAAAAAGTAGTATAAACTTCTCAAATACGCTGATGGGCTTTGAATTTGTGGGATGCTCTGAGGGAAAACTATGGATAGCTCAATGAATCATTATGGATAGTTCAATGAAGATATCTGCCCAGTGGGTAGTGGCATTACAAAACAAATAGGATGCTTGGGTGCCTTAAAATAGGGACACAAGATATAGTAATGCCATTATACTGAACTAATGGTATGCTTTTGTCTGGGTTAAAAGTATCCTGTTTTGGACATCTTCCCTTAAAATATATATAGCAGGGATTGAGATAGCACAAAGAATGGCAATGCAAATGGTTAAAGGTATGGAAAGACTTTTCTCCATAGAGGACATAATCTACTCTGCTTTACACTCTGGATCTCAGTTAACTTCAGTGGTAATCACAGCTGAATTTGGACAAGTCTGAGAAGATATCAAAAATGCCAGGATTATTCTGTACTGAGGCACAGTATTCAAAATAAAGACACAATGAAAACTCATTAGTCTCTTCTTTTAGTGTGTCAATATATCAGAGCAATGGGTTACTCAACAGATTTAGAACAAATAAAAACAAATATTCCTATATTCATGCCCAACCTGTAGAATTCACTGCCACAGGAGGCCTTCAGCTCAAATGCTGTAGCTGGCTACAAAAACATTGTTGGAACTTTTTATGACCACTAGTAACATAATGATAAAATTAATCAAATCTCATGCTTCAGGGCATATGCTAATACTTACTAACCTACTTCACAGGGGTATTGTGAGGATTAATTAGTTAATGTGTGTAGAGCATTTGGAATAGTACCGTGTAAGTGTTCAGTGTTACTACATGCTGATCATCTGAGAGGCACAGGAAGTAATTTGGCCATGTGTACAACACTGTACAAATGAAAACATGCATTAAGAGTTTTTTCACCTTTTCCTGATGATGCCGATATTGGCTACTGCCAGACTTTTTAGATCAGTTATATAGTCCCATATAGCATGCGCTACAGTATGTTCCTCTAAATCATCATATCTGGCAGTTTCTACATTTTTTGGCACTATGCAACATGTTTATGAGCAACATTCTTCCTATATCGCAAAATTTGTAGCAAAGGCAGGACTTAAAACCCCTCAACATTTTACATGAATTTCCTGACAAACTGCCTAAATGGCCAGTTTACAGCCAGAGTTACAAAATTGACACAAACTGATGCATAGATGAAGGAAAAGAACAGTTTAGTGATAATGCTGGGTATAGAACAGGTTGAAAATGTCCTGCATGGGGTCCTAAAGGTATTGCCTGTCTCTGTCTGAAGCAGACTGTGATATCACCTAAACTACAGTATTTCAATTCAGTGGTAGTAAACAGTGTCTTTGTAAAGTACTTTATGGGGTTTGTGTAGTTAGTACTACTTTTGGATAAAAGATGTATAAGAGTGAGATATATAGACTCATAGACTTTAAGGTCAGAAGGGACTATCATGACCATCTGTTCTGACCACCTGTACATTGCAGGCCACAGAACCTCACCCACCCACTCCTGTAATAGACTCCTAACCTCTGGCTGAGTTACTGAAGATCGATGAAGATCCATGCCATTCGTGAGTTACTAGTTTCCTGAAGCTAAATGCCAAAACAAATGATGGACCTGCATGAAGTCTTGCCCTTTCATTAACCACTTCATCCAGTCAAAAAGAAAGTTAAGAAGTGAAGAATAAAATTGTCAAAGAAAGGATAGCAACTATATAGCTCTTTCTGAGCACATGTTCAGTGGAGTTTTCCATCCCACCACCCAAGGAAGGCCACTCCGTATCCAAAGAAGCTCTCCATTTTCCCTACCCACCTTGGCCCCTCAAAAGATATCCTGTAAAGCAATGGTTCTCAAACTTTTTTTTTCACGGACCACTTGAAAATTGCTGAGCGTCTCAGTGGAGCACTTAATGATCATTCCAAATGAAGTTCAGGACGGCACAAAGATGGTTGAAAACCACCTTAATACCCCTTCCTCCTGACATGCAAGTTTTGTGTTGCCTCGCTAAGAAGCACAACAGAAAATCTCACTTTGCTGTACACAAGGCCTTAGAGACATTAACTGTGACTTGGGAGAATTATATGATCTTTGCCTTTTAGTAGTGTGCCATTTTTGAAAAACATTGTCTGGCAAAATCCATTGTGGAACAATTTTATTGGGTGTTTTTTTTTTTTTTGGCTGTGATTTTAGCCTTTCAGTGTGATCATAAATGTGCTTTAGTTAACGTTATTCCCAATTAGGGTTATACTCTCTGAAGGTACAAGTTAAAGAAGCTGTAAGGAGCTAACTTAGTGCTTGATCGCCAGTGCAATACACATATTTAAACCAACACTACAATGTAAGGCAAACCCACAAATGAGACTATTAATAGAATTAGTGATTATGTGTTTTGAGCTATGGGGAACTGGAAGCCTCTGAGTGCCCTCCCATAGCCAGATTGCTTTTGCAAACAAAGAAGATTTCCTCATGTTGAGTTCTACTGGATAAATATGGTGACAATTACGTTATAAAGGTTGGCTGTGGATAAATGTTTTTAGTATCTGATAGTAAATATTAACTCTTTTAGTCCTTTACTTTCTGTATATTTGATTTATACATTATTCTTTAGCATCTTTAGGTTATAAACAAAGAGTATGTTGAATTCTAAGGTCCAGAACAATGGTCCTTTATTGATAAGTAACCCTATTCAGGAATTCTATGTGTTAGACTGTATTTTACAATCTTCGGCGCCTCTATGTCCATAGAACTCCAGATAGTCTGGGAAACTATTCTCTTTATATATATGTGCTTATTTAAGCATATGTAAACCTGGGAAACTGATAAGGGATAATTTTTACAGCAGATAAAAAGAATAATTATGGGGGAAGAAAGACCCATTGAACTATATTATCTTGTTAGTCCTCTCTGCTGTAAATAATTATGCCTTCACAGATAAATCAGGCAAACTGAGAATGTATAGAAATGACATCAAAACATATTTCTTTTGGCAAAAAAGGTTTTCTTTGTTTGGAAATCCTATATAATGACACTAATATGGGAATTTAGTTGGGGAATGAATCTGCTGCATCCCTCCAGATACAGTGAAGGAGAGACATATAACCAGCTCTTTATCATCAATCATCATCATCATCACATCAAAAGGTGATAATGTGTCTATTCTTTCAGTATTCTGTATAGTGCTTTCGGTATTCCGTGTAGTGCTGTACTAATCTCTGATGAATAATCTTTGATTAAATAATTCCAGTTGAGCCCCTTATTCGACAATCTTGAGTCATAATTAACTCAAACATGCAACAATGTGCCCTTATACACAGGGATTTTGCTAAACTCCGTGCCTACTTCTGTCCTCAGAATTGAAAATGAAAAAAGATATAGCCTCATCTGATCGTCTGGATGTCCTGATTTATCTGTCCTGAGAGGCTGCTTTGATATTCGGACTGATTTTATAGAAATTACATTTTTGTCCCAGCTTCAGCATACTTCCACTAATATTATAATGTTGAATCCACATTATTCTTTCTGGAGCAGTCCCTTCTCCCAGCAGCACACTCTTCTCCCTTACAGGAACACGAGGCCATGCTGCCTCTGTCTTGGGCTCTGGTACATCACTGGCTGGCTTCCCTAGTAAAGCATGGGTACATTGGTACATCTGATACAAGTGCCTCTTTCCTGCCTCATTCAGCTGCTCCAGCCCGGATGCTAACATAAGCCATGCCACAGCTTCTAAATCCCTTCAACGTGTACACCCTCTTTTCTTGACAATATTAAGAATCCCTCATTTTAAAAGAGCCCATTTGAGGAGAAAAAATGAGGATTGACAGAAACACAATACAAAATGTTAATTAATTTCTGATGTATTGGTTCTCTAATTGCCTTGTTAAACAGAATATTGAATTTAGAATGAACGTTTAATTGCAAGTAAACTATTACCAGTAAAAGAAAGCATTTCAATATTAAAACCTGTGTCAGATATCAGAGCCGTTGAGATGGGGAAAGACCTCTGATATTTTAAATGGTGATTTTCTAAAGAAAATATAATTTACAGTCACAAAATTCATTCCATATATTAAATGGCTCTTTTGGATGTAGCTGCATATTTTAAAATTCCTTTGAACAGCTTGATCAGGAATGGTGGCCTCTTTTTTTTTTCTTTTCTTTTTTTAAGACTGAAAATTAGAAGGTGAAAGAGAAATGCTACTTGTATTTTTGTTTCCTGAATTTCTCTTCTCTAACAGTGTCAGACCAATTTCTGTAATGAGACTAGACTCAGTGAGTGAAGTAAAAATCATCCATTCCCTGCCAGCATTCTACACTCCCTTTGGAAAATAATGATAGTGATTCCGTGCGAGATTGTGGTTTTTAAATTGCTTGTCTGCTAATTATAAGAAAAGCCAAGATATGGAGATCTGTGTAGTGCTAATTACTTGTGCCTTTTCTGCCCAGTGTAATTTACAGTACTTTTTTGGAATGTCACTTGCTCCTCGAGTACTTCTGCATGAGCTTTGTTTCAGACATTCAGATTTCATCTTCAACTAATGAAATAGAGGAATCTGGCAAACATTAGGGCAGGTTTTCCCCTCCTTTTTCCCTGGCCTGTTTTGTGTGCTTCTTCCCCCACCTGGTCTGATATGTGCTGCTGGGAATGGAATGCATATTGCCACAGCTGCATATTTCCAACTCGAACCCAGGCAGTACAGGCCGTTGTGTTAGGCCTTGTTTACACTACACTTATTCTAAAATCTCCCATTGGCTCAGCTCCAACATGGGGAACACCAGTGTAGAAGAGGCACCAGAGAATATGAGCATTTTAAGCATCAAATTCTACAGACCTGCTCGGAGTGGTTAGACAACATGATGCTTAAAACTCTAGGAGCCACTTGAAGCCATTGTTACCACCAGTGAAGTAGAAGTTCTGAATGCAGCAATTGGAAAATTTTGGCCAAATTGTACATATCCCCTTAAATACAGCAGTTGTTTTCTGGCTGCATTGTTTTGGTTTACCTTCCTTATCTACTCACCCTACCTCATTTTCCCACACACCTGCAATGTACGGGTTGGAGACTCCCCCACCAGTTGCTATATAAAACTGGATTTATGTTCTGTGAAATAAATGGATTCCCTCTTACTATTTTATTAATGAAAAGTTTGGATTCATGTCATGTAATTCAAATCACGTAATCACATTATTCCAGGAGCTGGGTCCCTAGGTATGGCTTTGGCTCTGGGTGTTGTGGGAGTCAGACCCTTCTGCCACAAGACTCTCAAGTTTCTCTCCCAGATTTCCGAACCAGGTGCTGGGAACCCAAAGGGAACAGTAATTGCTCTGTTTGACAGTAATGCAGTGTGTGGATGTGAGGGCAAACAATAGCCAAAACAGGGTAACTAGTGTGGATGCACTGCATCATGGCTCTTTACGCTACTGCAGTCCCATCGGTTAAGTTAGCAATGGAACAGTTCTCTTGTGTAGATGGGTGCTCACTGTCAGGGCCCATACTTTTAACCCTTCCTTTGTTTCCAATATATACCACTTGTCGTCAAAATGAATTCTTAAAGGAAATTTTGTGTGTAACCTTATGTCATGCAACAAACAAAACAAAACAAAACATGGACAATGATGTATGGAAACCCCAAGCTCCTTAATACGTTTAAATGTTCAAAAGGTAGCTTGAGGACTCTTACTGAACGTGAAATCAATATCTCTCTTATTTCTCATTATAATCTAAAGTAATTGCATTTATAAGTAACATTCAATTAACATGAGTACTACTAACTTTGAGTACTCCATTCACAGATGTGCTATAACAGATTGTCCTAACTTGATAGCAACCAATGACAATCTTCTAGGCGCTCTAATTGGCCTTCAGAAATGAAAAGTGGAGTTTTACTAATTTAACAGTCAAGTCTGTTATAACTCATTATATAGCTTTATGTAATCATAAATACACTTTTTATAAAGAATTAAAAGAAGGTAATATACGTAATGCCAATCATCATGGGTTTATGGATGATGTCAAACAAACTTGATATCTTTTTTGACAAGATTACAAGTTCTGTTGATAAAGGTAATAGTGTGATGTCATGTACTTAGACTTCTATAAGGGGCATTTGACTTGGTACCACACAACATTTTTATTTCAAACTAGAATGATACAAAATTTGACACAGCACACATAAAATGGATTAACAACTGGCTAATTTACAGGGCTCAAAATTTAATTATAAACAGGAAATCATCATGAAGCGAGTGTGTTTCTAGTGGGGTTCTGAAGGGGTCAGTTATGGGCCCTATGGTATTTAACATTTTTATCAATGACCTAAAAGAAAAGAAAATCATCACTGATAAAGTTTGCAGGTGACACAAAGATGGGGTGAATGGTAAATAATGAAGAGGACAGGTGACTAATACAGAGTGATCTGGATCACTTGATAAGCTTGGGCAGAAGCAAGCAACTTGCCTTTTAATATGGTCAAATGTAAAGTTATTAATCCAGGAACAAAGAAGATAGGCCATACTTACAGGATGGGGGACCCTATCATGGGAAACAGTGACTCTGAAAAAGACTTGGGATCAAGGTGGATAATCAGCTCAACGTGAGCTCCCATTATGATGCTATAGCCAAAAGAGCTAATGCAGTCCTTTAATATGTGAACTTGGAATACTGAGTAGGGGTAGGGAGATTATACTATCTCTGTGTTTGGCACTGGTGCAACCACTGCTGGAATACTGTTTCCAGTTCTGCTGTCCATTATTCAGGAAGGATGTTGATAAATTGGAGCGGGTTCAGAGAAGAGCCATGAGAATGATTAAATGATTGGAAAACATGCCTTAAAGTGATACACTCAATGATCTCAATCTATTTAGCTTAACAAAGAGAAGGTTAAGGGGTGACTTGATCATAGTGTATAAATACCTACCTGAGAAACAAAAAATTGATAATGGGCTCTTCAATCTAATCAACAAAGGTATAACAAGATCCTATGGCTGGAAGTTGAAGCTAGACAAATTCAGACTGGAAATAAGGTGCAAGTTTTTAACGGTGAGGGTGATTAGCCATTGGAACAATATACCAAAGGTTGTGGTGGATTGCCCATCACTGGCAAGTTTTAAATCAAGATTGGATGTTTTTCCAAAAGATACACTCCAGTTCAAACACGAATTTAATTCAGGGAAGTTCTATGGACTATCTTATACAGGAGGCCAGACTAGATAGTCACAATGGTCCCTTCTGGCCTTATAATCTGTGAATCTATGAATTATGGCATAAACTGGTAAATATTATGAATTCATGGACAAGTAAGGATTGTATGAGTACCATGTACTTACCAAGGCAGTAGAGCTGGGTGAATAAACAATTTTTTGGTTTGTTGGCAACTTCAAAAAGTTGAAAAAAAGTAGTTTGGATTTGAAAGAAACACTTCATTTTGGCAAAATTGGAATGTTTTGTTATGATTTTAACCATTTTAAAACTTATTTGAAATTTTGAAAATAAATTATAAGAGATTTTGAAATGAAAAGTCATTTCAAACTAACAAATCTACACATTTCATTTTGAAAATTTTCATTGAAATCAACATAAATTTGCCAAACAAAGAAAACAGTATATTCACACCATGACTAAATCTTACTCTTAAAATTTGGATTGGCTTGGATGGAAGAATCTAAGACTAGCTAAAAGACATTGAACATAACAACAGCCATACTGGGTCAGATCAAGACTAGTCTCTTGTCTTCTGACTGTGGCCAGTGCCATATGCTTCAGAGGGAATGAACAGAGCCAGGCAGTTTTGAGGGATCCATCTCCTGTCGTCCTGTCCCAGCTGCTGGCAGTCATAGATTTAGGGACACAGAGAGCCTGGGACTTGAATGTAGTCCTTATAAATCATATAGCATGCTTATAGGTCCACCATACGAGCCCCTGGCTCGGGCACAATTAGAACATCTCTGTATTAAATCATCATTCTTAATAGCTAGCACCTCTTCTAGGAGAGTTAATGTGCTTACTGCTTGATGGCCACTCCCCCCCTACAGGATAAGTTGCCATGAGGCCTCAAGGTAGCTTTATGCCTATGATGTCTCAGAAGAGAGGTACTGAAAACTGCTACTGCTTCGTTAGGAAACCAGTACCTGTGGGGTTGAAGACACACTCCACTAAGGTCAAGACTACTTCCATAGCCTATTTAAGAAAAGTTCCCCTGGTAAAAATTTGCAAAGAAGCCATTAATATGAATGCACAGAGGCAACTCTCTAAGAACAGCTACTAGTAAGTAACCTCTTTTCTCTTTTTTTGGTAATATAACAGTATCTACATTATGGCTTTTGCTGATATAAAAATATCATAAAAATCACACCTATAACCAATGTTACTGCAACGGTAAACGTTTTCTTTATAGACCTTGCCTGAGATTGTGGTGGCCATTATAACAAGTACGTAAAGCGAAAACAGATCCTTGGACTCTTTTACTCCATGTGCATCTGTCCAAGAGTTGTCATAATTTGTCCCATTGTCATCATGTTGAAATGCTTTGAGATTGCAGTAATATGAAGATAGTCCACTCAGCCTCAAGAGAAATGGGAAGATAAGCGATGTGTCATTCCACAGCAACACTTGTTGTCTGATTACAAACAACACTAAATTACAAAGGAACAACATAGAGCAAGGGAAGGTTTAACAATTTGCTCAAAGAAGAGGTTAAGTAAATGTGGTGGTGGTGGGGGAATATGGTGATTGAATCAAAGCAGGCTCCACCTGAACCACTGCTCCCCAGAGCTCAGATTTCACAATCTCTGCCCCACATGAAGAGATTCCAATCTTTGCCAGTTTCTACCACTGGTGTGGATAGTGTCAGACAGCAATTGCGTGACCTTAGTGAGGAAAGGAAAAGTAGGTTAAAACAAAATAATATTTTTTTTCACTTTCCACATGAGAAATCCATTGCACACTTCAAATACTTATCATTTGTCCATGGTGAATTACTACATCCTAAATTAAGAAGTAGGTACACCTATGGTTATATTAAATAATTGAGGACATTGTTATACTTGATTTTTAATTCTGGAATCACCCCTTTTGATCAGATGGTGCTAATGAATGACAGTTTCTCTAAAACCAGAGTTTGCAACTACAATAAAGTTTCTGAGATTTCAGCAGTCAAAATCCAATTACATTAAATATTAAATTGATTTTGCATGACAATGTACTTATACAACTTTAAAAAAGAGATTGGAATGAACTAAAGAGTTTGCATTTTCATGCCCACCAAGTATGCTGCAATGAGGTTCATTGGTAAAATCACATGAGAAAAACTTATATAGCAACTGCCTGCACTTCGCCTGGCTCTGGTAAGTGTCATCAGTCTTTGTACTAGTGCAGGGTATGGTTAGACTAACAGCAATGCTATGAAGAGGGTGTGAACACGAAGACACAGCATGAGAAAGGATCTAGATCTAGGAATACATTTAGCAAAAAGAATTAATAGTGATCAACATCTGGAGACAAATATGGTCCTGCAGGAGTACGTAATCTATAAAAGCAAAGAGGATAATAAAATTCAGGGTAGAAATAAACGATAAGATTAGAAGAGACATTTCAGCTTTTGAGCTCTTCTTATGGCTGTAGGAAAATAATTCTGTTTTTTTCCACAGCCTGAAATGGTCTCATGGCCTAAGTGTCACCTCTTATTTTGTTTTCCCTTACTAGTTTGAATTAACCCTTTGTTCTGTCCTTTGCAATCTGTGCACTGCTAAAAAGTAGATTAACTGTTTCTATTTTTACTTTTAACAATCTTCTTGTTTTCTATCAGTCTAACTAGTTCATGAATTCAAAGATAAATAGATTGGTTTATGCCATCCACTTTCAAATGCAATCAAGATCAGGAAGAACCATAAGAATAATTAAAAGAGTTGGAGAGAGATATGTTTTATAGCTTCTGTTAACAGGAAATCTTTCCTTCTCTCATAGAACAGAAGTTCTTGCCTCTTTCCCCATTCCATTGCACAATTGTTTTAAAACCCTTAATACACTTTTATTGGATAATCTTGATTAGAATAAAATCTCACAAACAATTGTGTCCCCTTCTCTATTCCCTTCCAGGCCTAGCATCATGCAGTTGCTTGAAATTAATTATACTAATGCATTATTTTGTCAGAAATCAGTTACTCACTTACTATATGATTAAATCAAAGTAATAACTTAAAATAATAACACAGAGCTTAATTGTTTTCAGTAAGTCTTGGAGATGCATGTACTTTTTATATTTTTGACCTTTTGTGTTCTGATAAGACTCACTGATCAGTACTTAGGAAGATTTCTTAGTTTGCAAAGTGAACAGAAGCACTGTTTATTACAAGCTTTACAATCTGCCTACTAGCAATATTGATCATGATAGAGGTGTCTTCTTTTGACTGACATTCCTGGGAATGTGATTTTTAGTCTTTACAAGGGTGGCATGACTGCGATAAGAAACAAGAATGGGTCTTTTACTGTTGTTACAGAGAGACACTGATGTTTCCTGCCATTGAAGTGTATTGACTTTTTTATTTTGGCTTGCATCATAAATAGGCTTTGGAAAAAGGTACGACTCAATGATTGTTTACATGGCAGAAAGAGAATCAACTTACTTTTAGTTTAAAAGGCAACCTCATTGCTGCATTGATTTTATCTGACTCCTGTTTGTTTGTGTGTACAGATCTAATGTATAATCAGAATCACTAAATAGGGAACACAGTCAGTAACTACCATTATATGTTATCTAACAATAGCAGGAAAGTACAAGGTTTGTTTTCAAAAGCACAGTGTAAAACTTGGCTTTAACCTTTTCAACTAGCTATTAAAATAGCTAAGAAAACATCTAGTCACCGTGTTATAAGAACATAAGAATGGCCATGCTGGGTCAGACCAGTGGTCCAGCTAGCCCAGTAACCTGTCTTCTAATAGTGGCCAGTGCCAGATGCTTCAAAGGGATTGAACAGAGCAGGGCAATTTATTGAGTGATCCATCCTCTGTTGTCTAGTCCCGGCTTCTAGTAGTCGGAGGTTTAGGGACACCAAGAGCATAAGGTTGCACCCATGACCATATTGTCTAATAGCCATTAATGGAGCTATCCTCCATGAACTTCTCTAATTATTTTTTGAATGCAGTTATACTTTTGGCCTTCACAACATTCCTGGCAATGAGTTTCAGGGGTTGACTGTGTGTGGTGTGAAACCCTTCCTTTGGTTCATGTGTTATGTGAAGGGGTAAATAGCACTTCCCAATTCACTTTCTTCAAAACATTCATGATTTTATCATCTCCCCCATCAGTAGTCTCCTTTCTAAGCTGAACAGTACCAGTTTTTAAAAATCTCTCCTCATATGGCAACTGTTCCGTACTGCTAATAATTTTTGTTGCCCTCCTCTGTACTTTTCCCAGTTCAAATAATCTTTTTCGAGATGGGGTGCACACAGTATTCAAGCTGTGGGCCTACCATGGATTTATATAGTGGCATTATGATATTTCCTGTCTTATTATCTATCAGTTTCCTAATGGTTCCTAACATTCTGGTAGCTTTTCTGACTGCCACTGCACATTGAACAGATGTTTTCAGAGAACTATCCACAATGACTCCAAGATTCTCTTTCTTGAATCATAACTGTTGATTTAAACCCCAAAATTTTCTATCTGTTGTTGGGATCATGTTTTCCAGTGTCCATTACTTGCCATTTACCAACATTACTTTTCATCTGCCATTTTGTTGCCCAGTCACCCAGTTTTGTGAGTTATTCTTTGTAACTCTTCCCAGTCTGCTTTGGGCTTAACTCTTTTCAGTAATTTTTATTGCTGCAAACTTTGCCATCTCAGTGTTAACCATTTTTTTCAGATTATTTATGAATATATTGGACAGAACTGGTCCCAGTACAGATCCCTGAGGAACACCACTATTTACCTCTCTCCATTCTGAAAACTATTTATTCCTACTCTTTTTACCAATTACTAATTCATGAGAGGGCCTACCCGCTTATCTCATGACTGCTTAGTTTCCATAAAAGCCTTTGGTGAGGGTCAGAAGCTTTCTGGAAGTCCACCTACACAGTCTTGACTGGATCATAGAATATCTGGGTTGGAAGGGACCTCAAGAGGTCATCTAGTCCAACCCCCTGCTCAAAGCAGGACCAATCCCCAATTTTTGCCCCAGACTCCTAAATGGCCCCTCAAGGACTGAACTCACAACCCCTGGGTTTAGCAGGCCAATGCTCAAACCACTGAGCTATCCCTCCCTCTCCTTGTCCACATGTTTGTTGACCCCCTCAAAGAATTCTAATTGATTGGTGAGGCATGATTTCCTTTTACAAAATCCATGTGGACTCTTCCTCAACATATCATGTTCATCTGTGTATCTGATAATTCTGGTCTTTACTATAGTATCAACCAATGTGCCTGGTACTGAAATTATGCTTACCGGTCTGTAATTGCCAGGATCACCTCTGGAGCCTTTGTTAAAAATTGTTACATTAGCTGCCCTCCAGTACTCAGGTTGGCTAATCCATGTTAACTAATTCCAGTTAAAATAGCAGTGAAGACATAGCAGTTCAACTTTTAACTTGGGTTAGTTAACAGCTTGAATTCAGCTCTAGGCTTCCCTGTAGGCTTTAACTCTAGCTGCTAATATGAGTTAAAAGATGAGTTGCCATATCTTCACTGCTATTGAACCCAAGTTAGCTAACTTGGATTAGCTAACCTGAGTTAAGAACACACCTTTTATTTGCAATGTAGACATACCCTTAAAGCTTGTCTGCATGGGAAAGTTATACCAGTATAAGGTTGGGTGTACATTTAAATCACTCTGCCTGTAATTTGGTAAAGTCCCATATGGACAGTTATTCTGGTATAAGAGTACCTTTTCCCAGTTTAGTTTATTCACTAACCTTGTGTCACTTTGGAAGCAGTTTAAGCTAAAATGAAAAAAGCCACTCTTATTCTGAACATGGGGTGTGTGTGTGTGTGTGTGAGAGAGAGAGAGAGAGAGAGAGAGAGAGAGAGAGAGGTGTTTATACCAGCCTACAACTATAGCAGTCTAAGTTTACTGGTATAATTATACTGGTATAGTTGGAAAATTTTCCCATGTAAACAAGCCCTTATTTTGGTGTCATTGCTGAGTGGAATTTGTGAGAATAGCATACTCTTTTTTTCTCCAGTCAGACCCCTTTTGCTCTGGACCAGACCCTCCTTTAAGTGACTTTACCAGCTGCTGGCAGGACATGCTTGAAAAAGAGGGGAGAATACAATTGTGTAATATAGGCAGCTACTTCTTCTAGGAACATACTCTCTTTAGAGGACAAGGTGGCATGATTCAGCTCAGTTTAAGCTTCATCAGATCCTTAGGGGGATTTTCTGTTTGGAGAATTTCTCCCTTCCATCTTTTGTAGGTTAAAATGGAGCAAGGAAATGAAAAGAAACCTCCTTGCAGTTCTCATGATGGCAGAAATGCTTTTTTCTTTGTGTGTGTGAATGGGAGGAAGGACACAAGTAGATTTAAAAGACAAGGTGGACCACAGCAGTGGTCCAGTCAACTGAACTTCATCTATAATCTGGGAATTTTGTTACAATTGTGTAAACAAATAACACTTATGTTATGTTTGTACTTAATGATGAAACTGTTGTGATTAGTTGTAATTGCCTGGCGTGCATCCTGCAGCCCTTACTCATATGCATGAATAGCCTCATTAAACTCTATTGGGTCTGCTCTTGTGGGTGAGATACTACTCACCATGAGAAAGGATGCCAAAACCAGAACTGAACAGTAAAAACGTAATAAAGTAAAAATATGGGGATAATTAGAAAAATCTTAACCACAATCAGATGTAATGATCAGAGCAGCTTTTATATCACGTCACACTTTTCCTTTATTGGCAGTCTTGGCCCCTAGGAAAGTATAGTAATTTCTTTATCATCAACTGAGTCTTAATCATCACAAATTCATTGTCATTCAGAATAAAGAAAAATGTTAAAACCAGGTTTCTCACTTGTGTTTTGATTAGAGTAGAAAATAATGGGACTGTTTAACTGCAACTATATAGTGTTAAATCTTGTGAAAACATTTTGATTTTAGCACCAGCTTTGATTTTAGCATCAGTTTGTTCAATGTCAGCTCAGCTTTAGGTTAGCACTTAGCAGTAAAATGCTACTGCAGTGCTAGCAGAAATCTGTATCCGTTTTGGTACTACAAAAACAGTGTTTATTAATTTTGGATCAAGATTACAAGCTGTTGAGTGAACTCAACTCCCTTTGAAATTAATGGGAGTTGAGAGAGCTTAACAGTTTGCAGGATAGTGTCCTTTATTAACTGATTTCAGAGTAGCAGCTGTGTTAGTCTGTATTCGCAAAAAGAAAAGGAGTACTTGTGGCACCTTAGAGACTAACAAATTTAGTTGAGCATAAGCTTTCGTGAGATGAAGTGAGCTGTAGCTCACAAAAGCTTATGCTCAAATAAATTTGTTAGTCTCTAAGGTGCCACAAGTACTCCTTTTCGTTTTATTAACTGAGTGGGTGTAATTTAGACAGGAGAAAGGTAACTATTTAGAAACTAGAAATTGCCAAAATAAGTGTTTAGTAGCACAAAAGGATAATAGAAGTGTATGCTCTACACATCAAACTTTAAATCACTTTAGCTAATATGGCAGTAAGTTCAGGTTGTATTAATTTTCTATAGTCACAAATACAATGCAATCGCTGAGCACTAGATTGAATCTAGCCCTGCACTGGTGTTTTGTGGGCAGAAGGGTTGTCCTTTCCATCTCCAAATGCCCAGGAACTTGTGCAGGAGTGCTCAAAATCTCAGGACTTGTCTATTTGGGGAAATTGACCAGAATAGTTATTGTGGGATAGCTATTTCACAGCAGTGCAAATTGGATACTATTAATTTAGGCTTGAATAGAGACTGGGAGTGGCTAAGTCATTATGCAAGGTAACCTATTTCCCCTTGTTTTTTCCTCCCCCCTCCCCGACGTTCTTGTTAAACCCTGGATTTGTGCTGGAAATGGCTCTCTTTGATTATCATACACATTGTAATGAGAGTGATCACTTTAGATATGCTATTACCAGCAGGAGAGTGGGGTGGGGGGAGACAAAACCTTTTGTAGTGGTAAACACCCATTTTTTCATGGTTTGTGTGTATAAAAAGATCTTCTGTACTTTCCACAGTATGCATCCGATGAAGTGAGCTGTAGCTCACGAAAGCTTATGCTCAAATAAATTGGTTAGTCTCTAAGGTGCCACAAGTCCTCCTTTTCTATTTCACAGCAGATATTCCAGAAAATCTCCCTTTGTGGATGCTACTGTTTTGAAATGAGTGTCCATCTGGGGAGCTATTGTGGAACATCTGTGTTACTTTAAATAATTCACACCCTACCTTACTCTAGAATAACTTCTCTGTGTAGACAAGCCCTGAGTAAAAGTTAAATTCTGATGGTTGTGATTGTCTTCTTAAAGGGATAGGGATCATTGACCTCCCTTTCCCCAGTGCAACTGGACCCTTTCAAAGGACATAGCAGTGGTCACTTGATATGTACTCCCCTAGATATCTGAGAGTCAGGCACAATGCATGTGAGACCACCTACTAGAGGACTATAATTCCACAGCTTTGCTGTCCATTGCTTTCTGTAGCTTTGCACAACAGTCTATCCTTACATTGCTTGCATATATTCTAGCACTCTCTTTTCAAGTCAGTTTCCATTCCTTAAATCATGTCAACATCAGCAAGGAAAATAAGAGTGAATTCTTACTTTTGTTAGCATGTACCCATAAATAGACTACTCAGCTCACATTCAGTACCCGACAAGGATGTTCAAGTGAGAGACTTTTTTAATGGAGAAAAAGACAGAATAATAACACTTTCCTATATTGGGAAACACTTTAAATTGATGCTTTTAGATAGATTTTATAAATCTGCTTGTCTGTTAAAAAAATCTTTTCAATGAAATTTTGATTGTCTGCTACTAGTTGTGAAGTCGTGAAAAGATATGTAACGTATAACAGCAGGAAAAGATAAGATAAAGGGCCAAATTCAGCAGTGATGAGTAAGATTAGATTGTTAGAACCCCTTCCACTAGTGGATACCCTTTTATGCTCAGCTAGCCTCTTATGCTATTCTGTTGATGTGTGATGGGGTGTAAGTGGTCATATCGTATGCAGGAGAAATGTGTAAGCTAAAGTAACCATAAGTCCTACCATTTTCCCTTTTGTACCTTTTTATACTTCCAAATCCTCAGGTTGTAAGTAATACACAGTTAGACTCCTTCATGCCTTGGAGAAGGATTAGGTAGGTCTAAGGAAATAGGGGATATAATTTATACCACAATACACACCATTTCTGAATTAGGCTCGAATACACTGAATTTGTTTTTTTAACAGAAAATATGTATCCAGTGGTATAGGGCTCTTACGGAGTTGAAGGTTTAAAAATATTCTATGGACCTTGCAGGGCTTAAAGAAAATATGAACAGACATAATGAGATGTGAATGGATGCTGAGTTTGTCTTTGGAAAAATCACATACACAAAATATTCATTTCTAAATTAATTCAATAGAGCATAATATGAAACAAAGATAGGTGCTGCTATTCCAACTCACTTACTGGAAAGTACTAAGTTGTGCCTGTAATTTGCTTGGCATTTTTTTCTCTCTTAGACTTGGAGCTGAAGGAAAGCCTATCGAGTAATAATAAACTTTGGGTATTAGAAAGACATCAGCCAAGATGGATTGAAATATGTAGTCAAATAGTTTCCCTTCCAAAATCAGGGGATATGATCTTTCCTTCTTGAGCAAACATAATCACAGTTAATTAACCAATAACCCCGTTTGTAGTTTTAGACAATGTTTGCAAATACCAAAGGCTGAAGGCCAAATTATTTCTGAGATGTATGAGACATTTATACTGGTTACTCCTGATGCTGATGATGAAACTATTTCAGTTTATATAGTTGGGTCTTTGGAGAGATAAGAGTTCTGTCATAAAACTGCTTGTCTATTCCTTTACAGGAACAGATGACAATCATCTTACAGCTATGGTTTGTCAGAATGAAAAATGCCAAAAGCCAAGCATATTCATCTGCACCCAAAATAACCTTTATTTGACCATTGCTAATAGCAGCATTGAATCGAGTATGCTGTGACATCTTAATGGCTTTCCCTCTATTTACTGGTACATATACCAAACACAAAAATGACTCCTATACCACACCACTTCCTTTGTCCATATATTTGCATACATGCGTGTTTGTGTGTGTGTTTATGTACTATAGAGGTACCATAGTGGCTCTGTAATTAAGGTTGTTTTAAAATTTTAAACTTGCAAATTTCTTACACTATATTATTCCTATCTAAGAATCCTCCTCCAGTTTACACCACTTATTCTTTTTTCATAGTAGCAGCCGTGTTAGTCTGTATCCGCAAAAAGAAAAGGAGTACTTGTGGCACCTTAGAGACTAACCAATTTATTTGAGCATAAGCTTTCGTGAGCTACAGCTCATTTCATCGGGTGCATGCAGTGGAAAACACAGTGGGGAGATTTTATATACACAGAGAACATGAAACAATGGGTGTTACCATACACACTGTAAGGAGAGTGATCAGGTAAGGTGAGCTATTACCAGCCGGAGAGGGAAAAAAAAAAAGACCTTTTGTGTGATAATCAAGATGGGCCATTTCCAACAGTTGACAAGAATGTGTGAGGAACAGTGGGGGGTGGGGAATAAACATGGGGAAATAGTTTTACTTTGTGTAATGACACATCCACTCCCAGTCTTTATTCAAGCGTAATGTAATGTCAAAAACTAGTAACAAAGTAGAGACTCCAACAAGAGACTGCTGAATTGGAATCAATTTGCAAACTGGACACCATTACATTAGGCTTGAATAAAGACTGGGAGTGGATGTGTCATTACACAAAGTAAAACTATTTCCCCATGTTTATGAATGTTCTGAATATTTACAAGAATATCTGTTAAAGTATATGCATTTTAAAAGGTACACCTGTGCAAAGCAAGTGTAAAGAAGATGAAAAGTGGCATCATTCTCATTTGGTAGTATGTTGTACTCACTCTGCAGAGGTGAAAGTTGGTGGAGAATGAGGCCCTGAGGTTTTGTCATTTTTATGGTAAGAACAACAGATATGTTCTGTGCATACAGCTGCCATCTGGGGTAGATGCTGAAGCCACTTTCCCATTAGAGGCTGCATCAGAAATCCACACAATGGGCTATGCTACCTCGTGCTTACTTTTGGATGATCCATACTCATGTCAGAGTTTTTGCAGAAAACTGCCTTGATATTTCTCACTAACTCTTACAAAGACTCAAATTTACTCAACTTGTTAATTATTTACTCAGTCTATGAATTATGTTACCATTATTTAATATTTATGTTACCATCTCCTCAGGAGACTCCAAGCAAGACTGGGGCCTATTGTGGTTAGTGCTGTACAAACACACAGGTAGATGCAGTCCCTACCCCAAAGACCTAACAATCTAATAATTGACTCAAAAGAACAACATGAATCCTTCAAGACAAGATTTCATGTAGTGAATGTGCAATTAGTATGGATCAGAGTTGTGCTTCTCAACAAGTGCAAATTACTGGGCTACATTCACCACTGTGATACACCAGTTCCATGCCAATGTAATTCCACTGGAGTCAGACCACCATAAAATTAGAATAACAGAGCGGTGAATCAGGCCCTCTTGTTCTGTGGTGTTCAGATAAACCTAGTGTATTGTTTCCCTCCCTCCTCCCCCCCATGACTACTTCTTTGCTGTTTAAGTTCCTGTTCTTGCTGTACTGCAGAAACCTGTTGACATCAATGACACTGTGATCCTGTCATGAGATTTATTACTGTGGAAAGGAGAGGCAAAACAAAACTTAATGCAGAAGGAAACAAAATGGGTAATGAGAATATTTTATAGACCATAATTTCATTATTCCACACCTCAGCGCTTAATCAGATGGTCTAATGTAAAACGGTGTTAGAGAAGGTCAGATGGGAAGGACACTACTCAGTATCTGTAATGAGGACAGCGAAGAGGTCAGAATTTAAAAGGGCAGTTAGATTTTTGCAAGAAAGATGATAAATAAAATACCTCTCCCAGCATACATGGTTATTTCATGCACTTAAAATTAAGAATCACTGTTTTGTACAAGTTCTTCTGTGAAAAGAAGAGCTGCAGATTTAAAAAGGTGTGTCAGGTCTTTTGTGTGAAGGAAGTGCTGAATTTAAAAAAAAAAATGAAGAAAACCTTTTGTGCTGTCAAAGATCACAGGCAGGGTTATATAACATTGTTTCCACATTCCTGTTTGAAAACATATTTCACTGTATCTTCTTGGGTGCTCACAGCAACCTACACTGCTGGTGGGAGGGGAGATCTGTAGCAATAACAAGAAACTGAAATTCAAGTCAGTGATACTGAGAAATATCTTAATCTTTACCAGAGTTAACAGGTTTTTTTCTTGTGATATCAAAGTAGAGAGGAAACTAAATCAACTAGGATTACATGGCTATTTATTTATTTTCTGTTAAAACTTAAAGTCAAAATCATGGTTCAGATTTCTTTCACGGGAAGATATTTATACATAGTTATTCATGGGTGCTGCTTGGGCCACTGTAAAATAGTGTAGATATGTGCAAGAAGGGCAGTTAGACTCCAAATACCTTTTCATCTGTAATGTAATTAGTTTATTCACCTAGACTAGCTATGTGGGTATATCCTTTGAAAGCACTTTCCATGGTCACCATCCACTTCCGCTTGAATGGTGAAGACACCTGCTTCCATTCTACCTGTTGCAGAGTTAAGTGGAATAGAATCAAACCTCCTGTAAGAGGTAAGGCACTGTGAACAAAAAGCTGCTTGGGTGGTACTGTCTTGACCCATGGGCCTCAAGCCCAGCTCCCTTGGGGTCACTGCAGCCCTCCGCCTAGCAGCCTGCTGATAGTGCCTTACTTGGGATCCCACAGTACAATTAGCAGACCCCCAGAGTGGCTGGTTGGCCCACGAGCCCTACTTAAGTCAGCAGCAGGAACAGGAAGCTGTTTGAACAACTGAATTCTCTCCTGCGATGGATTGTGTGCCTTTTACTTCCACTGAGTGATATCCTGGCCTCTGGTTTATTTCCTGCCTTTGACCCCCTGGTATCCTGACCCAGCCTGACTCTGATTCTTGACTTGTGGTTCTGATCTCCAGTTTGTATCCTGTTCCTGGGATCCTGACCCAGCTAACTTGATACTCCAATAGAATCATAATCTCTAAGGCCAGAAGGGACCATCACGATAATCTAGTCTGACCTGCACATTGCAGGCCACAGAACCTTGCCCACCCACTCCTGTAATAGACACATAACCTCTGGCTCTGACTAGTAGGTCTGGCTGCCCATGATCTGGCTGTCACAGGTACAAGAGATGAAACAAGCAACTTTCCTAGAAGCATTAAGAGAACTGGTATGTTTAAACATTCTTATAAGAGAACTGTCAGTATGATAGTCCTCAAAAAGAAAAGGAGTACTTGTGGCACCTTAGAGACTAACCAATTTATTTGAGCATAAGCTTTTGTGAGCTACAGCTCACTGCATTGGATGCAGTGTTGCATCATCGCATCCAATGAAGTGAGCTGTAGCTCATGAAAGCTTATGCTCAAGTAAATTTGTTAGTCTCTAAGGTGCCCCAAGTACTCCTTTTCTTTTTGTGGATACAGACTACCACAGCTGCTACTCTGAAACCTATGATAGTCCTGTAACTGATTGGATCGGGGGGTGGGCAGGTGTTAGGAAGATGTGTGCTAGTTACATTATACTGGTAAAACTCTGATTTTTTTAAAGCTATTTATAAGGCCTCATCAAAAACCCACTGAAGTCAGTGTGCAGGGATCAAAAGGGAAAAGAGTCCAAGTATTGTGGTTCTACATAGAGTGTACAAAATTAACATGGACTGTGCAGGAAGAAGAAGTCACCTTGAAAGAATAACTAAAGCACATATTTTGCTGTTTTGAATTAAATAAAAACACACAAACCAGAGATCCATAACAAGAGGCAACCTAGTTAGGTGTCTTGTAGATTATTGCTGGGAGTACTTAGCATATATAGGAAATTTTTATTTTCTATTGATAGAGTTTATGAGATGGTTTACAAGTACCTCATGGTTGAAGGGGTAAAATTGATTTTGGTAACTTGCCTTCCACAAGACTTATTCTGTGTTGTGTAGGGCTGTAATTTTTACAATCCATTTACTTAATTAATTTAATAGACCTATTTTTTTCCTCTGATGTATTCCTTCAAGGGCTTTAAAATTCTTTTTTTCCCCTGAGTCCTTTTTGGTTAGCTTTTTCCCCCCCTTCCCAAGGCTTTTCATGCCTTTTGCTTTAATACTTACTTTCAGAATATAAAGACTTGAATATATTTTTACTCGATGGCTTCACTGGATTAAATACAAAAATATGGAATACATCATAAAATTGCATACCTTTAGTATCACCTGGTAAGGTGACAGCAACAGAAGAGAGGTAAGGATTTGGGGGCTATTTTTTGTTTTTTACAGTGATGCCCAAAACATGGATCCATGTTCAAAGAATCTAAAAGGCATTGGTGTGGAAAAACACTTTTATTCTTATGTACCTTTTGTCTCTTTTTCCAGAGTTTTGAGATTCTGCCAGTACCTAAAGTTCTACTGTAGAGTTGCCCCATTTTTGATATACCTGGTTAGGATTTTAGTTTTCCAATAGTACACCAGCCTCAGGAAAAAATGATTCAACTGCGCTCCTCTTCATATGCTTCATGATATATTGTGCAGATTATACAGAGAGACAAACCTTTATCCTTTAGGGCTTGCCTTTTTGTAAGAAAGTGATAAGGTTTTTTGTTGGAAGAATAAATATCAATGATTGCAATAATCAGTAGTAGCAAGCATTTAAATGGTATATATATTAACTTTTTTTGTCACTAGCCTCACATCCTGCCTGTTTCCTCTCTACTCCTACCCCATAGACACATGCTTGCTTTCTCTCTCTCTCTCATTATATGTATGATGTGCTTTCTCTCTCTCTCTTTTTTATCTACATCTATATCTCTTTATCTATCTATGATGTGATTTTAGCATTTTTAAGGGCACCCAGAGCATTGGAAGGGGTTCTGTTGCTTGGTTAAGAATCAAAGTAAGTGTTGCATGGGTACTGTACCATCTGATCTCCTTCTCCCTCCCTTTTCAGTCATGGTTAGGAGCATGTACCAACTGTTTCTAACTAGTTGTCAAGATTCATTAAGAGTTGTACTTGATTTTTTTCCTTCCCATTTAGGGCAGAACCAACAGTTTTCATGATTTGTTTTGGTCCTTGCCTGCCCCAAAAGGAAATGGCCTCATCCAAGGATCAAGTATTTTTGCATGACTGTTACTAGTTCATTAGGTCTGCCTTATTGCAAATGTGTGTATGATGGCTGAGGGTTTCCCTATATCATTCATATATCACTAGCTTTAAACATTAAAGGTGTGACTTTCCTTTGAAACACTCCGTATTTTAATCTGTACTGAGTGGGCTGCCAAAGTAAACCATTTGGAAGAAATCTTCTATAACATGCTATCTGAGAAGCATTTTCTTACAAGCCACAGTGAGTGTCATTGAAATTAGTAAAATGGAGTTCTCTGTGGATTATGGCTTTGTATATCTGAATACTTTGTAATCATTTGAAAAAGCAGTTGTTTCTAGGAATTCAGTCACACTCCGTTGTGGCTAGGGATCAGAACTCTGACATAGTATGTTTTTTCTCATCATCATTAGTTTCCTCCTAACAGGTGAGGTCAGAGTGCTATTTGTCAAACAACTAGTTTCAGAACAAGAACAATACAAGCCTTTGGCATCCCAAAGGAAAACTGAACTTTATAAGTAAAAGTTAAATTATTGATTTGATGAAGAAAAATCAATTTCCACAAGAATATCTTTTCTTGTGTGCACCATTCTTTGCAGACATTTGAACTTTGTGAAAATGTATGGCTGGAGAATTTGCAAGTTGTTTGGGAACATAGTTTCTGAATAGCTATCGGTGGTATAATGAGAGCTATGAAGAAGGGTTAGAAACAGAATCTTTATTCAACTGAACCTCTTTTATAAGCCCAAACTGTTATTTTTAAGTCACTGTCTTGGTTGGTACATGCTCGGGATTTGTGTCAGGTTCATAATTGAATATTGTACTTTGTTTCTGAATACCAATAGTTATTGCTTTCCCCCAACAAATTTTATTCTGTCATAATACCTTTAAACCATATCAGGTAATTTAGCATACATTACTAGTTCCCTTTTATTTTAGATAGCTTGGGAGATGCTGTTGTATGTAGTAAGGAAGAAAAGCTTTTAGAAAAGAAACGTTAAGCAAGAATGTTAGCTTATTATTTAGTGAATCATTTCAATCAGGTGCTGGAAGTTTTCCATCATTAATTTCATTTAATGCCTCTGAGATAAGCAGATGGAGTTTCTTTTCCTGGGACACATAGGTAGGGGAATAAAAAACAATTCTTTCCCTCTACACCCATACCCTCTTTCCCCCAGCAAAAGAGTGTTTGGTTATTCATGGTGTACTGAATAATATCGGCATGACCTGGTTTCCAGGCAACCAGAAAACCTTGTCAGTGGTAACAATACTCAATGAATAACTCCAAGATGATGAAAGAAAGGGTCTCGTTTGACAAGATAGCACCTGTTTCATTGTAAACAGCCAGTGTTGAAATAATGATGGCATTAGTCAGGGGGAACACAAGAGGTTCAAAAGGGTTTTTGTGACTTTGAAAGTGAATTGCAGCACAGGGAGCCATCACTAGTTTCCTCTTTAGAGATTAGTTGTTATGCCTCTTATTTATTTGGCATCTCTTTTGCGATTTTTTTTTCTCCGCCTAATCTCTTTCTGAACTCTTGCTATGGCTGGTTAAAAATATGGATGGGCTTACTTCTGAAAAGTGAATTTATCTAACAATATGAGTTGTAATAAGGTATATGAAAGGCTCTGGT
Source organism: Lepidochelys kempii (assembly GCF_965140285.1). Lineage (NCBI taxonomy): Eukaryota > Metazoa > Chordata > Testudines > Cheloniidae > Lepidochelys > Lepidochelys kempii. Next base: position 10,730,194 of record NC_136389.1, on the reverse strand, counting down.
GTGTAATGAGAAAATGATTACAATGTTGGCAGAAATGTTTCAGTTAGTGATTGTTCCCATGTGTGTCATAAACAATACTTCACTGATCTTAGTTAGCTAGTACATTAACTTTTCTCCTACTGAACTGTCACCCCTTGCAGTTATATAGCAGGTTAATAGATTCATAATCTTGTGGAGTCGAAAGATGCAAAAGAAAAGTATGTAAAAATGGAAGAAATACAGACTGAAATGATCTAAACAGGGACCAAGTGACCAACAGGGAGAGTGAAGGCATAAATGTAGAGAAGCTGTGGAAAACCCAAAAGCAGTGCAAGCACAAGAAGGCAGGAAGATGTGGAAATTACAGAAGCAGCTCAGTAGGAGACCAAAAAAAATGTAAAAATGAAATATTCAGATGAAATAATGCAGGTCTAAGACAATAAAGTAGAACTTAAAATTTTATCAGGAGGGAACTAGCAGAATAAACATTAAGGGACATGACTTAGGGAAACTGGATGGACCAGGAAAGAGTTTTAATGCCTCATGTGACTGGTACCCACAGCAAGTCCTTTCATCTCTAGGTCAGTTGTTGAAATCTAATCAAAAGTTGTTAGTGACCAAGATTCATTGCCATATTATGGTGATTTGGTGAGTTATGTGAAATGGATTTGTGGTACCTGGCTGTGTCCATCAAATAAGTATCAGATTGTAATGGCTTTTGATCACTGCCAACTGTGGCTAGATGTGCAATAATGAAGAGGTAAAAAGCCCCATATCCTTAGTCTATCCAATCACCTTTGTCAAATTAAAAAAAAATGGCATGGAAAGAGGAGAGAGGGAAAACAGATGAGATTTAAATGAAAAAAGCAAACAAACATAACGTAAACGGAAGAGTAAAAGAGGGGCATTAATTGTATGTGGAAAGTACATCACCTTCTCCTTGCAGTTCAACTCTGACATGCCTCTGACTTGGAAAGGAGAAAGCAATTGGAAACTGGTTTGTCTGCGAAGCAGCAAACCTGGAACTGGAAAAAAAGTAAACTGGTTTGTATTTGTATAGAAAAAAATGGTAAACTGGAATTAGGTATCAAATGGAACCTCAGAAACAGGACATAAAAAAAGGAAAGACTAACAAATCAACACTTCACCCTTCCCTTTGTGCTCTACCACTTTCTTTCCAGTTCCATCTAGCTTCACTTTCTTCTGTTTCTGGTGTTGCCTCCTTCTCCTTTGTAATTTGTTCAATTTTATCATAGCAGCTCTCTCCCAGTGTTGGGTACTATGCCTTTTCCACTCTAGCACAGCATCTTCCCTCACCTTCCCTGTGCAGTCTAGATTGTCTCTTTTCACCAAACCAGTAATGGAGGTGTGTGTGATGTTGGGACGGTCTGAAATTAGAACATTCAAGAGCAGAAAACTAGAAATTGAGAGGGATCAAGAAGGGAAACAAAAGAGGCTGGAATGTTTCACAGCTGACATGGTAGGAAACTGAAATGACTTTGAAATGGAATGATCAAGTGACCACAGACAGGCAAAAATCTCTACTTCATCAATTTTAATGCCCAAAATTTGAGGGATTTTTTGAAGTTTTTTTGTGAAATATTACCCAGAACAAATTCCCAAATTTCCATCGTAGATTCAACTTTTCCACAGTGTACTAACTTTGCTGGTTTTCACCAAGGAGCACAGCTTCTTATGACCGGGTGATCAAACTTCCACCATGGCTTTGCCTCTAGGCAAACATACATACATAATGCTGGAGTGTGACAGAATACAAAAATAAATTTTATCTCAGGAGGGAGAGAGGGGGATTTGTGTATAACTTTCCACCCTAGAGGGCTTCACAAAGGACAGAGTAGGTTCTAGTAGAGTTTCTGGGGGTTCAAGGAGTATTGTGTGCTTGGTGTTTATATGGGGAGGTGGGTCAGACCTACACATTGTATCAGTACTGAACTTTGTATAGCTTTTCAATTTTAGTGCTAAAATAAAAGGGCTTTCTGATAGCCTCTCTCCAGAAACTAGAAGAGAAAATGCAAAGATTTGCTCTTCTTAAAGTTGGGTAGAGACTTTCTTTGGAAAGAATTCTTTTCATGCAGTTCAGCCTGCAAGCAAATGGGAAAATATTAGAATCATCTGATGCATGCACATAATGGTACACAGCAAAGTTTGAGGAAAGCCTCCAATTTTTAATCTGTTAAAATTCAAATGCAGTTCAATAACTGACTTAAAATACTAAAACTGCTTCAAAGAAAGAAATAGATATAGTGAATGGATATAGTGAGTAGTGTTGCTTTTGGACTTACTTATATGGTGGACCCCATGGGACTGCTCAATTATATTTCCTAAGGCTCTGGTAGGTGTGAAGTTGATGGGTTCCTAAATTGAGCTAGTCAAATGTCAGTTTGAGACTGATTTTTTTCCTGCTAAAAAGTTACTTTTGTCTGTTGTTTGCAACCAGCAGTCAAAGAGTGGAGTGTCAGTGTCAAAGAAAGAAAGGGGAAATTTTCCCCAGAGTGTACCTGTTTATTCACCTTCAATAGACTTCATTAATACTTACTTCAGAGTTACTCAACCTGTTGCTTGAATCCCCAGGAGTGGTTGGAGTGGCCTGGACTCTTTCCTGTTCTTCTAATTCACCTATATCCACTTCACATAAAGAAGACAATGCAAGTGGAACTGTTGCCTACAAAAAAGATGTAACTTTAGCAATTATTTTAAGAACATGAAATAAGTCTGTCAAGAAAACAGACAATGTTCAAGACTCCTTAGTAAAACAAATTTCAGAAGATATTGTGGTAAAATCTGTGGCTATCCATTGTACTAAATTGCAAGTGTTATGGGCAGGTGTAAAAATGCTAATTGAAGATTGAGACAAAGTGGGTGAGATAATCTTTTATTGGACCAACTTCTGTTGGTGAGAGAGACAAGCTATCGAGCTTTCACATTATCTCTCACCAACAGAAGTTGGTCCAATAAAAGAGATTAACTCATCCACCCTGTCTCTCATATCTTGGTACCAACACTGCATACAACTAAAGATAATGTTTGTTTTCAGAGAAAAGCTCAAAACACTGAACATTATTGAGAATATAGAAACAGAAGTTGGTGGAAAAGGTCTAATAGTTTATCAAACTTCACTGGCAGAGAGTGATTGGATAATCTCTAACAAATATTAGCAAGGGAACAACTAAAAATAGTGAGTATCCTTAAATAGTGTCCTTTTACCTCTTTTTATTGTTAGTGTTACTCTTCATTCTCAATACATTAAATACCACAAATACCATAAGTATCTTACCCACTGTTAAAACACTATAAGAAAACTTTCTTTAGGATATTCGCTGTACACTCAGCATACTTTCAAGAAGATCTGAGATTTATTGAGGGGACTCCTCCATCTTCTTGTTAAAGTATGTTATTCGCTGGTCAAGTGTAAAAAGTTATTTTCTATTTTGGCCATTGTGAGGGAATGAAAAGTATCTGTCCCAACAGAACAGATATCAAATCCTTGCATTGGGTCAGCTATCAAGAGGAATGCTATAGTAGCACTTCTGTCAAGCAGTAGCAGAGGTCAGGGCCTTGCAGGTAAGTTTCCCATTGGAAGAGTAATCTGTGATTCTTTCTTTAGTGTAAATTGTTTTATTTACACTGCATGAGTCTCTGAATAACCGTGGGGGTCAGCACGCAAGTAATCAGTCCCCAGCAGTTAGGCAATCCTCTCTTTCAGGAATCTCAGCAAAAATACCTTTGCCAGGTTCCCAGGGAACAACTCTCCCCCCAAAAATTCTCTCTAATTAGAGAGGTTAAGGCAGAGAGCACATTTCACTACCGCTTGTGACAGCTCCTCCTAAAAGAGCTGCATCACAAAACTAACAGTAACACAGCATTTCTTCAAAGACTGAACAGTGCTCATGGGCTAAGAAAGAGGTGTGGCAGCACTGTCTGATTTCCACCATAACACTATCATGGTTTTTCTGCTGATAGAGACTGGATCTATGAGAAGACTCAGCTCATAAAATATTTGTTCCCTAAGCAATGCAAACCCATAGATATTTTTTCTGGTGTATAACAAAGGGACATGCTGAATTAAGCTCCTGGGCCATATTTTTTTGTTATATGGATGAATTGCTGTTGTTCGTTAAAGAAAAGAGAAACCCACTATTTCTACTGAGTGGGAACTGGATCAATCTCCTGAGATCAGTATCAATGATATGATAATATGGCAGGTAATTGAATTGGGACACAATTAATCCTTCGCACAAGATGAATTTAATGCTGTTTTCTTTAGGTAATGTTTGAAATTCTATAATATATTGCAAGATAGTCTTTGCTTTATCAATTTAGTAAAAGTATTTTGAAATGGAGACTGGTGATCTACTCAGTTTCTGCATGGGTTTTTGTTTGGTTTGTTAGTTATAGATGTGTGGGTTGATTTTTTTTAAAAGTTTTTGGTTTTCTGTTTTTGAGAGAGAAGCATTTCTAACCTGTTCCTTCAACACTTAGAACCTGATTCACCATTGCAGTCCTCCAACCTTTCAATATAACACCATGAAACTGGAGTAATGCAGCAGTGAATCTGGAGCATGTTCCGTTTACAGAACTGCACCAAGAAATTATCTGTTTCAAGACTGATTATATGCACATATAATGAATATGGGAAAGTGGTATAACATTTCCTAAAACAGATGTTTCATATTAATGTTTGACGCAAAGTGTGGGGGGTAAAAAACACTTGGACAAATTCCTTTCTGAAGCCCAAAGAATATTCCCAAATAAAATTAAGAGAATATAATTGCCATAAAACAGTTTGTGGTTCAATGGCCTGATCCTGAAATCTGCTTTCAGCTCCCACATTGTCAGGCTATGCCAGAAGAAGAACAGAAGACACTGGATGTGGTTTTACTAGGCGTTAAATTTATTAACTGTCTAGGAGTACCTGGCAGATATAAGTGTACAGTGCAAGTAATTCAGTGATGACTTCAGTATATACGTGGGGGAGTTTGTCAGCCCTACCCTTTACCATTGTGGTCCCCAGCCAACCTCCTGCTGGGACCATACCATCCTCCCTTTGAATGAGGGTTAAGATGGGCTCAAGACCACCCCTAGACATTTTAGTGCCCTACACAGCCCCTCCTCCTTCCATGGGGGAGGTGGGACTGGCCCAAGGCCTCCAAGTGGGGGCCGGAGCAGGCTTGGGGGACAGGGGGAAAACTGCCCCACAGCACAGGCTGGCAGAGGGGACCGGGTTGGGGCCAGGTTGCTCCACTTCCTGCTGCCTGGTGATTACAGGGTGGGCTTGACTCCGCACTCACGGGGTGGTGGGAAGTGGAGTGATCCGGCCCCAGCCCACTATGCTCTGCTCCCCTGGCTCCCAGCCCTGGGACTTGAGGGGGCAGGGGAAACCACCCTGCTCCAGCACTAACCGGCGGAGCGGAGCAGGCTGGGGTTGGGTCGCTCCATTTACCGCCACCTGGAGAGTGCGGGGCGTGCCCGACTCCTGCTCCGGGGAAGGGGTGGAGTGGGGTGGGGCTGGAGCAGAGCAGGGGTGGGAAGAGGCAGGGTGAGGGCAGAGGCTTTGGAGAAGGGGTGGAGTCGGGACAGAGGCAGCTTTCCTGGGCGGCTCAGCCGTCCGGGGGAATCGGGCTGGCCGCTGGAGCAGCTCTCAGCTACATAGGGCACCAGGAAATTTGGGGCAGTTTGGTGCCCCAAATTTCCTGGTGCCCTACGCAGCTGCATAGTTTGCGTATGGGTAAGAATGGCCCTGGGTGGGCTATAAAGGAAGGGGATGGGGCTTGGCTCCCTGCCATGCCAGTGATAGGAGCCCTGAAACCCCCTGTGTCTGCTCCTTTAACAAATACCTCCTTTAAATACTTTACCAATCAATTTATCTAATCACTGTATCTCTTCCCTATGGAGTACCTGCGCTGGACATCTACCCCACATCAATATAATGGAATGGGGGAGAGGCTATGATACCATAACTCATGTTTGCCCCCATATGCTCCTCCCCTCGAACCTGCTGTGGAGAAGGCAAAAAACAAAAACCCCACTTTGCCAAGGCCAATTTGGCAGTGAGGGAACAAATTCCTTCCAAGTCCCACAATGAAGGAGTGACTAGTGCAGCGCCCCACAGTGGATCCTGAGCAAACCTGGCATTTTATCCCTTCCATGGATGGATCCTGCTCCCTCTGATCCAGATAAAAGAGGGCTTCTCCTGCCCGGCCTGTACTTAGATAACCTCCCCTCTCTTCTGGTCACCTGAAGGGATGGGTCAGTGTCCCCAGGCTGATCTCCTCTGCAGCTGCTGCAAGATCACTCCATGCCTACTACTTAAATAGGTACACACCTTTCTCCAGCAAGCCAAACAGCCCTCCAGCTTAATGGGCATGTGTGGTCACCGACATCAGTAGGAGTTGTGGGTGTTCATTCAGCACCTCTTTGGCTTTGAGTGATTGGATCCAATGTGCTAATATTGATATATGTTCAGGGATTGACATCACTGACAAACCCACCACATTTTTTCGGTGACAGTTCTAACATTTTATTCCTGAAGACTGGCCTCTTGAATCTTACGAAACAAACTAACCTGGATTTTCCATGTTCAGGAAGTATTATCATTATGTAATAAGATCAGATTTGCCACCTCAGTATTTCATATGCACTGGTAATGTAAAATATGCAAACTAATTTTCCATCCATCTCAGTCTGAATGCTCTGCAAATTCATGCTTCAGTAATCTGATCCATTTTAGACATACAGTCCAAATATCGTTACCTGCAAACTGCATGATCTGCCATTCCTTAGATCTGTTTTATTTTAAAGATTTGAGATTAGGGAGTTAGCTGGTACCTTGGGGAATTTTTAAATTTTTTTTTTAATTCAGGGAGCTTTTCCCAATGCTGCTTATGAAAGCTTTTTCAGAATCAGATCTATCTGAAAACTGCCTTCCATGGTGTTTCACCTAATTCATAGTGAGAAAGTACTAGCACTGTCTAAATCAGAAGTTTGTAACTATGCTTTCTCCGATATTTCTTTTGTAAGTGGAGTGATCATCTGTCAGGTTTTTACCTGATAATCAGGAACATTGCTTGTATTTTAAGTGATGGTTCCTCTTGGGTAGCTTAAAAACAACTTAAAGATAAAACTCTTTCAGTGTCTGTCTCTCACTATTTTGACATAGTTTGAGGTCTGATTTTTCTATGACAAACATTTATTCAGCACATCTCAAAGAAATTAGGGCAGCACAGGGGAGGGAAAGGTCTTATACAGGAAGTTCATTTTTTAGTTTCTTTTTTAAAACATTTGGAAGTAAAATGCAGACAAAAGTGGGGGTGGGGGGATGACCCTCTTTATTCCGTTAGTGCTCTGAGGGACAGAATTTGGTGGTGGAATGGGAAAGTACCTACAGTCACACCTATGGAGAACTCCTAAAAGTACTTTCTAAAGATGATACTTAACTACTAGGGAAAAACATCAGAGTAAAGAATCGTGGTTGAATAAGGAGGTAGCTTTACTTTTAAAGTTAACTTGTCATTTCATAGATTACCTTCCATTTTATTAAACCACATGAAACTGTGCAATAGTAGATATGTTGTTGAATTCTCTTGTACTTATCCTTCATTTCTATGAAGAGGTAAGCTTTGAGTTGTGTGATCAGTTGGTTAAAAGCCTGCATTTCAAAGGCCTCTTAGGTTGAAGGAACAGCTACAGATGGGATCTGAGCTTGTGCTTTTGCTGTCCAAAAGCCATGGCATATTTCCCATTACCCAAGAGAGCTGACAAATTCTTTCTGGAACTCCCAACAACTAACCCTGAGTTTTTCTTCTTTTGATCTGTAAGAGGGTATTGCAGCTGCCTGTTTGAAAGAAAAGCTTGTTTCTATTTTTTCCTCCTTTCCTGGTTGAAACCATATTGTATAGTAGATACAGCAGCTTTACAAATTCAATTATACTTCTGTCATCATTTCCTAGTCTTAAACTTCTTTGTCCAATTTGGTATAATATGGACTATTGCCCTAAACCCCATGCCTCATCATCCTATTAATCATTACTGTATGGAAATTTAATTTTGAGACTTAAGATTCATGACAAGTGTACTTAAACTAATCTTGTAAGGGTGATTGGACACAAACATTCTCTTCAATGCTTTGAACCAGTTTGAAACCTTCATATCAATACCATTAGAGTGGGTGAATGACTTGCCAACTCTGATTGATACCCCCTTGTAAAATTAAGTTGCAAATTACATGAAGAATAGTATCTATTTAATAGGCTTTTCTCCACTGACAAAATATGCAAAGGTGTGTAACAGGGAGCCTGAAAGATGTTCTATCAAGTCTACAAATATTTTACTAAAACTTAAAAAAAATCCAAACCGTAACCTTTTTCTTTTCCACTCTGAAAAGTTTCTTACATACAGTGTGGTCTTCAGCAATAGGTTTAATGAGCTGTTGGGTTAATATCTTGTTTGTTCCTTTTACTCTCCTATCTAATCATAAATGTATTACTTCCACTGATACTATGAATTGATCAATGAACGTGCAAATCACCAAAATAAGTAATTTGTTTTTTCAACATTTCTGTAAATGTTGATTTGACCCTCGTATCTTAACAGACTATTGGGTCTCTCTTCTCCTTTGAAATTTTTCTGCTGTATTTACCCAGTGCATAAATCTCTAAATATACACTATCATTATTCTAAACTAGAACTCCTCTCTGGTTAGTGGACAGTTGATGAAACAGACAACGTCTGTAGACATGTTTTGCCCCAGTGAATATTTTCCTTGTTGACTGAATACCTTGCAAGTCATTAGCAATGAGATTACTGGAAGTATGTGGATTAAAGGCTGAGGGGAAAAATAAACTCATAATAGAAAAAGAATCACTTGAGAAAATACACCTCACAAAGTTGGGAGGCAAGTCACTTTAACCTTCTCTCACTTTAGTGTTCATATGTTCAAATCCAGAGATTTAAACTTTGGTGAAGAAACCCCAGTAGGCTGTTAGAAATCATCCAGAGAGCAAGGCTATTTGAAGAACAGACACAAAATGAAAAGTGCTAGAATTTATATTTGATTACTCATTTGTTTTATGTGAGAATGAGACCAGTTAGGGGGCAAGGCACTTGATCACAAATAGCATATATAACTACTTTTTAAATGGAAAAAATGTTCCTCTCTCTTTATCTAGAGATTTTTTAAAAAAGGAAGAGTAATGGCTTTTATTATACATGCATAAACAGGCAACACTTGCCAACTGATACCACACAGTTATCTCCTATTCTAAAAATTAGAAGAGAAAAGGTGAAAATTGGTCATCTCAGATAATGCCATTTGAACAGTTGGTAAATATTGCTTTCAGGGGGATATGTTAGTGCTCAGCACCTTTGAAAATCAGCCACTTATTTCAGTGTGTGCAGGTAAATATGGATTTAGGCACCTGTCACAGGGTCACCCACCACACTGGTGCCTCCTGCTGGCCATTTTGGGAATTAGCTCTGGTCAGCAGGTGTGCCCTCCGGTGGTGGTGGCTCTCCCATCTTTGTCGCCACCTGCAGACCCACTGCAGTTCTAGTCTCACTGCCTCTGCTTTGTGACACAGCCCTCTGGAAGGGGGGGGAACCTGGATTGTGAAAAAGTCTAACCACTTCTCACAACAGCTTGGTAGTCCATAGCCTGGCCACTTCTTCAGTGGCAAATGGGTGGGTAAGTAGGTGGAGGGACCCAGGCCTGCCCACTACTCTGGGTCCCAGCCCAGGGACCCTGTAAACAACAGCTTCCCACTGCCCCTCCTTTCTTTCTCCACCAGTCTGTCTCGATTCCCTGGGCCACTTCCCCTCAGCCCCAGTACCTTCAGCTCTTGCTCCTTCACTCTCTTCCCAGGGTCACAGGCCTACAAGTCCTAGCAGCCCTGTTCACAGTGCTAGTTTTGCAGCCCTCTAGGAAGCCAGTCCCCTCCCTTGAGCTTCCTACAGTAGACTGCCTTGCTTTGGCCTGCAGCTTCCTTTTATATGGGCCGTCTGGGTCCTGACTGGTTGGTCCAGCTGCTGCCCTAATTGGCTGTTTCCTTGCAGCCCTCCAGGCTGGGTTTTAACCCTATCAGGGCCAGTGCGGGGAAGACGCACCTAACTGTAGAGACCAAGTGTGGTGTAAAGGTGCACCGGTCAGAGACTGAACAATGAAGTTTCAGCTATGAGATCTCATCACATCTTTCAGGGCTTGGTTTAGTCCCAAAACACAATCTCAAAACTACTGGATACTAAACAGCTGAGGCCTTTCCAACTTCATCCCTTTAGTAGCTCTTCCTGACTACTGTGGAGATACCCATAGTAGGTTTCCCCTAACCATGGTTCTCTCCTTTCTTCTCTTCCTGCCTAAGAGGCAGAAAGGCTTACATCTTGTTCCTTGTTCCTACTTATGTGCCCTGCATGCTTGTTCCTAGTTATGTGCCCTGCAACTAGAACTCCCAAATTTAAAGGGTTCTGAGTCTGTAACAGGGGCACTGGGATGTGCAGATGTGTCCCAAGGCCCAGTGTCATTACACCATGACTGAAATTTTTGCCTGAGTTAAAAGCCCAAATCTACTTTAATGTCCAACACTTTTCATTCTATTGCAAATTGCATCATGTTGTAATATTCAGTACACAATTCTTCACAATTATGGTAATGGAAAACCAACCCTTGAGTTGCAACACTGACTTGCAACCAGAAGTGGTGCGTTCTTTACCTTGGTTGCAATTTTTACCTTTAACTGTTCAGCCATTATTAAAGTGATTGGAGACCATCATGTAAAATTGGAGCTTTGAGTAATAATACTGTGAGAGATGAGGATGTGCTTTCTTAATAAGAGACTGCTCAATTCCCCAAAGTTGATTTACATGCTCTCTTACATGTGCCTCAGAAACAGAGTGTGAAAGTCAGGGAGAACTGGAAATGTTGTAGTTTGTCTTCCCCCAGGATATTGGTTAACACAGAGAAGAATGACTCTTCCATGCCAGAGTGATGACAATAGATTATTGTTTCAGTTCCTCTTTAGCTGATGCTTGTAATTTTATTAACAGTTTTTTTCTGGTTGTAAATACCATCCTTGTCAAATCAGCTAGAAGTAAGAAAGGAAGCAGAGGAGGCATAATATCTTCTGGAATCTGAACAGAAAAGCTGTTGCTTTGAAACTCTGGAGGATACAGAGTAGAATGGTGTAACAGGATTACACTGTATTAAATGGAGGGTAGATCCACAACTCAGGAGCAGTGTTCTAGTGAGTAAATAAAACAGGGATTCAGCATACTGATAAAGTAGTTTATGATCACTGCAAGGGAAAAGTTCTGAGGTGAGCCTAATAGATATCAATGTAGATACAGATATAGATACTTACAATATTTTATTGAGCAACTAGGTCTCTTTTGCAGTTTTTTCATTGCCATGCTGTTCACGTATTTATTTTGACATCCATTTTAAATGGAACAACAATTCAGAGGAATTGAACTTTATTATTACTTATTATTATTGTTATTATTGTTATTATTATTTATTATGGTAGTACACAATATACTAGGAACTGTATAAACATACAGAAATATATAGTCCCTGTCCCAGAGACCTCAAAGTTTGAAAGGAAAAATATAATGAGTAGTGATCACAGTAATGGCTAATGTGCAATGTAAATTTCATGTTTTTGTTTTCAATCCTGCGTGTATAATCTCTTCCCAGCTTCCTCTCTACTTAATCATAATTAGTTGGCAGTTGCTTGTAGAAGTAACAACAATAATGAGTCTTCTTGAGGGATATGAATGAGGAACATTAGATTCATGTTGAAATTTCCAGCTGCATTGAAGGTGGGTTTCTGGAGGATGATATATCTCACACTACTTATGTGGTTATCTGTTATATGAGTTGGCAAACATACAAATGCACATGCATATTCTGTATCCTACCCTTTCTATGTTGTGTTCAATAATAAGTTAAGTCACACTGAGGATACTTGTATTGAAAAAGGCTCACAGAATGTGTTTTGGCTCTCTTATATTTATTGATGCTTAGATACCACAGTGACAGGTGCCTTAGAAACATCTAAAATAGATTAAAGGTCATTCATATCAGTAACTTTAACTGTAGAAGCAGTCTATCACCAAAGAGAAAACAAATGTGGTCTCAGTCTTCTGGCAGAGATGACAAGATTAGTATGAAATCTATCTGGTAGGACTCCATTCTACCAACAGGGATTAGGACAATGAGATCAAGGAATCAAACCAGTTCTTGTTACAATCCTAAGGCTGTTATTCACTAGTCCTGCTTAATAAACATAGAGTACCACTGTGGGTAACAAACATCAGATTCATCATCATGGTCTATGCATACATTGCATGCAATGTATCATCATGTGTGGTATCTTACACTGTGACAAAATATATGTAACAGTGATTGATGCTCAAGAGTGAGTTGGCATCTACAGGGAAGCATTAGTATGTGACTAACCTCTTCACAACAATAGCTTGAATTTCTTACATATAAACTTCATTTTACGCAAATGCCTAAAAGTGTCTTCTCAAAATCTTCTCTCCCCTCCCATAGGATCAATGCCCTTACGATAAGGATACTATTTTACACAAACCCTCGTTAACTGAACCTTTCCATACATCTTCTATCCACATCATGCACTATCAGTGTAGTGATTTCATTAACACAGGAGATAGATAACAGAAATGTGTATGGAGTTGATAGCAGCTTTTATTAATACATCAGCCAAGCTGAAGCTCATCTCTTGAGTGTCCCAGACTGCAGCTTTATAGACATTGAGCATAATACTGTTTTCAGTTATTCCAGAGTAAATTCAGTGTAATTCCATTGACTCAAATGGAATTATGCCACATTGTTCTTGGTGTAACAGAGCAGAATTAGACCCACTGAGTTTTCCCACTGGCAAATATATCTGACTGAATAAAAGAGAAATGTGTGTATTTAAAACAAATAAAAATACCCTGCAGTTTAATTCCTAAAGGTAATACAACTTCTAAGCAGCTTATAAGGTTTTTAAAACTTCTGCTGGAAAAATCCATATCTACCTTTATACCTCCTTTTTTACTCACTGTGGAAAAAGTCCATAATTATGTATTTTATATCTGATAAAGAGAGATCAGTACAAATTTGTTTTGTTTAGCAGTTATTTTTCTTTTACTCTGCATCGCGAAGTCATGCACACATACAGAGTATAAATATACGTGTTCTGTAGATCTGCAGAGATCTGTGCATACAGTATATAATGTATTTCAAATGGCTCACAATTTTACCGGTTTTATTAAGAGTCAGATAAACTTGCACTGTATAACTGTAAACTGTACACTGTATAACTGTATGTAAAGATTTATTTGAAATCTGAACTGAATAGAATTTTTGGAAGCGGGACACATCTGACACTAACTTTACAACAGTGCTTTAAATGTATTTTAATCTGAAAGTTAACTAGTGTAAAAGTGGCACGTTCTTACAACGCAGTTCTGTTCCTTGAACATATTCAGTCCTATCTATTTACTTTTTGTCAGAAGTAGGCTTTTACTGTTTTTATCTTCTGTTAGCAATGTTGCACCAAAACCAGTTATTGAAATGTGAGACGGATTCTTTTCTGAGTTTTGCTTAATCAATGGAATTGCTAATTAAGTTTCAAAGCGAAGGTCAAATTCTTCCCTGAGTTACTCCTGTGCTACTCCAGAGGAGACAACCAATTACTCAAGTAAAATCCTGTGCATTGTGATCAGTGGTTATGCAGGTGTTTTTCAGGACATAATTTGCAGACTACGAGGTTCCACAGGTGCAACTAAGCAGAATTTGAGCTGCAGAACCTTTATTATTGATGATGATATACAAGAAGAGGGAGAGCCCAACTTGATTCTCAAATTCATTTGGAGTTTGCAGGGCTGGTAACTAGGGAAAAAAAAAATCCTTACTTAGGAACTGAGAAAATTTAATCAGGATGTAATTAGTAAACAGAAATCTGCAATGCCATATTTGCAGTCATTTTTTCAGAATAGAATCACATTTTAAACAGAAAGAATGAGTTCATAATTATCCAACATATGGAATAAGGTTGAAGGGTCCTTTGGGGTCCATTACATCAAAGTGCTGCAATGATTGTACGTTTCTAGACAAAATTTTACCAGTAAAACACTATTCAGATGGGAAATTAGATGGCAGAACATCATTTTTATTAAAGTAACTTAATGATCTTAGGTTAGGAGATCTTTAATTTTGTGGGTTTAACATCCTTGACACTTAGTAAGATTTGGGATCCCATTGTAACAGCTGCTTTATTACATGGCATTTTAATTGACTGCCTTAGAGTAATATTGAATTAACAGAAGAATGGTAAACTATTGATGTTTTCTCCTTCTTCCCCTCTTCTTCCCCCCTCAACAAAGAAATCTGCAGGTTTTCATTTCTGATGGTACTTTTTCTATATTGATTTATATGAAATAAACATACAGTTGGTCTTACAGAGCAGTTCAACATCAGTTGGTCAAACACATTCTGAATGGAAAAGGTACAGTGCTGAAGTTTGCCAAGCTGCCTTTCTTAGGCTGCAGAAATCAATTGCAGTAGAGCTGCAGTTGTTTAAAAAGGGCCTGCAATAAATCCCTGTTCCTGAGTGGTGTAGGCAAATCTGTCTTCTGTGTTATGGTTTACAGGATTACAAATGATGCTAAGGGGAAGAAGTAGGGGGAGGAACAATTGCTTTTGTAGCTATAAAAAATGATGTCTGTTGGTGATTTTGGTGTTACTAGTACAATAGCCAAAAATTCTTAATCCAAGATTTACATATCCTGCAGAGTAAACAAAGTTCAGTAATGTACTTTCAAAGTCATCTGAGAACAGTAGTTCCTGAAGACAGCTTGTTAGTAGCTTTCATTTTGGGATAGGCATATTAGTGTCACTTGACAAGAACTTTAGAGTCTCACCCTTTAATACAGTACAGTGTGGGGGAAAAATAAACCAGCTAAATTAAATCACTAAGGAAATCTATGATGTCTGTGAGCACAAGAATAATAGTCTTTAGTCTATGCCAAAAGAATGAGAAGTGTGACATTTGCAGAAGAAAATGTGTAAATAGTAAATAATAAATGCCCAAAAAGTTTTCCTTACAAAACTTTCTCAGTGTAATATTTTTCAAAGTGAACCATTTTTCAAACTTATTTAACCTATTTTCTACACTATGATATCAAAAGGAAGATGACTCTTTATCACACATCATCAAAACACCACATTCTGATGATATAACTGATCAGTGAGAGCTGTTTCTGGGAATTCGATGCAGTAAGAGCTTTTTAAATAGAGGGGTCTTGATGTCAGAATCCATCTCACTTGCCTCCACTGTGTCAAGTAATTTGTTTTCCACTAGCACAGCTGATTTTGTTTGTTTGAAAGGGTGTGGGGTTTTTTAAGTCTTTTTGTTGTTGTTTGTTTCTAAACTGAACACCAGTTGTGGGTACACAGAAATTGAACTAAGTAAAGATCTGTTTATCAGCCTATACTTCTGCCATTTTTCTGCCTCTCTTTTGCTGTATGGAATTGGGATTTATTAAATGTCCATTAGGGGATACTGCTACCATTAGTAGGGGAGGTTTTTTTTGCAAATTATTATTAAAAAGCTGTACAAGGTTTACAAAAAGAAGTCAGTGGAGGGTGGGGGTATGTTTCGTGCTCTTACATTACTCTCCTTAAAACTCTGAATCCTTCCTTTCCTTTCCCATCCCTTGTCTCTTCCCCCTTAGAACCCATTCATGCACTGACTCTTCTATTTGCAAGTCACATTCTAAAATGATACAAATGTAAATGTTAAGATACAATATACTTCTAATGGGCTTTTAGTTCCTAAAACTGAAATTAAATTGTACTTGGCCCTATAAGTTACATTTAAACTATGTTAAAGGTTATGGTGCAGAACAATGAAAGACACTTTGCAGTGAAGGTCAAGTGAAATATTACCATGATTTATGTTCCCCAATACTGAGGCACAAATGGGAATGACAAAGGATGAGTGGTGGAACCCTCTGATGCCTAACTACTTCATGTTTAAATATGGACATTGGAGTAAAAAGGAAAATCAATTACTTTTGGAACTGAAAATAAAGAGAATGCTACAGTCTTTGAATGTTTAAGAAGAGTCTGAAGTTGAAGTGGCATGTGCATGTTTAATATGGATTTCTGCTCACTCATTGCAGTTGCATTAGAAATGAGTCTCCAATAATCAGACGCTGGAAAATGCAGGGCCTGACTCCTGTGTTGTAGTCCTTACTCGTACAAACAGTCTCATTGATTTTAATGAGAGTACTGAAAAGATTGCTGAATGTAGCCAATAATATCTCACCTGTAGCAAGTATCTCCTGTCAGAGACTGAGTACTAGTCTACAATACAGATTTAGGTCAATGTAAAGCAGCTGACGTTGACCTAACTCTAAGCATCTACCCTCAAAAATTAGCTCCCACCAATGTAACTCGCTCACTACACTGACTTAACTCCACCTCCATGAGAGACATAGCACTTATGTTGATGATGTAGTTAGGTCAACGCAGTATCCGTATAGACCCACTCCTACCATGAGTTATTGACTGTATGGTGGGAGCCTGAAACCGCACGCTAGATCCATTTAAATAGCTGGTATGGAAGAGGGTGTAGGAATACTGTGCCCCTTTTCTTTGTTAATAAAGCTGTGGCCTGTTGCTTAAATCCATTGCGGTTTGTCTTTTGCCCATGTGTCCTGATCAGTCAGTAACCCAGAGCTCTCAGAATCTCTTTACAGAAATCCCCCTCCTTGTCCTACACTTGGCAAACCCTCTACCAGCTCTTTGCTACATGTGTAGGGACCTTGTATGTTGCCACAATAGAGTACAAATGAGAACAGGAAAGAATCTCTCCCTTGAATGTTAACCTCTTCCCAGAAAGGTTGTTCTGTAGGGTCTGTCTTTTATGCATCAATATGTGACTCCAATTAATCACAAATCTCTAGCCTCTATTATTCACAGCTATCTAAAAGTTCTGTGTAAATACCCATAGATTAGCTCTCTACTTTTGCTACATACTGGCACCCTATAGTATTGCGTAACCCTTCTGCAAGGTGGAGCCAGCAGCAACCAGGATCACATTCAATATCTAGGGGTTCCTTTTCAACAATGCAACACAAAAATGGCTCAAGCCCCCAACCAGTAAGCTGGGAAAATGATGCACCACCCAGGGTGCCTCTGAGAGGCAATACTACCCCACTCGCAAGCACAGAGTCTGAGTGTAGAAAAGAAACTTTTCATGAAAAGGAGAGAAGTCACCCAACATTAATTAGGAAAAACACCACAAGCAGGATTCATAAACATAAAACTGTGAGCAGGACACCCACCCCGGTGCGCATTGGGCAGTGCCTTCTGCCTCATGTTCTTGAGTTCTAGAACCAAAAGTTCCTTTAGTGTGCCCCCCCTCTGCTCCCTCACCATACCCCACTCACAGCGGTTATCCTTGGTCAGTGAGGACCCAGGATTCAGAGGTGCATCTGTGTGAGTTCACCTCCCACCCTGGGAAGAAGGCACCTTGCTCACTCCACCATCTGAGAGCTTGTTCTGGCTGGCCGCTCTTGCTGGCTGCCTGCTCGCCACTCTCGCTGGCCGCTCCTGCTGGCCACCTGCTCGCTGCTTTTGCCAGTTGCTGCTGCTGGCCGCCTGCTCATCACCCATCAGTCACTTTCTGCTGCCACCTGCCTCTCTGCTGTGACTTCTGCAGGTCAGTCTCTCAGTGATTTTTAGTTATTTGCAGACTGGGCAGAAACATAGTTCCACTACAACTGATTTTAGATCTGACTGAGCATTTAAAATAACAAGGAGGCTTCTAATGAAGCCTATTTAGCTCTTTCTTTTAACAGTGGGGAGGAACAGGTTAAACAAGACCAGGGACCCTTGGGGAGAGTCCACATCTCTTGGCTGAGACACCTGTCCCTACCCCTCTTCCTTTCACAGGGCTCTGGCATTCGAGCCCCTGGCTTAATGAGGTCCTTTCAGCTCAGGGTGACCCCCTCATTTGGGACAGGTTAAGCACAGTTCTGCTCCCCTTTATTCATACAATAATGACAATATTGATAACAGCATTTCACTACCCCTGCAGTCAGTACTAAAGTGTTTTGTAACCCAACACCAGCCAAAGTTGATCACTTTGAGCAACACACTGCTCTATCTGTTGGATATCTAAGCAGAATAGGTGTGTTCATATAAATGCAGTTTGCTCCTGAAGTCTCTTCCCCCCTCCCAGCTAGCTGCCCGGGGAAAATTCATTCAGACCCTGCTTACATGTGCTTTACGCTATATGATATCCATGTTCTCTGCGGTATTTTTAAAATTAACTATTGCAAACTCACTGTAAAAGGAAAACTGCTGGGAGGCACTCATGTGGTGTGTGAGTATTTAAATGTCTCTGGAGACTGGTAATGGGATATTGAACCTTTCACATCTATGTCTATGGTACTGGCCCATTCGGGGACCCGTATGAAATGAGCTCATTATGTGCTCTTGTAATCTACAGTACTTGCAGCAATCAGTCTAATTGTATAGACTTTCCTACTGGACTGCTAGCTGAACTCTTCGAAAAAGGCCAGACGTTCATAGAAGAGAAAGCAAATCAGACAAACTTCAGCAGCTAATTGGAGGACTCCCAAGAGAGTGGCATGAACATATTAGGACCTGTCCTGAAGAAATTCATGCCTATGCAGAGGGCCACCACATGGTCTGTTCACTACTTAAGCTCTACTTTAACCCTGCTTAAACAGAGCATATACCTTTTTTGGCCTTCTGCACAGGAGTTACTTTCCCTGTGTGAGTGCTTGCATATTACTATAGGTTAAGTGAATTGGATTCAGTTTCTTCTAGGAGCACCAACATTTGTCAATTATATCAGGCAGAAAATGTTTTGCTTTTGTTCCTCTTTAAAAAGAATGTACTGAAATTTGGCCATTTTTACTTCTGTCTTTTCTCCGGGGATTTGTGTTCTGATGGAGTAAAAGCTGGCAGCAATATTGCATTGTATTCTGACACTCTATGAGTAGCTCTAAAGGAATAATAGAGGAAGGCAGAAAACTGGAACCACACAATCAGATGTTTGTTCATGTTGTGGTTTTGAGCAGAAATTGTTAATTTATTTGGAGCTGACTTCAGGGTCAGTTTAGAAAACAAAACTGTTACCCTTTGTCAGTGAAATAAGATTTTTTTCCCTCTCTCCTACCCATTACTGCAGCAGAGCTCTTCTATTCATTTAACACATACGTGAGCTTTCCCTGTAACATTTTATAGTAGGTAGCTCATTGTTATCTCCCTTCCCCCAGAAAGTTTCCCGTGATGGCCCCTTAGTGCATTGAGGAATATAATTTTTAATGGAGCTGTGCAAAAATCCTGTGTCATCTAGTGTTCTGTTGCTTTCTTACTGCAGTTGTTATCTCTAATCAAAAGTAATAGTTCTTTTGGGGAAAAGTTCGCACGGGCATCATTTCCCCCTGCATAGGGCTTCTTCTCCTCTAGTATCATTGTAGTTCCACAGTCAACTTTGAACATACTAGGTGATTTATTGTGAAAATTCTAATATTTTTATTGTAACTTTGCATTAATTAATGCCCATGTATAATAAAACCTTTTGGAAAACTGCAGTATTATGTCCCATATTAAATTCTGCTAGGTCATCTGCTTTGGTTATCTGTTGTGTGGCTTCTCTGAACTATGATAGCCTCTCATTTGCCAGTGTTAGCATGGTGTTTTTACATTTCCTAATTCCAATTTCAACCGGGTACAGTATTTACATTCATAATCTGTTAATGCGGTTGCTGCTGTAATAAACAGAACAACAAAACCAACAATATTGATTGTACTGAGCTGCATTTAAAAATACAGACAGAAGAAGCCTACCCATTCTCTGCTTTCAGGGCTGTACTAGAGAATAAACTCTAAATTAATTTCCCTTGCTACTAATCTTTTAGAGCTATCTTTTGAGCAGCCTCGGTGAAAACTCCATAAAGCAAATTTGAACTCCTTCCAGTTATAGAAACAAGAAACAGGACAAGGCTTTATTACATGAGATGTTCTTTGTGCAATGCAAATGTTTTGCATACATCATTTGGATTTTTTTGTCTCAAATATTTTATTTAAAGTAATAAACACTTATACAAGCCCTTATTCATGAAAACCTTTATAAGGATGAAGTGGGAAGTCTAAAAAGGGAAGTCTGCACTATGGTACCACCACAGTCATTCAGCAAAGGTAATAGGTAAGATTACTGTACGCTTATACTACATAGGAGACAACAGTAAACAACAAAATTATAAAACTACCAACTCCTAGCATCAAAAGTTAGAAACCAAAATGTGCATCACATGGAGTTTTACAAGTGCACATCTGTTACACTGAACTGGCTACTGTGCATTTGTATACCACTGCCCTTTACTGTATAGACTTTGAACTTCTGAACTGAGTCATACAGCTATAAGTTAATGGAGATTCTCCTTTAACTCAGGTGGGAGGAGCCAATGCTTTTGGAAAAGAAGAATTCAAGTTCAAGCTATACGTCTGCTGTGAAATTGAATGGCCATTGTACGCATCGTAGTGACAAACAGGACACCTTAGCGTGGTAGCCGTGTTAGTCTGTATCAGCAAAAACAACCAGGAGTCCTTGTGGCACCTTAGAGACTAACAAATTTATTTGGGCATAAGCTTTCGCTGGAGCCCATGCAAGCTTATGCCCAAATAAATCTGTTAGTCTCTAAGGTGCCACAAGGACACTTTAGGTTGCCCTAGATTTGTTACACTACAGTGGAAGGCAGGTAGGAGTCAGGAGTAGAACACACAGACTGGAATCTTCAGTTTAAATATAGAAAAAATATTGTGGTTTGGCAAAAACTGAGTTTTCCATAACAAATTATACCAATGTACTGTATAATCTGATCTTCGTTCATTTTTATATATTCCTCTTTGGGAAAATCCTGAGATCCAAGATATTTTTAGAGTACTCTATTATAGATTCAATAGATGTTTTGATAATTCTGAACATTTATGCTATTTGAAAATTTGAACATTTATGCTATTATAACAGAAAACAAAGGATTTTTTTAGAAGATTGACAATGAACAAATGTAATTGAAATTCCTTCCTTCCCCCTCCACCCCTCCTACTACAAGGCAACTATTTTAGCAAGTTTAGTTGTGACCTTATTTAGACAAAGGTGTGGTTCTAGAAGGTTCCTTTTCCTCTCTTTCCTTTGCATCAACAAATATATACAATAATGTAACTTATGTTCACAAAAGCATAATTATATAATAATTCTGAAGTGTGCTTCCAAAGTTAATGCTTAAATCTGTTAAAGTTTTATAAAGGGTAGGCATACACTGTATGTACTTGATAATACATATTTTGATTATTGAATAATATTCAAAACATTCCACAATTATCTGTAAGCCTACAAGTATTGAGCAGTAAAAACATATGTTGTGCTCATGTCAAACATTACAACATTGTAAAATCACATTTAAAATACCCTTAGAATCATCCTGTTGTAGAAGCTCAAAAACAAAAAAACAAAAAATGCCACCTCTGCACCCTCAAGTTGTGAAGTTGGCTAGGAGAAGGAGAGCACTTGCAAATAAGCTCACAAATGTACTATTCTCAGACTTGCTGAATTCCTTCTCCTGGCCCTAAAAGATATGAAATTACTTGAATTCCTGATTGGGAAAACTGTTCAGTGTAAACACAGGTTAACGTTGAATGGGCTCCTCCCTGACTTGCTTCAACATTACTTTTTAAATAACAAATTAGCATGTTTTGAGAACGGGTGAAGCATCAGAACTGCCCTGATAATCAATATATAATTTGCTTAGACACAGATCACTAGCCATGACCAAATCACTGTCTTTCATCTTTGTTATGATGTTAGAGTGGTGTCCAGCCTCTTCAGCCTGAGACCCAAACCTTATTTCAAAACGTACAGGATGCCACATTTAATACTTTGGGTCACATTCTTTGTCCTGTTGTTTCACTCTTTTTGCACCATTCAGGGAGCTCACAGGAGTAGAAACAGCCCATGAGTTCCGTGCACACTTCTCTCCTTCCCTGCAGTCCCTGGAGTGTGGGGAGAGAGTGGCACACTACACTCTGGCTCTGCCAAGCTGGCATATGGATTCTGGGGCTAGAGCAGAGAATCATAATTGATTTTTGGTTCCCAGCTTTGCCTCTGTTTACTCTCTCTTCCTCTACTATGAATGGCTCAGAATGTGTTGTGAAAGAGGAAAGCTTCATTCAATAGGTGCCTGAGTCTAGGGGAGTTCCCAAAGTCAGAGCTACTCTTTTCCTCCAGTCCCTCTGTTGCAAGAGCCAGCCAGCAGGGGACTGCTGAGCAGCTGCAGCAACGAAGTGACAGCAGCTGCCCAGAGCTGCACTTCCTGCTCAGACCAGAGCTGTTCCTGGGGCTGCAGGAGAAGTGGTAGGAGGCATTTGAAGAGACATTGCCCCATTTCAAAAGTGCTGATTTAAACACTTTCCTTTACAAAATACAAGGCACAGCTCAGGGAACATATTTTCAGTTTATATTCACTTTCTTCAGTTGCTCAAGGGTCACAGGTGACTTCTGGGTTGCCACAGGTTAGATACTACTATTCTAGGGCAGTGAATGCTGCCATTAACTTATACCGATTGTCAAATCCTAACATGGCTGCCAAGTAGGGTTGCCAACTTTGTAATATTTAAGAACTGGACACTTTCAGCAAGAGTGCTGGGACCTCTCCTCCCACCTCTTCTGCCCGAGGTCCCGCCCCCTGTCTCACCTCTTGCCCCAAGGCCCCACCTCCATTTGCTCCTCTTCCCCTCATCCTCCCTCGCTCACTGCTTTTCCCTTCTTCTCTCCCCATGGCCCAGGTCGGGAGGGACGTGCCTGCACAGCTGGGGCCGGGAGCTGCAGCTGCCCAACACAGGTAGGAAGTGGCCCCAGCTGAGTAGGGGCTGGTGCAGGTGATGACCTGGTGCCTCCCCACCTGCAGTAACTGGATTTTGAGTGTCTGGTCAGTAGATCTGATTGGACACGGTTAGGTCCCGATTTTGATCAGACTTTCCGGTCAGAAACTGGACACCTGGCCACCCTACTGCCAAGGTAACAAAATGTAAATTAGTAGTAATAGAAATCCATAAGGGGCTTACATGATTTGTATGATGCCTTGTGAAAAAAGGCAGCCTTCCATTTTGATTATGTGTAAATATCCTTCCCTCTTGCCTAATGACATCTCTTCCTCCAGGTCATTATTATTTTGTTTTGTTTTACACATGTAAGCATTTTGGGGCAGAGTTCTGTGTAAGCTTGGAAGCGTGTCTCTCTCACCAACAGAAGTTGGTCCAGTAAAGGATATTACCTCACCCACTTTGTCTCTTCATTGAGGTTGAAACTTGCCATGGGTACCTAAGTCCATAATCAGATATTTAATAATAACAA
Organism: Lepidochelys kempii; assembly: GCF_965140285.1. Lineage (NCBI taxonomy): Eukaryota > Metazoa > Chordata > Testudines > Cheloniidae > Lepidochelys > Lepidochelys kempii. Next base: position 10,706,741 of record NC_136389.1, on the reverse strand, counting down.
TCATAAAGCCATCCTACCACTGGTTGGGGAGTTAGATGCAAATAAGTAAATAAAATGCTCTCCTAGATAGCACTGCCTCGGTGATTTTTGCAATAGCTCAAGAATAAAGCGTAAGAATTTAGTTGTGATCTCTATGAAATTCTCTTCTGTTTGTAGAGAGCTAGCTGTTCAGCCAGGGTAAAATATACTTCCACTTTAAGAAGTATGGGGTTTTCTCTGAGAACAAACTGGGTAGCAGTTGAGCTGTGTAGAGTCAAGGCCCTGGTCTACACTAGGACTTTAGGTCGAATTTAGCAGCGTTAAATCGATTTAAACCTGCACCCGTCCACACAGTGAAGCCCTTTAATTCGACTTAAAGGGCTCTTAAAATCGATTTCCTTACTCCACCCCTGACAAGTGGATTAGCGCTTAAATCGACGTTCCCAGCTCGAATTTGGGGTACTGTGGACACAATTCGATGTTATTGGCCTCCGGGAGCTATCCCAGAGTGCTCCATTCTGACCGCTCTGGACAGCACTCTCAACTCAGATGCACTGGCCAGGTAGACAGGAAAAGAACCGCGAACTTTTGAATCTCATTTCCTGTTTGGCCAGCGTGGCAAGCTGCAGGTGACCATGCAGAGCTCATCAGCACAGGTGACCATGATGGAGTCCCAGAATCGCAAAAGAGCTCCAGCATGGACCGAACGGGAGGTACGGGATCTGATCGCTGTTTGGGGAGAGGAATCCGTGCTATCAGAACTCCGTTCCAGTTTTCGAAATGCCAAAACCTTTGTCAAAATCTCCCAGGGCATGAAGGACAGAGGCCATAACAGGGACCCGAAGCAGTGCCGCGTGAAACTGAAGGAGCTGAGGCAAGCCTACCAGAAAACCAGAGAGGCGAACAGCCACTCTGGGTCAGAGCCCCAAACATGCCGCTTCTATGATGAGCTGCATGCCATTTTAGGGGGTTCAGCCACCACTACCCCAGCCGTGTTGTTTGACTCCTTCAATGGAGATGGAGGCAATACGGAAGCAGGTTTTGGGGACGAAGAAGATGATGAGGAGGAGGAGGTTGTAGATGGCTCACAGCAAGCAAGCGGAGAAACCGGTTTTCCCGACAGCCAGGAACTGTTTCTCACCCTAGACCTGGAGCCAGTACCCCCCGAACCCACCCAAGGCTGCCTCCTGGACCCAGCAGGCGGAGAAGGGACCTCTGGTGAGTGTACCTTTTAAAATGCTATACATGGTTTAAAAGCAAGCATGTGAAAGGATTACTTTGCCCTGGCATTTGCGGTTCTCCTAGATGTAGTCCTAAAGCCTTTGCAAAAGGTTTCTGGGGAGGGCAGCCTTATTTCGTCCTTCATGGTAGGACACTTTTATCACTCCAGGCCAGTAACACATACTCAGGAATCACTGTAGAACAAAGCATTGCAGTGTATGTTTGCTGGCATTCAACCAAAATCCGTTCTTTCTCTCTCTGTGTTATCCTCAGGAGAGTGAGATATAATTCATGGTCACCTGGTTGAAATAGGGTGCTTTTCTTCAGGGACACATTCCTGCTGGGCTGTTTGCCTGTGGCTGAACAGAAATGTTCCCCGCTGTTAGCCACGGGGAGGGGGGAGGGTTGAAGGGGTAGTCACGCGGTGGGAGGAGGCAAAATGCGACCTTGTAACGAAAGCACATGTGCTATGTATGTAATGTTAACAGCAAGGTTTACCCTGAAAGAGTGTAGCGACTGTTTTATAAAATGTGTGTTTTTAAATACCGCTGTCCCTTTTTTTTTCTCCACCAGCTGGATGTGTTTCAATGATCACAGGATCTTCTCCTTCCCAGAGGCTAGTGAAGCTTAGAAAGAAAAAAAAACGCACTCGAGATGAAATGTTCTCCGAGCTAATGCTGTCCTCCCACACTGACAGAGCACAGACGAATGCATGGAGGCAAATAATGTCAGAGTGCAGGAAAGCACAAAATGACCGGGAGGAGAGGTGGAGAGCTGAAGAGAGTAAGTGGCGGGCTGAAGAGAGTAAGTGGCGGGCAGAAGACAGGGCTGAAGCTCAAATGTGGTGGCAGCGTGATGAGAGGAGGCAGGATTCAATGCTGAGGCTGCTGCAGGACCAAACCAGAATGCTCCAGTGTATGGTTGAGCTGCAGCAAAGGCAGCTGGAGCACAGACTGCCACTGCTGCCCCTCTGTAACCAACCGCCCTCCTCCCCAAGTTCCATAGCCTCCACACCCAGACGCCCAAGAACGTGGTGGGGGGGCCTCCGGCCAACCAGCGACTCCACAACAGAGGATTGCCCAAAAAAAAGAAGGCTGTCATTCAATAAATTTTAAAGTTGTAAACTTTTAAAGTGCTGTGCTTAATGTGCTGTGTGGCATTTTCCTTCCCTCCTCCACCACCCCTCCTGGGATACCTTGGTAGTCATCCCCCTATTTGTGTGATGAATGAATAACGAATGCATGACTGTGAAGCAGCAATGACTTTATTGCCTCTGCAAGCGGTGATTAAAGGGAGGAGGGGAGGGTGGTTAGCTTACAGGGAAGTAGAGTGAACCAAGGGGCGGGGGGTTTCATCAGGGAGAAACAAACAGAACTTTCACACTGTAGCCTGGCCAGTCATGAAACTGGTTTTCAAAGCTTCTCTGATGCGTGCCGCGCCCTCCTGAGCTCTTCTAACCGCCCTGGTGTCTGGCTGCGCGTAACCAGCAGCCAGGCGATTTGCCTCAATCTCCCACCCCGCCATAAACGTCTCCCCCTTACTCTCACAGATATTGTGGAGCACACAGCAAGCAGTAATAACAGTGGGAATATTGGTTTCGCTGAGGTCTAAGCGAGTCAGTAAACTGCGCCAGCGCGCCTTTAAACGTCCAAATGCACATTCTACCACCATTCTGCACTTGCTCAGCCTGTAGTTGAACAGCTCCTGACCACTGTCCAGGCTGCCTGTGTACGGCTTCATGAGCCAGGGCATTAAGGGGTAGGCTGGGTCCCCAAGGATACATATAGGCATTTCAACATCCCCAACAGTTATTTTCTGGTCTGGGAAGAAAGTCCCTTCCTGCAGCTTTTGAAACAGACCAGAGTTCCTGAAGATGCGAGCGTCATGCACCTTTCCCGGCCATCCCACGTTGATGTTGGTGAAACGTCCCTTGTGATCCACCAGAGCTTGCAGCACTATCGAAAAGTACCCCTTGCGGTTTATGTACTCGCCGGCTTGGTGCTCTGATGCCAAGATAGGGATATGGGTTCCGTCTATAGCCCCACCACAGTTAGGGAATCCCATTGCAGCAAAGCCATCCACTATGACCTGCACATTTCCCAGGGTCACTACCCTTGATATCAGCAGATCTTTGATTGCATGAGCTACTTGCATCACAGCAGCCCCCACAGTAGATTTGCCCACTCCAAATTGATTCCCAACTGACCGGTAGCTGTCTGGCGTTGCAAGCTTCCACAGGGCTATCGCCACTCGCTTCTCAACTGTGAGGGCTGCTCTCATCCTGGTATTCATGTGCTTCAGGGCAGGGGAAAGCAAGTCACAAAGTTCCATGAAAGTGCCCTTACGCATGCGAAAGTTTCGCAGCCACTGGGAATCGTCCCAGACCTGCAACACTATGCGGTCCCACCAGTCTGTGCTTGTTTCCCGAGCCCAGAATCGGCGTTCCACAGCATGAACCTGCCCCATTAGCACCATGATGCATGCATTGGCAGGGCCCATGCTTTCAGAGAAATCTGTGTCCATGTCCTGATCACTCACGGGACCGCGCTGACGTCGCCTCCTCGCCCGGTATCGCGTTGCCATGTTCTGGTGCTGCATATACTGCTGGATAATGCGTGTGGTGGTTGATGTGCTCCTAATTGCCAAAATGAGCTCAGCGGCCTCCATGCTTGCCTTGGTATGGCGTCCGCACAGAAAGAAGGCGCGGAACGATTGTCTGCCGTTGCTCTGACGGAGGGAGGGGCGACTGACAACACGGCTTACAGGGTTGGCTTCAGGGAGCTAAAATCAACAAAGGGTGTGCCTGCACATCAAGGAGTATTTCAGGCAGGACTGCACGGAGGGTTCCAATAAGAAATGGTGCACCAAAGTTATCGTTCTTATTGGAACAAGGAGGTTAGCCTGGCCTCTGATTGATACATGGCTAGATTAACCTCGCTGCGCCTTCTCTGTGACTGACTGCAGTGTGATCTAGACAGGGGAGGAGGAAAATGAGTCCAAAACAAATCTGGTCTATGTCTTGTTCTGACCCACTCCATCGATCCTTTACATCTTTGGCTGGCAGCAGACAAAACAGGCGCGAAATGATTGTCTGCCCTTGCTTTCACGGGGGGAGGGAGGGTGGGAACGGGGTCCTGACGACATGTACCCAGAACCACCTGCGACAATGTTTTTTGCCGCATCAGGCATTGGGATATCAACCCAGAATTCCAATGGGCAGCGGAGACTGCGGGAACTGTGGGATAGCTACCCACAGTGCAACGCTCCAGAAGTCGACGCTTGCCTCGGTACTGTGGAAGCGCTCCGCCGAGTTAATGCACTTAATGCACTTAGAGCATTTTCTGTGGGGACACACACACTCGAATATATAAAACCGATTTCAAAAAAACCGACTTCTATAAATTCGACCTAATTTCGTAGTGTAGACATACCCGGAGTATACTCTTTCCCTTTCCAAGGTGGGGTTACTAAATCAGGCATTTTGCAGCTGCTGAAGCGAGATCCTTGTGTCATTGTTACAGGATAAACTGTACTTGAGACCCTTTTAGTACCTCTCAAGTGCTCCCGAGGGGGAGGGTACACCTTTGTACCTTCACTCCAGCTTGAGCAGAACCATGAAATTCAACCACTCAGGGACTGGATCTCTTGGCAGCAGCACAATATTTCTCAACCATGTTAATGACACAGGCCCAACTGGGTGTGGCACCTGTAAGCCCTTTTACTCTGCGAGTTTATGACTAGTGAGCTGATTAAAGCAACTCAAAACAGCATCTTCAAAACAAAATATTCATTCACCCACAGATACAAAGGGTAAAAACAATGGTATATTTCTCCTTATCTAATCCTTCATCTTTCCTTGCAACTTTGGTGCATTTCATCTAGTGCTGTGCAGTTACCTCTCTCTGTATTCAGAGAAGCAGACTGCTGCTGTCTCTCTGCATGCCTGTCATGTCCTAAGCAGTCTCTGACCACTCACTTAGCCCCCACCATTTTCTAGGCCCATGGTCCTCTAATGTTTGTTAGCCTACTTTTGATGCTAGGCTTAGTCTTGGGAAGAGTAAACCATTTTTATCCTGGCGGGAGTCAGGTAGGGGGTATTCCCCAATAAACAGCTTCCCCATTGTTTCCTCAAATACTCTTGTCTGTGTCACTGTTTCCCTGCCCTGCTTGGTTCCTTTAACAATCCCTTTTAACAATGTAACTCCAATGTAATTCCTAGCGAATACCCCATCATAAACAAACACTGACACATGCACAATATTAACCAGAAATAATACAGAGATTTCCCAGCATGTAACAACACCTTGTAAGAATTGCCTTTAGAGAGTGTGGATATTAAAAGCAAGCAATCTGTGGAGCTACTATGGACCAGCAGTCAGAGAAACCACTTTCTCTGTTTTGAGACTGACATGTTTAAAGAAGTCAGGATTTTTAAAAAGTGTGGTGTTTCGCTGGTAGTGTTTAAGGTTCATCAGGAAAGATTCTGAAACAGCTGAAACCATTTATTCCTTTTACTGACTGAAAACTAAAATAGCTTTACAAATTTCAGCAGTTGGTTTGTTTTGTGTTAGACAAAACACATACATCCAGCTGTTGTATTTTCTGTTCCTGCCAGGTAAGAGCATGATGCACAGACTAAAGGAAGTGCATCACAAATGCTTACTATATCAAAGCTTCCGTCCGTGCACAGTAGCAAAATCTCATTGTGTATATTATCTTTCATCTATGTTCTTACACCACACCCATCACTGTGTATGTGGCTTCTGTGCTTCAGTAAACTGCAATTGTGCAGTTGCAGGTTTTGTGGCTTATTGAAAAGTAGCTTAGCAAGAATCTGCTGTATTGCACTACGTGGTCACTTTGTGAATCAGATTTTCTGATGGCTCTTATTGTAACAAGATTTTTTTTTTTTTAATTTGGTACTATTGAGCAATCTTTGTCAAGACCTTCCTGTACCACCTTAGTCTACATTCAGTGGGGGGTCTATTACAACTGGTACATTTGGAAATATGAAAACTATTTATCTGTGCTTTGTCTTTGAAGATAGAGTACATGGTTGCAATAGAAACTCACTTAGCCACCCACAGTCCCTAAGAGATAGGGACATAGTTTTGTCTGAGGTATTATGGTTTATTATTTTGAAAAGAACTGAGGAGGGGAACTTAATGGCTGTTAGCATGCACAGGTTGCAGACCTTTGAGCTTTGAGATCTGAATCTGCACAAGATTCACAGGGTGGTATCCGTTTATTACAACTACAAAACCTCATAGCACAAAACGTATAGATGAATAACTTGTTAATGTATCAAAATACTCATTTTAAGACATTAAGAGCTACAGAAGAATATAATTATTTAATATGCATAATACACAACACTCAATATGTATGACATTGCATATCACAAAGCATAATGGCCATAGATTGTAGCTCCAGTAATAACGGTTTTATACGCACCAATTGATAGGAGCTTTGAAGCAGACCCCTGAATTCTGCCCTTTGCAACTTTTAGGCAGATTGGTGCTGCGTTGATTCTGTAGTCCTTGTCAGCTATTTGGCAATCTCATTTTTCTATAGTGTTTTGGCAGAGATGAACTGCGTCGTTTTTAACCTTCTGCTCTCCTGCCACTTATTTAGCTGTTGGAAGCAAAGCTTGAATAGGAGAGCAGGCTTTGAGGATACTATTTCCTCCATAGTCATGTGCCTTTTCTCTCCCAAGAGCTCTTGAAGCACGGAGATGATTTAAATATATTAAAAGACTAAAGTGAAATCAGAATTTAAATAGTTGCTTTTTAATTAGCATTAACATTGTTAGTTTCCATAACTACCATAGAAATTCCCTCCAGGATGACACTTATTTTACAGATAATCTTTAATTTAGAAGAAATTATAAGATTCTGCAAATATTTGTAGAGACATTGGGACATATTTATTAATGAATGGCCTGAGCATTTAAGCACATGAGTATCTTTATTCATCTGACTAGTCCCATTGAACTCGATGACTTGTTGATTGTTTAATATTAGTATTGCCGTAGTGGCTAGAGGTCTCACAAATCCATTGTGCTAGGCACTGCATACACATATAATGAAAAGATAGTCCCTGTCCCAAAGAATTTATAATCTTAGTGTATGACAAGAGACAATAGGTGGATACAAGAAACTGGAGCGAGCCCATGGTAACAGTGAGTCTAACATGATCAGTGTAATAAATAGCAGGCACACCCACTGCTTGTCCTCCTAGACATTTTCAGCTGTTTTGTTCACAATTGGTATAGCTAAGATTTGAAGGAGCATAATGTAATGGCTTTGTGCATTTTTACAGACATTTCCTCCCCCTCATGGGAGAAAGTGTGAAGGTGCTTGTAGGAAAATTTGAGTAATGGCCTATAAAGGCTGGCACCATTTAGCAGAACAGAGGTAGTCATCAAGTAAAGTTAGTCACATGGTTGTGTTGACAGGAAATGGCACTTAGGCATGCACTGTGCATACCTACAACTATGTGAGCCTAGGTGATGTGTAGAAATACTCACTGTGCATACACAAGCCACGTAGCTGCACACATACATGGCCAATTAAACGCATAATAAGCCATGTGTACACACAAGTACACAATTTCTACAAGCATCTTAGGTAGTTGCATGCCTAATTTTGGTGTGTGTTGATTTGGAAAATCTGGTTCAGAATTTTCTAGCACAAGGGGGTGCAGAACAGGAGAGATTGCTTTTCCCAATCAGGTACTAGTTCTCAACATAGAATGGTACCTTGCATTTTTTAGAAGTGGTGTGGTAGAACAATAACAGTTTTAAAATGAAGCTGCTTTTATACCAACTGGCTAGTTTTTATAGTATTTTATCCAATTAGGGTTTAATTCCATTAATCACAAAGTAACAACCATAGTGCATCAGCCTGCATTCTTTGAGCCCCCAGCCAAACACCTTCGGAAGTTAATGGGAGTTAGCAATGGGCAAGGAATGCAGGATCAGGCCCACAGTGCAGCAAATCTTTCATATCCCTTTATCTGCAGGCAGGTTCTTACAGATGTAAAAACCTTCCTAGGAAACTGCTTAATCTACATTAAATGAATAGGGATGTGACTCAGGAAGCAGGAAAAGAATTGAAATTCACAGCTCTGTGGGTTTAAACTGCCGTCTTTGCATACTACTTTAATGCTACCCTGGCGTGCTTCGTTGAGCCTGTGTGCAGATGATTTGATCCTAAATTGTGAATTTCCATTCTTATGTGGATGTATGTTTCATCCTTACAATAAGAATTACCACAGAAGACCATTCTGTAAGCTCCTTGGGGCAGCAGAGATTCTGCCTCTCTGTAATAAATAGCTACAGTAAAACTTCCAGAATTAAAGGGCTTTTTTAGTTGATGATGTTCCCTTCAGCCAGTGAAGCATGGGGTTTCTTCAAGCCACCAGCCCTCCTTCTTCTGAAGGTAGCACCACTGAGATGGTGTTTGTGTTGCTGGTTCCTGTCACTTTTTCTTCATACCTGGACTGGTAACAGGCTGTATCTTTCTACAGAGTGAAAAACTGAAAGCTTGTTCCAGGGTATGACTCTCTAGTTTCCTCCTCTGAAATATGCAAATGTATGGCAAAGAGTAGAGACTGGGGGGTGAGGGGGGAAGACATTTGTTGTACTCATGATTTTTGAGTGAAGAGTACTACACTGAACACTTTCAGAATATTGTCTAGGGAGCAATACCTTAAGCTCTGTTGAAATGTGATTCTCTGATTATAACGATCCATGTTCCATGCATACACTACTAACCTGTTTGAGGCATGGGGAATTGAATCTAAAACAGCTGCTTCAAAAACTCAGGCTGTCCGATGAGCTAAAGGAGCAATTTCAGCACTTCAGTCGGAACAGGGATCTATAAAGTAGCAGATCTGACACGTCTCCCATGGCACATGTATATGTTAGCATGCATATGCATAGGACACACTCTGATAGTCTTTTAAAAAATTACATGTGGGTTTTTGTCAGTGATCCCCAAGACTGCTTAGAAAGCTTATTGAGGTAAAAACTGAACTTAAACATATCAAATACCCAGAGAGAACCTGCTTCAATACAGAAATAAAACCCCATCCAACTGCATACCCCTAGTTGTCACCTACCACTCCACACTGGAACCTGTGTGGGGTATCATCAAACAGCTACAACCCATACTTGATGGAGACTCCATCCTGAAAGAAATTTTTCCCGAACTCTTTCTTCTGACCTTCAAACAACCCCCTAACCGCCCAAAGCTCATCTGCTCTCTTCTTCCCCTCCCCTTCCCAAAAGAAGGTAACAGGCAGGAACTAATATTATCACTAAGAATATGAGTTGGATAATTCTAAGTGTAAGAGAAGGTGCTGTCTGCATTCCTCTTAAGCTGCATTCGGAAGCAGTGGAATTTATTTTTATCTAACCTAAGTAAGATGTAATGTAACCTTTCATTATTGATCTTTACAGTAATAATCAAACCATCCTTTCAACATTTACAAGGTTTGTTTAGAAGAAAATGAAATAAATACATTTATCTTGTTATTTTCAACTGAAAAACCATCTCCTCTTTCATGTTCTATTCCTGCAGCAAAGGGATAAGGACATTTTAATGTTTTCCTGCATCTATTTGTATGTTTTTATTGTGTTGCAGCATTAGTAGATACCTGATGCTGCTGTTATATAAATGTGAGTAAGTGAGGCGAGATTCTCAGTACAGAGTGAAGTGGGTAATATAAATCAGTAATTTAAGGTGATGGCAAAAAGAATGAGGAGTACTTGTGGCACCTTAGAGAGTAACACATGTATTTGGGCATAAGCATTCGTGGGCTAAAACCCACTTCATCAGATGCATGGAGCGGAAAATACAGTAGAAAGATATACATATATATATATATATATACAGAGAACATGAAAAGATGGGGGTTGCCATACCAACTCTAATGAGACAAATCAATTAAGGTGGGCTATTATCAACAGGAGAAAAAAACTTCTGTAGTGATAATCAGGATGGCCCATTTCAAACAGTTGACAAGAAGGTGTGAGTAACAGTAGGGGGTAAAATTAGCATGGGGAAATAGTTTTTAGTTTGTGTAATGACCTGTTTGCTGACCATTAACTCAGCAATTACACCTCTTCTCGGGATGAGGGGATTAACAGCCAGCAACATTCTGCTGAGTTGTAGGAGCAAATCCCTAAAACTTGAGCAACAGAAGTGTCCACGGGTGAAAAAGATTGTAGTATAGGCTCTGGGGCATCACAGGCTTTCATTTCTTGGTCTGACTGTTATCTAGAGTTATGTGCATTGGTGATACAGGGCACATTCTGTTCACAGCTCAAGAAACATAAGACAGTTTGGTAATTCACAGGCATATTTATTGGGATTTGTAAATTCTTATAACTGAGTATTTTCAATGCTGAGGATAAAAAGGCTGTACATGGCACACTGTAGCCATAAACCCAGAAAAACCAAAGTGCATCCAATGACAACAGATCAGTGTTCCACTGGACTGCTCACTGAGCATATCTTTTATGTATCACCCAACATATCTGAACAAAGCAGTCTTTCATTTGCATCCTCTGAGTTCCACATTGCCCTTCACATTAAGGAATATGTTGTGGTGCTTCCAGTCTCAATATTCAATAGTGCTGTGACAAAGGGGGTTGAAGCTCTTTGCTCCCCATATATTTGACAGATACTTTTAAAGCTGAAGTCACTCTCATTCTATCCTGAGGCTGGCAAGATTGACTGAAAAAGCTTTGTTCTTCTAACATAATCAAGCTATACTGGTCTAAGGAATTCAAGTATTTGTTACTGTCCAACTGAAGTGAATTTTATGTCATTAACTCACAAGTCAAATAGGCTATAAGTCATATAAACAACGAATCTATTGATTTAATTTAGAAATAAACGGAGTTGATAGATTACCTACCTTTCTGTTCTTGGGAACACAGCCCAGGCTGAAATAAAAAATCCTATGATCTGCTGTGTTTTAATCATACATAATCCAAATTTTTGTTGGTTATTGAACTCATCTTTTAGTTTATGGACTCAAAGGCAACACTTTGGTTTCAGGTACAAATACAAATGCACTCTTTATGGGGCTACATCTCAGAATTTCTAAGAGGCTATCTCTCAGAACATTTGTTTTTAAAAGGCACTGACATAAGTGAAGTTTCATGGATACTAATATGTGTACTATTGCAACTGGTGGGAAGAAGAACTTCTGATCATAAGGATATTGAAAACATAAGGCCATTTCATGCTTCCCATATCAGTACATTACTCCTGGGGGAACTCTGTGCCAGAAAAATAAAAATTCTGCGCACAATATTTCAAAATTCTGTAAATTTTGTTTGTTAAAATAACACTACATAATTAGGCCAGTTTCAATTATTTTGGTAATTTACTGTCAGTAAGTATGTCTGTAACAATACAGACACAGAACAAAATTTCCTGAGGAGTAGAGAGTTAAAGAAACCTCTATGACAACCCAGTTCCTGTTTCTCTGCCCCCCAGAGCCCAGCCGGGGGGCTGGACACCCACAACCCCTCCCCCTCAGAGCTGAGCCATGCCCCCCCAGCCAATTCACCCACACCCCTTCCCCCAACATAATCCAGCCACAGGGTCCCCCCAGCCCAGATACTTGACCTCTTCACCTCCCTGAGCCCAGCTGCAGGCTCCCCCTTGTCCAGATACCTGCATTCCTTTCTCCCAGAGCTCAGTTGTGGGGTCTGCCCTTGCCTAGGTACCCGCATCTCCTTCCCCCCAGAACCCAGCTGTGTCCCCCCCCAGCCCAGATACTTGCACCCCCCCCCGGAGCCCAGTCGCAGCCCCCCCCCCAGCCCAGGCACCTGTCCCCTCCCCCTCCAGAGCCCAGCCATGCCCTTCCAGCCCAAACACTCACCCCCCTACCCCTCAGAACCCAGGGATCCAGAGGGTGAAACAGCCTGATGCTGGGTCCAGGGCTTGTGTGGCGTTTCCTACGCACCACCATTTCGTTCTCGCAGGGCGTGCAGGGAACTGCAGCTGCTGGGTACCCTTTAGCTCCTTCTCCCTCTCCCGGTAGTGTCTTTTTTGTTTGAGCTGAGCTGGGCTCTGCTGGGTCCAGTGGCCCCCAGTGGCGGACAGCAGCACTGCAGTCCATTTCTGTAGGGGAAAGGAAACTGCAAAAAACATTTAATTTTTGCAAAATTGTGCATTGTGCAGTGGTGCAGAATTCCCCCAGGAGTAGTACATCCAGAGAATTCTCTGCCAGCAGGTCCTTCTCTGTTACTATAGGAGGGGATAACCTGATCTTTTTTAATATAATTTTACTTTCTCTCTTAAACATTGGTAGGTTTCACCTTATTCTATTCACTTGTTAGGGTTTGGAAACCTTGATCTGTGGCCTTGAAGATTTGACCTCTCATCGGGTATCATTTCTGCTCCTTTTTACATAATCTCAGGTTTATAGAATTCTGCAGCGAGCAAGTTATAACACAAACTATGGTGTACCATGTCATTATACTTCTAAATACCTAAAATACTGTAGAGATCCCAGGTGGGTCAGACATTATCTTTTATTGGTTCAATTTCTGTTTGTGACAGAGACAAGCTTACACAGAGCTCTTCTTTATAGATCCTTGGCTTTCTATTTGACAAAGAATGGATTATGAAGTGTTACTAATTGTATAGAAGTCATTACATAGAATGTCACAGATATCTTAGTGATTTGGTGGTCCCCTCCATTCCCAGAGCTTCCTGTATTCTCCCTGTATTCTCCCAGGACTTTTAAGATCACCGTATGGTTGAAGATCATGTTTGCTTGCCATCTTGCTTAACATATATCTTGCCTGTGTTATAAATATGGAATTGTTAGTTCATTTTAAATCTCTGTTAAAGTCCTATTTGTTTACTCGTCTGTATTTTACCATTTGTTTTGTAGTTATTGGATTAAAGCACTCTGAGGTGTTTGCATTGAGGGCACCATTCAAAGTAAAGTGAATGATGGACTGGCTTGAAAACAATAGTACAGAAGAGAGTCTTTCAGCAGAGAAACGGAATTTACAGGGACCAAGATAAACGTATACATTACTGAATATGTATCTACAGTAAATACAAAATTGTTCAATTCGAGAGATGGGGGATTGTAGTTAGCAAAGTATTGCAAAACCACTAGTTATTGGAAGACAAGTGTTTGAAATATAAATACACCGTGAGTGGGTGGATGGGTATAATTAAAGAGATATTAAAGGAATTTAAAAATGAGCAGGCAAAAAGAAGTTGTCTTTAGCCTGCAGTCATGACAAAACTTCTGATAGTCAAACTGAAAAGCAGAAGTAAGGAAAATTAAGACTAATAATAACAACATTTATATAATCCTTTACATCTTTGAAGTGTTATACAGACTAACAATTTCATCCCCAAAATACATTCCTGAGGTAAAAATGTCAACCCCATTTTACTAATGGCAGAACAAATACACAGAGAGGTTAAATAATTTGCCCAAAGCCATACATCATTGGCAGTGCAAGAATTACTAGTGCTTGTGAAAACGCTGGATTACTGGACTGACAACCCTGGAGAATAAAGTCCTCAGGTACATCACAGGCTATGGCAGGACATACTTCTCCATGCCACCATATCTATTTGCCCTAATTCTTTTCTCCAACTATAGAGTTGAAAAGTAGTTTAGTTCCTGTCTTCATTCAGTTCTTCACTTGTCTGTTGAGATAGCCAGGACCACTGCCAAGTTTGGAAGTAGTTTTTGTGAAGTGGACATTTGTCTTCTGAGAGCTGAGGAAGAGTGAGGCCACTAGGTCACTTACTAATACCTTACATATAGAATAGCACCTTTTTTATCTTGAAGGGTTCCAGAATGACCTACAAACGACTGGATACTCCTTCTTCGACATGCAGTCACATCCGGAAGTGAGGTCTGCAGGCAGATTAATACATTCATAGATTATCAAGCCAGAAGAGACCACTGTGACCATCTCGTCTGTCCTCTTGTATTACACAGGCCATAGAATTTCCCTGAATTAACTCCTGTTTGAACTGGATCATATCTTTTAAAAATTTCCAGTGATCAAGAGTCTACCACAACCCTTGGTAAATTGAACCAAAAGGTTAATTACACTCACTGTTAAAAACTTGCATCTTATTTCCAGTCTGAATTTGTCTAGCTTCAATTTCCAGCCATTGTTATACCTTTGTCTGCTAGACTGAAAAGCTCTCTATTACCAAATTTTTTTGCCCATGTAGATACTTATAGACTGTGATCAAGTCATCCCTTAACCTTCTCTTTTTAAAAACTTTTTGCTTCTTGAATTTGTCGCCATAAGGCATGTTTTCCAATCATGGCAATTTCATGGCTCTTTTCTGAACCCTCTTCAGGTTTTCAACATCCTTCTTGAACTGTGCTCACCAGAACTGGACACAGTATTCTAGTAGCAGTCACACCAGTGCCGAATACAGAGATAATATAACCTTTACTCCTACTCGAGATTCCCCTGTTTATATATCCAAGTATCTCATTAGCCTTTTGGCAACAGCATTGTATTGAGAGCTCATGTCCAGCTGATTATCCACCACAATACCCAAGGCCTTTTCAGAGCCACTGCTTCCCAGGATAAAGTTGCCCATCCTGTAAGTGAGGATAGCTGGCACAAAACACTGCCCAACTTGTTGTGTGGATGTTGAAGGAGGAATAGATTTTTAGCCAAGAAAATTGGGCAACATCTATTAGAAAGATATAGCTGAATTGTGTTTGTCGGGATTTGAACCTGTGACTACAAAAAGTATAGATGCTTCAAATACTGTGGTACAAATGGTTAAAACCAAACATTCTTGAAAAGCCATGGATAAGATTCTGCTTTGAATTACACTGTGAGAGCAGAAACAGTGTGTTCAGGGGAGAGTTACAGAAACAAATGTAAAATGGCAGAAGCAATGCCAATGGCAGATGCAGAATTGGCAGTAAATAGACATAGGGGCATCAAGATTAGCAATGTTATGGCACTTCTAAATTTATCTGGTAAATAAATTATTAGGGAGTTGAAGATTCATCTCTGTCATTGTCACTTAATCCATCATCTGTTCATTGTGATGCCCTGAGGCAAGAGGCATGCCACTGATAATTTGTTTTTGTTCAATACAGTTCATTGTCATGGCTCACTTTTGTAATTATTTTCAGGAATAGCTATCAATGAAACAGTGCTAGAAACATATAAGTAGCGGTGCAAGTAGATTTTAATTCTTACCGGTACGCATAGGTGACTCATGGGAGGGACATAAGGAGGGGCACCAGTTAAAGAGGGGGCACGTGGCCTCCTTATGTGACCCCCCCCACATGACTCCTCCCCACTCCACCCCCAGCCCAGGGCCCCCATGCTCTACACATCCCCTCCCCATCCCACTTTTCCTGGGGCAGGCTCTGTCTTCCCGCTGTGCCGGATACCAATTTCTGAACTGCAGGACTTTCCCGGGAACCACAGCAATGCTGCCAGGTCCTCCGGTGTGGCTGTACCGCCCCATGTCCCTCCCTCAGCCCTGTCCTCCAGCAGGGCTGTACAAACCCCAGACAGGAGATCATAGAATCATAGAATATCAGGGTTGGAAGGGACCCCAGAAGGTCATCTAGTCCAACCCCCTGCTCAAAGCAGGACCAATTCCCAGTTAAATCATCCCAGCCAGGGCTTTGTCAAGCCTGACCTTAAAAACCTCTAAGGAAGGAGATTCTACCACCTCCCTAGGTAACGCATTCCAGTGTTTCACCACCCTCTTAGTGAAAAAGTTTTTCCTAATATCCAATCTAAACCTCCCCCACTGCAACTTGAGACCATTACTCCTCGTTCTGTCATCTGCTACCATTGAGAACAGTCTAGAGCCATCCTCTTTGGAACCCCCTTTCAGGTAGTTGAAAGCAGCTATCAAATCCCCCCTCATTCTTCTCTTCTGCAGGCTAATTCAGATTGTCAGATGCAGCTGCGTGGAAGGCTGGGGGCGGTACAGACATGCCGGAGGAGCTGCTGGCGTGGGGCTGCCCATCGCCCCCACATTCTGCTCCTTTCACCACTGTGGTTCTCAGGAGAGCCCTGCGGTTCTGAAAATGTGTCTTTCCGGTACAGTGTACCGGCAATAAATACCTTAATGGTACGGCGTAACTAACTGAACCTGCTTACTTGCACCACTGCATATAAGACTCTTCCAGCAGGAGATCTTTAAAACCAAACTACAAACTATAATAACACTACATTATAGTGATCTGCTGTAGCAGAAAGGTAGGTGCTATTTGATAACACCAAAAATATTCCTTTCACAATAGAGGAGGTAAAAAGCCAATGTAAAAAATGAACAGAGAACTCTCTTTTATTCAGTACAAGAAAATGCTTCATAGTGAGGCAATATTTACTTGTATTTGTATCTTAAAATCGGCCCGCCAAATCTCAAACTAATACAAATAGCCTCTTGCTCATCTTTAGTGTAGTCAGTTAGCTTTATAGATCAGTGACCTGTGAATACTTCCCAGCAGCCAGATTGTGTTTAAATAATCCATTTATATATAAGTATTTCCACTATTCCTCTCTCTACTGGTTGCTAGCTATGTCCATAGCAACAGATAGTGATGTTTCAAGTGGAGTTCAATGGGTTGATTGTATGATAAACTGGAGAGAGAGCAGAAATCAAATATTCTGTTGACGCACACATACCTTGATTACAGTAACAATTTTATAAAAGAAAAAAGACTTGAAAAGAAAATTGACTTTTCCCCAGAATTTCTGGCTTCCATTCTTGACGGAGTTTTCTGGTTTAGCTTTAAAGTTTGGGATGTGTTCTTCTAGTTTGAGGAACACTGTTACAATAGCATGCCCAGGAGAACAGTTATCACTACACCGTGCTTCAGATAGATACCACTTGCATACTGTGATTCAAGCATAGCCATTACAGGTACTGATGTCGGCTGGACTGAGCGCTTGTTACTTAACAATAATTAAAAAATTAACAAAAATTTCTTTTCTGGGGGGAGAGGGATGATTATGTCTCTTTAAAGAAAAACTAAAATTCAGGGCAAGCTTGAAAGATAAAGAACATTTAAACAAAACCTAACTTATGTCGCTTGGCATTTTCTGTATTCATTAGTTTATTATAGAAGACATTTGCTGTGAAGAGGAGCTTTCTCTTTCACTGCACAGCACCTCCTTCACAATTCTGCAATGCTGTCATCATCCTGTATTTAAGGTATCACTCTGTGAAGTCCCTGAGGATGCTTCTTCTTCTTCATCCACGCTATTTGCAGTGGGAAGGCAGCCCTGCCTCAGTTGTCTATTTCCCCCTTTTTAAAAGGTAGTTACACTCAATTTTATCTTGCCCCTCACTTTGCAAAAAAAGGCAATATCTGGGGTGCTAACTAACATGGGCATAATTTAAAAAATATATTTGAAATAAGTATTTTGGGGAACACCTCCTGAGAACCCCCCATTCCCAAAGAAGGAATGAGCCTTACGTCTTGCTGTAGTACCTGAGAGAGAACCCTTAGGGCTCCTTCCAGGTGGCAGGAGCAGGGAGGGTCTTTCATTGTTGACAGCTCTCATGATTTTATCAAAGTCTTACAATATTTGGTGGCTTTTTTAAAGCCACAGTGCCTGGAATCATGTGATTACATGAGAATCTCAACTTTCAGAGGTTTTTTTAGAAAACCATCTTGGCTGCAAAGGAAAGTTTGAAAACTTCTCCCGAGTGCATGCTAAAAACGTTTTTAAAAAACAAAGACAAAAAATCCAACACTTATATTTTTAGGCCAATCCCCTGATTTTTGGGGCCTTGTCTCATCTTTTTTGAATGCTTGGGGTTCGTAATACTGGGCTGTCAGTCCAGGAACCCCAATCTCTAGAAATACTTAATAGGGAGTAGAGGGACAGGAGCAGATGCCACTGGAGATATAGGCATGATCAGTATACCAAGAAGGCTCTGCTATTTTATTAGTAACATTCCCTTTAAAACAGTATTGCCATGGGGAGTGGAGCTCATGATGAGTATAGGGGGAAGTGTAAGTCAAAGCAACAGCCAGGGCCGTCTCTCTGATTTCCTTTCTGCTGAGGCAGTCAGAGCTGCCCAGCTTCAACTCTGCATTTGGCAGGTTGGCCCCCTAGGCTAGCAGACAACCAGCTAAAAGGTCTTAAGACATGTTAGCCTGTACTTCAATGAAAGTTTTCAATTGTGTTAAACTAACTCAATTTTGCTAACATGATTGAAAAAAAACACAGTCTTTTTATGCATCAACTCATCCTTGGGTGCAGAGCTGCAGGCTGGGGAGGGATATGTGCAAATAGTGCCTCAAGGAGTTTTTAACTCCCTTTATATCCTGTAGGAGGATAAAGATGAATGGCATAGGAGAGCAGCCAAGTATTGCCTGTCTTCTGTTGCCTTATTTCCTGTATTTTACAGGCTCTGTAAGAACAGAGATCAAACAATAGAAACAACCAGTGGACAACCTGCTTCAATTTTCTTCCCCAGATTGTCTTGGTGGTTCCTAATGTGCACTGGAAAATTCTGGGGGAAAACAAACACTGTAAATGATTGGTATATTGCAGTTAACCCATTAGCCATCTCTCTCCTCTGCTTGGGGGGGAAGGTCTTAGGTATGCTGTGAAGGTAGTGTAAATAACACACAACTGTAAATAAATTGCACAGGGTGTTGAACCAGCAAGAGGGTCTCCATGTAATTTGTGGACTGAGACAGAGGCAGGACCAAGGCAGCCTCATTGGTGGAGGGGTTAAGTAAACTGGAGAAGTCTCCATCTCACTGTGTTTACAGCTAATCTGTCCCGATTGGCCACTAGTATCTTACCAATGCCAACACTATTTTTGGTTCCTTTTCTTTACTGTAGGTCAGCTAATTGGTTTTGTTTGGACCGTTTTGACTGAGTTTTGGGAAATGGCTGTTCCACCGTATACGTATGAATTGCATATTTCTTTTAAGTGTGAAAGTAAAAAAGAGGATACTCTCTCTTTAAAAACAAATCTTCATGAGAAATCTTGACTGGCTACAAAAACCCTAGAAATAAAAAAACAGGCTGTCAGCTAATGACTGTCCAGAAGGCCTTTAAGCAGAAATGTCCAGAAGTTAGAATTTGGTTTATGTTCTGTTTAGTACACTGTATTAATTGATTTATGCAGTATTAAACATGTGTGTTTGTGTGTGTACTTAATAAGTACACAGCTGTTTTGCAGTATTAAGTACCTGAAATCTGAATATTTTGTTCTGCTCAAGAATGAGATCTGTCCAGGACCCCTCATACTCTGTTGCTACAGGTATGTTATAATATAGCCAACTTCATAATACTTTAGTATAGGATTGAGTGCTGATGAAGGTGAGCTCTTAGTTTTATTTAAACATATATTTTTCTTCTGTCATTAATAATTACCAAAAGTGCCAAGGAAATTTTGGAGGAAAACATGGTGAAATTCTTGCTCCACTGAAATTTGAAAAAAATTCCCATTGTCTTCAGTGGAGCCAGGATTTATATATATTTATAGCCAGATAATGTATATTTATATATGATATTACTGCATATGTTCTGAGGCCAAAAATCCCTCTGGGAATCCTTTAGTATTTACATCATCATTACGCTATAATCTCTTGCATTTCTTAGTAAAATCATTGTTACTGGCGGGGTATCAGTCCTTGTGGAGAAGGATCAGCTCTGGTTACATTATATAAACAAAAGTTTTAAAAAGAAATACAGATTTTCTGGAATTAATGTCTTGTAAAGAGGGTTTTGATGTTTGTATTAGCTGGATGATAGCATTGGAAAAGAGGCTTTATCAAAGGCCTTTTTACTAAAATATTGCATTCTGGAGCTTGAACAGATGGTTCTGTTTTAAGCAGAGGCTGAATCAGGTTATTCTGTGGTTTTGGTTTTATTACTGCAATGATTTAGATTTCCAACATCTGTTTATCCACCAATCTGTTAACTAACAGTCTAGCAAAATATGACTTTCTGAAAATTAGTCCCTTACATTAAAAATTACTGTGTCTATCCATTGGTTGCAATTTTCTATGCAAAAATCCAACAGTTTAGTAATCTGAAGATTTCTTTGAGATATTTTGTTAAATGTTAAAAAAATCCCTTAGTAAATTTATCTTAAAATTTCCCTTGCCTTTCATTCCTGAAGAGTGGCTATATGCTTATTACCCACTATTTTGGGAATTCTCAACCAATCACTTACACTAGTTAAATCAATAACAGCAAGGTAATTATGCATCACTCTTTCCAAAAGTGCTGCATCACCTATAAGGCTTTTGGCTACAACTGTAGCTGGTGTTGGATCTGCCTGAAATGTATTCCAGTATTTAAAAATAATGTTCCTTATTGCTGTATCTTTTTGGAATAACTGCAATAGGAACAAATATAATATGCATGGTATTTAAAGATGCTATCATTATTATTTAATAGGAAATTTCTCTTTATCCTGTTTGCTTTATTAAATGCAGTATTGATTACATTTTATATCCTCATTCTGTAAATCTATGAAACATTTCCTTTGATTCAATTTCCAAGTCAATTAAGCTAATACAGTTCCATTCAACATGGAAAAATTGACCCACAGGGATATTTCCTATATCTTTTTTTAATACAAACTTTCAAATGTGATACAATGGGCCATATATGCAGCTAGTGTAGATTGGTGTAACTCAATTCTATGCAACGACACTGCTCCAAGTTACACCAGCTGAGGATCTGGCTCTCTGTCTTTATCAGGAGGTTGAGCTGTCAATAATTATGGGTATCTTTACAAATGGTTACTGTTATCTGTCTTCTGATTATAAAGTCAAAATGTCATGGATAAAATATAACAAACATAGCTTCTATTTAAACAGTCTTCCCACAGTTATTTTGTTCCTCGTTGTTCAGCATACAGCAGTTGGGAATACATGTTCCTTCCATTGCTGTCCCTTTTATGAAGAAGAACATTTCTCCAAAAATAAAATAATTGTGAGTTAATATTAATGGAACCAGACCATGCAAAAACACTATAAAAGGAAAACTCCTTACTGATCTATTGGAGTGAGAATAACTCAAAATGTTCACAGGCTATTTGAGTAATGTTAGTATGTAAACTTTTTCCATCTAACATAATCAATCATTTACACCTGCGAATGTTCCTTTAACATAGATGGAACAGAATTTTTTGCATTTGTTCACAATTTTGTTACATAATCGATAATAAGAAAAATCCAGGTCCCTTGATGGCATCTCAGAGAGTATTTCTAAAATGATAGGTTTTCCCAGGGGATTTACTGAAAGCATAATATTGTAAAGAGAACATGTTAGATGATACTGTTGGGAACTCAGGCTTGTATCCTTTAAAAATTTTTTTGCTTATTTCACTTTCCTAGTCAATGGGACTACTACCAATACATCAGGTTAAGCACATGCACACATCTCTGCAGACTCAAACCCTCAGCTGTGAAATCTTTTTTTCTAACAGCAATGTATTCATTATGATAGGATTCAGTAGTTAGTTCATCAATGCCTTTGAAATATTGGGCTTCTGTTATGAGATAACCATTGATTAAAAAAAAAACCCGTTTGTTAACAATTGTAAAGTCCCATTTCATATCTTTGGCAACTGCTCTTTTGCTAACAATTACAGTATAGTTTTCTAATTTATTTAAAGCTCTCTTCTACAGCCAGTTTATGGGGTGGGTGGAATACACATTCCTCTGTCAGTGCCTATATACATAGCTTCTTAAAAAATCTGTGAAACTGTTAGTGCTAGGAGGTTTAGATTAAGATTTTTATTTTAATATGCCCTCTAACTTCTTCAGTCTGTGAACCTTGTGAAGTAGTGAGATAAATATTATTATTCCAATGTTACAAGTGAGGAAATCAAGACACAGAAGGATGAAGTAATTTGGCCAAGATAACAAAGGGTTCCATTCTACCACTCTTATTTCTGCTGAATTATACCTTATTCCACAATGAGCCCCCATTACTTTCAATGAACTAGAGTGTGTCTTGTCCTACATAGCTGCACAGGGGAGTAAGATCCTTCCACTCCCACTAAACATACCCTCTGAAGCTGCACAGGACCAGTCCAGATAGCAGTTCTAGCATAGCTGAAAGAGCAGAAGACTGTATGCATGATATTGCTTTATGACCAAGTGGACAGAGAGGGTCAGAAAGAGAGCATAAATATGTATCCCCACCCGTATGGGCTAGCCAGAACTGTTGGGGCACGCAGTGGGGGTCAACAAAGTTACTTCCCTCTGAGTCTGGTCAGAAATTGTGCCCCCAACCCATATTCAGGGCTATGATTTAAAGGTACCCTTGAGCCTAGTGGACTACTCAGAGTACTGTGACTATGGGTGGAAGATTTGGGCCCAATGTTAGGAGTTTCTTACTTCAAGTTCCATATTCAGATCACTAGACTGTGCCTTTATCAAAGTCAACATAAAAATGACTGCTGCCTGACACACAACTCTGCCACTATAATGCTATGGGGTTCCTATTTAATTTTCATTTTATCTTTGAGCTTCTCATGTCCTCCTAAACCCTCTATTCCAGTGTTTCTCAACCTTTTTGATACCAGGCACCAGCTTGCTGCCTTCC
The DNA here is from genome assembly GCF_965140285.1 of Lepidochelys kempii. Lineage (NCBI taxonomy): Eukaryota > Metazoa > Chordata > Testudines > Cheloniidae > Lepidochelys > Lepidochelys kempii. The sequence goes on along the minus strand of NC_136389.1, from coordinate 10,683,946 downwards.
TAAACTGTGTCAGGGAGATCTCAGGGACTGGCACTAGTCTACAGACTGGTTGTTGAAAAACACTGCCCTATCCACACTAAGACCGTATCATGTCAGTGCCTCTTAATGGCTCCAACCCTGGAAATCCAAAAAAAGACCCAATTCTGAACATGAAGTTTAATCTTCTAGGTGGCAGAATATTGTGCTCCTGTTATATGGTCAAATCAGAGTTCCTCATCTTTTATAATTTGTGAATGTGGCATTCTGAATAGTTAATACGGCTGCCTTGAACCATTAGTGATAGCAGCGCTCGTGTTTGGTCTGTGTTGTCATTACAAACCAGGTAAGGAGAACTTAACTTGTGGAAAGGAACAGATTCAATGGAGAGAATATATTTATTCCAAGCACTTAAATTTTTACATATTTGATTTATATTTTATCTAATACACTCAAAAGATTATACAGCACACGTAAAATGCAAACATACTGATCTTACTGCAGTACAAATGATTAGCACTGTCTTACAAGGGAGTTTATGAAGACAATGGTTATGTAGCAGCTCTAAGAAAGAGTAAATTATATTAGACCATGACATTTATTGACTCCCCTAGGACTACACCACCACCTACTACAGAACAGTGCTGTGCTTTCATACCTGGTTTAGATTAAATAGTTTTGCTCTTTGCTACCTCTATATACATGTTTCTTCAGCTGAGCATGTTAATTAGTCTCTTGCTCTTTTTGTATCTGTACCTGAGATAATTACGCAGGCCATAAATATATTTATCTCCTGAAATTCTATTGCCTCTGATTTTTAACTGAACTGGGTGCTCTTATTCCCAGAGTGCTGATCTTCCTACTTTCTGAGAAGGTTTTCAGTCAAACTGGATTTGCAGCAAAATGGTGTTTGCCAGGAGCATTGACCATAACTATATGGGTTACCTGTTCTAACTCTTTCTCTCATCATTCCTTAAATAACTGTTTATTTTTTATATATCACTTATTGTAGTCTTCTATATTACTGGAAGCATCTTAAACAAGGAAGAGAAAGAGAAAAGGCTCAAACATCACAGACCCAAAAGTTCTTGAATCCTTCCTGTGGTTGTGTTTGAAGATAAAGTCTTGCTGTTGAGTTCCACGCATCTCTGTTTGAATGACCTTTGAATATTGTGTAGTGCTGCCAGGTTCTGTTCAGCTTAAGCTTAGTTACTATCATTGTTCCTGTTTTAACATGATGCTTTGTTTTCCTAAACAGAGCTATAACACTGGAGAATCAGTTGGTGATCCTTGCAGCAGAAGCAACAGATGCAGGCGGTTACTATGTGCAAGCAGTCAATGAAAAAAATGGAGAGAACAAGACGAGTCCATTTCTTTATCTGAGTGTAGTGAGTGAGTATTGAAATCTCACCAAAATTGCTTTGGTATTGAGGTCACTGAAAATGTTCCCAAAGATCGGCATGCTGAAAAGAATTTACTAACAAAGAAATCCTGAAAGGAGCTATGCTTCTCTTGGGAGGTATGGAGCACACTCAACTCCCAGTAAAGTCAGTGGGAGTCCAACATTAACTGATTTTACACAAGATTTGGGGTTTGGTATAGAAAGACCTCAGCCTGCTTGGTACCATGGCAAGCACACCATTAATAATCCTTTTTAATGTTTTATTAAAGATACAGAAAAGAGGGAAAAACAGTTAAAGCATTTGAACAAATATTAAGTAAGGCTTTCATTTTATCAACACCCCTTGTTCTCTTTCCCTTTAGCTAGAGGGAGTTTTTAGAAGGAAACCCTGCATATTTGACAGTCTCTCAAATGGTATTAAAGATAATTACTGTCCTTTTAGGGAAAAGAGAAGAAGTTAGTTGAGATGAGCCAGAGCTTCTGCTGTTGCTGCTGTTAAAGTCCAATCCCATTTCCTAGAAGACAAAACCAAGACATAAAGCCACAAAAGGGGAGACAGAAGAACAGCAAGGATAGTAAATGCAGCCTTTGTCTTTGGTGTTGACTCTCACTTTCAATCTCATGGCTGGAGAAACACAGGCATAGAAAATGGTCATGTTAGCCACTCTGAGACCTGGCAACTTGTACCAGTATTAGGCTATTTAGGGCATTGCAGTTAGCGGTTTCTTTATGAGCTGGTGAGTACATCTCTCAGGATTAGGACAAAGAAGGCCTGGGGTCCCAAGAGATGGTGGTGGTTGTTATCAAGCTGTCTGGAGTGACTCAGGAGCATGAGTACCAACTTCAGGTCAGGCTGTGAAGAAGCAGGGCACACACCCCAAATTGGTTGTGAGTTCTATACTTAGATTTCACCAAGTGTGAATTCCTCAGGCACTACAACAGCTTTAACAGGGAGTCACAGACAGTCCCCTTGGAAACTCCAGTTGATCTTACCACCTAGGTAAGCTTGCCTTTGTGAAAAATAGTCCTTTGCATCAAAAAGAGTTACTCCCTGTCCCAAAGGACCAGTCACTCACCCCAGGCATGATTTTAACATAGCCCTTGAGTTTTGTCAGAAGGCCTTTTTGTTTGTATTAATTCAATCTTTTTGTCTCAACTTTTGCACCTTTCCCCCTCAACATTTGTTGTTGTAGGTTTTTGTGACATTTTATGATCTTTGACTCACTTTTCACAGATGAGCTCACAATTGGGGTAAACTTGTAGACCCAGTTATCACAACAGGTCCTTCTGAACAATCAGCCAGTTGGTTTTGAACCATACCATACTAATCTGGGGATAAAGCTTGACCGCTTTCTGGCCTTTCAACAACAATTGAGAAGGTGTGTACTACTATCCAGTCAACGGTCGCATTGCTCCATAGGCTTAAGTAATGGGGGGAAGAGGAAGGGGCAAGAAACTATCTCTGGCATACTTCTAAGATCTTTCATTTACCCTATCAATATTGCTTCTGTCTTATCTGGGTTGAGTCTCAACTCACTGTTATCAACAGCCTAAGGCTGGCCGCACTCTGAAAAGGTTGGCATAGCAACATGTGGATTGGATGAAAAAGAGGAACAGAGCTTTGTGTAATCTGCATCGTGATGATTGTGCAGCCCAAATTGCCACACCGTCTGCCCTATTTGCTACACATGTATTAAACAAAAAGGTGCAAATCAATGAGTAGTTTCACCAGCTGTGGGAGTTTAAAGCTCAAGTCAAGTTCCATTTTCTCAGTTATTGTTTTCCCAACTTTGGACACCTGGAAAAAGTGCTGAATACCTACCTGCTGGAAATTGGGACTCTTTAATGTGTCAATTTGACCACCCAAAAACTGAGGCACACAAAATAGATATAATTAAAAATGTAGCCTAGAGGTCCAATCCAGCTCCCTTTGAAGTCAGTGGAAATATTTCCATTTATTTCGAGGGCAATTGATCAGGTCTTAGATGACAAAGGAGCAATTTATGAGCTCAGATACCACAATGGTGAGTGCTATGGAAATATCTATAATAAATTAAACAGAAATGGGAGAGAATTGTGCAAATAATAGAAAACGTGCTTGATGGGCTAGTGACAGCTGGTCTTTTTGTTCTGAAGAGGTTTCATAGTCTTATCTCACAAAAGCTAGAGTGAATTATGATTGTATCCAACAGACAGCACGGTAAGAAAATGTCAGTTATATGTCAAATGCAACCTGAACCAAGAAGTCATAGATTAGTCATCAATTTAAAATGTCTTATCTTCAACTGAAAAACCTATTTACAGAACTAATAAGTCATCATTTTTATAAACTATGGTTTCAGAGTAGCAGCCGTGTTAGTCTGTATTCGCAAAAAGAAAAGGAGTACTTGTGGCACCTTAGAGGCTAACAAATTTATTTGAGCACAAGCTTTCGTGAGCTACATCTCACTTCATGGGATGCATTCAGTGGAAAATACAGTGGGGAGATTTATATACATAGAGAACATGAAACAATGGGTTTTACCATACACACTGTAAGGAGAGTGATCAGGTAAGGTGAGCTATTACCCACAGGAGAATAGGGTGGGGGGGACCTTTTGTAGTGATAATCAAGGTGGGCCATTTCCAGCAGTTGACAAGAACGTGTGAGGAACAGTGGGGGGGTGGGGGGGGGAATTGCCTAGAGGGATTCTCTGTGTTTTGAATCTAATTATCCTGTAAGGTATTTACCATCCTGATTTTACGGAGGTGATCCTTTTTACTTTTTCTTCTATTAAAATTCTTCTTTTAAGAAACTGAATGCTTTTTCATTGTTCTTAAGATCCAAGGGTTTGGGTCTGTGGTCACCTATGCAAATTGGTGAGGATTTTTATCAAACCTTCCCCAGGAAGGGGGGTGCAAGGTTTTGGTGAGGATTTTGGGGGGAAAGACGTTTCCAAACGGGCTCTTTCCTAATAAAATAAAACCGGTTAGACGTTTGCTCGTGGCAGCGAAAATCCAAGGGCAAAAGGTAAAATAGTTTGTACCTTGGGGAAGTTTTAGCCTAAGATGGTAAAAGTAAGCTTAGGAGGTTTTCATGCAGGTCCCCACATCTGTATCCTAGAGTTCAGAGTGGGGAAGGAACCCCCCCCCACCGCTCTCCTGCTGGTAATAGCTCACCTTAAGTGATCACTCTGGTTACAGTGTGTATGGTAACACCCATTGTTTCATGTTCTCTATGTATATAAATCTCCCCACTGTATTTTCCACTGAATGCATCCCATGAAGTGAGCTGTAGCTCACGAAAGCTTATGCTCAAATAAATGTGTTAGTCTCTAAGGTGCCACAAGTACTCCTTTTCTTTTTGTGAATACAGAGTAACACGGCTGCTACTCTGAAACCTATAAGTAACCAGGTTCACAAGAAGGTGTGATCCCCACATATGTAGTTGACTGAGGTTTCTGCTGTCAGTATATAATAAAATGATAAAGATGATAAAATAGTACTCTGTGGTATCACTTCAATAAAAAGGTGAGGTTCTGAGAATCCAAGCTATACTGAGATTTAGCTATTCACTTAAATAGAAAACTATAGATAATAAGAAACACTACACCAATAATACCCAGTCTAGGAACTTTAACAATGTGCAGTTATATTGTCAATCTCTCTCCAAATATTTTATGAAAAATCAGAAAGAGCATAGCCCTGGTATATGAGTGAAAAGGCAAGATTGCAGAAGATGGGCATATGTAAGCTGTTTTGACAGCATAGACACTGCTGGTTGAATTGCTTTTGCAGCACTAATCATCTGGAACTGCAATTCAGGACCTTGCTGCTGGACCTTCTTGTTAAGCTGTGAAAAATTGAGGTGCATGTCGTTTCAGTAGATATATTAGTAAATTAGATATTCTCAAGACCTAGTCAAACTGCTAGGAAATATAGAGCATTCTGCAGATTTAGACATCTTTTTTTGATGCAGGCTTTGTAAAAACACAAAACAAGATTGATGAAAATTGTAAAAACCTTGCCAGCTAGCATTTCTGAAGAGTCAAAAGATAATAAAGACAATTATCATTTAATGAAGATAAATTTCCTCCCTGAGCATTGGGAGTGTAAAAAGGAAACCGTTGTGCAATTGGTAAGATTGGAATAGTTGGGGTCTAAAAATTATACTCCTGGCATGGTTGTATTGTAATTAATTTAAAATACAAGGATGTCATATTATCATTCCTAGCTTCCACTTGCAGTAAGAAGGTATTTTATTCTGTGGTGGTAGTCACCTATCAGATGAAGCTAAATAGACCTAATTATCCCTGGCTGAAACCCATTTAATTATTCAATTAACTGTTATCAAAACACAAAATTTAAAAGACAAAAAATATTCAACTTCAGAATGGCAGGGTACTGATTTTTCCCCAAAAGTATTTGAACAATAAAATAAAAGGACCTTATTACAGTACAAGATGTCTAGGTCACTGTCAGAGTCCATGGAGATCAAATAACTATAAAAGGGTTTTTACACAATGAGCATAACATTTTAGAAATTAATTGCAACAAATGGAGGCAAGGTATTTATTTAATTTTGGGGCCATATCTAGATTCTTTTATCACATTCCCGTCCACACTTCATGGCACCCCAACCTCATCTTTCCTTATTTTCTTTTTATTTAGATAACTAAAAAAAACCTCTCATGACTTGTCTTAATTTCCTTGGCAAGAGCTAATTCTGGTTAACTTTTAGCAATTCTCACTTTTTTTCCTACCAATTTCTAAGCTCTGGGATGTAGCTTTCTTTTCTGATCAATCCCTTCTTCCATTCCCTATAGGCATTCTGCTTACTTCTAATAATATTTTTGAGGTAGTTGTGCATCCAGCTAGCTCTGTAGCCTTTCCCTACAAGATTTTTCCCCTTGTTTAGGATGCATTTATTTTTGAAATACTTCCCTCTATCAGTATTGTTAGGAAGATAAATCATTAGCAGGTCCCGAGTCGATATTTTCCTTTCAGGAAGGAAGCGTTCCTAAACCATAATTTCTCTTATTCACCATCAAAGTTTACTGCGAGCTAGAAGAGAGGATTCACTTAGAGGTTTTAATGTGAAGTAAAATCAACAGATGTTGAGGGTATAGAGGGGGGCGTTTGAAACATATTGTTGCATGAATTTTTCATAGCTAACTCCAACCTGTCAGGTGTAGGCAGAAAAAAGGAATTGGCCAGACCCTCCTGAGAACAGACATTTCTATTCTGAGGTCAAACTCAAGCAAGCTCTATGAACTTGTCACACTGTTTTTAGTCCTTGCCATGGGACTTTTACATTCACTTAGCCTCCATGGATTAGTTCTGCTGAAATAAAATTAATGCTTCAATAAGACATTTTTGTCTAAAGAAAAGGTACACGGGATGGAAGCTGAGAAGAGAAAATTACATTTCTGAGCAATGATTGTACTTTATAAGCCATCCATTCTGATCAAATGCGAGGAAAGTCCAGTATAGTCCAACTCTGGGTGCTCCATCAGCTGTTCCATTTTTATTTCTTTCTTGAAAATAATGCCAATTCATTTCCCCTCCTTTTCTTCACAGTATTTAAAATTTCTCCTTGCCAAGGAGAATTTCCAGGAAGACTATCATTGTGATTGTTCCATCTTATCAGGCTGGTCTTTATGTGCCGTTCATTCTGAGAATTGATTGGCTACAACTTAAATAAATTTCAGAGGGAGGGCTAAATATTTTCTTAAAAGTCAAATATATATTTACAGTAATTGAAGTTATAAAAAAAAGATTCCATTAAAATGTTAAAGGTTTGACTTTTAAATCACAGAAACAAATATTAAAGTTGGACTATATCTGATCAAAGCTAGGAATTTTAGCGAAGGCTGTTATCATTAATTTAACCCATTATAGCTACCTGGGATATTGAATCTGGTATGTTGATATTGGACTACATCATATACATTAAATTGGAATAATGGTGTGCATTAAGGACATAATGGCAATCTTAAACTCCAAATTTCATGACTCCCTTTAGATTGTCATATCTTTTCCTGTAAGGAAAGCTTCCCTGCTTTTTAACAACAGCTGTATAGAAAATAAATTATGTATTACAAAGACTATATCATTTAAATATTAGCTAATAATTATCTCTGGAAGTTTCATCTCTCTTCTGGCCTTATATTCTTTTAGTTGCCTTCCTTCCTGTAGAATAGAAGGCAAAGTGACAATCTTATGTCCCTCTGTTCCACTGCACTATTTTGGCAATGCTTCACCTTCCCAGCAGGTTGCATTCCACACATTTCACATCTGCTGTGCCTCCCTGGCCCAGATTGAAAACATCTCCCCTGCTGATTTGAACTTGAATTCCAGCTGACTTCACACCTGGAGACTGGTATTCAAGGTTCACACAGCATGAGGGGAAGGTGAGATTGAACTCCAGACCAAGGAATGAGGTAATGAGCAGATAAGATCAACTTATAACTACAGTGTTAATATTTTCAAAGCCAATGTCATTATTTTTGATAGTAGATAATATTTCTGCAATAAAAAAGGCAGGTAAAATTTCCTTTGAAGTGACAAAACAAAACCCCAAATCTTTGAAGTTTGAGAGTTTTCGATTTCTAAATCAGCATAACAAAATATTTAAAAATCAGAAGCTGCATGTCTGTGAAATGTATCATTTTAAATATTATTACACTGGCAAATGAGTACCCAAATTGCAAGTTTTTCAAAATGACTACTCTGTTCTTGAATTGGGTGAGCCACTCTGTGCTTCTCACTGCTGCTGACTGTAATATGGAAAATAAGTGGGTGGAAGAAGAAACAATCCATCCCTTTTCTCCTAGATACAATCATAATAATAGGGGGCAGAGCCTCTCCCATTGTGCATTTTCATAGTTCCATTGACTTCAGTGGAGCTATGAAAATTTATACCCACTAGAGATTTGCCCCATAGTTTGTATAGATTATGCACATTGCTCAGCCAAATAACTGGCTTTGTTTTTTGAAAACCTAGCCCTTATTTTAACATGGGTTTATATTATATATTGAACTTTGTGAATGTAGATCTATATATCTAGCTATATAATACATATGTATAATATATCTAGGCTGTCACCTAAATCTTTTATTTATATCTGACACATGCAATTAATCTCTCCCTCTCTCTAATCAGTTTTGCTATTACATTTATTGGAGTGATTTGTCTCCTATTTTGTCTGCCACTGCTCTGTAAGTGATATGTGAAGTTAAGAGATTCTTAGAGGACACAAACAGGGAAAATAGAAAATTGAATTTACCTTCCAATCATTTTATAAAATGTGACATACATCAATTATACATGCCAGCTAGGGTAATGCCATGTTCATAGAATCATAGAATATCAGGGTTGGAAGGGACCTCGGGAGGTCATCTAGTCCAACCCCCTGTTCAAAGCAGGACCGATCCCCAATTAAATCATCCCAGCCAGGGCTTTGTCAAGCCTGACTTTAAAAACTTCTAAGGAAGGAGATTCCACCACCTCCCTAGGTATTCTAAGGAAGGAGATTCCACCACCTCCCTAGGTGTACAAAGCATGATGATTTTCTGGAAGACCATCATAGCAGTAGTGCCAAAAAGCTTTTATACACAGAAAAGTTTTATTATGACAGTGGACCTGTAATTCGTAACTTACTGATGTGCCTAGAAAAAATATTTTAATTATGTTCTGCAAATTATGGTGAAAACATACCAAATGCCAAATGAATTAGGCTTGTATCAACATCTTAAAAAGTACAGTCACTTCAGTGAGATATAGCATATACATTTTTATGTCAGTCAGGCCTTGAGATATAAGTAAATTCATACTACAGTTGTAGGGTTAATTTTTAAGAAGAAATTAAAAGCATGAAGAGTATATGAATGGGTTGAAGAGATGGGTAATTAATAATCCTGAGTCTCTTGAGAGATGGGATAAATTTCATGTGAAGTAACCGGATAGTCCTTTTCTAGATACTGTATAACTCGCAAAATCTGTTTACATTTGGTTCTTAAGTATTTGGGTTAGGATACATAAGTTCAGATTCTCAGCTGTGGCTGAGGAGTGCTTGGCATAGTTGAGGAGGGGGCAAAAAGATGGCTTAAAGCAATATTTGGCTCCCTGATCCTGGAACCCTCTGGTCCCTAGCATAAATTAGAGTGGCTTTATTATAGCCTTTTTCTTGTACAGTCGCCCTGTACGGTAGCCAGGGTATGTGCATAGGCAGCGACTCGGGCAGCTCTATGCCACTCAAAAATCCCCTTAGTCTGGGGGATATCTTTTGCAGCCTGACTACTGCGTCAGTTTCAGGGCAGCTTTGGATCATTAGAGTGGTGGAGAGCAGCTTGAGAACACTGGAGAACCAGGGCCATTGACCCTTGTAAATCAGTTTTATTTTTCATTCTGATAAAAATTGTTTTCATTTCATTATGCTGATTGGATGTTCAGAAAACCATAGATGCTGGAAATGGTAACAGGAAGAGGATTAACTCCTACATCCAAACTCACCAATTAATAGTAATAAAAGATGTATCATAACACCAAGAAACATACTCTGTTCTGCTTTCTACTGTGTTCTGCTCTGGTTATATATATTTCAGAGTTAAACCATTGCAGTAATAAAGCTATTGACAAATAACTACTTGTCACCTTGCTACATAGGTCCAGCTATATCTCCTTGGAGTGTGAGATGTCACAGTAAAGCAGGGTCAGGCCTGGTTATTAGGTGGATAGGAGACTTCCAAGAAACTTCTGTGTGCTGCAGAAAGTGATAATGATCATTGAATAGGTGGCACTTTCATGACTATGTCAGTTTTGAACCAGTACACTAGCATGGCTTTAGAGGGCATTGGGCTGCTTGAAGATGGCAACTTTTTGATGGGAAATAAAACTAAGTTCTTATCCACTTTTGATCATTCAAGCTCTCATGCCAATTTTTAGAAATCAGGAGCTAACCTTAATATTCTGGACCAATTCCATCTCCAATTCCATTCCTGCCTACCAAAAATCCCTTGTGTAGTTTCAGTTGGCTACATCATTACTTCATTTCCTAAACATTATGTGCTGTTAAAGAGCTGCAACCTTGCATCCCTGAATTGTCTGAATTTTTCCTGTGTAGGAAGTGATAACTATGTATACTTCAAGTTTGCAAAATACTTTGGGATCTTTGAAAAACTCTTTATATGCATTAGTAATAATAATAAATTATATATATTATTATTATTTCATTTATTGGAATAGAGGGAGCCATTAAAACTGAATAACAATATCCCATGCTGACCATTTCCTGGGACTGTATGACTAACAACAAATAATTTAGAACTGTCAGTTTTTCTCAACAATGTATTCCCACCCAAATGATCAACATAAACTGAAAATTTTTAAACTCCCAGATAAGAGAACTGTATTAAACATGCTTTAGAAGCATTTATAAAATATTTTTAATCAAGATTTTATATTCTCACCTCTACCAAAGAGAAAAAGATGTTTTGGTTTATGTTTTTCTACGTTTGATTTTTGTTGTTGTTGTTGTTTTTTATTCTGTGAAGTCTAAAAAAGAATAGCTTCCGGAGTCCTACATATCAGTTTATCATCTTCTTTTTCCTCAACGCTTAGCTGAATGGTCTGCCATAGCAATCATTCCCCATTTGGTCCATTTCTGTGCAGCTGCAAGGGCTTAATGGGTCAGAAGTCCAACGTCAGAACAGACTTGATGCATCCATGTGATAGGGGGTCTACCTCTAGGCTGCCTCTACCACTCAGTTGGTGGAATTTTATCCCAGATGTTACAAGCTGCCCAGAGAATGGCAGTAGCCAGTACGTCTTGTGATATTCTGGTGACATGTCCAAAAAGCAGAAGATGCGGACGATGGCCCCAGTAGCCTGTAGACCGAAGCTACCATAAACGTCTGTGTTATAAATGAAGTCATTGCACTTTATGCCCAATATACGACATTGGCGTTTTGTGTGGAAAGCCTCCAGCTTTGCCCAGTCTGAGTGGCAATAGTGTCCATGTTTCGCATTCGTATAGCGGTATGGAGAGGACACAGCTCAAATAGATCCTGAACTTGGTTGTCATGCTGAGATCGTCATGCTGCAGATGCTGTGATGCCAATTCGGTGAAGAACCTCTGTATCAGAGTTGGAGGAAACTGGTGAGTATAGAACCCAAATAACAAAAGCTGGAGACTCCTTCAACTGTTTCATTATTCAAGGAGATTGGAGTCGTGGGAGGACCTGACATAGGTTTTGCAGCTTTGTCTTTGACCATGAACCATGGAGCCTAACCTTGGCCAACTCTGGCCTCGCGAAACTGGTCGTGGCTCTTTACTAGAAGAACAATGTCATCAGCATAGTCAAGGTGTGAGAGCAAGAGATCACTAATCGTAATGCCTATGGACCTAACGGCATGCTGCATTCTGAAATCCGTTGCCTGACAAAGGAGTTGAAGGCAGTGATGAGCTGCCAAAATCTTAACAACCAGTTCCTTCCTCACCCCACAAGGAGGTCGTGGCCCTCTGGGACTCCTGCCCCATTCAACCCCCCACGTTCCTTGATGCCCCCCCCGGGACCTCTGTCCCATCCACCCCCCACCCTTGTCCCCTGACTGCCACCAGAACTGGGCAGGAGGATCTTGTGGGCCACCGTAGTGGGTGCCCACCCCAGCCCGCCCCTAAGAGCCAGAGGGACCTGCCAGGGAGCGAGGTGGGGAGTCCTGGAGGTGCTTACCTGGGGCGGCTCCCAGGAAGCACCCGGCAGGTCCCTCTGGCTCCTAGGGTCGGGGAACGTAGCTGGGGGGGAGCAGGGGAGCGGTCGCTCCCCCCCAATCACATCAAAAGGGACGCCTCAGGCGCCGACTCTGTGGGGGTTCCAGGGCTGGAGCCCCCACGGGGGAAATTTGGTGGGTGCAGAGCACCCACCGGCAGCTCCCCCCTCCGCCCCGTGCCCAGCCCCAACTTACCTCCGCTCCGCCTCCTCCCCTGAATGCGCTGCCCTGCTCTGCTTCTCCGCCCCCCCGGCTTCCCGCGAATCAGCTGTTCATGTGGGAAGCCTAGGGGGGCTGAGAAGCAAGCAGCGGCTTTGTGCTCAGGCCCATGGAGGCGGAGTTGACCTGGGGTGGGGAGCGGTTGCCCTGTGCCCCCCCCCGGTTACCTGCTGCGGCGCAGGCGGCCCTCCTTGTGCCCCCCACCCCAGCTCGCCTCCGCTCCGCTTCCTTGGGCCTGAGCAAGAAGCCGCCACCTGATTCACAGGAAGCCAGGGGTTGGGGGGGGGCGGTGGAGAAGCAGAGTGGGGCGGAGCGTAACTCGGGGTGGAGACGGAGAGGAGGTGAGCTGGGGCTGGGCGTGGGGCAGGGTGGGGACCTGCCGGTGGGTGCTCTGCACCCACCAAATTTTCCCCGTGGGTGCTCCAGCCTTGTTAAACTTTTGGTCGGTTGTTAAATTTAGAAGCCCTTTTAGAACCCTCGCGAGACAACCGCTTCTAAAAGGGCTTCTAAATTTAACAACTGGTTCCAGCAAACTGGTGCAAACTGGCTCCAGCTCACCACTGGTTGCAGGGGCATAGACACAGCCCTGCCTGACACCAGATGCTGATTTAAAAGATGCCAACATTCCAATTCCAGTTTACTCCCTTTGGATATTGCCTTCTGATCTTTTGTATGAGTCTTTCTACTAATCCAACCCATTAGAGTATGTAAGTAGCTAAGATGAATGATTAGAAAAATTTCTGTGTAATTTATACATTCCGATCATCTAACCTATATAAATCGGGAATTTCATCTACCTAAAGTTGCCGGAAACAATGGAAGGTGCCTGCGCAATTTCAGATCTCATAAATTTCTAAAGGTATACATCAGGAGCCATATTTGCCTGTAATGTCAAAAATTCTAGAAGCTGTAGCCTTTTCTGTGAGATTTACTGAAGGCCACATTAACTTAGAATTGCTATTTTAAGAAGAGCTAATCACAATTATTTTCTTGTGGTATGAGGCTGCAACAGCTCTACGTGATTTTGTAATAAAATAAGATTATATGTGATCAGTTCTAGGAGTTATAATATGAAACCATATAGGTATCTTGCTCAGCTTCTCAGTGATCATCATGTCAAAATATAATCATCATGTAATTTCTTACAAATGAAAAGATGTAATTTAAAATGACATATTCCAAGGATATGAACAGGGCTCACATGTTCAATCATCCAAAGTAAACAGTTTAGGAGATATTTGACAGCAAATAAGTTGAGGTTCTCTTTTTTATCTACCCCTATATCAGAAAAGTTTGCTTATAAGTCTCTCTCTTGTTTTATGCATATTTATTTCTTAGCAGAGTAGCTCAATATAATAAGCAGTCACTGAAAAATAGTTCTATTAATGAAGACTATGATATAGCTGAGAAACAGTATATTTTAAAATCTACTGCTTTCCTCTTGCATTTTTGACAAACATAATCTGAAAAAAATAAACTCGTGAAAGATCAGGGATTATTATTGTAATAGATGTTCATGTTAAAGAGTTTCTTTTTAATCTTTAATCAATATAAAACACAGAACCGGAAAAGGAATAAGCCTGGAAAGTCTCTGTGTTCTGATGCCAGCACGATCATTCTGACAGCAGACCTATGTGCTGGGAGTATAATATTATTACTATTATTTTATTAGAACTGGATACATTCATGGAGGTTGAGTCCATTAATTAAGGAATGGTGTCCCTAGCCTCTGTTTGTCAAGAGGGTGGAGATGGATGGCAGGAGAGAGATCACTTGATCATTACCTGTTAGGTTCACTCCCTCTGGGACATCTGGAATTGGCCACTGTCGGTAGACAGGATACTGGGCCGGATGGGCCTTTGGTCTGACCCAGTATGGCCATTCTTATGTTCTTATGTTATTAACCATGTTTATGACACTAGTGCTTAAAGGTCAACCAAGCATGATGCCCCAGTATGCTGGACACTGTACAAGTATATGTATTCAACTCTAAGCTATATAGGCAATGCCATGCAAAAAGGCAATATGAATATATTAAGGTTGGAAAGTCAAGCATTCATAAGATAGGAAATGCCATATTCAAGGTTGCCCATGGAATCTTAATTCTATCGTTTGTGCATATGCATTATGATAGTACCTGTAACATGATCACATCCTATTTTTTTCAGTCAGACCTCTGCTTCATTCAGTTCACAACATGGACAGTGCTTAATGAATTAGCGAGGATTCTGTAGTGAGTGAAGTTATTGTCTGTAGGACTCTTACAGAAGTTGAAAAAAGAAAAGGAGTACTTGTGGCACCTTAGAGACTAACCAATTTATTAGAGCATAAGCTTTCGTGAGCTACAGCTCACTTCATCAGATGCATATCGTGGAAACTGCAGCAGACTTTATATATACACAGAGAATATGAAACAATACCTCCTCCCACCCCACTGTCCTGCTGGTAATAGCTTATCTAAAGTGATCATCAGGTGGGCCATTTCCAGCACAAATCCAGGTTTTCTCACCCTCCACCCCCCCACACAAATTCACTCTCCTGCTGGTGATAGCCCATCCAAAGTGACAACTCTTTACACAATGTGCATGACAATCAAGTTGGGCTATTTCCTGCACAAATCCAGGTTTTCTCACATCCCCCCCACCCCCATACACACACAAACTCACTCTCCTGCTGGTAATAGCTCATCCAAACTGACCACTCTTCAAGTTTAAATCCAAGTTAAACCAGAACATCTGGGGGGGGGGGGGTAGGAAAAAACAAGAGGAAACAGGCTACCTTGCA